>NC_083101.1:12253465-13453465 GCF_949774975.1 Lagenorhynchus albirostris
CATCATACACAGAATAAGCCTGGGGGGGAAAAACACACGAGGTGTAAGTGAATGTAGTCACTCTTGAGTCATAGTTGCCTTATAGGAACTTGAACACGGGAACCTCGAAGATGCTACCCACACTCCACTGTGGCATTCTGATGGGCAGTGAATGATGCAAACATTTCTCTTCAATTCCAATTTTTCTTTATTATAAATAACGCTGTCACCACGCCACTTCCTGTAGCCAAGGAGTGGTAAGGTTAAGCAAAAACCATTTTAGCATTAAAAAAAAAGTTGTCATTCCGCCTGTCTTTGCTCATGCTTTTCCCTCTTCTCTGTCTGAAAAATGTGTTATTCACTGAGGCTCCAAACATATTCCATTCCCCCAGGATTCTCTCTCTCCTCGGTACTTCTATGGTACTTGTTACAAATGTATGGTTATTATAGCACTTACCACACTACATTTTAAATGTTCATCTTCTCTACTAGACTGTGAACTTCTTAGAGGCTGGGTGATGTCCTATTCAACCTAGCCAGCACCTCAACACATATAGCAGGCACTCACTAAACACTGTTATTGCTATTCATTTTTCTTTCTGGGAAAAAAAATCTTTTGGCAAAGATGCCAAAATACAATCCTTTCCACAATGCCAGTGATAACTTTTCTGATAAGAGGGATTACTCTGAAACCATTTGTGGGTTCTTTGGAATTTTCATTCGTATTTTCCTTGGCAGCAGATGATTACAACTCATCTCTTCTGAACGTTATCATTAACAGAATATTGACATCAAATAGTCCTGTGGGTTACTCTTTGGTTCTGTAGTTGTTCTTCAGAGTCTTGGTCTTATAGTTAATATTTATAGTTCTCATGTAAGTTGTGGGGGGAAAGGGGAATTCCGATAGATTAAGGACGCTATTCCCTGTTTGACAAATTTATTTCTGATGAAACTCTCTTTATTCTCCATTTTTTTCCCCCACGGTTCTCCTGTGTCCCAAGAAAGCAACTTAGAAATGGGTATATTTAAATTTCAGATCACTTAGCAAAATGTGATGCCAACGTTTATTAGATGACAAGTTAATATACACATGGGATTTTATCATTAGCTTTTGGTGAAACTATAGCTTTAAAAATATATACATATATATGTTTTACATAGCAGGCACTCACCAATCACTGTTTATGTTTTTATATATAACCATGCTTTCATAAATTCAGGTAGAATTCAATATAATCTCATTATATCCCCCATTTTGTCAAAGCTTATCTGATGAGAGGGCTACAGAACGAGAAACACATATGCTTTTCCAAAGACAAGAAGCATAGAGGGATTTAGAAATGATATTTTGTAATTTAATGAGACCACTTTCTACCTATCAAATCAGTAAAAATTAACGAGTTAATACCCATTTTGTTAAGACTGTTAAAAACTAGTAGTAATATATGCCAACACAGCTCTGTGGAATGCAGTCTGACAAAACTGATGAAGGTACCAATCGACAGTCGATTAGTCAAAAAAGAATAGAGGCCTCACAGTTAGATAGAGCTGGGCTGAAATCTCACAATTGCTAATGTCTCGGTCTGGTTCTTAGGTCCAATGCTTATATTCCTTATTTGTAAGATGAGAATAATCACAGTATTTATATAATAGAGCTGATGAATTATTCTCAGTCCTCTCAAGTAAAGTGCTCAGCACATGGCTTACTCAATTATGTACTAAGATAAAAATGTACTGAATTTCTATAGGTAGAGAATGAGGGGAGCATTTTTCAGGCTCATAGAAAAGCTAGAAGGAATGCTTTATATTTCAAACATTTCCCGAAAGTTTGAAAGTACTTTCATGTACATAATACATTCGGGAAACGTTTGAAATATAAGGTTCGTGGGGGCTGTAATGAAATATGGGGAAGAAAAGGCATTTCATTAATTCATCAACATTTAATGAGCACCTTCTATAATATGGCGTGCACTGTGCAAGTGCTATAGATGCTAACATATGTAAGAAATGATTCTTGCCCTTGAGAACTTCACAGTTCAGTTGGGAAGTTTGACAAGTAAATCAACCAGAGTACAGTGAGAAGTTCAATGTGACTGAAGCATAAAATATTTAGGGAGTAAGCCTGGATATACTATAAAATGCCTTTAATACTAAGCTAATGAATCTAGGACCAGGAAATGAACTAAGGAATTTTTATTTCATTCTGTGGGTTAGACAAAGCACTAAAGGTTTTAGTGGGTCTAGTGGAGACCACTAAAATGATCCAATTCTAGGGTCAACACAGAGAAAATAATAAATAGGCTAGAACCCAAAGGCAGGGAGACTAATGCAAGGCGGCTTTTGTAAAAAAGTGCCAGCAACGTATCATAGTTGCCTGTACCAGGGCAGTGAATAGTGAGGGAAGTACGGCTTAAAGAGACGTCAATCATGTCAAACTGAACATGGCCAAAGGAAGGAACTAGAAAATAACAGAGAAATGATTGTATCTTCAGCAAGAAAATGGCATGGGGAAAAAAAGGAGGACTGTTTTTAATTAAAAGAGATACAACAACTAACCACAGTATGAATATTGCTAGATCCTGATTCTAACTAAATGTATAAAGACATTTAGGGAAATCTGAATATGGAGTGGCTATTGGATGGTACTGATGGATAACGATGGATGATACAGGTGGATAATGATCTTATTTTTAGAGATGTACGGTGAAGAGTTTAGGATTATGATGTCTGAGGTTTGCTTTAAGTACTTCAGGAAAATTTTTTTAAAAGGACAGATGAAGAAACTGTGGCAATATATTGATAAATATTCAATCTGGACAGGGATATATACAAATTCATTTACACTATTCAACTTTTATGTATGTTTGAAAATTTTCATAATAAAGTGTTTTTTTAAATGAACCCAGTTTTAGACCTGTTTTGTCTGATGTACTTGACAGACTTTTACATGGAGACCAACGAGCAGCTGGAAATTTAGGCCTTGAGTTAATGTAGATTTGGGAACATCTGTGCAGTGGTGATAGCTGAAGCTGTGGGAGTGGAAAGGGTCACCCATGGAGACAGTGTAGAGCTACAGGAACCAGTGACTGAGCACCTAGGGGAAGGCCTCTGTTTTAGGAGCAGGCAGAGAGAGAGAAAAATCATGAGAATGAGCGAAGTAGTTAGAGAAGTGAGAGCTTAACCAGGAGGGTGAGAAGTCAGGAGCAGAGAGAGCTGCAATGAAGATCATCATGAGAGAGAAACAAGAGTGCAGTGGGGTCAGAACTAAGGATGAGAGTCAGTGAGTACAGGGTTTCTTTCTGGGACATTTTGCAGGAAGGTGAGGGAGATCTAGATTAAAAGGGTAAAAGAAATCCTACCATTTTATTTTTAATTATATCCTGTTCATTATGAATCTAAAATTGTGTTGTTACTGTTGATTTTACAAAGACTTTTCTCTCATTTTTTTGCATTCTTGAACATCAAATATAAATTACGTTTTGTAGTTATCCTTTGCATAATTTCAAAGAACCAGAATCACCATTTAAAACTGAGTCTTGGACTTCCCTCGTGGCTCAGTGCTTAAGAATCTGCCTGCCACTGCAGGGGACATGGGTTCGAGCCCTTGTCCGCGAGGATCCCATATGCCACAGAGCAACTAAGCCCATGCGTCACAACTACTGAGCCTGCGCTCTAGAACCCGCGAGCCACAACTACTGAGCATGTGTGCCTCAACTACTTGAAGCCCGTGCGCCTAGAACCCGTGCTCTCTCATTGTGGAGAAGCCATGGCAATGAGAAGCCCACATACTGCAGCAAAGAGTGGCTCCCTCTCACCTCAACTAGAGAAAGCCCGTGCACAGCAACAAAGACCCAACACAGCCAAAAATAAAAAAAAGAGTCTTTTTTTTTTATATATGAAATACCTTGCATATTTTATATAAGGAATCTTGTCCATCTCCTCCTGTGTCCTTAAAGTAGTCATGCGCTGGGAATGTCCGGTTAATATCACGAGTGATAGCACTGTCCTGGGGAGACTCCTGTGCAAACATTAGGAAAGAGAAGGTTTAGTAGTCAATTACGTCCGTACTTGTTTGGGCTTATACAACAAGGTCTTCTCATTTACATGCTTTAAAATGCTGCAGGGACATACTTACACATATGCATGCCCAGAGTTATTGTGTCTTCAGGGAAGCCAAAGCAAAAGCAAATATTAAGGGGAAAAAAAGATGAAAGAAAATCAACCCATTTCACTCTATACACCTCACGTCTATTCCACCCCTGTTGCAAGGAAGTGCAGCTGGTAACCTTTCTATTGTAAGAGGGAAAATGTGATTCAAAATAGATTGCCCCGGGCTTCCCTGGTGGCGCAGTGGTTGAGAGTCCACCTGCCGATGCAGGGGACACGGGTTTGTGCCGCGGTCTGGGAAGATCCCACATGCCGCGGAGCAGCTGGGCCTGTGAGCCACGGCCGCTGAGCCTGCGCCCCGCAACGGGAGAGGCCGCAACAGTGAGAGACCCGCATACTGCAAAAAAAAAGAAAAAGAAAAAAAAAAAGATTGCCCCCAGGAAAACACTCAACCTAACCTCAAAAGAAGGAGGTTTCCGTTAGAAAAACTGGGTACAAAAATTGCTGCTTTAATTGATCCTTTGGCACAAAACTCATGTGCCAGGTTCTCAAAGGGAAAAGAGAAATCCCTTGATTGGGGTTTGTCCTAGGGACAAATGGCATAAAAATTCACATAGTGGTCTACTCAATAGGAAACTAGACTATTAAATGCCAAGGAATTCAAACAGGCTATGGGAAAATATTCCTTGCTTTTACCAATGGAGAAAAACTGTTTCCTCTTCTACAATGAGTTACTAAAACTGAACAAATGTCAATAATGTCATAAAATATGTCAAGCATCCAGCTATTTCTAATAGCTTCCCCTTGTTAAATTTTATTTGCTCACATGGTAAATAACTAGAACATAAAAACATGACCTTCTGTTTTAACAATGCATTGTCTTCATAGCTAAGACAATAGACTTGATTCTCCTTGGTGAGACTACATCATATTCAGCACACCATCCAAGAGCCTGATACTCCTGTTTCAAGTGAAAAATGAGTGATATTCTTTCTTGTCGGGTAATTTCTCTAGCCTTTCAGGTAATCAGGTTCCCAGGGCCATAAATATTTTACAGTTGTGGGATCTGAACTAACTTTACATTTAAAAAGATTTTTTTTTACTGAATAAATTTGACATGTAACATTGTGTAAATTTAAAGTGTACAGCATGTTACTTTTGATACATGTATACTATATTGGAATATGATTGCTATAGCAATATCACATTACACAATTATAGTACAACATTACTGTCTATATTTATAATACTGTGCATTAGATCTCTGGCTTATTTACTACTCATTACAAGTCTGTACCCTTAAACACTAGTCTTACCGCCTCAAACTCCATCTCTGGTGAACCATCTTTAAAGCCTATCTTTCTTAACCTGTAAACTATTTAAACCTTCAAAGACATTGCCAAACTGCTTTCCAAAGAGATTTATTGTCAGACTACTAGTTTTTAAATACACCACTAACAGCAGTTAAGGCAGCTCAGAACTGTGGTGATCCCTAACAGGACAAAATCCAAGGTTCTTGAGACCTAAGACTACAACAGCTATTTGTCTGGCGGCAGCTTCCAGGCTGTAGCACATGGAGAAGGAACTGAAACAGAGCTGGGGATGGGGAGTGCCTCCCTGAGCTGAGAAAAAAAGAGAGCAGGATTCAGGGAGGGCAAGGTAGCTAGAATTTATAGCTCAGAGTACTGGAGAGGCAAAGCTGAACAGAAAGAGAGCTGCAGAGCTATGTAGAGGGGTCCCTATGAGTCACAGAATCAGAAAAGAAAAAATGATAAACTGGACTCCATCAAATTTAAAAATTTTAATATTCAAAAACCACTGTTAAAAACATGAAAATGTAAGCCACAACCATGAATTTATAGGATAAATTACCTATAAAATCTATCTGATAATGGAGTTGAATCCAGATATATAACTCTCAAAATAAGACAAACAACTGATTTTAAAAGGGGGGAAATGGTGGTAAAATACTGAATAGATGCTTCATAAAATAAGACATATAGATGGCAAATAAGCACATAAAAAAATTTCAACATCATTAGTTATCAGCAAAACATAAATTAAAACCACAATGAGATTCCTCTACAAGCCCACTAAATGTTAAAATTAAAAGGACCCAATATACCAAGGACTGGCAAAGGGTGAGAAACAGCTGGAACTCTCATACATTGCTGGTGGGAATGTAAAATGGTACAAATACTTTAGAAACAGTTTGGAAGTTTCTTATATATAAAGTTAGACGTACACTTCCCATACAATTCAGTGATTCCACTCCTATGTATTTATCCAAGAGAAATGAAAATACAAATATATGCAAATACTTGAACTCAAATGTCCATAGCAGCTTCATTCCTAATAGCCCACACTGGAAACAATGCAGATGTGCTCCAATGGGTAAATGGATAAATAAACTGTGGTATGTGCATACAGTGATGGAATACTACTCAGCAATAAAAAGGGAAAAAACCTACTGATACACACCATAAGATATACCTCAAAAGCATTAGACTGTGAAAGAAGACAGACACAAGAGACTATTTTCTATAATTCCATGTACATGAAATTCTAGAAAAGCAAAACCATAAGTTATATAAAGCAGATCAGTGTTTGGACGAGGCTGCAGCTAAAGGGAGAAGACTGATTTTTTTAAATTTTTTTTTTTAAGTGTTATGCGGGCCTCTCACTGCTGTGGCCTCTCCCGTTGTGGAGCACAGGCTCCGGACGCATAGGCTCAGTGGCCATGGCTCACGGGCCTAGCTGCTCCGTGGCATGTGGGATCCTCCCGGACTGGGGCACGAACCCGTGTCCCCTGCATCGGCAGGCGGACTCTCAACCACTGCACCACCAGGGAAGCCCAAGAGAAGACTGATTTTTAAGAGGTATTAGAGAACTTTCTGAAATGATGGAATTATTATCCACCATATCTGTGGTGGTAATTAAAACATATTGAGTTGTTCACTTAAAACTGGTGAATTTTACTGTATATAAATTACATCTAAATAAAGGTGATTTTAAAATGGAAAAACAAACAAAAGGGGATACTCATACAATTGAAAAAGAAACCCAGGATGATGCAGGTCCTTTAGATTAAGAATTCCCAGTACTAATTTAGCTATATGTACCTAAATGATGGGAACGATGTCAATCCATCTTTACCTTAAGGCCTTAGAACCAGGGGCATAGCTTAGAGTCAGACATATCTGGGTTTGAAAGCTGGCTCATCTCTTACTTGGCTAAAAAACTTTAGGTGAGCTTCTTATCTTCTCTGGCTAATAGCATCTACCTTATAAAGTTGTAGTGAGGGTTACAATTAAATGTGTCTATAAATTATAAACATGTAAAGAGATTCCAGTATTATCTGACATGTACATAAAACACTTGATAAAAGTGAAAGTGAGCAACGTCTCCAGCATGGCTGACAGCTGGGGCTGTCCTCTGAACACACACACTCACACATAAGCACACACCCATGCACACAAATGCACATTTGCGTGCACACGCACACACACACACGCGCGCTGACATACAGAACACTCAACCATATGGTTCCTAGAATATGTATTATTTTTATTTTTGTACATCTTATCTTCCTATAAAGCTATTCATGTAGGAGCAGAAATTGTACTTTAGTTTTGTAACTTCCACAGAGCCTAGCACAATGCATGACACATACTCAGTGCTTGATAAATATATCGAATAAAAGTCCAAAAGCTTCCTTAAGACTGAGTGATGGCAATGCTCATGTGGTCAACAGCTCTCCCTAAAGTAGAATCTCTAATGCTAATGTTTATTAATTCAAGACTCATGTGAAAGAGGCACTAAACTAAATCAGAAAAGAACCTTATTAATAATTTAAAAGACATTCCAACTAAATACCTGAAAAAACCAAGACTGCTATAATGATTGACTCATTAGTGACTTCCAAATTGTGTCATATGCAGGCAAGAGAAAATAACTGTCATGAGAAATAGAACAAAGGGGCTTCCCTGGTGGTGCAGTGGCTGGGAGTCCGCCTGCCAATGCAGGGGACACGGGTTCGTGCGCCGGTTCGGGAGGATCCCACATGCCGCAAAGCGGCTGGGCCCGTGAGCCATGGCGGCTGAGCCTGCGCGTACAGAGCCTGTGCTCCGCAACGGCAGAGACTACAACAGTGAGAGGCCCCCGTACCGCCAAAAAAAAAAAGAAATAGAACGAAGACTTTGAGTCTAGCTCTAAATGCAAAATAAATCAAATCATCCTGCAATTATCAAGAGAAATGACAAGGAAAAGGAGTCTGTATCAAAAACATATGCTATATTATTGTGGGTTAACAATTTTTATTCAGCCTAGGATATGTGAATTCTCTTGAACTCAGTTTTTAAAATTTATTTATTTTTGGCCGTGCCACACGACTTGCGGGATCTTAGTTCCCCAACCAGGGATCGAACCTGGGCCCTGCAGTGAAAGTGCCGAGTCCTCCTAACCTCTGGACCACCAGGGAATTCTCTTGAACTCAGTTTTAATTTTAACCAACACATAGAATGTAAAATAGCAACACAAAGAGAAAACCACAGGCATACTGGGAATTAAGAAATCTTTATTTGAAATAAATCTGTTTCATGAACAGCTCAAACAACAACCGACCATAAATAGTCCCAGCTTCAACTGTGAAACTGCAGCATGACAAAAACTTATTGCACCCCTAGAATCATTAAGAGGAAAAATAATAAACTGAACTTAACTAAAATTAAAATTTTTCTGCTTATAAAATATGCCATTAAGAAAAGAAATAGGCAAGCGTTACATAGATCTCAAAAGGAACTGTATCCAGAATATATACAGAACTTAAAGAAAGAGACAATTACTAAAATGGACAAAAATTGAGCACTTTATAAAAGAAAATATACAAATGGCAAATAAGCAAATGAAAAGGTAGTTACCAGGACAATGCCAATTAAAACCACAATGAGCTAGCCAGCCAAAGTGTCTACCAAGGAGAATGATTTCTTGTGCAATGATAGGAGGGCTACCACCTGGAACATTCTGCAGAGAGTAATTCAATCAATGGAGATTTGGAAAATCAGAATGATAATTTCAAAGCACTGAAGGAAGATGACCCAAAGCAGCATTAAGTAATTTCTGAAAAGTTCTAGAACTTGAAAACAAAAAGGAGAAAGGGGACTTAAAGCACTAAAACAATGATTAAAATAAATTTCACATTGACAAAACTTTCCAGAAAAGATGAATGGACATTTTATTGATCTATATTTGTAGTTCAGCCATAAGAAATTATTCTGAAAAAGCTGTTAATTCTGTTCTTGAATTATATATCCACTGGAATATTTCCAAAAGAGAATTCAGATTTTTTTAAATGTCAGATGAATTCACTCTAGGAATTTTATGAAACAACAATTAAAGTTCTGAAACATGCTAAGAATGATAGATTCTGGCTTAGGACAAGCATGAAGGTTAGAAAATTATATGAAGAATTGAGAGGAATATGGAAAGCTTCAAAATATTTTATGCCAGTTTTATCAGTCATATTAGACTGATGATAAAGATAACTTGAAAAAGGATATAAAATTATGAGATATATGACTTGGACATTCAAATGCACATAGAATGGGAATATAACAAAAAACTGAAAAAACTCTGTAACTGGTTAGTTCTCATCCATCTGCCATCCCTCAACCATTCGATCATGGGAGTCATCAGATAAGTAAGGGGGAAAATGCCCTTGAGATTAGGTGATTTTGAAAATTCACATGCTGAATTTTTGAAGCCTTCAAGAATGATAATAAATCGAGGAGTTCCATGTGAACCACTTGCTTAAAATATTTGGTCTTAGGAAATATGCTGAAGAACTTGGGAATAAATCCATTTGACTTGCCAGAGGCCAAGCTGTACAAAAATGATCCAAAAATTCTAACAATGATGAATTCAGTAAGTTCCTATCAGAATAATGACATCGTTAAATTTGAAAAGATTCTGAAAACAAATCACAGTAACGTTATGGATGATTCCTTCCTAAGAGAACACAGCAAAGAGCTTTTGTAAAATATCGACACCCAAGTGCTGATAAAATTAAGATTTATACCACAATACATAGTCCTCTTATTTCTAAGGAGTTAAACATAAATGTAGCTGACATAGGGAACTTGCTAGCACAAGGCATATTGGCTGACACTATTCATGGCCAAATTGATTAAGTCAACCAAATACATCCTTTCACCAGACTATAATTAGTAAAATGGCTTAACAAAGAACAAGCTTTTACAAATGTACTTGAGGCAATCATGCAGAGACATAAACCTTAAAAGAAAAGGGAATGGCAAAACGACTGTAAGGTGATAGGTCCTGAAAACTACTGAAGTGATGGCAGACGTAGTTCTTTTTTAATCAACTGGCTTTATGTTTTGGTTGCTTCATGTATCGTAAGAAAAACAGCTTTAATCTCCAGAAAAAAACAAAACTGCCATATGATCATGCAGTATTAACATTTTGCAAACTTTTTCTGTTAAGAGCCAGATGGCAGATACTTACTCAATTCTCCCTTTGTAGAGAAAAAGTAGCCATAGACAATATGTAAATAAACAAGCATTTCTGCATTCTAATAAAACTTTATTTTCAAAACAAGAAGCATGCTGGATTTGCTGCAGTTTGCCAAGCCCTTCTCTAAATATACAACACAATAATTTGTCACCAGCAACATGACCAGAGAGAAGATTTTTGTAATGATTTTGAATATACTGACATGTAACTACTGATTAACTTTTTATGTTTTACTTGCAGAAATTCTGTCACAAACAAGCTGCAACAACTTGAAATGTATTTACCTTTGAACACTGTTTTTCATGTAATAATGAATCTTAAAAATGTTTGCTGCATTTTACAAAAGTCAATTCTTCAAAGTCTGTATATTTCTGTATCTGCAACGTAGTAAAGATTTAAATGAAACCCTGTAATTATAGTGCCATATTGTCCCTTATAGTTCAAGCAGCAATACAAACAGTATACACAATTCAGAAACTAAACATACACATTGAAACATATTAGACTGGCTAAAATAAAAAGACAATACTAAATGTTGGTGAGGATATGAAACAACTGGAACTCTTAACTGTTGCTAATGGAGATATAAAATGATAATCCACTTTAGTGAATTACATGGCTGTTTCCTGTAAAGTTAAATAGGCATTTACAGAGACCCAGCAATTTCACTCCTAAGTATCACACAGGAGAAAGAAAAACGTGTCCAAAAGAAAACCAAAAATGTACAAAAATGTTAATAACCTTATTTGTAATGGCCAAAAACTAGAAACCCCAAATGTCCATTCATAAAAAAAGAGACAAACAAATTACCATCCATATAATGGAATACATACATACATTGTTGGAAATAATTTCATTAAATACCATACTCTAATAGCACTTTAAAAATTTATTCACTAAACAAATACTAAGAATTAATACCTCACACTAAAATCCAAATCTTTTTTATTTCCCCTTCCCATACTCCTGTCAAATGGGACTAGTCACTGTTCCCCAAACATAATCCCAAATTAATGATATACCTTACTGCATCTTAAAAGGAAAAATCTAACCTTTTATTTTCTTAGTATAATAACAAACCCTTTTTGTTTTCTTATTTTAATAAGACATTTTTGCTTCCTTACAATAATAATACTGGGAAAAATGAGAAAAAAAGATAATTTCACTATAGCTAATGTTTGATAAGCATATATCTAACTTTCTATATAATTATTTTTATAAAATGAGCTTACATTGTTTTGAAAATTAATTTTACTAACTTACTAGTTTTACTAACTGTAAAATGTTGTGAGCCTTTTTTCCTGTTATCTGACAGTTATCCTACCCTAGCATTTTTAATGCACAGTAACCTGTCACATGTCTATACCATAATTTACTAGGCCAAATCTCTGACTTTGGAAGATTCAGGCTGTTCTACTCCTTTTGCTATAAACAAGGCTGTAAAGTAGAGCCATGATTCTTAAGGGGTAAGAGATTATTTCCACAATCACTCCTTTCCCCCAAAGGCCCAGTGTAACTCTTGTGTTTGGATTTTGACTTACAATGCCAATTTGTCCTCCAGAAAAGTTGTACCAATTTATATACCACACTGGTAGCACCCTCACAGCAGCTGCCCTGCTGTTTTGGAACAGTCACTTACGTACTTGTCCTGGCCTCCTTCTAGTCTGTATATAACTAAGAATTGTACCTAAAGTTGCAAAGAACTACACATAAAGTTTACTGACTCCATTCCATTCTAATTCCAATGCATTGTTTGCTGAACCCACATGCTGACAGATGTAAAAAAAAACAAAAAACAAAAAAAACAGCACTATCATGCATATATTTCCTTGTCCTGTCAGTTGCCATGGCCTAGAAGCAATAACACCCAGTAGCAATGAGCACACCTAGTGCCAGGATCTTGGTTTCTAATACCATTTACTAATAAAAGGAACCAGGCTCCTTATGGAAATGGCTGATTCTAGTGCTGGCTAGAATTGCCAAAGAGTAAGGAAGAACTTCCCCCCTGACTCACACCACAAAGAAAACAAACCCACAACAATGGGAACATGTCAAAGGGAAACATGAGCCAGAGTTCCCAGTAGCCAAAGCTGGAACAATGTAAGCAACAAAATTAATGAAGTATTACTGGATTATAATCTAAAGTATAAAATAAATATCCATGAATCTATACTTATATAAATAAACAACCAAATAAGTAAATAAATGGGGGGAAAAGAGACAAATCTCCCATGAAGAAGAATTCCAAATAATTTATGAAAACACCCTGCCCTGGGACTTCCCTACTGGTCCAGTGGTTAAGACTCTGTGCTTCTACCACAGGGGGCCACAGGTTCGACCCCTGGCCGAGGAACTAAGATCCTGCATGCCATGCGGCACAGCCAGAAAAGAAACACACACAAAAAAACCACCCTGCCCTTATGGAGGGAGCCCACTCCTGTGTGCGCTGTGCACAGTGTCTTCCTTCTGAAGAGTACAGTATGGTAAGGGGAAAAAAAGAGTAACGACAATGGAGAAATCTGACAAACATGACCATAGCCAGATGATCAACGTCCACACTAATAGTGACAAGTCATGTTGATGGTACATACCCTTGATATCAGGTAATGAAAATGGGAGTTTACCTTTGTGTTATTTTTCCCCTAAACTCATAACCTTATGAGAAAAACATCAGACAAATTCCAAATGAGGGACATTCTATAAAATACCTGACCAGTATTCCTTAAAGCTGCCAAAGTCATCAAAAACAAAGAAAGTCTAAGAAACTGAAACACAGTCAAGAGGAGCCTAAGGAGACAGAAGGACTAAATATAACGAAGTATCCTGGATGGGATCTGGAAGAGAAAAAGGACATTAAGAATAAACAAAGGATATCTAAATAAAACATGGACTTCAGTTGATAATAATACATCAGTATTGGCTCACTAATTGAAACAAACATATCCTACTAAGATTTGCACTTATTAGGCACTCAATAAAATGGTGGACTAAATTTGTGGAATAAAACTGGTGAATGCTGTGGGTACAAGCTCAATAGTAATAAAAAGGAGGCTCTGTTGATGTAACTGATTTCTAGATGATTTCTTGTTTGTCCCCAATTCTTATGCTCTTTTTAGTGTATGTAAGAAAGCAATAGTGACGTTTTGTTACTTTCTTAAATTGTAAGGCTTGTCTAAAATAATCTGTGCAAAGAAAAATCTAAGGAAATAACATTTGTGCTGTTTCCTTCTCCCATCTTGGTTTTGAAAGTCGTCCATTAGGTCAAATCACAGTGGTACCACATTCTGTAATTTTTCTGGATGACTATTTTTATACCTTACTGTGAGAATTGGCTCTCTGAGTAACTTCTCAGGATTAACAAGGTACTGGGAACTGACGGAAACCCTCTGAATACACACCCTTTGTAAACTCAAGTTGAAAAATAGAAAGCTAAGAATGGCAGGAAGAAAAAGAAAGTACCCAAACAAAGAAAATGCAGTGGAAGGTTGCCATGAGAAATAACCAGCATAGAGAAGATTATTTCCAAAGTAGCTTGTTGCCTAAAGAAAAAGATCTTCTTAAGACTATCCAAAATGTTATAAATGCTTTGTTAAAAGCCATCATCTAATACTTATGAAAACAAAACAAATACCACCAAAATTCCACTCAAATCCATCATGCTATACCCTCTCTTTACAATATGTTTCACAGAAATAAAGTAATTTTTTGGTTACATTTTGCTCTTTAAAAGCCAGCTACAGATTGTCAGAAGTGATTTTAAAGACTTAGTTTTTTAAATTCCCTAAGAAAAAAACTCAAAAGAAGGAAAATGAAATTGAAGGAATACTATACTATAAAATTAATAAATAAGGACTAAAAACCTTCTGGAGGTAAAATCATTTTTCTTAATTAAACGTAACTCCTGTCATTTGTAATTTAATTTCATGTGTTTTGGAAGTAGCACAATTGCTTAAGTGCAAAGGTGAAGAATAAGACTTCTAAGCCTATGAAAACAGATGTTCTTGTGTTTGGGCAAGATCAAAATGGGCCTACAAAAACCTGCAAAATCTGGAAATTTCATTTCAATGGGTCATGTTAAATCTAATAGCATTTCTATTAGCACCATTTTAACAGAGTCAAAAAAGGTGATTAAGAAAAACAGTTAACAATTATTTTAGTTAACAATTATTTTGTCGCTTAAAAAATAGCTCTGTCTTTTAAAATCAAATACTGTAGCCATCTTAAGGAATGCCTCACAGGAATTCTGACAAAATAAAAAGAAGGTATGTAAGGTATTCTTATTCTGAGATTTAATAAACAGATTTAAGGTTTACCATAAATTCTCTGACACTGACTGCAAAGTTTTGTGTGTTATTTTTCTAAGAACATTCTTAGATTTTAACAGATTCACTAGAATGTGAAGCTTCATAAGGGCAGAGATTTCTGTTTTGTTCACATGCATCTCCAGCACCTAGAAGAGTACCTGACAAATGGTAGGAACTCAATAAATATTTTCTGAATAAATGAATTCTCAGGGGATATATGATACATATAAGGTTCAGAGCCACTTACTTCCTATTGACAAACTCACCTTTACAGACTTAAAAATAATTATTTAAGCCATAATAACTAGAGCGAACAAGGATCTGTACTCATTGTTCTAAGCACCTTATATATGGATATATCATATAGCTCTACCTGTGTTAACAACAACCCCCTGAGGTGGGCTCTATTATGTCCCCCATTTGGCAAAAGAGGAAAGAAATTAAATCACCTGGCAGGCAAAGTGAGGAGCTGGGACTGGAACCCAACTGGTTCAGCTTTCTAGTTCACGTTCTTAACCCAAATAAACATACTATAAAAGTGAAGAAATTCTCTTATCAGTAGTGAATGGCATTTATAATTCCTAATATATGAAAAAATGCTTTTGTCTTCTAGACTCTTACAAATAAAATCAACATGATACAGACTTTGAAAATGTGCTTCCTCCTTTTACTCATATGAAGGCTATTCAGTGTTTATGAAAAAGCAGAAATCGCTAAAGCTCTAATTACACAGAGAAATATATGATACTCTTAAACATAAAAACAAAGTGAAAAAAGTCTCAACATGTGGCCCTTTTGTAAATTATTCAAAGAAAAGGCATTTTCCCTAAATGCTAGGTGGCCTCCAACATGTATCTTAATCATTTCAGGTTTTAAAATAAAATATGTAATATTTTAAATTATTATGGTTTTATTCTTTGATTAGGGTTGACCACTTGATAGATGTACTGTTAGACCACAATATCCTGGCCTCTCAAAGAACCGCCTTCATGAAACTGTGCTACTGGCATGTTTTGAGACACTATTTTAAAAAAATTGCCATAGAAATCTTGTATCTCGTGGTGGTGAGGACACCTCCTACCACATTACTCAGTGTCCTTATCAGAAATTCTGTTTCTTCTAAAGAAATATGGCTATTTTTTCCCCCATGGACAATGATTAAATGTCCATTTTTGTTTTGGCCTCCAGAACCCTCACAACCAAATTTGCAGCCCAATCTTAAACAATACAGGAGGTCATGGCCTGTATATCTGTGTATTATCTTCCTGTTCTATCTCTATTTTCCAAATCTCTTTCTTATTTACATTTTCCTACTTTTCTGAATTGTAAATATTCTAATAAGGTACCTCAATACCTTAGTAATGAGGTACAGTGTATTTGTATAAAACAAATTAAAGCCCTTCAATAGCATTTCATAGTTCAATCAACAAGAATTCTAGAAATAAGTATCTGATTGATGGGCTCATTTAACACTGACAGCGCAAAAACATTTTTACCTTAAATTCAGATTTCAAGAACATAAAAATGTATAGTCATGCAAACATAATTTTACTTGTCCCTATGTAACTAGCACCACTGATCTTCAAATCAGTTTTCTTTCAACTTGCAGTGCTGTTATTCTATACCAATGCAATAGCAGGAATTTTAGTATAAACTGGATTTGTGGGTAGATATTACTTTGTAAATTTATCCTGGTGATTTGCTCTTATAGGCAAAAATCGTAATTCTAGTAAAACTGCCATTGAATAACATTTAATAAAAGACTTTAAAAGCTCGACCAATGGGAGACAAGAAACTAATCTTTAATATTTAAATAAATGAAACACTGTATTCAGCAATTACTACTGTATTCAGTAATTAATGTTTTAAAATTTCCATTCCAAACACATCAAACACAGAACAAACTGTAACTAAATTTCCATAAACATGGAAGTAACTGAAGGCACTGCAGAATCTGGCTACAACTATGTGAAGACTGGAGCTGGACTTCTGACAAAGAATAGAGAAGACGGATTTTAGGTGCTCTACCGAGGTCACACGATATAATAGAACACAATGTGATAGTTAGAACACTGACTCTAGGGTCAGGCAGTTCTGTGTCTGAAAACTGCCTCCCCTACTTCTAATTGTATGACCTTGGATAAGTCACTTAACTGGTCTGAGCCTTAATATCCCTGGTCTGAGCCTTAATATCCCTATCTGTAAAATTTATGCAATGGTCACTGCCTTGAAGAGTTTATGAGAAGCAAATTAAATACTGCATGGAAGGCAGGTAGCATAAGGCCTTGCCATCAGCGACAGCTCTTTCCCATCAGACTTGAGATTTATGATGTTGGCCTATTTCCAACCTTGGGAGAGAAGCCAAAGGGCAAAATGTGTACTTGGCAGATTTTCCCATATTTGAAACTTAGTGAACTACTGTGAGGGATCTGCAATTTTAGAGAGTATCCAATTCAGAAATCCATTGTATCAATTTATTTTAACCAAATAAAACTATAAAGATAAATCAGGTAGCAGAAAAGCTGACACAAAATATAAATGGTATAATGACTGTTTTTTAAAACCTATGAACTGTGCTAACCAAAACATTCTAGGAGCTCAGAATGAAATATCTTTGCTGATTATCTTAAAAAAAAAATCATTTCTCAGAGGCAAAAATCCATTTGGGTTTCTCTATTATCACTGACTCATTTAGTAAAGACCTCTGCTATTTCAAGACAATCAATTAACTATACCAACACCCAATGCTACTAATCCTTCTTTACTCTTTTTTCCCTTCCAGTAAGAAAACAACTTGCCCCAAACACGCACAACAAAAAGACAACTATATTCTATAATCAATGAACTGCCAAAGAATCTTTTATTGCAGAAAGCAGACTCCAAAAGCAGCCTCCAGAAATGTTTGCCAAATAAGCGCCGCTAACTTTAAAACATTTAGCATGGTTATCAGCTGAACAGTTATATACTTATTATGTTGAGTCTATATACACAATGTAATAGAAAATTAAATGGCTTCTTCAGAAAACACAGCTTTTTAATAAAATAAGGTACGGCTATCACATTGTTTCAATCCAAATATGGCATTATAGTGCCATTCTAAAAATAAATCGAAGTCCCATGTGATATGCAGCCTTTTAGCTATGTTCATTTCCTTTTAGGGCTCAAGTTTCCCACAGGAAAATTATTCAATGTTTGGCAAAACTGTCCCAAATCATGTATAGATAAGGCACAACTGCTAACTACACCGTCAATCTTTTCCTGCTTTGCTATTGTTGATTCTCATTCACAGTACTCCATCATGGAGAGGTCCAAGAAGCAGGAAATACTCAAGAACTTTTATCTGACCAAAGTGAAACAAAAAATGTCATTTTGAGTAAAAAGGTGTTGAGGAGGTAATTTATGAGTCATCTAAATTAGAAGACCCAAAATTATTACATACAAAGTCATATTCCAAATATGTTTCTGATAACTGTGATGAATTCCAAATACTTATTTCAATTGTATTATTTACATTACTTAGCAAAACTACATATCAAATACCCTTATAAAATATTCTCAAAATCACCCACTCTCATAATACAACACACACACACACACACACACACACACACAAAATCAAGACCCATTCCCCAAGCTATATTTTTTTTTATCTTTTTTTTTTTTTTTTTTTTTTTGCGGTACTCGGGCCTCTCACTGTTGTGGCTGGCCTCTCCCGTTGCAGAGCACAGGCTCCGGACGCGCAGGCTCAGCAGCCATGGTTCACGGGCCCAGCCGCTCCGTGGCATGTGGGATCTTCCCGGACCGGGGCACGAACCCATATCCCCTGCATCGGCAGGCGGACTCCCAACCACTGCGCCACCAGGGAAGCCCCCCAAGCTATATTTTTATATAACCAAATCAATCAAATTATGATTTCTAAGAAAATGTTTATGAATGTTTCATAATGCTTAGCAAATATTCAGTTTTTCTTTAAAAAGCTAGTTTCTTCTGAAAATAACAAGTCTTAAGTCAAAGGTTTAAGTATGCCTCTTAAGTAGCAAAAATACAAAGCAGCTGTAAAATGACTAGTTATATTGAAATGACTTTAAGCTCTATAGTTCTCTTTTATATAGTTAACAAAATAATCTATATGAGCTGTGTTTGAATGCTATTAGTCACAAACATCTCCATCAGTGAACTGCTGAACTGCATTTAGAATTCTGTAAGAGGTCTGCATTCATAAACATGTTAACAGACTATAGGTATATGACCTAGGCTTCAATGTTTATTTTAATTATATCTATTTATATAGCTTTCAGGCAAAAATGATATTTCCTAGAGCCCCAATATATAAGAAAATCATGTTTAAGATTTTAATTTTCCTACCAAAGAGCTAATCTTAAGAAACAATTATCAAGAATTATTTAAAGATTTAAAAGTTATCTTATTCTATCATTAATGTATAAAGCTATATAATTAGTTAGATCTTTCTCTATTAACCTAAAAACTTAACGGCACATAGGTATCATACCAACCAAGGTCTATTAGTATCTATGTAGTAATGGCTTATTAGATAGGTAGTAAGAGCCAACCTGGAATTAAATTCTTTTTATGTTTTTGTATTTAAAATTCCTGGGTAATAGCAACTTTAAAAGGTACTGGATAAGCAATGATCTTCAATTTTATTTAAGCAAAAACTTCACCCTCGGGGCTTCCCTGGTGGCGCAGTGGTTGAGAGTCCGTCTGCCGATGCAGGGGACATGGGTTCGTGCCCCGGTCCGGGAAGATCCCACATGCCGTAGAGCAGCTGGGTCCGTAAGCCATGGCCGCTGGGCCTGCGTGTCCGGAGCCTGTGCTCCACAACGGGAGAGGCCACAACAGTGAGAGGCCCGCGTACCGCAAAAAAAACAAAACAACTTCACCCTCCAATCTCACTAGCAGTACAAATAATATAAATACCAATGAAGGCATTCTAGAACCACGCATTTCATGTATTTTTACTTCCCCTTTCTGAGGTGACTGCCACTGATCAAGAAAACTTTCTAACTAATTAAGATTTTTCAAATCTTAATTTGTTTAGCTGAAAGTACCAATGGAAAGACTATTTATTTTATTTCATCCACATCAAAATCTGAACACTTGTTTCTTTTTTCCCGAACCTGCTGGCAACGCACATTTTCTAAGCACTTGACCAATCAAGTGACTGAAAGGCTGAACAATCCTTTGGACTTATTTTGGTGTCATGATTGAGTCTAAGGGAGGTTTAAGGCCGGGATTCTAGTCCCAGTTCTGCAACTAATTTACTTTGTCACTACTCTGGGTCTCCCTTTCCCCATTTGAGAAAGGAAGAGTCTAGACTGAACTCTAAGGGATCTTCCAGCTCTGTCACTTTAGGATTTTATATTTATGTTATTCACGTACTCAAAAACCTTAAGTCCATCTACAATTCCTAATTAGAGTCAAATCCCTTAGCCTTTTATTCCAGATCAGGTAGCCCCAATTTATCTTTCTGACCTTACTCCATTACACCTCAAATTGAAACCTCTGGTTCATCCATATTGCCCTATTCACAAGGAAGCTAACAGCACCTGCTAACATGTACTGAATGCTTACTGCAGACCAAGCAACTGTGCTAAGAGCTTTACATGCAATAGCTCATTAATTAAGCCTTACAATACTTGTATGAGATAGTACTATTAGTTAAGGCAACAGAAACTAAGAGGGATAATGAACCTTGTCCTAGGTCTCACAGCTAGTAAGTGTAAGGGCTAGGATTCAAAACTAGGTCTGCCTGCCTCTCAAGTACATACTTTTTATCACTACATATTACATGGATAAAGTATATAAATGGCCCATCTTCACTGAGGCCTTCGAAGCTTAAAACACCCTTTGTCACAGTTTTACTTTTTTCCTAATATAACTCATTTTTAAGGTTCAATTAAAGTGATACCTCTTTACCACTTCAGTCCCAAATTTCCTTTCCATCTCTAACCTATTAAAGCTTACTGTAACCCCCAATGACTAAATATATGTATCTTAATGTCTGAGAATTGTATAGGACTAGTAAAGTACATCTAAATATATGTATCTTAGTGTCTGAGAATTGTATAGGACTAATCCTCCTGTGGAACATACAATAAAAGCAGGACAAAATACATAAAACATCAGTAACATGATGGAGTAAGCCATCAAGGCAGAACTTTAGGTTTATGATCCCTGAGAGAAAGAGGCTCACCAAGCCCCTCCACGTTCACCCAGGGCCTTTCCTCTGAGGGTATTTACATCAGGCACTGGAAGTTACTGGGAGATTCTGACTCTGTGTGACAAGGAAATAACAGCAACAGTCTTCTACTGAGCTTCTATGATGCCACCATGCACAATTCTATATACTTAAGATGTGACAGTATCACATTTTCACAATAATCGTAACAAGGGGATAAAATCCCATTTTACAGAGTGGAAAACCAAGGGCCAGAGATCCCAAAATCCATGCTCTTTTCACTATCTTCTTTTTTTATCTCAGAAAAACAGTGATCTAAGAGTATAAAATAAATACAGTAACAATGTAAAGAGTTTTACATTAATGCAACATGCATCTGATCTTGAATTGACTCCTATAATATGAGTCATCTTCGCTTAAAGATTAGTATCCTTCTGAAGTTCTGACAGATTAAATTATCTAATCAACTGTCAGAACTAGGATCTAAATTTTGTTTTATTTCCTGCGCTCGGTAGGCTACACATGTATCTTTAGTACAATGACTGCTAACGATACATGATGTTAACACAATCTAAGTAGGAATGCTTTTAATTCCTACAAATATCATGTCATGAAGGAGAATTTTTTTAAATGAAAAAGGCTTTTAAGTCAGATTCTGCTCCCCAGGGGCCAATGAAGACAGAGACCCTCAAATGGATTTTTTTTTTTTTTTTTTTGGTCTAGCTATAAATTAACAGCTTTGGCAGTGAGGGTTTCCCCAGTCTTTCTGGAAGAATTTTCAAAAATATATCATGCTATTTAATGCTGTAACTTTTGCTTTCTCCCCAAAATACTGTCTTGCTAATTCAATTCAACAAATGTTTATTGAAAGCTAAGAGGCACAATTTAAAGTTTTACTTTGAAAAGACTCTTTCATATTTTATTCAAAGCCAATACAATCTTTTTGTAACACTCCAATAAAGCATTAAGTGACTACAATCAAGGCAATTTATCATAAAGACATACTTTTTAATTTGCTAAAGGCTTCTCATGTCATAGATTGTTTGATAATTGTAGGTCACTTTATTAGGGTCTTTTGTCTGTTGGCCCTTTGGGTTCCTTTAATCCTGTCCAGCTGAATATTTTATGCCAATCTCATTCAACGGGTGGGAGGAGATAAGACTACAGAAATCTTACTCTACCCAGAGCTCAGCCCACCTCATACACTGCCTTCTAAGGAAATCTAACACACATTTCCTTACCTATGACTACCACACAGTAATCTGCATGCCTCTTGTGATCTCAGAATGCCAGATCTTACATTATAGATACTTGTATACCAGTACACACATACTCATCATATACACAGATACATACACACATTTGTTTTCATGTATTCCTTCCCATGATGTCAAAGAAGATGCTTTCTAATATCTGCTGTCTTCTCTTGGTAAAAAACAAAATTAAAAAAATCCAGAAAGATTCAAACATACTTATGAGGCATAGTAGTAGTAGACTAGGAATCAAAAAGGTCTTACAGCCTCAAAACTCAGCTTCCACAATTGTCAAAGAGGGATAACATCCCTTTTGCCTGTTTTCCTAGGAGGATGAAATGAGATGATAAATAGGAAATTGCTCTGTACAAGGCCATAGGTAAATACAGTGTGCTATCACGCCCTCATGTTCTACTTCAGTAATATGTTCTAAACCTACACTTCCTGGTTTCCTTCTATCAATGTTAAAATTTATCTGCCTTTATCTAAACGTGGTCTATGCTTTCCATAAAAAATATTACACCTACGCAGTTGTAAAGGTCAAACCATACGAAGCGTACAAAGAAAAACAGCAGACCCCTTATACCTCCCACCCTATTCCCTGCTGCCCAAAGGGCAACAATTTTCATCTTTTTTAGCTGTTTGTGTTTCCTTCCTAGTTCTGAACAAAATGCATAAATTGCTACTTTCTGGCTTTTCTTTTTTTTTTTTAAGACTTTCTTGTATGGGAGATGATACTGTAGCTCTATTACAGTCCCAACCCCACCTACCCTCCAAACATACTTCCCCCTTCCCCTCATCATGACTCTCAACATAATTTTGCTACAATTTTTGGCTAAATCTATATTTCTCATAACTGAATCACAGAGTATATCATGATTAGATTTCCTTCTTTCATCTTCTATTTTTTCTGAAGTTACTAATTGCAAATTTTCTTTCCCTCAGTGTTCTATGTATCTATATTTGTAAGATGGGTAAATATTTTGAGACCTCACATATCTCAAAATGGGTTTTATCCTCACATTTGAATGAAAGTTTGACTGGGCATAAAATTCTAGGTTAAAAATCACTTCTGGGACTTCCCTGTTGGCGCAGTGGTTAGGAATCTGCCTGCCAATGCAGGGGAAAAGGGTTCGAGCCCCGGTCCGGGAAGATCCCACATGCCGCGGAGCAACTAAGCCCGTGCACTACAACTACTGAGGCTGTGCTCTAGAGCCTGCGTGCCACAACTACTGAGCCCGTGTGCCACAACTACTGAGCCCGCATGCCACAACTACTGAAGCCCACACGCCTAGAGCCTGTGCTCCAAAACAAGAGAAGCCCCTGCTCGCCACTAGAGAAAGCCCGTGCACAGTAACAAAGACCCAACGCAGCCAATAATAAATAAATAAAATTTTAATTAAAAAATCACTTCTTAAGTTTGAATTTATTCCCAATTATCTTCTTGCTTCGTTGTGGTAGAAAGTACAATGCTATTCAGATCTCTGTACTTAGGATGCTTCTACTATCCCATCCCTATTCCAGACCAAGAAGCTTTTAGGTTTTTCTTTATCTCCAGTGTTCTGAAATTTTATGATTTGCCATCACAAAGTCTTTTTATTACACTAAGCTGATTGGTCCTTTTCATTATGGAAACTCATATCCTTCAGTTCTATAAACTTCTCTTGTGATATCTGAGAATTTCTCCATTCTTTTTCTCTATTCTGTTTCTGAAAATCATGTTATTCAGACATTGGGCCTCCTTGATCATGCCTCTAATTGTCTTGCTTTTTACCTCCTTTATTGTCTTTTGTTTCACTATCTGCTCTACCTCAATTTTACCTTCCAACTTTTCTAATTTTTAAAAATGTCTGATTATATTTTTAATCTCAAAAGCTTTCTTGTTCTCTGTTTTTTTTTTTTATGGCATCCTTTTTTCCTTAATGGATGCAAAATCTTCTCTGAAAATATTAGTTACAAATACTGGGGGTTTTTTTTGAAGTTTTCTTCTATGACTTGTTTCTGCTCCCTCTGATTTGTTTTGGGCTCTGTGCATTCATAATACATTTTCTCAAGTCTATTCATAAGACTTTCTCTGGTTAACTGTTGATATTAGAAGATAAGGAACAAAAAACTAATTGGAAGCTCTATATGCATGGGTAGGATTCGCTGACTGATGGGCATCAACTTAACATGACTGGGCAGGGACTGTCGGAACTGAGAGCCCTTAGATACTGGCCCCCAGACTAGACTCCTCTTATCTCCTGCTTAGAAGGTTTAAGGCTAAGAGCATTCTGGGAGTGTAGTGGGAAAGGGAAACTGATTATTTAATAAGCAGACTTTCTCTTGATACTCTTGTTTTCAACAAGGTGTCTCAGTCCCATTCTCAGCTATGCCTGGCATCCAGAACGCCTGTGGTTCAAACTCCCAAGAGTAAGTCTCCCATCTTCTACTGGGATGGTGAAAAACCAGTGGTCTGCTAGGGCCAACTTGGGATGGGGATCAAGGTGGTGTACAGTGGAGGAGTGTGGGGGTGGGGGGATGAGTGACGGTATCTAAACGTGCCTTCAATAAACTTTCTAACAATTCTTCAGTTTTCAGCTTCATACTACTCTCTGCCTGAGAGGCATATCAGAAGTCTAATTCCCACATATTTACTGGGTTTACTGGCAGATCCTCTCTGCCCCTCCCCCAAATTCAGCTTTGTCAATTCTGCTGAGTCAGTTACCACTTGTCCACTGGGTTTCCATAACCCCAAATTTTGTTAGCTTCATTCATCTGCCATCAGCTCTGCTCTTCTCTTTGTCCATATGTATTATACTTTTGTCATTCTTTATAGTGGAGTTAACAGAAATAAATATGCATACTAAATCTGCTATATTTAGTAGGAAGTCTGTCACATATTTTCCAAGTATGGGAGTTAGTTGATATATTGACAAAAGTTTCTTAATCTCTCTAAGCCTAAGTTTCCTCACCTGTAAAACAGAGTTATAAAAAAAATTTAAAAACTGCCTGATAGGTTTCCGTGAGAATTACGTGAGGTAAGAATGTAGGCTCTGAAGTCAGAAAGACCTGGGTTTGAATCCCAGATCTTCCACTTATTAACTGTTTGTCTCTGGCAACTCAATCTCAGTTTTCTCATCTTTTTAATGGGGTTAATAATAGTCACTAGCTCATAGAGCATCAGAAGGATTAAACAGGACAAAGTTTATAAAATTCTTCTGAAACATAACAAGCCTCAGTTAACATTTATATCATTGCCCATAATGCTTTCTACACCTAAAATTACACACACAAGAACAAACACCTCATATCAGCCTATTTAAGTCTTATTCAGGACTTGGCTGAGTGAAGGCAAACTCCCACTCCTCTGCAAAAGCAACAAGATATAATAGGAATGGATGATAGATTAGGAAGTAGGAAGTCTGGGTATTATCATAAATGGCTGTGTGGCCACTGGACTGGTTTCCTGACTATAAAAAGAGAGAATCAGACCAAATGATCTCTAAGGTCTTCTACAGCTCAAATGTCCCTCCCTATCTCCTTTGTGGATGATCTGACTTTCAAAAATTTAATGTCTCTATTCTAATTACCTGACTGATACTGTTAATTTTTATAGGTATTTTCATATATCTTGCTTTTCCAACTACACAGTATATATTCACTCCATGAAAACCAAGATGAGTTGCTTCCCCAAACTAACAAAGTAGTAAGGCCACCCTTTGAATACTACATCAGAAAACAATGTTTCATGGTAAAAGTGATATATAAAACCACCAAAAAGAGAGAGAATGAGTTAGCAAGCTTGTAAGACTGTTAAAACTCGCAAGGAATTTTACTAAAAGTAACAAAAGAAGTTAATTTAAAGAAATAATATGTCAATTAGAAGGTAGGTTGGTCAGTACTGGAAGCACAGATGATTTCAACTTTTATTAGGATCCCAATGACCAGGTTTTCTGATTTCAGAGATGGAACATCAGGCTCAGTCTTATACCAGTAAATTTTCACATTACAGAACCATATTCTGAGATTCCATCCTCACTAAGCAACATTCTGAATATGGTTTGGCTTCCCATGAAGATCTACCAATAGAGAAAGACTGCTCCCTATTGCCAGCAATGATTTCTTATTTTAAACTAATGAAGTGACATTATGATTTTATATACTGGCATAATGAACCCACCCAAGAAACAGACCCATGGTGTGCCAACTGTCCCACCAGTAGGCCTTGGTAAATTCCTCCTGATAAAGTCACTCTGTGAAGCTTTTTGAAAGACAGATCACAGAATTTTTCCATATGAAACATCTGAAAACTATGAAGTTCCATAAGAAAGGAATCATGTGATCCTTCTTTAAATCTCTGAGGCCAGCTAGCTATACTACCTGGCATCTAGTAGAGCCTGCTACATAAGCGCTTCCTGATTGCTTCTTAAACTTTTCCAAAAAGCCAGTTATTGCATAATACAATTTTCCATACCCTATAGCAGTATGATAAGCACTTCACTCTGAATACATGACCAACAGTGTGTTAAGAAAAGAAAGAAAGGGAAGATAGAGCTAGAAAAGTGGTAAAGACTGAAAGAAAAAGCAAAACCAAAGAATTAGAGCCATTTCTTTCACCAAGCTATCCTATTCTATTGCTCCTCTTTCATAGTGACTGATTTTTACAGCCTATCTTATCTGCATCTAGAGCCAAGATCTTACCCATGCTGTGAGAAATTGGCAGTTTGACAGCACTGCCTGAAGTTCCCTGGGCCGAGGCTACACAGTTTCCAGGAGTAAAGTTACCTAGCATATAAAGCACACACATTCCCACAGTAGTCTCTTGGTACTAAAAAGAGATATTTATTATATACAGTCTAGAATGGCTTTGATCAAATGAAAAACTGCTTATGGGCTTTGGACTACCCTTTGAACACCACTGCTCTATAATGACTAGAAGTAATAATAGTGACTAGAAGTAATAATTAGAAAGGCTCATTCATTAACTCCGTAAAACTTACTAAAACTTCTGCTCTAAGCCAGGTCCTATGTTAGATTTGGGGGTTAAAGGTACGAAGAGACATTGTCCCTGCCTTTAGAGACTTCGGAAACAAGTAAAGAGAGTAAATGTAACAGTTTTATGTTGAATTTAAAGTTACTGTTATTTTGGGATTGCTAAGTAGCATGGAATAGTCACCTAGCATTGACCTTCAAAGATCTTATGGGGGGGAGCGCCACATTATATGCAGCTTCCTTAGATGTAAAGCTATGGCAGATACAAATAACAGTAATCATTTTTATTTTCAAAGCACTTTACATATTACAAAGTTCTCTTACATCCGTTATCTAA
This sequence comes from Lagenorhynchus albirostris, assembly GCF_949774975.1. Taxonomy (NCBI): domain Eukaryota; kingdom Metazoa; phylum Chordata; class Mammalia; order Artiodactyla; family Delphinidae; genus Lagenorhynchus; species Lagenorhynchus albirostris. Next base: position 12,281,150 of record NC_083101.1, read on the forward strand.
TTCAATCCTCAAAGTAACCCTGTGAAGGATGAAAGGATTATTATAAATAGAAGAAATTAAGTGCTTAGAGAAGCGACCAGCCCTTACAAAACGAGTTAATTAGTAACAGAAACCTAGATTCGCAGTTCAAAGTTCATTTTACATATCATGATTCCGTTATCATCCAAATTTTGAAGAGAAGCCAAGTGACTCATTTACAGCCATAAGAAATGTCTAGAATATTCCTTGGGTCTGCAAAATACATTAATAATATGTACATTTAATATAAAATATTTAGTAACCTGAAATGGAAAAATTATGCAAAAATCAACACAAATAATGACTTATGAAGACTTTTAAAAAAGTTTATAGTTCCATGATTCTCCCCCATCCTTAAACTTCCCCAAATTTCCTCATATAGCAAGAAATTCTGGTTTGCCAATAATTTATTTCACAAATCTTTTATGATTCAAAAACACAGTCAGTAAAATTCCTACAAAGCCATCAAAGGCAGATGTTTTAATCAAACCTGCAAAGCTGAGGAAACTCCCAGAAATCACTCTACCATCTGGGAACTTGTAACCCTGTTGCTTCATTTTCAAGTTCAAAGAGGTGAACAGTAAATGCATTTAATAGTACAAAAATTCAAGTTTTCCCAATCCTTAAAATACTGAGACCATTATTCAAGTAAAAAGGAAAAGCCACTATAAAAGGCTCAAAAACATATTTATCCAGCAATAAACCTTAAATAAAACTCTTTCCAAAATGGAATTTAGGGTTAAAGCCAACAGGTCCATGAAAAATTCAAATATCCTTTCTGGTGAAAGATAATTCTTTCATTAAAGTGGAGCACTTGTCCTTTTGTAATTGCTTTTCCACTCTAAGAGGAAAAAAACACACCTTCACTGAAATCATTGTATAAAAACACAACTAATTACAAATATAACAATTACTATAGTCTTATTTTAAAATTTACTGTGAAATAATTTCAACACAGTCACCAAAAGCTTATGCTTCCTCTGATATCAGCCATATACTATATAAAGTTAAATGGGCTGTCTTGTCAAAGCCTAAGGTAACTGACTCTAAAAATATACTTTTTCTCATTCTGAACTAGTCAGATTGGTATTTAAATAAAACGTCATTAAATGTTGCACTAAATATGCAAGAATGAAAAGGTTACTTAAATACAAACTCTCCAAATGCACCACACAGAAACTGCCCCCAGCCACAGAAGATTGTATGATTGCATTCAAACACAACCCTTCTCCCCAGGATACACACACCACAAGAAAACAAAAATTTTAAAGCAGTACAGACAATGAAATATGAGAATAGAATTGATACCTGGAAGAAACGTTAGAGTTTATAAAGTCCAATGACTACAAGATAAACTGGAAAGACATCTGATATTAAGTATCAGCTGGGGAGGAATGCTTTATTTTTCTTTAAAGTTACTATATCTACTTAGTTCCTACTTTAGTTTTAGGCTGAGAGGTTCTAACGTGAAAAAAAAAACCAATAAAAAAAACCCTCTGGCATCTAAATTTGGTACTAGGACAAAAATATAAAAATCTACTAACAAAAGCTCTTATTAAAAGAGTTGTTGCCTTCCAGTCACTGAAAGCTCAGCTTGATTAGCCATTTCCAGAAAATTAAACAGAGATTTCCTCATTTCCGTACATTCCCACAAAATCTTTTCCAAAAACTTTTGTTTTCTCTAAAATGGAACCCTACTGCAAGAAAAAATTAAAAGGGCTCAGTACCCCCCCACACACAAAAAATCTACTGACTTAACATCAGTTTTCCATAAAAATTAATCTTCATGAGTCCCATATCTGAACTAAAAATTGACAAGCAAACTGTGCAAATCTGGACAGGTTACATTCTCTGATATATATGAAAAAAAGGGAATTTTGTTTTCTTAGATCTGTGCCACTTAAATAAAGGGGAATTGTATACAGCTTTTTTTCAGAATCTAACAGAAAAGGTTTTCTACTTCAAATGGCAACTTAACAAAGCCACTGCTAACATAACTTGCAATTCCAATATGAGTTCTAAATTTTGAAACAACTTAGAATCAAATTTTCTAACACTAAATATAAAGAGCAAGCAAGCTTTTGGGAAGAACTCAGAATCTGAAGTTTAAATGCTTATATTCATACTTGTTCTCTTAAAATAAAAATGTTTAAGTAGAATACATTTGAGTTTAAAATCAAATCAATCTCTAAAACCTAAAATCATAAGAATGCCATCTTTTATTTTAAAAGGGGGTAGGAGGTTTTCTAATATGATGATGGAAAACCAAAGCATATCTGCCTGTTTTATAAATATCTATGTCCTTCCTTGGACTCAAAAATCCACATTTCCCTTGGTTTTCTTCTATCTTCAATCTCACTGAACACCACTGTCACATTCAGATTACAACATCTAGCCAAAGGCAGAGATCATACAAGTTCCCTGAAGACTTCTAAAACATTAAAACCAGTAGAAGAGCAGAGGAAATACTTTCATGCTTGGAGCTGCTGGGAAATCCTTCTCTCCTTTTAGAAAAATAAACCTCTCGCTCTAAACATAATTACTTTTAGGAACAAAACATCACTCTACATACAGATACACATCACTCTCAATTAATAATTCTACAGATTTTGCTAGTACTTTGGCTTAAAAAAAAAAAAAAGCCTATTTAGGAAAGGAACAGTATTCCAAGGATTTTTTTTTCCAGAAAGAGAATAGCAATAGAGAATCAGAATTTCTCCTTCTCTCATTCAAATATGGATTCCTTAACACTAACTGAAAGAATGCTTTTAAAAAGAATTAGTTACTACTTTATTAGATGATACCATTTAACCACAAAGAGACCATCTCAATCAACCCCTCCTATTTTAAAAATGAACTAGCTAAATGTACATTGTATTTTCTGACTCAGTTGCCTAGGACCTTTCTTCCTGATATTCTAGTATTTCATAAAGTCTCTAGCTAAAAAGAGCAGAGGAGACTAAAGACACTTTTCAATGTATTTTCACCATTATAAAAATGGCAGCCATCAGCCTATCATTTAATTATTTTTCAGCTTATTTAAATGCATTTTGCTGTAAAAGAGAAATCTAACTCAATTCAAATATTCTCAATACACATATACACAAAGGCTTGGGCAAAAATACTACAACACAATCACTTTCAGTATACATATTTGTTTAGGTCTCAGTGAAGCATGGCATAAAATACAGCTTAGTTTTTCTATAAATTATATGATTTGACTGCACTTTTGCTTCATGGTTCAATGCAAAAATTTTATTATTTTTTTAAATTTATTTTTTAAGATTTTTTTTTGATGTGGACCATTTTTTTTTTAAGTCTTTACTGAATTTGTTACAATATTGCTTCTCTTTTATGTTTTTTGGTTTCTTGGCAATGAGACATGTGGGATATTAGTTCCTCAACCAGGGACTGAACCCACACCCCCTGCATTGGAAGGCAAAGTCTTAACCACTGAACCGCCAGGGAAGTCCCCCCAAATTTTAAATTAATGTTTAAGTTTTCACATTATTCACTGTACTGAGAATTCTCTCAAGAGAATAAGACATAAAACATTTGACTTTCTGAATGACAGTGTGGAAACCTGCAGGGTAGTTACACTTTGACAGATATAAAGAAAATTTTAAAACCCTGTTAATTCACCACTGTATTTTAATATTTCCTGTTAAAAGAAATCAATTGTACATGAAGCTCAAACAGCTGGAAAGAACCCAGAAAAGCAACAAGAAAATGATGACTTTTAAAAATGCTGACGCTTTTCACACCCAGGTTCAGTCATGCCAGCTGGAGAGAGGTGTTAGATATGGCTTTATTCATTTTAAGTCTGAGAATTAAATACAGTCATTTCCATGACATTATGGAAATAGGAACGAAGAGCAATTTATCTTCATGGTCCTGATTCTTCTCATTCGAAAGCATTAAAAAAAATCATTTCTGCAAACTTAAAAGGTATTTTGGATGGATCATTTGTTAACTATTGCTTAGAGTCAAACTATTTTGTCCCATATTTCCCAGTGAACTAGAAATACAAAAAGATAAAAAGGAAACACACACACACACACACACACACACAACAGTGACCCAATATCTGAACCACTTCAGACATGAAATCCATTAAGGGGGCCTTTGCTCCTAACTGTGTAAGGGTCCTTAGCTATCATCTGACTCGCACAAGAAGTACACATGGCCCCTGAGAGGCGCTTTAGTCCCCTTTGGAAGACACTGTTGGAAAGACTATAAATGACACAGTTGCAGAAACTATTACTAATAGCAAGCCAGGTGGTCAAGAAGGATGCGAAGCGGTTGCTGTGGCCAGTGGAGCTCTCCAGTAAGAAGTAGATGATGTATGGCAACCAGAGGATGTAAAATACACTAGTAATTCGGAACAGGACCATGGCATAGCGCTTATCAGGACAGGCCTGCACCTCCCCAGTCTCCCCACTCTGGCTGCTGAAGCGGGCTTGCCTTTCGCTGATTTCCTTTGTGTGCTGTTGGCAGATGCGGAAGATGTTGAAATAGGTGAAGCACACAATGAGGGCTGCTGGGGCATATAACATCATCACGATGAACAGGGTGAAGTAGGGGTCGGTGTGCCAGGACTCCGCACACCACTGAAACACATCTCCATGATATCCAGGTTTGCCCCAGTGGAAAAAGGAAGGCAGGAAGACCAGGGTGGAGTATAGCCAAATCAGGAAAATACACAGACGCAGTCTCCAGGGCGTAACCAGGGTATTATAGGTTAGAGGCTTAGTGATGGCAATATATCTATCGATGCTGATACAGGCCAGAGAGGCCATGGAGACACTCTTCAGAACTGATACTACAAAACCAAATACCTGGCAAGTCAAGGACTCCTCTACTGGAAGCGGGTAGTGGAGGAGTGATAAAGAAGGGACCAGGCAGCTTACCCCAACCAAGAGGTCAGCATATGCCATAGTCTGGATAAAATAACTTGTAGTATGGTGGTTCAACAAAGGTGCACAATGAAATACAAAAATCACAATAATGTTGCCAGAAATAATCAACACAGTTAGAAAGACAATAATTAATACTTCCAAAAGGCAAAAATTGACAGTTTCCAAATAGCCAAATGCCAAGAGGCAAAAAGGGTGGCTGCTCTGATTACCATCCAAGGTAGAGTTCATCTTGAGCTCAGGAGTGATCTCTCACTTCATGCTGCCGCTTGGCTGCTGCCAACAGTTCAAAGGAGCAGCTGCTGTCATTGCGGTCAGCTCTGTGTGTCTGTAATAATGCCCGAGGAGCCTTAGTCCCCAAGCTCCCGATGCTGCTGCTCTGATGCATTGCCTGCAGTGCAATTCCCCTTTAAATCCTTCTTGGAATAGGGAGAACCAGCAGCAGTTGTCTGGCCAGTCCGAGATGCGGCCATAGTACCAGGTTTACCATACACATAGCACCAGGGGAGTAAGGCAAACTCTGTACAATGTCTTCAGGCCAATGAGGGTACGGGGTAGGGGCAGAAGGGAAGGGAGGAAGATTAGGACTTCAGCAGGAGTTGTAATGAGTCTCCTCTGAACAGCTGATAGAAGAAAAGGAAAGAGCGTTTTATATTTTGCATCCAATGCCCTAATCAAGAACCTGGCTAGCTCGAGCTGGTATCACCCCTCCCACTCTATCCCACCCCACCCAGTACAACTATTCACGGCTACCCTCAGTAGCACCCCACATAATTGGTCCTTACTCTACAGAGGAGGCGCAGCAACAGCAAGCTTTCATGATCAACATAAAACAAAATCAATCGCAAGTCAGATCAATCTAACCCCATTTCCTTTCATTTGAGCTTTTCGGGGAAGAAGAGGAATCTGCTTATAGAATTTAATTACCATGAATAAAATTAGCCAAGATAACTTATTTTCTTCATTGATTCCAATGTAATATTTTGCCTCTTAGAAAAATTTCAACAGCATTGATCTGTCTAGCTCAATTTCAGAGTATTACCTGTAATTCAGCATGCTGCGATCCAAACAAAAGCCACAGAACACCTTAACAGAAAGCCTTGCAAAGCAGGAATGTGCCTCAGCCCCGTTTACTGCAGAAATGAGACACAGAGGGAGGGGATAAAGGAGTAGGAGGGGAAATAGGGAGAAGAGGGGCTTGGAAAAGGAAGAGGCGGGGGAGGGGAAAGAAAACGCCTGTGTGCGCACACACTCCGGCATCTTTAGCAGCTCATTAGAATTCATTGCCAGAGAGGTGCTCCCTGATTTCCAGACTGCACAGTGGGGGAATAACTTAATATGCCTGCAGGGCAGTGATGAAGGCTGTTTCCTCGTCTGTCTGGAATCCCCCTCTTAGTAGATGAAGCAGAATTTAGACTGCTAGTAAGGAGAAGAGGTAGTAAGCAGGACAGACAGCAAGCCAGGAATTAGATTGAAACACACTGCCAGAGGGGTAATGGTGAGAGGAAATTCCTACTTTCTTGTAGCATTTCCCATAGAACAAAGAGCAATGTTAAAGAATGAAAGTGTGTTAACAGTGCGTGACAACTGAGGAATCACAATTCAGCACAAGAAGTTCTAGCTAGAAGGCTACATATTTAGCATTAATTTTCTCTCATGATTCACTAAATATGGATCTATTTTAAGAAACGTGACCAAAACAACAAACAAACAAAAATTAGGTTTTCAAGAGAAAAAATAAAGAAAATCCCATCTACTCTGAATATTGCAGAAACAGCACACACAAAGAGGAATTACATTGTTCCTGTATTTGACACTATCCTATGGTTTTGAGATGCCATTACTTGCTTCTAGTTTGCTGAGAAGTGTTACACAAATATACAAACAAAAGATGGACAAGAAAATGCACCCACTTCCACCCAGGTTTGAAAATTGCAGGAAGTTTCATGGTACAAACTAGCTCTGTATCTTAGAATATACAATCTTGTTTGTGCTTACTTAACACAAGGCAAATTGGGATTTTATTGTGGCTCTTCAGGTGATGTCATAAGTGATGACAATTTTCAGCTAATTGGGAGTGTCAAATTATGACAATTTTTAGTTAATTAGAAATGTGTATTTTTATTGTCTTTTCCTCCAGGTATCTTTGGTCTCTCAATTCATCCTTCTAAGTAAAGTTTCACATAACTCAGTAGAGTAAAATAAAATAAACAAATGTTGACATTTGTAAACATTCCAGAAGGTCTGCACACCTGGATGGAGATATATGTTATGTGATCCAACTTTCATTTTTTATCTGTTTCACATACATGCTTTCTCATTGCAGGCAATGGTCACTCAATTACATTTTAAGATCTGAAGCGCTGTGCTTACTACACGAAGGCAAGGAACTCAAAAAACCTACTGAGCATAAGCTTGATAGCTGTAATTGACAGGTCTTATTGGAAAAGATGGCAAAGTGTGGCACAGCAAAAAGACCCATGGCACTGAACACCCATCTGGCTCAAATCCTTGCTTCCTTGCTCTAATATTACTTAGCCTCTCTTAGCCTCAGTTTCATCATCTGTAAAATGAGGATCACACTCCCTATTTCATGACGTTGGTGAGAAATAAAGCAGACAGTGTATACAAAAGGCTTACCAATACTTAGTACACAGGGGGTATATAACTTTACTTTCTTCTCACACAACCTCAAACAACCTTCCTAAATAGTCTGTGTTTTCCCACCAGTCCTACTGCATTGCTTGAGGCTGGGGCTCTTCTGAATCCTAAGGTGCCCTCTCTTATTGTGACTGCCCAGTTCTAAGGGCAATGACAGTTATTTCGACACTTTGCTGCCCTGCCTTCCTCAAATACATTGAGGCTATACATATGTAAGGCAAGAAGGAAAGATGGTATGGCACTAATTATTCCCACTAGACAAATAATTTCTCTGCCTATGTCTCAAAACTTGACTTCACTCCTGAGTTCCCTTTCCTTCTACAATTTGCCTGCTAGTCACACATCTACCTGGATGTCATATAGAGACTTCAACCACAGCATAACCAAAATTAAATACATTTTTTCCCACCAAATAAGACTCTTTTACTTTTTTCCTCACATTTTCCCGGGCACTCAGGTATGAACTCAGAAATCATCTTGACCACTCTCTCCCTTAATATACCATTCTTAGTTACCACATCTTATGAATCTATTTCTATAATGGCTCTCAAATTCATTTCCTCCTTTTAGTTTTTAATCCAGAGGAGACAAATTACTAATGACAAGGGGGAGCAATAAATCTATGTCCTCACAAAAATCTATACATACATTTACCTTTAAAAATAATGCAGTCACATGATTTTTTTTAATAAAAGAGTATTTCTGTATATATGACTGGAAGAAAATGCATTAAAAATCAATTCTACTTTTCACTGGATAGTGGGATTACAAGTGATTTTTAATTTCTTCTTTATGGTTTTCTATGTTTTGTGAATTTGCTAATTTCTATGTGCTATTTTTTACAATCAGGTTAAAAAAAAAAAGCCAAAGTAATATATAACATGTCACTTTTGGTAAAGCTAACAAAAAACCTGGCCATATGATGCCCTCCCAGAGCCACATTGAATAGATGATGCCAGGTTAAGTCACCTACTTCATGGGGCTCAGCTCCACTCGTCCTTATGCCATCACTGCAACATTCCTTCAGATGGCCTTGGTACTCAATTTAATTCAAAATAGACACCTACAGCCCCAGTTAAAAATTTTTACAGAATGAGAATATAACTAGATGAACCATGTGAAATTGTTAATATTTAACCATTTCATTTCTGGTTAAATATTTTCTGATCTACAAAAATGGAAACTTCTATATGGCTCAACCTAACACTAAAAAATTAAAATAACCAAATCACAGAACTAAAAATGAAAAATGGCAGAAAGAGAAAGGAAACACCAAACGAAAAAGAGAAAAGATTGTTCAAATTACATTTATTCTTCTCCCAGCCTCCTCAGCAGTTTATCTATTATAGATGGAAAAGGATCAATCTCAGTGCTTCAAATTCATAAGATTCACTTCTGGGTATTATCTATCACTTATTATTTAGTAAAAATGAGCTTTAAATGTTGATTTATTTAATTATTTTAGTTCAGCTGATGTGGGTGTATTTATATCGATGTCATTCCAAACCCAATTTAATTCCCCTCCCTCTCCCTCATCTCGCACATTCATTCAATCACCAAGTGCCAAGGATTCTTTCTACCTGTGAAATTTCTCTCAAGAAGTTACCTCTTTCTCTATCCCTTCTGCCACTGAAACAAACCAAGTGACAATTATCTCTTGCATGAATTGCTAACAGGTTTTGCTGCAATTTATCTTATTCCATTCTAACTCAATAATACAAATAATAACAATAACAAACCAAGTAACAATTATCTCTTGCCTGAATTACTAGGTTTTGCTGCAATTAATCTTACTCCGTTCTAACTCAATGATAATATAAATAATAACAATAAGTGGTTAATTTATACTTACCATGAATTGTACTAAGTGTTTTCATGCATTATCTAAGCTATTCTAACTACTCTATAAATAAGATACTATTATTATCCCATTTTACATATAGGAAACAAAAGGTTTAATTGTAAATTGCCCAATGTCAATGGCCTGAATACAAAACTAGGATTTGAATCAAGATAATCTACCTTTAGATGGACACACTAAATCACTTTGCATACTGCCTTCCAAACCTGAATATATGATTTGCCTACTTAAAATGACTTCCTATTGCCTGAGATATTAAATATGCCTTATTTAAGCTTTCTAAGATCTGGCTCCTACCTACCTTCTCTGACTTTACCAACTTTCACACTCTGAAACTGCCAAGCTCTTTATCACCCTTGAGAACATGCTTTTCCCCTTGACTTTTAACATCACACATGCCATGCACACATGCCCCCCTCTCCTACCACCACAATCCCCCTCCCCGGATAATTCTGAACAAGAGAACTTTTTGAACCCTTAGATGAGAAGTCCTTGTCATTTGCTGCACAACAATATGTATCTTCTTTTCTATAACCCTCATGCAACTTTATTCCAAATGGTTAGTTAATTGCCTGTTTCCCTCATTAGACTGTAGATTCCCCCAAACCAGAGAACAGGTATATTTTATTCATGGGCATAACCATAAGACCTTAACACACGGCCAGCACAAAGCAGGCTTTCAAAGGTGTTTCTGATTGACTAAACAACAAATGCCTAATAAAACAACAGGCATTTGTTTTTGGATGGGAAGACCTTTCAAGTAAAATCCTAGTATGGTAACAGTTTAATTCACCCATAATTATTAGGTTGATGCATGTGAAATTGCCTATTTGTAAATCAAACACTGTCAGATACCAGCAAATTTAATATGACCAAACCTAATTATGTTTTTATAGTCTTATAATTCAGAAAGAACTTGAAAACTGCCTGGACAGGTATGACTTACAGAAACTCATCAGAGGGTACATGAATTTACAAAGATGGGATATAGGGACTTAAAAATTATTTTCACAAATAACAATTTAAAGGAACAGTATCTCAGTCCATTAGAAATGCTATAACAAAAATACCATAGACTGAATTGCCTATAAACAATAAATTTATTTCTCATAGTCCCAGAGACTGGGAAGCCCAAGATCAAGGTGTTGGCAATTTGGTGTCTGGTGAGAATCTACAGTCATCTTACACTGTGTCCTCACATGGCAGAAGGGGCAAGGGAGCTTTCTATGGTCTTTTTTTATAAGGATACTAAACCCATTCATGAGGGCTCTACCCCCTTGAGAGGCCCCTTGAATCTTGAATCTCCTCTCAAAGGCCCCACCTCCAAACACCATCACATTGTTGGGGGTGGGGTGGTGTTAGGGTTTCAACATATGAATTTTGGGGAGCCAAGAACATTCAGTCTATAGCTGACCTACTATGGCAACTGCTATAGTGGAGCAGACAATAAAGTTCTGAAAGTCCACTGGCAATTGTTTTCTTACAGAATCAGACAGCAAGAGTACTGAGTTGTGAAACAGTAGAATCACAGGCTATTTTGGGGGCAGGACTCAAACATTCCATTTAATTTTTCCAGAATGTTAAAGCTTAACGGAAACTTAAAGGAAGCTCAACCATTTACTTCAGCAACCTCATTTCAGCAGAGAAAAGGAAATAGAACCTCATCTGAGTTCATGTAAGCCAGTGGCAGAGTTGAAACTAGTACCCAGACACTTCCTAACTTCATGGCCAGTGATCTTTTTGCTAACTTGATCCCCTTTTTGTTTAGTATCCACAGGAGGTTCTTATGATTAAATATTATTGAATCCTTGACTATTACCAAATCAACCAGGAAGAGATTTTTAATTAAAACGAAGTTATAATTAGATATTTAAATTATTTTTCCAGACTGGTAAAATGTGGCTGGGCCTCCAGGGCTTCCCTTGGACAATCAGAAATGTAAATATCGATTATGTGGCTCTGGATAAAAACTTGAAATTCATGGCAAAAGACTGTTACCACTGAGGTTTGCCACTAAAATCACTAGCGAAAACAATGCAAATAGGTTTCAGAAAACACAAGGCTGACTGGATGGAAGGAAAGAGAAACATCAGAACACGCTGCTATTTCATTATTCTTTTATTTATTAAAAGAATCTGTTAAGGAAGCCATTCTGATGTAAATTTTTGGTACTAAGCAAAATAAATAGTCACTGATATAAAAGGTGAAAAATAACCAAAAGAAAGAAGGACCAGAGGATGATTCTGGAAGCTGGAGACCAGAAAGCACCCTCTTTTCCCTCCATTCTCAACTCCAATTTACTTGATTTACCAGACCCAAATAGCTATAGGTCTTACAGCTGGGAGTAAGAGAGCCCGTAAGAATCCCTGTGGATTACTTAGGGCTTCTTTCCCCTGTGCCTGACAAGTTCTAACTAGAGACTAGGGTTGAGGAACCCTCTGTCAAAGACCAGAAAGAACAGAAAACTAAAAATCCAGGAGTATTTGGTCTGCAGAAATTTATTCCATGAAGCCAAGGGTAGTTCAATATCAAGAAGCCTATCATATGTTGATAACGTATCTACTCCAAGAACAAGTTAAAGAAAATCATATTCACTACTAAGTGCTGAAAAAGTCCTTCATAAAATTTCAGTAGACATTCCTAATAAAAAAAATCAAAGCCTGAGATAGAATAAAATCACTTAAATAAAATAAAAAGTATTACCAAAAAACCCCCACAACTGAATAGCATGCTTTCCAGAAGTCTGAATCACTAAGACCATTTTAATTAAAATCAGGAACTCAATAGGGATGCTATCACCACCATCATTAAACACTGTCTTAAAGCTTCTATCAAATATAAAAACAAGAAAATTTAGTAGCCTGCATAAACAGTGAAAAAAGAAGTGAAACTGTTTTTGCTGCTATTATCATATACCAGAAAATCTTAAAAGATGCTAGTATAAATTAGGAGGATTAATCAAAATATCAAGAGGTAGATGGATAGAGAATTAGAAAAAATTAATGTCTATTCTCTGTTGTAGCAATTAGCTACTTAGAAATGGAAATCAGAAAAAAAATAGTCCATTTGCTATAGCGACAACACTCTAAGATAATTCTTAGGAATAAATTTAACAAAAGAGGAACAAGACATATATGAAGGCAACTCTGAAGTCTTCAACAGACATAAGACCTTGACAAGTGGAAAGGCATACCATATTCTCAGATGTAAAGATATTATAACAATGTATCTTATAACCTAAATTAATATGTGAATTAAATGTAATTCAAACTAGAATCCTTATATAACTTTTCAGGATAATGGTGAGACTGGAGAAAATGACTTTAAAGTTTATATGGAAGATTAAATATGCAAAAATAGATAAGAAAAACAGGAAACAGTGAAAAAAAGACTTGCTTTACTGGATATTAGAACATAACTCAGAGCCTCTTTAACCAAAACAGTATTGGTATAGGAATACACAAAAATAAATAAATAGAACAAGCTAGAAATCAATCCCAGCATATATGAGAATTTAAGATATAACAAACGTGGCAGTTCTACTCAGTAGGAAAATAGAAGTAGCACAACTGGTTATCCATCTGGGAGAAAGTAAAATTGGACTGCTATCATATGCCATGTACAAAAATAAATTCCAGATGGATTAAAGACATAAAAATATAACACGTACAATAAAAATCACAAGGAAACGTTGGAAAGTATATTTACAAAATCTAGAGGTAGGAGAGATCTTAACCAAGATGCAATTTTCTACATAAAAATTGAAAGTGTTTCGTATGGCATGAAACCATAAAGTTAATATAAATCTAAAATTCTAGAAAGATATTTATAATGAAGCTACAAAGAATATAATTATATAAAGTACTTAGAAACTGACATCTTAAAAGTTAATAGAAAAATATACAAAGAATATAAAGAGATGGAAGAGCAAATCGCTCAAATTTATTTGTAGTCAGGGAACTGCAAACTAAAGACATACTGGCATCACTTACATCCACTGACAGCAAAACTTACACTGATAACTAATACTGTTTGGGATATGTGTTAATAGGTACGTTCCTACATTGCTGGTGGAACTGTGAACTGTCATATATGGCCTTTCACAGAGGCAATCTGGACATAAGTAAATTAAATACAAAAATTAAATAACAAGTTTAAAAAACATATTACCCTTTGATCCAACAATCACACTACTGAGACTATTCAATAAAAGTCAAAGATTTAGAACATGTGTAAGATTGTTTAGTAAACACTATTTAGAGGCTAAAAACTTGAAACAAAATAAATGCCTACCAATAGAAGAATAACTGAATAAAAGATTGCACTGTCTTAGTGTGCCTGGGTTTCTATAACAAAACACCACAGACTGGATGGCTTATAAACAGCAGAATTTTATTGCTCACAATTCTGGAGGCTAGTAGTCTAAGATCAGAGTGCCACACAGCTGGGCTCTGGTGAAGGCCCTCTTCTGGGCTACACACTGCCGACTTCTAGTTGTATCCTCACATGGTGGAAGGTGGGGAGGATCTTTCCCGAGACTCTTTTATAATGGTGCTAACCCAAGCATGAGGGTTCTGCCCTCATGGCCTAATCACCTCCCTATCACCTTGGTATAGTGGTTAGGTTTCAACATGAAATTTAAGGGACACAGTCAGACCATAGCACCTGTTATCAATATACACAAGAGGGCTTCCCTGGTGGCGCAGTGGTTGAGAGTCCACCTGCTGATGCAGGGGAAGCGGGTTCGTGCCCCGGTCCGGGAAGATCCCACATGCCGCGGAGCAGCTGGGCCCCTGAGCCATGGCCGCTGAGCCTGCGCATCTGGAGCCTGTGCTCCGCAACAGGAGAGGCCACAACAGTGAGAGGCCCACGTACCGCAAAAAACAAAAACAAAACAAAAAACAATACAAGAATGTTCACAGCAGCTTTATAAAAGCTAAAACAGGGAGAAATAAAAAAAGCCACAAACATCTATAATAGCAGAACAGATTTTTTTAAAGTGTGATTTAAATATTCATACAATGGAATATTCTCAGCAATTAAAAAAACGAAAACAAATATAAAACAAACTACTGATACACTCCCAAAATGGATGACCAAAAGAAGTCAAATACAAATGAATACATGCTGCATGACTGTATGATTGTTTGTAAATAAAGTTCAAGAACAATCAAAACTAATCTAGGGAAAGATTACAGTAAGTCCCCTACATATGACGAGTTCTGTTCCGAGAGCGCTTTTGTAAGTCCAGTCTGTTCCCAAGTCCAACAAAGTTAGCCTAGGTACCCAACTAAAACAACTGGCTATACAGTACTGTGCTGTAATAGGTTTATAATACTTTTCACACAAACAATACATAAAAAAACAAATAAAAACAAAAAATAAACATTTTAAACCTTATAGTACAGTACCTTGAAAAGTACAGTAGTATCAGCTACATCACCACTGCTTTCATGCTGGCTTCTGGACATCCTGGGCTTGAAATAAAGATTCTGTACTACTGTACTCTATACAGTACTGTACAGTAAAGAACACAAAAGCACAACCACTTGTACATGATGCACCACGTGACAATGTACGCCAGATACGTGAACTAACTTACATGGTTGGACATGCAAACGTGTTTGCATCTTTGAAAGTTCGCAACTTGAAGGTTCGTATGTAGGGGACTTACTGTATTGGTTTTTCAGGGGTGGTGTAGGAGTGGTTATGACTAGAAAGGGACAATAATAACTTTTTGGGGTGATGGATATATTCTTCCTTTTGGTAATGATCAGAGCAGTGTATTCATATGTAATGGAGCCGTACACTTTAAAGTTGTGTATTTTAGCCTATGTAAATTACAGCTTGCTGTAAAAAAAAAAATTTAAAGTAGTTTCTCCCCTCAAAAAAATTCAGAGCAAATTTTTAAAATGTCAATTATAATAATAACTACCAGGTTCCTATTCGAGAAACAGATATCACCATTTTCATGGAACCAGAAAAATAGAGTACTTCATGTCTTCTTTTTTTTTTTTTTGCAGTACACTGTTGTGGTCTCTCCTGCTACAGAGCACAGGCTCTGGATACGCAGGCTCAGTGGCCATGGCTCATGGGCCCAGCCGCTCCGCGGCATGTGGGATCTTCCCGGACCGGGGCACAAACCCGCATCCCCTACATCGGCAGGCGGACTCCCAACCACTGCGCCACCAGGGAAGCCCAAATACTTCATGTCTTTAAATTATCTCTATGAGTAGCCACACCAAAAATATTTAAGAAATAATTTTTGGCCAAACATTTCAAAGGACTTCAAAATGTTATAATTACATATCCAAAATAGGATTTGCCAATAAAAGAAAAAAATCAACTAAGTGTACTTTTGCTAGCCATACATGTTGCATAACCTTGTTCTTCCATGTCTCTAATGGTACTATGAGTACAACGCTCTGCCATTCTTCCATGCCTGGGGAGGTCTTTTCTGGAACCCATCTTAAACATCATATTCCTGATAAAGACTCTCCTATTCCCCCAGGCTGAATTAATCACTCCTTTTGATGGTTCCCACTGTGCTTTTCCAGACTATCACATGATTTATGTTAATTGCTTTTGTGTTTGACCTCCTAGCTCCAGCACTGTGGTTGTAATAGGCACTCAATATAGCTGGTTAAACAATAACATCAACATAATGAAGGGAAACAGAATATTAGTTCCTGAAGGAAAATACATCTGTCTGGAAACAAGATGATGAATAGAAACACTAATATTTTGAGCAAATAAAAGTCATTTTTCTCCACTTAGAGGGTGGGATAGGGAGGGTGGGAGGGAGATGCAAGAAGGAGGAGATATGGGGATATATGTATATGTACAGCTGATTCACTTTGTTATAAAGCAGAAACTAACACACCATTGTAAAGCAATTATACCCTAATAAAGGTGTTAAAAAAAAGTCATATTTCTGCTGAGGAAAGATCTGATTTCATGTTCAAATGTTGTCCTTACCTATAAGGTTTTTTTTTTTAATTATAGTTTTATAGAGATACTATTCACCTCATAACGTTTTAATATATTTTTAAAAGAAGTCCCACCTTTTGTCACATTGAAAATTTTTCATATATTACTGGGGGTTCTGAGAAATTCATTCATAATTCAGGTTTGGGATTTGCATATCATTGGAGAAACTGCTTCCTAAAGATAAAAACTTGAAGAATTTTAGAAAACAAAAACAAAACTTATAACCAGTACCATGGGTCCTGCAAAAGGCACAAAGCACAGCCTGACCTTGCAAAAAATTAGTTTAAATTCTTATATACTTGTACAAGGAAAAATTTTGTTGCTTCACTTGCAAAACCTTGAGCAATTCATGAACTTGAGAAGGGGATACTATAAAAAATAGAATTCTTCACTTTAGAGGAATGAACTAAAAGGGAATATGGTTTACGATAAAAGAACCATGTTCTTCCAATTGTAAAAACTAGGACTAGGCCTTATCTACAAAGAGCACATTTCTTTGAAGTGTGAAAAGGATTAAAATAAACAAAGGGGGCTTCCCTGGTGGCGCAGTTGTTGAGAGTCCGCCTGCCGATGCAGGGGACACGGGTTCGTGCCCCAGTCTGGGAAGATCCCACATGCCGCGGAGCGGCTGGGCCCGTGAGCCATGGCAGCTGGGCCTGCGCGTCTGGAGCCTGTGCTCCGCAACGTGAGAGGCCCGCGTACTGCAAAAATATAAATAAAGAAAGAAAGAAAATAAAGAAAGGAGGGCTTCCCTGGTGGTGCAGTGGTTGAGAGTCCGCCTGCCGATGCAGGGGACGCGGGTAATGCCCCAGTCCAGGAAGATCCCACATGCCGCGGAGCGGCTGGGCCTGTGAGCCATGGCCGCTGAGCCTGCGTGTCCGGAGCCTGTGCTCCACAGCGGGAGAGGCCACAACAGTGAGACGCCCGTGTACCGCAAAATAAATAAATAAATACATAAACAAACAAACGAAAGTTTTTACACATGGCACAGCACAACTGACCTGACTAAGAATGAAATTATGGTCAGAAGAGATTCATACACAAAGGGTAGAGGCCATCTTTTGCCTCTGCGGTGAAAAGGAAGGAAGAAAACCTATGCCTTCTCCTTTGTGCCAACACTAGAAATATCTCTGGGACAGAAGTATGAAAGTTCTACTCTTACATCAGATAAACGAATTATATAAAATTCTTAGAAATCAAATAGCCACAATGATCTTTTTGTAATAAATTTCTAAAAGGACTAATGCTGAAGCTGAATTATCATCCCCTTACCTTTGTGATGAGAATTCGGTACTTTTCTACCAGGTGGTCATTGTTGTGACAACCTGCTAGCAGCTGCCAGACTTCTCCTCGAAGAGCTTCAGGAACACCGCTTCTTACTAAGGATGACAACTGCTTTGGCCTCACACTCAAGTTAAGATGCCTAAAAATAAAGCCATAATCCATAAGTGCATAAAAGACAGCTTCTCTAAAAGAGTGTTATTTTTATGAAAGCTAAACTAAATGATACACAAAGACTTAATAAAGGTAATATATTTTTAAAAAAAGTCATTGAACTAGATGTGGCCAATGTAACTGTAAAAGATTGAGTGGAGGAAAGAATTCTGAAGTCAGACTGCTTCTTAAAGTATCTTTAAATTATTACTCTACTATTTTTTGATAAAAAGCAAAACTGGAAACCACAGCTTTATGGTTGTAGTTTGTATAAGAAAAACAAAGCAAAATTCCAATCATTTGACACATAGCCAAAGATAAGAGCTCGACTCTGCATCAAAATTGATAAGCAAACTGTGTATTTTTACATTTTACATTTAAATATATTTTTGTTCCAAGTGAGAATATAAAGATATATGATTTCAGCAGTTTTTATGACACCTTACTTCCAGTAACTTTTCTGAATAACTATGGTGGATAAGAAAGTTTCTACTGTACTATTTTAACATCAAAACAAGTCATTAAAGTCTTTGAGCTTCATTTATCTCATCTACAAAATGGGGGAAATAAAACAACTTTTTTGCGGGGTCGTGCTGTGTGGCATGTGGGATCTCAGCTCCAAGACCAGGGATCAAACCCATGCCCCCACTGCAGTGGAAGCACAGAGTCCTAACCACTAGACCGCCAGGGAATTCCCTAAAATACTTTTTTTGGGGGGGAAATAAAACATCTTGAGGGATTTCTCAGTTGGCGCAGTGGTTAAGACTCTGAGCTCCCAAGGCAGGGGGCCAAGGTTCCATTGCTAGTCAGGGAACTAGATCCCACATGCATGCCACAACTAAGAGTTCACATGCCACAACTAAGGAGCCTGAGAGCCGCAACTAAGACGCGGTGCAACCAAATAAATAAACAATAAATAAAGGAAACACAGCATTAAATTATTAAAAAAAATCTTGAAATGTTGGTATTAGTTTACAAAGTGCTTTTGCACATAATTTTATTTGCTGCTTACAACCATCATCTGAGGTATGTGGTAGTATCTCCAGTTCTACAGATGCAGAAAGAAGTTCAGGGAAGTTGATTACAAGACTGAGGTAGCCTCAAACTCTAAGACTAATGAATGCACTATATGTTACGTAATAGCTGCTTTGTGATTTGAAAGCCACCATTACTGACACATAAAGCAGGATCCTGACACAGAGGAATTCTTGTGACTATCAGATTTAAACAGAAGTTACTGGTACAAAATGACCACTATCAAAATACAAAAAGGTCTGAGACTTTTCTCAAAATTCTCCCAGAATACTAGCACAATAATGCACAGTACATTTAAAAATGGTTAATTCTGTGACGCTGGCACCCTAATATAAGAGCTATAGATAGTTCAGTATAGTTTTGGCTTTGCTTAGAAAAAAAAACTATATAAAAGTTGAACAGGTGGGAGCAGAAAGGACAAAAGTAGTCCTATTACCTAATTCAAGGATTGGTACACTTTGGCCTGTGGGACAAATCTGGCTCACCATGTGTTTCTGTAAATCAACTCTTATTGAAACAGCCATTTTTATTTCTTTACGTGCTGTCTATGGCTGCTTTCACACTGCAACAGCAGAGTTGAGTAGTTGCAATAGAGACTATTGACCACAAAGCCTAAAACATTTACACTTGGCTCTTTACAAAAAAAATAAACCTAACCCCCAGGATTATTTGATAACCCTAGCTTGATTTATATTGATAAAATTATTTTCAGAATAATTTTATGTCACTTATAATAATAACTAGCTAACTCAGCATACTATTTTATTACTGACATTAGTTCTCTTATTGACTAAAATTCATATCAAAAGGAACTTGGAGAATTAGAGCGCAAAGGTATATTTATTACAATTACTGCCACTAAAATCTAATGTAGAGTTAAATAAACCAGCTTTGGGACCAGACTTGACTGTGTTAAAAATTCTGGGTGCTGTTTACTAACTAGAATTGCTGACTTAATCTCTAAGCCAGTTTCCTCATCTATAAAAATGGATACTATTTTATAAGGTTGTTATAGTTGAAATAGAGCACATAACTTAGCACAGCACCGGATACGTGATAAATCTATTACTTCTTACTATGATTACTACCATTACAACATCTATTATTTTTAATCTAGAATAATCCTGAGTGGTGGTTCTACAGACTTGTATTTTGTAAATGAAGAAACAGACTCAAAAGAGTTAAGTGACCTGCCCAACATCATACAGCTTAGAAATAGGAGAGGTAGGATTTGAAGCCAGGTCTACCAGGCTCTAAAACTCCATGATACTGTGGATGGTTCCTATTACAGAACACATATAATAATGATGAAAAAAAATAATGACAAAATGAATTGAAGAAGAGAAACTGTATTATTATTTCTAAAGACATGACTGAAACCAGCAAAAACAGTTTTAAACACCCTGAAAGACAGTTGAGACAGATGGAAACTTAGTTAATATATCTGAAGGAGTAAGATAAGGATATCATTTAATCAAATGAATAACAAAATGAATAAACAAAGCTTGATAAAACAAACTCCAAGCAACTGTATAAAATGCTGGTGAGTTCATTTTATAAAACTTAGATGCTATATATAAATGATTTTAAATACGCTATTATATAACCATGTCAAGACTCAATTACATTTCTATTTTAGAGCAGAAACCTTTTTATACAGATGAAATTCCTGCCAGCAGCAGTCCAAACACTCCAAAATCACTGAACTGAAAATATATTGTGATGAGAGCATCAGCAGGTTTGTCTCCTGATTGCTAAAGGAATATCAAAAATAAATGAAAACTATTCCCCTGGGGGGCTTTTGCAGAGTTCATTTATTAAAACCACTTGTGTAAAGACAAACCATGCTTTGGTTTGCATTCTCCTCCTGTACACATTTGACATTTCCCAATGTGGAGAGTGTTTTACCAGAAGTGTAAAGCACTGTGAGAGTGCTAGAAGCAGATGATGCCCATTTGTAGTCCCATCCCTTAAGGGCATGAAGTTTTTTTTTTAATGCTGAGACAGTTTTACTAAGAATAGAGTGAAGGTTTCAACAGTTAAAACTTCCGAGAAAAATCAGACTCCAAAATAACAGGTCCATGGGGAGCTAACGGACAACCCTAATAACCAGAAAGTCAGAAATAGAAAACTACTCAGATCACTTTCAAGTTCAGCTCTTTTCAGCATATACAGGCATCCTACTCAATGGGGAAAGGAAACTACATAAATGTCTCACCAACTTGATTTACCAGATTGTCTCTGATACCATTAATAAATACCTGAAGGTAGTGTACTCTCTTTAGACAGCCTAGAGGATAGTGTTTAATTTTGTTGTCAAACCATCTTTTGAGCTGATGAGAAATTCCTGAATTTTACAAGTGTTAGTAGGAAAAGTAATTGGTAGAGCAATTAATATATACCATGTTTATAACATGCTGCTCTGTCAGTTGAGGCATATAACACAGATAAGGAAAAATCCCACCTGGAGTCTCTTACCATGGCTCTATGCACTGTGTGAGCATCTTCTAAACCTGATTATTGTTTATAGTCTTAACAACTGTGTATTATCTTAACCAGTCAGTGGTTCCTAACCACTTTAATACAAATGACTTCTTTTCTTGTTTATTCTCCCCATGCTTTCCATGTTTGAATAAATATTTTCTGCAACAATGTGAATTTATTAGGTTTCTGATATTTTGAAAGTTGATCTCAGATCTTCACTACTACCCTTATAAACCTCTAAAAACAGATGAACCTCATACTTAGGTTTTTATTATTGGCTCCAAAATTCAATAATGTTAGGTAAAATTCCATACCCATAAAATAAGAATTATAGGTGAAAAGGAGAACTATTCTCTTACAACTTACCATTTAGACAGCAGTTCTCCCCATGTTTCAAGAATTTTCTCTGCACATTCTTTGGATACATCACCAGATCCACTCAAGAGAGGTTCATCGTTATCTTTAATAAACAAAACACACAAAAAAGGATAACAGAGGTGGCTATGCTAGCCAGAAGAATGACCTGGAAACATAACAGTCAAATTTGAAAGATTTTACTGGGAACAAAGTATCATAATTTCTCTCTTTTAGTGTATAGTTATAAGTACGAGGAAAATAAAAATGGTCCCAGGTGGAATGTTGTTGTAATCTCTTTAATTCTCTTTTGCTTTTCATATAGGTCTATATTATGTCAACTGCAGAAAAGAGCCATATAATTATAAAATGATAGGACTCAAAATATGAGTATGTTCTCTCACCTATTCCAAAGCAAACAGCTTTATACATGAAAATATATCGCAGTCTTATGCATAACAGTTAAAACTACAAACCACCTAAGCATAAGCTACAAAAATAAGAAAGCAGAGAATGTCAGAATAAATTATGATACATGTTTACAATGTAAATTTGTGTTGACACTTGTTTACATAATGATCTGGCAAAATACCACAAAAAATAAACATAAGAGCTAAATCTTCATTATAATCTATGTTAAAAAACAGAAAATAGTCTGGAATGAACTATACCAAGACATTAACACCGAGTGATGGAATTATGATTCTTTTTCCTCCTTTATGTTTTTATGACTTTCTAAATTTTCTACAATGACATAATTTATAATAGAAAGCACAAAAATATTTAAAAAAGGACCAAAATGAATCATTTCAAACTTAGTTCAAATAATTAGGAAATGTAAATGTGAATATGAAGTGAAAGAGTATAAGACATAAAGACAGTGAAAAAAGTGGCAATGATAAAGGCATCTGAGACAAATTGAAAAGTGTAATGAAATTGGAGGGAAAATATGAACTAAGACTTACTTAATAATCTTCTTTTGTTGGACACTTGGTGAGTTTTCAACTTTTTACTACAAATAATATCAGGATGAACATATCTCATTGCTTTTATTGGGTATATGCCCAGAAGAGAACTCCCTGGGTTAAAAAATGCATGCTTTTAAGGATTCTGAAACTTACTGACAAACTGCCTTCCAAAATGGTTTTACCAATTGATATTTGCACTAGTTGGGTACAACAGTACTTGTTTCCATGTGTCCTCAACCAATGCTGTATCTAGATTTTTTGGTTTAACCTGCCTTAAAAAGTTTTGATCTTTACACCTCTGATGATTACATCATGAATTGGCATCCGTTTAGAGATGGCATATCTGAGAGCACTAATTTTAAAGGCTCAGAAATCCAGGATACTTATTATTAAACTTATTTACATTATAATGCCTTGAACATTATCAGCAGTTTTCATAGTGAGTTACGGAAGAGGACAGACTGAATATAAGTGAGACCTCTGCAGGTAGATAAGGAAAAGAGAAATGCTCCAGTGCACTAAGACAAACTTCCCCTGCTTCATTATTTTGCCAGAATTGGCCCTACTTTCTAAATACCTCAAGTAACTACTCATTAAAAATGTCAATATAACACAACGTCTTTGGGGGACAACAGCTACTAAAAAATGTACTAAAATTTACAAGAGATAATTCCTTTAAAGAGATTAGGAAGACCTATCTTACAAAATTCTCTTTTACTGTCTGGATGTGTTCAGAATGTTTTCTGAACACCTCTCATTTATAACTGCTGGCTTCCAGCCCTGTGAGCACAAATGTCCTATGGATAAGGAGCCTCTTTAGAGGATTACAGCCATTTCTTTCCATGGAGCAAACATCACAACAGGACCAGTTTCCCTTGTTTGTATACTCGGTTAGAGAGAATTACCAGATGGCATGGCTGAAGTCTTCTTCAGTCCCAGTTCTCCTGTCATTAACTTTTCACTATGGAAATGGACCCCAGGAGGGTTACTCATCCTGCCAATATTTACTGAGCATCTATTATATACCAGGAATTGGGTTACACACCAGGGAAATAATGTGGGGCAGAAAAGGACACACTCTCTTCCTTTACAGAGCTTGTGTTCTAGTGTTCCCTGATTCTCCCATGGACTGCTGACTGCTGTTAGTCCTTACCTCTCCCCAGTTAAGAGCTGTCAGTACAGGCCTTCTGAACCCCCTCAATTATATTAAAAATCCATGCCTGCTAGAGATTAGAACTACATCTCAATCCTGATGTTATCTATTAGTTGGGCCCAAATTTCTTTGTAACTGGTAGATATCCTTTAACATCTATAGTATGGAGATTTGAACAGTCTCTGGTTTCATAATAAATAGAGTGCCTTTCTCAATTTTTGGTGTTTTTTTTTAATTGCTGAGTTTAAGGGGAGGAAAGTTCTATAAACTTTTATTTGCTCTGCATCTTAAGCAGTGTTGACCTAGAAGGGAAACTGAAAGTCTCCAGAACCAGTTATACAGTAGACAATCTCAAACAGTGGGAACAATTTCACCTTTCCCAGCCTTAAAACATGACTTAAATCGCCTCTGCAGGAAGACTATAAATTGTATCTCTGACTTCGCAAAAACAACATATGTGCTTTCTTTGCACTTCAAAATGCTTTATGTGAACTAAATGCCCAGAGATGGTGACAGAATAGAGCTCAGACTATTAACTCACAGACCTGGATTAAAATCCTCCTTGCCAATTTCTGGCTTTTGTGACCCTGGGCAAATTCACTTTTCTGAGATTCTATTGCCTTATGCTCAAAATAAGTATATTCAAAATAAGTCCTATTTTTCAGGATATTTGTGAGGACTATATAAACAAAGTATTACTTTACTTTATAAACAAAGTACCTGTCTACCACATATTAAGTATCTAGTAACTGGTGGCCATCAAAATTGCTAATAAATGATCCTAAGCTGATTAGTCACAGAAAAAGCAGAAGTCACAGGGAACAACAGAAAGTGGAAAGAGCTTGCTCTAAACTTGAAAAAAGGACATATAGTCATGGATATGTATTACTTTTAACCCAATCAGACATTCCTGCCACCTCCATGCTTTTGTTAATGTAATTTCTTAGCCAGAAGTGCCCAAATCAGCCCCTTTATCCCTGAATTCTCCTTTCACTTTAAAAGTTCCAGCTAAAAAAATATTCATGGTGCTCCACCACATACTCCACAATGAGAAATGAATTCTCGTCTATGAATTTTCTAGAACACTTCTTGTGAAGCTCACATAGATGCATGCCTCATATGACCTCTCATAATCAGCTTGCTTTTGCCCTTAAAAATAAAGCTCTGGTACAAAATTATAAACTGGAAAATGCTTCCCAAACTTTCACTTTTCCTGTGTTCCTTCCCTTCATTTCTCACTTTTATACAGTATCTTTTAATACAGACTGATAGAACAGTTTACAGATATAACCATAAGAAAAAAAGAGGAAAAAAAAAGAACTGGTTGATTCCTAATACTTATCAGTGTGAAAATCCAATAATGTATAAATCAGTTGAGATGGGAACATTTATTGAGGTGGAAGCTGTGTCAGATTTGCTCTAAAAATGTGCTATATTAATACACTAAGCTTGCATAGACCGATTATTTTAAAAAGGACTAATTATAAATCTCATTTTTTTCTAACTTGGTTACAATTACCTTAAAGAAAGTCCTATGTTAATCACTTTTTAATCTCCCACAGTCCTCTTAAAAGAATTCAAAATACTATGTCACTTTCTCAATTCCCTGATAAAATTGTAAAGGTCTGTATGGTCCGCCACCCCAGAACAGAAATTAAGCTCTCCCTACAATTTACCTTCCTCTTCATCATCTTCTGGAGGAGAAGGAATCATTGAACTCTGAGATCCAGACTGTGGCAGGCGAATTGAGGGACTGGCTGTAGTTTTCCTCCTCTCTCTCTCTGATTCACTTTCCAAGCATACAACTTCATATAAAGTGTCAGTATTGTTCTTTCTCTCCTTTTGCTTTATCTTGAAGATGAAAAAACATTATTTATCAAGGGATAAAACATTTTAATTGAGCACTACTTCTGATTTCATACAGGATATGAGAATAGAAAGGTATTACTTTAACTATCTAAACAAAATGTAACCTTTTCTAAATAGAAAAACATATGTTTAGACTTAGGAAAAGGAAAACAGGATATTTACTGAGCAGGACTCTAGTTTTGCAATTTTATTTACTGTATTCAGACTGCATCATCAAACATCCAACTACCAATATTTAGTAAGTGTGAACTAAAAAGTTAACTGTTCTGTAGCTTCCCAGTTACTTTGTTTTGTTCAAGGTTTCCTACATAAAACTATACATGAAAAAAATGTTTTAGAAATATTCTAAAACATAAAGTTTAGGACTAAGAAAGTCTTATCTCCATGCCCCTTACCCACAAATCCTTTCGCTTAATTGTAACAGAATAGGGAACTTTTCTTCAACTGAAAGCTACAACTGGTGGTGGGAGGAGACGTAAGTGACAGAAAAGAGATTAATAGAACAAATAAAATCTTTGATAGCTCAAATTGTTTTATATTCTGGGTTTATCTTAAGATAAGCACATAACAGTTTAAATTGACCTAAGTTAAAAATTAAGGGACTTCCCTGGTGGCACAGTGGTTAAGAATCCACCTGCCAATGCAGGGGACACGGGTTCGAGCCCAGGTCCGGGAAGATCCCACATGCCGCAGAGCAACTAAGCCCGTGCACCACAACTACTGAGCCTGTGCTCTAGAGGCTGCGAGTCACAACTACTGAGCCCGCGTGCCACAACTACAGAAGCCCGAGTGCCTAGAGCCCATGCTCCACAACAAGAGAAACCACCGCAATGAGAAGCCCACGCATCACAACGAAGAGTAGCCCCTGCTCGCCATAACTAGAGAAAGCCCGTGCACAGCAATGAAGACCCAATGCAGCCAAAAATAAATAAATAAACTAAAAAAAATTTTTTAAAGGGCTTAAAATAAAAAATTAAGAGTAGGGAATATAATACTTTACCAGTACAATATTTAAATATATTAACATTCCATATTAGAGTCAGTTTAAGGAGGAGGAAAAAAGTGAAATACAGAAGAGCAGGAGGACAAGACAGAACTACAGGAAAAGATACAGAGACAACTAGAATAGAAAGGTAGCAACACCAAAGAGAAAGATATACATGCATAAAGTAAAAATACAGAAGAGGGGAAGCAATAAGAGGTTCATTAGGTACAGAAATACCAGGCAGACACCAGATTTTGTCATCCTAATGTTCATTTGGGTTCTTAAGAAAAACTACCGCAATCCTGGAAGGCTTAGGTAGTGGCAACATGTCCTTTCAATATCATCCTGAAACACTGTTTAATATAGTAATTGGCAAACTTTTCTGTAAAGGGCCAAAAAGTAAGTATTCTAGGCTATGTGGGCCAGTAGTCTCTGCTGGAACTACTCAACTCTGCCATTATGGTGCAAAAGCAGCCATAGTCAGTGAGTGTGGCTGTGTTTCAAAAGCATTTTATAAAAGCAAGTGTCAGGCCAGATTTGACGCACAGACCCAGATGTGCTGGCTTTAACATGTCCACCAAAGAATTATTTAATTTTCTAGGTGAATAAATGACTGAATTACTTATTATTAATTAAAGGACCCAGACTCTGTGAAGTTACATATTAATCTGTAGGTTTGTGTCCAAGAGCTATGCAAATGATTTCCATCTAATAGAAAAGATAACCCAAAGGTTACCCTATAGGACATTAACCAGTTTTGTTTCTAACCCAGCAATCTTGTTCTAACATTCTTTCTTTTTTTAAAGAAAGGACTATATAAACTCAAGTTTCTCAAATACTTAGAACCAGTTTTACCATCTTACTGGTTCCCTCACTACCTAATGAATTAAATTAAACCTTTGACATATGTTCATTCTGAATTTGTAATTATGATTTTTAATTTCAAATATGCTTTGATAGGGAACAGGATTTACTTTTGTTTTGTTTTAAATTACTCTCTAAAACATTAGTTAATTGCTATCTGAAACATTTCAAAGATCAACATAACTCTTTACCTTTAAAATTTTTTCCCAGAAACTATATGAATGTAATAACCATTGCACTTCACCTAGAAACTCCTCTTTGAGTGACAGGCACCAGAGCACTACTGCCCTTTTGAAGTCAGATAAATATGGAGTCAAGAAGTGGACCCTGCCTGTAAGTCAAGAACTCCAGCTGTTAAAAATGTTGTTCATTGTTGAAGCTGGGTAATAGTACATAGGGTCCATTATATTATTCTTTTTATTTCTGTGTACATTTGAATTTTCTATAATAAAAAGCTTTTAAAAAGCACTCTTAAAAGACCAAAAAAAAAAAAAAGTAGACATGAATAAGTGGAAAGATATCACATGTTCTTGGAAAAGATGACTCTATATTAATATCACAAAGATTTCAATTCTCCCCAATAAAAATACCAATAATTTTCTTCCAGAGCTACAAAGGTTGAATCTAAAGTTTATATGAAAAATAAACAATCAAGAATATTTAGCAAAATCCAGAAAAAGAAGAACAGCTGAGGAGGAAAGTTAGCCCTACCAAATATAAAAACATAACGTCTATGTAATTAAAACAGTGTGGTATCAGTGAATAAGTAACGTAAAGATCAATCAAAAAGAATATAAAAACCAAAAGAGTTCTAAATACATATGAAAATCTGATAATATGATAAAGGTGACATCTCAAATCACTGCGGGAAAAGTTAGACTTTTCAATGAATGGTATTGGGACAAGTGGATGGCCATTTGAAAAAAACATTAAATCAGATCCATACCTTACACTATATAACAGAATAAGATACTAATAAATTAGAGATATAAATAAAAGTAGTCAAATGAAACCATGTAAGTAATACTAGAAAATGTATAAATTCCTTTATTACTTGAGAGTAGGGAAAGCATTTCTAATTATGACCCCAAATCCAGAAGCTTTAAAGGAAAAACTTGATAAATTCAAGTATATAAGAAAGAAATTGTGTGGCAAAAGAAGCCCAAAGACTCATCATAATTTAGGTCACAGGACAAGTGACAAACCAGGAGAAATATTTGCAAATTATATCTCAAAGGGTTACTCTCTTTGATTTCATAAAGCACTTCTAAAAATTAAGAGGAAACGGCCAAAACCAAAGAGCAAAAAATATGAAGAGACAATTCACAGAAAAGGAAAGAAAAATCACCCCTACACATATGAAAAAACAAAATGCTTGTTTTCATTCATCAGAGGATAAATTAAAACTACCATCAGATCCTTATGTTTGACAACGCACTCTGATAAGCCTCTGGAGAAACAGGTACTCTCATACCTGCTAATCTCTATGATTACAACCTTTATAGAGGGGAACGTGGCAAATATAACAAAATTACATATGCAAAATTACCTCATGTGCCAGTAACTCCACCAATAGGTATCTACTCTAAGATGCACTTTCATAAAATCAAAAAAATACATGCACAAAGTGCTATACTGCAACATTACTTGGAATAGCAAATGCTTGGGAAAAAATCCAACTATTAATCAATAAAGGACTAGTTGAAAGAAGCATGATTTATCCAAACACAGTAGTAGGCAGTCATTAATAAGAATGAGGAAGGTCTCTATAAACTTATATGGAATGATCACCAGGATATATTAAGATAAAAAAGGTGCAGAAAAATATATATAGTATGCTAGTTTTTGTTTAAAAGGGAGTTAAAAAATATATAGAAGTATTTTATTATTTTCACAAAAAGAAACACTGGAAAGATAACCTAGAAACCAATAATAATGGTTACCTATAGGGTTGGGGAAAGGGAGATATGAATGAAACCAAGACCTAAGAGTATACATTTTTATGTAATTTTGACTTTTGTAGCATATAAGTATTTTAAATATTCAAAAAATAAATTAAACCAAAAAGGAAAATACCCCAAGCCCCCAAATCAAAAATATGAAAATAAATCTAACTATATGTCAAATGGTAACAGAACTACAACGAAAAGAAAATATTCTAGCTAACTTTTGAACAGTACTGATTTTATTGAATATAATCTTATTAGAACACGTTCAAAGGACAAAAAGAGGTTCCACAAAATCTTAAACTTCACTCAACAGTTTTAATATTAATTGCAATACTGATTTTTTGAATGAATGGGAAATTAATGGGAATTTAAAACTATACAAATAATTTCATATTATATACCTGTATTTTTTACATACACAGAATGAGAAACGTGAAAAAATACACAGGTATTGCAGTTATATTAATAGCTCTTTCTCCCCCAAATTTGTTTAAGCATCTATGGAAAAGGTTGAATACACTAAATATTTTGGAAACTTTTCCATTTAGATGCTTACATTTTTAAAGTATATATTGATTTTAAAATATGGGTTTTATTTCCAATTGAAAGAAACGTGTATAACATAAGTTGTACGTAAATTGCAATGTGACATTTTGTATATTTTAGAAATGGTGCAAGTTTATTAACTGATGTTTAATTATCCTCATCAGTTAACTGTATTAAATTAAAATATAAGTTTGTCCTCACTGGAATTTTAAACAACTGAAATTTACGTTTTGTAAGCCCATATAATAGTACCTTTTCTCAACAGACATTTTACAAGTTTACAAAATTTTGTTATAAATTTACCAGAAGCAATAAAATAAACATCACTTATTAAGGGTGTTTCCTACAATACTGATATTTTTTAACTCTTTGATAAAGTAGGATAAAGCAAATAACTTATATTTATTATTATTTAAATATTCAATATTAATAAACATATACATGTATAAGAAAAGAAAAAAACCCTGTAATGTTTCATTACTATTAAAAATATGTGAATGAACTCAACTGATTCAGGCAGCGATCATCAATGAATGCTAAACCCATTAGTTAGAAAGGTGCTGAGGAACAGGATATTTGGAAGTTGCCAAAGTACCACCTCAAAGATGATTTGCTAAATGCAGAAAGAAAAATCTACTTTTACAAAGGAGAAATCCAGTAGTTACCATCTTAACCAAGTGATCATACTTCCCAGCAATAGCTGAACCTGTGCCTCCTGATTTAGCAGTTGAAGAGCTCTGGTACAGAAAGCATTTTCTATCTTGAGAGGTACAGTGGTATACTGCATACATGTAAATGTGCCTATATGTACACACACACACACACACACACACACACACACACACACACACACACACACACACACACACACACACACACACACACACACACACACACACACACACACACACACACACACACACAGCAAATACACAAAGAGATAGAAGCTCGGGTTTACAAAGAGATAGAAGCTCGGGTTTCCAGTACGGATGGTTATATAAATTACTTGTCTATATGACACTGGCCACATCACTTAGTCTTTCAGACATCAGCTTCTTCATTTATAAAATTTTATTTATAAAATAAAATAAAACATTTTAAGACCCCTACATTGTCTTTAGCAATGAAAATTCTGTAATTTTAAGAATTTAAGAATGATTAGTTGGTCTTTTATTCACCTTATGTTACTGTTGGAAAATCTAGTCTTTAGACCATTTCCTCCTCTTTCATTCCCCACTAATTTTAAAAGTTTCTCTAATATGGTGCCATCTTAATATAGGAATCCCCACAGTTGGGAAGGCTTCCAGGCTAAAAAGGAGTTACTGAGTCACCAGATAATTTTAGTGAAAGGAAAAAGAATCAATTTTTAAATATGTATTTTTAATAACATTTCTATAACTGTTTTCCCATACGTACAGCAATAAACAGAAACTATATATTGAATATTTAAAAAATTTGGCCTGTAGCAGTGTTTCCTTTTCTGTCTAATGAGAACTGCAAAGAGGTTAAAATTTTAAGTTATGCTTAATTTGACTTAAGTAAATCCCAAAAATACTCTTACAGAAATAAAGACAAAAGAAGGATGTTTCTTTGGGAAGAATCCTGGCTGAGACTCTTAGAAGGCTTAGGTATGAATCTTGCTCACATGATATCCAGTAAAATCTATTTTACATCTTTGGATCTATAAAATGTAAACACTATCCTCACTGGATCACTATGAAAATTACATAAGCCAGGAAAAGTGAAAGTAGCTGGTCGAGTGATTGCCACAGGAGGGCCTCAGTTAGTGGTAACTGCTATTAATTTTTAAAGCCATGAACGTAAAGGAGGAAATAAATAAACTTAGTTTATTATGTTGCAAGGGATGAGAATTAACAGTGCACTAAGACAAAAAAAAAAACTGTTCAAATTCTTCATACTGCCTCTCTCCTTTCCCCCTGACTACCCCTCAGACCCACCCCAAGACATACAAATAAGGAGAAAAATGAGAGATTATTGTCAGGAATTCCCTGCCCTCCTCCCAGCTTCCACATATAAACTTCAGCTTTTTGCAAAGAAAATACTGACAACTCAGCCTATGTTTAGCTTGTAACTTTAACAGAGAGTCTAGAATAGTCTATCAGGCTATATCTCAGGCATACATCTGTTTTTGGCTAGTCTACCCTGACAAGTCATTTGTTAGCCTAATTAGATACATTATTCTAAATCACCCACAGAAGAAATACTCTTGTAAATGCATGCAATCTTTGAATCATGGCTGTATAACATAAGACCTCAAGGGAAAAGCAAGATGAGGGTAATCTTACTTATGTTCACTGAGATAAGATTAAAGAAACAGAATTCTAATTAAAGAGAATATTTTTTACATACAAATTTATACTAAAAGTATTATACAATTAATTTGTTTGCTAACTCTTACTCTAGAAACTATTAAGAATCATTTCCACCCATTCCCTAAACTTGTAAAATAATGCTTGTAAATTGGTTTTCTTTCTGAAGCATTCTTCCCCTGGGGCTAATCTACTAAATAATCGATGCTGTTCTGATTTCATGACTTAAGTGTTTTTGCTGTCCCACTGATGTCCCTCTCAATAATAATAGCTAAAATGCATGAAGAACATACTATGTGCTAGGAACTATTCCAAGTACGTTGTACAGTTTTTCACTTAATGTCACAATAACACTATGAGGAAGATTCTATCACTGCCATTTCACAGCTGAGTAAACTGACGCTGAGAGAGTTGAAGGAACTTGCTCAAAGTCATAAAACTAGTCAATGGCAAGATCCATGGACTCTGACTCAAAAGCCAAGTTCTAGATGATAATCCTACGCTAATCCTTTGCTCCTTTCATAGTGAAGAACTGGGAGAACAATGCTAAGGAAACCCAGATTTGCTTTGTCTCTTAAGATAACACTGAAAAGAAATCTCTATTCCTGTTCTGCTTGCTACCTTTTTCTAACTATAACCAAAAGGGCTAACTTGGACACACTAGAACTAAAATATTTATTGCTACAGAAAAGTATATTCAAGTAAATCCACATACAACCCTATAATCTTGTATAATGGAATTTCAGAGTTACATGAAATAAAATTAATTCATAAATATTTATTAAGAACTATTATGTTCTAGATGCTTGGGATAAACCAGTGAACAAGTCAGATTAGAAGTCTCTGCCTTAGTAGAGGTTTCTTATATGAAAAATAGGTAATAATCAAAATAAAAAGAAGTATATTTTGCAGTATGTTGGAAACTAACAACCCTGTAAAAAAATTTAAAATATATCAATGGGGAGGGAATCAGCAGCACCAGTGGATAATCAGGCAAACTGCAGTGTTAAATGCGGGTGGTCATGAGTTGCTAAGAAGTAAATCTAAGCAAAGACCTGAAGAAGATGAGGACTTGAAGGAGGTGAATAACAGCAAGTGGGATCCAGGGGAAGAGAATTTTAGGTAGAAGGAACAGTTGATAGCAAAGGCCCTAAGAGCATGATTAGAGCAGAGGAAGCAAGTAAGAAGTAAAAGAGAGGAATTCGTTTATAACGTAATAGGCAGCAGATCACATAGAGTCTTACAACCTATTAGAAGGACTTAGGATTTTATGGAGTAAAACAGGATTGGAAAATTTTGGCAGAAAGATGACGTGATTTGATGTTAGGCTGCTATACTGAGAATATATCAAAAGGTGACAAAAATAGAAATAGGGAGATGAGTGAAAAGGCTACTCCAATAATCCAGGTGAAAACAATGATTCAGATGAAGTTAATGTAATCTAGGTGGTAAGAAGTAGTCAGCTTCTAGATATGTTTTAAAAGAAAACAGAATTTCTTGACAGACTGGATATGGGGTGTGAAAAATAAGAGTCAAATTCTTGGCCTAAGCAACTACTAGAAGAAGATGCCCATAAACTGAGGTGGTAAGGACAGGTAGGTAGAGCATTTTAGGGGTGAGGGATGAGATAATGACACCTTTTCGGACATGGTAAATTTGAGATGTCCAGAAGGTTAAGTGAAAGAGGGGTATTTAACAAGGAGGGAGTTAATCATCTATATCAAATGCTCCTGACATGTCACTAAGACAAAGACTCAGACTGACCACTGGATTTAGCAATTTAGGTCACTACGAACTTGATTACTTTCAAGGAGTTTTGATACAAAGGAAGGCAAAGAAAGGAACAATAAGGAGAGGGGCAACCGGGGCCAAAAAAAAAAAAAGCTAAAAGAAGGGAACAGAAATTTTATCTGCTGCCCGCCACAGGAAAGAAAGAGTATAGAGTTTGACCAAATTAACTGATATATATTTTTTAAAACACTCAGTACTCAGAAGACCATAACACAGTCTCTGCAGTCTAGCACTTAAAGTGTCTAATATATAATCCCAAATTACTAGACAAAGAAACATGAAAAAGTGGCTCACTAGACATTAGATTTAGCAGCCCAAGATTTTTAAAGTAGCTATATTACAATTATGCTCAAGAATATAAAAGAAGATCTGCTTAAAATAAAGATCAAAGAGGCAATCTCACAAGAAACAGAAATTATTTAAAAAAGAACCAAATGGACATTCCAGAAAAAAAAAAACAAGATCTGAAATTTTTAAAAAACTCATTGAATGGGGTTAACAACAGATTGGAGATGATGAAAGAGTCAAGCGAACTTTAAGATAGGTCAACAGAAAGTATCCTATCTGAAGAAAAAATCAAAAAATATTTGGAAAAATAAATAGAGCCCCAGAGATCTGTGGGATAGTATCAAAAGGTCAAAAATATGTATGACTGGAATCCCTTAAGGAGAGAGAAGAGAGATGGAGCAGGGAAAAAAGTTGGAAGAAATAATGGGTCAGAATTCCCCCAAAAATGGTAAAAAAAAAAAAAAAAAAAAAAAAACCAAACCCATAAATTTAAAAATTCATGAAGCCCAGCTAATCTCAAGACAAACAGAAAGAAAAATCACACCTAAGCACATCATAGATAAAAGTCTAAAAACCAAAGATAAAAAATAATAGGGCTTCCCTGGCGGCGCAGTGGTTGAGAGTCCGCCTGCCGATGCAGGGGACACGGGTTCGTGCCCCGGTCTGGGAAGATCCCACATGCCGCAGAATGGCTGGGCCCGTGAGCCATGGCCGCTGAGCCTGCGCGTCCGGAGCCTGTGCTCCGCAACGGGAGAGGCCACAACAGTGAGAGGGCCCGCGTACAGCAAAAAAAAAAAAAAGCAGCCAGAGAAAATGACCCATTACAAAGAGAGGAACAATAATATAAATGCATGCTGACTTCTCACCAAAAACAATGAGAGGGACTTCCCTGGTGGTACAGTGGATAAGACTCCACGCTCCCAATGCAGGGGGCCAGGGTTCGATCCCTGGTCAGGAAACTAGATCCCACATGCATGCCCCAACTAAGAGTTCACATGCCACAACTAAGGAGCCTGCATGCCACAACTAAGGAGCCAGCCTGATGCAACTAAGACCCAGTGCAACCAGATTAAAAAAAAAAAAAGAAAATACTTACTTTAAAAAAAAAAAATGAGAACCACAAGACTGTGGGATGACATCTTTAAGTGCTGAAAGTAAAAAAACTGTCAATCCTGAACCCTATACCCAGTGAAAATATCCTACTGGAATAAAAGTGAAATAAAGATTTTCAGATAAAGAAATCTGAGAGTTATGTCTCTAACAGATCTCCACTAAAAGAAATCCTAAAAGAAGGTCTTCAGGTTAAAGGCAAGTGAGACTAGATGGAAACTTGGTTCTTCAGGAAGAAGTGAAGAGCAACAAAAATGATAAATAGGTGGGTAAAAATAAAACAATTTTCCTCTTACTATATTTAAAATACACATTAACTATTTAAAGATCTAATTGACAGCTTGGATTAATGACATATCAGCCTCAGAAGTAATTTCTCTTATTTCCCCATCTATATTTATAGAAAAGTACAGTACCTGTTTTAGTTTCAAAAAGAAATTTTCAGTAGTACTACG
The DNA here is from genome assembly GCF_949774975.1 of Lagenorhynchus albirostris. Taxonomy (NCBI): domain Eukaryota; kingdom Metazoa; phylum Chordata; class Mammalia; order Artiodactyla; family Delphinidae; genus Lagenorhynchus; species Lagenorhynchus albirostris. The sequence continues at coordinate 12,317,211 of NC_083101.1, forward strand.
TTTGCTGAAGGGCCAGAATAATCTTTCATTAGGTGAGCAAACTCGGACTTTTGTCTCTAGGAGAAAGCGAACAGGCTCCTGCACTTCTGTTATTACTAAATCAACAGCTGTCGTCATAAACAGCACTTTATCTAGGGAGAGAGAAGGCAGAAGCAAATTTTTTAAATGGAAATATATTTGCTCATATGATTAATGTAAAAGTAATTACTTCTATTACAAACTTTAAATGACATTCAGGAAGAGTATGAAACATCTTGAAAAAGGTTGTTTATGCATAGCATACCTGAAAAGCTACACAAGAAACTGGTCACAGTGGTGCTCTTTAGGGTGGGACACTGGGAACTGTGGTAAACTTTTGCTTTTCCCTAGATACCTCTGAATTTTTAACTATATGTGCATATATTATCTCTCCACAAAAACAAGTAATATTTAGAAGCCTGTAAATAAATTAAATTATAAATGTAAATTAAAAATAAAAAATAAATATTTAGAAGCCTGTAAATAAAAAAAATAATATATTTTTTAAAAGTACATAAATAGAAAAGGAAGCAGGAAAAGGAAAAAATGAAGAAAGGAGAGGGAGGAAAAAATACTTTGTTTACTGGTCAAATTTAACAGTAAACTCAAAAAACTATTCAAATTCCTTTGTTTCATCAGAAGTAGGTAAACACTAAATATTTATCAAATAAGTAGTGCTAAGATTTGGGTATCTCCTTGGGACTAAAATTTCTGTTCATGATGTCAGCAATCTGCATCACCTTTAGGAGTTTCTTCATTTACAATCTGAAAATGTGGGGATTTTGGATTCCAGCTCCCAGTAATAACATAGGATTTTCCATCTGAACTTTTGCCCATAGATTCCTAAAGAAAAGAGTAAAAACAACATTAATGCAAAAAAAAAAAAAAAAAAAAAAAAAACCACACACACAAAACAGCTAACCCGCCATTCTGCTGCCTTTAAAAAAAAAGAGGTTACAAAAATATAAGAATATGAAACAGGATCATATATATATAAAAGTTAGGAGTGAGTATATACAAATGATTACAGTTAAAATTAAAGATGTGCCGATTATTTATGCAACTGCTCCTGAAAAGTTATACATAAAGCAAATGCTTGCAAATCATATCAAACCGTACAGACACTAGGGAAATTTACTACCTAAACCTATGTTGAATTCTTCTGTCAAGTAAGTAATTACTACATAAATTTAGTTATGAAAACAAAGGTTTTCACATAATAGCAACAATATGAACACCACCTACTTTTATAAAGCTCATGATAGTTTGCAAATAACTCTCACAAAATGTCTCCTTTGATTCCCACGTCAAACCTACATGATAAACAAGAATTATTCACTATTACACGATCAAGAAACTGAGACAGACTAAGTAGCTCTAAGGTCAGACTAGTAAACAGCAAGTAGGAAATAAGGAAATTCCCTTATCTTTGTTTATTGCTTCATAAATGTGCTTTAACCTTAGATTTGGTGAAACAACCTTTATAGAGGAAATAGTGTATAAACTTAAAAAAAAAAAAAGCAATCCTTACCAAATCTAACAAGTGCATGTCACTATTTCGTACATCTTTTCCTGGGCTAAGGAGAAGACCAAAACACCTGCAAAAAAAGAACTGACATAAATTTGGAAAAGAGACTACAGAAAGATGTTTAAATTAGATCGCTTTAAAAAAATTCTTCTTGATAGAAAAAAGGACATATTAAAATTATCAATAAAATAGCATTACCAAAATCATCTTTATTTCTTTGAGATAAACAAATTTTATGTTTGCCTTGTGTTATCACATAGTTGAGATCAACATATTAGCTGAAGATTTATGAGAGATAATTCAAAATGAATGAAGTATTCACTTTAATGAACAAAAGAATTCCTCAGGGAACAAAATATTTTGCAAATACATTTTGAATACAGTATATGACTGCTCCACTAGACTGACAAAAACTAAAATTTATATTTAAGCCAAACTTACTAAAAATGTTTACCTTTCAATGGCAAGTTCTTTATTAGTTGTTTGTTGCACATAGATGACAATCTTTTTATCAATTCCTTGGCGTAGTTTAAAGCATTGTCTGTCTTTATCTTTAGGAACTGCACTGTAGAACAACATGTTTCATTAATTTTGCAAAGCACTTTCTCGTAACATACACCAGAACAATTTTTGTTATGATTTGAAAATCAGGCACTGAAAAGAATCACATTTAATTCTTTTCTATGCCTGGTATTCAAATCATAACAGATATTTAAAAATCATCATCTGCCTCTTGATATGAAAATATCATCATTACTGTATGTAATCCACTAAACCATTATAGAAACCATTTATAAAAGCTACAAAACCACTCTTATGACCCCTAAAACGTGGCTTTAGTTTTTTCTTTTTTGTTGCTGTGAAAATTAAATTAGATATTTATAAAGCTCCAAGGCACTCAAAAAATGTTAGTTTTTTTCACTTTCTATTTAGTCACTGTTTTTTACAAATAAATTATTCATGCCTTATTTGTTTAAATATATAATGAAGAAAAGATAATTATATAGATCCTTTGAATTTCAAAACAAGGTGCTTTCAAAAAACAAGAAATGAGGAAGATATAGTCAACAGTAAGCTGTTGCCTAATTCTTCCCTTAAGCAGCAATAACCTTACTGTAAGCATGTGTAATAACTATAAAAATAACATTAATGATGCAGTTAAACATCACCTTAAGAAAACAGTTGAAAATATTCTCTAAATGACAGTTTACCAAAATAATCCCCTGGTCTCCCACCCACCATTTCTCTAGCTCCTTTGTTCTCAAAGGCTTACAAATCTGCTACAGCAATCAGCCAATATACAGCAAATCTAAATTGTGCCTTATTACTGTACAACTTTAAGATAATAGCAACAGAACCATTAGAAGATAATATAAAAGGCTACATGAGAGCTCTGAGTACCTACTCAAACTAAAAATTGGCTCTGAAGAAATAAAATTAGTTTGAATCCCATCTGCACTACTACACCAGTAACCAATTCAAGAACATGTGATAACGCTGAGATTAGAAAATCAAAGAATCTTAGCATAAGAGTCTAAAAATGACCAACGTGCAAGAAAAACTTCTGCATACCAAACTGTCAAATATTTGTGGCTGACAGAATTTTCACCTATGAGGATATGGACAGATCTCAGATTTTAATTTATATTAGATACACTAGTCTCTATGTTCTGTGGATATTTAAGTATAAATTAATATAATCTCATCTCTCAGCAGTATTTAAAACAACAACAGTGGAAATAAAGTTATCACTGGTGTCCTGAGTCTGAAGGGCAAGGAAAAGCTACATTAATAGGAAGCAGGGTGGAGAGTATAAGCAGTGGAAGTTCACTTCACTGATGTTGGGGGGTCTAGACTGTATTTCTGGTCTTATCACTATCACTGAATGAATGAATCCAACCAAGTAATTTTACATTTAATTCCTATTGTGTAAATTAAGAAGCAGACATCCAGGTTATCTTCCCTGGCTTTCTTTACCTATAAAATAAGGACAATATCAAATGGGGTACTTTGTAGATTAAATAAGATCAGAACGAAGTGTTTTGAATGATATAAATGAAAATGCTCCATTTTCCTAAGGACTAAACTGAAATGCAGGTTTCTAATTTTAATAATATAGGATTATACTTTTTCAGGAATGAAAAGAAGAGCATTAATTCTTGCCACGGCACTTGGTCTATATTTATGCTATGGCGAAACCACAATCTATCTTCTACTATGGCTAACTATATATACATATATTTTTTAAATAGGTGGTAAGTCATATGGGTATACCATTGTATCTTTTTTTAGGTATAACTGACATACAACATTAGTTTCAGGTTTACAACATAACGATTTGATATGTGTATATTTTGTGAAATGCATCGTATTTTTACCATTCTATTCTGGTCAACATTTAATTTCCACTTTTTAATTTTGCTGTTATTGTGTTAAGGGGAATGTTCATGCTGATAACTCTTTTGGCACCGCAATGACTGTTTCTGTAAATTCCTAGACATACTACAGAATCACTGGATGAAAGGAACTGCATTTGAAAAGTTCAAATCTGATGAAGAAAGGCATACTTGTCAATGATTTCATCAGTGTATTAGGTCACACAACACTATTTTCTACTGTAACTATAAATTCAGGAAAACAATGCAACAAAAAGATAACAAAGCCCTAACAAATGTGAAAAACAAATGACCATCCAGGGGTTTTCTGTATAGCATTTCCTTGCTATACAGGTGAACAGACCAGGGATATTTGTGATCATTACCTTTCTACTTAGAATATACCTGATCTCAGAAGGAGGAGAAATTATCCTAGTGCTTCTCTTCTGAGAGATCTTAGAAATCTTTCCTATTCATAACTGGGGTTTATAAGTGATCTACATAAATATTTTTAATAAAGGGAAAAAACTGTTTAAACAAACTGTTCTGTTTCTTAAAAAGGAAAAAAATTATTACAAGGTTTATAGATTACAGTTTCTACTTCCCAGTACAGGAATGCATACTGCAGAAAGCACCACATCACAGTGTTTCTGTGAGAACAGAAATATAGCTAATAAGAAAGCACAGAGCACAAGGCCTCACACTTGATTGTACAAATCAAAGTTGAAGCTGCATTGTACACTAAATTGGCCACCAGATGGCATGACAATTCCAAAGTCTCTTGAGGGAGAGCAAAGGTTATCAGTTTTTCAAACAAACAGACCAATCATTGTGCTTTTTAATTTAAAAGCAAGATATTAGAAATCATTCATATTTTGATGGAATTTCATTTTATGAGGTAGTCATGGAGGAAAGAAATTTCTATATGCAACTATTGATTATGATCCCAAGTGGCACCCATTTTGTGATATGGGCTATGGAGAAAAAAAAAAGTCAATCATCTTGCAACCATAATATTTTAAAGTTGTAAAAGATTTTAGAGTCTAGCCACTTCATTTTATAAATAAGGAAACTAATGTCAGGAGATGTAAAGAAACTTGGAAAAGGTCACACTGTTAATGGTAGCAATAAGTAAACTAAATTTAAGTTTTAATTTCTATTCCAGGGTTATTTTCACTACTCAAACAAGCATAATTTTACTTAAAAACCAAAACCAGTTATTTCTATGTAAGGTTAGATTTCAGATACAGACCTCAATTCTCCCCTTCCAATGTGTTCAGATAAACTTTAATGGTAAAACTTGATTTCAACAGCCTTAAGACCTTTACATTATTAAAACAAATAAACCAACTAACCAACCAAAACACAAAAAAAATCCAGCAAAACAAATCTAGCTACAGATCCAGCTGACGTAGCTTCTGTCATACTTCATATCAGCAGTCAGCCAGTTACTCTGAGTCCATCTAAAAGAACATGGTAGCATGATACATTTTCCTATGTGAAAGAATTTTTTTTATTGTTTAAAATTCTTTAAATCTTGCCTCTACAAATTTGCCTATTTATTTTCCTTTAAACTCTATCCATAAAAGCAATCATTTTATAATGTAAAAGTTATGTAATCTGACCTAGAATTTCCCTAAATCCACAGATAGTGCAGCATGTTAATACAAACTCAAATAAAAAGAATAAAATAAGATGTCCTACCTAAAGTAACCTTTACCATCATCTTCTTTTATTTCTAAAGACACAGAGAAGGTAAAGATGTCACTGTCAGGAGTCTGAGGTGCAGTAGTTGCTGAGAGGGGGGTCTGCTTGGCAGAACGGCGGAAGGCAGTGGCAAAACTGTAAAGTATCCGGCTCACCTACAACCAGACATGTTAGGAAATGGGCTGTTATCACAAGAATAAAATACTTTTGTTAAGGCTGAAGGTGACCTATGTTGTTTGAGGGGAGTAATTCATCTTTCCTCCATTGATTTCTTTTGACAAATTATCTAATTTATTAGACCTATAAAGCAAGCAACACTAAAAATGGTCAGAGAAGAGGCTTTAAAAAAGAAGTGGTTGTGGGGCTTCCCTGGTGGCGCAGTGGTTGAGAGTCCGCCTGCCGATGCAGGGGACACGGGTTCGTGCCCCGGTCTGGGAAGATCCCACATGCCGCGGAGCAGCTGGGCCCATGAGCCATGGACGCTGAGCCTGCGCATCCGGAGCCTGTGCTCCGCAACGGGAGAGGCCACAACCGTGAGAGGCCCACGTACCGCAAAAAATAAAAATAAAATAAAAAAGAAAGAAGTGGTTGTGAACTGAAAGATGATTTCCAAAATTGTTAGGAATTACTTGAATGTATCTATTATAATAAAAATAATTCTACAAGTTTAGCTCTAAAAGAACGATTTGCAAATACGTCATTGCTAGAACCAAGATGCCTATTTAACCCAATTAAGCAGCTGTCAATTGGTTTCCTCCAACACTCTTAACAACGAGGTTCAGGTTAACCAAACTTTTAGTTTATTTACATTTCAGCCCATCCAGCTGAAATAAACAGTAGCAGAGAATTTCATTTGGCTTATAAATGACCATAATAAATACTATAATCATTTCAACGTACTGAGGGTACAGATGAAGTTTCATTTGCAGACAGTTCCCTCTTAAGTACTTACAGCTTCTTGTATTTCACACCGGAAGACATGTATTCTGAAGAGCTCTGCATTGTAATGACTTTCAGTGAAAGCAAAACAGTCACTCTCAGGAGTTCCATCATGCCCTCTAACACAGAAGAGGATTTTGTAGATAGGGTAGTTTGCTATTTCAGTGTTTGTCTGAGGATCTAAGAGTCTGTTCAGAAAAAAAGATATAAAGAGATTAGAGGGACTGTAGACTATTTTCACTACATCCATATTATGATTCAAGACTCATCTTTCTAGCAAAAAGATCATATAATCCATTTTTGGTATGCTAATCATATTAATCTTAAGTCTTGATAAGTAAGTCGTATGTGAATTCTTAAAGTTACTGATTACACAATTCCATGATACTAAAAACTACATAACCCCATGTTTTACGGAGGCAATCAGGAAAGCATAAACAGTATCAATGTTTCTTATACAGTCTGTAACTAAATAAAGATAATGGCTAAATTGGAATACCAAAATAGATCATTAAAGCTGTGCTTCTCATTATCTCCTAAAAGAATGACCTAATCTGCTTTATTATTTTAAAAAATAAAAAGGTGATGTGCTTTCTCAGAGTGAAACATGTTCTTTTGCTTCATGGCAAACAAGGGAGAGAGACTGTAAAAAATGTTAACACCTAAAAAAAGAAAATCATTAATAAAATCAAAAGGATGCCATTCACTGAAAATCAAAGGGATATCATTCATTCAAAAATGTATTCATTCAACAAATATTTATGTGATACCTACAACATTTCAGGCTCCATTCTGGGCACTGATGACACAGCTATGAAAGAAACTGAAAAAGAAATTATGCAATTTCAACATTGAATGGGCAGGGCCACTGATGGGAAAGCCCAGGCGATAATGGAAATACCTAAGAAGGGGACCTAATCCAAGTTCAAAGGCACTTTGATAAAGACTCTGAAAACATGGGGCGAGAGAAACTAGTTTTCTCATGTCTTTATAGAATTAAAATATATTAGAACAAAGTATAATTTCAGTTGGGGGGAATGACTATTGACTAAGAAGCACATAAAAATGAATGCTCATATAAAAATGAGTGCTAAGGAGCTCCCTGATGGTCCAGTGGTTAGGACTTAGCGCTTTCACTGAGGTGGCCTGGTCAGGGAACTAAGATCCCACAAGCTGCAGTGCAGCCAAAGAAAAAGAAATAAACTTTATTACAAGAAAAAAAATGAGTGCTAAAAAAATTTTATTAAGTTTCACATTAATAAATACAATTAAAATTATTATTTGTGAGTCTTTGTGAAATAGTTCTTTAAATACTCAAGAGAAGAATTATATATGCAGATAACTGGAATATTAATTAATTAACTTACTACTACTGCTAACCATATACAGCTACAACTCTACTACCATAAAAATCCAAAATGATTGAGCGTGGAGAAACAGATACTCTCATGCACTGCTGATAAAAGTGTATGAACTAGATCAATATTTCTAGATGGCTATTTGGCAATGTATCAAAACCCATAAAAATGGGCAAATCTTTGACCCAGTAAGTCTACCTTCTAGGAATTGATCCTAAGGAAATACAAAAATACATAAAAATTTAGCTAAAAAATAATTTATAAGAAAATTACAGGTAAAGCACTTACATGCTCATATAATAAAAGCTTAATATTCGCTATTATTAGTAGTACTTTTCTCATTAAAACAACTAAAATATGTAACATTAGAGATTGGTTATTTCTGAATAGCCCATCATGTGCCATCATAAGTTAAAATTTTTCAGCATATTTACTGATATGGAAAGAGATTCACAATATAAAAAACTAAGTGAGGAAAGCATGTTACAAGATGGTATGTATGTATTATATTATTCCACTGTTGTTAAAAATGTTGATTCTAAGTTGTATAATTATACTTGCCCATATATGTAGGTATATACACACATACACAAACATATACACATACAACTACACAAAAAGGGTCTTAATAAACCAAGATGTTAACTGTTATTTACCAACGGGAGAGTAGAATTAAGAATATTTTCCTAATCTAAAATATGGCACAAATGAACCTATCTACAAAACAGGAACAGACTCACAGACATAGAGAGCAGACTTGTGGTTGCCAAGGGGGAGTGGGATGAGGGAGGGAAGGACTGGGAGTGTGGGATTAGCAGGTATAAACTATTATATAATAGGATAAATAAACAACAAGGTCCTACTGTGTAGCACAGGCAACTATATTCAATATCCTGTGATAAACCATACTGGAAAAAAATATTAAAGAAAAAAGAATGTCTATATGTGTATAACTGAGTCACTTTGCTGTACAGCAGAGATTGGCACATTGTAAATCAACTATACTTCAATAAAAAAAATTAAATTAAAAAAGAGTATTTTCCTAAATTTTTGCTTGTCTGTGTCCTCTGATTTTTCTGAAATAAGTATGCATTTTTTATAATAAAGAAAAAGTTATTTTATTTCAGTTCTGTTCAACTCATTATTAGAGTTTTGTATTTAGCTCGCTAATACAGATATCTGACTGGCTACCTTTAATCACTGTTATCTGTTTCAGTTAGTATAAACAATAGCCATTTTGAGAGACCTTTCTGGGCCTCAGTTTCCTCATCTTAAAAATTTAGGATCTGTACTGGAATAGTTAATATTTACCAACAGGTTTCTGTAACTTCCAAAGTCAGCATGAAATCTCATACTGAACTAATGTGTCAAGCTAGTATTTGTATTGGGGGCACATGAGAAATATAAATTGTTAGGCAGACTCTTAGGTCAACATGTTTCAATAATCCCCAAAACATTTAAATTTCTAATGTGCTACACAGAACTGGGGTGGGGAAGAGTATAAAAAACTGTTCAAACAAGTGACTATTTTTCATAAAGGTCACAATCCTTGGAAGATGTGATAACTAAGTGCCAGATGAATTAAACATGAATAAAATAATTAGATTTTGTTCACTACTGCTTCTTTCTAAAACTATAGGTCAGAAATCTGATCAAATGTTATTGAACACAAACAGTTCAAGAAGCTGGTCTCACCTCACAGTTCCTTCAGATACGTTCGGCACTGACAGGGTTACATCTAGTGAAATCTGACACTGGCCCCTTAAGATGGACATCATCCTTAAGGCTTCCACTTCACTCCTGGGAGCATTTACTGAAGCACAGCCTAAATAAGTTAGTTTGCTGAAAACTACACTGTCCTCATCAGCCACTGGTGTGAAAGGACTAGACCCTTCGGAATCTGAAAGAAACAATAAGGAGGTGATTATTTTCACTTTGATATTTTGTTGACATGAATATCAAGTAAAAATCTACAAGTTACATTTAGGTTCTAAAATTAAATACTAATGAGAGAATATGCCATTGCCCCAGAAGAAATGCCCATTAAAGCCAGAAATCTCACACCAGAACTCTGTCACCAACACTAAAAATTTTAGGTATGGCTGTAGTCTCAATCCCAAATCTAAACGGTGCCCTGAGACTCAGATCTGATTTACCTTTCTGACTCCTCTAATTTGTTTTGACTTTATAATTTACATTTAGATCAAAAATACATTTAGTATTTTACCACCCTGAAAAATCCTATCTCTGTCTTCTTTCTGATCTGCTCTGTTTTAATTATTTTTCTCATTCATCATTGTAGCTACTCTATCATGTTCTCTCAGTCCCCTTGCTTTCCCTTTCCCAATAAACATCTACAGTTTTAACACCCTACTTTCCCCAAAGCCTTTATAATTGCCTTTTCTCTCCTTCCTTGCTACGTCTTTCAGCTCCCTTTTTTCAACTTGACAACTATTCCCGCCAAGCTATTAAAGGCCTGGGGCAAACATCTCTTCACCAAGCATTATTCCTCTATTTCTCCAACACTATAATCAAATTCCTTGTTTCCTGGAAAAAGATCCTTAAATACTCTAAGACTCCCTCAATGTCTTATAGCTACTGTTTCTCTTTCTGTGGTATAAATGACATACATTTAGAGTGGACATATGTATATGTATAATTGATTCACTTTGCTGCACACCTGAAACTAAAACAACATTGTAAATCAACTCTATCCCAATAAAAATTTTTTTTAAACTGACATACATTTAAAGGGAAATCAGAATAGTACATACATTTACTCTTCTCACATCCCCCTAAATCTAGAATCTGAAGATTCTAGAGAACATAGATAATGGTTTTTGCTCGCTTTGAATCAAACCTAGTACAGAATGGACACTCAAATATTAAAAACAATAACCTTCAGTTATGCAAGCAATGCAGCAATCCTAACCTCCTTGTCCAGGTTTCACTGGCAGGCTCATCTCTGGTTTCTGGAGCCCTACCAATGACACAGGGTTAATGGTGGATGAAGCTGAGAGTTGATTAGAAAGAGGCCCATCTCCTTCGCCATCCAATTGTGATCTTTCCACAAGCTCCTTGTCCCCTGGCTGGTCGTCCATTGGAGGATCCATCAGCACATCTGCTAGCTCTTTTTGCAGCTGCTGTTCACTTCCATTCCCTATAATCTAAGGGTCACAAATATATGCAATCAACAAAATGAGAGAGGCCAGTACTGATTTAAATGGGTCCACATCTAGAGAAAATCATCAGCAATTCTTTTGATATACAGATATCTTCTGAATGTCTTTAAAAAACAGAATAAATCAAGATCTATAATAAATAAGAGCTGCAGCTGCTCTCTTAATTCATACAGCTTTTCATGAAAAAGTGTATAGTGAATTTGAGACCAATACCCAGAAATATATGTGATAGTCTGTCAATTTTATTAAAAGTTTTCTACAGTGTCCTAAACTAATTAACAACTAAAATATCTGTAATTTTACTTGTATGATGAGAAATAAAGCTTGTTAAGAGGAGAAGCTTCTCGGACTTGCCTGGTGGCGCAGTGGTTAAGAATCCACCTGTCAATGCAGGGGACACGGGTTTGAGCCCTGGTCCAGGAAGATCCCACATGCCGCGGAGCAACTAAGCCCATGCGCCACACTACTGAGCCTGTGCTCTAGAGCCCACAAGCCACAACTACTGAGCCTGCATGCCACAACTACTGAAGCCTGCGCGCCTAGAGCCCATGCTCCGCAACAAGAGAAGCCACCACAATGAGAAGCTCGCACACCAAAACGAAAAGTAGCCCCGCTGCTCGCCACAACTAGAGAAAGCCCACGCGCAGCAACAAAGACCCAACACAGCCAAAAGTTAATTAATTTTAAAAAAGAGGAGAAGCTTCTCTTATGCTTAAGGGAAAATGTGTTTGCTCCCGAAAATTATCAGTAGAAACATACTTATTAGGTAGTAAATCATCACATGCATTTTTACCACCCTTGCTATAAGTTAAGTCTCCTGTATTTCTGAGGGAGACTTCGCTGACATAAATAGTTCTTAAAGTTCTGAGACATTTGAATAAAGCTGGGGAGATGTACATATAAAATGACCCTGAGGAACAGAACCCTTTTCAACGTCAAGTATTTTTCTAGAGTCATGATGGTTTATTATTAGTTGCTCAACAAGGAAGTAAACAAGTGCAGAATCAGGTGGAGAATCAGGTGCCCAACGCTAAGGAAAACCACAAGTGACAAAACCCAGTATTGTCACCAAATGCTTATTCAAGAAATACTAGAAAAATTAACAAGAGAATTAATTTACGAAAAGGAAATCATGATGAAAAAAAAGTGTGCTAATTTAGGAGGGTTTCTGAAGACTAAAACCTGACAAAAAGTTAAAATGGGTGGGGCTATGAGATTGTTAAAGACAACGAGGTCTTCCCAGTAAAATTAAGACACAGTTAAGAAGCAAAATTCCAATAACAGAGGTACTCTGGACTACTAAGGAACCCAGTTCAAACATCTTTTGTAACTCTATAAAATTCAAGTCCCTTTGGCTGTAAACTATGATTGAGAAACAGTCTTAAGTCTTTTTTGCTTCATTTTCCCAAGGAAATTCTAACATGTCAGCTATTCTTGCCTTGGAAATAAGGGCCGGAGAGGTGTTCAGTCTCTGGTTTCAATGACAGCATCTGTTTTTGTGAACTTCCTTTTATATTCAGAGTTACTGCTATTGGAACTACAATTCAGTCAAATAAGTTTAACTCTTTGTTATGACTGATCCTATACATCACAAGTGTAATCAAATTTCTTTTTTCAGAAGTTCTCCTTTCAAAAGTTTTTGAAAGCACCTAGAAAACAAACTAGAGCTTAGTTCTAATTAACCTCTTATTTTTTCAGAACTGGATAAGAAATACTGCAGGAATCACCTGCAGGAAATAAAAGATAGCCTAACTGAATCTAAACCATTGTCCAAGTGGAAGGAGAAATAACATAAGTAGGATATTTACAGCTCCCTAAAAACAGATGAAGAAAAGATATTAGACTCCATGTTTAAGCAATTAGTAATTATAACTGGGAAGTTTACCATTAAAGAGCAAACTAAACTGAAGACATTTTACATGCTATGAGGTACTGTTTTTTCTTTGGTATATAGGCTAAATAAACTCAAGTTTTCTTTTGGATAGGCTACCTCCACTGTAATATATTTACAAACCCTAAAAGAAACATGTTTATATGTTTGCCTTTTGTGTTTATACATGTTTATCTGCATTCTTCCCTTGTTTATAAAGTCTGTAAACGTAAGAACTGCCTTCTACTTCCTTAAGTCTTCCTTAAAGGGTAGGAAAAAGTAATGCACACACACAAAAATGATTTTTAAAAGCTGCTTAAAAATAGCAACCTAACTTATGCTTTGAATAATTAGGTCCAATACAGTACTCAGCACTTACCATGTTAGATCATTTGTGCACCTTCAATCCAATTTCAAACTTAACTATCTGTCACATAATTTAATACTTATCTCAATTAAGTTTTTTGTTTTTTAAAAGACAGTCAATTAATCTTCCCTAGGCTTATCTGGGAAACACTCAGCAATGCTTTTCAAGGTTCTCAAGCTTTGGCATGCCTAAGAATCACCTGGTGAACTTGTTGAAACACAATCTGTTGGGCCCTAACAAGAATTCCCATTCAGTAAGGCTGGGATGGGCCTGATAATTTGAATTTTTAAAAAGTTTCCAGGAGATGGTGATGCTGCTAGTCTGGAGACCACACTCTAAGAACCAACATTAGATTAATGGTTCTTAACCATGACTAAACAACACAATTACCAATATCACCAGGGAGCATGTTAAAATTAAAATACCTGATCCTCCCTCTATCCCCTCACCTCCTACCCTAGCAACTAAATCAGTCTCAGAGATAAAGCCTTGGCATATGCATTTTCAAGAACTTCCACAGGTGATTTACAAAACAAGTGGCAGGCCAGATTAGGCCAGCAGGCTATAGTTTGTTAACCCCTCGTATAAATGAACAGCTTAAATCAGCAACTGCTTGTCTGACTTCTTGTCATAACAAAAATAAACTCATTATTAGCAGGGCTTTCTGTTCCTTGCTGCCAACAGCATTCCTAACAGATACCACGATGATCTCTAAAATAAATGTAATTGCAGGTAAAGTAATCAAGACACGGTATTAGTGAAAGGACAGATAATACAGAACAAGGAAACAAAATAGAATCCAGAAATAGACCCACACATACATGGCCAATTGGTTTCAACAAAGTTGGCCAGATAATTCAACAGAGAAAGGTAATAAAATAAAACAAATGGTGGTGGAACAATTAACTTGACATCATACATATGCAAAAACATCAATCTCTTTACGTCACATACAAAATTAATGCAAAATGGACTGCAGATCTAAATGTAAATCCTAAAACTATAATATTTACAGAAGAAAACACAGGAAAAAAATCTTTGTAATTCTGGGACACAAAGATTTCTTAGGACACAAAAAGTATGCATAAAAGAAAAAAATGAAACGCACTTTATTAAATTAGAAACTGCTGCTTGGAAGACACTGTTCACAGAATGAAAAGACAAGCCGCAGACTTCAAGAAAATATTTACAAATCATATGTCTGATGAAGGAATTATATCCAAAATATCCACAGAATTCTTATAACTCAATAATAAAACAAGCAACCCAATTTAAATAAAGGGCATTTCACACAAGAAGACAATGCAAATAAGCATTTGAAAGAAACTCAGTATCATTAACCATTAGGGAAACTGACACCACTATAGGATGCCGCTATACACCTATAAGAATGGCTAAAATTAAAAACAAAACAATCCTGAAAATACCAAGCGCTGGCAAGAATGTGGAGCAACTGAAAAACTCTCATACACTGCTGGTGGGAATACAAAATGGTACAGTCACTTTATGTAAATTTTATAAAGTTAAACATACACTTATCTATGACTCACTCCTAGGTGTTTACCCAAGAAAAATAAAAATACATGTCTATACAAAGACCTGTCTGTGAATGTTTACAGCAGCATTATTCATAATTGCCAAAAACTGAATACAAAGTAAATGTTTATCAGCTGGTGAATGGATAAACAAACTGCCACTGATACTAAAATAACATGGATAAATCTCAAAAGCATTATTCTAAGTAAAAGAAGTGGACACAAAAGGCTATATACTGTATGAGTCAATTTACATGGCATTCCAGAAAAGGCAAAACTATAGAGACAGAAATCAGATCACTGATTGTCAGAGGCTGGGAAGGGGAAAGATGAATGACTAAAAAGAACTATAAAGGGACTTTCTGGAGTAATGAAAATATTCTGTATCTTGACTGTGGTGGTCGTGGTGATTACGTAAGAGTTTACATTCATTAAAGTTCATAGAACTGCATACCTAAAAGGGCTGTATTTTACTGTGTGTAAATTTTACCTCAATAGACTTAAACTTGGAAGGGGATATTCATAGCGGGAGAGGCTATGCATGTGTTGGGGCAAAGGTTATATGGGAAATCTCTGTACCCTCCTGTCAATTTTGCTGTGAATCTAAAACTACTCTTTTAAAAAAGGCTATTTTTTTTAAATAGAAAAAAAATGTGGTTTCTATGAAAGATGCAATTTGAGAACACAACTGTTCCTTTTCTCTACATGCCCCTCAAAAGGTGTTCGTCCAGGATTCTGTTTTCGGCAATAACTTCATTTTACAGATTTTCCTGTGCCATTTCATCCAATACCAATGATACATAAACAATCCCTAATATACATCTACAACCCCTCCCTGTCTAATGGACAGACACCTTCAGCTAGATACTCCAAACTTACATCAAAACTTAACTCTAATTCTCTTCCTGTATCTTTAAAAAAAAAAATTAATGAATTGCACTACTTTCCACTCAGTTACCAAATGAAGGATTACAGTCATCCTTCACTCCTCTCATTTCCACACTACTCACAAACCCTACTGCTCCTTGCTCAACTGCCCATTATTTTCCTTCTGTCTCTCTGCATAGCTAACACCATGGGAATCTCTTTCATTTTATATAAGCCTACCTACCTGAAAGGTAGTAGTTTCCCTGCCTTCCTTCTCACTCCCCTCTGATTTATCATGCATATGGCCATTCAAATTACAAGTGCAAATCTTAGTTCTGATCAAGCACTGCCTTATTTTTATACCCTCCCATGTTTCCTCAATGTCCATAAGATAATGCCCATATTCATTACTATGTTCTATGAGTTTCTCACAACTCTTCCCAATTTACTTTTCCATCTCTTATCTGTCACATCAAACTACTCAAACTCCCCAAGACACACCATAAACCTTTAAATATCTAGACTTTGCACAGACCGTTCCCTTTCCTGGAAAGCCTTCCTCTCCTTTGCCTTTCTACTCTTAAAGACCAAGCTTAAATTCTGTTACCTCCTCTGAGAGATCTTAAGCCTGATATATGCGGTTTAATCACTCTCTCCTTAGAGAGTGCTATCAAAATATTAGTATACTTGTTTATTCCAGCATTGCTACTTGTTTTAGAGAATATTTGCTTAGTGGGCCTCTTCAACCAGACTGGGCATTATTAGATAGCAGAGACTGTTTCTTCAATTATCTTTATGTTCCCAAAGCTTCGGGTAGCTGAGGGTACAGAGTATATCTACAATACATGTTTAATGAACTGAATTTTATAAATGCCAAGAATAAAAGCCAAAGTATTCTTTTACCCAATTTGGATATTGGGTGTTCTACAGATTTTGGTTTAGTGCTAGAAAAGGAAATCTGAAAGATTTTAGCTTTGTTAACGACTTAAAAATAAAACAAAAACAAATACCACTTCCTATTATGAGTGTCATTAAAGTATCATTAAACCTGAACATTTTATAAGTGTCATTAAAGTTTAACATTTACCATAAGAATACTGGGCAGGACCAAATAGCATGCTACAAAACGCAAACAATTATCTTTATTTTGAAACCCAAAAAAGACTTCTAACTTAATTTAGCCCAAATATAAAAATAAAAAAGCAAAGCCGATATGTACAGATAATACAACTAAGAATCATATTTAGATTTGTGTTCATCTCCATGTAATCTTTAAGAAGAGGAAGGGAGAGTTCTTTAAAATACTCCTGAATTGAGAAGAAAAAAAGCATTAAATAGCCAAACATAGACATGAATGTTTGCAAGGACAGAGACTATTCAGTGAATGATTTATTCATAATTCTACTTACAAAGTAGAGTAGTGGTAAACAAATCAAAAACAAAAAACACAACTGGAACAAGAGTTGGCTTGTGGCACAACTCCAGGGGGCACCATTCACATCACAGGCTATGTGAACAGCAACCCCCTGGGATTGCACGTGTAGCTTACACAACTGTACTTAGTAGTCCTACTTGGGCTCCACAATAAGACAGATCTGAGTTGGGGACATGCCTCTAACACTAACTCTATTGGCTATGGACAAATTAACCTCTAGAAGCCACAACTGTCTCATCTCTAAAATGAGAATGTTGGACTTCCCCGGTGACACAGTGATTAAAAAATCCACCTGACAATGCAGGGGACACAGGTTCGATCCCCGGTCTGGGAAGATCCCACATGCCGTGGAGCAGTTAAGCCCGTTCGCCACAACTACTGAAGCCCACATGCCACAACTACTGAGCCCACGTGCTGCGCTCACTGAAGCTCACGTGCCCAGAGCCCGTGCTCCGCAACAAGAGAAGCGACCTCAACGAGAAGTCCGCGCACTGCAATGAAGAGTAGCCCCTGCTCGCTGCAACTAGAGAAAGCCCGCACTCAGCAACGAAGACCCAGTGCAGCCAAATAAATAAATAAAATGAGAATGTTAATACCTATCTCACAAGACTGTCATGGTTCAATGATTCAGTAATATGATCATTGGACACTTATTATTTACATTATAGGCAGGCACTGAATCATGATTTTTATAGGGATTGTCTCACTTCTCACATCACATTACCTGCCAACTAGTAAGCATCCACCTAATATCTCCCTACCCAACTTTCAACTATTTCTAAATAAACTCTGGTCCACCTACGGGAGGTGAAGCGAAAAAAACAAATAATGGGCTTCCCTTTATTAAGCCCAAATAATGGGCTTAACCGCGCAGCGGTTGAGAGTCTGCCTGCCGATGCAGATGACACGGGTTCGTGCCCCGGTCCGGGAAGATCCCACATGCCGCGGAGCGTGAGCCATGGCTGCTGAGCCTGCGCATCCGGAGCCTGTGCTCCGCAACGGGAGAGACCACAACAGTGAGAGGCCTGCATACCGCAAAAAAAAAAAAAAAAAAAAAAAAAAACCAAAAAAAAACAACAAATAATAACTTTTAGAAAAGTAGTTCTTCCACTTTCCTTGGTCCAAAGAAAACTAAGAACACACCCACTATTTATGTGCAAAAGAAGCATTACTGGAATAACATCTGTCCTTTCTAAATAATATCAAATAAAGGTAACAATTTGAATGGTAGAATTGGCTACAAGCCCATTTCCTTGAGAGCAAAACTGCATTTATGGAATCAAAGGACAAAATGTTCCAAAGGCAATAGCCAGTCATTTCCTGGTCTTAATTTTCTGCTTCTAACTTTATAGCTCCTGTTTCCCTTCACTGCAACAATACCAACTAGGCTCTACTTGATTTACCAGTTATAAAAAGCTACTTTAGGCAGTTTGAGATGCTTTTACAGTAGAGATTTTATGTCTTCAAGAAAGCATGCTTAGGAAATGAAAGTGTGTGCTAGAAAAATCCACAATCAGAAAATTAAAGATAAATTCCTGATGATCTACAGTTCCCACTACTTGTGTCATACTGAAGTGAAAATACAAATGAAAATGGTTCAAACTAAGTAATTTTACTCAGTTTCAGAGTAAGAGCTGAACCATTTCAAAACAAGTATATAAATCTCGTCTTATCAGAAAGCAAGGCACAGGGCTTCCCTGGTGGCGCAGTGGTTAAGAATCCGCCTGCCAATGCAAGGGACACGGGTTTGAGCCCTGGTCTGGAAGATCCCACATGCCGTGGGGCAACTAAGCCCGTGTGCCACAACTAATGAGCCTGCACTCTAGAGTCCGCGAGCTACGACTACTGAGCCCATGTGCCAAACTACTGAAACCCGCACGCCTAGAGCCCGTGCTTCACAACAAGAGAAGCCACTGCAATGAGAAGCCTGCGCACCGCAACAAAGAGTAGCCCCCAGGGCTTCCCTGGTGGCGCAGTGGTTGAGAGTCCGCCTGCCGATGCAGGGGACACGGGTTCGTGCCCTGATCTGGGAAGATCCCACATGCCGCGGAGCGGCTGGGCCCACGAGCCATGGCCGCTGAGCCTGCGCGTCCAGAGCCCGTGCTCTGCAACGGGAGAGGCCGCAACAGTGAGAGGCCCGCGTACTGCAAAAAAAAAAAAAAAAAAGAGTAGCCCCCACTCACCGCAACCAGAGAAAAGCCTGTGCGCAGCAACGAAGACCCAATATAGCTAAAACTAAAATAAATAAAAATTAAAAACAAAAAAGCAAGGCACAAAAAAATCAGAAGCCCAATTTGGATACTGGAAAGCATAGTAACTAATCTCAAAGGCACTCACAGATTCTTTCTGTGATCTT
Source organism: Lagenorhynchus albirostris (assembly GCF_949774975.1). Taxonomy (NCBI): domain Eukaryota; kingdom Metazoa; phylum Chordata; class Mammalia; order Artiodactyla; family Delphinidae; genus Lagenorhynchus; species Lagenorhynchus albirostris. The sequence goes on from NC_083101.1 coordinate 12,336,748, forward strand.
TGATAAATCACTTTGTGCCTCATTTATAAACCACAGTTGTTCTGAAAATCCATATCTTTATCTTACTATATAAAAGAAGGACCAGAAAAACAAACTAAAATTACCGTTAGGAATTATTAACATTAATTTAAAAAGGGAAAGGAACAGAACCTTGTGAATTCATCTTTAAAAGTCAACTGGGGGCTTCCCTGGTGGCACAGTGGTTGAGAGTCCGCCTGCCGATGCAGGGGACACGGGTTCGTGCCCCGGTCTGGGAAGATCCCACGTGCCACGGAGCAGCTGGGCCCGTCAGCCATGGCCGCTGAGCCTGCGCGTCCGGAGCCTGTGCTCCGCGACGGGGCAGGCCACAGCAGTGAGAGGCCCGCGTGCCACAAAAAAAAAAAAAAAAAAAAGTCAACTGGGACTTCCCTGGTGGCTCAGTGGTTAAGAATCTGCCTGCCAATGCAGAGGACATGGGTTTGATCCCTGGTCCAGGAAGATCCCACATGCCACGGAGCAACTAAGCCCATGCACCACAACTACTGAGCCTGTACGCCCTAGAGCCCGCACGACGCAACTACTGAGCCCATGTGCCGCAAACTACTGAAGCCTGCATGCTGCAACTACTGAATCCACGTGCTGCAACTACTGAAGCCTGCGCGCCTAGAGCTCGTGCTCCGCAACAAGAGAAGCCACCGCAATGAGAAGCCTGCGCACCACAACGAACAGTAGCCCCTGCTCGCCGCAACTCAAGAAAGCCCGTGCGCACCAACGAAGACCCAACACAGCCAAAAAAAGTCAATTGGTTGGGTTTCCCTGGTGGCGCAGTGGTTGAGAGTCTGCCTGCCAATGCAGGGGACACGAGTTCGTGCCCCAGTCCGGGAAGATCCCACATGCCGCGGAGCGGCTGGGCCTGTGAGCCATGGCCGCTGAGCCTGCGCGTCCGGAGCCTGTGCTCCGCAACGGGAGAGGCCACAACAGTGAGAGGCCCGCGTACCGCAAAAAAAAAAAAAAAAAAAGTCAATTGAAGAAGGACCCAAAATACTTATGAATGTTTTGCTAAATAATGGGATTATGGCTAGGTTTTACTTACTTTTCTTATTGTCTGAGTTTTCTAAATTAAGCATATATTATTTTTATAATTACAGAAAAAAATGACAAAAAGGCTATTCACATCTTGGGAGAAAAAGAAAAGCAAGCACATTCAATTCTACTGCATGCAGTGGTCCCAACTCCAGGCTCTTTCAAGCCTCTTGATCTTTCCACATGTCACAGACTCTCTTCTTTGGGAAATTCTTAATGACTCTTTAATGCTCTGCCGAATTGTTACCTACTCTATGAAAACCTTTCTTTTCTTCTTCAGGCAACAATTATGTTCTCATATAATTCTGCTCATATCTATATTCCAGCAATTGATGCATTTTGTCATGATGACATATTTACTTAAGTGTCTCCCCCGCCACCAGTCTGATCCCCTTAATTAAACTCTGTGTTCATGGTTCACTAACTTTGCTTGAATAAAAGATCTGCATTTTTGGGGCTTCCCTGGTGGCGCAGTGGTTGAGAGTCCGCCTGCTGATGCAGGGGACATGGTTTCGTGCCCCAGTCCGGGAGGATCCCACATGCTGCAGAGCGGCTGGGCCCGTGAGCCATGGCCGCTGAGCCTGCGCGTCCGGAGTCTGTGCTCCACAACGGGAGAGGCCACAACAGTGAGAGGCCCGCGTACCGCAAAAAAAAAAAAAAAAAGATCTGCATTTTAGAGGACAAGATCAACTGACTCCAATACAATTTCAGAAACTGAGTCAGAAGATTAGTCTAGGCATTACTAAGTGAGAAGGAGTGACTTCTGTATCTGCTAACTACTTTAATAAAGCCTGGCAACTTTTCTCAACCAAAATAATGTCAGCTGGATTTTTCAAGAAGAAAACTCTATGAAGATTAAAAAGCTTAAAAAATCCTCTAACTGAACTTTCTGCCTCAGCAGTACTATCTCATCAATGTACCCCAACCAACATTTAAAGAGTATCTTTGGCTAAGAGCTAAAGGGTGTAAGATTCCTACACCAGGGAAGTGAAGCAGAGAAAATGCAACATGTTCTGAACTTATGGAAAATTCTCAGATTTTGATGTGAGTTGTCATAAACATTTCATAAAGAAAAATACCTGTGTTTTTAATAACTACACTATCACATAAAGCTTTCCTTTAAAGGGTTTAACTGAAGCATTATCCTCTCTGAGAAGCCTTCCCCCTGACTCCTCCCCCAAGCTGAGATAAGTTTCTACCTGCTCTGTTCTATAGCATCCTTTTGTTAACCTTTATCACAGCACCGATCTAATTATACTCATGTTGAAAATTAAATATGGCCACAAAATCTCTACAGTTCCTCCATCAAGAGATATAGTCTATTTCTCTAATCCCATGAATGTGGGCTGGCATTGTGGCTTGCTTTTCTACAACAGAATCTGGTAGAAGTGACACCATGTAACTTATAAGCTTTAGCCTTAAAAGAGGTCTTACAGCTTTCACGTCTGCCCTAAGACCACCATGCTGTGAAGAAGCCTAAGTTGAAAACCACATGGAAAGAGAGACCCAGTCAAGCCCAGTCCCCAGCCAACGCACCAGCTAAATGAAGTTGTATGACCCTAAGCAAGACTAGCAAAACTACCCAGTCAATCCATAAAATGAGAAATAATAGTTTTTCAAACCTGAGTTAGTTTGTTACAAAGCAAAGACTAGTAGAAATCACTGCAACAACATTTTTAACAAGTGTCATCTACCCTAAGCTATAAGCATCTTGAGGACATGAACTATGTCCTATTCATCTTGATTCTCATTCAGCCTTTTAAGAACTACTCTTTGGCTGTGATGTTCTACAGTTTCACTGTCATCCTGGTTGGGACTCATTCTGTTTTTTTAAGCTGAGGGTTTATATCCTTTATCACTTTCGGAAGATATTCAGCTATTATACCAATTTCCTTCTCCCTCATTCTATTCTTTTTTTTTTGGTTGCACTGCGCGGCATGCAGGATCTTAGTTCCCCAACCAGGAATCCAACCCGTGACCCCTGCAGTAGAAGCACGGAGTTCTAACCACTGGACCGTCAGTGGTCCCCCCTCCCTCATTCGATTTTTAAGGAACATTTAGGTACATGTTGGTCCTTCGCATCCTAGTCTCCATGTTTCTTAATTGCTTTTTCATATATTATCATCTTTCAATGTTATTTTCTGAGTAATTTCCTCAGATTCATTTTGTAGGTAATATATCTGTTGCACCTTTAATTTCACTGGGTCTAATTTTCACTTGTAGAAGTTTTATTTTTAGTTTGCTTGGTATATTAAAATCTTTTGTAATGTTATTTTCTAACGTTTCCAAAATTTTCTTTAAATCTTTAGTCATTTTAATCATACCCATCTTAAGGTTACAGCTAATAATTCAGATGCCAAAGTTTTGGTGAGATTTGATCTTACTGGGGGTTTGCTAACTCTTGCTCATGGTGAATTGTCATTTGTAAATCTTTTTTTAAAGGTTAGTTTTTTTTTAATTTATTTAATTTATTTATTTATGGCTGCATTGGGTCTTCGTTGCTGCGCACGGGCTTTCTCTAGTTGAGAGGAGCAGGGGCCACTCTTTGTTGTGGTGTGTGGGCTTCTCATTGCGGTGGCTTCTCCTGTTGTGGAGCACGGGCTCTAGGCATGCGGGCTCAGTAGTTGTGGCTCACCAGCTCTAGATCACAGGCTCAGTAGCTGTGGCGCATGGACTTAGTTGCTCCACGGCATGTGGGATCTTCCCAGACCAGGGCTCGAACCCGTGTCCCCTGCACTGGCAGGCGGATTCTTAACCACTGCGCTATCAGGGAAGCCCCATTCTTTGTAAATTTTGCATTGTGCACTATTCCTTATCAGAGTTACCTGTGGGAATACTATGCAGCCTGGGTGGCAAGCATGTCCCTCGACAGTTTTACAGCTGATTCTGTCAGGTGCCCCAAGAGTATTCCTAACCCAGGAACAAGAAGGTAGTATAAATTAAAACCCCAAACATACATGAAGGCAAGCCTATGGGTACAAATACTCAACAAGACTCCTCTCCAATCAGTGTCCAATGTAAGACAGAGAAGCTTCCTTATTTTTTTCCTGTGACTGTAGGCAGGTTACTATTATTATTTTTTCAAGTATATCCTTTCAAGTTAGGATGTATCCCAAGTATGTTTTATAAGGAAATCTCAGTTCCAAAACCTCTCCCTGTAAAATCCAAGGCCTTATCTCTTACCTAATTTACCTATCAAAACCCAAGTCCACTGGTTATAAAGAACAGCAAATTCCCCCAGAGGAGTCCCAATGTCAGTTCATACATATAGTTCTGGCTTTCGTTTCCCTCTTTGCTTTCGTTCCTTGAGGATTTTCTTTACATTTTTGTGAATACAGCTATTCAATTAAAAGGGTATTTGTTGGTACCTCCCTGGTGGCGCAGTGGTTAAGAATCCGCCTGCCAATGCAGGGGACACGGGTTTGAGCCCTAGTCCTGGAAGATCCCACATGCTGTGGAGCAACTAAGCCCATGAGCCATAACTACTGAGCCCTCGTGCCACAACTACTCAGCCCTCGTGCCACAACTACTGAAGCCTGCGCACCTAGAGCCTGTGCTCTGCAACAAAGAAAAGCCACCGCAATGAGAAGCCACCGCAATGAGAAGCCCACGCACCGCAACGAAGAGTAGCCCCCACTCGCCGCAACTAGAGAAAGCCAGCACTCAGCAATGACCCAAGACAGCCAAAAATAAATAAATAAATAAATAAATTTATTTTTTAAAAAAAGGGTATTTAGGCTTCCCTGGTGGTGCAGTGGTTGAGAGTCCGCCTGCCGATGCAGGGGACACGGGTTCGTGCCCCGGTCCGGGAGGATCCCACATGCCGCGGAGCGGCTGGGCCCGTGAGCCATGGCCGCTGAGCCTGCGCATCTGGAGCCTGTGCTCCACAACGGGAGTGGTCACAACAGTAAGAGGCCCACGTACCGCAAAATAAATAAATAAATAAATAAATAATAAAATAAAATAAAAAGGGTATTTGTTATATTTCATCCAGCTTTCCTAAGTATTTTGTATCGAGACATTTTTAGGTTTTCTAAGTCATCATATTTCCCAAAATGGAGTTCTTATCCTCAGTACCTAAAAGAAGTTGGTAGATTACTAGCTGTCAACTGGATATTCAACAAAACACTCAATTAGAACTTCAGAGGTGGAACAGTGACAGACCTTTCAAATGTATCCTCTAACTCCACTGCAATTTTAAAATCTACCAGTGGTTGAAAAAACAGTTTCATAAAGAAGTGTGGGCATCACTGGCAACACATCTGTAGATATCCTATCATACCTTCTTCTGATGACAGATCTCACAGATTTAACAGTAATTTTTAATCTTCACTTACTAGTTCTGTAGCCAATAAACCAATATGCTGTGTAGATGTACTGAAATTACATGAAAATACATAGAGAAAACATTTTAAATTTGGAAAACATGTTGCTCAATTTCCTGTTCTACAGAACAGAATTATTGGGGCTTCCCTGGTGGCGCAGTGGTTGAGAATCCACCTGCCAATGCAGGGGACACGCTCTAGCCTGTGCTCTAGAGCCTGCGAGCCACAACTATTGAGCCCACATGCCAGCAACTACTGAAGCCCACGTGCCTAGAGCCCATGCTCCACAACAAGAGAAGCCACTGCAATGAGAAGCCTGCACACTGCAACGAAGAGTAGTCCCTGTTCGCTGCAACTAGAGAAAGCCTGGGCACAGCAATGAAGACCCAACGCGGCCAGAAACAAATTAATTAATTTTTTAAAAAACCCCAAAACAGAATTATCTCCTTTTGGTGAACAAGATAAATGAAAGTGGGCTTCCCTGGTGGCACAGTGGTTGAGAGTCCGCCTGCCGACTGCAGGGGACACGGGTTCGTGCCCCTGTCCGGGAAGATCCCACATGCCGCGGAGCGGCTGGGCCCGTGAGCCATGGCCGCTGAGCCTGCGCGTCCAGAGCCTGTGCTCCGCAATGGGAGAGGCCACAACAGGGAGAGGCCCGCGTACCGCAAAAAAAAAAAAAAAAAAAAAAAATGAGTGAGCAAAAAGTTCTCTGGAGAAGCCCTGAGGGTCCTTCCCATTTACCGAGAATGGTTCATCAAATTAGAAACAGGAAGAATAAGTCTAACAGTACTTCAAAAATTAACAAGAAAATTTTTGACAGGAACAAATCCAAAAGGAGAGAAGACTGATCTATTTGCATCTGTACTCACTTATGCTATCTTCCTATTTCAAAAGCTGTTCCTAGGCTAACCCTTCCACTTATACACACGAAACCCTTTTCCCTAATTGAATCAAAGATTTTGCTCTCATTTTGTAGTAGCAATGTCCCCCTTTACTGAATAATTCTTATCAGTATATAAATATCATAAAATCCCTCACTGGAATCCATATCACCCTTCAGGTACCTCTATTTTTCAGCTCCTCTGTTAGCAAAAAATCCTTGAAACAGTTGTCTGTTTCTGCTGAAAAATCAGCTGGTAACCTTATGGAGATTCCCTTCTATGTTATTTGTTGCTTTTCCCTTGTTGCTTCATCTAATCCCATAGCTTTGAATACCATCTATATACTGTTGATGTCAGCCACAATCTCTCCTGAACATCAGTCACATACATGCAACTAACTACCTGACATCTAAAAATGACATCTAATAGTCACCTCAAATTTAATATGTCCTAAACAGGACTTTGATTCCCCTGTCCCCTACCCCAATTCTGGTCTTCCTATCTTTTGCCCATTTCACTAAATGGCAAAACCATATACCTAACAGTTCAGGCCAAAATCTAGGAAGCAACTTTACTTCTCTCTGCCTCAAATCCCATATCTAATTCGCCCACCTTCATACCAACCAGCTCTACCTTGAAAATATATCCTGAATCACAGTCCATTCATCCTCTAGTCCAAGCTAACATTATCTCTCCCTTTCAGGACTAAAACAGCCTGCTCTTCTTGCTGTCAATCTTGCCCAAAGTCAGCACATGTGTATAGGTCTGGCTTTCAGGTTCCTCTTTGCTTTTGTTCCTTGGGGACTTTCTTCACTTTCTTGTGAATAGAGCTATGTAATTGAAAGGCTATTTATTCTATTTCATCCAGCTTTCCGAAGTATTTGTATTGGGACATTTCCAAATACAATTCACCCATTTAAAGTATACATTCTATTCTATGGTTTTGAGTATATTAACAGATATGTGCAACCACCAAAGTCGATCTTAAAATATTTTCATTACCTCAAAAAGAAAACACCCTACCTCCTTAGGTATCAACTCTCTCTTCCCCCAGTATCTCCAACCCTAAGCAAACACTTATTTATTTTCTGCCTCTAAAGATTTGACTATTCTAGACATTTCATATTATTGGAACCCTGTAATTAGTGGACTTTTGTGACTTGCTTATCACTTAACATAATGTTCTTCAGGGTTCATCTGTGTTGTAGCATGCATCAGTACTTCATTCCTATGACCAACTAATATTCCACTCTAGACCACATTTTATTTATCCATTTGGTAGTTGATAAACATTTAGGTTGCTTAGCTCCTTATATATCCTAGATATAAGTAACTTACGGTTTGCAAACATTTTTCTCTCATTCTGTGGGTTGACTTTTCACTTTTTTGATAGTATCTTTTGAGGTAGAAAAGATTTTATTGTTGATACAGTCCAATTAATTCTTTTTCCTTTGTTGCTTGTATTTTTGGTATATCTTAGAATGCACTGCTAAACCTGAAGTCATGAAAATTTACCCCTATTTTCTTCTAAGAGTTTTATACTTTTAGCTCTTACATTGAGGTCTTTGATCTACTTTGAGCTAATTTTTATACATAGTGTGATGTAACGGTACAACTTCATTCTTTTGAATGTGACTATCCAGTTGTCCCAGCACAATTTGTTAGAGAAAAAAAAATCCGTTCTCAACTGAATGGTATTAGTACCCTTGCTTCAATCAGCTGACCACAGAAACATGGTTCTATTTCTGAATTCTCAAACATATTCCAACGACCTTCATGCCTATCCTTATGTCAGTACTTCACTGTCTTGATTACCACCGCTCTATAAATTTAGAAATTGCAAAGCGTGAGCCCTCGACTGTGTTCTTTATTTTCAACATTATATTGGCTATTTAGGGTCCCTTGCTATTCCATACAAATTTTAAAATTGGCTTGTTGGGCTTCCCTGGTGGCGCAGTGGTTGAGAGTCCGCCTGCTGATGCAGGGGACATGGGTTCGTGCCCTGGTCCGGGAAGATCCCACATGCCGCGGAGCGGCTGGGCCCGTGAGCCATGGCCGCTGAGCCTGTGCGTCTGGAGCCTGTGCTCCGCAACGGGAGATGCCACAACAGTGAGAGGCCGGCGTACCACACACACACAAAAAAAATTGGCTTGTTAACCTCTACAAAGATGTTACCTGGGATTCTGATAAGGAATGCACTGAATGTGTAGACCAATTTGAGGAATAATGCCATCCTAACAAGTCTTCTAATGCATGAACACTGGATGAATTTCCACTTATTTAGGTCTTTAATTTCTTTCAACAGATTTGCAGATTTCAGAGTATAAGATTTTCACTTTTTTAAACAATGCAAAGTATTTAATTCTTTTTAATGCTATCATAAATGCAACTGTTTTCCTACTGTCATTTAAGATTGCTACTTACAAGTATACAGAAATAAAATTGATATTTGCATGATGATCTTGTATCCTGCAATCCTGCTGAACTTATTAGTTTTAATAATTTTTAGTGGATTTCTTAGGACTTTCTACATACAAGATCATATACAACTGCCAACAGAGATGATTTTTATTTCCTTCTTCCCAATATGGATGTTTTAGATTTTTACATGCCTAACTGCTCTGGAAATAACCTCAAGTACAATGTTGAACAGATATCCATGCAGTGAGCCTAAACGGAGGAGGAAAAAATCTACTCTTTCACCAGCGAGAATGATTTTAGCTGTGGGTTTTTCACAATTGCTATTTATCTAGTTGAGGAAGTGCCATTCTATTCATAGTTTCATTTGTTTACTTTCATGACAAAGTGTTGAATTGTTATCAAATGCTTTCACTGTGTCTACTGAAATGATTATGTTTTTGCTTTTAATTCCACTGATATGGTTACATATGTTACATTAATAGATTTTAATATGTTAAACCAAACTTCGATTCCTTCGATTCCCACTTGATCATGGTATGTAATCCTTTTCATATGTTGATGAATTAAGTCTGCTGGTGTTTTGTTGAGGATTTTGTCTCCATATTTATAAGAGATACTGACGTGTAGTCTTATGAAATCTTTGTCTAATTCTGGCATCAGGGTAATATCATCTCATAAAATGAATTGGGAAATATTCTCTTTTGGGAGTGTGTTAAGTACTGGTATTCTTACTTACACATTTGGTAGAGTTCAGCAGTGAAGTAATCCAGGTATATTTTCTATTGCTAGTTCAATCTCTTGTTATATGTCTATTCATATTATTTATCAGTTTCATTAGTGTTTTTCTTGAAATTTGTCCATTTAATCTAAGTTCTCTAATTTACTGGCATACTACTGTTCATAAGATTCCTTTATAATCCTTTTTATTTATGTAAGTTTGGTAGCAATGTTTCATTTCTGATGCTAGTAATTTGTCTCTCCTCTTTTTCTGTTGGTCAATCTAAAATGTTGTCGATTTTGTTGATCTTTTCAAAGAACCAGCTTTTGGTTTCATTGATTTCTCTATTGGTTTTCTCTTCTGTTTCATTAATTTTCACCCTAACCTTTTATTTCCTTACTTCTGCTTGTTTTAAGTTTAGTTTGCCCTTGTTTTTCCAATGTCTTAAGGTGAAAAATTAGGTTATTAATTTGAGATCTTCCTTCTCTCATAATATAGGAATTTACAAGTAGAAATTTCCCTATAAGCATTATTTTAGCTATATTGTGTAAGTTTTGGTATACCTTCATTTTCATTCATCTCAAAGTATTTTCTAATTTCCCTTTTAATTTCTTCTTTGACCCATAAGTTATCTGGGAGTATGTTGTTTAATTTCCCTGTATTTGTTAATTTTTCAGTTTTACTTCTGTTATTGATTTCTTCACTGTGGTTGGAAAAATAATTTAGGTGTACTTGAGAAGAATATATATTATTGTTGTTGAGTACTCCATAGATATGTCAGGTCAAAATGGTTTATAGTGCTGCTCTAGACTTCTATTTACATATTGGTCTCCTGCTTAGTTTTTCTATCCGTAATTGAAAGGAAGTATTATAACAACAATTATTGTTGAACTATTTCTGTGTTCATTTCTGTCATTTTTTGCTTCATGTATTTTGAAGTTCCTTTATTAGGGATTTCATTGTTGGACCTTCCTGGTGGTCTGACCCTTATAGGATTATAAAAAGCCCTTTTTTTTTTTTTTTTTTTTTTTTTTTTTGCGGTACACGGGCCTCTCACGTTGCGGAGCACAGGCTCCGGACGCACAGGCTCAGCGGCCATGGCTCACGGGCCCAGCCGCTCCGCGGCATGTGGGATCTTCCCAGACCGGGGCACGAACTCGTGTCCCATGCATCGGCAGGTTGAGTGGCGCTCAACCACTGCGCCACCAGGGAAGCCCCTAAAAAGCCCTTTTCATCCGTAGTATCATTATGTTTTAAAGTCTATATTGCCTAACATCACTATAATCACTCATTTTCTTGTGACTGTTGTTTGCATATCTTTTCCCATCTATTTAAATATATTTACATCTTTGAATCTAAGATGTGTCTCCTAGATGTTGTTTTATCCAGTACTGACAATTTCTACTTTTTGATCATACTGCTTAATCCATTCACATTTAATGCTATTATTGATATAGTTCAATTTAGGTGTGCTATTTTACTTTTTGTTTATTTATCTGTCTCATGTATTTTTCATTCCTTTATTCCTCCCTTACTACTTTCTTTAGAGTTTAGTAAATAACTTTCTAATGCAGCACTGACATTTCTTTAATATTATATATATGCACATGTATATATATGCATATGTGTGCACGTGCACACACACATATACATATATACGTGCACACACCACTGTAGTGGTGCCCCTTTGGATTCTTACTCTTCCCCACCTCATCATCCCTCCCCCAAGGCAACCACTCTTCTGCTTTCTGTGAGTGTAGATTTGTTTTGCATTTTTTAAAATCGTATATAAACGGAACACACAATATGTGCTTCTATTTATGGAGTTGGAGGGGATGTCTGGCTTCTTTCAATCAGCTTAATTATTTTGAGATCATTCATGACTGTGGTAATGAGAGGTCATTTTTTTTTGAGAGTTCATTCTTTTTTTTAAGAGTCTAAATACTTCTCACATATTGTTTTATTTACTTTTTTATAAAAGTTCTGAGAAAAGGTCTTTGTTTTATACATATATATATTCCAACTTTATTGAGACTTACTTGAAATAAAATATTGTATAAGTTTAAGGTATACAACATGATGATTTGATACACATATATATTGGAAAATGATTCCCATAATAAGGTTAGTTAATACAACAACCATCAACTCACATAATTACCATTTTTAAAGATTAATCTCTTAGGAACTTTCGATTAATTATATAATGTAGTATTGTTAGCTATAGTCCCAGTGCTGTACCTTAGATCCCCAAAACATATCCACTGCCTAACTGGAAGGCTATACTGTTCGACCAACATTTCCTCATTTCTTCCACCACCACTGCCCACCTCTGGGCAACCACCATTTTACTCAGTTTCCATGAGTTTGGCTTTTTTAGATTCCACATATAAATCGTGGAATGTGGAATATGTTGTGTTTCCATATTTGTTTCTTTCAAGATGTTTTCTGATTTCCCTTTTGATTTCTTCTTTGACCCAATGGTTGGTCAGGAGTAGGTTGTTTAACTTCCACATATCTGTAGATTTTCAAGTTTTCCCCATTGTTTTATTTCTAGTTTTATACCACTGTAGTCAGAAAAGAATCTGGTATGATGTCAGTTTTCTTAAATTTGCTAAGATTTGATTTGTGACCTAACATATACTTGTTTTGAAATGGCCCCTCTTTCAGTTCCCATTTGCATGGAATAGCTTTTCATCTCTTCACATATGACACATGGTTAAGTCTAGGTGTGTCCTTAAAGCTGAAATGAGTCTCTCTTTTTTAAAAATTTATTTATTTATTTTTGGCTGTGTTGGGTTTTCGTGGCTGTGCGTGCACTTTCTCTAGTTGCAGCGAGCAGGGGCTACTCTTCGTTGTGGTGTGTGGGCTCTAGAGCGCAGGCTCAGTAGTTGTGGCGCAGGAGCTTAGTCGCTCCACAGCATGTGGGATCTTCCCAGACCAGTTCTCAAACCTGTGTCCCCTGCTTTGGCAGGTGGATTCTTAACCACTGTGCCACCAGGGAAGTCTTGACATGAGTCTCTTATATGCAGCATATAGTGCGGTCTTGTTTTTTTAATACATTCTCTGACACTTGTCATTTGATTGGACAATTTAATTCATTTGCATTTAAAATAATTACTGATAAATAAGAACTTACTAATATCATGTAATTAATTGTTTCCTGGGGACTTCCCTGGTGGCGCAGTGGTTAAGAATCTGCCTGCCAGTGCAGGGGACTTGGGTTTGAGCCCTGGTCCAGGAAGATCCCACATGCTGCGGAACAACTAAGCCCGTGCGCCACAACTACTGAAGCCTGCACGCCTGGAGTCCATGCTCCAGAAAAAGAGAAGCCAACGCAATGAGAAGCTGGCACACCACAACAAACAGTAGTTCCCGCTCGCCACAACTAGATAAAGCCCGCGCGCAGCAACAAACACCCAACGCATCCAAAAATAAATTAATTAATTAAAAAATAATTGTTTTCTGGTTGTTTTGTAGTTCCCTTGTTCCTTTCTTCCTCTCCTGCTATCTTCCCTTGTGAACTGATGATTTTCTGTAGTGGTACACTTTGATCCCTTATCTTTTATGATCTATTGTAGCTTATTACTTTGTGGTTACCATGAGGTTTACATAAAACATTTTACAAGATATAACAGTATATTAACAGTAACAACCTAACTTCAATCGCATACAAAACTCTACCTTTTACTTCCCCAAACACTTTGCTTCTGATGTCACAATTTAACTTTCTATATTATGTATTCATTGTAGCTATAGTTATTTTTTAATACCTTTGTCCTTTAACTTTTACACTAGAGTTTCTTAATCAACACACCACCATATTACAGTATCAGACTATACTGATTTTGACTATATACTTATCTTTTCCAGTGTGTTTTATATTTTCATATGTTTTCATGTTACTAATTAGTGTCCTTTCATTTCAGATTGAAGAACTCCTTTAACCACTTTTCTTAAGGTCTAGTGATGATCAACTCCCTCAGCATTGATTTGGGAAGTACAGGTATCCCTCACTTTCCGAAAGTTTGCAATATGCCACTTTGCTTTTAGAAAGCCCTACATTAGTACTTGTTTTCGCTAACTGAAAGAAACCTGAAGAGGATTTTTGCTTTTATGAAAAAAAGCAATTACTGTACTAATGTAGGTTGTTTGTAAAAGCGAAGGGGTGTAACACAAACTTTCAGAAAGCAGGGGATACTCTTCACTATATGCCATTTCAGCTTACGAAGTTTCATAGGAACACTCTACTTTCAGATTGATGGGGAAAGCTGTAATCTTTCTCTCTCCTTCATTTCTTTTTTTTTTGGCCATGCTGCACGGCTTGCAGGACCTAAGTTCCCTGACCAGGGATTGAACCCACACCCCTGGCAGTGAAAGCATGAGTCCTAACTACTGAAGCCCCAGAGGATTCCCTCCCCTTCATTTCTGATGGACAACTTTGCCAACTAATGTATTCTTGGTGGGCAGTTTTTTTCTTTTAGCACTTTGAATATATCATCCCATTCTCTTACGGCCTGCAAGGTTTCTGCTGAGAAATCTGCTAAAAGCTTTATGGGGGGTTCCTTTGAAATGTGAGATAGTTTTTTTTTCCTCTTGCTCGTTTAAAAACTGTTTGTCTTTGATTTTTAAACTTTATTGTAATATATTTTGGAGAGGATCACTTCGGGTTGAAATTCTGGGGGCACCTATAAACTTCATGATCTCAGATATCCAAATCTTTCCCCAAACTTGGGAAGTTTGGTGGCTTCCCTGGTGGCGCAGTGGTTGAGAATCCGCCTGCCAGTGCAGGGAACACGGGTTCAATCCCTGGTCCGGGAAGATCGCGCATGCCGCCGAGCAACTAAGCCCGTGCGCCACAACTACTGAGCCTGTGCTCTAGAGCCCATGAGCCACAACTACTGAGCCCACATACTGCAACTACTGAAGCCCACGCACCTAGAGCCCGTGCTCTGCAGCAAGAGAAGCCACTGCAATGAGAAGCCCGCACACCGCAATGAAGAGTAGCCCCCACTTGCTGCAACTAGAGAAAGCCCGCGCGCAGCAACGAAGACCCAATACAGCCAAAATAAATAAATAATTTTTTTAAAATTGGGGAAGTTTTCAATCATTATGTTTCTAAATAAGCTTTCTGCCCCTTTCTCCCTCTCCTGTCCTTCTGGGACTCCAATATTGCATAGACTGATCATTTTAGTGGTATGCCATAGTTCACACTATAAACTGGGCCTGCTGGCCATGGGCCAGCTTTCTTCACTCCTTTTCATTTTCCCTCTGTTCTCAGACTAGATAATTTCAAATAATGTGTCTTGTACTTCACAATACTTTCTTCTGCTTGATCCAGTGTTTTGATGCTCTCTATCGCATTTGTTTTCCCTGAGATGATGATGAGTGCTCAAGTGTGTGGTTTCTTCCAATCCCACAGAATCAGGCTGACTTTTTGCATGTGCTCACTAGCCATTTGCAAAGACTCACACATACCATTCTTGCCCTCAGGGTTGTGCACAGGGAGGCAGCCACAGGGTAGGGACACGTTTGGGTGAGGAGTGTGGAGCTCAGAGGTGGCCATGGGCCAGCTGGGGGATTGGCAGGGGAGGTGTCCCCAGTGGCTCATGGGTGGGCTTCCTGAGGGAGTCCCCAGAGCAGTTAATAGGATCCACGCCCCTTTGAGATGTTCCATTCCCAATCTTGGCTGCTCTTCTTCCAGCACAACTGTCGACCCCCAGGTTATCCAGTTTACGACTCAGTATTCTGGACGGAGTGAGAAAGAAATGGGCCTTTCTGGCAGTGTACCACAAAGCTGGGAAAGTCAGGTGCTCAATCACACACTCTCACTTTCCCCCACGGAAGAAATCATGAGCTAAATACCTGCTGGCACTGAGCTGTGCCACCTTGGGGGTGGGGTGACACACATAAAATGAAACTGTTCCTTTCATCGTCTTCAATGGGTCCAATCTTGGATGTTTTTGCCCCAATAATGTGCTGGAACTTCTCTGTTGGGCTCCTGGACTTCCATGAAGGCACTCTCATCCATTAGTGTCTAAATTGGTGTTCTTTGAGAGTGGGATGGTAGAAAACTCCTGTACTGCCATTTTGATGACATTTCTTTCCATTAATTCTTTCTTTTGCCCATTGAAATTTACTGTTGAGCCTCTCCAGTGAATTCCTCATTTCAGTTATTGTGCTCTTCTACTTCGGAATTTCCATTTGGTTCTTTTGTAATTTCTATCTCCTTAATGATATTTTCTATTTGATTTTACAGTCATCATACTTTCCTTTATTTCTTTAAGCATGATTTCTTTTAGTTCATTGAACATATTAATAATGGCTACTTTCAAAGTTTGCATATTAAGTCCAATATTTGACTCTCACAAGCAGTATGTGCTGCTTTTTTAAAAATGATGTATAGGTAATATTTTCTTGTTTCTTTGCATGTCTCACATTTTGTGTTGGAAACTAGATATTTTAGGTAATACGTTGTTCCAGTTCTCGGTACTGGTCTCCACACCCTAGGACTTATTTTTTATGCTTGCTTCTTTGTTTAGTGACTAGCTGACTTATTTTAGTAAATTCTATTCCCCTAATTCCCATGGTGTTAAACCTTTGATGTTGCTCCTCTGGGGTAATTTGGATTTGCCTTCAGTCATCCTGGGATAGTTTTCGCAGGATGCTCTGTCTCTATGACTACATGTGGATATTAAACTCCACTAATTGTGGCTGATTTGCTCAAAGTTTTCAACAATCCACTAAGGTAATAAACTGCTCCACAGAAAAAACCAATAAAATTAGGAAACTTTGGGCTTCCCTGGTGGCGCAGTGGTGGAGAGTCCGCCTGCCGATGCAGGGGACACGGGTTGGTGCCCCGATCCGGGAAGAACCCACATGCCGCGGAGCGGCTGGGCCCGTGAGCCATGGTCGCTGAGCCTGCGCGTCCGGAGCCTGTGCTCCGCAACGGGAGAGGCCACAACAGTGAGAGGCCCGCGTACCGCAAAAAAAAAAAAAAAAAAATTAGGATACTTTGACAGGAGAGCTCCAGAGGTCAATGTTTGAGCTCTGTCCCTACCACAGGCAGTCTTCTCCCTGCAAGCCTACAGTTAAACCGTATGTCCAACCAATCTAACAATCTCTTCCCAATTACCTTTCACCACAATCTCCACTGTTTTTGAGGGTACCCTTAGGCTTGAACTTCTCTACACTCTGTTGTAAGTATGATTTTTAAAAATTATTTATTTATTTATTTATTTTGGCTGCATTGGGGTTTTTTGTTGCTGTTGCTATGCGCGGGTTTTCTCTAGTTGCAGCGAGCGGGGGCCACTCTTCGTTGCAGTGCGCGGGCTTCTCATTGCGATGGCTTCTCTTGTTGTGGAGCACAGGCTCCAGGTGTGTGGGCTTCAGTAGTTGTGGCATGTGGGCTCAGTAGTTGTGGCTCGTGGACTCTGGAGCACAGGCTCAGTAGTTGTGGCGCACGGGCTTAGTTGTTCTGCAGCATGTGGGATCTTCCCGGACCAGGGCTAGAACCCATGTCCCCTGCATTGGCAGGCGGGTTCTTAACCACTGAGCCACCAGGGAAGCCCTCTGTTGTAAATAAAGTCGGTTCCTATGGGAAGAGATAAGGAGCTGTTTTATGTCCCACTTCTCACTGCAGGCAAAATCTCTGAGCTATAGTTATGAAGTTGGGAGTGTAGACAATGACATACTTCTCTCTGAGTGACACTTCTTCAGAAAATGAGTATTTGGTAGGTGTGGGAGGTTGCGTAGTAATCTCTGGTATTTTTGACTTCCCTCTATTAGTGTGGAACCACTACCTTACATGCCAGAGCCAGGGTAAGGGTAAGGGCAATTGGGCTCTCAGTATTCTCAGCAACACTGTGCCCTACGTAGAGCCTTCATCCCAGAAGTAAGGTCTGGGCAAAAAAAAGGCAGCCCCTACCACTCATTCACACTTGGCCAGCAAAAGGTGACGGAGGCAGGATGAGGAATGCTCTCATCCTGCTCTTCACTGGAAGACAGCCCTCCAAGTGGGAGCTGTGAGGAGAGGAAACCCTATTTTCTTGACTGTACCAATCTGGAGTGGAGTTACCATCTTGCTCAGCTGGGAGATGGGAAGGAAAAAACAAGTCTTGGTTCAAATACCACAGATTCTTAACCAAATTTTAGTAAATTTCTCTGAATAAATGTTTCTTCAATTGCTCTATGTCCTTTAGAACATTTCCATAGACTTTAATTAAAAAAAATAGTAATTGTCACCAATTTTTCTGGGGAATGGGTCCACAAAGCTCACACCATCCATGCTGTCTCTCTCAGCCAGCGATCTCATTCTTTAGCACTTTTTATTTACTTTATTTACTCTGCTCTAATCTCTGTCCTAAAAAGGGTGGTCTTCCTCAGGGTCTTTTTATGTTCTGTTCCCCGTGGAAAGTGCTTTTTCACATTTCTCCATGAACAAGTTCTTCCTCATTTCACTCAGATCTCTGCTCAAATATCATTTCAAGACATTCTCTAAAACAGTACCTCCCATTCACTCTTTATTCATGTATTCTGCTTTGATTTTCTTCAAAACACCTAAATTTACTTAACATATTCATTTTCCTATTTGCTTAGAGTCTGGTTCCCCATTTGATTAAAAGCTCTAGGAGGGCAGGGGGCTTTGCTTGCCTTATTTGCTACTGTATCCCAAGTATTTATAACAGTACTTGGCACAAACTCAATACTCAATAAACACTTGTTGAATAAATAGACATAAACAAGAATCAAAATATTTTTAAAGCTACTTACATTTTAAGTGACATTAACAGGTAATCTGTTCTTACTTATATCCATAAAGAGCAAAACAGTAACAGAGTATGGGAAAAGAAGTTAATAGTGATTTATTTGGCAGAGAAAATATAAACAGAAATGGCCAAAAGCCAGGAGTTTTAAGTTCTGTTTTACTAATTTTAAAACTTATTTTTATAAATAGCACTGCAGACCTGCCACTGCCTTTACACTACATACACCAGGACCAAAAGAAACAATCACCTCTAACTCAATGGGAACATGAAACAATACTAAAATAACAAATGTTTATACTATGATCACTAGTTTTTACAGTTAGGGATATCAGAAGATTTAGAAGCTAATCAAATTGAAAATCCTTAATCAGATATAAATTTTTCACTATCACTAATTATAAATAAAAAGCTTTAGCATTAAAAAAAGAAAGGATATTATTTCCATGTCCTCACTTTCACTCCATATACCTTCCTATTAAGGCCAAGTTTTGCTTTAGCAAGGCTAAGCAAAAGAAATGTAGGTTATGTAGTTTTACCTTGAGTCCTGTTTTCTCGTCATCACTTCCATTATTTGTAGATGGTGTCTCATCTCCTTGCCTGGAAACCAAGACAAAATCTTCACTATTAAGAGTAGACACAGAGTCTGAGGAGACACTGATTTTTCCAACAGAAGCCTTGTCATCCATGACTCAAGAATGAAGCTCAACTCATGAATGATTAAATATTTTAAAAATGCCTGAAAAACAAAAACCATAAAGATACTCATATAGAATGTCTGCCAGATATTCAATTATGTTCTAATTTTTACAAAATACATATGGAAAAACTTAGGGGGGGAAAAAAACTTCCAAAATCTTTCCCAAAGACTTTCACTACTTACAGTTTAGGCTTTTTATTCCAGATATAAGGGAATTTGATGAAAGTGAGGGCCAAGGTACTTCAGATTTCAAATATATAAATAAATAAATAAAACATATTCCCTTGAGAATAACTCTGCCTACCTACACTGATTTCTTTGGCATATGTTGTAACTCTATTCTTTTTAGAGAAAAATTATGAAGTACTGAACTTGTTTTCTATCCTTTAATTTGTAAAGCTATATAAACAAATGAAATTGAAAGCGCTTAGGACAATAACTAAGGTTTTCCTAACATTGCTGATACTTATACTAACAACATGTTTTAAGAAACAAAATTTCATATTAACCCCCCCCAAAAATAAATTCAAGGCAAGGCAAGCATAAATTCTAGAGCAGGGAAATACCTTACATAGCAAGAAATCAGAAGTCTATTAAAAACTCAATATTCCTATCCCACAGTTTCTTAGAACTCAGCTCAATATGAACATTGCCAATAAAAGAGTTTCATGCCAAAAATTTCCAGCAAGAAGTTAAAAATGTGTCAATTATGAAAAGCTATTCAATTATTTATTGACTCATGGAATAAAACTCAAACTCATCTACCATTTAAAAATGTGGTTCTGGGGACTTCCCTGGTGGTCTGGTGGTCAAGAATCCACCTTCCAACGCAGGGGCCGAGGGTTTGAGCCCTGGTCAGGGAACTAAGATCCCACACGCCTCAGGGCAAATAAGCCAGCGTGCTGCAACTACTGAGCCCATGCACTCTAGAGCCCACGTGCTGCAACGAAAGATCCTGCATGCCACAACGAAGAACCCACCACAAGGAAGACCCAATGCAGCCAAATAAATAAATAAAATTTTTTACAAATTCCTAAAAAAAAAAAAGAAAAACCTGGTTCTGCATATTTTGTGGCAATGTTCCCATTTGGTTGCCAAAACAACAACAGAACAGACGATACATTATACTCAGAGAGCTTTAACCAATAAACAAAAGTTGCTCTAAAGAAAAAAAGTTGTTCTCACTGTATACTCATCTTGTACCTCAAAGAGGTAAAGGTTCTGAGAATCTGTTTAGTCTCTCCAATTAAGAAGTCCTGATCTATGCTTTGGATTTTTAATTGAACATACGTTTATTGAGCATACACCATATGCCAAGCACTATTTTTTCCTCAAAGGCTAACATCTACATAAACACATGGCAGCAAGAATTACACAATCCCGGGCTTCCCTGGTGGGGCAGTGGTTGAGAGTCCGCCTGCCGACACAGGGGACACGGGTTTGTGCCCCAGTCCAGGAAGATCCCACATGCCGCGGAGCGGCTGGGCCCGTGAGCCATGGCCGCTGAGCCTGCGCGTCCGGAGCCTGTGCTCCACAACGGGAGAGGCCACAACAGTGAGAGGCCCGCATACCGTAAAAAAAAAAAAAAAAGAATTACACAATCCCTGAATACCACAGTTGGAAGAAAACCTAGAAATTATCAATACTGTTTAACAGATAAGGAAATGGCAACCCCAAGAGGTGTAGGGTCATTTAATCAGGCATAACTAAAGCTCAAACGTTTCCTGGACTCCCCGCTTTCTATTTAAACTAACTTCCTTGCTTAAAGGCTTTACGTTTCATAGGGCTAAATCTAAATGCGTAGCGTAGCATTTAGAGATGCTTCAAATGTACTTTTGAAAACTTTTTTTAAAATGTAGTTCTGCTTCATCTATGCAATGAATATTTACCAAATGTCTAGTTTATAAAGAATAGAATATGCTAAAGAAGAAAAAATAGATTCTTGCCCAAAAGGAGTTTATAATTTAGTAGAGAACAGAGGCAAATTGAACAGGTTAATAGGTACTGATTTAGGGTAAAGAAAACTATGGAAACATGTTGGAAGAGTTAAAAAATATACTAGAGGAGGTAATATCTTTGCCAAGGATATATATGTTAATACCTTGAGGTATCTGCCCTCCTAGGATCCTCCTCCTAAAGTGGTTCCCTTGCTTCTGTACTCTGACAACTAGAAATAATCGTTCATGATCTAATAACCCTCCTTTTCCAAGTGGCCTGCCCATTCTTTCCCCAGAGTCAAACGCACTGCCTGCCTTGTTTCGGTTCCCATAGCAATTTACATTTTTTACAGTACCTATTATGTTGTGTTACAATTTGATGTTGAGTCCCTGAACAGCAAACTTAATATTCATATATCTATTTCACAGATTAGGAAATTGAGGCTTAGAGAGACAGTGTAACTTGTTCAAGGTAACGGTTGTAATTTAACTGGTTAGAAGCGAAGCTAAAATTTGAACCAACATATCTATGATTCCAGAAGCTAAGCTCTTTCCATGAGATTATGATGCTTTTCCAATGCTACAAATGTTTGGGCTTTGTTCCAAAATAGTCAGTATCAGATAAAGGAGTCTCTATCTTTTTTAGAACTTGTACTTTGGGTAAGATTTTCATGTTTAATTAGTCTTTTTTCTATCTTTTAAAATGTTACTAATAGTAAGATAGCAGAGGGCCTGGGAAAGTTCCCTAAAGCTATGATCTCAGAGACACTGAGAACTTTCTACAGTATTCTAGACTCAAAAATAGTATACTTTGGTATTTATACTATGAAACTGAGAAGATTTGGCAGGCTCAAAGCTCAACCTATTTTCTTTGAGGAGGTGACAGGAAAGTACACTTTATAAGATACTTTACTATTTGTTTTGGCACCTGAAAGTAACTGAATCACTCAGTGGGAATGGGATTTATCAAAACACTACGCAGTACAGGAAAGCTTATATACTAACACTCCTCTTCTCTGGCCTCCATGGGCAGAAGTGAAAAGGGAGCCCATGGCCTCCAAGGTCTCTGAATAAGACCACCCCTTCCCTGGCCTCCACAATAAAGACGTGTCCCAGAACTTGGTATACTCCTGGCAAAATTCTACAGTATTTACAACCTCTGTCTTGAGACCATAAGAACTAATTTTGTTGTCTTTAATCCCTACTTACACCAATTACCACATGAAGTCCCCTACTCTAATTCCAATTCTCATGGACAATAAAGTACAAACTTCCTCCCCCAAATACCCCGCACTGCCATCCCTCTTTCTACTTTTCTCTATACCACCTATCACCATTCGACACGTTTTACATTTTAATCATTTGTTTTTAAGTATCAATGTAAGCATAAGGGCAGGGATTTTTGCCTGTTTCATTAGCTGCTGTATCCCTAACAAGTGAAAGAATGACTGGCACATAGTAGGTGCTCAAATATTTGCTAAAGAAATAGGATAAGTGGCAAATAAAGATGGAAAAGAACAAGAGCCACCCATGAAAAGGCAAGAGCAGCTTTTACAGACTGACAGTAAGAACAGAAGTCATATTTGTGACAGTAAAGCACACCATTAAGAGAAAAAAATCCAAGTTAGTATGCTGGTTCTACTATTTAATAATAGTGTAAGCATGGTCACACCAAGCCTCAGTTTCCATAAATGAAAATGGCGTACTATCTACCTCATGGAGCCATTATAAAAATTACTAAGGAATAGATATATGTATATCCAGGAGCCAAATGCTATTGAAGGGCTGTCAAGAGTCTTGATGACGGCCAGTTCTTTTCCATTTCATCACTCTCTTCATTATCTGGAGAGTGAAACTAACTTCCAATTTTAAAGGAATTAACAAGTAAAACTGATTCTGGAAATTCAATTTAGGAAACAGTATTAGTGCAAAAATATATAACATTCTTAGTTCCATATTCTAATTTATTTATACCTAACTAAATGCAAAGGAATACTTTGTATCTCTGAATAGTACTTTACAGATTACTAAAATATACACATTCTTTATCTCATTTTATCATCCTAACAATTCTCTAAGGTAGACAAAGATTTTTATTCCACTTTAAATGAAATAATATACATATGAACACCCTGGTATTTGGTAGGCACTCACAGTTTGTCTCCTTCTTATATAAGTGATGAGCCTAGACCCTTATAACATGTCCAGTTACCAACAGGGCCAGGTTGGTGAGTGCCAGTTCAGGGATGTTTCATTCTATCTCCTTTAATACATCAACTAACTTAAAATGATAGGTAATTTTGCTTAATTATGCAACCTCATGCATCCAAACCAAAGGTTCAGTTATGTTATATCCTGCTCTGTAACGTAAGTGACAATTCTATGCTCAACAATGCACTTCTGCAAAGATCATAGTAAATAATGTACCTCAATCTTGTTGAATGAAAATTCATTTTCATTCTCAATCTCCTCTTAAAACTATAAACCCAGCTAAAGGAAAGTGAAATGTAAAAGAACTAGCCATGGTAAAGGCTCTTTTGACAGTTTGTCAAAAGCAGTCAGTTCCTGGATAATCAGTGTTTACTTTTTAAAAACTTGAACTTTTTTGGGACAGAATACCATCAGATATTTGTACTGTTTCTAACATCATTCACAGTAGTAACATAAACAGTGAAATTGCAGTGGCATGGATTTGCTAATGTGCAATTAGTAGAGGAAAAATCACCTCCCAATAAGTGACCTACCAAACTTGATAAAAGAGGTCTGCGTGATACTTGTAATTGAACTTGACATGCTTGAGACAAGTAAAATGTGCTAGCTCCCGGCCACTAGTTCAGCACTCTGGTTCATCTTTATTTCCTTGGTTTTCCTGAAACTCTTCCTGAAGGAGAAGCACGAACTCCTCCTGCACTTCAGTGGGACTCCCCACTCTCACTGAGCAGTCCCTCTCAAAATCTGGCTCCCCTACCTCTCACCAAGCTTCACTGCACATCCTCTTTTAAAAGATGAATTCAAACCTTGTCTATGTGACCCTGGGTACTTTAACATTCTCTGAGCATCCGTTCGGAAAGGAAAAAAATATGTATCTATAAACATTTAAAAATCAACAATACAAAATTTCAAAACCCAAACTATTCTTTTGAGTTCTCATCTTACTTCTACCAGCTGAAATAAATGAAAATGCTGATCATTTCCATATTGTGAAACTCTTATCTTTTTGCTTCCATCTTCTACCTCTGGTACCTTTTCCCAGCTGTCTTTTAAGTTCCTTTTTTTCTGCCCATTCTTTATTTTTTCTTTAAGTTTAAAAAAAATTTATTTTATTTGTTTATTTTTGGCTGCGTTGGGTCTTCGTTGCTGTGCGCAGGCTTCCTCCAGTTGCGGTGCGGGGGCTTCTCATTGCGGTGGCTTCTCTTGTTGTGGAGCATGGGCTCTAGGCGGGTGGGCTTCAGTCGTTGCAGCACAGGGCTCAGTAGTTGTGGCACGTGGGCTCAGTAGTTGTGACTCACAGGCTCTAGAGCGCAGGCTCAGTAGTTGTGGCACGTGGGCTTAGTTGCTCTGCAGCATGTGGGATCTTCCCCAACTAGGGCTCGAATCTGTGCCCCCTGCATTGGCAGGCAGATTCTTAACCACTGCACCACCCGGGAAGCCCCTCTGCCCACTCTTTAAATTCATCCTGGCCTCCTTCTTGTTCCATCCTGGCCTCCTTCTTGTTCCATGGAACAAGATCCCTTAGCTATCTCAATACCTCATGTGGTTATAAATTTGTGTGTGTGTGTGTGTGTGTGTGTGTGTGTATGCTGATGATACTGCAGCCTTGTCTTTCTCCCTAATTTCATGTGGGTGTCTGTGGTTTTTTTTCTATTCAGTACTGAATGTTTGATATGTGCCAGGCACTAGGTACAGTGTTACGGAGAGGAAAGGTACTCTTTCCCCTTGACAGGCTTACAGTAAACAAAATGGACAAGTAAACAAGTAATTACAATAGAGTATAGTGCCTGGTATAATAGAGGTATGCAAATGGTGTTATGTGAATACACAGGTGGGATCTGCTACATGTGTCCCATGTCCAAAGCAGACCCCATCTTCACACAACCATATTCTTCCTCATATCTCCCCTAACAGTGGTTAATAACCACTGATCCAAGATAGAAATGTCCCCCAAAATCCATGACTCCTTTTCTCATTCTCCCTTGGGATTCTAATGGATTTTAGTTCCAAAACATACCCCAAATATATTCCTTCTCTGCCATCTTTCACGTCAGTGACTTGAGTATTTCATTCTCTTTCAACTTAGCTACAACATAAGTCTCCCTTCCTAGACTCTCTCTAGTCATTATCAAGGCCTCAGAGTTAATTTCTAAAATTCAGATTTGATCATATATCTCACCCCTTCCTTTGACTGCTCCTGACTGAAAACAGAAAAAAATCCAAACTCTTTATATCATTAGTTCTTAAAAATCTGGAGCCAATCTATCATTCTAGTTTTATCTCCTTTTATCAAACCACACCAGACAGCTCACCAAATATATCATGCATTTTTATGCTTTCAAGGCTTTGCTCATGCCATTTCTTAAGCTAGGAATGTGACTTCATTTCCCCCATTAGTCCTTCTTCCCCACCAGCAACCTTGCGATACAATCAAATATTCAACCTCCCCTTTTCCCTTCTGAAACATTCCTTTTTTCCCTCTAGGGCTCCAAAGGCTTTTTGTTTGCTTGCTTTTTAATTTTATCACAGAATTACAGCATTTATTACACCGTAAAATGTTATACATCTTTTCCCCTATACTATATTGATCATTCATTCCAGAAACAATTACTTAGTATAAACCACCATGGTAAATACTGGGAATACAATGAGCACACACAGTCCCTTTGAACTACTTGTGGACAGGGATCTTAGGTTTTATTCGTATTATCTTCATATCCTTGCTATGGCAGTCCTCAATAAATGTGATTGGATGAATAATACTCTTTCATTAGTGTTTAAGTGATAGAGTCTGTGTAATGTGAGATGGACAAATGACAAATATGATACACTACATGCGTGTCTGGGATGTGGATATGAATGACAACTGGAAAAAAGAGACTCAAAAAGAACTACCCTTGAGTGTGCCTGACTGACTCTTCATCAAGTTTCTAACTGTGAAAACCAGTTAAACTGAGCCACAAAACATACCTTGGATTCCCTTTGTACCAAAACACTCATCACTTCCCTCCCAATCCTCATCATTTTTGTTTGCTCAACCAGTGAAAAAATGAGCACAGCTTTAGGGAATCTTAAGGAGGATACTTAAATCATCTTGCTAAATCTAAACAGAGAACAATACTTAGCAGTTCCTGAGTATCGATTATATATGCCCAACATGGTACTTAGAAGCTTTATATACATTATTACTAATCTTTATATTAACCTTGCCAGAAAGGTATAAACTTCATATATGACAGACAAACTGAGGCTTAGATTAGTTCAATAACTTGCTTAAGTTCACAGAGACAATTATAGAACTTGATCCAAACCCAGGTATCTAGGTGCCTATGTCCTTTTCAGGAATGCATCTCTCCTCCTTGGTGTTCCTAACACCATTCTCTCCCCATTCCAATCCATACTCTATGTTGCTCCCAGTTATATAACCCTTCTAAAACACAGATCTGCTAAGATTACTCTTGTTGAGAAAAAGACAAGTCAGGAAGTAGCAAGAGAGTCAAGTCTCATGCTGTAGCAGGCCAATTCTTGTGGGTTTGTAGCTCTTTAAAATTAAACCACAAAGAAGTTATTTTTAAAAATCATACAATCTTAATCTCAGCTTTTTTCTTTCTTTCTGGCTTTGAGATTTGTTTCGCTGCATTGGTTTTCATATGAACTTCTCACAGCTTATCCCTGGGAAGGGTAGGACAAATCTAACAAAACTCAGTGGAAAATCATCCCGTCTTTAGAAAAATAAATTCCTTTCCACCACTGCTAATTGCTAAACAATAGATGTGTCTTTAAGTCTGACTTTGAATTTGGGGGCTGTTTCTTTGAATTATTTTAGTGAGCTAAGAGAACCATATTAATTTAATCCTTCTGAATAATTTCAGCTTAGCTTTAAAAACCAAAAGGAAAATATAACTTAATCATCTTGGGCCTACAGCACATAAAGGCAAGAAAAACCAGCTTAACTTAATAGTCACTTTTAGGCAAATTTTAACCCATAACGCCTGTGACAATTAACTTCTTTAAACTATGAAGCGACTCTTTTACTTCAATTCCAAATTAACTATAAAAGATAGCTTAATTATAGGAATATAATAACTCAGAAGACAAAAGTTTTTTAATTTTTAAAAAGATTTAAAAAGTTTTAATCTTTAAAAATTGTGGTTAAATGTACATAACATAAACTTTACCATTTTAGCCATTTTTAACTGTATAGCTCTGTGGCTTTAAGTACATTCACATTGTGCAACCATCACCACCACCCATCTCTAGAACGTTTTCATCTTCCCCAACTGAAACTCTGTACCTATTAAATTCCAACTCCTGTTCCCCCAGGCAACCAACATTCTACTTTGTCTCTATGAATCTGACTACTCTAGGTACCTTACATAAGTAGTAGAATCATATAGTATTTATACTTTTATGGCTGGCTTATTTCACTTAGCATAATGTCTTCTAAGTTCATCTATATTGTAGCATGTGTCTGAATTTCCTTTCTTTTTAAGGTCAAATAGCATTCCATGGTATGTATATACCACCTTTTGTTTATCCATTCACTGGTCAATAAAAGTTCTAAAAGCCTAATTTTAACTTTATAGGATCTTTAGGATAAAACTCACAAAATCAATACAGAAAAGTGCCTAAAGATGACAGCCAATGTTCTCAGAGTTACTTCTCACTTTCTCAATGACTAATCAAGTTTCATTAAGACTTCATAAAGTTAACAGTCTGGTATTACATTGAAAAACCAACTGGGATTTGAACTCCTTAGTCCTTTTTGATTTAATTTGGACAATGTTATAGTTTCAGTTTTCTCATACATAAAATGAGGGGAATAAACACTTTCTACTCTTTTGTGAATGAGAATATCCAGGAAAGGGGTGCGGGGCGGGAATGCCAGGTGCTTCCCAGTCCTAATCCATGATGTAAGCATAATTAGTTCCACTTTTACAAATGAAGAAACTGAGAATCACAATCCTTAAGTATCTTACCTTCAGTCGTATATTAAGTAAGTTCAAGACTTGGGATATCTATATCTTTCTGATTCCAAAGTTCACACTCTACCCGCTATATCTTGATACTTTTAATGAAAGGTACAAAAAGTAAGAAATGGGGATGAAATGCATATAAAACAATTCACTTAACTCTGTGTTGATTATCTGAGTGCAATAGTGCTGACACCTGAAAAAAATAAACCATATAAGTGGTTTTCCCATGTTCCTCTGGCTATTTCAGGAAACAGCACTTTAGTTTTTTGCAGAACTCTAGGTATGCTGGCTTTATGCCCCTTCAACACAATATCTCTGCAGCTAAATTTTAAAATTATTTGGATGCCATTGCCCCAAGAGAAACCCACCTCTGGGAACACAAGGAGAGTTAGTTAATGTTAATGTATTGGCCAAAAAGTTCGTTCGCGTTTTCCCACAAGATGTTATGGGAAAACCTAAATGAACTTTTTTGCCAACCCAATACTACTTATTCACAAGGTCAGATTATACTTCATACCTCAGTAATATACATTTTTTGTAAAAGTATTCTTGTATTTACTTTTTCTGGAGTGGATTTCTAAAGCACAATGTAATTTACACTAGTGCTCTATAAATATAAAAACATAAACATTTTTAAGCAATGCAGGATTTCCTAAAGACTTTTTCTGGACTTCTCTGGTGGTGCGGTGTTTAAGAATCCACCCACCAATGCAGGGGACACAGGTGCAATCCCTGGTCTAGGAATATCCCACATGCCGTGGAGAAACTAAGCCTGTGTGCAACAACTACTGAGCCTGCGTGCAACAACTACTGAGCCTGCGCTCTAGAGCCCACAAACCACAACTACTGAAGCCCGTGAGCCCTAGGGCCCGTGTGCCACAACTACTGAGCCCACGTGCTGCAACTACTGAAGCCCGTGCACCTAGAGCCCGTGCTCCACAACGAGAAGCCACTGCAGTGAGAAGCCCGTGCACTGCAACGAAAAATAGCCCTCGCTCGCCGCAACTAAAGAAAGCCTGCGCGCAGCAACAAAGACCCAACGCAGCCAAAAAAAAAAAACAACCAAAAACCAAAAAAAACCCCTTTTCCTACTTTTAGGAAATTAGTCAATATAGTTCCTTCTCAACCACAGCGAAGAATATGTATCTATTCCATTTAGAATATCAATCTGTCTATACTTTGATCTGAAATGTTTAAACTATGTGAATTTAATGCTAAGTAAGCAAATCATTTGATAGATAATCAAAGCCTGAGATTAATGCAGTAAATATGGTTTCTCTTTTCCATGACCTCTGATTTTCAAGGGAATGTGTGTAGACAAACCATGAATGTTTGGCAGAAGACACACAAGTTTTCTGAATCTTCTGATACAAGAATGCCCTGGTCCATAGTTATACAAGGAAGGTGGGACATTTGTTAAGTGTGCTGAATAGGGGGTGGGCAACCAAAAAACATTTACTGAGCACTTTCACTCACAGCACTAGGATAGGCACCATGTAAGAAGATAAAAGAATTCACATATATTTAATTTAGCTTCGCAGACTTTTTTTTTTTTTTTTTTTTTGCAGTATGCGGGCCTCTCACTGTTGTGGCCCCTCCCGTTGCAGAGCACAGGCTCTGGACGCGCAGGCTCAGCGGCCATGGCTCATGGGCCCAGCCGCTCCGCGGCATGTGGGATCTTCCCAGACCGGGGCACGAACCCGTGTCCCCTGCATCGGCAGGCGGACTCTCAACCACTGCGCCACCAGGGAAGCCCCACAGACGTTTTTTAAACCTATCTAAAAAGTTCTTTTCTCACAACCCAAAAGCAAAAAAATAAAGATTAAAAAAAAAAGATGTTTCTGCTAGGGAACAATTTTTTATCTAAGAATTAACTTTGGAGGTTAGATAGAAATCAGATTTTTCTTCAATTCACAGAGAACTCAACAGGTAACTACAATAAAGATAACCATTTCTCTTTTGCAGGTATATCAGAGGTCTACTCATAGGAAATCATGTACCACAGCAAAAAAGATTTACATGACATGTTTCTACTCTCACCTTGCCAGAATCCATTTATCAGCATATTTAAAAGGCATGAGAGGACTTCTGTGGTGGCGTAGTGGTTAAGAATCTGCCAGCCAACGCAGGGGACACGGGTTCGAGCCCTGGTCCGGGAAGATCCCACATGCCGTGAAGCAACTAAGCCCACTCACCACAACTACTGAAGCCCGCCCGCCTAGAGCCCGCAAGAGAAGCCACCGCAATGAGAAGCCCGTGCACCGCAACGAAGAGTAGCCCCCACTTGCTGCAACTAGAGAAAGACCGCGCGCTGCAACGAAGACCCAACGCAGCCAAAAATAAATAAATTAAATAAATTTATTTTTAAAAAAAAGCATGAGAGTTTATTACCCTATGGTAAAAGCATTAAAATGATTAACTCATGGCTCTTCACAGTAGTATTATACAACCGCCTAACATTTAATCCAATTTAGCCTTGAATGCTGTCTCTTAATACCCATAATGATATTTAAAATACGTTCCCAAAGAAAGATTCTGCATATCAATTCCTTTTCCTGACACAAAGGGCACCCTCAGAAGCTGGAAAACAAGATGATAACCACAGATTCCTAGTTATAATTACCAAAGTGTATAAATAAGGAAAAATGGGAAAAAGAAATTTTTAAAATAGTCAAATTATTGTTAAGCTTTGAGAGTTAATAACATTTTGTTAACATTACCACAGAAACTAATTTGCTAATGTACCTTAAGAAGATGCCATATTTAGG
Organism: Lagenorhynchus albirostris; assembly: GCF_949774975.1. Classification (NCBI taxonomy): domain Eukaryota; kingdom Metazoa; phylum Chordata; class Mammalia; order Artiodactyla; family Delphinidae; genus Lagenorhynchus; species Lagenorhynchus albirostris. Next base: position 12,367,512 of record NC_083101.1, read on the forward strand.
ACTTCCCTGGTGGTCCAGTGGCTAAGACTCCACGCTCCCAATGCAGGGGGCCTGGGTTCGATCCCTGATCAGGGAACTAGATCCTGCATGCCACAACTAAAAGATCCCACATGCCGCAACTAAAAGATTCCACATGTTGCAACTAAGACCTGGCACAATCAAATAAATAAATAAATAGACATTAAAAAAAAAGAGAGAGATGCCATATTTTATTATGGAGAAAAATTTATTGCCACAAAGATTAATAAATGCCAAGGAGTAGTGATTTATTACACAAAAGCTGATGCAACCTTAACTGGAGATAAGTGACAACCACGCATTAACTCCTAAGAGGTGCAAACCTCCAAATCTGGCAGCACGGCCACAAAATTAAGAAGATATACTTCTCATGTTTTACAGCCAAGGTAATATATACTATTTAATGTCAAGCATGAACTTAAGAACAAATTTAGGGCTTTATTTTTACTATTTTATGATCCCCAGAAAAAGGGATTTGGAGGAAAAGTTAGGCCTTATAGAACTCTACTAGATAGAAAGAACAGCCTTCAAAAAGTTCTGGTGATTACCTCAGAGGACTATAGTTGCTTTGGCAAGAGGAAAACTTCCAGGCTAAATTCTATAAACTAGAGTGTTCATGACTTGCAAACTGCCATATTTGGTCAGACTTTGCACATGAAGAGAAGCAAGGCAGTTAGGGGCCAACAAAAGTTGTTATAAGTTTAAGTGTCTATCCAGTATTGCTTTGACTTACAATTCTTCTAAAGAATAAGGATCTCAGGGTCAACACAAAACTGGAGAGGGTCAGGGGAGACCAGGCAACCATTTTATGCCAAAAGAAACAGCTGTTAAATTAGTATGTTTTATCATGTATACCCATGGACAGCCAAATCCTTGGCCTTGGATTTTCTTTCTTTAGAACCTAACCACGGAAAATCAATAAAACAAGGCAGTTACATACAAAGCACCCAAATGTCATGCCAAACTCTGCTTTATGTACACTGGTTAAATTAGCACTTTTTCAACCTTGGAGTTCTATCTCCAAGAGAGATTATTTAACAGTTTTATATTCATTCATTTCACATGCTTGAAAAGTGTGATATCTGATTATATTGACAACTACAAAGATAACACTTGGGCAGCATATGCTAGAACCTCAGCACATCAGTATCTACAAAGACACTCAACAGTAGAACTGATATAAGCAGTTAAAATAATCACTGTGAAATGGTGAGACCTTCAAAGTAGGCTTCACTTAAGCTGGAAACACTTTAGCTGGAAACATGCTCAACAAAAGATAACGACTTCTTTAAAAGAATCTGGGCTGTAAAGTTTAGCTGGAAATATACTCAGTAGTAGAAAATGACTTCGTTAAAGAATCTAGGCTATGGGACTTCCCTGGTGGCACAGTGGTTAAGAATCCACCTGCCAATGCAGGGAACACATGTTCATGCCCTGGTTCAGGCAGATCCCACATGCTGAGGAGCAACTAAGCCCGTGCGCCACAACTACTGAGCCTGCGATCCACAACTACTGAGCCCATGTGCCACAACTGCTGAAGCCCGTTCTCCACAACAAAAGAAGCCACCGCAATGTGAAGCCTACACACTGCAACTAGAGAAAGCCCGCACGCAGCAACGAAGACCCAACGCAACCAAAAATAAATAAAAATAAATTTATTTTTTAAAAAAAGAATGTAGGCTGTAAAGTTGAGATATGTTTACGAAAAACCATGTCCCCTCATGTAGATAATGTGAATACACTTCTTCCAATATGCAGTAGAAAAGATAGGAAACAGGTGCCTTCACTTTTACAGAGTCCCACTAGACTACCATTTTATCCAGGTTAAGCACCTGTAAACTGCTAATAAAACACTATGCCAAAATCAACTATACCTCAATAAAAAATTTTTTAAAAATAAAAAAACAAAAATACCCCACTATGCCAAAGAATGCCAAAATGTATACAGCTGATAGGTTAACTATCCAAATATATACCTTAATACCGATGAGCTGTTAATTAACTGTAAAATGAGTTATAAAACTGAAATGAAAAGTGTACCACAACATAGCAATAGCTCAATTTTAACTACAAAGTTGAGTTGATAAAACTATATGTGAATCTTAAACGTTACCAATAAATACAAATCAATCATGGATTCAAATTTCATTAATGGAAACGGAGGTCTACAAAGGAAGATTATAAAGAACTCTGCTCCTTATTCACTTTCCGTTTTTATAAGTAAATTCGAACAAAAGCCTTAAATATATATTAAAATAGCACCTTATACACGCTAGAATTAAGGCCAGCAGGTCCTCCGTTAAAAAAAAAAAAAATTGAATGTGCACTCCCTTGGCACCTAAGCTTTTTTTCAACTTTCCAAACATCAGTTTTACGTGGAAGCTCAGTTCAATTTACTCTCTTTGGTTTTTTCTCTTCCTAAATAAACAACGCAGCTGGAAACAGACACACTCGCAACTTACTACTCCAGTCACATGTATGTGAATACAGGTATTTACCTGAATGAACATATCAAATGAATTGTGAAACCCGTCTCTGGCAGTTTTCTTTTTCCACTGACAAACAAAAAAGCCAAAAGATCTCCAATTCAAGCTGGAACAAGATTTAAACTAACGGAGCACTTGTAGCGTGAGCACCAGCAGCATGATCACTTATCACTTAACACGGTCTGCTAGGACTTTTATTCCAAGATAAAGTATGGAGATGACTTTAAAGCAGGTGCATATGATTACAATAAAGTATGGAGCTGACTTTAAAGCAGGTGCATATGATTACAATCCGAATGTTAGAAGAGAAGGAACACCAAAGTACTACCAGGTGATGGACAGAGAACTCCTGGAAGTCTGGGGTTATCCTCGGGCTTTGTTGAACACCTAAAGCCCTGAAGGTTGCTGGTAATCAAAATACAGCAATGAGGTATCGGGGGCAGATACTTAAAGTATGTGGGGAGAGGGGAATACCGGGGACACTTCGATTGCAGGCGGGGAAAACGAGACAGAAACGTCAACACGAGATAGCAGACCGACACTAGCATAAAGCAAACCTTTCAAATTAGGCGCAGCGCAGGAAGCTAGCCTGAGGCCGAAGCCAGCCTAAGTCACAGGTACAGGCCCAGCAGGCAATGGGGAGAAACTGAGGCGGAGGGAGCCGCCAGATTCCCAAATAGGACCTGTCCCCAGACGTGTAAGTCAAGAGACAAACCGGCTTTGCTGGGGGGCGAGAGGGACGGCCGCAAGTGAAGGACTGGGAAGACTCACACCCACCCAGACAGGGGGAACCGGTTTGGGCAGGGGCTGCCGGAGCGTTCCCGCTTGCGCATGCGTCCTCCCCCCACGGCCGCGACTCCCCCTCCCCCCCAATCACTGCTCCCCTCACAACCCGGCTAGTCGAGGGAGCTGAGCGCAGTCACGCCTGCCCCGCTCCGCGGGATGAGAACACGGCTTGGCCTCCCGCAGGGGCCGTCGGAGGATCCCCCCCGGGCTTGGTGGATGGAAGGGTGGGAGGAGGAGGGGGGGGAACACGGCCCTACCCGACCCGCCGTCTCCTTCTCCGCAGCCCGCCGTTCGCCGTCCCGGAGACTCCGCCGCCTGGGCCTCCCCAGCCGCCCTGCCCCCGCCCTCCCCGCCCCCTACTCACGTGAGAGAGGCTCCTTCCGCCCTCCGCCCCGCCTACTGCCCTGTCTCATAGGCCCACGGCAAAGCCGAGCGGCCCCATTGGCCCAACAACAGGCGGCGGGGGCGTACTTCCTTTCCTCGAAGCCCCACCTGGGCTTTTAGCCCGCCTCCGGAGTCTGCGTCTGCGTGGAGTCTGCACTCTGGGAGCAGGACTCAATGCCGTGCTGTGTCCGCGCTTGGGCCGATAGCGGCTCTGTCCCTGCATCAGGGACTGGAAGCAGGATTGGCGGGGGTAGCAGTCTGGGTAGTACCTGTTGCGCCTGAGAGGGGTACAACCCTAAAGACACTGGTGCTAGAGCACGGAATCCCTTGCTCACCTTTAACGTTCAAATGCTGTTTCTAAAGCAGCCCTTAATGATGTAACCCAACTCACCTGCCCTTTATTGAGGGCGCAAAAAGTGCCAGGGATTGTGATAGATTCTTTTGTGATAGGTTCTTTTACAGGTATGTCACTTGGCTTTACCACAAACCTTGAGAAAGCATTGAGAATGATATGATTTTTTTTTCTCATTTTGTAAGGGAGTCCAGCCTAAGCAACAGAATTCAGTCCAGAAGTCAAAACTTCTGACTTTGAAGTCAAGGGCGACTGGCTACAACACAGCTACCTCGAGGTATCTGAGACACACAGAATAGAACAGAAATGAACAAGGTGGTTTCATACTGCTACTCAAAGATGGGGCTGGGATTTTATTTAAAAATTATTCGAAAGTGATATACAGAGCAACGGCAATAGAATTAATTTTAAAGTCCCTGTCCTGAATGAATTTACAATGTAGTTGGAAACAAATATTAAAGGTGCTAATTAAGTCTTGACAATTTATGAAATCTCTCTACAGCCTCTCCCTCATTCTTTCTTTATTCAAATAGCATATGCTGTTTTCCTGGTAAATGAGTCATTCGCAAAGTTTTCCTGTGGATATTGCATCTAAATCCACCAGAGAAAAAGCAAAAAAAAAGCTGTGCTCTGTTGCAGTCCTCTTTGTGACTTGTCTATTATAATACACTTGGCTGCACTCCCGCAGGAAAATAGCTTTCTTCCTTTTCTCCTCATAGAGTTATGTAACAAAAATGCACACCCATTTTAAAGTATTTAAACAACAGATAAAACATTAGGAAGAAAGTAAAATCCCCTGAAATCCTGGCACTCTTGACAAAACCACTTTTAATAGTGTGGTGACCATACATTCATGTATTTCTTGATTCATATGTATTACCCCAATATATACATAAATCTTAACATATATTTTTTAAATAAAATTTTATTACAGAATCACTACAGTATGCCCTGGAGAAAAATATAAAATAGGGACAACCTAAAATAAAAAACAAAAACATCACATTCCCAATACAAATATTAATACTTTAATATGTAGCCTTCTTTGTGTGTCTATATATTGTTTTACAAAATGAGATCACACAGTTAAGCAGTCTGCTTTATTCAATTAACAATATCTACCTTACCATTTCACTAAATTTTGCTCTCATCTAATTCCTAGATCGCATTCAAATTTTCTAACAACCTAAAAATATTTTTACAGCTGGCTTTTCCAAATCAGTAATATCATTTCAGTAAATTTTCCTCTCATCTAATACCTAACTATAATCAAATTCTCTGTTGCCCCAAATATATTTTTTTACAGCTAGTTTTCCCAAATCAGCATCCAATCCAGGCCCACATGTTGTATCTGGTTGTGATGTCCCTTAAGTATTTTTAAATCTAGCACGTAAGAAAAAAAAGGAAAGACACTGGCCTATTGAAGAAATCGGTCCAGTTGAAGTGCAAAATTTCCCACCTTCTGGATCTGAATGGTTGCTTCCTCAAGAAGTCACTGAATTTGTTCCCTTAGACCTTGTATATCCTGGAAACTGGAATTTATATCTCAAGCTCAATGGATTGATGTGGTAAGCTGGAGGCAGAATGGGAAGGTCCTTGAATACTTAAATAAGGAAAATGAAGTTCAATCTATAAATACAGGGAGCCCTTAGAGGTTTCTAAGGATAGTGCCAATATCACATTTGAGTTTTTTAAAAATTTCATTCTGGTAGGAGTAGAAAAGGGAAAACAGGGAGTAAATAGAACACTTTGGAGGCTGCCTAAGTTCAGAAAGGCCTGAACTAGGGCAAAAGAAAGGGTGGGAAAAAAGGAACTGGGTTTGAAAGAAATATCTTCAAGTTTGTTGATTCTTTCTTCTGCCTGCTCAAATCTGATTTTGAACCCAAGTGAACTTTTTTCTCTCTATTATTATATTTTCAACTCCAGAATTTCACTTAAGTTCCTTTTTATAATTTCTATTTCTTTAACGATATTCCCATTTTTCTGTACATTTTCCAGACTTCATCCATGTTTCATTTTAGCTCAATGAGCAACTTTAAGACAGTTTTAAAGTCTTTGTCTAAATGCCATATGATATCACTTATATGTGGAATCTCAAATATGACACAAATGAACTTATTTATGAAACAGAAACAGACTCACAGACATAGAAAAAACTTATGGTTATCAAAGGGGCAAAAGGGTGGGGGAGGGATAAATTAGGAGTTTGGGATTAACAGATACAAACTACTACATATAAAATAGATAAACAACAAGGTCCTACTGTATAGCACAGGGAACTATGTTCAATATCCTGTAATAAACCATAATGAAAAAGAAAAAATATATATACATATATAAAAATTGAATCACTTTACTGTACACCTGAAACTAACACAACATTATAAATCAACTATACTTCAATAAAAATAAAATACAGAACTCTTGTATTTGGAGAACAAGGTTCTTATTTCCCACCCTGGCTCCAGCAAGCCATACCAGGAATATAAACATGAGTGCCTCCACAGGGTTGAGGAGTAGGAATGAGTAGGTGCTATCACACTAAAGGCTCACATTGACTGAAATTAACCTCAATTGACCAACCAAATTTTCCCCTGGAACATGCAAGCATTCAAATAGACTCCAGAGTTCCAAAACAGTTACTTCAGTTTCTGCCAGTACGATTGTTGTTTAGGTAGAGAGATGGATTCCATGTCCTTCCTACTCCGTCTGAGGAACAGAAAAAGAAAGAAATGTGAAAGTGAACAGAGCCTAAAGGATCTGTAGGACACTGTCAAGAAAAACAACATACCACTGTAAGCATCCCAAGAGGAGAAGAGAGAGAGAAAGGGGAGAAAGGATAATAATCTAACTGTAGAAAACCAAAGAAAAGAGAGAATCCTAAAGGCAACAAGAGAGAATACTCATCACATATAAGGGATCTTCAATAAGATTATCAGACAATTTCTCATCTTAAATCTTAGAGTCTGGAAGACAGTGGGTTGATAATATTCAAAGCAATGAAAGAAAAGGACTGTTGACAGATCTGTATCTAGCAAAATTGTCCTTCAAAAATGAGGGAGAGGGCTTCCCTGGTGGCGCAGTGGTTGGGAGTCTGCCTGCCGATGCAGGGGACACGGGTTCGTGCCCCGGTCTGGGAAGATCCCACATGCCGCGGAGCGGCTGGGCCCGTGAGCCATGGCCGCTGAGCCTGCGCGTCCGGAGCCTGTGCTCCACAACAGGAGAGGCCACGACAGTGAGAGGCCCGCGTACCACAAAAAAAAAAAAAAAAATGAGGGAGAAATTAAGACATTCTCTGATTTTAAAAAAAGCTAAGGGAGTTCATTACCACTAAAACCACCCTTCAGGAAATGCTGATGGGAATCCTTCACGTTGAAATGAAAGGATGCTCAACAATATTTAAAGCCATATGAAGAAATAAAGCTCTCCGGTAAAGATAAATATATGGGCAATTATAATTGTAATTATTGTTTAACTCCATTTTTATTTTCTACATGATTTAAAAGACAAATGCATAAAAATATTAGTCTAATTTATTACAAACACAATGTATAAAGACGTAATCTGAAGCATCAAGAACAGAAATAGGAGACAGAGCTGTATAGGAGAGTTTTTGTATGCTACTAAAGTTGGTATCAATTTAATTATATTGTTATAAATTTGGGCTGTTAAATGTAATTCCTATAGCAACCACAAAGGAAATGTCCATAGGATATACAAAGAAGGAAATCAGAAATAAATCAAAACTTTTCACTACAAAAAATCAAACACAGAAAAAGGCAGTAATGGAAGAAATGAAAGACACAAAAGCTATAAGGCCTATAGAAGACAAATAGCAAAATGGCAGAAATAAGTTCCTCCTTATCTGTAGTTACTTTAAATGTAAATGGCATAAACTCACCAATCAAAAGACAGAGATGGGCAGAATGGATAAAACAAAAACAAAAACATGATCCATCTATATGCAGTCTAGAAAATACTCACTTTAGAGCCAAAGATATTAACAAGTTAAAAGTGGAAAAAAAGAAAAGAGAAGATATTCCATGCGAGTACTAACCAAAAGGGAGCTGGGAAGGTTATACTAAGGTCATACAAAATGACTTTAAAAAGGTTACACGAGACAAAGAAGGTCATTATATATTAATAAAAGGTTCAAAAGAGCAAGATTATATAAAAATTATAAACATTTACATAACTAGAAGAGACTTTCAAAATATATGAAGCAAAAATGACCAGAATTAAAGGGAGGAATAAACAATTCTACAATAATAATTAGAAACTTCAACAGCCTACATTCAATAATGAATAGAACAACCAGATAAAGATAAGTTAGGCATTAGAGGACTTGAACATCACAATAAACCAACTGAACCTAACAGAAGTGTACAGAACATTCCATTGAACAACAGCAGAATACACATTCTTTTCAAGTTCACATGGGACATTCTCCAGGACAGGCCATACATTAGGCCATAAAACAAGTGTCAATAGATTTTAAAAGATAGGTATTATACAAAGTATCTTCTCCAACTACAATGGGATGAAGTTAGAAATCAGTAACAGAAGGAAAACTGGAAAATTCAAAATATGTGGAAATTAGAAACATATTCTTAAAGAACAAATGGGTCAAAGAAGACCTCAAAAGGGAAATTAGAATGTACTTGAAAATGAGTAAAAATGATAAAAACATACAAAACTTATAGGATACAATGCAAACAGTAATTAGAGAAATTTATAGTTGTAAATGGCTACATTAAAAAACAAGAAAAATCTCGGGCTTCCCTGGTGGCGCAGTGGTTGAGAGTCCGCCTGCCAATGCAGGGGACACGGGTTCGTGCCCGGGTCGGGAGGATCCCACATGCCGCGAAGCAACTGGGCCTGTGAGCCATGGCCGCTGAGCCTGCACGTCTGGAGCCTGTGCTCCGTAACGGGAGAGGCCACAGCAGTGAGAGGCCCGCGTACCACACGCACACACACACACAAAAAAGAAAAATCTCAAAATACCCTAACTTTACACCTTATGAAATACGAAAAAGAACAAACTAAACCCAAAGCTAGCAGAAGTAAGGAAATAAAACGGAATGGAAATAAACCAAAAAAAAAAAAAAGAAAGAGAGAGAAAAAAAAAATCAATGAAACCAAGAGTTGTTTCTTTGAAAAGATCAACAAAAATCAACCTAGAAAACAATGGGAAATTCCTTGAAACACATAAATTATTTATTATAAATGGATTCCAGAAAAATTAGAAAATCTCAACATACTTATAACAAGAGATTGAGTGTGTAATCAAAAACCTCCCAAAAAAGAACAGTCTTGCACCAGATGGCTTCACCAGTGAATTGTACCAAATATTTAATTTAATTAAAATATTTAATTAAGAATTAATACCAATCCTTCTCAAACTCTTCCAAAAAACTGAAGAAGAGGGAATGCTTTCTAATCTCATGAGGCCCTCATTATCCTGACACCAAAGCTAAATAAACGCATCACAAGAAAATTATATACCAATGTCTCTTATGCATATAGGTGCAAAAATCCTCAACAACATAAAAGGAAAGCAAATCCAATAGCATACTAACAGGATTATTCCCCATGACCAAGTGGGATTTATCCCAAGAACGCAAGAGTGGTTTACCATAAGATCAACCAACGTAATGTATCTCATTAATAAGAACTAAGGGAAAAAACCTCATGATCATCTCAATTGATGCTGAAAAGTCATCTGACAGAATACAATGCCTTTTCATGATAAGATCTTTCAGAAAAGTAGTTACAGAGGGAAAATTCCTCAACATGATAAAAGTATCTGAAAAACCCACATCTAAATCAGTAGCTTACCTACACCTCTAAGAACAACTCATGAACAAGTCAAGGATGCCTCCTTTCACTGCTGCTATTCAACATTGTAGTGGAAGTTCTAGCCAGAACTATTAGACAAGAAATAAAAGGCATCCAAATTGTAAACAAAGAGGTAAAACTATATTCACAGGCAACATAATCATACATATTAAAAAACCCAAAGAATCCACAAGAAAGCTTGCAGAGCCAAAAAACAAATTCAGAAGCGTTGTTGGGTACAAGACCAACACCAAAAATCAGTTGTGTTTCTACACACTAGCAACAATATGAAAAGGAAATTAAGAAAGCAATTTCATTTATAATATTATCAAAAAGAATTAAATACCCTGAAAACTAGAAAACACTGCTGAAAGAAATTAATGAAGACCTAAGTACATGGAAAGACATTTCATGTTTAGACAGGAAGACTTAAAATTAAGATGGCAATATTACCCAAAGTGATCTACAGATTCAACACAATCTCTATCAAAATTACAACAGCCTTTTTCTCAAAAATGTAAAAGCTGATCCTCAAATTCATATGGAATTTCAAGGGCCTGGCATAGCCAAAACAATCTGGAAAAAAGAATAAAGTTGAAGGCCTCATACTTCCTCACTTACAAACTTACTACAAAGCTACAGTAATTAAAAGAATATGGTACTAGTGTAAGAGCTTCAGTCACATGTAATAGAATAGACAGCCCAGCAATAAATTCTCACACACATGGTCAGTTGATTTTCAACAAAGGTGACAAGCCCATTCAATGGGGAAAGGACAGACTTTTCAAAAACGGTGCTGGAAAAACGATAACGACATGCAAAAGAATGAAGTTGACTATAGCAGCGGTGACGGTTACAATATTGTGAATGTACTTAATGCCATGGAACTTCACACTTACAAATGATTAAAATGGTAAATACTATTCATGTTTTACCACAATATCCTCCCTCTCCACCCCCTAAAAAGGAGGAGAAGCCAGAGAGCCATTGGACTGGCAAGATGGAAAAGGGCTCTAGAATGGTACTGAAGTTTACTGGTGGGCAGGACTGCGTGTATGATGCCGTTCACCAACACAAGGACTACAGGAGATAAGAAGCAGGTCTGCGGATGTACTTGAGTTCAAAGGTACATTAACACTGGACAACCAGTTGGAGATGTCTTCTAGGCAGCTGACCCTGGAGCTCAAGAGAGCTGTCTGGTCTTGCGAAAGAGATCTGTGAATAGTCAGCACGTAGTAGATTACGGAGAATGCAGATCCCTGGGAAACACCAACATCCAAAAAGCGAGGGAGGTAAACTTCCTTCCCTCCACTTCCTGGGCCCAACGCGGCGAGTCCACATTCCTAGGCGGGAGGGGCTTACCAACACTTTAAGTGCGGAGGCACCCTCCAGGCCCACGCAGGCAGCAGACAGCCGAGGCGCAGCTAGAGAGGAGCGGCTGAGAAGGAGCGAAGCGCGCGGGGCCTGAGCCCCAAACGCTAGGGAGCCGCGGCACCCGCACCTCGACTCACAGGCGGAGATGCTCGCAGGAGTCTGGGGCACGCGCTTTGCTCCCCGCCCACAGCGCCGAAAGTCTCTCTCCGAGCCCGCCGCCCTCCCAGCCTTCCGATTGGCGGAGAGGACCGTAGGACCTGGAAGTTGTCTTTGTCCGGCGAGGGCTGCCCTTCCGGTTCCGTTGGGTCCCCCTTTGGCTCGGGTTCCCCGCCCCTCCCCCTTCCCGGAGCCCCGAGGGGCCGGAGCTCCTGGCGGTGCCGGATCCTGACGGTGGCCTTCCCCTGGGTCTGTAAGTGCGGAGGCGGCCGGAGCGCCGGGTAGGGGTACGAGGTCTCTCAAAATGGAGCCCCCTTGGGGCTCTGGATTGGCCGGGACCTGCCCTGGGATGGGGACCGAGGGGCTGGCCTAGGCCCGGGGGAACTTATGGAGCCCTAGGCCCGGCCCATGCTGTGCCCCGCCCCTTTCCCTTCCCAGCGTCTGGAGTGGGGAGCCTAAGGATGCCCCCAGGGACCTCCTCTTGGTACCCTAGCCGAGGGCACCGCAGTTTGCTTGAACGCCCGACTCTGGCATCTTGTAGGAAGTGCCAGATCTGGGCCATGGCAAGGCCTCAGGGCCATCCCGCGAGAATCATTATGAGTGCTAAGCTAGGTTAGTCTTTTGCCACTGGCAACAGCACCTTTATATTTCTGGCGCTATGTCAGGCACTGGGAATTCGTAAGATATTGTTCCAAGTTTCAGGGTCAAGTTTGAGAGCCAGATAAAAACAAATGAGTGCCCCTGCGATGTATGAATCAGTCATATATGTATGAACTGTTCAAGGGGCAGTTGCTGGGGAGGCTGAAGAAAGAAAGTGACTTCTCAATTTTATTTGTTGGAGAGGATAAGGTGGAGAAGGGCTTTTCCTACAGGAGGAACAGTTGCAATGCTGTGAAGGGATGACTGAGCATAACTTGTGTGGGAAGCGGAGGAGGGGGGCGCGGGGCTCTTGTGCAAAGGATGAGATATGAGGCTGGGAAAGTAGACCGAGGTCCAGATAGTGAAGGTTTAATCCTAAAGGAGGTGGGTACTTTTTGAAGAATTTTGAGCAGGAGACTGGTATAGTCGGATTTGCACCGTAGAAAACCATCTTGTTCTGGAGGTCAGCCTATAGGATAGGAATTTCTATAAACTGATTCTGGACTCTTTAGCTAAAGTCTAGATGCTCTCATTGGAGATTCTTTTGAAGGAGTAGTGGGATCAGTCTAGTAAGAAGTAATGAAATCCTGAAATGGAGTTATGACAGTATTATTGGAAAGAAGGCAGGTAATGCTGTAGTGAATGCTATAAAGACTCTATAATAAATTGGATGTTGAGGGTGAAAGAAGTATCAAAGCTGAGTCTTAGGTTTTAGGCCTGTGGTATTTGAAGAATGTTAATGCCATTATCAGCAATAAAACCATAAGCCTAGTGTAGATGACAAATTCATTTTTTGGATATGTTGACTTGAAGGCCTAGTGAGATAGCCACATGGAGCTGTCCAGTATAGAGTTGGAAATGCAAATCTGCAGCTCAACCTAAATGCTGTGGCTAGAGGTAAAGGTTTGAATTATCATAGAGCGTAGAGGTGGAAGCCATGGGAATAGCTGACATCAGGAAGGGGTTATTGAGAAAGAAGGGAATATTTTGGGGGAATGGTTGCATTTACAAAGCAGAAAGAAGACTTAGAACTAATAGTAGTTGGTGTAGCAGCAGAAACAGAAGTAGATGATAAAATATAAGAAGTAGATGATAAATATAAGGGTTCCAGCAACCAAGAAGACTCAGAAGTCAAGAGAAGAGAATACTGAGAAGGGTCCACTGGGACAGTTGATGCAGAGCATTTGGAGAATGAGGGGGGAAAAGATGGCATTTCTTTATCAAGAGATCATGAGTGACCTTTTACAAAGCGATTTTAATAGAGTAATGAGGTGATAATATATGAAATAATGCAGACCTCAAGTGGTTTGGTGTCAAATGAGAATGAAAAAAAGGCCACATATGAAGGATTTCACAAACAAAATTGACAGGCTTTATTTACTTACTTACTTTGCATTTGCTTATAAAGCACAATTCCAGGCACTATTCTAAGTTCTTTTAAAAATTAACTTAATTTTAAAAATGAATTTACTTTAAAATTAATTTAATTTCCCATAACAACCCTATGAAGTAATATTCTTTGACAGGTGGGAAAACCGAAAAACAGAAGTGGTTAAGTAACTTGCCCAAGGTCACACAACTAGTAAGTGGTGGAGCAGGGTTTTGATTCTAGGAAATGTGGTTTTACCCACTGCACTAAGCAGTGATTGAATATGGGAGTCAAAAGAATGGGGAAAATTTAAGCAAAGATAGACTCAATTAATAAAAAAATGGAGAGGCTTGGAAGGAGATCCAGATTGAGAAGAAGGTAAGTAATGGATTTATGTTTGTGTTATGTATTTGTTTTTTATTTCTTTTCTTCTGTCTTAGATTCTCTTCCAGTCTGTGCCATTTTAGGTCAGTTTCATTCACAGTTAGGTCAGTTTATGTCATGCTTTCATCTATTACTTATTATCTATGATCAGGTCTCCTCTTCAGCTTCAGAGCTGTATCCAGCTAGCTAATGGATTTCTCCTTAATGTCATGCAGGCTCCTCTGGTTAAACATTTTAACACCTGACCCATGGTCATCCCCTCCAATATTCCCTAGCTTATTGAATGACACTCTGTCAAAGATACCCAGTTTCTCAAACCAAATATCTTGGAGTCATCTTGACCTTTCATCTCTTGTTTCCCACCTTGGTCATCAAGTCCATCAGTTCTTTGTTTGAAATATCTTCTAGGATCTGTTTCCTCTCTCCATCCATATTATTTCCACTCAGTATCCATATTTTTCAGGCCCTCATTATTTCTATCTTGATCTGTTAAAGTAATAGCATACTAACAGATTTTCTTGCTTCCACGCCTACTGTTCTCAGAGCCATTCTCCATAAGCTTTTATTTTTGACTTCCTGAGTTTTAGCCAGTTTAAGAGTTTAGATATCATGCATTTCAAGTGATAGAGTAGTAGCCTAGGGCAGGTATTTTTGATTAGTTTGAATTGAGGTTAGGTTTGATTAAGATTAGCCATGAGGATGGAGAGTTAGGAATTTTTTAAATAGAGAAGGTAATAAAACATTGAGAAACCAAGACAGGCTTTCTGAGGAAGTAAGCATTAAGAAAACAGCAAAAAGTCAAGGACTAAGCTTTGAAGAATATACTTACCGTTACACAATTTAGTGAACCCTTGAGGAACAGATCAGCAAAAGAATGGTGGAAAACTGAGGCCAGTAGTTAAGTCACTTGCCCACTTCTGTACAACAGTTTAAGAAGAATGAACAACTAGGTCTGTTTATTCAATATAAATAACCCTCAAAAGCAATAAATGAAAATTGCAAAACAATATATATATAGTTTATAAGTAAGAAACCTAATTTTATTTTTTGTTTTCTGTGGCTAGAAATGTTGTGATATAGAAGTGTTGTTTTAAAAATGGAGGGGAGGGAGGGCGTCCCTTGTGGCGCAGTGGTTGAGAGTCCGCCTGCCAATGCAGGGAACACTGGTTCGTGCCCCGCTCGTGAGCCATGGCCGCTGAGCCTGCGCGTCCGGAGCCTGTGCTCCGCAACGGGAGAGGCCACAACAGTGAGAGGCCCGCGTACCGCAAAAAAAAAAAAAAAAAAAAAAAATGGAGGGGAGGGAGAGTCATTAAGGAAGAAACTTAGAACCAACTGAGAACTGAGTGGAAGGAGGCTGAGAAAGGGGGCTTGTACTTTACCTATATTAAAAAATTTTTCCAAGAAGGGTATATTTCTGTAATCTTACAAAAGAGTGAGACCTTGGAGAATGCAGTGTCATGAAAGTTACCCAAAAGAAGAAAATGATTGAGTTTTATAGAGAGAAAAGCTGTAGTTTATTACAACCTCTTTGAAAAGTGGCATATGGTGTTAATGAAAGACGAAGAAAGATTTCCAAGTAGCTGTGAGTGCTAAGTTGAAAGATAAAGGTACTTTTATGAGGTAGATGAGGAAACAGACTGACATACAGCTTTGGAGTTTATTATACAGAATAGAAAAGTTTTCCTTATCAGTATTATCAGAGGCATTTTAGATAAGAAACATGGATATTTTTGCACTGCCCATCGCACGGCAGTGAACGTTGTTGAACATAGAATATTCACTGATCGTTTCTAGTTACTCCTGTTTGAACAAAGGGAAATTTTCAAATTAGCTGGAACATTTGTTATGCAAATGATTATGGAAGAATTGTGTAAATATAAATAAAGAGAGAATGATCTTAAGTGAGACTATTCCTATTTCATTGATGTTTGAGAAATGGGTCATTTAAAACTTGCTGAGAGAAACTCAGCAGTATTTAGACTTAATCACAGTAACCTAGACAACAGATGATAAGGACCTGAGCCATGCCAATGGTAGTAAGAATATAGAGAGAGAATTTGGAAATCATTCTGAGGAAAGAATCAACAGAATGTGGGGACCAAGTCTCTATTCTACCTGATCAGATCTTTACTTTCTTTAAGTTACTAGAAGGTCTGCTATAATCTAGAATTATGTGAGAGATTTTTATGACAATTATCAATAATTGCTGTTATAAATTAACTATAGTTGGGGAGTCTGAAAATCAAATATATTCATAATGTTATTAAGTCTTGTTTGTAAATGGCATTGAGTTTCATTCTACAAAGATAAATACAGGGCTTCCCTGGTGGCGCAGTGGTTGAGAGTCCGCCTGCTGATGCAGGGGACACGGGTTCATGCCCCGGTCCAGGAGGATCCCACATGCTGCGGAGCGGCTGGGCCCGTGGGCCATGGCCTCTGAGCCTGCGGGTCCGGAGCCTGTGCTCCTCAACGGCAGAGGCCACAGCAGTGAGAGGCCTACGTACCACAAAAAAAAAGAAAAAGATAAATACACAGTATATGTATAGCTGATTCACTTTGTTATAAAGCAGAAACTAACACACCATTGTAAAGCAATTATACTCCAGTAAAGATGTTAAAAAAAAAAAAGATAAATACACAAAAGATAGAAAAATAATATAAAGTTAAAATAAGTGAGAAAGGAAGGTAAGACAAGGATAATACATAAATGCTTTACTATTAAAGTCCTCTAGACTTGACACAAATTTGGCTTTACGTTGTACTTTTTGTTCTTAAACATAAAACTTTTATTGAAGCATAACTAAATACACAAAAGTATATCAATCATAAGTGTACAGCTGAATGGATATGAGCAGGGAGATCTGAACAGTTACACAGTTAACAGGCATAAGATAAAACTTCAGCTAGCCTAGTTTCATACATGAATTTTGTCATCATGCAGCTTGAGCACAAGTTCTACCTCTAACATTTAATACTTTCCACCTCTCTTAAATTGAGCAAGTTATTTATGTTCACCAACCTTGGGTTTCCTCATAGGCAAAGTGGAGATGATAATAATACCTACCTCATAGAGATTTTGAGGATTAAATGGGTCAACTTGGGTAAAGCACTTAGCATTATACCTGGTACTCAGCAAGGATTCAGTAAAGATTAGCTATCATTTTTCTTATTTTTAAATAAAATTAAACCAGTTCATATGAAACAAGTGTTCCTTTTTATTTTGACATTTTAGAAATTTTGTTTAAAATTTGGTTTTATGTTGTTAAAACTATTTTTTGGAAACAAACCCTAGAAAGACATTTTCCCCAGGGCACTCAAAAGAGGGTATCATGATAATGTAGAGCATCTCTACCATAGCTCAATAATAATTTCCTAGGGAACATTAAGAGTTAATTATGGTTTTTGTTGAATGAGCTGTGTAAAAATAACAGTTGGTCCTTGCCCTCAAGTAACTAACAGTCTGTTGGAAAGAGAGACTGGTGACAAGAAACAATTAAGGATAAACTGTGTGGCCTGGAAATAAGAGTTTATCAAAGGGAGACAATACAGTGGACTGAGACATTAAGGAAAACTTCTTAAACAGAATAATTTTTCCTCATATTCTTGGACTACAGCAGACAAATCAAGCACTTTCCTGAGATACCTGTTTGACTGCTTCTGTTGGTAAGTTTCTTGAGACTGATGAATAGGAAGTAAATGAAATTGTACTCCAACTCCTGTCTTTGGAACTTCAAGGAACAATCCCTGAGGATAGTTGTCTAAAGCATTACAAGTACTGTCATATTATAGATGGAAGCAATTAATGCTCATTTTTCGGTGTGCGTAGGAAAATACTGACCTGTCAGTAAATTTAGGACAAGCTAAACCTCTAAGTAAGAATGCCCCTTTTGTTTGGCCACTTGAACAGCAGTCATTTATATAATTTCTAGTTATAAATTGGGACAGTCACTGTTTCCAGATCAAATATATTAAGCTACTGTAATTGCTAAAACTGACCACAGATAGATAATACAGTTGTGCCACTTTGTTTACTGATATAGTCCCTGTGTCTCCTAGATTTTTCCTTTTCATTTGATATTCACCACCTTTTCTATGATGCTGAATTTGCTTCTCTACATCCCTCCTCTCATCTTCATTGTGATTTTTCATTATCTGTACACTCAGAGTGCCATACAAAGGGAAAGCTTATAATTTATGTATAAATATATTTTAATATACCTGTGCCATACCAGTTCCCCCTCCTAAATCTCACCTCTCTTTCAATGACATTTTAATTCGGCTGAAATCCTAAGTTTAAAACCTTTACACGTTACTGTTTTTCATTTTCTATCTCCAGTTACCAAGTTTTTTGAAATATCTTTTTGTTATCTTTCCTTGCTCCTTATTCATTTTCATTCCTTTCTAGGCTCTCATGGCCTCAGACCTGTAATGTTTATGCAGACACCGCATTGGTCTTCCTAACAGCAGTTCTTGCTTCTTACTACTGTCAAATGAATCGCATAGGTTCAACAAATGCAAACTGAGCACCTGCCGTGTGTTTAGTACAATATCAGGTGATGGGAATACACACCAGTTTGAACAGAAGAGGGTTTGGCCAGTAATGTGGCTGCATTAAGTAGAATTTGAAGCCAAAGGAAAGAGTGTTTTGCCCTAGAAGATGCGGGTTCCCAGCATTAGCTCCATTGAATAGGGTGGAGATTCTTCTCTCTAATGCCATGTAGCTTGCAGTTTGGGGGGAAGGAACAAGTATTGGTATCCTGAGTGTTATGTTAGAAGCACTTAGTTATAGGTCCAGTAGAGACAACTGTTCTAATCTAAGGGGTTAGGGAAGGGCCCTCAGAGGAAATAAAGGAGTCAGAATTGGCTAGGAATAGTGTTATGGACTAAAGAAATAACTGCTAAGGTTTGGAGTCAGTAGAGTGCTGTCATGAACCAGGCACTGAGCAATATGAGTGAGACCTAGATTCTGCCTTTACGAACTGGTGTTCTATGAGCCTTTGTAATTCAGTGTTCTAGAAGATAAAATTATAAAGATTGGGCTTCGGGGCCAGATGTTGCTAGGAACAGCTGGTTGTCTCTTGATTCTCAACTACGGAGTTGATGGATACATAAAGTTCAAGGTGAATTTATTGATGCACTGAGATTGTAGAGCCGCTTCTCAGGGGTAGACCTGATATACCTACTGATCTCACAGAAGACTGCTATATAGACTGGTGGATTGTCATTGTAAAAATAATAAATGTGTTGACAATATCATGTTGCCATGGCTAATTCATCCTTCCCTTTAGAGTGACACATGGGAAGCCAAGTTATCAGAAAATCGTTTGAAGAGTATGGAATCAGAACATGGGGACTTTCTCCAAAGGAATTGCTTCATAAAGGGACAAATACACAGAGTTTTGGCAAAGACACCTTCTCCATGGTTGAATGGTTTATGCTAATGTTTACCTTAATTATTCTTAAATTTACTTGATCAGTTTATATTCAAGAGGTTAGTCTTCATCCAGGAGACAATGGGAGGTCACAGAAGGATTTTAGGCAGCAGTTGGATATAATCAGATCTGTGTTTTTGAAAGATGACGTGTGATGGTGTAGAAGTTGGATTAGAGGTAATAGAAGCTGGAACCAAGGAACATTTATGAATCAGTTCTAGTAGTCCGGTTGATGAGTAATGATGGATAAATAGGGATAAGGAAGAAAGAATAGAATCTAGTAAGGATTAACTAGATCCACCTTACTCCTACTCAGATTCCCACCAAGTGACTCATCTGGTTTTTCTATGTCAAATATTTACTTCATATATCAAGAAATGTTTCTTAAGAAAGAGTTTAGGTTTGTCCAAAATGCACAGGATAAAGACCTGTGCCTTTGACACTGTCTAAAAGTTTTCCCTTTAGGCATGTGACTTTCATTTTATTGCAGAAATACTTGTATGAGTAAATTCACATCAGTTTAAACAGAAGAGGGTTTACCCAAGAATGGGGCAAGCAATGTCACTGCAGTAAAATACAAAGCGAAGGAAAAGAGTGTTTTGTCTTCGAAGAAGCAGGTTCACAGTATCATGCAAAATAAAGTAGTTATTTCATTATTACTTGTTGGGATGTTTTAGGTAGTTCTTGAAACCTGATAGAATTATCATTTGAGAAGCAAAAAAAATGCCCTTGGAATAACTCAAGCACTGTTCTTGTATTAAGCATCTTAAAAAGTTGAATGAATATACCAAGCTATTTACACGGATACAAGTCCACTCCTTAGGTGCAATTGACACTTGATGTTGCTAAGGTAATTTTTAACAGCCTTTGAAAGCAGTTATACTAGCTTCCTCTTTCAAGGAAAATTTTATTCAGATACATATAAACAGGTATGACAACACAAATTTGTTTTTGGAAGGAAAATCCAGGTTTTCTTAATTGTTTGTATTTTCTTAAATTCATCCTTTTTAACATTTCTGTTCTTTAGGTCTGCCAAAATGTCTGAAAGATCAGATCTCCTTCACTTCAAGTTTGAAAATTATGGAGATTCAATGTTACAAAAAATGAACAAATTAAGAGAAGAGAATAAATTTTGTGATGTTACAGTTCTCATAGATGATATTGAGGTACAGGGGCATAAAATTGTGTTTGCTGCAGGTTCCCCCTTCTTAAGAGACCAATTTTTACTGAACGATTCCAGAGAGGTGAAAATCTCCATATTACAGAGTTCCGAAGTGGGGAGACAATTGCTCTTATCCTGTTACAGTGGTGTGCTGGAATTCCCTGAGATGGAACTGGTAAATTACTTGACGGCTGCGAGTTTTCTTCAGATGAGCCACATTGTAGAACGGTGCACACAGGCCTTGTGGAAGTTTATAAAGCCAAAACAACCAATGGATAGTAAAGAGGGATGTGAACCGCAGAGTGCTTCTCCCCAGTCAAAAGAACATCAGGGAGATGCCAGAGGCTCCCCAAAGCAGGACTCACCTTGTATCCATCCATCTGAAGACAGTATGGATATGGAGGACAGTGATATTCAGATTGTTAAGGTAGAATCTATTGGGGATGTATCAGAGGTTAGAAGTAAAAAAGATCAGAACCAGTTTATTTCTTCTGAACCCACTGCTTTACATTCATCAGAGCCCCAGCACTCCCTGATAAATTCAACTGTGGAAAACAGAGTAAGTGAAATAGAACAAAACCACCTCCACAATTATGCCCTGTCTTACACAGGCAGTGATAACATCATCATGGCCTCAAAAGATGTCTTTGGGCCTAATATTCGAGGTGTAGACAAAGGCCTACAGTGGCATCACCAATGCCCAAAGTGTACCAGGGTGTTTCGTCACCTGGAGAACTACGCCAACCATTTAAAAATGCACAAACTCTTTATGTGTCTACTCTGCGGCAAGACTTTTACTCAGAAAGGCAATCTTCATCGACACATGCGTGTGCATGCCGGCATTAAACCTTTCCAGTGTAAAATCTGTGGGAAAACCTTTTCTCAGAAGTGTTCCTTACAGGATCATCTTAACCTTCACAGTGGAGATAAGCCCCATAAGTGTAACTATTGTGACATGGTTTTTGCACATAAGCCAGTTTTGAGGAAACACCTTAAACAGCTGCATGGCAAAAACAGCTTTGATAATGCCAATGAAAGAAATGTGCAAGACCTCACAGTGGACTTTGATTCTTTTGCATGTACAACAGTCACAGACTCTAAAGGGTGTCAGCCACAGCCTGATGCGACACAGGTCCTGGATGCAGGTAAACTGGCCCAAGCTGTCCTGAACTTAAGGAATGATAGTACTTGTGTGAATTGAGTAGGGCCTTTATGCTTCTAACTAGAACTGACTGCAAACATGGCAATAGTCTGAGTCTTTTTAGGAGTGATTTTGCAAATTTGACTTCTCCAAAGCCTCTGTGCTCTGGAAGTCATAGGGGTGAGTCAAAGCACTAATAGACCAGGCAACTTGCCACTTGGAGTGGTCTTGCCTTCCTTTTGCCCCTTCCCATGTTCTGTTTTGAATTATTTATCCTGTGATGTCTGTTTCCTTTCCCAAGGAGTATTCCACCTGTCTACCTAACATTGACTTATGTCTTAGACTGACACTGTTTTAGACTTTTCACTGGGCACATTCTGAAGGTACCAACAAGTTAATAATATCACCTCCAATCCACTAATAGATGCTATGCTAAGAGAAGCGAATAATATTTTTCATTAGCAGAAAATAAGCTGAGATATAAGGAGATATTGCTGTTGGCCTGAATATGTGATAGAATTTGTAGTTGCCTTGCCTACTGATAATTCATCTGTGTCTGATAAATGAATGAATCTGCTTCCTACAATTTGTACTTGTCTTGGAGCTGGCTATAAAGTATTTTAGATTATTCTGTACTCTTTTCAACAGTATATAGCCCAACTTCACATCATTGAAGTTCACATAGACCAGAGTACAATATTTTTAGCAACACCTGCAGACAGATAGTTAGGAATCAGCATGGGGAGCATAACCAACAAAGGATAGTAGTACAGTTGTACAACAGTACTTATTTGGGAGGTCTTCCCCAAAAAGAAGCCAAATGTTTATAATTAACCTCTAACTTACTTGGTGATGCTTTTGAAGTCAGGATTGCTCCAGGCACATTTAAAGTGTGCTAACGCGTAATGGTCTCTCTAAAAAGGGGCTATCTGGAGTCATTCTCTAGGCTTTGTTTTAGAAGTTAGCCATCAGTAAGGTGAGTTTGGCCTTCAGAGCTTTGTCCAGTGTATTGTAATAGTCTCTGAATTCTCATTTCCTTGTGTACCTTAACTTCTAAAATGGATGAAAAAAGTGAGTCACAGGAGCAATCAGGTTTTTGCATTTAGATATTCTTATAAAGGTACATAGTCCCACCTTGTCACCTCTGATAGATCACTAATACAAAGTTGATTTTCCATTATGGAAAAACAAAACAACTGTTCTTCCTAAAGCACATGTTATAGTTAAGAAATAAAATTTTGAGTCTTATTAGCTTCTGACCCATGAGTTAGATTTAGGTAATAGGAGTGTTTGAGTCCATAGAGAATCTTAAGAGATCATTTAGTCCACCTCTCTTTTTTTAAGTTGGGATATCCAAAGCCCAAAGAGGTGGCCTGGCCAAGGTTAGCCAAAGTAGATAAGTAACTAAATATGAGCTACGGTCTCCTCACTTCTCACTGTCCCTTGGCTTAAAAAGATTTAGTACATGATCAAGAATACCTTAATAAAAAGTTCCTAGTTTGTGCTTCCCCTCTGTGAATCACTGTTTGCTTTCTGAGACATCCTGGATTTTGCAAATAAAACATCACAGAAGGATTTATTTTTGTAAGTTAATTATTTTTTCGTTAGGATGAATATTACATTTTTCCTGAGCAAGTGACTGATTTGCTAGGTGTTGATTAGGAAGGGCAAGAACAAGTAAGAATAATGTGAGAAGGATCCAAATGTGAAACTGATTTTGTCTTGAAACAGTGTTTATTTAGTTTCCATCAGGATTTTCTGTTTTTGTTTCTGAGCTATGAGAGTCCATGTACAGATAAACCAAAAATTAGTTTTAACTTGAGTAATCAGAGGGAGTTCTTAAAGTTGTTATAATTTGATGCATTTATATGTGAATCTGATTTGAAGTATAATTTCTACCTTTTGTTAAAAGATTTTAAATGAGAATAAAATTGAGTGATAAGACTAACAGGTATCTATGCCTAATGTCACTCATTATATGGTCTAATGATGCTGCCTAGCATTCTGGTTTTTTTATGATCCAGCCAAAGAGTACCAATTCTATGCAACAGTGAGACACTAACATGTTAACGGATGTTTCACTATTTTCTCTGAACATCATTTTATCACAGGGAAATTTCAAGTTGGAGTGCTTCCTCTGCTTACATTCATGTCCTGTTTTTGTTACTGGTTTGAAGACTAAAAGGCATGGGTTCAAATAAGATTGGTCTCTTTGGTTGGAGACTATTCCTGGATTCATTCAGACATTCAAGAGACATTTATTGAACACCTACTATTGCCAGGCACTATGCTAGATACTGAGGATATGAAGGTAAGATTGCTATGGTCCCTGCCCTCACAGAGCTTACAATCCCATGTAGTCTTAGTGAGATAAGGTGTCAATTTGGTTTTATCCTAGGAAGAATAAAGAAAACTGCCTTGCTTTCTTTGATCACTTTAAATTAGCATCTTGATGGTTTTGTATCACTAAATCTTCTAGTTCTCACCTTTTTCAACTGCAAACTACTGCCATGGTTTACGGTGTCTTCCATTTCTTGGCTGGAGAGGTGTTCTGTTTCTGTGAGACATTTTCTTAATTTTGGTGGTACTTGACTTTTCTCTTTCTTTGTTTATACATGTTTCTTAGATTGTATTGCAAAGTGGTCAAGTTACTGATATCAAATATGTTTTACAGGGGAAGATGACTTTCAAAACTAGTCGTATTCTTGTAGAGGAGGAAGATTTTTTAAAACCTTAGACATTCAGCATTTGTATTTTATGGATCCCCAGGATAACTAAAAAGGAGAGAGGGCTCTCTTTACCATAGTTTGGTTTTTAAAAAATTACTGTGTCACAGTTATTTATTTATTATTTAATTTTAAAGGCAAACTCCAAACTGAAGTGGCTCTGAGGTAAATCAGATGTGGTTTTAATTTGTTTTAGTTTCCTTATTAGAAGGTCTATAAATGGAGGGTGACCATTGTCACTACTTCTAAGATATTATCCTAAACAAACAACCCAGAACATTTTATTTCAGCTGGTGAATAGCTGTTCTAAATCTGTTGTATGTTAGACATACTGTGAACTACCTCTTCACTTATTATGGGGAAGTTTCCTTAATAAAAGTTTGACAATTAAAGCTCTGGTGTCAGTGGTTTATTTTCTCTCTCCCCTCCTGCTTCCCTTTCCAATTGCTTGAATTTGAATACAGGAATGCTTTCTTCACTCCTGTTCTTGAAAAGACATTAATCAAGCACGCTGAGCTTGGCTTCAGAAGCAAATCTGGGCTAACCAGAAATTGTTACTAGGGTCAGTTACTTCCTCCTGTGCTATTGACTGAGGGGATGGAGCAACTGCTTTTAAGAATTAGCTGAGACATTCCTTCATTTGGCAAATCCTTGATGCCTACTAAGTTCTAGACTTCGGGAATGCAAGGAGCAGTAAGTCACTGTCCTAAATACCTCTGCCTAGGTGGGACACAGATTTCAATACAGGTACGATAATTGCCGTCACTAAGGCAGCCAAAGGGTTTACTGGTTCCCAATTGGGAGCCAAGTAATTCACGGGCAGTTCAGGATGGCTTCAGGGATGATGTGATTTATGAACGATGGATGAATGGGATTTTGAAGGATGAGTGGTAGGAGGGATAGGGCATGTTGGAGGAACAGCCGGGCCAACGGTTGAGATAGAAGGCCTGGGTTTGCCAAGGAAGTGAGAGGGGTAGGGGCGTGGGGAGGAAGCGATAGGTTGAGCGGTGAGGTGGGATCCAGATCCTGATGGGGCATTAGCTAGGCAATCTCGAGTACTGATCCCGATGGCACTCTCCTCTCCTTACCTCCGCCACCTTTTAAATTGTATATTTCAGGGTAAGCAGAGGACCTGGCCCCTAATAATCCGGGAGGGCCTCCCAGGGGTCCCGGTGCTGGGTACTCTGACAGACGCGCTGTACCCCAACTTCACAACCCGTCTGCTATTCGGATGTTGAAGAGAGCTGACGGAGGGGACCGGCTTGAGTACCGAAAGTGGGACAGGAGAGATGGGACTTGCCAGAATTCGGGGGCTTTTCTGTTATTCCACGCGTGGGGGGAGTAAGGGAGACTGTCTCAGGATGTCCTTCCGGGACGCCCAGCGGGCCCCAGTAAAGAATGAAGCTAGTTGACACCGGATGTGTTTCCTCCCAGGCTGACCCCACCTTCCGGCCTGGGCCGCCGCTGCAGTGGAAAGCTCGGCTCTGGTTTGTGAGTCGGTGAGTGAGCGCGTGGGAAACTCCGGCAGGTGGGGAAGCCGGAGGAGGAGGCGGAGGAGGAGGAGGAGGGCAGCAGCGAGGCGCGGCCCGGGAGTGGCTGGAGGGGTGCTGCAGGCACCTGGCCGTCAGGACCTTGGTCCTGGCAGGCTTGGCTCGGGAAGACCTATGTGGCGAACTGGAGGATCTTCCAGGCCACCTGTGGTACGGATTCAGTTCAACAGATATTCCCGAAGCTGCCCCTGCTCTGTGCCTGCCCCTGTGCTCGCTGCAGGAACTCAGATGAGCCAGGCTCCTTTTCGTGGTGTTCTGAGAGCAACTGACTCTGTCCGGGAGACGGGTGGAATAAATCTTACTTGATTTGAGCCTTCAGCCAAATCACTAGCTGAAAGCGCGAATGTAACATGTGCAGAGGTGTAATTGGGTCTTCTTGTCTGGCCAGTGGTGAAAATCTAAATATCAAAGAAGCTTCAGTGTAAAAGATAGAGGAAAGGTAAAGCCATAACGTTGGTGAAGGCCAAATAATGAAACATCTTGTATTTGCTAAGAAGGTTAGGCTGTCCTGGAGGTAGAGGAGAGCAATGGAGGATTTAAAGCAGAAGAGTAAAATAGAATTTTTAAAAAAGTTTTAAAAGATGTTAATCTGGTGGTATTTAGGAGGGTAGTTTGGAATGTAGGAGAGTGTGGTATCAAGGAGACTGCATTGGTCCAGGTGAACAGAAGGAAGACCTGCAGTAGTGATGAGGCGTAGGAAGTTTGGAGATTACATTAAGGTTTCTAGTTTGGGAAACTGAGTTAAGTCCACATAGTAGTGGGCATTAACAATGTCCTTGACGACAAGGCACATACAGTTTAGTCGAGGAGAAAGACATAGAAACTGTTGAGTACAATTCAACGTAATAAGTTCTGTAACAAAAGTATGAAAAATGTACCACAAGAGCATAGAGAAATGCGTTTTATTTTTCTGGGTCTTGAGATGGTTATATAGGGGTTCACTCTTAGTGCCCAGGTTAGAATTTGAGTTGTCTTTTACCCAGTTTAGGTTTAGGATTTTTTAATTGTTTGTTTTTACTATCACAGTGTAGGAAAGCATCCCCGATCCTTACATCAATGTTTATGTTTTATTTTGCTTAGATTGTGACCATGGCTGCTGAGTCTGATGTTCTGCACTTCCAGTTTGAACAGCAAGGAGATGTAGTCTTGCAGAAAATGAATCTCTTGAGACAGCAGAATTTATTTTGTGATGTGTCAATTTATATTAATGACACTGAGTTCCAGGGGCACAAGGTGATTTTAGCTGCTTGCTCCACTTTTATGAGAGATCAGTTTTTACTCACGCAGTCAAAACATGTCAGAATCACCATCTTGCAGAGTGCAGAAGTTGGCAGAAAATTGTTGCTCTCTTGCTACACTGGAGCACTTGAAGTTAAAAGGAAAGAGCTTTTGAAATACTTGACTGCTGCTAGTTACCTTCAGATGGTTCACATTGTGGAAAAGTGCACAGAAGCTTTGTCAAAATATCTGGAAATTGATCTTACTATGAAAAATAACAATCAACATGCTGACCTGTGTCAATCCTCTGATCCAGATGTTAAGAATGAAGAAGAAAATTCAGATAAAGACTGTGAGATCATTGAAATTTCAGAGGATAGTCCTGTGAACATAGATTTCCATGTTAAAGAAGAAGAAAGCAATGCTTTACAGTCTGCAGTAGAGAGCTTGACATCAGAAAGAAAGGAAATGAAGTCACCAGAGCTGTCTTCAGTAGACATAGGTTTTAAAGACAATGAAATTCGTATCCTCCATGTGGAATCTATCAGTACTGGGGATGTAGAAAATGGGAAGTTATCACAGCCTTGTACCTCTTCAAAAGCAAGCATGTATTTCTCGGAAACACAGCATTCACTGATCAATTCTACAGTTGAGAGCAGAGTGGCAGAAGTTCCTGGGAATCAAGATCAGGGCTTATTTTGTGAGAATACTGAAGGAAGTCATGGTACAGTGAATGAGATTCAGAATCTAGAGGATGCTTTTTCCCTGAGGCACCAGTGCCCCCGGTGCCCTCGGGGGTTTCTTCACGTTGAAAACTATCTGCGCCACCTTAAGATGCATAAACTGTTCTTATGCTTACAGTGTGGGAAGACGTTTACACAAAAGAAAAATCTCAACCGGCACATTCGAGGGCACATGGGCATACGGCCCTTTCAGTGTACTGTATGCCTGAAGACATTTACTGCTAAAAGCACACTTCAAGACCACTTGAACATACACAGTGGGGATCGGCCATACAAATGCCACTGTTGTGACATGGATTTCAAGCACAAATCTGCTCTCAAAAAGCACTTAACCTCTGTCCATGGCAGAAGCAGTGGCGAAAAACTACCCAGGCATGATCTGGAAAGGCAAAATCGACTATAATTAGAATCACACCTTGCTATGTAAGCCTTACATCATTCTGTTAGGCAAGTCTTTCTATAGAAATGCAGCATTTGTAATATTGCATTTCCAACCCTATCTTTGGGTCTTATTTTTGGTCTACCTACACAAGTTATTCTTTCTGAACTTGTACTACCAGTTCCAAAGTGTGGGAGACATGTTAAAGCTGAGAGGATACTGTCTCGTCTCATACATTATATATAAGTACCAGTGGTTTACCTAGAGAAATAGTGTTCCTCTTAAATATTCTTGATTCTAGTGACAGAGGACCAGCATTATTTCCAGATTCTGACTTTGAGTCTCTAGGTAATTGATATAAGTGTAAAATCCAACCATACCATAACTTCAATAAATTAGGATAATGGGAAGAGAAAATAAATTTTAAAACATGCTATTACCCATTATTAGTGATTTTAAAAACAGGACTGGTGAATTTTTTTTTAACCAACTCTATTGGATTCCAAACTAAACACCAAGGTATCTATTGTTTTAAACCATAAAGGAACACAATTCAAATTCATTTGGAAGTAGCAGACTTTCCTTATACATAAGCTAATATTCCTTACAATAATATTTCCATGAGTTGTTAGTATATATATTTTAGAAATGATTAATTGGGCCTAGGTTTCTTGATTTTATTTAATACGGTTACATTTAATAATTTTGTGGCCAGTAGAATTATACCATTGGCATGAAGCTCTAAGATATTTTTTCTGTTTCCTTTTTGAAATTTATTTTATTTGTTGGTTAACGTACAGTAAAATTGACCTTTGTTTTTGGTGTACAGTTCTATGAATTTTTACATATGTACAGATTTATGCAACCACCACTGCAATTAGGATACAGAACATTCCATCACCCTCCAAAATTCCTTTATGCTTCCCCTTTGTAGTCAGCTCCTCATCCTAGCACTAAACCCAGGCAACAGTTTTCCATCACTATAATTTTGCCTTTTCTGAAATATCATAAATGGAACCTTATAGTATGTTCCTCTTTATTAAAAAAAAATTATGATTTATTTCTTTCTTTTGGCTGCACTGGGTCTTAGTTCCAGCACACGGGATCTTTTAGTTGCGGCATGCAGACTTCTTGGTTGCAGCATGCATGTGGGATCTAGTTCCCTGACCAGGGATCGAACCCAGGCCCCTTGCATTGGGAGCACGGAGTCTTACCCACTGGACTACCAGGGAAATCTGTAGCATGTTCCCTTTTGGTATGCTTTTTTCACTCAGTGTAATGCCTTTGAGACTCATCCATGTTCCTGTGTGTGTCAGTAGTTCATTCCTTTTTCTGTGTTGAATTGGCAATATATATTAGTTTTCTTACTGTCACTAGATGAGCAGTTTAAATATGGGTAGCTATTAGTATCCTCTTAATAACTTTTTTCATTTACATTAATGCAATTTTTATAACCCTCCCTAGAGTTTTCTTTTTTCATTTTTCCTGAAGTGTTCTATTTGCCTTTTCCCCCTCAGTTTTATGAGATGTACTTGACATACATCACTTTATGAGCTTAAGGTGTATAGCATAATGTTCTGACTTACATATATTGAAATACTTAGTGCAATAAATTTAGTAAGGATCCATCATCTCATAGAGATACAATAAAAAGAGAAAGCAAAAAAACATTTTATTTTTCTTTTTATGAGGATATTGACTGAAAAAAATGCACAATGCTAGAGTTGCTGTAAGGACACTAAAGATTAAGTGGTCATGGAGGTAGAAGGGGCAGAGAATCCATCACACCCCACTGCACCCTCTGGACTTCCTGTTAGGTGAGAATTATATACCTCCTACTTCTTTTAGTCACTGTTTTCCAGTCACTCATAAATAAAAATTGTCTGCACAGGGAGCACCAGGGCCAGGGCAGGGGAGGGTGCTTCCCTGTACCATTAAAAGGCTCATTTTAAGTTCCTGTCTTGAACAGGTTTAAGATAAAAGCGTGCAGTTCTGTGGGCCACTTATGTTTCCTCCTAACAAGTTGAAAACGATTTTAATAAAAAGTTGTTTTTGGCAGCAGGTTTCTCACATGTCGTGCTCATGAGGCTCAAGCAACTCAGTGGTTGGGAACTTGGGTCTCCAAGTGGTCGCTGTTGGGCAGTGGTTGGATATGGGATCATTTGTTTTTTGGAAGTTTACGATTTTTTTCAGCCTGTCCTCCCAATTTGCTGAGTCCCAAGGCATCTTGAGATGAGTTTTCTGTCTCTGCATTACCACCTTGTCATCACGATTCCTTGCCAAGATGTCCAGGTTGGCCCTTTTCTTTCTTGTCAGACAAGGAGCTGATAGAGGACTTGATGACCTTCTTCCTGGGGGCTTTGGGCAGCAAGTCCTGGCTGCTGTTACTACTGCTGGGGTTGCTCACGGGGCCATCCTGCAAACCTTTTGAGTTGTGCACATCCCTGGTGTTCTCGGGGCTGGCTGTGTGCAGCACCCCCTTGTGCATCTGGTCCAGCCGAAGGGACAGCGGGGAGGAGGGGGCCGAGGTTCCACATTTTATGGTCATCTTGTCATCTTGTACCGCTTCTTGGGAAGCTGGTGGCCTGGAAGTCTCCTCACTCAGCCCTGGCAGCCAGCCTTTCTGGGGGTGCAGCCACACCACGCTGCTGCTGAAGGAGTCTGCAGACCCACCTGCCATGGGGAACCTGACATCTGGGACACTGCCCAAGTGGGGTCGGCCTTGGTGATGGAGCTCCTCTCAGCCTTGCCTGTTGCAGTTAAGCTCTCAGGGCTTCCAGGTTTAGTCTTAGCTGATCCTTACCATGTTGCATTTCTTCTAACTGCGTTTTTGCATTCTCAACTTCTAGTAGGAGAGACTTCTTTGCTAGAGTAGCTGTTCTCTCTTTAAGATGAAGCTGAAGCCTCTTGTTAGATTCTGAAGGAAGCTTGTCAACAGTGTCCGATAAACATTATGTTCTTTATTCATTTTCTCTCTGCCTTGCCTTGGAGAGTGCAGCCACACTCTGGGCCAGCTCTGCCTCCACCTTGGGGAGCACCTCTGCTATCTGCAGGGTCTGCTGCAGCTCCTGCTGCGCCAGCTGCAGGCGTTCTTGCAACTGGCAGTTTTTAGCCTCAGTTTCACGGACATCTCCTTTCAATTTCGTGTTCATTTCCTCAGATTTAATGAGGTCTTCTCTGGCCGTGTACAGATTTTCTCCAGCTCTGTAACGTGAGTGGAGAGGGCTGCCAGGCGCTCCTTCATCTGGCTCCGCTCTCTTGACTGCTTGTCCCTGATTTCCCCAGAGCTCGATCAATTTAGCAAGGTCTTCCTGGTGAAGATCTTCCTTAGAGAAGACCTATAGGTCTCCACCATCACGTCCCTGTACAAGGCCCTCTGAGCAGCGTCCAGGTATTCCCACTCCTCCTGAGTGAATTTTATGGCCACCTCCTCAAAGGTCAACCGTTCCTGAGAAAGAGCGATCCCAGACTCCAGTTCTTTCCTCTTCCAGGCATCTTCCTTAGGCTGTTGAAGCCAATCTTGAAAGTTTCAAAGGTACTGTTTAATGCTTGGAATCAGCATACCCTCTTCCTGTGCCACAACCATGCACACATGGGCGACCTCACTACGGGGAACAGACTGCTGCCGACACTCACAGGAGGGATTCTGCACAGTCATCTCCCACAGAGACCGACAGGTGAGGTTTCCCACACTTTGCTTCAGATCACGCTCGCCCAGGAGTTCCCTGGTGGCCTAGTGGTTAGGATCCTGGGCTCTCGCTGCTGTGGCCTAGGTTCAGTCCCTGGTCAGGGAACCGAGATCCTGCAGGCAAATAAACTTTCCAATATATGAAAAGAGAAGAAGAATGCACTCAGGCCTGGAATAAATCTGACCAGTAAGGGCCACATCCGGATTTACTTGGGGCGGAGGGCCAGGTGCTGGGATTTTAGGTCCCTAGAGAGTCCCACACCAACAGGAAGGGTAGCAGGGTACGGCACAGCACAAATTTACCCTAGAAAGAAGCCCTCCCTAGAGTTTTATTCTGTATTTCCAGAAATGTGCCAAAAGCAAAACCATGACTGTGTAGTTATTTCACTGAGAGCAATATTTCAAATTGTGTTATGAGCCGTTGCTCTCTAATATCCCTGTCCACATATAACACAAAACTTTTTGTTGTTATAACAAGATAAAAATATAGTGCAGGGAAAATCATAGTTTCTAAAACACAGGAACTATTTGTAAAGAAGCCTGACTGGATACATCTTATTTCAAGATGTTCTGTTCCTCCTCTACTCACCTCAGCTTTATTTAGAATTTCTGCTACGTTTAGTTTCTGTGGAAGCCCTTCCACATTTTAAAATGTAATATACTTTGTACCATTTAATGAATTTTGTGATGAATCACATGTTGATTGTTATAAATGTTAAATATCTTTTTTGTGATACTTCTGTGAAAAATATGTTCTTTATAGATTTTTAACTCTGGGAGAGATTTTAAGTAATCCAGCTCTAGTGTTAGATAAGAAAAACAACTTCATAATTCCCAGGTCACTAGTTAGTGACATTGGGTAGGTCACCTCTCCTTGAGCTTTTCTTAAATTTATACGTAAAATAACAACTTTGATCTTGATAATTTGTAAGATCATTTCCAGGTCTAAAATTCTATGATTTTATATTTAAATCTTCCTGAGTTTCTAAGAACAGAGGGAAAGGCAAGTGAGGAGAGTTTTGTGTCTTTATGAATGTTGCTATTTAGTACTCCATTGGAGACAAAACTTTTCTAAATTAAAGAGTGTTTTTCTTCCACTGGAGAATTTGATAGCACAGCGCTCAATTTTCTTTCCCATTTGACCTATGATTGGCCATTTGTAGGCATGAGAACACTTCCCTTTCAGAAATAGTTTGTGATTGAAGTACTTTTCTTATTTTTGCTTCCTAGGATGATATTTTGTGGGGGAGGGATGGAAATGGGAGGGGAGAGTAAAAGAATAGTAATAAACTTTCTTTTAGAAATTGGTATCTATCTTTGATGTTTGAAAAAATTATGGTTGTACTATGTTTATGCTTTATGTGTGCCTTGTAAGATTCTCGTGAAATTTTTTGTAAGCACTTTGAGATTTTTGCTTAGGGGGAAGGGGTGTTTTGTGAAAGTGATGGTTGTTATTTATTATTATTTATTCCTGTTCGGTAGCACAGAGGGATCTCAAATCATTCCTAGGAGAGTGTCTGTTTGCATGATGTTTCTAAACAATTTCAGGAAAATGAAATCTTTTTTTAAAATGCAGGTATGGCAAAGTAAAGTGTTGAATTTATTCACTGAAAACATTCACTTTTAGTTCTTTGTGTTTCTGATATGATGGGAAAAATATGCAGCATGTTTTGGTTCAGCCTCTTCATTTACTGGATTTATGTATAAAGGATCTTGGAAAGACAGTTGTTACTTTGGTGTAAGAGAAAATCCTTGCCATTTTTCCCTGGATGTAACTATCCTATATGTTTACATAAGAAATAATAAAGTGGAGATGGGAATGGAGAGTTTTGTCTTTTGTCTAATCTGTGAATTTTAAAGGAAACTATTTTTCCTGGCTATTCATTTAATCATTCATTCAACAAATATTTACAGAGTCTTTACAATATATACCTGTATTAGAAGTTAGGTAGACAGACAAAAATCCCTACTCTCAAGAAACTTGTGTTGTACTGGAGCGAGACAGACAGTAAGCAAGTAAAACCAATGTACTGTCAGATTTTGAAAACGGAGTTGGAGAAAATAAAGCAGGGAGGGAAGGAGAATTGGAATTGAAATTTTAAGTGTGATCAGGTCACCTTTGAAAAATATTATCACATTATCACATACCACTGTCCAGTGGAATGGAAAAAAGACATGTATATATCCATCGCTATCTAGTTGAATGGAAAACAGTGAACCAAATGAATCATTGTTGGGAACCTTTCTATTGGGTTGGCATATATTTCATAAAGAGAAGTGACTGAAAGGGATAAAAATGCATTAAGAAAATCTTTGATGTGGCCTATGAATATTTTTTTTAAAAACACTGATGTTTTCCTGCCATCTGGGTAGTAATAACCATATGTATATATATATTTAAACTCATTATAGTTTATAAACTACTTTTCCATATGTCTTCTAATTTGTGGTGGGTTTACTTCCATAAACGCTCTTGTTGGACATCTGGTTTCACATTGGAAAGTGACTTGTTTAATTAAAATTCATGGCCATTTTCTTAACCTGTGTTTTTCAGTATCTCATCAGTAACAGAGTACATAGTATCTGCCTTTTAGGATTATTTTGATGAGCATGTGAAACAAAATAGTAAAATTAAAAATTTTATTATGTAACTCAGGACCTGGCACGTAATATAGTCCACTAATGTATTTCCCTGATCCCTCTTCCCAGCCTGCTTCTTCATCTATAAAAACAATAAATTCTACCTTGCAGTTTACTATGAAAAGAAATCCTTCAACAAATATTTATTGAGATATTGACGCCAGAATTTGTGACTGAATTTTTATCCCTGCCATCTTCTGAAGAGCCCAGAATTCTCTCTTTAACAAAGGGATAAGGCGTTAGTGCCAGGCAAACAAATTTTTTTTTAAATAAAATAGGGAGATTGCTTGGCCCCTATGTGGAGAGACTGAGGGAACCTGTCAGCATTTAATTATGAGAGAGTGAGTACAATATAATACAGATGCCTCAGATTATGCTCAATCCATACCACGCCTTCCACAGTGGGAGTCAGACACTGGCTCAAACCAGTGTCTAGGAGGCTGGCTCGAGGCGCATATGAATGTACAAGGAGTTTCCCATCAAGCTCTTCGGCTTGCCCAGGCCTCCTAACAGCACCTCCCACAGTGCTCCAGAGCTCCCTAGTCACGTGAAGGGGTGGTTCTGTAGACCCGAGGAAAACTGATGCGCAGTCCGGGGGGCGGGGGCTACTACGCTTCCCTTCCACCTCCCCAGCTCCCGGTCAGGCGTGATCTCGCGTGAGGTGGGGAGTATCTTCTCGCGAGAACTAGGTCGGAATCCCTCCAGGTCCGCCTCCTTGGTGAGGAGGAGGAGAAGGAGAAGGAGGCGGAGGCGGAGGGAGGAGGAAGCCCCGTCGCGGCCTCCGCCGCCGCCAACGGGGCTGTCCCTGTACCTCCCGATGGAGTTTGAGGCCGTGAAGCCGCCGCCGAGCTCTGCCCCGGCGAGACGAGGCGCCTCCGTCGCCGAGCCGCGCGGTCGCGGGGCTCCCGGGAGCGGCCCTTAGCGACCCCGCCCGGTCCCCCTCAGGTAGGGCGGGGGCGGGCACGATGCGGCTCGGGGCCAGCCTGGGTCCCAGGTCCCCGGCGGTCGGGCGGGTGACCGGTCTCAGCCCGGGGTCTGTGCGCTGTCGTCGCCGGTGCCCCGAGGGTAGGAAACCGAGGGCCGCACCTGACACCCGGACCGGGCCCGGAGTCTCGGGCCGGAGGAGGCCCCTCGCCCCGGTAGGGCTTTTTCAGTACCAAGCGCTCGGCGCTAATGGCCACCTCCGGTCGACACCGGCCGAGGGGACGCTTCTGCCCCTAAGGAACCCATGCAAGCAAAGACCAGGCTTCCCTCTCCCTTTTCTACACCAGTTAGTAAGAGTGGGGTTGGAGGAGGTCCTCGAAACCAAGTCCTCTCCTGGCTTTTCGGCTTTCTGCCCTGGGGCTTCCCGAGATCCTAAAGCAGGAATGGTGGAGGCGATCTGAGTGGTAAATAGGGACCCTGGCTAAACAATGCCCTGGGAGGGCTTAACCTCCTGGGAGGGAGAGGGCCGGACCAGAGTGGTTGCACAGTGGTTGTGACGGAGCAATGGCGTTGAAACAGCCAGGGAATTCTGCTATGGTTTTCTTTCCCTCCTTCATTTTTCCTTCTTGGGGAAGCCTCTTAAGGAGACTCTTCCACCATCTTAGAAGAATGGTAGAAAGCATCTTTGTTTCTCAGAAGCAGCTCTACTTTTCTCTGTTCTTAGCTTTCAGGAAGGAAGAAGATGGGGGTAGCTGTCATTTCCATCCTTGGAATCACAGAACAGTTTAAGATACCGGCAGATAGAACCTTGACATCAAAATAGCCTCAAGTAATCACTGACATAAAGTAGATCTAATTTCATGATTCCCACCCTCTTTTTTTGTTTTTAAAATAACTACCTAGTTCCCTTTTAATTCCTACTCTCCCCTTAGCTAGGCCCTTTCTTTTTAATTCCTACTTTCCTCCCACCACCTGTGTTAGAATGACTTTGTATCCCAAATAAAGTGCTTGAGTAATCTTTTTTCTATTTTTGTATTAGTCAAACTTTTAAGTTCCAATAGGAACTTTTGATTAACTTGAGAAAGTTAATGTTGCTACACTAAATTGATATAATTATACCCAAAAGCAAAGAAAGAAGTATTTTAGTTAGCTTTGTGCAGCCTGTTTATAGTTAAACATAAAAATTTAGTTGTGGCTTCTCGAAACATTAAGAAGACTTCATGGATTCTTTTATCTGTCTAAAAAGCTGCACCACTGTTCTAACATAACATCCCTTTCTTATGTTGTTTACTTCCACATTCAGTTCTTGAAGAAATCGAGGCCATTACATCCTGTCAAAGACCATCTTTCAATATTGCTGTTTTTGTTGATTTGGAGATTGATGTTTTCCAAATTTTTAGAGTTTGGAAAATAGCTAGAAGGACAAAATGTTAAACATACATTCCAGACATGTTTAGAAAAAGCAGATGTTATAATTCAGATTGGCGCCTATTTGAGGATTTAATTGCAGTCGTGTTCATTAGTGGATTCTTTGAGTTACTCCTGATCTGTTATTACTGTGGGGTCAACCTGACATTTAAGAAGACTTATGTTCTTTGTTCATATGTTTTCATTAATTCATTTTCTGCTTTTGTAGTTTGCTGTGTCTTCCAGTTTAAAAAATGTCAAAAAAATTCTTTTGGGAGGGAAAGCATTTTTCTTTACACAGAATTTTATATTCAGAAATAGAACTTCCACATTGTATGCAATATCAAATAATGATAAATAAACTTACAATAAGATCTTATTATAATAAGTACTTGTTTATTGTTTTGGTTGGACTGGGTTGAAGTTTCATTTTCTATTGATGCAAAAAGGAAGCATGTAGTAAAATAAAGCCAGCTGAAAATTTAAAATAATGTTTTGCACCTAGTCTCATAAATGTTAAGTTACATCTTTATGATCTTCAGGCTTTTTAGTTTTATGAAAACCTTCCTAAGTGTAGATGTAACTTTAACCTCAAATTCTTAATAAAAATTAGTTTTGAGTATTACTTTATAATTTTAAGTACTCTAGAGTTGCACAGTCCAACACTAGCCGCTAGCCACATGTGGCAATTGAGCACTTGAAATGCGGCTGGTGTGAATTGAGATGTGCTATAAGTGTAAAATACACACCAGATTTCAAGACTTAGTCCAAAAAAAAAGAATTAAAAATATAATTTTTTATATTGATTACATGTTGAAATGATATTTTGGATAAATTGGGTTAAATAAATTATTATTAAAATTAATTTCACCTGTTTTTCCTTTTTTTAATGTGACTCCTAGATATTTTATTTTTTCTTTATTTTTTTTAATAGATCTTTATTGGAGTATGATTGCTTCACAATACTGGTTAGTTTCTGTTGTACACCACAGTGAATCAGCCATATGCATGCATATGTCCCCATATCTCCTCCCTCTTGAGCCTCCCTCCCAACTACTAGATATTTTAAATTACTTGTAGCTCACATTATATTTCTGCTGGACAGTGCA
Organism: Lagenorhynchus albirostris; assembly: GCF_949774975.1. Lineage (NCBI taxonomy): Eukaryota > Metazoa > Chordata > Mammalia > Artiodactyla > Delphinidae > Lagenorhynchus > Lagenorhynchus albirostris. The sequence goes on from NC_083101.1 coordinate 12,405,417, forward strand.
GTTCTAGAGTACTGCTCTTCCAAGAAATAAATTATCTGAATAGAAGTAGATGCATGAAAACCAAAAATTTCCTGCCAGAATGTCTTCTTATAATCAGAATAACCAAAAGGCTAAAGACTTTGATAATATGAAGGGTAAATTTATCCAGTGGCCATTATTTGATAGGCAGAAGTGAGTAATTAAGTTCTATCTCAAAAAAAGTATTTTTCAGGTAGTCATCACTAAAGTAGCAAAACTTTATTGGTTATATTAGTTAAAATAGAAAATTATCCCATTACTGTTCTAATAGAAGACATTGAACGTTAAATCTCATTAAAAAACTGAGTTCAACCCCATAGTGGATTTTAGAAGTAAAACTTGGGTCATATATCTTTCATAACATATACTGAAGCACGTATAATAGTCTTTTTTTTTTGCGATACGCGGGCCTCTCTCACTGTCGTGGCCTCTCCCGTTGCGGAGCACAGGCTCCGGACGCGCAGGCTCAGCGGCCATGGCTCACGGGCCCAGCCATTCTGCGGCATGTGGGATCTTCCCAGACCGGGGCACGAACCCGTGTCCCCTGCATCGGCAGGCGAACTCCCAACCACTGCGCCACCAGGGAAGCCCAATAGTCTTTAACATTGTAATTTAGTTCCTTTTTTCCAGTCCTTTTCATAAGTTTGAATACTGAGTTTTAGAACTTACAGATTATTTTCATTGGTTTTGTTTGTTAGTTTTATAGGTTAAGGTCTAAATTGTATCTATGATGCTTTAAATATAATTTTTAAAGTCCAAAACTAATTATTTTTAAGGTTTCTGAATTGCGAAGTACTGTTACAGTCCATTTCAGTAGCTTAAGTTTCTCACATGGGTGAACTAAAATGAAAACAATGTTTTAATTAACAGACCTGAGCCCTAATGTTTACATCTGTATAAAGAGAATTGTGAAATACTGTATTTTTTTATTATACAGTAGTGAATGGGGCATAAACCTTACTCTGACATTTTAAAATCATGTTTCATGGTCCTGAACTGAGTGCATAATATCATGGTGGACTAAGAAAATGAAAGTACTTAGGTGATAAGCAGTTTGCCTTTAATAAAGCAATTTCTAATTTGCATCATGTAAGAGGTGTCTATTACTCTTCCTGTTTTATGAGTTAGTACGCATTACAAGGAACTTACAGCCTGAAAAATTACTTGAGTAAAAATCTGTTTAAGATCTCCTCTCTAATATAGTATTTCTCACTCCTATGCTTTATCTTGTTGTTCTTCAATTTTAGTAACTAGTAAATAAAATGACTTAATACAAATAATTTAATTTGAATGTTTTTCTTAAGTAGTCCCTTTATATATCTAGAGGTATGGGCTTTTTAAGCCATTTTATCTCAGTTTGAGATGTTTTGGGAGTATCTTTAGGATGGATACTTACTTTACTGTTAAATATAAATGTTATTAGCAATTTAGAACTTTCATAGTTTCAAGTAAGTTACTATGGCATGTATTAGTATAAACCTGTGAGTTCTACACATCAATATATATTATTAGCTTGCTATGGGTCATTTAGATGCTTTTAAAAAAATAAATTATAGAGACAGTAGGCTATCATTTTTGATAATTATAAAAATATTTTCTAGGTAAACATTTACAGAGTGCCTTTGAAAGGAATGAAAGGTCAGTTTTGTCATCACTAATTAAACCTTTCGGTGTTTCAGACAAAATTTTATTTTGTCTTTATCATAATTGAGGAATCTAGAATTTATCAACAGTGGTACTGAGGAAAAACATTTAAAAAAGTCAAACCGTTTCTGGTATCTTACCAGGAAAGTTCAGTTTGTAATTTTCCTTTCAGAAAGTTAGAATCTGACACGTAGCAGAAGGAGAATTTGGCAAATATTTTTTTCTTTCAAAGGTATTTATTTGATTTCTGCCAAAAGTTAAATGTCTCAGCATTAATTATATTAAAACATCTGCTGTTCTTAGACCTAGAAACACATATGAGATATTAAAACTATCAAGTGTATTCCTGAATAATTTGAAACACTTCAAAACTAGTAGGCGAAAATATGAAAGGCAGCATTTTTATGTTTGGTTCAAACTGAAAGGGCTTTTCTCCCCCCACTGATTAACTTTAACGTAAAGCATTTCAGGATGATCTTGGAAAACTAAGTAAGGAAAGAGTATTTGCTACTAGTTTCCTATTACCCAGTGGCCCATGGTATCCTAACCCACAGAATTAGCATTTCCAAACAGGTGGCCATTAAGAAAAAAATAGATGCAGTGTCTTGTTTTGATAAATATTTTATCAGTTCAAGTTATTAACTAAATTAGGGCTCTCAGCACTAGATTTAACATGAAATTCATCCTTCCTTAAAGGTCTTTTCCTTGTATAATTCGGCAGCCTAGAAGACTAAACATTAAAAATGTTGAACAGTTTCAAGGAGTGATGTGTTCACCTGCTCAGTGCTCATCTCTGAAGTTCGAAGCAGACTTTTTAAGATTGATGGCATTGACAGATGCGGAAATGTGAAAGTGAAATGTGTAAAATAAAGTAAACATAGTTTGCAAGATTTGGGTAGTTTATAAATAAAGATATTAGATACTTTGCATCAGAGCTGTTTGAGGAAAAGTTTGTGTAGGTGCTTTTTACACAACAAGTTCTGTAATTCATTTTTACCAAGGTATTTTTTAAAACCTTAGTTTTTTTGAACATAAAAAGCACAATAAAGGCTAATAGAATTCCTCATTTGAGTGTGGGGTTATTTGAGAATCAGTTATACACTTTTCTGTCCTGAATCTGATTACATTTTTAAACATCTAATTTCTGTGGCACTAATATATTTGGATTGGTAAACGTTCTTATGAAATAAAGTATTGGCTGATAATTGCCCTAAATACCTAGATTTCTTGTTCACCAGAGAGCATCTGTCAGACTTATATAAGTTTTGAATTGGACGATGCAGAAAATTTGTGAAATGTAGAGTGTTCAAGTTCGGGATCTAAAGATTTTATTTTAATTTTTATATATATTTTAAAAATTATTTATTTATGTATTTATTTTTGGCTGCGTTGGGTCTTCGTTGCTGTGCGCGGGCTTTTCTCTGGTTGCGGCGAGCGGGGGCTACTCTTCGTTGCGGTGCGTGGGCTTCTCATTGCGGTGGCTTCTCATTGCGGAACACAGGCTATAAGGCACGCGGGCTTCAGTAGTTGTGGCAAGTGGGCTCTATCTAGAACGCAGGCTCAGTAGTTGTGGCACACGGGCTTAGTTGCTCCGCAGCATGTGGGATCTTCCTGGACCAGGGCTCGAACCTGTGTCCCCTGTACTGGCAGGTGGATTCTTAACCACTGTGCCACCAAGGAAGTCCCAGGATCTAAAGATTTTAAATTAGAGGTTTTGATACTAAATATTTTATTAAAAATTATGGAATGTTTTAATCTTAGGAATAAGAAAAGAAAAATCAGTCATGTTTTTCCGTGTGCCTTTTAATCATATGCATATATAAAGATAGAAATTTAAACAGTTGACCCTTGAATAATGCTGGGGTTAATCCACATATAATTTATACTTGTCCATCTGCATCCATGGTTCCTCTGCATCTGTGGATTCAATCAGCCATACTCCGTAGTACTGTAGTATTTAGTACTGAGAAATATCTGTGTATCTACCAAATGTAAAATGGATGGCTAGTGGGAAGCAGCCGCATAGCACAGGGAGATTAGCACAGGGAGATCAGCTCTGTGCTTTGTGACCACCTATAGGGGTGGGATAGGGAGGGTGACGCAGGAGGGAAGAGATACGGGGATATATGTATATGTTATGTACATGTATATGTATAGCTGATTCACTTTGTTATAAAGCAGAAACTAACACACCATTGTAAAGCAATTATACTCCAATAAAGATGTTTAAAAAAAAAGCATTATTTAAAAAAAAAAGAAAATTATATGTGTATAAGTGGACCTGGGCAGTTCAAGCCTGCATTATTGAAGGGTCAACTGTATTTTGCTGTTTTTCTGTTTAGAGTTATTAGATAAGAATATTATTTTATTCTTCAACATCTTGCTCATTGGACCTGACAGTTTTTGGGTCATATATATATATATATATATATATATATATATATATATATATATATCACTGATATGTTTTGTGAAAAGTATTGTAGGGAATTACATTCAAGATTTGTATTTTCTTTTTTTTTTCTTTTACTTTGGCACTGTATTTTAAGGTTAGCATCATTCTTTCATTTATGGACAAATGGCTCTATCATTAACAGTCTTCTCTCATACTTTTTCAGTACCTTAGTTAGCCTCATAGTCAAGTCCTGACCAGAGATTTCCTCTTTTGCGAAACTGCCAAGGTGAACTATCCTTGACTGACTTGGTCATTCAGGTGGCAAAGCTGTTCCTTCACTCCTGACTCACCGTGATTTTGTTTGGATCAGTATTTCCAGAGTTCACTAACTCTTAGGTCATATCTTACTATGCTTGGGGGTAGTAGATATCCAAGGGAAACACTTTTTTTTTAAAATTAGCAATCCAAAGTAATTTATTTTTCTGAAAATGAAATTGTGGAAAGTTAATCTGTTTATTTGATGTGGTCATTAAGAAAAATACATGAAAGCTTTGATGCGCAACTGATATAAATATGTTTAGTCAGAAGGAGCACTATTAGGATATTGTTTTTGCACAAAAACTTTTCAGAAATTTAATTCAGCAAATAGATTTAAAGAAAAAGATGTTCAAAGCATATAGAATTATTCAGAATTGTTTTAGGTTTTGGGCCTCCCTGGTGGCACAGTGGTTGGGAATCCTCCTGCCAATGCAGGGGACACGGATTCGATCCCTGGTCCAGGAAGATCCCACATGCCGTGGAGGAACTAAGCCTGTGCGCCACAACTACTGAGCCCACGCCTAGAGCCCGGGCACTGCAGCAAGAGAAGCCACCGCAATGAGAAGCCCGCACGCAGCAATGAAGACCCAACACAGCCATAAATAAATAAATTTATTTTTTAAAAAAAAGTGTTCTAGGTTTTGAAGCTGTGATGGTTGACTTAAGCAGTTAACTCTTGAAAGGTGAATGATGAATATGTGGTTAATTCTTACTTTTGTCCATTTCCAGCTTACAAAACACTACCCAGCAAAATAATGATCTGCTAGACTGCTAACCCGAGCATCCAGCTTCCACAATGCCTGTGCAGGCAGCTCAATGGACAGAATTTCTGTCCTGTCCAATCTGCTATAATGAATTTGATGAGAATGTGCACAAACCCATCAGTTTAGGTTGTTCACACACTGTTTGCAAGACCTGCTTGAATAAACTTCACCGAAAAGCTTGTCCTTTTGATCAGACTGCCATCAACACAGACATTGATGTGCTTCCTGTCAACTTCGCACTTCTCCAGTTAGTTGGAGCCCAGGTAACCTTTCAGGATTTTACGTGTTTGATATAAGTAATAATTATAGAACTTTGTTCATCAAGGGGTACAAAGTATGTTTAGGGATATTTGAGACATAAAAAATACTCAGTATACCTGATTTTCATTATTGTATTCCGCAAATGATTTTCTTTAGATAATGTCATAAATCCTTATGCAAAACTGTAAATTGCATATAATTATATACTTTTTTGTATTCAGTGTTGTGGTCAAAAGTTATGTTTTTTTTGTTTTGTTTTGTTTTTGTTTTTTTTGTTTGTATTTTTGCGGTACGCGGGCCTCTCACTGCCGTGGCCTCTCCTGCCGTGGAGCACAGGCTCCGGACACGCAGGCCCAGCGCGCACGGCCCACGGGCCCAGCCGCTCCGCGGCACGCGGGATCCTCCCAGACTGGGGCACGAACCCGCATGCCCCGCATCGGCAGGCGGACTCCCAACCACCGCGCCACCAGGGAAGCCCCAAAAGTTATGTTTTTAAGTGATTTTGGTGGATAAGAAACATTTTTGTATAAGCATATGTAAATATTTAGTCATTAGGGTGCGTGAAAAGAAATGTAATCAAAGCTTTGGCCAGAAATCAACCATCTATAACCCTTAAGTGGAGGTTTTTTGGTTTTCTTTAAAACTTCACTTGACTTTTAGGATGATATTATAAATGAGAAAATACGTCTGTATAGGTATATATACATATATAAGATGTATATATAGAAAACCAATTTCTAGAGTGTCAGTAACAAATTCTGCAGTTTCTGCTTATGCTCATATGCTATAGAAATAGCATATCTTATTTATCATTTTACTGAATCAGCAAGACCCTAGATTTATCATAATTTTCATATAATGAGGGCCTATTTTGTGTTAGGTATGATAGTAAGCAGTCCACATCTATTATCACTAATTCTTGTCATAGTTCTTCTGGTAGTTATTATCCCCATTTTACAGGTGAGGAAGAAGATGAAATTCTGTACTTCATGTACTACATATTAAAGCAAGAAAGTAAGGATTTTTCTGATTAATCACTTCTTAGAAAATTCAGTGAATTAAAATACTCCATTCCTTTAGTGTCTTGATATTTGAGGTTTTCCTTTTAAAGCACATTTCTTTTCAGTGTTCATAATCCAGTTAGACACTCTGAAATCAAGATGCATCTATTTATCAATAGTGTGTCATAAATTAATTGGCAGTTTTTTCCTTAATGGTGCATAAAACAATGGTGCCTCTTGCAAACAGTGGCATCTTAGATTCAATAAAATACTGTAGATTATTTGTAATAATACTAGCTATCATTTAGCATCTGCTATAGGTCAGGTATTGTGTTTTTTCACTTATAAATGTTCTCTCAGTTGGTCCTTAAATTATCTTGCAGGTCTTTACAATATGACTTCTATTACCTTTTCTATTACCTTTTCAGCCTTATCTCCTGCTCTGTCCTCACTCTTTCTGCTTAAGCCACACTGGCTTCCTAACCAATTGTCAGATGTACCAAACTTGTTCCCACCTGAGGGCTTTTTCAGTGACTGTTATTTTGCCTAAGATACTCATTTTCTCTCCTCTTTCAAGTCTATATTCAAATGTCATGATTCCCAAGGAAGCCTATCCTGACCACCCCTGTTAAAATTGCAATCCCCCTCCAACACTCTCAAATCCCCCTTATCCTTGCTGTAGAATTTTTACTGACCACCTTCTATCATACTATGTATTTATTTTTTTTTAAAATTTATTGGCTGCTTCCTCTTTACTAGAATGTAAGCTACACAAGGGCAAGATATTTTGTCTGTTTTGCTCACTGATAGATGCCTACTGCCTATATCTGCTTGGCACGTGGTAAGCACTCCATGAATATAAATATTTGTGAATTAAATTGAATTTTCATAATGGCACTGTGAAATAGGGATTTTCATCTTCATTTTGCAGATAGAGAAACCATCTTGAGCAGTACAAACTAGACTTGGAGCAGTTAAATAATTTACTCAAGATCATTTGTAGCAGTTGCAGAGCTGCCCAAGGTTTTACCCAAGTTTTGACCTTTCATTGAGAACAAGGGGGGACAGACCATAAACAATAAATATAATAAGTAAGTTATATAGGAAGCAGGTGCCAAGTGCTTAGGGGGAAAAAAGTTCTTGCCTTTTTTTGCTACTTTTTATTTTGAAATACTTTTTTTAATTGCGAAAAACAGTACACAGAGAACCTGTTAACTTTCTGCAGCTTCCCCTAATGTTAACATTTTTCAAAGTTATAGCATAGTTATCATCCCTGAGGAATAACATTGATACATTGTACAATTAAGTACCTCCTTTTTTCCTCTCATTAATTCACCCAACCCATGCTATTAAGTATGATATCCTTGGTTCTTGGAAAGCAGATTGGCTAGGTGTTTGGCTTTAATTTCACTTAAACTACTTTGATTGTCTGTGTATTAGAAGTTTATACTCACCAAGATTATTATCAAATATAAAATTAACAATTGCATGAACTGGATGAATGTATTTCTTCAATTTTTCTTTGTTTTTTAGGTACCAGATCATCAATCAGTAAAGTTAAGTAATTTAGGTGAGAACAAACACTATGAGGTTGCAAAGAAATGTGTTGAGGATTTGGCACTCTACTTAAAACCACTAAGTGGAGGTAAAGGTAAGTTCATAAAAAAGTACTTTTATGGGTGAGTAGGACTTGGTAATACATTAATTTTGGAAGACTTGATGTTGATACCCTATTAAATAATTTTGAGTTTTGATAAATGAGTTTGCTTAAAGGGATCATGGAAATCTTTTTGATTGAGAACATTATACTATCTTCTAGAGATAATCAATATTGTTATTAATTTAAGAATTCATCAGACATACTACATATTGAGATTTATACAATGTTTATATTCACTGATTAAACTAATGGTGCTATAGCAGAATATTAGTTTTAATGAATCCTACTAAGACAATTTCATGTATTCATTTAGTCATTTATTAAATTTTATGGAGCACTTACAGTTAACTTACATAACTTACAGGTTAGGGTCTTCATGGAGCCCACAGTCTATTGGGGAGATAGGCATATAAGCTCAGTAAGTTAAGTGCTGAGACAGAAATGGAATTCTCTTCTGTAGGTAGGTAGCAGGTCATAGATGTAATAAAAAGTTGTTGAGTGAGTGAATTAATCAAGTATTTATTTTGTATCTGCTCTGTGCTTTCCACTGTTGGATATTTTGGACACTGGCTTCCTTGAGAAACTTATCCTATCTACCTCATTCATTCATTGAACAGATACTTAAAGAGCATGTCCTAAGTACCAGGCACTATGTTATAAATGATAATTGCTGTGGAAAGAAAACAGTATAGTTAAATGGATCAGAAATGTCAGAGTGAGGGGAAAAGGGTGAGTTGCAATTTTAAACAAGGTGATTAGTGTAGACCTTGTTAAGATGGTAGCTTTCGAACTTGAGATGAAACAAGTGAGGTAGTTAACCATGTAGGTTACTGGGAAAAGACTGTTCAAGGCAGAAGAAATAACAAAGTCCCCAAGGCATGCCTAGTGTCTTCAAAGAACAAAAACAGGATAATGTACGGAGAATGTACCTGGAGTAGGGTGAGTGAGGGGGAGAGCAGTATGAGGTAATGAAAAGGAATGGTGAGGCCAGATGTTGTACAGACTCACAGGCCATTTTAAAGACTTGAGCTTTTACTCTTAGGGAAATTGGGTGTTACTCTAGGATTTTGAGCCAGAGGAATGACATGATATGACTAATGGTAAAAGGGTCACACTAGCTGCTCTGTTGAGAATTCAGTGTAGAAGGACAAAGGGAGAACCAGGGTATTGGCTGACGGGACAAGGTTAGTGGAAGTGCAGTCTGGATGTTTTTTGAAGGTAGAATCAAGAGAATTTCCTAAATTATTGGATGTGGGTATGAAAGAAAGAGCAGGGTCAAGTATGACTCCTGAGTTTTGGGGTCTGAGCACCTGGAAAGAGAAGTTACCATCAATTTACACAAGGAATACTGCAGGGACATTAGGTTTAGATAGGAAGATCAGGAGTTCAGTTTTGGTCATGTTGAATTTGAGATGTCAAATCTTCACTTGGATGCTGTTAGGTAACCAGTGGATATATGTTAAGGAATGAGGTATGAGTTGTAATTTTGGGAGTCATTGACATACAGGTAGTATTTAAAGCAATAAGACTGGATGAGATCACCTAAGTAGTGAGTATAGATAGAGAAGAAAACAAAAACTGGGTCCTAGGCTGTTTAACATTAGGAAGTCAAGAAGAAAAGATGAAATCAGCAAAGAAGACTGGAAAGGAAGAAGGAAGGAAGAAAATTAAGAGACAGAGGTGTTCTGGAAGCCAAGTAAAGAATGTTTTTAAAGGAGTTAAGAGTGATCTGTGTTGAGTGCTCTTGAAAGGTCAGATAAGATAAGGATTGAGAATTGACCATTGATTTAGCAAAGAGGAGGTAATTGTTGTTATGAGAAGATCAGTTTTGGTCAAGAGATAGTGGCAAAAACTTGATTGAAGTAGGTTTTAAAGATTGTGAAGCAAGGATTTGGAGATAGTGAATATAGACAACTCTAGAGGATTTGCTGCAAAACGGAGGAAAGAAATGGGGCAGAGCAGGTAGGGGAAAAGGGATGAATAAAAAGATTTATTAATTTTTTTAAGATGTATGAAATAACAGCATGCTTGTTCTTACTGTATGTTGATGCAAATGATCAAGTAGGAAGGGAACAATTGATGATGTGGGAGAGAGGGAAGAATTGCTGGAGCAATATCTTTGAATCTGAAAAGGGAATAGGATCTAAGATTTTGTCATTAAACCGTGTTCTAAATGTTTTATATATAAAACAACAACAAAAAAAGCCCCCAAAACTAGAGCTGTTGTTAATCATTACATTTAGATTTTTTCATTTATTTAGGTCTAAATTTATCTTCAATAGTTTTAGTGAAGATGAAGAATAGACTAAATAAACCCAAATTACTCTCTTTTGTGGGACACACGTAGCCTAGAGAATAGGATACCCATATAAAATTCGAAGTAACTAAAAATTAGACTGCAGTTACCACAGAGAACAGGGACAAAATAGTCATTGTTAAAAAATGAAAGTACCTTATGGGGACTGATTAGGAATTGTGGCTTAATAGTTAAATACTAGATATTTTCATTAAATAGATAATGAAATTTGACTTGTCTTTTTTGATTGAAAAAAACTGTAGTTTCCTTTTTTCCTAAAGGTGTAGCTAGTTTGAACCAGAGTGCACTGAGCCGTCCAATGCAAAGGAAACTGGTGACACTTGTAAACTGTCAACTGGTGGAGGAAGAAGGTCGTGTAAGAGCCATACGAGCAGCCCGTTCACTTGGAGAAAGAACTGTAACAGAACTAATATTACAGCACCAGAACCCTCAGCAATTGTCTGCCAACTTATGGGCTGCTGTCAGGGCTCGAGGATGCCAGTTTCTAGGGCCAGGTAAGATAGATCACTGTCTTGCCTTTCTTATTGGCTATCAGATCTAGAGGATGCCAATTTTTAGGAGTAGGTGAGAATACTCAGATTTATACTTACAAATATTGACATAATCAAAGATAAATTAGTTTTTATTAATCATAATTTATATGATAAACAGTGTGATAGTGTTTTAGAATGAATTTCTCATTTCTTTAAGAAAAGTGACACAGATCCAATTTTACAAATTAGAAAAGTGAGTTAGAGAGAGGCCTAATAATACACAGGTAGTAAGTAAAGAAAAGTAAACCTTTTTATGAAAGAAATTAAAAGTTCATGATTGTCTTTAAAATTGGGAAACAAATTATTAGAAAAAATAAGAATCATCAGGGGATGATTCCTTTATAGTTACCATCATCTACATTCTGTTTAAAAAATCTTTACCTGTACCCAGGTTATGAAATACTTTCCTTTGTTATCTTCTTAAAGCTTTATTGTTTTGCCTTTCTTATTTAGAACTATAGGCTAGGAAGAATTTGTTTTTGCAAAGGAAGCTTTTTTACTAAGTGGCATTGGGACCACTGGATAGACATGTGGAAAAAGATAAAATTGGATGTAATTTTTTTTCTTCTTCTATTTCTTTTTTTCATGGATGTATTTCTTTTTTAAAAAATAATTTTCTATTTATTTATTTATTTATTCTTAGCTGCATTGCATCTTTGTTGCTACACGTGGGTTTTCTCTAGTTGCAGCGAGTGGGGGCTGCTCTTCGTTGTGGTGCGCGGGCTTCTCATTGCAGTGGCTTCTCGTTGCGGAGCATGGGCTCTAGGCACATGGGCCTCAGCAGTTGTGGTGCACGGGCTTAGTAGTTGTGGCACGCAGGCTCAGTAGTTGTGGTGCACGGGCTTAGTTGCACCGTGGCATGTGGGATCTTCCCGGACCAGGGCTTGAACCCATGTCCCCTGCATTGGCAGGCGGGTTCTTAACCACTGTGCCACCAGGGAAGTCCCCATGGATGTATTTCTTAATACTCCTTAGCTACATAAATCCAAGTAGGTTAGAAATACTTATGATTAAAAAATAAATTGTATAGGTAATAAAAACAAATACATGAGTGAATTCCTTTATAACCTAGGAGTAGGAAACACTGTTTTCTTTGGCTCCACATCCAGAAGTGATAACAGAAAAGATTGGTATTTGACTATATAATTTTTTAAATTGCATCATAATAAAACATAAGAAAAATTAAAAAAAAGAAACTTGGGGAAATATTTATATCACATACAGAGGGCTAATATAACTAATGTATAAGGTACTTGTAAAAACTCAGAAGAAAAATACCAACTACCCAATTAAAAAATTGACTAAAGGTGGAAACAGACAACTCAAGGGAAAAAGTAATGTAAATGGTCCTCAAACAGATAAAAATGTGCTTAGTCTTTCTCATATTAAGAGAAATATACATTAAAATTATAGTGAAATACCATTTCTCACCTATCAGATGGGCAGAATTCAGAAGTCTGACAACTTTTGTCTCTTGTCAAGGCTGTGGGAAAACAGGTGCTTTCATCCAGTAATAGTGGGAATGCAAAGTGGTGCAAACTTTAAAGAGAGGGATTTATCAATATCTAGCAAAATCACCTCTGCAGCTACCCTTTGGCCCAAAAGTGCTATTTCTAGGAATCTGTCCCATAAATACAGCAAAAAATGCAGAATGCATAAAGTTATAAAGCACTGTTTATAACAGTAAACAGCTGGAAGCAACCTGAATAGGAGACTGGCTTAGTAAACTGGTATATATCCTTCCAGTGGACTACCATGCATCTGTTGAAAGTAATGAGGAAAATGTATATATTCTTCTGGGTGTGATTTCTAGATACATTAAGTTAAAAAATAAAAGCAAGGTGCAGAATAGTGTACCTGTTACAGTAAAGCACACTTTTAAATAGGAAAAGGAGAGAGAGACAACCATTTTCTAATTATTTGTTTGTATTTTCCAAAGGAAGCAATGGTAGGAAAAATTTAAAAATAATAAGCATGTAGAGTAGGGAAGAACCAAGAGAAAGTAGATACAGACAGAGGCTAGATCTCGCTCAGTGTACGTTGATTTCTAGTTTGTACCCATGTAAATGTTTTATGTAATCATAAAACAATTCTTAGTAAATATAAGTTTTAAAAATTTAAATAAAATGAATAAAACAAAAACAAAAAAACACCTAAGAATGAAAAGCTAAAACATTCATAAGTTGGTAGCATATTCATCAGGAATGAACTATTTCAGGTGACTTTAGAACACAGTGTTTTTGATTTTTATATTCCTAGTGTGATATATAATAAATCCTAAATTGCATTCACTAATCATATTGTTTATAATTCTATTGGTATTGTTATTTTGAAACTATTATACAGACACACAGTAGGATAAAGCAAGTAGGTAATTATGTCAATGCCATCAGGAACCAAGGTTTTTGGCATTTAAAAAAAGAGAGATACTTTCTTAAAAAAAGAAAATGTGAAATCAAAGAATTTATGTAAAAACCCTGCATTCTTAAATTTGAATTGGCAATATAAGTACAGACTCATTTATTTTTCTTTTTCTAGAAAATGACTGTTTCCTAGCTCTGTCTACTTAAAAGGCTTGGAAGCAATGAATAGCCATAGCACCCAAAGTGTGGCCTTTAATAAATGCCATTTCCTACTAAAAAGAAGCAGGGCTCTTTTAATAAATTTCTTATCCCAGTTCTAGGGTAGAAAAGTACAAGATGAACCTGGGAAGTCTTGTGCTAGAAAGCAAAAAAGCTATTAAAGACCATCAGAATCTTGTCAAAAGGACAGAATCTGAAAAGGCTCCCACTGGACAAAAGTGGGACAATCTGAACCTCCAAATGAATAATGACTATAATGGATTGAACACATAAAATGTGTGAAAATCGATGATCTTGTAATGATAGTACAGAAAAAATAAATTGGTTATCTTTGGCAGTTGCTAGAGCACCAACACATTATGCTAAAAATTGGAAAAGGAGTAGAAAAACATCAAGCATGCTTTTTCTGACTTTCCTTTTCAAATTGCTTTCAAGGACAGTTTCTCAGGGTTTTGAGGGTAGGTTTCTCTTTTAGCAAAATTCCAGCTAATAAATTTAGAAAAACAATGTTAAGGTTAGAAAAATCACATAAAATGAATTAATGGGTCTAGGCAAGAATTATTATTGGCTGTTAAAACCAGTAGATGAAAGGTTAATAAATGAAAAAGGCCCAAACCCACTGATCAATTTTAACATTACTAAAAGTGAGACATCTCGGTCTTAAGTATCTCCTGATGTGATACATAGAATAAGGTGTATGCTTGCCTCCCCCCCAAAAAAAAACCCAAAAGCTAAAAACTCATTCTGAATCTAATCAAGTCTCTAGTTTACATGAAATAAGGAGGATAAAGGAACATCACAAATACAAAATTAGCCAAATCGAGAATGTGGGGGTATTGTTTAGAAAAATGATTGTTTCTGCAACAAATTATTTTCTTTTAAACAGGTGGGTGGGAGAGTGGGGGAGAGCTAGTATAGGTTTTTTTTTTTAAAGCTTGAAGACATACAAACCAAAAGCAATATATGGACTTTATTTGGATACTTACCCAAAGAAACCAACTATAAGAAGAAATTTTGAGACAGTGGGAGAAAATTCAACCTGAACTGGGTATTAGATGATATTAAGGAAATATATTACTCTTTTTAGATATGATAATGGCGTTATGTTAATTTAAAGTTCTTACGTGTTAGAAATACAGAATGAATTATTTAAGGATGAAGTACTATGTTATCTTGGATTTGCTTCAAACCACTCCAGCCAAAACAAACTAGAAAAGTGGGTAATGAGTAGATGAAACCTTAGTGTCAGTCGCTGTATTATGGGTACATGTTATCCCTGCTTTTCTATATGTTTAAAATTTTCCATAATACAAAGTTAAATTGAAAAATAATTTTTTAAATACATATTTATATATAATTTAAGAATGCTCACCTGTGGATAGTTCCTCATGTTTATTTACCTTACCTAAGAAGCACTAGACTAGGTATCAAATATTCTTTGTTCTATAACTCGACAACAAAAAGATAAACAACACAATTTAAATTTGGGGGCTTCCCTGGTGGCGCAGTGGTTGAGAGTCTGCCTGCTGATGCAGGGGACACGGGTTCGTGCCCCGGTCCGGGAAGATCCCACATGCTGCGGAGCGGCTGGGCCCGTGAGCCATGGCCGCTGAGCCTGCGCGTCTGGAGCATGTGCTCCGCGACAGGAGAGGCCACAACAGTGAGAGGCCCGCGTACCACAAAAAAAAAAAGGGCCAAGAACCTAAATAAACATTTCTCCATAGAAGATACGTAGATGGCCAAGAAGTACATGAAAAGATGCTCAGTGTCATTGGTCATTAAGGAAATGCAAATCGGAATCACAATGAGATACCATACCCACTAGGTTGACCATAATTTAAAAAGTGGAAAATAAAAAGTGTTGGCAAGGATGTTAGAGAACTTGGGAATGTAAAATGATGCAGGCTCCATGGAAAAACAATTTGGCGGTTCCTCAAAAAGTTAAATGTAGAATTACCGTATGACCCAGCAGTTCCACTCCTAGGTGTATACCCAAAGGAACTGAAAACAGGTATTCAAACTAATACTTGTACTCGAATGCTTATAGCAGCATTATGCACAATAGTCAAAAGGTAGAAGCAATCTGGATGTCCATCAATCCTGATGAATGGATGAACAAAATGTGGTATGTTTATAAATAGAATATTATTCAGCCATTTAAAGGATTGAGAAACCGATACATGCTACAATGTGGATGAATTTTGAAAATGTTATTTTAAGTGAAAGAAGACAGACAGAAGGTCACAATATTCTGATTCCATTTATATGAAGCATCAACAAAGGTCAATCCATAGAACCAGACATCAAGCTAGTGGTTCCCAGAGACGGGGGTGGGGGTGGGGGTGCGGTCAGGGGTATGGGGTGTGACTGATTAACGGCTATAGAGTTCCTTTCAGGTGATGAAAATGTCTTAGAGCTAGATAGAGTTGATGGTTGTACAACATTTTGAATTGTATACTTTAAAATGGTTAATTTTAGTGACGTAAATTTTACCTCAACTTTTAAAAAAGTCCTTGGTTCTAATTATAATTTTGTTGCTAACTAGTTGTGAAACTTGGCCTAGTCACTTAACTTTTCTGGGCCTCGATGTCTTACTTGGGAAGAGAGGGGTTTGATTTTTAATCTAGATTCTAGATCTTTCAGTTCCATTGTTTTCATTGAGAGTCAATGTATTTTTAACTTTTTAATTATAAATAATTTCAAATTTACCAAAAAGTTGCAAGAATAACGCAGAGAATTCCTATATACTCTTTATCCATATTCACTAGTTTTTAATATTTTGCTATATTTGTTATATAATTCACTCTCTTCTGAGCCATTGAGAGTAGGTTGCATATTTCATGCGCCTTTACCCCTTGCACTTAAGTATGTGTCCTGCGTAAAAACAGTACATTCATCAAATTCAGAAAACTTAACATTTGTACAATGCTGCAGTCTATAGTTCATACTCCAAATTTGTTGGTTATTCCAAAAATGCCTTTTATGGCATTTATTTTCTTTCATTTTATGATTGAGTCTAAGATCATGTATTGTATTTATTTGTCATGTCTCTTTTTAGTCTTCTTTAACATAGTACCATTCCTCAGCCTTTCTTTGTCTAATGTTGGTATTCGTGAAGAATACAGGCAGTTATTTTTACAGAATATTCCTTAATTTGGGTTTTTCTCATGCTTCTTCATGATTAGATTCAGATTATACTCTATCTCCCTGGCTGGAAAACAACATAAATGGATGCCTTCTTTAGGTATTGCATCCAGGGGCTAATATCACTTTTAAATTATATACAAAATAATTCTGACAGGCAAAGCAACAGTCTCATGCATTAAAAAATTACCATTTATCTTAAGACTACTATGTGTTCTCTACATGTTATTTAATTGTCATAGTAGCTCTGTGAGTTTTAAAAATGAGGGCTTTTTTTCACTTTATCTAGTTGACTACTAAATACCTACAGAAGATATATTTTGTTTAAGTTCTGTTGACTTGTGTTCTATTTGGTTGTTTAGTAGGACGCATGTTTTCTTTTGCTTGATTTCTTTTTAAGTAAACTGTATTTGCACACGTGTGATGGCCTGTTTTTCTGCTGAGTATTTACAGGCTTCAGATAATGAACCACCATAAACTAATACCCAAAGTAGTCTGACAGGCATGATCTGCAGGTCTCCTCATTTATCATGAACTCATGTTCTTTACTTCTAGCTATGCAAGAAGAGGCCTTGAAGCTGGTGTTGCTGGCATTAGAAGATGGTTCTGCTCTCTCAAGGAAAGTTCTGGTACTTTTTGTTGTGCAAAGACTAGAACCAAGATTTCCTCAGGCATCAAAAACAAGTATTGGTCATGTTGTGCAACTACTGTATCGAGCTTCTTGTTTTAAGGTAAGTAGCAAGCAACCATCTAAACATTACATGCCTGGGTGTGAGATACCTGGAATGGGTGTTACCTGGTCTAGAGGCCCCAGAAATACAGAATGCTTACAAGAGTTAAAAGGAAGCTTTGCTTTCTGCATTTATTGCATCTGTGATACTGCATATGTGTGATACTACTATGTGTGGGTGTAAGAACACATACGTGAAGGTGTCAGTAACACTGTGAGGAAAATACTTTGGTAAACTTGGCTCTTGGAATAGTAAAAGTGAACTAAAGAAGCCTACTTCATTAATGTTTACCATCTTAAAAGGGAGTCAGGAAGCATACTGAAAACTTCATAACAGTAGGTAATGTTTTAACTTACCTATTAATTATTTTTATCTCTTTCTCTGTGGTGATTAGATTAAAGCCTTTAATCTGAAGATGGCCCGTATGTTGTCTTATGGATGACAAGAGAGTGAAAAGTTGAGGATACTGACCCACTCTGCATTTAGATGGTAGGGTTTTTGGCAGAGAGGATAGGGATGAACCCTAAGTTATTTAGAAATGTAGTTTCATTGTCATATAGGCTTATGGGTGATGACAGTTACTGAGAGATGAGGAAAGTAGGCTGAATCCTTGACGTTTCTGCATGTTACAAGAATATAGGTTACTGGTGGGGACTTGAGAAGGGCCCAAGGACTTGGAAATAGAAAGACCCATTGGCTTCTATAAAGCAAAACATCTATAAAGTACTTCTATAAAGTAAAACATCTGAATTTGAAGCCAAAGCTTATTTAAGCTGTTTTGCTGGTTTTATAGTCCAAGAGTGAAAACAGTATAGGCAGAAAGGAGGTTTTCTTGGCACTCTGCTTAGTTTGAGATAACAGGTTAATTGATGATGGAAATATGTTCAAATGAGTTCACTTATCTCCACAAATGAGGGTTGGACACTATCTGCCTGATAGTTACAGTGCTTGATTGTGTTCTTAGGGCAACAATTGAAATGAATCTCTGGTTCCTCGAACATAATGTTTTTGGCTAAGCAGGCAAATTACAGAAATCATTTATCATCCTGAAGTGACTGGCTTGGTTCTCACACTGTGTATTGTTGACTTAATGTTGTTTCTTTTCCTCAATGGTATCATACAGATTTGTGGTTTATGATTGTCATACATCTACAGCTGCTCCTAATATCTGACATTTGAATAACACTAAGTTTAGAAAGATTTCAGTTTCATGCTCCCATTTCATCTTGTACTGCTGCCCTGTAGTTTAAAATGTTAAAAGCAGTGTTTACATGAATCAAAGGATATCATGCTGACAGTTGCCAAAAGGCCTCTCTCCAGGGGCATTTACTCTAATAAACTCACCATTGTTGAAGGTCTTTTCCTTGATTATAGGCTTAGAGACCTGAATTTTGGGGGTTCCTCAGGAACAGAATCACCACAACCAAGGTCACATACTACATATTATCAATTTTATAAGTTTTTTTGTTTTTTTTTTTTTTTTGCGGTACACGGGCCTCTCACTGCTGTGGCCTCTCCTGTTGCGGAGCACAGGCTCCAGACGCGCAGGCTCAGCGGCTATGGCTCACGGGTCCAGCCGCTCCGCGGCATGTGGGATCTTCCCAGACTGGGGCACGAACCCGTGTCCCCTGCATCGGCAGGTGAACTCTCAACCACTGCACCACCAGGGAAGCCCAAGAGAAGTGCAACTTTTAACTGACTTTAATTCTCATGTCATAGCTATTTTCCTGTAGAAGAGTATCAAACCTTTGCTTAGCATGGAATCAGAACAAGGGGAGTTAATGATTCTCTTGTTTAATGCAGTGATTCTAAACTGAAGATACATCAGAATCACCTCTGGAGTTTTGAAGAGTATACATTTGTGGGTCCCATCCCTCGATATTTTGATTTGGTATATCTGATACCAAACTATACCAGTGAGACTTGAGCATTCATATACACTTGTTAATTATGCGGTCCTTGAAACCAGGGATTCTGATTACCTGAAATTGTAGTTTTCAAAGCTTCATAGGTGATTTTGATGCACGTTTATAGAACTTTAATAGGACCAGGCTCTGTTAGCCACCTGTATACATCTTACAACTCAGGTGGATAGATGTTCATGCTGCCCAAGAGGCACCTTGTACCTTGGTGGTTAGATGAATGTTACCATCCTCTGGTTTTTTGGGTTTCTTTTTTGGATTAATAATTCCTCCTTTTGGGCTTCCCTGGTGGCACAGTGGTTGAGAGTCCGCCTGCTGATGCAGTGGACACAGGTTCGTGCCCCGGTCCGGGAAGATCCCACATGCCGTGGAGCGGCTAGGACCGTGAGCCATGGCCGCTGAGCCTGCGCGTCCGGAGCCTGTGCTCTGCAGCGGGAGAGGCCGCAACAGTGAGAGGCCCGCATACAGCAAAAAAAAAAAAAAAAAATTCCTCCTTTTGTTTCCTCAGTGTTTCTTTTTTTTTTTCTTTAATATTTATTTATTTATTTGGTTGCACCAGGTCTTAGTTGCATCAGGCGGGCTCCTTAGTTGCAGCATGTGGGCTCCTTAGTTGCGGCATGAGAACTCTTAGTTGTGGTATGCATGTGGGATCTAGTTCCCTGACCAGGGATCGAACCCAGGTCCCCTGCATTGGGAGCGTGGAGTCTTTCTTACCCGCTGTGCCACCAAGGAAGTCCCTCCTCGGTGTTTCTTTAAGTAGGTTATTTTGTGATTTCTAAGTTATACTCTGCTCTTTCTTAAATTCTATGTAAGGCTGTGTTGATTAGAATTTTGGGTGTCCCATACTTTTTTATAATGTATTTATATATTCTCAAAGAGAATTGTGAACTGATACTATTAAGTTAACTCTCAGATGATAACTTGATTTCCCCACCTTCATGTTCTTGGGGTCATACTACTGCTGTCTCATGTGCCAACAACAGCAATCAAGACTACCAGTGAGGTGGTCTAGGGAGATTTTCATTTCCTGATGAGAAAATCATCAATTTGAATAGTTTGAACTATTTGTTCAATCTAAGGTTCAGAGCCTGTACTCTGCCTAGATATTCTGAATTCTAACCAGGTATCAAATTTCATTGTGGCCATTAGCAAGTTTTAGTGGTTCAGAAATAAGTGTGTATCATTTATTGCGGAAATTATCTAGCCACATACCTGCATGTTTAGATAATTAGACAGTTACTAGGACATGTGAAACTCTACCTTTTGAATTTATGTTTTTTATCACTTAAGTATAGATTAAAGCTATAAAAATACCCTAATAAATTTTGTGGTGGCAGAAAAATTCTTAATTTCTTAATCATCACCCATAGCACTAATGTTTGCCTAACGATCATGTCCCTCTTCTACTTAAAAGTCCTCAGTGGTTTCCCATTCCGTACAGGATAGTATGGTCATACCTCAGATATTGCAGGTTCTGTTCCATACCACTGCAATAAGGCGAATATAGCAATAAAGCGAATACAGCAATAAAGCGAGTCATAAATTTTTTGGCTTCCCAGTATATATAAAAGTTATGTTTACACTACACTGTAGTCTATTGTGTGCAATATCATGATGCCAAATAAGTATGTACTTTAATTAAAAAATACTTTATTGCTAAAAAATGCTAACCATCATCTGAGCCTTCAGCAAGTCATAGTCTTTTTGTTGGTGGAGAGTCTTGCCTCAGTGTTGATGGCTGCTGACTGATCAGGGTGGTGGTTGTTGAAGGTTGGGGTGTTAATGGCAGTTTCTTAAAATAAGACAACAATGAAGTTTGCCCCACTGATTGACTCTTCCTTTCACAAATGATTTCTCTGTAGCATGCAATGCTGTTTGATAGCATTTTACCCACAGCAAAACTTCTTTCAAAATTGGAGTCAATCCTCTCAAACCTCGCTGCTGCTTTATCAACTAAATTTATGTAATATTCTAAATCTTTTGTTATCATTTCAACAGGCTTCACAGCTTCTTCACCAGGAGTAGATTCCATCTCAAGAAACCATTTTCTTTGCTCATGCATAAGAAGCAACTCCTCATCCATTAAAGTCCTCATGAGATTGCAGCAATTCAGTCACATATTTAGGCTCCACTTCAGTTCTCGTTCTCTTGCTGTTTCCACCACATCTGCAGTCACTTCCTCCACTGAAGTCTTGAACCATTCAAAGTCATCCATGAGGGCTGGAATCAACTTCCTCCAAACTCCTGTTAATGTTGATATTTTAACCTCTCTCTGTGAATCACGAATGTTCTTAGTGGCATCTAGAATGGGTGAATCCTTTCCAACCGGTTTTCAGTTTTCTTTGCCCAGATCCATCAAAGGAATTACTATCTATGGCAGCTCTAGCCTTACAAAATGTATCTCTTAACTAATAAGACTTGTCAGAATTACTCCTTGATCCATGGGCTGCAGAACGGATGTTGTGTTAGCAGGCATGAAAACAACATTAATCTCATTGTATATCTCTATTGGAGCGCTTGAGTGACCAGGTGCATTGTCAATGAGCAGTAATATTTTGAAAGGAATCTTTTTTTCTAAGCAGTAGGTCTGATCAGTGGGCTTAAAATATCTAGTAAACCATATTGTAAACAGATGTGCTGTCATTTGGGCTTTGTTGTTCCATTTCTAGAGTACAGGCAGAGTAGATTTAGCGTAGTTCTTAAGGGCCCTAGCTAGGATTTTTGGAAAGGTAAATGAAGATTGGCTTCAATTTAATGTCACCAGCTGCATTAGCTCCCAACAGGAGAAGCTTTGAAGCTCTGAAGACAGGCACTGACTTCTCCTGTCTAGCTATGAAAGTCCTAGGTAGCGTCTTCTTCCAATACAGGACTGTTTCATTTACATTGAAAAATCTGTGCTTTAGTGTAGCCTCTTTCATTAATTATCTTAGCTAGATCTTCTGCATAACCTCCTGCAGTTTCTACGTTAGCACTTCCGGCTTGCTTCATCTTGTAATTTTATGTTATAGAGTCGGCTTCTTTCCTTAAACCTCATGAACCAACCACTGCTACGTTCAGACTTTTCTTCTGCAGTTTCCTCATGTCTCTCAGCCTTCAGAGAATTAAGGGGAGTTAGGGCCTTGCTGTGGATTAGGCTTTGGCTTAAGGGAATGTTGTGGCTGGTTTGATCTTCTATCCAAACCAATAAAACTTTCTCCATATCAGCAATAAGGCTCTTTTGCTTTCTTATCATTTGTGTGTTCACTGGAGTAGTGCTTTTAATTTCCTTTAAGAACTTCTCCTTTGCATTCACCACTTGGCAAGCTCTTGGCACAAGAGGCCTAGGTTTCAGCCTGTCTTGGCTTTCAACATGCCTTCCTCACTAAGCTTAATCATTTCTAGCTTTTGATTTAAAGTGAGAGATGTGACTCTTCCTTTCACTTGAAGCCCTTTGTGGGGCTGTTAACTGGCCTACTTTCAATATTGTTGTGTCTCAGGGAATAGGGAGACCTGAGGAGAGGGAAAGAGGCAGGGGAACACCAGTTGATAGAGCAGTCAGAACACACATTTATCAATTAAGTTCACCATCTTTTATGGATGTGGTTCATGGCGCCCCAAAACAACAATAGTAACATAAAATATCATTGATCACAGATCACCATAACAAATGTAATAATAATGAAGTTTGAAATATTGCAAAAATTAACCAAAATGTAACACAGAAACATGAAGTGAGTAAATGCTGTTGGAAAAATGGCGCCAATAGATTTGCTTGACACAGAGTTGCCACAGACCTTCAGTTTGTAAAAGACACAGTACCTATCGGTGAAGCACAATAAATTAAATGCAATAAAACAAATTGTGCCTGTCCCCAAATTTCTCACCATAGTATACAATGCCCTCTGTGATTCTTCTCCAGCCTACATCTTAGCCTTTAATTCCATGTGCTCTGCTCTTTCATGTTTCTGTTTACCACTTGCTACTCTTTTGAGAATTCTATTCCTCACCCTTCTTTGCCTGGGGAACTCCTGTTCATTCTTCAGGACTCAGTTCATGTAGCCTTCTGTTGGGGGAAGCCTTCCCTGATACTCACCCTTCCCTCCCCAACCTGTCAGATTTAATTGCCTTTCCTTTATGTTGCCATAGAGTCTTACAATAGCACTTATACTATAACTTTCTATTTACAAGTTTCTTCCCTACCACCTGCTGAGCTCATTGAAGGAAGGCAGAACTATGTATTAGGTTTTGTAAGTTCTGCTTTGTTCCAAAAAGAATTTGTGGTGAGGACATTATTTTCTTTGTACCTTCTCCATGTAGTATCTGATAGGCTATAGGTATCTCCCCCATCTAAAAAAAAGAAAAAATTGTTTGGGGAAGGAGAAAGAGCAGAGTAATTCTGATGGGTTTTTCTCTCCTTTCTATTTTTTAGGTTACCAAAAGGGATGAAGACTCTTCCCTGATGCAGCTAAAGGAGGAATTTCGGAGTTATGAGGCTTTACGCAGAGAACATGATGCCCAAATTGTTCATATTGCTATGGAAGCAGGACTCCGTATTTCACCTGAGCAGTGGTCTTCACTTCTGTATGGTGACTTGGCGCATAAATCACACATGCAGTCTATCATTGATAAGGTTTGTGAAATTAGAGACGCTGATTTTATATCAGTCTGCTACATTGGAGAGTATTTGAATCTTTTGTAGGGAGTAAAGAGACAACCAATTGGAGAGTCCTGTTTTTACATATAAGACTATTATAAATATCTTTCTTTTTTATTATTTTCTAACTTTTAAAATAAACTAAGGGGGGCAACAGGGAAGCAAATACAGGATGTTAGCATAAAAGTAGCCAGGCTAACCAAGTCTGTCATTTATCTATATTCTGACACCAGTTAGCTAATAAATAAGTTTTCTAAGTGTCTAATGATGAATTTCATAGGGCAGATTCTGAGGTGAAAATTTAATTCATCATTGATACTCCTACTATGGAATCTGAAGACACTTGAAAACCTATTCAGTATGTTGACTAAATGAAAGCATTTGAATATAGACAGGTCATAAAAACCAGAGTAAAAACCATTCTGTTTTCTTTTTATGTTAGCTGCAGTCTCCAGAATCATTTGCAAAGAGTGTTCAGGAATTGACAATTGTTTTGCAACGAACAGGTGACCCAGCTAACTTAAATAGACTGAGGCCTCATTTAGAGCTTCTTGCAAACATAGACCCTAATCCAGGTATGTGACAAAATAATTGCTTATACATTTTCTACCTTTGAGGTAAATAACACAAGAGACTTACTGCTAACAAATTCTTTTCGTCATCCCATCCCCTTGGTGGACTATACAGATGCTGTTTCACCAACTTGGGAGCAGCTAGAAAATGCAATGGTAGCTGTTAAAACAGTGGTTCATGGCCTTGTGGACTTCATACAAAATTATAGTAGAAAAGGCCATGAGACACCTCAGGTAAGCACATTTATTGCACTTCTGACTGCTCTTAAATTTTTAACAGGGCATCCTGAACATCTTAACAAGCTGTTTGGTTAATGGACTCCTTATGTGACTCCACTCTCACATAAGTTTTTATTGTCTCTCTTCTTTTGAGAGAAACCCAAGTTTTAGTGCACCTGATAAATAATTCATAGTACAGCAGCAGTTGGAGGCATATCTTGAATATGAGTTTACTGCAGGTTTTTTTGACCAACTCTATAGATCTGATTCCTTCCAAATATTTTGTCTAATTTTCTTCTAATGTGGGGAAATTGTCACTTTTTTCTCCTTTGCTGCCATACCAATGAATTCATGTTTGTATATGTGTGGAAGTAAATAAATATTTTCAGTGTCCTTTGAAGGAGTTATTTAAGGTAAAATCCTTCATTCTAGTAATAACGTTCATTTATTAAATCACTATGAGCCAGTCCCTATGTTCAGTATTTTACATATATTATTTCTAATCATCACAGCCACCTGCAAGATAATTGCTGTTCCCAAGCTGAAGTTTAAAGAGGTTAAATAACATATGTAAGGTCATTCTGGCAGTAAGTGACAGAACTGGTATCAAATCTACTCCAAAGTGATCTTTCCACTCTTCTGTCCTTATTCTATTAGAAGACATTATAATGTTCAAATCTTAACTGAAAGATGAATGTTTTATATTTATTAAGGTCATAGAAATAACAATGACATCTTAGATTTTGATGCAAATTATAGCAGTTATGATGATGTTTTTATATTTTGCCTCATTATTTGTATGAACTTAGCTCCAAGCCTTAGAAGAAAGGTGTACTCTCAAATTGACAAATAAATTAGTATTTCTTAATTTTTAACTTCTGGGGTAAGTTGTATTCTCCCTTTTCCTGAGAACATTTAAGTGGACAAAGCTTCTGGCTTTTTTAATGCTTTTTGAAATTGGTTGCTTGATTTGGGTATCATAATTTTGAGACAGCAGTGAATTGATGAGAAAATCTTTTATTTTCGTGGGCATTTTGTTGCCTGACAAATAAGTAACATAACATTTGAACCAGTTCCAGATAATTCTCAGAATGAATATCTAAAATGCCAGCTCAGGGTTATGCCACATAACTCATAACAGGAAACAATGCAGTGGTAGTTGTGTCAGCACAAGAATTACTTATCTAACATGAAAAAGAATTAAAGGTGTAATAAAATTCTGGAGTCCCAAGAGTGAGTGACAACTGGAATCTTCACTTTTCCAAACATTGATTTTCTTTTCGTAGCCTCAGCCAAACAGCAAATATAAGACTAGCATGTGCCGAGATTTGCGACAGCAAGGAGGGTGTCCACGAGGAACAAATTGTACTTTTGCCCATTCTCAGGAAGAGCTTGAAAAGTAAGTTACGAGAACTCTTTTATTTGGGATTAATTTTTGGTCATTATGAAAGTGTTATATAGAGTCTTAAAGTTTGTGATTAGTTTCAAAGATGCAATCAAGTTTGCATTGTGGAAGTCTTTAGGTTGAAAAATAACCTTTTCTTTTGAAACCACACCTTGTTGCTTCTGGCAGCATGGTTAACATAATAAGTGATTTAGAACCTTATTCAGCTGTCATATTTTAGACCATTGTATATCTGGAATCCATGTTTCTGCTAAACACCTGTGCAGAATGAAAGTATTCTTATGTTCACTTTTACTTGCTCAGGTTCCATTGAAGGTAACAACTGAGTCCCAGGTAAAATGGTAAAGCAGATACATTTTCTTTTTATGGTTTTTGGTCTTTTTAACATTCTTTTTTCTGTCTTCTTTTCCCTTTCTCTTGTCCTATGGGTAATCCCTTTTTCTATGTCCATTTACCCCAGACATAAAAGTAAATGGATATAAGCTGTAATATGTGTTGTCCAAGTTTTTGTTATTTTGTTTTTTAACCAAAACATTCATCATTGAGATCTCACCAAAAATTGATTCCAGCCTTTCTACTGAATAACTGGTCTTTATATCAACTCTTAATGGACATCTCTCTTGTTTTTAGACATTTTAAACCCGATTTGAGCTAATTTTCTCCTATTATACATCTTCTCTTGTGTACATCTTCTATCTGCTATCCCTAAGTGTACCCTGTCCAGCCAGTTATACGTGCCATGTTATAGGAATCATCTTTGCCAGCTTTCACCTGCTTGTCTTAGTCACCAAGTTCTGTCAGTTCACCTTCCTATATATTTCTTGACTCTTCCTTGTTCTTTCTGTCCTTATAGTCTAAGCTGTCATCCCCTTTTCTTGATCCATGGTTGCCTCCTAACTAGTCATCTTACAGCTATCGTTGCCCACCCCCAATCCCATTATTCCCCCCAAAATAGGGAGAACTTTACACATAAGGCTCATTGCAGGTAATGAGACTTGGGCATCCCTGTGGATAAACATATAAAATCTGCTCTGGCCCGCAAGACTCTGCTTCATCTAGTTTGTGCCTGCCTTTTTTATCTCATCTCACAACGCTCCCTAATTTTATTGTATACTCAAGCCACGCTGACTGTTTGTCAGTGCCATGCTCCTTCCCACCTGAAGTCTTTTATATAATGTGGTTCCTTCTAGCCTTGTCTTTGGAGCTTTCCCTGTGCCTAGCTCATCCTTTCTTTTTCAGGGGCATCCCCCCAGTATTTCATACTAAACCAGGTTCCTCTTTTTCCTGCTTATCAAAATTATAATTAGCTTATGGAGTCTGTCTTGGGGGTTGACAAACTTTTCTGTAGAGATGCAGTTAGTGAATGTTTTCAGCTTGGTGAACCATTCATTGATCTCAGTCAACCCACTCTACTCTGCCACTGTAGCAAAAAAGCCACCATAGACAATGCATAAAATGGGCATGGCTTTAAACTTTATTTACAAAAACAAGCAACTTTGACCCATAGGTGATAGTTTGCTGACCCCTGATCTATTTATTGAATGTTTGCCTTACTGAAGTGTAAGGTCCATGGACTATATATCCATCTTGTTTATTATTGTCTCCTCTTTTCAGTGGCTAGCACTGGGCCCTGCACATAATGAACTCTACAGCAACAGCAGTGTGATAGAAGATAAATGTGTGTGCATTAAAAAGAAGAGCAGAAACATGCTTCCCTTCTTACTATCCCCCTGCTTCTCCCAGACTGGAAGATCCCAGAGAGGCTGCAGGAGTCTTAAGAAAAAAAGGGTGCTGTTTGCATCTAGTCTAGGCAGTTCTATATGATGTATACAGAGTTTTACATCAAGATGATTTTTTAGACTCGAGATATTTTGAGCTTGTCCATACCTGAAGTAGAGCTTTTTAGTTAAAATAGAGCTTTTTAGGGGACCTTGCTTGGGAGCACTTAAAAAAGAGAAGAAACTGTGTGATTTCATACTCCACTCACAACTGGTGCCCACCTGAAAATCCATTTTACCTCTTACACCTTCAAATTGGCTTCCTGCTCTCCATCTCCAGTTCCTACTTCAGAACTTTATTATTTCTTGCCTGAGCTTATATTGGTAGCAGTAAAAATAATAATAGCCAAATTAATCAGTCAAATTTTGTGCCAGGTGCAATGTTTAATGTTTCACGTGTTTACCCAATTTGTCTATTCTACTGCTATGTGGCTTTTTTTTACTTAATTAATTGATTAATTTATATATTTATTTTTGGCTGTGTCGGGTCTTCACTGCTGCACGCGGACTTTCTCTAGTTGTGGCGAGCGGGAGCTACTCTTTGTTGCAGTGCATGTGCTTCTCATTGTGGTGACTTCTCGTTGCAGAGCATGGGTTCTAGGTGCACGGGCTTCAGTAGTTGTGGCTCATGGGCTTCGTTGCTCTGCAGCATGTGGGGTCTTCCTGGACCGGGGCTCGAACCCATGTCCCTGCGTTGGCAGGTGGATTCTTAACCACTGCGCCACCAGGGAAGTCCTGCTATGGAGCTTTTTACATGCATCTCCCTATGTCTCAACCAAGATTTTCTTTCACAAATACGGGTTTAATCATGTCCATCTTCTGCTTTAAATTCTTAATTGGTTCCTCAGTATATCACTGGTTCTGGGCCCAATCTTGCTTTCCAGCCTTATTCCACCTTTTGCATTCTTTATTTTTTTAAGGTACATCCAGTTTACTACTATATGAATTCTTTCACTCTTCTTTCCCTTATACATGTTGTTCACTATATCATATGCTTTCCTCTTCTCTGTTTGGAGAGCTCCTGTTCCTGATTATACTCAGATATCATCTTCTGTCTGAAAACTTCCCTGACTTCCCAGGCAGTGTTAGTTGCTTTCTTCACTGTGCTGCCATAGTACTCTATACCTGGTAACTTTATAACTACCAGTTCTCTCACTGTATTGCAATTATTTATTTACTGGTGTGTATTTTCACTGGACTTCGTTTATTTTATGGGTTATTCATCTTTATATTTTCTGCACTTAACAGGTATTTGACATGTAAACTCAGGATATTTATGTTGAAAGAGCAAATAATCTATAGTTCATATTTCCAACCAGCTTCACACTCTCTGTTGCTGTTAAATAAAAGAAGAAGAAGAAGAAGGAAAAACAGGGTAATACAAAGCATTAAGGAAGTGGAAGATGTCATTATCTCGTTGGTTAAAAAAATGCATGTTGCTACCCAGCTCTGGACTTTTTGAGGGCGGAGCCTTTATCTTAGCTCCCATAATGTACTAGGAGGAATTCAGCAAATGTTTGTTTAACTTAAATAAATTTTATCCCAGCCTGCTTTCTCTACTATACATATCTCTAACCAAACAAATGCCCAGAATCTCTCTTAAGAATATTTGTGTGAATATATTTTAGAATTTAGGGTATTGGAATCCTATTCCCAAAAATTGCTGCATTCTGGAGAGTATCAAAAGCCTGAGGTCAACCAGCTCAAGAAATATTTTTAAAAATGGTTGTTAAGTGCTAGGTACTATTTGAGGTACTTCTGGTGGGGAAAGAAGAACAGTAAACATGTAAACGGACAATTTCAGTTACTAATAAAATGCTGTAAAGAAAGTCTGAGGTGGAAACAAGCTTGGCATGTTCAGGAACTAGAAAGAAGACGAGTGTGCCTGGAGAATGAGAAAAATGGCAAAAGATAATGTTGTAGAGATTAGGTGAGGGCCAGACCATATTGGCTTGGTGGACATTGGCAAGGAGTTTGCATTTTATTTTGGAAGCCATTATAGGGTTTTATTCAAATGGAACAATGAGATTTTAATTTTGTCTTAGAAATGTCACTCTAGTGTCTGCATGATGTAGACCAGTTAAACTGCTGCAGTGGTCCAGGCATGAGATTAGTAGCTTGGTCCTAGGACTATAGTAATTGAGATGATGAAAAGTGGCCAGATTTGTGATATATTTTGGAAGTAGAGCTGATAGGACTGATAGATCGAATGTGGGGTATAAAGAAAAGAGAAGATCAAGGATGACTCCAAGGTTTGGGGCCTGCATAACTAAGTAATATCTTTTACGGAGATAGGAAATGCTTGGGGGTAGAAAATCAGTACTCTTGGCCATGTGAAGTTTAAGGATTACTCCACATTCATGAGGCAGGTATTTATGGAACACCTAACATGTACCAAGCATTGTGCTGAAGATAGAGAGATGAATAAGGAATGCAGAATTCTTGCTCTCATGGGGCTTACATTGTAATAGAGAAGATCAACATAAACCAAATAAATAGAAAACATAATATCTGGTGCTGATTGGCACTACGAAGAAAAATAACAAGGTAAGGAGAAGGAGATTGGGAAAGGGGAGATATTTTAGATAAGATTGTCTGGGAAGGGATCCCAGAGGATATGACATTTAAGCAGACACCTGAATGAAGTGATGATGCACTAGAGAAGAAAAGATAATTATAGGAGTGAAATCTTTGAGAAGGCAAATGGGCTTGGGACCTGGGGTGCAAGTGGAAAGATTGGCCTTAGTTAGGAATAGGAACTCTTCACCTCCTATTTTAGGTGGAGTGTGTAGTTACAGAAGCAGGAAGGTTGGCGGGATCGGTGATGGAAAGATAATTAATTCTCCTCTGGTGTCATCTGTTTTCTCTGTGAAGTGGGAGGCAGTATCATCAGCTGTGGCGGGGCTCTGGGGAATGGAAGGGAGGAGGATGTTAGAGATGGGAAAGTGAATTTAGTAGAGAAGTGTATTAATGTAGTGCTTGGCCATTTTAAATACTTGATCATGATTTTGAAGACAGTTTAGTCAGCATGATTGCATGATTTTTCTCTAGCAACATTCACCTACTTGAGCAGACACAGAATAAGAGAATAAGTAACAGATTGGATTGGGGTTTTACCAGGTGAGTTCAACAGGGTAATTGGACCAAGGGAATTAAAGGTATTTATAAGGCAGGAATTAATGGTAGATAATGGATTCTAAGCTGGGTAAGGCAGGGAGCCAATACTTGAGGGAGCTCATGGATGACTTTAAAATAGGAGGGGCTTCCCTGGTGGCTCAATGGTTGAGAGTCCGCCTGCCGATGCAGGGGACGCGGGTTCGTGCCCCGGTCCGGGAGGATCCCGCGTGCCGTGGAGCGGCTGGGCCCGTGAGCCATGGCTGCTGAGCCTGCGCGTCCGGAGCCTGTGCTCCGCAATGGGGGAGGCCGCAGCAGTGAGAGGCCTGCGTACCGCAAAAAAAAAAAAAAAAAAAAAAAAAAAAAAAAAAAAGAATAGGAGGTAATTGGCTTTTTTCAACTGCGAGGTCCAGATTCCAAGCCTAAGTCTTTAGCTGCCTAGATGCCAGGAGTCCAGTATGTATCCCTGTTTGTCCCTTACTTTACCTTACTCCTCTCTTTTAAGAGACTCACAATTAAAACTTTATTTTTTGCCTGCCCAAGCAATCTTAAGGAAATTTGAAATTTATCCTTTGAGAATGGAAAGCAAGGAGCAGCTGGGCATTTTGTGCAAGAACCTTTGAAGTGAAGAATGAAGATGAAGAGCAGGTTTCAGAGTAGCTTGTTGAGGAAAGCACTGGCCCCTCCATGCCACCAAACTGCCTTTCTAAAATATAGGTCTGCTCATAACCCTCATTCTTCAAGAAGTAATCATTGGTTCCTCAGATCTATAAGATGACATATATAAGCTGGCCATAACCTATGGCTTTTTTGAACTTCATGTTCTATCACTCCACCTTTAGCCAGGCTGATCTGGGAATACTTGTCTTTACTGAGCTTTGCTGCTTCTGTCAGTGTGTGTGTATGAATGAGATGGGGAGAATTGAATAATGAAGCTGTTTATAGATACTGGAGGACTAAAAGGGAAACTGTTGTGAAGGCATTGCTCATCACTAACACTGTTTATATCTAATTACCATATGTTTGGTTATATATAACATTAATATCAGATTTAGGTATATGTAATTATGAACCCATATGTGTGTAGTCTTTCTATTCATATAACATAGTTGTTCACCACTTTAAAATATTGGAGGGAACACTAACTAGGACTACATTGTAATGAAATTTTTGTTGTATGACTGGAAATAAATTTTCTTAAATGGAATCAGAGATCAGGTTGCTTCATATAGTAGAGTATTATATCTGACCACCATAAATAAAACCCTGAATTTAATATCAGAAAATATCTTTAATCCAAATACTTTTTACTTTGGTCATAAACTAATCTGAAAAGTAGAGTACTAAATTTCTATATTTTGGTGTAATGTTTAAGAATGAGTTTTGTTTTTTTTTTAATCTCTTTAAAATTATATGATGTCTTAACAATTTGGTAACAACAGAATTCTTTCAACTCTTGCATACCTTTTCATTCTACATTCCCAAATAAATTTGGTATGGTTACTTTCATTTTTATATAGTGTACTTTCTATTCCAGTTATACAAAATTTTCAAGAAGATCTCTTCCCACTCTCAAAATAGTTTTTTGAATACATTTGTACTTTTCTTGCTACATTAATTATGTGTCTCCATACATAAGTATTGTGTGTACATATATAGTATATGGCAGATACATTTTCATGTGATAGCTATCATAGCAGAGTTTGATGTAGACTCTATTTGATATTTAGCTGAAGAAACTTTTTTTTTAACATCTTTATTGGAGTATAATTGCTTTACAATGGTGTGTTAGTTTCTGAAGAAACCTGTTTTTCAAAGTTGTTCTTCCTTTTAACATTTTTTCCTATTGCTCCCTCCCTTTTTTTTTTTACTTAGGGTAAGATTTAGTGAAATATTTACTGATATGTTTATTGTTTTTGAAACAGGTATCGATTAAGGAACAAAAAGATAAATGCAACTGTAAGAACGTTTCCTCTTCTAAATAAAGTTGGTGTAAACAACACTGTCACAACCACAGCCGGAAATGTCATTTCTGTCATAGGAAGTACTGAAACAACGGGGAAAATTGTTCCAAGTACAAACGGAATTTCAAATGCAGAAAACAGTGTTTCCCAGCTAATTCCTCGTAGTACTGACAGTACATTAAGAGCTCTGGAGACTGTGAAGAAAGTGGGGAAGGTTGGCACTAATGGTCAGAATGCTGCTGGGCCTTCTGCAGAGTCTGTAACTGAAAAGTAAGTATTAGGTAAAAATGTTTAACGTGAGTAATTTAGCCTTTTTATAAGTACCTGAGTATTTTTATTTATCCTGAGGAAAAGCAGTTAATCAGAATTTTTATGCAGAATGTTTCATGTAGTAGAAAAAGCACTAAATACCAAAAAAGTTGAGTTCTAGTCCTGGATCTGCAATTGAATAGCTGTGACCTTGGAAATTCACTTCAACTCTGGGTTTTGTTTTCTTCAACTGTGAACTGAAGAGGTTGGACCAGAATTCAGTTTTTCTCACCTTATTTCCTTGAACTTTAGGATTGAGTCCATAGAGGTGCCAAAAAGGAACTAAGTAGAAACCTAAGCAGGTGAGATGCTTGAGCCTCCAGCCCGTTTCAATTAGAACAGTTCCACTTTATGCTCTGTAATGATGTGTAGTTGTTAAGAGGGAAATCTTTAAAGCCAAACTCTGGGTTCAAGTTCTGGCTCAGTGTTTCCCAGCTGTTTGATCTTAGGCCGGTTACTTAATCTTTTTTCCTCAGTTTACTTATCCATAAAATTGGTATAATAATACTACCTGCTTCATATGTTGGTTGTGAGGATTAAATGAGTTAATACTGCAATGTGCTTTGAATAGTGCCTGCCACATAGCACTCACTAAGTATCTGCGGCTGTTATTATAACTACCATTATTATTATTACCATTATTGTTGTTTTGGGGTTTCAGCATAAGAGTTAATTTGGCGGAAAGGTTTTGGTACTTCAAGAAAAAAGTTTTGGGCTTCCCTGGTGGCGCAGTGGTTGAGAGTCCGCCTGCCAATGCAGCGGACACGGGTTCGTGCCCCGGTCTGGGAAGATCCCACATGGTGTGGAGCGGCTGGGCCCGTGAGCCATGGCCACTGAGCCTGTGCGTCCAGAGCCTGTGCTCTGCAACGGGAGAGGCCACAACAGTGAGAGGCCACCCCCAAAAAAGAGTTTGGCTTTATTCATCAATAGGTTTAAAAAAAAAAAAGAAAAATGTTTTAAAACTTCCCGATTATCTGAAAAGTTACTTCCACCTCTAATATCTCAGGCTTTTGTATTCTTTTAAGCCTCTTAAAATCTGAGCTAAAGCATGTTTAGGTTGTTGCCCATAAATAGTCTGTCAGTGTCTATTATATACCTTTTGGGGAAAAAGCGTTATGCTAGGCACACAGTAAATTGCTAGGGATTTCAAATAATAAATGGATAGGTAGACATTTATATTCTTTATTTCTGCAATTAGCATGTGATAGGGAAATTTGTTTATCAGAGGATCCTTATAATCTTCCCTCAGAGAGATCTTCGAAGAGATAAATCAGAGAACATTGTCTAATTTAGCAAATGTTATTTACACACTAATACTGAGCTCTGATTTTGGCACTCTTGAAAATATATGAGAGTGCTGCAAACTGAGACCTAACACAGCCCAAAAAAATAAAGAAAATTTTAAAAATAAATAAAGAAAAAGAAAAAAAATACATGAGATGTAAAAGATATCTGTGCATTTAAGAAACTTATGAAGACATAGTTGGGGAGACAGCATTTATATAAATGAAGCAATATTGGGGTTGGATTAAAGGAGAGGAAAATTTTATATTGCTGGGTGAAATATGATAAGATTTAGATAGGTAGGTTGGCACCAGATTGTGGAGGTCTTGTGTTAAATATATTTAGAAAATGAGCTTTTGAAGGGTTTTGGCAAGGTAAAGTTGTAAAACCATTTTATATTCATACGGTGAAATGTTACTCAGCCATTAAAGAATAAGGTACTAGTACATACTACAATATGGATGAACCTTGAAAACATTATATTAAGTGAAAGAAGCTAGATACAAAAGCCAAATATTGTAGAATTCCATTTATGTGAATGTCCAGAATAGGCAAATCCATAGAAGACAGAAAGTAGATGAATAGTTGCTAGGGGCTGGGGCTGGGGGACAAGGAGATGGGGAGTGAATGCTAGTGAGTACAGGTTTCTTTTAGGGGTGGTAAAAATGTTTCAGAATAAGATAGCAGTGATGGTTGCACAGCCTTGGGAATATACCAGAAATCACTGAATTGTACACCTTACAAGGGTAAATATATCTTAGTTTTTTAAAAAATGATGGACTAGAGAAAACAACTTTCAAAAATACGTAAATCTCGGTAAATAAATCATTTATTCATTCAGAAATTATGATATGTGCCAAATACCAGGACAATTGGCATAGTTAATGAAAATGAAGTAGATATACTCCCTGCTTCTAAGAGTCTTCCAGTGTAGTTTGGGAGACAGACATAAACAGATATCATATAATATATTCTGAAAGGTACTGTAATGGAGTTGTGTTTCAAGTGTTATTAAAACACAAAAAATAACAATAATTCTACCTGGAGTTACTGTGGAAAATTTTTTAGAGGTAAGGTGATGACACCTGAGCCATTCCAAAAGTATGGCTAATTAGGAAGGAAGGGTCTTGTCAGTAGAGAAGGCAGCACAGGCAAAAGCATGTAGGTAAGAGGGCCTGCTGCAAAGGACAGCCTAGAATCCTAAATTCATCTAGAATCTAGCTGTCTGGCTAGAATGGGACTGAAAGTTAGCTTTTTCCTTAAGTCTGGATTTTTGGGATAGCTTGCATGATTTCATAAGGCTATGAACCTTGTCATGGATTTTGGTACCTTTTTCCTGCAAAGTCTAAGAATTTGTCATTTCAAAGTACTTATCTGAATTTTGTGGTATATAACATTCTGCTATGGAGGACCAGATAATCTATGTAAAGCACTTAGAATAGTTTCTGGAATGTGCTCATTAATTGATTAGTGTTACTTATTATTGTTAAGAGGAAATCCTAATCATTTTCTTTGTTGCCTTTATTGAACTTCAAAATATAAGCACAGCACTAAAATATCTTTAAACTCTAAGCCATTTGTACTTACTACTATTATCCACAGTTTCTTATTTTCTGCGTTTTAATACACAATTACACATAGAAGTAAACATCTGCTAGACTAATCTCTGCTAGACTTAAAGGCAGCCCATACTCCTTGTTATTTATACTCTTGCTTTAAAAGAGCTTCTCTAGTTTGAGAAAAACCCTCTAATCTAGTTGAGATGCAATGTATTGAATTCCTGCATCATTAACAAAATCTTTTTCTTGCGTCACCACATATCTCAGCTCTGCCAAAGTTTGACTTCTTCAGAGGGCCTAAGAAGCCATGGTGAGATCCTCTGGAGCTGATCGCCTGGTGAATCAACAAAGAAAATCCTTTGTGTTTTAAAAAAAAAAAAAAAAAGCTTGTGTGTTTTGCATCAATTTAATGAGTAACCATTTCGTTGGCATTCTGTTCATCTAGCAGATATTTACTGAGTACCTACTACGTGGCAGGAACTTTTCCATTTGTCCAACAAATATTTACTGAGTGCCTCCTGTGTGCCAGAAACTGTTTTAGATCCTGGGCATGTAGCAGTTAACAAAATGGACAAAAATGGCCTTTCTTCAATAAGTTTACATTTCAGCTAATCTAATGCTTAATATTTAGAGCAGTCCTTCCCTTTACATATCTGTCTTATTTGTGTCTAAAATTTCTAAAAATTTGTGTCTAAAAATTCTACTGGTAAACTATATTTTTTCTGTTGAGAAGTTATTGAACAGGATTTTTTTTAAACTTCCAGTAGGAAAAATCTTTGTTTAAAGTATGAGTAAAAAGGGACTAGTGGGTCACATTGTGCCTGGGATTTGTTTGCAGTTTTTTGTTTTGTTTTTCACCCTCACCAAAATATGAGATCTGTTACTATAATCTTGTGAATTAACTGTGTAAGGTGGTAAGGAAATTCATGGCCTTATTTGTCACTGTGGAAATACCTGAAGCATTTGCTGTTAGTGGTCACTATAATTTTATGACCATTTCTACTGAGAAAGACTTTTAACAGTCATAGATAGTGATTTATCATTTGCCCTTGTTAAATTTTCTCTCCAGTAAAATTGGTTCTCCACCCAAGACTCCTGTAAGTAATATAGCGGCTACCTCAGCTGGGCCCACTAATGTTGGAACAGAGCTGAATTCTGTGCCTCCAAAATCCAGCCCATTTATAACTAGAGTACCAGTATATCCTCAGCATTCCGAAAACATTCAGTATTTTCAAGATCCAAGGACTCAGATACCCTTCGAAGTCCCACAGTACCCACAGACAGGTAAGTAATCTTAGACAATTCTAAGAAAAAAAGAAACTACAATATAACATTTGTTGTAATAAGTTAGTGAATCATTTATATCTATCTAGAAAATCTACATTAAAAAATTAATCCTTTGGACTATATGACCCCTAAGTTTTCTTCCTGTCCTAAGAATCTATGATTTTACATACCAGTAGTTTTAAGATTCTCATTCCTATGAATCAAATGTAGGGTCCATGGATGAGCTTTAGTAAGTTCTGTATGTCCTCTGAAATAAGTATACTAAATGTTTGGTTTATATATACTTTAAGTATAATTTTGGAAAGACAATGCACAGCTTATATAGATTATGAAAGAGGTCTTTAACCTCTGCTCCCCAAAAGGTTAAGAATCAATGATGTAACTAATTACTTAATCTAAAACCTGTGGCAATACATGGCCTAGAAGGAAATTTACCAGCCATCTGTTAATAGCTCATCAAGTGTTTTTAAGGAGCAGTGTAACGAATTATTGAACATTAATGATTTTCATATAGTGGTGTCTTGAAAGTTTGTAGTGTCTTTCTAAACCAGGGGTAACTAAAGTAAAGTTCAAAGGTTATTTTATTTTCCAACATTAAAGGCTGCTTTAGACTTTAAACCATTACAAAATGTTAAATTTTACTAAGATTACATTAAATATTCCTCTTTCCAATTTTCAAGGATACTACCCACCACCTCCAACAGTACCAGCTGGTGTGGCTCCCTGTGTTCCTCGCTTTGTGAGGTCCAATAATGTTCCAGAGTCCTCCCTCCCACCTGCTTCCATGCCATATGCTGATCATTACAGTACATTTTCGCCTCGAGATCGAATGAATTCTTCTCCTTACCAACCTCCTCCTCCGCAGCCGTATGGACCAGTTCCTCCAGTACCTTCTGGAATGTATGCTCCTGTGTACGACAGCAGGCGCATCTGGCGCCCACCTATGTACCAACGAGATGACATTATTAGAAGCAATTCTTTACCTCCAATGGATGTGATGCACTCGTCTGTGTATCAGACGTCTTTGCGGGAAAGATATAACTCATTAGATGGGTATTATTCAGTGGCTTGTCAGCCACCAAGTGAGCCAAGGACAACTGTGCCTTTACCAAGGGTAAGTGATAATGGAAATAGGAATGCTGATATAGTGTAGTTGTTAAGACTCTAGAGTCTGGTGTTGGACCTTTCAGGTATATATCCTGGCTCCTCCACTTACTTATTGTGTGACTTATGGAATTTTACTTGACTTCTCTATATCAGTTTTTTCGTATTTGATGGAAATCATAGTAGTACCTACCTCATAAAGCTGTTGTGAGGATTAAATCAGAAAAAGCAAAGCTCTTAGAACTGGACCTGATGCATATTCATGCTCAATAAATGTTATGTTTGGATACGAAACTGATGAGCAGGTAAAAAGAAATCTTCAAAATACAAAGATAGGGCCTAATTTAGTATCCCCACGTATATACATATGATTTTCCTAAACCAGAGAAGTGAGTGCTCAGATTTTACTTTTAACATTTGACTAAATATTAACCCTTTCGTTTAAGTGTATGGAGAATAGGCTAGGGTGACTTCCCTACTGTATTTTTTTTTTTTTGTCCCAACAATATAATAAATGTTCACATTATTTCCACGGAACATAGTTAAATTTATTTACCACTCCCTAGATGATTAAGATTGTTTCTTTTATCCCCCCTTAGGAACCTTGTGGTCATTTGAAGACCAGTTGCGAGGAGCAGATAAGAAGAAAGCC
Organism: Lagenorhynchus albirostris; assembly: GCF_949774975.1. NCBI lineage: Eukaryota > Metazoa > Chordata > Mammalia > Artiodactyla > Delphinidae > Lagenorhynchus > Lagenorhynchus albirostris. The sequence goes on from NC_083101.1 coordinate 12,444,587, forward strand.
AGAGCAGTGGGCACAGTACCACACTCAGAAAGCACCTCTTGTCTCTTCAACTCTTCCTGTGGCAACACAGTCACCAACACCACCTTCTCCTCTATTCAGTGTAGACTTCCGCACTGATGTAAGAAAGGTTTTAATTACTTGATGTTGCAGGGATAGGTCAGACAACTGACTTCAGAGCACTCGTTCAAGCCAGAGTTAGCTATGATGGATATTTTGCATTGGTTTGGTGGCAGTTGAGTTTAATTCAATAAGCACTGAGTATGTAAGCACTATGGCTAGGCATTGTGATACTCTGAAGGCCACTAAATCACAGTCCTTTTTCCACCAAGAATTCAGAAATCTTTCCAGCAGTATAGTTCTCATTATTTTTATGGCTTTTATTAATAATAAGATTTATATCCACCATTTATTGAGCACCTACTTGTGCCAGGCACTGTATTAAGCAGTTATTTTATTTAATTCTTACAGAATCCTTAGGGGGCAGGTATTACCCATATTTTGCATGTTAGGAATCCTACTCAGAGAAGTTAAGTAATTTGCCCAAGTAGTAAATTCACCCACCCTGTAAGTAGCTTGGATTTGAATTCTGATCTATCTGAGGCATTTCTTCCCTACTTCACAAGAGGTGCAGAAATGCCTACTGTATTATTTATGGTGTTTTAAATCACTGTTAATTATTGTTATCATTTCAAAACAAGTTTTTGTACCAGGATTATTTTAATGTACCCTGTTTTCAGTACTGTTATATTTAGAGCAAACCATTAATTTTTTTTTGATTCATCTGGTTTATTTCCTATCCCTAGAGATACTAAAATAAAATTTTTTCTAGTCTTTTCATTAGGAAAAATTTCAAACATATGCGAAAGTAGAGAGAATAGTAATAAACTCCATGTACCCATTACCCACAATTATCAACTCAGCCCATCTTCTTTCATTTGTACCCCCTCTTCCTACTGGATTATTTTGAAGTAATCCTAGACATCGTATTTTTCCATCCATAAATATTGAAGTTTTAAAGTAGATCCAAATTTATCTCATCAAACTTGTACTTCTTCAAAGCAGCTAACCATCTTGACAAGAGTGATAGAATTGCCACTTGCTTAATATAAAAATGTATTTGTATTTATCTGTGTATGTGTATGTGTGTGTTTTCTTTTGCTTTTTTTCATTTTTTAGAGCACTTTGTACCATGTTAGGGGCATGCTATAAATTGTTGATTGGTCTGTATAGTATCAGTCAGGGGTTCCTTATGAGTTCTTAAAGGACAAAGTAAAAAAGAGAAGGCATTCTCTTTTCTATTAATATGTAATATAAATACAAATAATATAAATACTATTTGTTACTTATTACAGTTTTTTATATTAGTTATTGAATGTTTAATTGTTCACTATAAAGTGCTGTGAATTCTATAATAGTTACTTTATATTAGTTACAAGTTTGTAAATTTAAATTTCTTACCAATTGCCTGTGCCTTTTTTTTTTTTTTTCTTTTTTTAATCAGTTCTCTGAAAGTGTGAGTGGCACAAAATTTGAAGAAGATCATCTTTCCCATTATTCCCCCTGGTCTTGTGGCACCATAGGTTCCTGTATAAATGCTATCGATTCAGAGCCCAGAGATGTAATTGCTAATTCAAATGCTGTGTTAATGGTATGATTTGGGGGGCAAGGGTTGTCGTGCATGTTGACTCAAGTTTTAGAATGATTGAATGCTTTCATCTTCATATCGTTGGTATGTTACTCATCTGTAAGCAGCAGAGTTACATTTAGGTAAGCCTGAAATAAATTGCACTTAATGTTTAAATTATTTGGGCATAGTTGAGTGTTTTAAAGTAGATGTTGGGTTATCATTGAGATATACAGCTAATGTTAAATTTACCAGAAAACTTAATTTAATGTCTTTTGAAAGCATGTACTTGTATTATTAGCTGAAGTAATTGCCAACAATCTTTTTATTGATTTTCTTTTATTTATGCAGGACCTGGACAGTGGAGATGTTAAGAGAAGAGTGCATTTATTTGAAACTCAGAGAAGGACAAAAGAAGAAGATCCAATAATTCCTTTTAGTGATGGACCTATCATCTCAAAATGGGGTGCAATTTCTAGATCTTCCCGTACAGGTTACCATACCACGGATCCTGTCCAGGCCACTGCTTCCCAAGGAAGTGCGACTAAACCTATCAGCGTATCAGGTGATCCATTTAACTAATACTTCACCTGATATGTTCTAGCACTGTGCTTTTTAATCCTCACTCTGTTAGATACAGAACATTTCTCTCCGTTTAACAGCCACAGTAAACTCAGAATTAAAGGGCTTAGCCAGGAGAACATGGCTAGTTGGATAAAATATGGATTTTTTGGAAAAGTATACATTCACATCTATATTTGATTTTTCACTTTTCTGATCATTGTTTCTTTCTACGTTTCTATAGATTATGTCCCTTATGTCAATGCTGTTGATTCAAGATGGAGTTCATATGGTAATGAAGCTACGTCATCAGCACATTATATTGAACGGTAACGTTATGCTTAATTCTTTGGGATTCTCTATTCTCAGAGTACAGATCCTACTCCCAGTTATTCATGAGCTGTGCTTTGCTAGTTTTAGCTATATAACAAATTTCTGGAAAAAATTTTACATTTGGAATAATGACTGAATCTTTCAGGGTTGATCTGTTATGTAAAACATATATATAGGACTTCCCTGGTGGCGCAGTGGTTAAGAATGTTCCTGCCAGTGCAGGGGACACAAGTTTGAGCCCTGGTCTGGGAAGATCCCACATGCCGTGGAGCAACTAAGCCTGCGTGCCACAACTACTGAAGCCCACCTGCCTAGAGCCCATGCTCCGCAACAAGAGAAGCCACCACAATGAGAAGCCCGCGCACTGCAACAAAGAGTAGCCCCCGCTCACCACAACTAGAGAAAGCCTGCGCGCAGCAATGAAGGCCCAACGCAACCAAAAATAAATAAATTAAAAAAAATATATATATATATATATAGTATATAGTCGTTATATAGTCATTACTGCTTTAGTTGCTTCATTTATTTCACTTTTATAACAGTGAACATATTTTTCTTTAAAGGGACAGATTCATTGTTACTGATTTATCTGGTCATAGAAAGCATTCCAGTACTGGAGACCTTTTGAGCATTGAACTTCAGCAGGTAGGCTCTGTGTCACTCAGCTTTGAATTTTTTAAAAAATAGAATGACATTTAAAAGTTATGGATGGAAGCTGACTTTACTTTTTTTTTCCTCTAGGCCAAAAGTAACTCGTTGCTTCTTCAGAGGGAGGCCAATGCTCTGGCCATGCAACAGAAGTGGAATTCCCTGGACGAAGGCCGTCACCTTACCTTAAATCTTCTAAGCAAGGAAATTGAACTGAGAAATGGAGAGGTAAGGAAACTGAACCTCTCAGCTTCATGCCCAATATATTTGCTGTTTGCTGCTGTTGCATGTTATTTTATGCCATTACTTAGTGCAAAATTTGGCTTTTTCTGGTGGATGATTGCTTTTAAAACTTAAGGGTAGAAATAAAATTGTAGTCCCAGATTTCTTTTTTTAGATCAATCATTGGGACTCCCATTTTAATTTAAAAGGGAAGCCCCAGTTTCCACAGATATGAAATCACCATTTTTCTTAATTACAGAGTGATTATACAGAAGATGCAGCTGATACTAAGCCTGATAGGGATATAGAGTTAGAGCTTTCAGCACTTGATACTGATGAACCTGATGGACAAGGTGAACAGATTGAAGTAAGTACTGCAGTCACACATCTAGGAGGCTTTACTCCATTGGGAATTAAAGTACAGAATACTTTCATACTGAAGGATTAACATTTTATTTTCATAGGAGATCCTGGACATACAGCTTGGTATCAGTTCTCAAAATGATCAGTTACTGAATGGAACAGCAGTAGAAAATGGGCATCCAGTCCAACAACACCAAAAGGAGCCCCTGGAGCAGAAGAGACAGAGTTTAGATGAAGACCATGTGATTCTGTGAGTGTTAGACATAAAATTCATAACCAGTGGGCATAGGGCATGAAGAAAAAGAAATAGATGCATTGTTAAATTCATTTTTGGTTTTATCCTATGAGGGGAAGACCTTACGTAATAAGGCAATGATTTGGTCAGTCTGGATTTTTCGGAGAGGAGAACTAAGTTTTAATTAACCAAGTGGTCCATTTTAGTAGCCTAAAACTTGCTTTTTGTTGGGATAAAAGTTTATTTTTTTGCTGTAGCATCAGGTTATACTTCCTCTAACTGATAGCCAAACATCAAGACTACAAAATGGAGAACTAAAACCTAAATGAAGGGTTTCCCTTTTTAAAAATCTTGCTAAGATATTTTTGGCCTTTAGTATATAATTACTGCCAAAAATATGGGCTAGTCTTGAACTTGATAGTTTGTTGGCCTTGAATTAACCAGTGTTCTAATTTTTTATTATAATTTTTGGAAAATGGGACTTTTTTAGTGACCTCCGATACTTTTTAGTGAAAAACACATGCCTTTGCTAGGGGCTCTTCAAGTGTGTTACAACTTTTATTCAGCATGTATGGTTACTCTTAAAAGTTTTCACTTAAAGCTAATTTGTTTTCAATGTCATTTATTCTCTCCCAGGGAGGAGCAAAAAACAATTCTGCCGGTAACTTCTTGCTTTAGTCAGCCACTCCCAGTGGCCATTAGCAATGCGAGTTGCCTCCCTCTTGCCACATCTGTCAGTGTTGGCAACCTCATTCTGAAAACTCATGTTATGTCTGAAGATAAAAACGACTTTTTGAAACCTGTTGCAAATGGGAAGATGGTTAACAGCTGAAAAGAGGTTCATCTTTCAAATCTGTGACCATACCATGGAAGCATTTACACTAGCTTTTTATATATATAATATATATTATATAATGTATATTTTTTTTAAAAAAAAGATATTACTGGGGGCATCCATTTCCTGTGGACTCTTTGATACTTCAAGCCCTCTTGCATTAGCATTATGAAAAAAAAGAAAATTTACTTTACTAGGGTAACACGTTCACTTTCCAGAAGTGATTGGAATTTGGACATTTAACTTAAGCTTCAAGCAGCTTTTTATGAGTTTGTAGCAATCCGGTGCAGTAACTGAGCCATTTCCTATTTTAAATGGCTTCTATAGAAAATTAACAACTCAGTTATTAAACTAGCAGGATCCTACAATGATACATCTAGTGAAAGTAGACTTAATTAACTTATTTATTTCTATTTTATGTTTCACTGAGAGAAATTTCCATCTCATTCCAGCTGCTTTATTTATCTTTTTCATGGGACTTTGCATGGATTTTTTTTTCTTTTTTTTTTTTTTTTTAAATTTTGAAGAGTGGAGTTAGATGTTCTTACCATAGAATTTTACAGGGTTATATACTAGCTTTCTTTACTGCATTATATGTAGGAGTGTGGTGCAGTGCTTTTATCTGTAGCATTTAAATTTTTTTCAATTTTCCATTTTTCAAAAATAGTTTCTGCTTTGTTAATATTTATACACAGGCTACTTGTTGAAGTAAGTAATTAAATATATAACCAAGTGCCTAAGTCTTTCAGCTGATGTACTAGATATTAAATTCTCCTAAGTTATGCAGAATCGTTTTTACAATTTTGATAAATTATGCACTAATGTAATGGCAGTTTTTTAAAATGCAGATTTAAGCCTGTACATTATGAATCTGATGACTTGGCAAAAGAATCAGGTGCTTTCAGCTTTCTTGAGAAAACCCTGTATGTAGTGTTTGCACTGACTAACAAGATGGTATTGCTGGGTTTTTAATTTAAACTAATTAATTTGGATGTTCATTGCATTATCTTGGTTAAATATTGTTTATTGTTACTTCATGTTGGGGTTTAATTTTCCTTGTTTTTCTGACTGTTAGGTTGATAAGACTATGAACCATGTAATAATAGAACATTGGCTAACCTTTATTCATACTTAAAAACATGAATAATTTCTGCCCTGCTAAAATGTGACTGAAAAGTGTTTTGACTTGGCATCTGAAAGTATGCAGTATGTTCAACCAGCCAGGCTCCAGATTTGTGGGAGGTATTTTATTGAAACCTAAATTTCAGTCAACATTTGAAAACAAAAGCTGGGCATTCCTTTTGGGTGATCTTACCTGTAGTTTGTGTCTTTGTTTTTCCCCCCATTTCTTTAAGATTAGTTTGACTTTTACTATTATTTTTAATTAACTTCTGTGAAGTTGTTTACTCTGAAAATTGTACTGGAATATTTTAAGCCAAGCTGATCTTTCACCAGGTGTACTGTATGTAAGGGCTTTTCCTGCTAGCAAGATGCTTAAACAGGATCATGTTATTGGTCGTCTGAGCTATTTAGTTGTTTTACAAAACCACAGCATTGTATCAGATAAGATTTTGATAAAAAGTTTTGTGCACATTTCCAGGGGCGGGAGGGTTGACATTTCCCTGAAATTTCTTGATCAGAATGAGTAAATAACTGGTGTTTGATACCTGTCTTAATGAACATGCTCATAAGGTGACTGATAAGTTGTAAATATACCTGAGAAACAAAGGGGTAGTTTTGATATTCTGGTGTCAGTATGGAAGATCTTACACATTTATTTAATACTCAAATGTATGAAGATGTTTGTTTGTAGCATAACAGCACAGTAGCCTTGACTTAGTTTCCTTGGTTAGTACTGTACCTTTTTGCCATGGCCAGTGCCCCCATCCCTACAAGGACATTTTATTTATTTCACTCTGTAACCTGAAATGAATAGGAACAAGAGTTTTAAACCATGTTACATTAACTTATTTCCGACATTATAAATTAGCCTAGGATATTACAGGAACGTGATTGTTATATAATTTATATCAGAACCTTTCTATAAATATGCGCTTATTACATTTGAAATGCTTCCAATGTACTTTATTTGCTGTTTGTATTTCCAAAAGGATATGCAAACCAGTATGTCTATTTCATGGATATTTAAATAGTGAGATCTTCCATGTTGAAGGTAATGTATTTTTTTTTAAGATTTTAAAATTGCTATTTTGTTACAAAATAGAGACCTATTAACAGTTTGAGAGCTCCTTATGTGCCCTCAGGGAAAGAACCCTCTGTGCAACAGAACTACGCAAAACATCTTCAGCACGTTCTGAGGGTGAATATATACTACATAAATTGATCTTGTGTATTTAACCTTATCTTTTTAATTTTAAAATTGAAGTTTTGAAACTTGGTTGTGCTCTGCTGGAGGGGGTTGGGATAAACTGCTTAGGTGTTTGCCTACTTGTCCAGTGAAATTACATTTGCATCAGTGTATGTATATACCTGCCAACTTATTGGTATGTCTCAGAACATTTATATTAAAATAATGCTTGTCTTGCAGCAGGTGATCCCATAAAACAGTAACTCCCTGTTCTTAAAAACTTACTCTCTTCCTCACTAACAACATAGGAATTGTTTCCATGTTGGGATTTTTCGGTATTGCATCCTTTATGTAGTAATCATCTTCTCTTTCTTATGGTGTGTTGGATGTGAAACAAAGACATTGGTTCTCTGCCATTTGACAAGGAAGAGCAGTTTATCTGATCCTTCTTATGAAAGGTACCTAATGATATCATAGAGGAAAAAATTACAAATCGGACCTAGAATGTGACTTTTTAAAATAGGGGGCATTCCCTGTCATTTGACCGTTTACCAACATGTTGTGATGCACATATTTTTGAAATCAAAGGATATAAAGCAATAGGAGAGGAAGTTTGTAATGTTGTCAACTAAACTGCATATGTGGTGTATGGTCTCATAAGGAAAAAGTAATCCGAGGTCTGGAAAGTGGGAAAATGGTGAGGTTTTGGTTTTGTTCTGACTTCTTGTGTTTTTAACAATTTCTAGTCCCATTCTGAAGACCATGTGCCTCATTCAGATACTGTGATGTAGCATCAGTAGTTCTTTCTTTGTGGTCTCATTTCATCTTAGGAATCCTGGGAAAGTTACTTAAGTATGTCATCTAGTTGGTAACTGAACAAAGCAGATTCCTTTGCCTTTCCTGCCATGACTTACTTTCAATACCATCTAGTAAACCAGCGTCATGCATGAAAGTTGTGCATTGTAATTTTCAAGAGAAGGTACTTCAATGGGTCAGTGGCACTGATGTTTTTCCTAGTAACTGTTGACTCTCACAAGAGGATAGTAAAAGAAACCTATACTAGAACTGAAATTTTCCATTTGTATGGATCTGGTCACTTTCGCTCAAGTTTCAAGTTGATTCTAAGTTTATAAAGCACATCCCAGTTTTATATGCTGCCTTGAGAAAATTACCAGATGCACAGTGATTTGTAGGAATTAAAAATGGGATCATTTAAACATTTGAAAACATTGTTTTAAAAACCATCTAGCTTGCTTTTGCATTTTAGATGTTAAAGCCCATGTTATCTTGTTAACAGGGGTGGCGTTTGTAATGATCAGATTCAGCATGTGATTTCGACTTTGAATATTTCTTCCCTAGCTTCTAGAATCATTTTCGGAGCAGACTGTCACCAGTATTGGTGACTAATCATTCAAGGGGAAAGTTGCATTGCAACTATGTATTAGTTTCCTGGAAGAACTTTCCCTGTGTTTTAGTGAATGAAGAGTGTTAATGGGATCACTTACTGTAACTCCTTCTACATAAGAACCCCTTCTGCAAGCAGAACACAAATGAACATGCTCAAGGAGTATCTCATTTTCTGGGTAAATTGAATAAATTTGCTAGTTACTCCTTTATAGTAGTGGTTTCTTTGTATCCCTTTGCTGGCAAGGGAATACAAGGAGTCAAGGCCACCAATCAGAACACCCCACATTTGAGTGGAGTCCTGTTTTTACTCCAAGAGCAGTTATTCCCCCAAGTCTGAAATTGGCAGTTGTTTTTTTCTTTTTTTAAATAAAAAAATTTAAATATCCTTAAACCAGTGGAACACAGACACTGGCTGCACTTAGTACTGCCACAAGCCAAGGTCATTTGCATATATTCCATCAATCTGTCAAGAATTAGGCCTCACTTTATAACCCAAGGCATGGAAGTGCATGCATTCTCTTAGCTGGGCAAACAATTATACTGTAGTTGTGATACAACACATGTGGCTTTTATTTGTACTGCACATATCCACTGTACAGCCACTTGGGAGTATCGTGGTTAGCTTGCAGCAACTGCTGTCTGCATTTATACTGTTTATTGCATATTCTTTTCCCTGGAAGTGAAAGAGAAATGTTTTTCTTGTTGCATTGATTACATTTTATAAATTTGCTTAGCTGGAAAGTTTGGGAAAAGAGGCCTGTTTGTCAATTGTACAACCGATTGTGAAGCTCTAGTGTGAATATTTTTACGTCTGTATTAGACATTTTCTTTGCAAATCTATTGTTCGATTGAAATGTAAATGAAATTAAAGATGGTGTACACCCATCATGTAAAAAGCAGGCACCATCTCTAAGATGGATTTAATGCTCATTTTTAAGGCATATACTCAGCTTCTATTTAAAACTATAATTTAAAATAATTCTGTACAATGAAATGGGGAATATATATGGGAATAAATTCTATTCCATTTATTTCAATTTGAATTTCCAAATTGTAATGTTTCCCTTTGTGCTATAGGAATAGGATTAAATGGGGGAAGGCTAGGATTCATAAGGCCTGTATATGGGGGGAGGGCAGAGATGGAACAATGAGGGTTGTGATGATAGTGAATAGCAAAGAGTGAATTCTGTGTGTTTTTGCTGTAGCACTGAAGTGAAGAGATATTAGCTTTGGCTGTTCACAGAATAGAGCATCATGATTTTCAGTGTTTGAGAGAAAATTGATGGAAAAAGTTTGCAGTACTTGACATGTATTTGCATGCACAAAATAAAATTATTTGTCCACCTTAAAAGTTGTTTGTTTAGTGTCAATATTAAGTTTATAGTGCATTTTAGTTATCTTGACTTCCTTGGTAAATTTTTTGGTTTAACTAAGCTACCAGGTTACTCCTTAAGATTTAAACAATCACCTTGCCTCATGCATTCATCACTGGGAAGGATCTGAAAGAAATGAATAGGCCAGGGAGGTTGAAATAGTCCTCAATTCAATCAATCACTTTGTTCATTCAATACAGAGTACTTTCTGTATGGGAGATGAGGGTGTAGATAATACTAGCAGTTCACAGTCTAATGGAGAAAATAGGACAAATAGATAAATAACGAATATGAAGCAATATATTACAGAAGTATGAAGACTGTTCTGTGGAACCTCAGAATGTAACAGAAAATGGCCTGAGTGATTCTAGACACCATTTTCACTGGGCCTTGAGTAGTTTTACTCATTCACTCAACTGATGAATTTTAAGCCCCTGTCTGTGCTGGTCATTAGGGTTGAAGGTCAGTGAAACAACAAGCCCTCTCTCTAGAAGCTCTCAGGGTGAGAAATGGGAAAGACAAATCTGAATAACCAGCTCAGTGAGCTATGTTCTTGTATAAGGTATATGGAAACTCCAAAAGGGAAATTATGGAGTGGATGGTAGTGATAGTGAGCCAGAGGAACTGCTTCTTTGAGAAATGACCTCAAAGAAGGGCATTTCTTTGTAGGCTGAATAATATTTCACCAAGCAGAGCTAAGGGGAGAAAACACCTGAGAACCTACTGTAACTTCACAACAACCCACTCTGTATCCTAACAGCCCTTCATTATAAATATTATGATCCCTGTTTTGTATTTGAGATGTTACGTAACTTGCCCAAGACCTTGTAACTAGAAAGTAAATAGAGTCAGATTTCTGATTCAAGTCTTATTCTACCTTCCAAAGATGGTGATGGTGATGGTGATGGTTGGAACCTATTTTAGCCATAAGTGTTACAGTGGAAGGAGTGTTTGAAGAATAGCTTAACTAACTCTTAACAGCACTTAATATGTTCCAGACACAGTTGTAAGTGCTGTAGGTATATTATCATCTAGAACCATTATTGTCACCATTTTACAGATGAGAAGACTGAGGCAGAGACCTTAGAGAATTTGTCCAAATTTGTCCGATTTGTCCTATTTACCTCATCTAGCTATGTGATCTGATCATTGAAATGAGATCACATAGCTAGATGAGGTAAATAGGGACCTTTATGAAGGACACTAAATACTAAAGAGACTGTTAGGGAGTCTTGGAAGTTAGATGATCTGATTGATTTGGGTTTTTAGAAGATCACTTTGGTAATAGTCTGAGGTGAAGCTGGAGATTGACCAGCAGGGAGACCAGGCCAACAATCTAGGTAAGAAGTGTTTAGGGCATGGCCAAAGAGAGGATGGAGGAAGAGATGGATTTGAAAAGTAGGAGAGCGCAATTGACAGGATTTGTTGTAGAGGAAGCCTACCAGACATCTCCACATTATCATGGATTAAATTTGGCTTAGAATCCCAGACCTCGTTGCTGAAAACAGACCGATATTTGTGAAACGGGTGATCTTATATAAGCCCTGGCGTGATCATTGAGATCAGGAAGAAGAGGAGGAAACATGGATAAAATTTGGCTTAGAATCCCAGACCTCGTTGCTGAAAACAGACCGATATTTGTGAAACGGGTGATCTTATATAAGCCCTGGCGTGATCATTGAGATCAGGAAGAAGAAGAGGAGGAACCATGGATAGTTGATCCAGGCAAAGGAGAGGAAACTTAACTGAAGGAAATGAAATCCCAGGAAGATTTTTATTTTCTTTATAATTGACACCTATTGGAGTAATGATCGTGCACTTTAACAAAGATTTTTTATAATTGAAAACTCAGTAATGCAGTGGTTCCAAACTTACCTGCACATGGCAATCACCTAGGGAGCTTTTAAAAAAATCCCAAAGCCCAGATCACACCCCAGACCAATTAAAACACACTCTCAGGAGGTGGGATCAAGGCATCAGTGCATTTGAAGCTCCCCAGGTGCTGCCAATGTGCAGAAAAGTTTGGGAACCACTGCCATAAAGAATGAAAATGGGTTTGGGGCCTGTCTTAGCCCAGGTGCATTCAATAACATCCATCATCAAATGTTCAGGCCTAGGTAGTTTAGAGAGACTCACTCAACAAATATACTTTTGAGAATCTACTTTGTACTGGGCATTAGAGATACAGTAGTGAATTAGTCCCTAACTTCATGAAACTTACATTGTAGTTCTAAGTACTGTGGGCAGTTTTAGATAGGGCAGTCTGCCGAACATCTTCATTTGGATCTCAAACATTTCAGACGTAACATGTCCAAATCTGAATCCGCAAAGTGTACCTCCAGTCTTCCCCGTTTCAGTTATTTCCCCCTTGACTACTCTTCCTAGTCCAGCAGCAAGTCCTGTCAGCTCTGCCTTCAAAATAAATATTAAGGGCTTCCCTGGTGGCGCAGTGGTTGAGAGTCTGCCTGCCGATGCAGGGGACACGGGTTCGTGCCCCCATCCGGGAAGACCCCACATGCCGCGGAGCAGCTGGGCCCGTGAGCCATGGCCGCTGAGCCTACGCGTCTGGAGCCTGTGCTCCGCAACGGGAGAGGCCACAGCAGTGAGAGGCCCGCGTACAGCAAAAAAAAAAAATTCAGAATTTTACCACTTCACCACTGAGGTCCAAGCCACAATTATCTTTCACCTGAACTGTGATGGCTTCCTGTTCTCCCTGCTGCTGCCCTTGCCTCCCTTCAGTTTATTCTCACCACAGCAGCTACAGAGATCCTCTTATAATGTCAGTTTGATCACTTCATTCTTGTGCTCAAAACCCTCCAAATGCTTCTCATCTCACTCAGGGTGAAAGCCAAAGTCTTTTCTTTGATACTTTGTTCACTATGCTCCAGCTGCACTGGCCACTGAGATCTTCACCAGGCCAGCCAGGCATGTTCCCATCATAGGGCCTTTACCCTTGCTGTTCTGTAAGGGTAGGAAGCTTCCCAACCCCTGTAAGAATCTTCATCACTAGATCTCTCACATTCTTCAGGTCTTCACTCAAAAGTCAACTCAGTGAAAATTAGATGCAGAGTAATGGGGGTGGAGGGTCTGGGGAGTGCTATTTAAAATAGATGTTTTAACCCAAGAGACTGGATGAGATCAACTGAAGTTGTTTTTGTTCTGTTTTGTTTTACTTTATATTCTGAAATAATTATAGATTCACAGGAATTTGCAAAAATAATACAGAGAGGACCCATGTACCCTCATACAGTTCCGCCAATGGTAGTATCTTACATTACTGTAATATCAAAACCAGGAAATTGACATTAGTAACAATCTACAGAACTTACTCAGATTTCACTTGCTTTCATATGCATTCATTTGTGTGTGTGTGTGTAGTTCTATTCAGTTTTTATCACATGTAGATTTGTGGAACCACTACAACTCTCAAGATAACAGAACTGAAAAAAAAGATAGCAATTGTTCCATCACCTCAATGATCCCTTGTGCTACCCCTTTATATTCATGTCCATTCCCCTCCCTTACCCCCATTTTCCTATCCCTGGCCCCTAGCAACCACTGATTTCTTCTCCATCTCTGTAATTTTGTCATTATGTGAATGTTATATAAATGAAATTATGCAGACTGTAACCTTTTGAGATCGGCTTTTTTTTACTCAGCATAATTCCCTTGAGATCCATCCAAATTGTTGCATGTATTAGTAGTTCATTCCTTTTTATTGCTGATAGTATACCATGGTATGGACATAGCACATTTTGTTTAAACATTCACCCATTGAAGAACATTTGGGTTGTTTAGATTTTTTGACTATTAACAAATAAAGCTGCTATGAACATTTGTGTACATGTCTTTGTGTGGACATTGTTTTTTGTTTCTGAAGTATTTTTTGAGCAGATAAATTAGTGTACTGGGTCAACCTCTGAAGGAAATGGATAAATTCAACTATATGGTCTTAACTTAAAAATGGACAAATTCCTTCAAAATACAATTTACCAAAACAGATACAGGATGAAAAGGAAAATTGGAATAACTCTTGTATTAGTTACCTATTATCACATAACAAAGTACCCTCAATTTAGCAGCTTAACGCAATAACATTGTTTCACAGTTTCTGTAGGTCAGGAATCTGCATGTGACTTAGAGGAGTCCTCTCCTGGGTCTCTCACAACCTAGGCGTTAGCTGGCTCTGTAGTCATCTCGTGGCTCTCCTGGTGAAGGGTGTGCTTCCAAGCTCACTCCCCTTATTATTGGCAGGATTCAGTTCCTCCTGAACTGTTGGAATGACGGCCTCAGGTTTTCATTGGCTGAAGGTTGCCCTAAGTTTTCTGCCACTTGACCCTCTCTGTAGGGCAGCTTACAATCAATATGCTAGCTTGGCTCATCCAAGCAGCAAGTAGGAAGAACCTGGGACCAAGCAAGGGGTGGGGTCCAGGTTGCATTCACGCCTGCACAAGAGAGAGGCAGCACGCAATAAAGTCACAATCTTTTATAGCCTAACCTTGGAAACAATATCCCATCGGTTTTGTCACTTAGAAGCAAGTCACTAGGTCCAGACCCCACTCGGACCGATAGAGCTCCCAAAGACCCCTGCCTGGTATTCATGTCCTGGCATAAGCCTCTCACCTGAGTGTGGACTGGACCTAGTGACTTCTTTATCCCCCATCAGGAGATAAAAACCATAGAGGGAATGTTTGACACAAAAGAATTATTAAAATTTAGTAGATGAGCGACTGTAAGATTAAAGGAAATCCCATATGGTATCCTAAGGCTTAGGGAGAGTAACTAAGGAAGGACAGACTTGGAAAGGGGCCTCTTATCAAGACTGGGGTGCAGACCTCATTGGAGAAGGTGAAGTTCAGCCCACTGGGCAGCAGAGAAGTTTGCTGGTTTACCCAGGCTGGGACTGGTTGCTGGCAAGCAGAAAGCAAGTCTAGAACACAGGCGAGCTGCAGAGGAGCCTGTGGAGGGAACTGGCGCCAGTGCAGACAGGAGGCCTTCAGGACACTGATTTCCATGTTGAGAGGGTCACAGGAAAATTATTGCTAGTCCAGACAGAGGTTGCAAGATCATCAAGGAATCACATGTGCTGGGCCCGTGGCTTGGGGAAGAACCCACTGCATGTCCTTACAGCCACACCACTGACCACAGTCTCTCCTCCTCCAGTGCCCTCTAGTGAGGAAGCTTATCATTGTGCTCACAGCAAAGGAGAGATGCTTAAAGGAATTCAGTCCATTATTGCAAAGCAAGAAGGGTGAATTGAGAGCTGAGAGACTATTTATTGGCACACAGACCATTTTAGAAGCTGCCTGCCATAGCTTTGTATCTACTAAACAAGTGAAATTCATTATGAAAAGCTTCCCACAAAGAAAACTCCAGGCCTCACGATGGTTTCACAGGTGAATTCTATTAAACATTTAAGGACAAAATAACCTCAGTTTCACAGAAGCGCCTTCAGAAAATGGAGGAGGAGGGAACTTCCTAACTAGTTTTATTAGATGAATAAAACCCTGGCATCAAAACCTGACAATAACTTTACAAAAAAATTACAGCTCAGTATCCCTTGTGAACATAGATGCAAAAATCCTTAAAGTGTTAGCAAATCCAGATAGTTATATACATATAAATTATAATACATCACGTCCAAATAGGGTTTATCTCAGTAATGTAAGGTTGGTTTAACACTTGAAGATCAACCAGTGTAATCCACCATATTAATCAGAATACAGGTTATATTTGTTATTATAAGGTCTCAAAATTTAATGAAGCTCCATTCTGATTGGCTTACAGAGATTAAAAATGTATATGTAAGTAAGAGAAACCAAAATATTTAAAAAAAAATTTGCCTCTTACATTGTTAAGTGTGTGGGCTATTTAAAGAAAAATATTGTTACTAAGAATATTGTTACTAAAGCTATGAAAGCAAAGAGGTTTTCTGATTTTCTCAGATGCTTTCAATCAAAACCTTTAAAAGAAATGTAATTGCTTCTTAAAGACAATCCAACATCTAAAGTAAATTTCAATTTACAAAATTAAAGCCTACACTAAAGATACCAATTAAAAAAATTTTTAAAGCATTATATAAGGAAGTAGCCCTTACTGGTTTTATATTCATTAATACAAAAAGAAGTTTAATCTAATTGCTGTCTAAAAGTTGTTTAATTTCTAAATAAGAAAGATGTGTTCAATTGCCACAAACTGGCCCCACGCTGACAGGGAGGGAGGGAAAGAGAAAGACCGGTTATTTCAAACAATCCTCATACTGGTTGATGTCATCCAAAACCATCTTTAGACCTTTAATACTTTCATAACAAAAATAATCCAAGTGGCAGGGACAAATCTGTTCTAAATTTACAAAAATATTGGTGGAAAAAATTTTATCTGGGCAACTCAGTGGAGGACCAAATCTTGTTTTATCTCTAATTATTATGATCTGGAAAAACTATAAGGGTAGAGCAAGCCTTGGAACCCAGCTTCGAGGCATTTAAGCATTTCTATATAAATTTCATTCAGTTACTTCAAAACTTTAAATATGTTTAATAATAGTTTGTAAATCTTCTGGTTGGATCAAGATTTTCCCTTGATAAAAGGCAAATGCTTTAACAGCTTATTTTGGTTTTCCCACTAGGGAATACCTTCAATACTCTATGGATAAACAAAAACGTTACATTACAGGTAAAATACCTGACAAACTATAAATTACACATGGTACTCTCATTAAAAGGAAACTTCACTATCCACATCATCCTCAGATATTGGTAAGATAAATGGAGTGGTCCTGATGAATACTGTTAACTATCTCATGTACACAGTCATTTTCCTGACAGATGCAAACTACACTCCCAGCAAGGATACCACCGGATAATCCCTCTATAATACACAACTAGGAGAATGAATATATTAAAAGAGACCAATGAAAATGAATCTTAAAACTGTAAATTTACATTTAGACTTGCATTTTATTAGTTTTCTCTTTCTCTTACTTTTCACCTTTTGTTTATTCCTGTTTTCTGTCCCCTCAACTCTTTAAGCTGTGTAATTTACAGTGATAGCTATCTTTTCCTTTCTGGCTTTTAATTATGTTACCTAACTTCAAAATCCTCAGGACTTCCCTCGTGGCTCAGTGGTTAAGAATCCGCCTGCCAATGCAGGGGACATGGGTTTGATCCCTGGTCCGGGAAGATCCCACATGCTGTGGAGCAACTAAGCCTGCAAGCCACAACTACTGAGCCTGTGCACCACAACTACTGAAGCCCGTGCGCCTAGAGCCCGTGCTCCGCAACAAGAGAAGCCACCGCAATGAGAAGCCCGCACACCACAGCTAGAGAAAAGCCCACACGCAGCAACGAAGACCCAACGCAGCCTAAAAAAATCCTCAAATATTATCAACCTAAATATGTCTCCATACTTAACTGGCCTTCAGTCCCCCTAAAGAGAGCTTCTGTGGTAGGTAGTTCATAGGATGGGCCCCTGAGCCTCTTGGTATGGTATTCATGTTCTTGTGTAATTCCTTCCCCTTGAGTGTGGGCTGGACTCACTGGCTCATTTCTAATGAAAATAATACAACTGAAGTGATTGGGCATAACTTCTAAGGTTAGGTTATAAAAGACTGGTTTCCATCTTGGTCTTAGATTCCGTCTCTCTCTCTCTCTCTCTGTCTCTCTCTTTTACAATATACAGAGACAACCTGTTTTGTGTCCTTCTACTTAAGTTTTCTGGAGAATCTATAAATAGCTAACATTGTTTTCATCGATGCCTTGAGCCAGCCAGCTCCAGGGCAGACTGCCTAGACTGACTGCTTTGCAAAATTCTAGCTTGTCAGTTTCCTTCTAGAAAAGCAGACAAGACTCATGGTTTCCTGACATCCCACATTTCCCCCGTCTTTTATGAATCCATTTTTTAAACCCTCCTTGACAGTCACCTATTGATTCTCTCCTTCCTATGAGTAAATTTGTTTGCATGTAATTAACTGCCTCCATGGTATTCTTTGACAGGAGTATATATAGAACGAGTGTACACAAAGAAGGTGTCAAAAGTTTGAACCTGGGGCATTCCGTTATTTAGAGGTCAGAAGCAGAGCAGTTAATGAGGGTATCAACAAAGCTGGAGAAACTAGGAGAAGGTATCCTTCTGAAAACCAAGAGAAGAAAGTTTCCAGAAGGAGTGATTAACTGTCAAATGCTGCTGAGTGGTTCAATTAAAGCAGAACCGAGACTTTACTGAGGATTTGGCAACTAGGAAGTCACTGCCTTCATAGGTGTGGTTTCAGTGGACTGGTGGGAACAAAAACCTAATTGAAGTAGGATGAGGAAGGAATAGAGCAGATCTATTAGATCTGTCTGTAAAGGAGATCAGAGAAATGAGATGGGGCTGGAGAGGCATGGTGAAGGGGGAAAGTGAGGGTTGACTCTAAAAAAATTGTTAACTTTTGGAACATAATAGATAATACTTTCACATGATTAAAAATTACACATAAAACATTATGTATAAAATGTCTCCCTTTCACTCCTGATTCCCATCTGAATTTATTATTTCTTGTATATTCTTCAATTCTTTTCTTCATGCACACGTAAGAAAATACTATTCCTATTTTTTATTGCAAAAGGCAGGAAACTAATACATAATGTTCTCCATGTTCCTTTATTTTTAAACAATACATTCATGCAAGTATATCTATAGGATAAACTTCCAGGAGTGGAATTGCTGGGTTAAAGGCATGTTTTTGCAATACTGATAGATATTTCTCAATTGCCATCCATAAGAGTTGTATCAACTTATACTTTCACCAGCCATGTATTCCCCACAGACTTTTTTTTAAAAAACAATCTGAACAGTGGAAAATGGTATCTGAGAGGATTTTCTTTTAGAAATGAAAACTAGGAAAAATTTAAAAAGAAAATAGAAAGTATTAGAAAGAAAGCCTGAATATGCAGGGGAGAGAGAGAGAAGGTAACTGCAGGAGCAGACTTCCTTACTAGGCTGGAGGAGCCGGATCCGCTGCACTGGTGATTCATTTAACAGGTACAGATGCAGGGGGTTGTTGTACATTTTGAAGGTGCAAGTGTCTTTTGATTGCTTCTATTTTTCATGTGAAATAAGAATTGCGGTCATAAGGTAGGCGAGGAGAGGGGAAAGGGTGTTGAACATTTGAGAGAAGAGATGTGAACTGCTTCACTTAGAGAGTCGGGGAGTAGCCTGCCCAGGGCAACTACAATTGTTGAGCAGCTCTGAGGACCCCCATGAGGATTGCAGCCTTAAATTTGAAGTGAATTTTGAAGGAAAAGGAGCATCATGCATGAAGAAGACCCCTGCTTCAGGGAGCTGTGAGTAGAAACAAAAAAGCAAAGCATTCATCTAGTATTCATTTAACAAATATTTAGGGGGACTCTCCTACACAGAGGCACTGTTGCTGTGTCCTGGCTCGTCACTTAACAGCAGATCACAAGCATATTCAAGTTGGCTGTTCACACAAATCTGATTATTCATTATGCAAACAAAAAATATAAAAAGTTACCGTAGGATCTATTTATATGAATTGTTCTTAACTTTGAGGATGGGGGTTCTGACTCTTGGTAGCCTGAACAAACAGCTTCTCAGAAAAATAAGCACATATACAAATTTGCAGACAATTGCAGGTGGTGTAGAACCACAAATTAAGAATCTCTCAAACTTTAGGGAAATAAAACTTACCTATTTTAAAGGGTGTATTGTTTTAGTATATTTCGAATGATTCAATTTACACAAAGCTTTCCATGAGCTACTTCGTGTTGTGTACTGGACATCTCAATAAGGGCTCAGAATGTGAAATTAGGTTTACAAAAAGTTGCAAAAATAGTATAGAGTACCCCTATGTTCTTCACCCAGAATCCCTTAAAGTTAACATCTTACATAACCGTAGTACAATTATCAAAACTATTGATACAATAATATTATTACTTGATACACCTTGTTCAAATTTCGTCAGTTGTCCCATTCACGTCCTGTTTCTGTTCCAGGGTCCAATCCAGGATTTCACTTTGCGTTTAGTTGTCCTGGACTTGGCTTTTTTTTTCTTCTTCTTCTTTTTTTAATCCAAAAGGGCTATGTGTTCTTGGGCAAATTAATGTCCGAGTATGTCTTCTGTCTTAATAGACGTGATGTGATTAAGAATCAAAAAAAAAAAATACATGTGGAATGTTTTCGGAAACTTCAAAGGTAACGAAATTGTTCTTACTGCTCAAAGCTGGGCATATCTAGTGTGGCCTTTCGTTCAAATTAAAACAAAAATAAAAATAGAAGCGTATTATTATTGTCAAGATGTTTGTCCCCAAGTAGGACCCGTAGCTTCTCCCTTGGCCGCCAGGATACGCTTCCTCTAATTGGGCAGCGTGTATCCGCGCTGACGCAGGAAGGCCGCCTCATTGGTCCGCGCAGTCGAGACTCAGGCGGCTTTTCTCTTAGCGCTCAAGGCGCCGATCCATTTCTCTTTCTCCAGCCGAGCGCTCCCTTCCTTCCGAAGTGCCAGCCTGAAGGGATCCAGACTGAGGTAGGCCGGGTAGCTGCACTGAGGTCAGCCGGGAAGAAGCGGCGGGTATGGAATACCGGTGGGAGGTGGTGGAATACGGGTGGTCGGCGAGCCTGGATGAGACGGTCTTGTCGGTGCGCCCCCTCGACCCCCACGCTCTCCGCGACTTCCCTGCCCAGTCTCCGTTGGCCCCACCTTCCTCGGGCTCCCCTAGAGCTTCCGCGCCCCTCCGCCGCGCTTCCGCTGGCCCCGCCCTCGACCCCCAAAGGTCCCGCCTCCTTCGCGAACCCTCCCGCTGGCCCCGCCCTCGACTCCTCCCCCGAAAGGCCCCGCCTCCTCCGCGGGCCCTCCCGCTGGCCCCGCCCTCGACTCCTTCCCCAAAGGCCCCGCCTCCCACCAGCCCCTCCGCTGGCCCTGCGCTTGCCGCCTCCTCAGCGGCCCCGCCCTCACCGAGCACACATTCCTCCTCGTCTTTCTTCCCACCTTTACCGCCTTGGTCCCTCTGCCTCTTTAAGTTAGGTTTAGTCCCCCTATTTCTCTCCACCTCCCTGCGCCCGGCCGTGTACCTGCGCCTTTTTCTCAACCCTGCCACTTAGGTACCCCTCTCCTCATCTGACTGCCCGGGTCACCGGATTCCCCCACTGATTCAGGCTGCCTCTATATGAGCTTGACAGATTGTGTAGAGGCCTCGTGCTGGGCATTGGAGGTCTCTGTTTGCAAGACCTCCCCGCCCGGTGGGAGAGTCACTTTGTAATGGAGTCTAACAGGCTCGGGGATGCCTTTAATCAAAGATGCATAGTATTGGGATGCTTAAAGGAAGGGGTGCTGGAGTTACAACCCCTCCTTGTGTGATCTGCAAGCAGGCCTGGCAGGGACTAAGCTGTACCTTTCTCCCAGAATGTACCAGGCTTCTTCTGATGCAGAAGCTTGGCTCTAACCATTGTCCTTTAAACACTGGGGAGTGATTAAAATCTTGTCAGGGGCCCGTCTTTTACCCAAAGTTATTAGGGCTTCAGAGCCCATCCATCCTAACCATCGCTGTGCTGATTGGGAGGTGGAAGGCAAGAGACAGATGAATGATTGGCCTAGGCAAACAGTGAGTCAGCATCCCATTCTTGATGCTCTTTTTGGAGTTTCTCATGAGGATTCTTACCAATTTTTCAATTACCAGCAGTCTTACTTGGTAGATAAACCAAAGAGTATGTGTAGATAAGACGTTCAGTCAGTAGTTTTCTCCAAGCCACCACCCTACTTCAGTGTACACTATTCAGAAGACAGTGGCTCACACCTTCATTCTCTTGGAGTCAGGAATCCTTGGGGTCTGAGCCCAGCTCCGCCATTTGCTGTAAAGTTTGGCACAAATTTTATCTCAGCCTCAATTTTACCTTCTACAGAAAGAGCATGATAAACCCTATCATGCATGGTCATGGTATGGATGTGCTGAGATCCTGCTTATGAAAACAGTCACTCTTATGGTCCTGTGCATAATAGGATCTGAGCACAGGTGATCCCTAACTCTTCAGATTCATGTCTGTCTGATTCAAGCCAGCATAGAGCCTGCTATGTCGCCCTCTCCCAGGCACCATGACGACCCTGGATGATAAGTTACTGGGGGAGAAGCTGCAGTACTACTATAGCAGCAGCGAGGATGAGGACAGCGACCACGAGGACAAGGACAGAGGCAGGGGTGCCCTGGCCGGCAGTTCCATGCCTGCAGATGCTGAGTTGGCAGGCGAAGGCATCTCAGTTAACACAGGTACTGGAAATCCTGTGCTCTGGGAACAGGTTTAAAAAATGTCCATTAAATATGTGTCAGAAGTCTTGTGATCACTTCTTTTCTTTCAAACTAAAATTTTTAAATTTTATTTTATTTACTTTTTTTTTTTTTTTTTTTTTTGGCGGTACACGGGCCTCTCACTGCTGTGGCCTCTCCCGTTGCGGAGCATAGGCTCCAGACGCGCAGGCTCAGTGGCCGTGGCTCACGGGCCCAGCCGCTCCACGGCATGTGGGATCCTCCTGGACTGGGGCACGAACCCGTGTCCCCTGCATTGGCAGGCGAACTACCAACCACTGCGCCACCAGGGAAGCCCTATTTACTTTTTAATACAGTAGGTTCTTATTAGTCATCAATTTTATACACATCAGTGTATACATGTCAATCCCAATCGCCCAATTCATCACACCATCATCCCCACCCCCCGGGGCTTTCCCCCCTGGTGTCCATATGTTTGTTCTCTACATCTGTGTCTCAACTTCTGCCCTGCAAACCAGTTCATCTGTACCATTTTTCTAGGTTCCACATACATGCGTTAATACGCGATATTTGTTTTTCTCTTTCTGACTAACTTCACTCTGTATGACAATCTCTAGATCCATCCACGTCTCCACAAATGACCCAATTTCGTTCCTTTTTATGGCTGAGGAATATTCCATTGTATATATGTACCATATCTTCTTTATCCATTTGTCTGTCGATGGGCATTAAGGTTGCTTCCATGACCTGGCTATTGTAAACAGTGCTGCAATGAACATTGGGGTGCATGTGTCTTTTTGAATTATGGTTTTCTCTGGGTATATGCCCAGTAATGGGATTGCTGGATCATATGGTAATTCTATTTTTAGTTTTTTAAGGAACCTCCATACTGTTCTCCATAGTGGCTGTATCAATTTACATTCCCACCAACAGTGCAAGAGGGTTCCCTTTTCTCCACACCCGCTCCAGCATTTGTTGTTTGTAGATTTTCTGATGATGCCCATTCTAACTGGTGTAAGGTGGTACCTCATTGTAGTTTTGACTTGCATTTCTTTAAAAATTAATGATGTTAAGCAGCTTTTCATGTGCTTCTTGGCCATCCATATGTCTTCTTTGGAGAAATGTCTATTTAGGTCTTCTGCCCATTTTTGGATTGGGTTGTTTGTTTCTTTAATATTGAGCTGCATGAGCTGTTTATATATTTTGGAGATTAATCCTTTGTCCCTTGATTCATTTGCAAATGTTTTCTCCCATTCTGACGGTTCTCTTTTCGTCTTGTTTATGGTTTCCTTTGCTGTGCAAAACCTTTGAAGTTTCATTAGGTCCCATTTGTTTATTTTTGTTTTTATTTCCATTACTCTAGGAGGTGGATCAAAAAAGATCTTGCTGTGATTTATGTCAGAGTGTTCTTCCTAAGAGTTTTATAGTGTCTGCTCTAAGAGTTTTATAGTGTCCGTCTTACATTTAGGTCTCTAATCCATTTTGAGTTTATTTTTGTGTATGGTGTTAAGGAGTGTTCTAATTTCATTCTTTTACATGTAGCTGTCCAGTTTTCCCAGCACCACTTATTGAAGAGGCTGTCTTTTCTCCATTGTATATCCTTGCCTCCTTTGTCATAGATTAGTTGACCATAGGTGCTTTGGTTCGTCTCTGGGCTTTCTATCTTGTTCCATTGATCTATGTTTCTGTTTTTGTGCCAGTACCATATTGTCTTGATTACTGTAGCTTTGTAGTATAGTCTGAAGTCAGGGAGTCTGATTCTTCCAGGTCTGTTTTTTTCCCTCAAGACTGCTTTGGCTATTCGGGGCTTTTGTGTCTCCATACAAATTTTAAGATTTTTTGTTCTAGTTCCGTAAAAACTGCCATTGTAATTTGATTGGGATTGCATTGAATCTGTAGATTCCTTTGGGTAGTATAGTCATTTTCACAATATTGATTCTTCCAATCCAACAACATGGTATATCTCTCCATCTGTTGGTATCATCTTTAATTTCTTTCATCAGTGTCTTATAGTTTTCTACATACAGGTCTTTTGTCTCCCTAGGTAGGTTTATTCCTAGGTATTTTATTCTTTTTGTTGCAGTGGTAAATGGGAGTGTTTCCTTAATTTCTCTTTCAAATTTTTCATCATTAGTGTATAGGAATGCAAGAGATTTCTGTGCATTAATTTTGTATCCTGCAACTTCACTAAATTCATTGATTAGCTCTAGTAGTTTTCTGGTGGAATTTTGAGCATTCTCTACGTATAGTAGCATGTCATCTTCAAACAGTGACAGTTTTACTTCTTCTTTTCCAATTTGTATTCCTTTATTTCCTTTTCTTCTCTGACTGCCGTGGCTAGGACTTCCAAAACTATGTTGAATAATAGTGGTGAGAGTAGACATCCTTGTCTTGTTCCTGATTTTGGAGGAAATGCTTTCAGTTTTTCACTGTTGAGAATGATGTTTGCTGTGAGTTTGTCGTATATGGCCTTTATTATGTTGAGGTAGGTTCCCTCTATGCCCACTTTCTGGAGAGTTTTTATCATAAATGGGTGTTGAATTTTGTCAAAAGCTTTTTCTGCATCTACTGAGATGATCATATGGTTTGCTTTTTTTGTTTGTTTTTTTGTGGTACGCGGGCCTCTCCCTGTTGTGGCCTCTCCCGTTGCGGAGCACAGGCTCCAGACACGCAAGGTCAGCGGCCATGGCTCATGGGCCCAGCTGCTCCGCGGCATGTGGGATCTTCCCGGACCAGGGCTCGAACCCGCGTCCCTTACATCGGCAGGTGGACTCTCAACCACTGCGCCACCAGGGAAGCCCGATCATATGGTTTTTTTCCTTCAGTTTGTTAATAAGGTGTATCACATTGATTGATTTGCATATATTGAAGAATCCTTGCATCCCTGGGATAAATTCCACGTGGTCATGGTGTATGATCCTTTGAATGCATTGTTGGATTCTGTTTGCTAGTATTTTGTTGAGGATTTTTGCGTCTATATTCATCAGTCATATGGGTCTGTAATTTTCTTTTTTTGTAGTATCTTTGTTTCGTTTTGGTATCAGGGTGATGGTGGCCTCATAGAATGAGTTTGGAAGTGTTCCTTCCTCTGTACGTTTTTGGAAGAGTTTGAGAAGGATGGGTGTTAGCTCTTCTCTAAATGTTTGATAGAATTCACCTGTGAAGCCATCTGGTCCTGGACTTTTGTTCGTTGGAAGATTTTTTTTTGTGTGTGGTACGCGGGCCTCTCACTGTTGTGGCCTCTCCCGTTGCGGAGCACAGGCTCCGGACACGCAGGCTCAGCAGCCATGGCTCACTGGCCCAGCTGCTCTGCGTCATGTGGGATATTCCTGGACCGGAGCACGAACCCGCAACCCCTGCATCGGCAGGCGGAATCCCAACCACTGTGCCACCAGGGAAGCCCTGTTGGGAGATTTTTAATCACAGTTTCAATATCAGTGCTTGTGGTTGGTCTGTTCATATTTTCTATTTCTTCTTGGGTCAGTCTTGGAAGGTTATACCTTTCCAAGAATTTGTCCATTTCTTCCACGTTGTCCATTTTATTGGCATAGAGTTGCTTGTAGTAGTCTCTTAGGATGCTTTGTATTTCTGCGGTGTCTGTTGTAACTTCTCCTTTTTCATTTCTAATTTTATTGATTTGAGTCCTCTCCCTCTTTTTCTACATGAGTCTGGCTAATGGTTTATCATTTTTGTTTATCTTCTTAAAGAACTAGCTTTTAGTTTTATTGATCTTTGCTATTGTTTTCTTTCTTTCTATTTCATTTATTTCTGAGCTGATCTTTATGATTTCTTTCCTTCTGCTAACTTTGGGTTTTGTTTGTTCTTCTTTCTCTAGTTCCTTTAGGTGTAAGGTTAGATTGTTTATTTGAGATTTTTCTTGTTTCTTGAGGTAGGCTTGTATATCTGTAAACTTCCCTCTTAGAACAGCTTTTGCTGCATCCCATAGGATTTGGATCGTCATGTTTTCATTGCCATTTGTCTGTAGGTATTTTTTGATTTCCTCTTTTATTTCTTCAATGATGTCTTTGTTATTTAATAACGTATTGTTTAGCCTCCATGTGTCTGTGTTTTTTACATTTTTTTCCCTGTAATTCATTTTTAGTCTCATAGGGTTGTGGTCAGAAAAGATGCTTGATATGATTTCAATTATCTTAAATTTACTGAGGCTTGATTTGTGACCCAAGATGTGATCTATCCTGGAGAATGTTCCCTGTGCCCTTGAGAAGAAAGTGTAATCTGCTGTTTTTGGATGGAATGTCCTATAAATATCAATTAAATCTATCTGGTCTATTGTGTCATTTAAAGCTTGTGTTTCCTTATTAATTTTCAATTTGGATGATCTGTCCGTTGGTGTAAGTGAGGTGTTAAAGTCCCCCACTATTACTGTGTTACTGTCAATTTCCTCTTTTATAGCTGTTAGCAGTTGCCTTATGTATTGAGGTGCTCCTATGTTGGGTGCATATATATTTATAATTGTTATATTCTTCTTGGATTGATCCCTTGATCATTATGTAGTGTCCTTCCTTGTCTCCTGTAACATTCTTTATTTTAAAGTCTATTTTATCTGATATGAGTATTGCTACTCCAGCTTTCTTTTAATTTCCATTTGCATGGAATATCTTTTTCCATCCCCTCACTTTCAGTCTATATGTGTCCCTAGGTCTGAAGTGGGTCTCTTGTAGACAGCATATAGATGTGTCTTGTTTTTGTATCCATTCAGTAAGCCCATGTCTTTTGGTTGGAGTATTTAATCCATTCACGTTTAAGGTAATTATTGATATGTATGTTCCTATGGCCATTTTCTTAATTGTTTTGGGTTTTTTTGTAGGTTCTTTTCTTGTCTTGTGTTTCCCACTTAGAGAAGTTCCTTTAGCATTTGTTGTAGAGCTGGTTTTGTGGTGCTGAATTCTCTTGGCTTTTGCTTGTCTGTAAAGCTTTTGATTTCTCCATCGAATCTGAATGAGATCCTTGCCACGTAGAGTAATCTTGGTTGTAGGTTCTTCCCTTTCATCACTTTAAGTATATCATGCCACTCTCTTCTGGCTTATAGAGTTTCTGCTGAGAAATCAGCTGTTAACCTTATGGGAGTTCCTGTGTATGTTATTTGTCATTTTTCCCTTGCTACTTTCAATAATTTTTCTTTGTCTTTAATTTTTGCCAATTTGATTACTATGTGTCTCGGTGTGTTTCTCCTTGGGTTTATCCTGTATGGGGCTCTCTGCGCTTCCTGGACTTGGGTGGCTATTTCCTTTCCCATGTTAGGGAAATTTTCGACTATAATCTCTTCAAATATTTTCTTGGGTCCTTTCTCTCTCTCTTCTCCTTCTTGGACCCCTATAATGCGAATGTTGTTGCGTTTAATGTTGTCCCAGAGGTCTCTTAAGCTGTCTTCATTTCTTTTCATTCTTTTTTCTTTATTCTGTTCCTCCGCAGTGAATTACCATTCTATCTTCCAGGTCACTTATCCGTTCTTCTGCTTGTTATTCTGCTATCGATTACTTCTAGTGTAGTTTTCATTTCAGTTATTGTATTGTTCATCTCTGTTTGTTTGTTCTTTAATTCTTCTAGGTCTTTTTTTTTTTTTTAAGGTACGCGGGTCTCTCCCATTGCGGAGCACAGGCAGGTGGACTCTCAACCACTGCGCCACCGGGGAAGCCCTCTTCTAGGTCTTTGTTAAACATTTCTTGCATTTTCTCGATCTTTGCCTCCATTGTTTTTCCAAGGTCCTGCATCACCTTCACTATCATTATTCTGAATGTTTTTTCTGGAAGGTTGCCTATCTCCACTTCATTTAGTTATTTTTCTGGGGTTTTATCTTGATCCTTCATCTGGTACATAGCCCTCTGCCTTTTCATCTTGTCTATCTTTCTGTGAATGTGGATTTTGTTCCACAGGCTGCAGGACTGTAGTTATTCTTGCTTCTGCTGTCTGCCCTCTGGTGCGTGAGGCTATCTAAGAGGCTTGTGTAAGTTTCCTGATGGGAGGGACTGGTGGTGGGTCGTGATCACTTCTAATTCCAGACCCGCATCCAGAGATAACCTAATGTTACCATTTCACTGTGCGTGGTTCTAGCCATTTCACTGCACAATACGAATATGTATGCATAGCAACGTGCTGATGATTAAAACAGACTTGCCTGCGTTTGAATCCAGCTTCTCAAATTGATAGGTGTTTGATATCACCTAAATCATGGGTATGAGTATATTGGTAGTATAAATTCTGAGAAATGGCATATTTACACTTTTACATTTTATTATTTCCAAATTGCTGTCAGTTGAGTTGGTACTGGTTTATAGTTTAAGCAGGAGTGTGATATTTCCCCATATATGTGACCTTCTACTATGTTATCAGACTTTTTAATCTTTGCCATCCTTATGGATGGCAAATGGGAACTCACCGTAGTTTTATTTTCTATCTTTTTAGGAGTGATGTTGAGCCTCTTTTCATAATTTTAAAGGTTGTATTCATATCCTTTGCTCATTTTTGAAATTGGGTAGTTGGTCTTTTTCTTCTTAGGGAGCTATATATTAAGGAAATTAATCTGTGGTTTGAGTTGCAAATATTTCTACCAGTTTATTGTTTGACTCTTGGCTTTTGTTCTTATCCTGGCAGAAAGTTTTTTTAATTGTTATGTGCTTGAAAGCATTATTTTATAGTTTCTTAGTTTTGTTTCTTATGTAAAAGGCCTTTCTTCACTCCAGGATTATAAAAAGACAGTCCCATGCCTTTTTTTCTTTTTTAGTATTTTTATGATTTTTTTTTTTTAACACAACGATTTATCTGGAATTCGTTTCCATGCAAGGTATGTGGTAGGACTCCAACTTAATTTTTTTTGGATTGCTGCCCAGTTGTTTCAGCATCATTTATTGAATAAACCATCTTTCTCCATTGTTTTGAAATGTCAGTTTTATCACGTACTGAATTTCTGCTTATATTTGCGTCTTCAGCCATACTTTGTAGTCTCTTCCACTGATTTGTCTTTTACTGTGCTATATCACACTGTTTTTAAGTATCGTGTTATAATATGTTTTAGTATCTGGTAGGTCTGGTCCCCCCCATACAATACCCTTCTATTTTTATTATTATTTCCTTAAGTTTTGCTTTCTTATTTTTCCACCACAAATTCAGGAGCAGGCACATGTGTGTAATCACATACTTTCATCAGAAACGCATTAAATATATGGATTAATTTGGGGATAATTGGTACCCTTGTGATGTTGCATCTTCCTAGCCAGGAATATGGCGTTGCTCCATTTATTCAGGGCTTTTGTAGTGTTTCTTGGCATCATTTTAAAGTTTTCTTTATACAGATGTTTATATTTTTGTCTCAGTGGCTTGTGACAACAAAGGTTTATTTCTCAGTCATGTTACGTGCTGCCTGTTGGGGTCAGCAGCTGCCCCGTTTCTGCTTTGTATGTCCTATCATCCAGGAACTAGGCTCAAGGAGCAGCCCCTGTCTGAGACATGCTGTTCTCATGACCAAGTATAGAGAGCAAGAGAGGGCTGTTGGAAACATGTAGTGACTCATTGCGTTTTTGCTCAGAATCCATTGGCCACAGCAAGTCAATGGGCAAGCCCCACGTCAGTGGGCTGGGGATACACGTTCTCATCCCACAGGAGGTATTGCAAGTCATGTGGTAAGGGGCAGGTCTATATAGCATGGGGACAGGGGGGTTTGGGGGTAGCTTGACTAACAGAACAGCCTGCCACAATCTTGTTAAAAAAGTCAGATAGGGCTTCCCTGGTGGTGCAGTGGTTGAGAGTTCGCCTGCCGATGCAGGGGACGCGGGTTCATGCCCCGGTCCGGGAAGATCCCACATGCCGCAGAGCGGCTGGGCCTGTGAGCCATGGCCGCTGAGCCTGCACGTCCGGAGCCTGTGCTCCACAAGGGGAGAGGCCACGACAGTGAGAGGCC
Organism: Lagenorhynchus albirostris; assembly: GCF_949774975.1. Classification (NCBI taxonomy): domain Eukaryota; kingdom Metazoa; phylum Chordata; class Mammalia; order Artiodactyla; family Delphinidae; genus Lagenorhynchus; species Lagenorhynchus albirostris. The sequence continues at coordinate 12,474,665 of NC_083101.1, forward strand.
CATGTACTGCAAAAAAAAAAAAAAAAAAAAGTCAGATAATACGGAAGCATAGTAAGAAAAAAGTAAAAGTTCTCTCTCACCAGTCCCCTTAGATCTCACTGCCTAGAGACAACCACTGTTAACAGTTTACCTATTTTTCTATGGACATACAAATGTACATGCACATATACAAATATCTGTAAATATTTATACATGACATACAGTTCTTTTTCTAAAAATTAAAGGATCATACCATGATACTGTTCTGCATTTTGCTTTTTTTTTTGACCTAATATGTTTGGACATTTTTCATGGCAGGGAACATATAGCTGCCTCATTCTTTCTAAGAGTCACTTTGTTTTCCTTTGAGTAGATGAATCTGAATTTATTTCACACATCTCCTAATGTTGGGCCTTCGCATGGCCCTTTAATTTGCAAACTGGGCTGCCTTGGACGTGGTTGCGTGTAGACCACGCTGCCCTGTGTGAGTGTCACTGTGGTGTCGATGGAGCCAGCTTTAGACAGATGTGCGCTGGCCCATAATCCCTCGCTCATCCTTGGTCACCTCCACGTTCACCCCACCTCAGGTCCAAAAGGCGTGATCAATGACTGGCGCCGCTTCAAACAGCTGGAGACGGAGCAGCGGGAGGAGCAGTGCCGGGAGATGGAGAAGCTGATCAAGAAGCTGTCCATGAGCTGCAGGTCCCATGTGGACGAAGAGGAGGAGCAGCGGAAGCAGAAGGACCTCCAGGAGAAGATCAGTGGGAAGGTAATTAGAAGCGCCCAGGCCTTTCTCAGAGGCTACCCTGGCTGCTGGGCTTAGTGATTCAAGAGGCGGAAGGGTTTGATTTGGCCTCCAAGAAGCGGTGCAGGGCTTCCCAGGTGGTGCAGTGGTTAAGAATCCGCCTGCCAATGCAGGGGACACGGGTTCGAGCCCTGGTCCAGGAAGATCCCACATGCCGCAGAGCAACTAAGCCCGTGCGCCACAACTACTGAGCCCATGTGCCACAACTGCTGAAGCCCTCGGCGCCTAGAGCCTGTGTTCCGTAACAAGAGAAGCCACCGCAATCAGAAGCCCGCGCACCGCAGTGAAGAGTAGCCTCCACTCACTGCAACTAGAGAAAGCTGTGCAGCAACGAAGACTCAGTGCAGCCAAAAATAAATAAATAAAATAAATTTTAAAAAAGATACTAAGAAGCAGTGCAGTGCAGGAGAAAGTGCAGTCATGTCATAGCTTGGCCACACCTGGGTTTGAATCTCAGCTGTGCCACTAGTAACTGTGGGGATGTCTCTTCCACTCTGACTCTGGTTTGTCGTTGGTTAAATGAGGTCAGTCTCTCGATACAGTGCCCATCACAGGCCGGTTGAAAGTGATCAGGAAATGTGAGTTTCCTGTCCTTTCTCAAGGTCTTACCTTGAGCCAGAAACAAACCTCTGAGATTGGGAGATATTATCCCCATTTTACAGATGGTGAAACCAAAGCTGAGAGGTGGGAGGGGACTTGTTCAGGGCAGTGCAATTAAGAAATGCTAATAGGAACTAGGATTCTAACCCAGATTTTCCTGTTCTTTCCATGATGTTGTTCTGTTTCATCTGAAGCCTATTCATGAGAATTTATTTTAGTGAAGCAATACAGTAGAAGCAGGCAGACACTGTGGAAGATATTTGGAACTAGGTCCCTGACTCTCTCTTACCTTCCCAAAGCGTTCTTCAAAAGGATCCTTTAATTCCCCACCATGCTTTCTGACCACGGAAGGATGTCTAGAAGTGCCTGAAATCATTTGGCCGTGGCCCAAAGCAGCTCTTGGCTGGAAATACCCGCCGGGGTCGGGGAGCAGACAAGAGGATTAAGTGAGGAGTTTGCCTTGACCAGGAGGATGATTTCAGGGCATTAGACTCAAGCAAGACCATAACAGGTCAGAAAGAACCGCTCTGGTGGGGGAGCAGTGAGAGGGGAAGAAGAATGGCTCTGGCTGTGATGCAGTAACAACACGTGTCCTGATCTGGTGTGGCCTCCCAGCCGCCACCCTCTCATCTGTGCCAGGGTAGGCAGAGCTGGGCTTCATCACAGGAGCAGAGATGTCTTGCTACACCAGGGCAGGAGAGGGAGAATGCTTTTGTAATGGAAGCTGGCTTCAGGACAACATGCCCACGGCTCACAGCGCTTCCTTGTGCTGCGGTGGAGACCAGACAAAGCCACACAGCACATGATCACATGGGGCAGTCCTGCTGGGTTGTTGCAATGAGACAGAACTGGCAACTGCCTGAATGCCAGAAGTAGGGGGGTGGCTAAGCAAAATAGGCCACATTATTTATAATTTTATAAAACATGTTTGGAAGCATGAGGAATAATTTATGATATAATAGTGCTAAGTGGCAAAAGCAGGCTATAGCTTAATTGGTACACCCACAGCTGCTGTTATAAAAGCAGAAATGGTTTTAGCACGTGACTGGTAATAAAAAGAAGAATAGGTTTTTAGAATGTGTGTGACTGTATGTTTTGGTGTGGGAGGCAAGGAGGGTGGCACAGGGCAGGGATTATGAGTGTTCAGGTTCCTTAATGTCCTGTTGTCTTTTCAACAAAAACAAAACAGTGGATAAAATAATTAATCCATTGTCAGGACTGACAAAAAGACAAAAGCTCACGAAGTGATGTTATCTGATGCTGCCTGTCTGGATGGAGAGGCGCTATGACACAGTAGTTGAAAGCCTGGGTTTTTAAAAAAATCTAGTTTGAATCCTGGTCTTATACTTGCTACCTATGTGAACTTATACAGATAATCTCAAGTCTCAGAACCTCATTTGTAAAGTGGGGGTAATAAAAGTCCCTTCCCGATGGGGTTATCAGAAGATTTCAGTGAGGTGTAACGCATCTAGAGTATTAGCGTGGCGCCTCATACATCTTGTGTCACCCATGTCACTGTTGGGTTTATGTTTCTTACGCTCACTTGCTGGTCCTCCCGCAGATGACTCTGAAGGACTTTGCCATGATGAATGAGGACCAAGACGACGAGGAGTTCCTGCAGCGGTACCGGAAGCAGAGGATGGAAGAGATGCGGCAGCAGCTCCACCAGGGGCCCCAGTTCAAGCAGGTTTTTGAAATCCCCAGTGGAGAAGGGTTTCTGGACATGATTGACAAAGAACAGAAGAGCACCCTCATCATGGTCCATATTTACGAGGACGGCATCCCAGGGACCGAAGCCATGAACGGTTGCATGATCTGCCTGGCCGCAGAGTACCCAGCCGTCAAGTTCTGCCGGGTGAAGAGCTCGGTGATCGGGGCCAGCAGTCGCTTCACCAGGAACGCCCTTCCCGCCCTGCTCATCTACAAGGGGGGCGAGCTGATTGGCAACTTTGTCCGTGTCACTGACCAGCTGGGGGAAGATTTCTTTGCGGTGGACCTTGAAGCTTTCCTCCAGGAGTTTGGATTGCTTCCAGAAAAGGAAGTCTTGTTGGTAACCTCTGTGCGTAACTCAGCCACCTGCCACAGCGAGGATAGCGATTTGGAAATAGATTGAATGGCTGGGCTGGTGGCATAAATTTCTCATTGTTTGGGCTGGAAGACACACGTCCTTGTGTTTATTTTCGTTCTTTTCTGTGTCTTCTGGCTTTTCTGCTGTTCTTTGTAGTCCCTTTTATGACATGTCAAGTCAAGAAATTCTTCTATCAAATCAGAATGCTGAATCACCTTGTGGCTATCCATAAAGTGACCTAACATTGTATAAACAGGAAGCCAGGCTTCTGAACTGTTTACTTAAGATTCTCTAGCATGACATCTCTGTTATTGTTTCCAGTCAGTATTTACATAGCATCCTGAAGACAGTGTCCTGGAAATTGTCTTCAGATGATCTCAGAGGTCTCTGCCAGGTCCGGGAATATAATTCTATATAGTGTGTTATTTGCAACATAAGTAATACATTTCCTTCATCAAATGATTGTAAATTATATTTACTTATAATCAGACTTATAGTCTTAGAAGGCAGTTAAATTTTTTCCCCCTAGACCGTATTCTCTCCCAGGGTCTTGTTTAAAGGTTCCAGACCGTGTATGTTTGCCCCATCAAGAGGGGGGTGACCTTTGTCACCAGAGCCGATATCCTGCTCAAGCATTATTAAGTCTACAGTAGAGGAAGGATCGAGATGGACTGCCCTCTTGATGCTGAAAGACCAGCTTGGCTTGAAAATTAGAGCTGAGATAGAGCTGGGAAGCCTTTTTAAAGGAAGATCTTTCAATTAAGATACCCCTGCTCGTCTTTTTCTCTGTTTCTTTTTTATTTAACAAGGTAATTTTTTGGTTTCATGTAGCTTTTGTTAAAACTTTTTTGCATATTGGAAAAGTTAATATTCAATAGAATACAGAAAATACAGAAGCAAAACTAAGAAAATTAGAATAATCCTGCCACCTAGGGTAAAACACTATTAATATTTTGGGATATTTTTCCAAGGTGTTTTCTTTGTGTACACATTTTGTTTGCTTATTAAACAAAACAGTGGGATCATTCTGAACATACTGTTTTATAGTATGGTCGGCTAATATAGCAAACGTTTTTCCATGTTATTAAACACTCTTTTACAACATTTTAAAGTGGCTATTTATACCGTTGTATAGGTGTGCTGTAATTTGCTTGGTGGTGTTCTCTTGAAAACAGCAAAGACTTTTTATTACAAAAGTAATTGATGTTCATTGTAGAAAATGTAACAAAAATTGTTAAGCTAAAAAGATTGAACAGCTTTGTAATTCCACCAACCAAAAATAATCCCTGTTAAATCATTTTTACAGGTATCCTTCTGGTCTTCTTTCTGTGTGTTTATAATAATGATTGTCTTTTGAGTTTTCTCTTCATGTTTTTTACTTTAAAATATGTACAGTGTAGGGCCAGGGAAAATGTGATCTGTAGTTAGATGTTAGCTTTAAAGTTCAGTTTTGCTTTTCCTGGCTGTTTAGGAATTGACTAACTGTAGAAGGGTCATGACAGTATCTCTTGTAGTTAATCAACAAAAAGAAAGTGCATGGTTTTTTAATTAAAAAAAACTCACTGTAGAAAGTGTGTGGAAAGTATAGAAAATTATTAGAGGCAGAGACAACTGTTGTCAGTGTTTTTATTTTCTTCCAGTTTTTTCAATATTTTTAATACATTGAGAGCTTTTTGAATTTAGTTCTGTGTTTTGTTTAATATTATATCATAAATGCTTTGACATGTTATAAAAATTCTAAATAAATAATTTTTAACAGCCTGATAATATTCCATCACTTGGATATGCCATACTTTATTTAACCAGACCCTTAATATTGGATATTTAGATTCCTAGCTTTTTGCTAAAACACTTTGTATTTTGGGCTATATTTTGGATCATTCTCTTAGTATAGATTTCTAGAAGAGGAATTATTGGGTAATGGACAGAAACATTTTAAAAGCTTTTACAAGCCATCTACTGGTTCTCATTGGAGATGAAAATATATTGATATTATGGTCTCCCAGAACCTTGACTTTGCCTTTCAAGAGCAGAAATTCTAGGATAAAGTGAACAGACATGGAATGGGGAATTCTTAGAGTCTTAAATCTCCAACTCAGGGGTAATGCAAACAGCACGGGCTTTGGAGTCAGATCAAATACTGTCTGTTTCTCACTGGTGGTGGAGCTTCCGCTGAGGCACCTAGACTTCCTGAAACTCAGTTTCCTCGCCTTGGCAGTGGGAACAACAGTACCTCATGGGTTGTTCAGTGGTTCTCCATGTGTGGTTCAAGAACAGCAACATGAGATACACTGGGGAACTTGTTAGAAATGCAAAGTCTCAGGCTTCATCCCAGACCTAATGCATCGGAAATTCTGGGAGTGGCTCGGCACACTTTTCACAAGCCCTCTAAGTGATTCTGAGGCTGGTTCAAGTTTGAGCATCACCAACCTGTGGGTTGAGGTGAGTGACAGCAGCTCTCACAAAACAAGGGCTCACTGCTGTTGGTTTCCTTTTTTATTTGAGTAGGGGAAGGGAGGAGTTAAAAATAGGAGAGCATTGGGTTTCCCTGGTGGCGCAGTGGTTGAGAGTCTGCCTGCCGATGCAGGGGACGCGGGTTCGTGCCCCGGTCCGGGAGGATCCCACATGCCGCGGAGCGGCTGGGCCCGTGAGCCACGGCCGCTGAGCCTGCGTGTCCGGAGCCTGTGCTCCGCAACGGGAGAGGCCACAGCAGTCAGAGGCCCGCGTACTGCCAAAAAAAAAAAAAAAAATAGGACAGCATTCAGATCACTTCTCTTCCTCTTTGTTTATGTGATCCTCCTTTTTCGTCATAGACTTGGGGGAGGGAACAAGAAACTAATATTTGTCTATTACAAACTGTCTCAGTAGTTTTCCAGATCTCACTTTCCTCTGGAATGAAGGTTCCGTGAAGGCATGGACTTTATTTTCCTCCATGTGTGTGGTATAACTTCTGTTCACGCTGGGAATAGGCTGACATTTACAGCTTTGTGGGCAAGATAGCTGAACTCCTCCATACCTCAGTCTCCTCATCCGAGGAGTGGAGATGAGTAACATAATTCATGTAAAATACCTAGAACACAGCCTTCAAATAAGTGCTGTTTTTATTTTTATTATTTTAAAAAATATTTATTTATTTGGCTGCACTGGGTCTTAGTTGCGGCACGCAGGATCTTTAGTTGTGGCATGCGGGATCTATCTAGTTCCCTGACCAGGGATCGAACCTGGGCCCCCTGCATTGGGAGCGCAGAGTCTTAACTGCTGGACACCAGGGAAGTCCCCCCCCTTTTTTTTTTTTTTTTTTTTAAGAATAAGTGCTGTTTTTATCATCCCCAGGGCCCACACCTGGGCTTGGTGCTTGGTAAGAACTATTGAGTGTTTAATAATGAACATATGGGCACATTGAAGGCCACATCCTTTCAAGGTAAGAAGTAGTAACTTTTCAAAGATGAAGAAACTAAGACTTCGCAGAGTTAGGTAACTATTCCAAGTTGCATAGCTAGTGGGCAGGGCAGGGTTTAAAATCAGGTCTGTGTAGTACCAAAATTTGTACTATTTCCATGATGCATGCTAGTTCTTGGTGGAGAAAGCACAATGATCAAATATCAATAAAATGATCGACTAGAAAAAAGGTAGTGGAGAGAACAGGTTGGAGGAGGAAAAACAGGGAGAGAATTTTAAGAAGAGAGAAAAAGGAGTGAAGCTGGGTGGAGACCTGGGTCTCCTAGGCTGGCCTGTGTTTCATGTCAGAAACTCTTCCGTCTGGACTGTGGCTGTGACCTGCAATGTACCCCCGAGGCATCCCCCTTTCCTCCATGACTCCACAAAGGTCCTTCCTCCCAAAGTCCCTTTATACCCCCCGCCCACACTGTCACCCACATCCGGCTATGGGTGGCAACGATTGGGAGTACAGTGAACATGAACTGTAGCCCTCTCCCTGACCAGCTGTGTGCCCTAGAATAAGTCTCTTCCTCTCCCAGGGCCTCAGTTTCCCCACTTGTAAGATGACAGGTTGCATTAGATGATTTTGTAAGACATAGCTCTCAAATTTTATGAATCAATGAATTTTAAAGAATCTACTGTTGCCATCACACTATCATTCTGTATTGATATTTGGTTTAATTTAATGAAAAATGTAAACTTTTTCCTTAGTTGTGAGATGTGAAAGTCCCGGTGACTTGAATGACCTTGTCTTCCTTTCCCATAGGGTAACCCCATCTTCAGCATGTGTGGTTGCCTGAGTATTCGTTTACACATTAGACTATGAAGTCTTTGGGGACAGGGAGTGTGTCTCATCATTTCAAGTCTCTGATCTGAGTTGACATAAGTGAATGTTTGCTGCTTAAGTGGGGAAGATCCCCAAGGCTGGAGTAGGCTGGAATTCACCACAATAAGGTAGAAGACTATCTGTTATATAGCTTTTCCAGGCGCGTTATATGTTTTCGTTTCAGCAGCATTTTTATTTATTTTATTTTATCGTTTTTATTAGTTATACATTTTATACATATTAGTGTATATATGTCAAGTGTTATATGTTTTTAATCAGAGGTGTACTACCTATGCTCACTGAGACCCAGATAACGAATTCAAGTTAAGCTCCCACCCAGCCCTGCCAAAGCCTGCGGAAATGCTGGTTATAACCGATATGACCACATGGTGGCAGCAGAGGAGAGGGAACGAATTTCTTGTGTGTGTGCTGTTAAATCAGCAGAGCCACAGACTTTGGGACCTGTGGGTGATGTCCAGCACCATATACGAATCATTTTATTTACTTATTTTCTTTCTTTCTTTTTGCGGGCTGCTCCACGGGCCTGCGGGATCTAAGTTCCCCGACCAGGGACTGAACTTGGCCGTGGCAGTGAAAGCCCAGAATCCTAACCACTAGGCCACCAGGAACTCCCCGAATCATTTTAGAGAATTTGTTTTTAGGAAAGAGACCCAGAAAGTACCACATTCACATGCTTTCTTCATGAGTAATGAAAAAAAACAAATATAGTTTCATGAATAAACATACATACACTTAACTTTCATATTATGCTCAGTTAAGGCTGAGGGAAAGTCCGGCCAGGAAGAGAAGAGGAAAGCAGTGGACACCCACCAGTCCCGAGTCCCAAGGACCTCAGGTCAGAGCACAGCGTTTGTGTCCAAATCCCAATCCCGATGTCTTCTTGTCTCTGTCTCCTCTGCTTGTGGTGATGTGAGTGGCCAACATGTCGTTTGACTTACTTTGTGCCAGGTCATTGTTCTAAGCACTTGGTATGTATTTTCTTAGATAATTCTTGTAACAACCCCTGAGAGATACTTTTACCCTCATTTTATAGTTAAGCAATTTGCCCAAGGTCAATCATCTAGTAAACAGTGAAGTCAGGACTTAAACCCAGAACCTGGAGCTCAGGAGTCAGGATCTTAGTACTGTTTGGCAGCCTCTCCTATGAACAGGCTTTAATAATGTTCACCCAGAAAGACTTCTGGAAAGAGATGAGGGGTGCCTGTCCAATGGTTGGTGTTATGGACTGAATCGTGTCCACCCTAAATCCCTAACCACCCCCCAAATGTGACCGTAGTTGGAGAAAGGGCCTTTCAGGAGGTAATTAAGGTAGAATGAGGTCATAAGGGTGAGGCCCTAATCTGATACGACGGATGTCCTTATAGGAAGAGGCAAAGGCGCCAGAGCAGGAAGAGAGCTCCTCTCACCAGAAGCCAAACCTGATGGCACCTTGATCTTAGATTTCCAGCCTCCAGAACAGTGAGAAATAAATGTCTACTATTTAAGCCACCCACTCTATGGTATATTGTTATAGTAGCCAAAGCTGACTAAGACACTGAATCCCGGTAATTTCTACAAAGTCAATAGAGAAGAGAGAAACACGATACCTCAAACTTATTTTAAAGGAGAGTTGGCAAGTGTATGGCTGTTAGCAGAACAGATACCATCTTGGGCACTTACAGTTTCTCCTGTCCTTCCGCCGACCCTACCCAGGGCTCTACTGTGCAGTGAATCACTTCTCTGTCGTCAAGGGCTTTGGTTGTAATAGATATTGTTTAATAATCATTAGGACCAGGTAGCCTCTACGCTCTGTTAGTCCCCAAACAATGACGAAAAGCTTCCCTGATGTGTTCCCAGCACCCATGTAGCTAGTTACTCATTTATAAATCTTAACTTAGGAATGCACATCCTGTTTCCAAGCACCTACTCCCATGCCCTGGGTTAACTATAAATTGTCCTAAAGGCCCTTTGGTGGTGCTGGGTTCAGCCTCCAATGCTTCTGGATCATTTTCTGCCCGATCCCACCCTGTGAGTAAGTTGCCCTACAATAAACTGTGTTGATTATTTGGAACTGCCTTCCTCGTTTTTCGGTCTCAAGATGCCTTCTCAGTTTGGTGGGTACTTTTCGTTCCCTCTGCGTCCTCCAACAGTAAGAATCACAGAAACCTCTTCTCTCCAGTGTTCATCATAACTGTCCATGTTTTCCAGAGTTGTATATTTCCTACAGCCTTCATGTCACCTCTGAACACTTCCCAACCTGTTCAGACTTTTTAAAAGCAGGGATGCCACATCCCTTTTGGCAATCTCAAGTTTTACATGATTTAGGTCAGTGATTCCATTGGTGTGCCCCGCAGACCACCTGCATCAAAATCACCTAGTGTGTTTATTCAAAACTCAGTCCCATCCCTGGTGGCGCAGTCGTTAAGAATCTGCCTGCCAGTGCAGGGGACAGGGGTTTGAGCCCTGGTCGGGGAAGATCCCACATGCCGTGGAGCAAGTAAGCCCGCGAGCCACAACTACTGAGCCCGTGTGCCACAACTACTGAAGCCTGAGCACCTAGGGCCCATGCTCCGCAACAAGAGAAGCCACCGCAATGAGAAGCCTGAGCACCGCAACGAAGAGTAGCCCACGCTCACCGCAATGAGAGAAAGCCTGCGCACAGCAACGAAGACCCAACGCGGCCAAACAAAAACAAAAACAAAAACGCAGTCCCAGCCCTCACCCAGGCCCTACTGATTCAGAAAGTTTGGGGGTGGAGAGTAGAATGTGCATTTTAATAAGCGTGCCATGTGAGTCTGATGCGTGGTCAGTAGATTTGGATAAGAAGCGGGTGAGGGGAGGGCTTTTATTGTTTCAGCCCAGAGGCAGATCTGTGCTCAAATAATGATTCTACCACTTTCTAGTTTGGAGCCTTGGGCAAGTTACCTCCCTGAGCTGCAATTTCCTCATCTGTAAAGTGAGCATAATAATGTGTGCTGCACAGATTTTTATGAGTATCAAATGATACGATGAGTGCAAAGCCACCAGCACCAAATCTGGTCTATATTTAGTAAATTTCCTATCTTGTCATTGTGGTTTCTGAGGTCTGTGGTCACTTGATTTCATGATATGTGTGGTGATGGTCTTGGTCGTGGGTTCACCAACTCTCAGTTGTTCTGTGTTTCCTAGAGAGAGGAAGGGGTGGGATGGTGGTGTCTGTCTGTGTGTGGGGTCTGGCTACTTGCCAATTAGGCTGACTTGATCAGTTGTTCATTTTATCCTTCCAGCCTTTGCTAATTTCCATTTCCCTTCCCAGCAGGGAAGAGCTGAAAATGTTCCAGGGTAGGTTGAATCTGAGCGTGGGAGTGATTACAAAGTCCCCCCAAGAAGGCAACCAAGAGATGACCCTGACTCTCTAAGGAGAAAAAATTGATCTCCTTATGAGATCTGAAAGGGGGAAGAATGGCTCTACTTCCAGGAGCACCTCCTCAAATGGAAAGACATGACTAATTCCCTCAAAGAATCCTCGGTAGATTGGCAGAGCGTTGAGGGCAGAAACATGCTCAAAACAAGAATGTAAATCCCCAAAAGCAAAGAGAGAAAGCACGTGTGCATTGGCAGCTCAGTCCTCAGGGCATTGAAGGGGCCGGGATGCGCTCCACTGGAGACAGAGGCAAGTATCAGAAACGGTTATGGGAGCTTCATCGGCTTGCTGTTACTGTGTAACACATCACTCCCCAAACTCAGTGGCTTAATATTTTCACTCCAGTGTCAATGGGATAGCCTGGGCTTGTTCTTGTGTTTGCAGGTCAGCTGGGGGCTCTGTTCTGCGCTGGTCTTGCCTGGGTCACCTTGACTGGAGCTGCTCTGCTCTGTGTGTGTTTTATTCTCTGCTAGGGACCAGTGGGCTAGCTGAGCATGTCCTTCTCATGACAAAGAGAGAAACACAAGAGAACAAGCCGAATACCTTAGCTTCTTTTAATGCCTGTGTCATGCCTCCTAATATCTTATTGGCCAAAGCAAGGTGGATGGCTGAACCCAGAGTCAGAGATGGAAGGCAAGGTTATGTGGCCAAGGATGCGGGGATGGGTGAACTGGAGCTATTAATGTCAGCTCTCAGAATCCTCAACTCTCCCTTCAATGACTCCCAATCTCCAGTCATTGCTCCCTCTTTGATGCTTCTATAATCTGCATTGCAGTTATGTATGTGAGGGCAAGGACTGTCTATAGCCCTAATGCCCAGTATGTAATCATAACAGAGAGAGAGAGAGAGAGCAAAAAGGGAAGGAAGTAGGAACACAAGTAACAAAAAAGAGAAAACAGGGAAGGCACATCAGGGTAAAGGGAGCAGAGGAAACAGGACAAAAGAGACATGAAAAGGGTAAGTTAGGGAAGCACCCCTGGTTCAGAGTGAGCTAAATTGCTTGCTGATAAACAGCTTCTTGGAATATTGATCCGTTCCTAGTATTGTAAAGCAGTCATTTTCACAATGAGAAAGAGTCTTTATGTTTTAATTTTCACGTCTAATGGCTGCATTTTCCCTGTGGCAGCCCTTGCATGAAAGAAGACTTGGGTTATAGAAATTTTTTTGGTCCCCTTAGGAGGAATCAATTTACCATTTATGATCAGAGCCTCTTTCACTACTAAGATCTCTCCAATTGCTGTACCTCTGGAATGAAGGCTGAAACTTTATAATGCAGAAAGATTGCATTAGAAACGAGGCTGGAAAGGCAGACTCAGATTCTTTTCTTGAAATGTAATTGTTTATTTTTTCTGGATGATGTGGTTCCTAGTGCCACATATTATCAGAATAAACCGAAGGGTTGGTGATATCAGTGCTGGGAGGATAGCCTAGGTTGATTCTGAAATGGTGAGAAGTCATTTCAGGACAACGTCAGGGAATGTGGTGGGTGAAGAGAAGCAGATTTCCTTGTGCAGCTCAAAGTCCTTCTGAAGAGGGACTGCAGATTCCCTGGAGCTGAAGCAACCTCCCTGGGATAAGTGTCATCTCTTCCAAGGGAACCGCTTGGAAGTGAGTCAATCATTTGCATACCTTTGCTTAAGGTGTTAAAAATTATTCATGTGAAAAAGATGCAGGCATAATTCTTCAGTGGATTTATGAACTCTTTAGTGGTTTTTCTTGACTGGGGGTGGGGGAAGGATTCCTCTTCTTGTCTCCAGGTCAGTATCATTTTTTAGGGCTTCCTGAGGTAAAATAAGAGGCCAGATCCAGGTGGGGGTGGGATGGGAATGGGGCCCGGGGACGCATAGGCCTGGTGACTGAGGCTATCTATGTGCCCACCATTCCCCTCTCTTGCCTGTCTTACTGGGGGTCTGGAACTGATCAGGCATCATCTAGCCCGGCGCCTGGCACATAGAAGATGGTCAATAACTATTTATTAACTTGAATTGAGTGACGGTTTGTGGTGTGGTAGAGAGAGCATGATACTGAGAGTCAGGAGAACTGGGACTTAAATTGCCTGGTGGAGCAAACCAGGACAAGCCTCCTTTCTTCTCCGAGCCTCAGTTTCCCTACATTCCAAGTGGAGATTTCTCCCTGGGCCATCGTGAGACCTGAGAGCACTTGTGATACTGGTCACAGTCATCCCGTAGAAGGCACTGACCATGCTGGGGCGGAGACCGCGTGCCTTGGTCAGAGGCCAAGGGCAGAGGCCAGACTGTGCTACAGCGTGGGTGGCGGGGACCACCCCCCTGCAGAGCTGTGGCCTCTTCGGGGGGCTGACATCTGAGTAGGATGACCAAGTCAAGGCTGGCAGCCCAGAAGAAAGAAGCATCGACCGTCCCCTGAGCCCCAGAGGACCCCTTTCCCCTTACACACAAATATCACCTGGAAGGAGAACAGAGGACAGACAAGGTGACAGCGTAGCACATGCATATTCTGTGTCCAGGTTCTAGAGACACAGAGAGAACTCAGGCAAGGTCCCTGATGGCCAGGAGATGACCCACATTACGCCATAGGGCGGGGCTGATGGTACAGGTGTTGAATGGGTGATAAGCACCACGACCAGTGTGTTTGTGACACTTTAGAGAGGCGGAGGGAGGAAGCAGTGGCGGGACTATTGATAGAGCAGTGAGGATCTGGCGTCAACCTGGTCCTGCGGGTGCGGGTGGAAGGAAGGTGGACCGGGAAGGAATGGTCTCGTGTTATTGCAGGACCAAGCGATAGGGTGCTGGCGGGCCAAGCCGTTGACTCTGTGTGACCCGGTCAGGTCCCTTAACCACTCTGGGTCTCATTTTCCCAATTTATCAAGTGAAGGGGTTGTCTTAGATCAGGGGCCCCTCAGGGCACTGAGGAAGAGCATCGGGGAGGCTGAGAAAATGGGCTCCAGGCCTCTGACCCTTGTTCCATCTACACTGTACAGCTTTTCCCCCTTCATTTTGGATAGTATGTTTCTGGGTAAGATTTCATTGAAGAAAAGAGTTGTGGTTTTCTGTTTTGTTTTGCTTTCTAAAGCCACTGGTCTAAAGACCTTTAAGTTTCCTTTCAGCCGTAAACAAACAGCGTAGGATAGCAGTTCCAGGGCCAGGTGGTGGCAGGCTCGTTAGTGGGAGCTGGGAGGGACAGCTAACCCAGCCCTAGGACCTCTGCAGCCGCCCTCCTCCCTAGAAAGGGGGGTGGGGAGGGGAGGCAGGTGGGGTGCCAGAGTGGGTACAGATTTCTGGGAAAGACGGACAGAAAAGCTCCCTGCTTCGTAAACCTGTTTGGTAAAAATTTGGGCTCACTGTGAGGGCCTTTCAGACCCCAAAACGGGTCCTCACCCGAGACAGTACACCTGCCCCGGTCTGGGGTTTCTTCCTGCAAGTTCTTCCACTGAGGCTCCCAAAGCCGGGGCCTGAGTTCTATGGGGCCCTGGGAAAATGCAGCTGAGGGGCGTGAGGAGCAGACAAGCTTGCTCGGGCTCTGCTACTGACTAACTCAGCACCTGCGAGCCTCCGTTTCCTCACTCGTAAAGTGGCAATAAAAGTACCCGCGTTTATTGTGGGGAAAAATAAGTGAAGTGCAGGGACTTCCCTGGCGGTCCAGTGGTTAAGACTCCACGCTTCCAATGCGGGGGGTGTGGGTTCGATCCCTGGTCAGGGAACTAAGATCCCACCTGCCACGTGGCCAAAAAATAAAAATTAAAAAAAGAAAGTGAAGTGCAGACATACTATAAAAACGTAAAAAATTACCTCTTCCATCTGCTCCTGATACCTGTGCCCCGTCCCTTCTCTACCTCGCTTAATTTACTTCAATTTATTGATTTACGGTTCATGCCTAAAGCATACCGCTAGCACAGAATGCCGGAGGTAGCTGAACAGGCAGCATCATAGCAAACAAGTACAAGAACAAAGGGTTAGACGAATGGACAGCTTCTAAGTACTCATGAACATTAAAAAATACAGTCATTATTCATCTCAGATTCCCAGAGTGCCTCCTATGTGCCAAACTGGGTTCACTAGGTGAGGTCAACCCCTGACACATGGGTATGTGAATTTTTGTCTCTGTCTCAGACAGTTGAAAAGAAGTCAGTGTTTTGAGAAAACATGGTGATGTGATGGAAAACAAAGTGCCAACTCCCCAGAGCAAGACCTGGGTGGCATAGCCTCCCATACAGCTTTAAGCCCTATACAGCAGAAAATGGTAGCCTGCTCTGCGAATGCCTGGGAGTGACTGTTAGAAGAGGGCGTTATGTGGCCGAAAGGGCCCAGGTTTTGCCACCTAAAGATGGTGTAAACTTAGGAAGGTCAAATCTAACTTTGAGCCCCAGTTACCTTATCTATGAAACTGGGTCATAAAATCTGCTTGTCTGGTCGTTGCAGAATAAAATCAGATCGGGCAAGGACCTGCTTCACGGTAGCCCTCGGAAAGGCATCTCCATTATTACGGTTTTGGAAAAAGCACAGAGCGGATGATTGCCTTCATGAGTGTCGCTGTGGGAGATGCAGTCTGTCCTTGGTGGGGTCCAGGCCTCAGGAGTCACCAGCTGAGATCCTTTGCCGAGGGAAAAGGGCTCTGAGCAGCCCCTGCACATCGCGATTCCGGAGGCTGTAGACGACAGGGTTCAGCATAGGCGTGACGACAGTGTACGTGACGCTGGCCACTCGGCCCCACTTGGCCTCATACCGGGACATGGGCTGGAAGTAGACTGCAGTGACTGTCCCGTAGAAGAGGCCCACCATGGCCAGATGGGAGCCACAGGTGGACAGCTGGAGCACCGCAGCTGCGATGGCCCCCTGGGAGGCGAAGATGAGTAGGAAGGGAGTGACTACCACCGCGGCACCCTCGGTGAAGATGACGAGCTGGATGTGGCGGGTGTCAGAGCACGAGAGCCTTAAGAGAGGCTGGTGGTCACAGAAGAAGTGGGGCGCTTGGTGGGAGGCACAGAAGGACAGGTGGGCCATAAGCAGGATATGCAGGAGGGAGTGGACATGGGACACGAGCCACGCAGTCCCCACCAACGCTGTGCACACAGCCCGGGACATCCTCGTGGCATAGCGGAGGGGATGCCGGATGGCCACGTAGCGGTCATAGGCCATGGCAGCCAGGAGGCAGCTGTCAGTTACACCCAGGGCAAAGGAGAAGTACATTTGGGTCAGGCAGCCAGCCAGGGAGATGGAGCGGTCATGGGCCATCAGGTTGGCCAACATCTTGGGTACAGTGATGGAGGTAAAGCAGAGGTCATCAAAGGACAGCTGGGCCGGCAGGAAGTACATGGGTGCATGAAGGGCTGGACTGGCTCGGATGACGGCCACAATGAGTCCATTACCCAGGATGCCCGCCACATACAGGACCAAAAATAGGACAAAGAGAGGCCGCTGCTCTCCAGGATTTGTTGTTAGTCCTAGTAGGGTGAATGGGGTTCCTTCTGAAGTCTCATTGGCAGCATCCACGGCTGGGCTGCTTCTTTGTCTGGGACCCCAGGGGTTCCATTCTACTGCTGGGTCATCTCCCCAGTGTCAAAGGAAAAGGGTGAAGGGCCACTAAGTTGCTCAAGGCTTTCTGGCCATGAGGGAAATCATGGGTTTGGAGTCAGACAGCCGTGTTGCTACACACAGGTGTGGACCATGTGCAAATCATTTTTCCCCCCTGAATCTTCTTCCTTTCCAGGCCTTAGGTTCCCCATCAATAAAGTAAGGGAGCTGAACCAGAGGACCTTGAAGGCTGCTTCCAACTTGGATACTTTGTGATTTGAAGCAAAAACAGAACAAAAACATTGCCCAGGATGTGGACCAGAGAAGGAAGGAAACACAAAAGAAAAGATCAAACAGAGAGAGGATCAAAATTAGGGAGAGATTTGACCAATGGGCATTTATTTCAGAGAAGTCAGAGTGGAAAAGAAAACCCAGATGGAAGCAAGGAACTTATCAAAGAAATAAAAATTCCAAACATTAAGGGCACACATATATTGACATGGATGTAAACCTACAGCACCCAAATGCAAACATGATGTTTTAGAACACTGAGGGACAAAAGAAGAACCCATCACTCCCAGGGATGTGAGGATCTGATGATGTTCAGATACCCAGACTGCCATCCAATATGTCATCAACAGTAGATGATGGGACGCAGTTGGGCAATATCATCAAATTCTGAAGAAAAACACCGATTTTGAACCTAGAATTCTATCCTAAACCAAAATATTAATCAAGTATGAGAAAGGAATAAAGAAATTTTCAGACTTGCAAAAACAAAAACAAAAAAAGAGCCAAAGAACCTGGATGACTCCCTGTATCCCTGGAAAACTCTTCCCATGAAATCAAACACTTACAGCATCAAACAGATGCACACCCTTTATGGGAAACTCATGCAGACAGATGGATACACCTGCCAGATGCAGAGACTTGACTCTTAAGGACAGAGGCAACTTGTTTCAATGCCTCCATTTTTTCCTGTCTGAATCTCACTGCAGAAATCTTGGGTGATTATCCAAGAGGGGGGTCTTAAAAGGAGAGGGATTTTAGGATAGGTTTCCTGAAGGCTATGCTGAGGCCATCTCTGCAGGAGAATGATCTCTTAATTTCTTTTCACATCCTTCTCTCTATTAAAATAAAATAAAGACCCTTCCTACCCTATTGTCTTCCTTTTCCTCCTCCATTGGGTAAGAAGAATTTCTGGCTTTGGATCCCTGGAGAACATTTTTTTCTCAAATTTACAATCACGTCCCACTGTCCAGGAAGGTAAGAGGATCGGGGTGAGAGGGTGAGAGGGAGTGGGAAAGCTTGCTTACGAATTGGCTTTTTCAGAAACTGGACCTACTCTGACCCGTGTTTAAATTGGCTCCAATAAACATAGAGATACACGGAGCTGTTTGCAGAAATTCAACTGTAATCACAAATACACTGGTGCAGACATGCAGGCATGTGCAGCCTCCAGCTGTGCTCTGCAAATACACAGGCACGATCGATCACACACAGAAATGTGGACACTGACATCTGAGTAAGCAGACAAGTGTAACCACAAGACCCGCAGACCCAGACCATCCTACACATAAACAGAGGGTCCAAAGCAATCACAAAATAGCACTGAGGCCAGAGGGTGACGCTCACTTACAGACTCCTGTTCACGGGGGCACCTGGCACCGTGCACAGCTACTGGGACATGCACGTTCATGCTTCCTCTGAGCAGGTAGTCTGTCAGCTCTCTACCAGTGCCCGTCCACCCCATCCCGGCCCACCCTGTCACACCCCGTCACACAATCACATCTTCCGGCACAGCCCCAGGGGTCCACGGCCTCTCGACTTCACACACATGGCTACACTCACATAGGCTCGTGCTGGGTCACAGCAGAGATGTACCACCCTAGAGGAGCACGTCCACATACACACCACCTCCTCTTCCCCCAGTGATGCTATCGGACAGTGATGGGGACGCACAGTCTCAGCCTCACACAAACAGCACCCGCTCTCACACTCACATGTACAGCTCATGCCCACAGCCACGT
Source organism: Lagenorhynchus albirostris (assembly GCF_949774975.1). Classification (NCBI taxonomy): domain Eukaryota; kingdom Metazoa; phylum Chordata; class Mammalia; order Artiodactyla; family Delphinidae; genus Lagenorhynchus; species Lagenorhynchus albirostris. The sequence continues at coordinate 12,493,303 of NC_083101.1, forward strand.
TCAAGAGGACAGATTCGTACACTCTCCAGCCTGGCCACTTGCCGCAAGTGTTCCTTCTGGCTTCTCCACATCACAGGAGGGAGCAGCAGCGAGGACCAAGTGTAGGCTGTCACTGAAGGGTCTGGGGAGGGAGCTATTGGCCACACTTATGGGGCTTGGGGCCTTGGGAGTACCTTAGCTTCTCCCAGAGACAGCACCCCTTCCCCTGGCCCTCATTCCTGGGGTGGGAGGCAGCTTGGCTCTGGAGTTTGCTATTCTTTCTCTCTAGAGCCCAGTTTGATGGGGTAGGGGTGGTTGGTGCCAACTTTAACTCGGGGGCCCTCAGGAGCCCCGTGCATCGTGAAACTGCTGCTCCCCGGCCCCTGTCTTGTGGAGGCCAGAGCTGCCTCCTGAACCCCAAGTCCGGGGTTTAGAGCAGTGGCTTCTGGAGCCAACTGTCTTGTCCCTCAACTTTTGCTGAGGCTTCTTGTAGGAAGTGTAAGAGTGTGGGAAGGATTGTGCCTCTGAGGACTGTGCAATAATATGCCTGAGTGACCGTGGGGTGTGTGTGTGTGTGTGTGTGTGTGTGTGAGATTGTATGCCTGGGTGTGAAATGATCATGTCTCTGTCAAACAAAATGTGTCTATGAGCTTGAGTGTGTGTCTGAATGTGCAGCTGTGCCTCTGTCTGTGTGGACGGCAGGGACAACCTGAGAGTGTTTCTTTGTGCATGAAGGTTTCCGATAGGGGACTGGGTCTGTGTTGCAGGGGCTATGTGTTCCCGTGTGTGTTTGTAGCATTCCAGGTGGGAATGGCTTTGCATGACTCAGCGTCAGAACAACCATGAAGGGTGATTTTGAACGTATGAACTTTCAATGATTCCCTGCTGCCTACTGAATAAAGTCCCAATTCCCCTACCTGATATCCAGCCCGTAGGGTGTCCTTCCCATCCCCAGATCTTCAATCTTCAAACTTCTCTCCACTTCTTTCCCCACACATCTATCTCTAGCCAGTTAAGTTGGTCTCCTTAGAGCCTTTTGTGCACATCGAGCTCATTTTACCTCTGTACCGTTGTGTGTGCTTGTTTTTCCCCCACCGAATACCCCTTTCTTTCAATTCCCACCCATGCTGCAGGGTCCAACTGATTTTGTGCAATAAGTACCCCAGTCTTCCCCATCCCAAACCTGCTTTTGTCCTAATTGCTTGTCTTAGTAGATGGTGTTGAAGGAGGTTTAAAAAGGGAAATATTTGATCAGAATTGGGGAGCTTTCCTGGGCCTCTTGCTTTGGGAACGAGGATCTGACTGTTTCTCTTCCTTTATCCTCCAGGTTGGGCTCTGTTATTGTCTTCCAGTGCCGCCCCTTCCCTCTTGTTTATTTTCTTATCTATCAAGTAGGTCCACCATAGCAGCCTGAAACTTCACGTTTCCTCTGATGAATGTGTAGGATTTATGTGATTATTGTATCTGACTGCTCCATAGATGCTAAACATGTGGAAGGACCCATGTACACCCTGTGGGGCCAAGATAATGGAAGGGGCCGTGTGCCTCTGGAAACTTTCCCTTGATTGTGGTGAGAACTGTATGTCATAAGAGCCCAAGGATTCATAACAAGAAGAAAAGACCACAGAGTAGGTCTCTGAGTATAAACATCATTGAATTGGGGGCAAACCTTCCATTCTCAGTCCCATAGTTGCCAACTCTTCTGATAACGTCTCCAACCACTGTCATGGCATATGAGTTGTCATGGTGATAGGAGGAAAGAACTGGGAAAGGATTATAAAAACTCGGGATGGGGACTTCCCTCGTGGCGCAGTGGTTGAGAATCTGCCTGCCCATGCAGGGGACACCGGTTCGAGTCCTGGTCCGGGAAGATCCCACATGCCGCAGAGCAACGAAGCCTGTGCACCACAACTACTGAGCCTGCAAGCCACAACTACTGAAGCCCACGAGCCTAGAGCCCGTGTTCGGCAATGAGAAGCCACTGCAATGAGAAGCCCACGCACCGCAACGAAGAGTAGCCCCCACTGGCTGCAACTAGAGAAAGCCCGTGCGCAGCAACGAAGACCCATTGCAGCCGAAAATAAATAAATAAATTTATAAAAACAAAACCAAAAACTTGTGGTGGGAGAAGGCGTTTTAATCCGTTTAAGCCTTTGGCAAAATGTGTCGAGTTTGGGATATTGTACCCTCTGCTCTCAACGTGCAGGCTCATCAGGTAATAGGGTGACCAAACATCCTGGTTTGCCCAGGACGGAGGAGGTTTTCTGGACATGGGAGTTAGAGTTTTAAAAACTAGGACAGTTCTGGGCACACCAGGACAAGTTGGTGACCCTGTCAAGAAACGCAAAAATTCTCTAAGAATTGAGGAGATAGTATAGTCCACATCCCTCTCTCCATTAGTCTGGGACCTCCAAGAAGACCATAGTTACTAAGGAGGGACCCAGTTCTGGTAACAAGGAGCATCACCTCCCTGGGGAGCCGGGATGAACCTTTAGTTTTCCTGCAGTCTAAATACCCAGCAGCTGATTTCTCCTTGAAAGGAAGTTGGAGTGGTGAGGCCAGCCCCTGGCTGGGGCTCAAGGAACAGACTCCACGGGGAACCTATTAGGGGGTGACAATGAAGCACTGTTTGAGTCCCATACCTTGCCACCCCAGGCCTCATCGCAGCCATAATTAGGAGGAGCTGGAAAGGGGATGAGACAGGAGCTGACATCTACTCTGACCATGCTCCACCTCTCCTTGGAAGCACCTATCATAACTCCTGGGGTCCACTCCTGCCCTGCTCTTGCATGAAGGGGCTTCATGGGCAGAATGCAGTGCCTTGGGCCTTGCCCATGTGCACCTGAGTCAGGGAGACAAAGAAAATCTGTCAAAATTGTAAACTCTGGGTATACAAAAATCCCAAGAGTACTGGATCTGAAGGGTCCAGCATGACCTGGAGCACTGTGGTTGCCTTTGCCCTAGAGGTTTATGGAATTTCCTCTCCAGACCCCAACTCTGCCTCTGGATGTTGTAATCTTAACACAAAGCAGTCCACACTACCTGACCACCTGCTAATCTGAGCAGACTCATAACCCTCAATGAAACTTAAATCCACCAATACTTAGCTCCTACTCTTAAGCTTTAAGAAACATCAACCATTATCCATAACCCTAAATACGTCTTAAAGTGACCCCACACATGTTGATTTGATACTCAAAAGACTCTTCTTATGCCTTACTTTCATCTAGTTCTGAACCTAGGCTAACTGTAATAATAACTAGACTGTGACGTAAGCTTATCGCAAACGTTATCCACATACCAACTTAACTTAAATCAAACAGAGCTCTAACATGAGCTAAACTCTAACTCAAATTTAATCTAGCAATAAAAAAAGAAACCTGAATTCTCATCTTAAGTAGTCCTGCCCTTTAACCCTAACTATAAAATATTTCTAACATTTCTCTTTTTTATATTGAAGTACAGTTGATTTACAATGTTGTGTTAGTTTCAGGTGTACAGCAAAGTGATTCAGTTACACACACATTCTTTTTCAGATTCTTTCCCCTTATAGCTTATTACAAAATATTGAGTACAGTTCTCTGTGCTATATAGTAGGTCCTTGCTGGCTATCTGTTTTATATATAGTAGTGTGTACATGTTATTTCTAATATTTCTAATAAGAGCTCAAATTTATCCAAACCCTTACTCCTAAATTTATCCCAAATCCACTATTAATTAGAATCAATCCAAATTGTAAAATTTACATAATTTTAATTCAATCCTAAATTTGTCCATTTGTAACCTAACCCTGGCTTTACCCTAACTCTAACCGTCATCTTAGCCATAACATGAACGCTAACCATATTCTAACCATAACCATAGATCTGATCCTTCCCTATTCTCTATCACAGCCCTGAAATAAGTTAATCTTGGTCAAATTCTAACCCAACTATAGGATTTTAGGAACGAGCTCATGTATGTGCTGGTGCTGCTTGGCCATTGCCCTGAGAGATGGAATATGTAGGCTAATAGGGAAAGATATTTGCCTCACCAGATTCCATCCCATTCTTTGGCATGAGTGGGTACTGAAGATGTTCTCTTGGGGTCGAGGTGAGCAGAAGCAGACTTACTGGTCATGAAGGACCTCAGAAGAGCAAGAATCTAGAAACACTTGCAGCCAATACGGCTCCTATCTGGTGTTTCTGGGAATCATCCTCTCAGAAGTTCAAGCGGCAAATAAACTTAGTTACTGCCCCTGGTGACATGCAGGAACTTCCATGTTCCGAACATCGAGGAACCTAAGGCATCTCTACAGCCGATTAACTTGATCTTGATTCTGGCGCTGGGGCTAGATTACTCCAGGTTCCTGTCTCCTGTCTGTAAGCTTCAGTTTCTCCCCTTTTCTCCCCCTCAAACAATGACAAGAGACACCCAGCCAGAGGAACCTCCACCTTTACCCACAGTGACCGGGCCTGGGAAGAGCTCTCCTCATCTCTTCAGAGTCAGTCCTAACCAGCCTCTCGGACCTCGCACTCGTGCGCCGGCCTCGGACAGCAGCAGTGCTTCCAGTTCCTTCCGAGCACCTCCCTGACCTCTTTGTTGCGGAGGCTGTAGGTGAGCGGGTTGAGAGCTGGGATGACAAGGGTGTAGAACACAGATGCCATCTTGTCAGTGTCCAGGATGTAGCTGGAGCTGGGGCAGAGGTTCATGAAAATGATTGTCCCGTAAAGCACGGCCACGGCCGTGAGGTGGGAGCCACAGGTAGAGGCTGCTCGCCACCGGCCCTTGGCCGAGTGCATGCCGATCATGGCTCTGGCAATGAACCCGAGGACACGGCGAAAGCCAACACGGTGGCTGTCTGGATGAAGCCACAGACGACGAAGAGGAGAAGTTCACTGAGACTGGTGTCGTTGCAGGAGATGGCCAGCAGTGGAGGGATATCGCAGAGGAAGCTGTTCACCTCCCGAGAGCCGCAGAAGCTCAGGTGGAAGGTTAAGGTCGTGTGGACCACGGCACTCACTGCCCCACCCAGGCCTGATGCTGCCAGAAAGACCAGACACAGATGCCGCGACACGGCAGTGGCGTAGAGAAGAGGGTTTCCAATGGCCACATCGCAGTCATAGGCCATGGATGTCAACAGGCAACACTTGGCATCCGCCAGCCCTGTAAACAAAAACATCTGGAGGGCACAGGCTGCGTAAGGGATGGAGATGCAGGGCAACAGCTGGTCTACGAGCATCTTGGCTCCGATGGCTGAGGAATAGCAGGCATCCAGCAGGGAGAGGTTGGCCAGGAAGAAGTACATGGGTGTGTGGAGCTGGGCGACCACGTAGACTAGCAGCACCATGCCCACATTTCCCAGCAGGCTCACCAGGTAGACGGGCAGGAAGATCAGGATGAGGGTCAGGTGCAGGTCCCAGCGATCTGTGATACCCAGGAGGATGAACTCCGTAGGGGCACCCCTGGCCCAAGTGAAGTTCTCTGGCATCATCCTGCAGGACAGAGTCTGGGGAGAGACAAAGCAGGAGGGAGGTGAGGGAAAGGTTAGGACCATCACCTGTGAGAAAGCGCTTTGTACTGGGAGACAGGTAGACTTGGGTGTGAGTCCTAACTGTGTAACAAAATAGCGGTGTGACCTTGGACAAGCCATATCACCTCTCAAAACCTGTGTTTTCAGTGCTGAGAAGTCACTATCATTTAACCTTCATGAGAGGGGGAATCTTGCCTGTCTTATTCAATTTTGAATCCACAGTTCTGAGAATATTGCCTGGCACATAGTAATTGCTCAGTAAATACAGGCATACCTCATTTTATTGCACTTGGCTTTATCATGCTTCACAGATGGTGTTTTGTTTCTTGCTTATGTTTTTGCTTTTTACAAATTGAAGGTTTTGGCACCATTTTTCTGACAGCATTTGTTCACTTCATGTCTCTGTGTCACATTTCAGCAATAATCACAGTATTTCAAACTTTTTCATCATTATTGTATTTGTTATGGTGATCTGTGATCAGTGATCTTTGATGTTACTATTATGATTCACTGAAGGCTTAAATGATGATTAGCATTTTTAGCAATAAAATGTTTTAAAATTAAGGTACATACACTGCTTTTTTTTAGACATAATGCTATTGCACACTTAATAGACTACAGTATAGTGTAAACATAACTTTTATATGTACTGGGAAACCAAAACATAGGTGTGACTTGCTTTGCTATATTGACTATATTGCATTTGTCTGGAACTGAGCCCACAATATCTCCAAAGTCTGTATGAATTTGTTAAATGCATGAATGATGAATAGGATAATAGTTGGTGTCTGGACAAGGATTGAAAACTCCATGACTCTATATGCATTCGCCTCTCCAGTTTCCCTAGGAGGAAAAGAAGCAATGAAATGGCCAGTCTCCTGATCCAAAGGGTAACTATTCGCTGTGGGTCTTGAGGTTTGCTGGGAGGACATCTTTCCCCTAGAGTAAGACCTGGGAAGGGAGAGTGCAGCAGTGGTTGGCCTCTGGGGGAGACGGCAAGAAGTAGAAAGAACAGAAGATTTGAATATATTCCAGGGTTGGACTCTTCACCTCCCCAAGTCTCAATTTTCTCATCTGTGTAGGGAGAAAGAAAAAGCTTCAAGGATTCAATGAGATAATGCATATAAAACATCTCACACAGAGCCTGGCACACAGCAGGCGTTTAATGAAGGATCAGTTAACTGAGTTGAGCTAGATGCCTTGCCTCAATACTAGAAGGAAGCAACTTTAAGGCAACCAGAAGTAGTGTAATTTCCAGAAAATATAACATTGTTTACACCCCTGTGCCTTTTCACTTGTTCCCTCTGCCTAGAACTCATTTCCTCTTTTTGTGTTTGACAAAAACTATCTCGGATGTAAAGCCTTCCCCCGTGACTCAGAGGAAAATAAACTTCTCACTACTTTGTGCTGGCTGCACTGGAGCTTACATCCATCACAGTGTTTCATTATTCTTTTGCACATTTTTTTTTAAGTCTTCATTGAATTTGTTACAATATTGCTTCTGTTTTAAGTTTTGGTTTTTTGGCCGCAAGGCATGTGAGATCCTAGCTCCCGACCAGGGATCGAACCCACACCCCCTGCATTGGAAGGTGAAGTCTTAACCACTGGACTGCCAGAGAAGTCTCAACTGCACATATTTTTTATGTGTCTGTCTCTCCTGTGGGCTTTGAGCTCCTTGATTCAATATTCATTCAACAAATGTTTATTGAGTCCTACTATGTGCTAAGTATGGCCCTGTGATTCATTTTTGTACCTCCAGGGTCTGGTATGTAATCAGTGCTCAATAAATATTAGTCGAATGTATAAAACAGTGAAAAGAATATGAACATTAACAGCATGCAGACCTGGTTTTAAGTCTGGGTTCCACCACTTTCTGCTGTGTAACTTCAGGCAAGTCACTTCACCTCTCTCAGACTGTTTTCTCATTCTAAGGTAGATGTAATATCTCTGTTGGAGGGTTCTAAGAGGCAATAAATGTGCAGCACCTAGAACTGAGTAAATGCTCTTTCTCCTTCCTTTAAGAGAAGTTTAGATGTTTGGGACCTTCCTGTGGCTGGTGAGGATGATGAAGGTCTTCATAAAGTGCAACTTGGATGAAAAAATTTTGATTATATCATATGTTGGTGAGGTTCTGCTGGTGGAAATGTAAATTGAAAATTTGGAGGACAATTTGGCAGTTAACTACAAATGTGTATACCCTAGTGTCTTAGTCTGCTTGGGCTGCTACAACAAAGCACCATAGACTGGGTTGCTTAAACAACAGTTATTTATTTCTTGCAGTTCTGGAGGCTGGGAAGTCCAAGATCAGGTTGCCAGCATGGTTGGATTCTGGTGACGGCCTACTTTTAGACTTGCTGATGGATGCCTTCTTGCTTTATCCTTATGTGGTGGAGAGAGATAGAGTGCAAGTTGTCTAGTCTCTTCTTATAAGGGCACTAATTCCATCATGAGGACCCCACCCTTAGGACTTTATCTAAACCTAATTACCTCCCAAAGGCCCCACTTCCAAATACCATTACATTTGGGATTAGGGCTTCAACATATAAGTTTTGGAGGGACACAAACATTCAGTCCATAACACCTAGTAATTCTACTTCTTGGTGTTTTGAAAACTCTCACACATGTACACAAGGAGACATGTACAAACGTGCATGCTCTCCTGGACTGTTTGTAATGGCCCAACATTAGCCAATGTCAATAGGCTCGTGGGAGTTAAACAGGAATAGATTTAACTTATATGTATCGATGTGGAGAAATCTTAAAACCACACTGATATAAAAACATAATTTGTGGGAAAATGTACAGATTGAAGAAAAAGCACAAAACAATAATATATGTCTTAATGTATATGTATACAAAATGCACTGATGGTTGCTCCAACCAGAGATAGGATCCTAGCTAAAGGGTCCCAGGACATCTCAAAGGTTTCATCTTCTTTGCCTCATCTCTACATCCAGAGCTGATCCTCCTTATCTTTTAAGACTCAGCTCAGGGATCATTACTTTTTCCCAGAAAGCTTTATCTGAACATCCAACCACCCAACCTCTCATTTCTGGAACCCCACTTACTGGGATCTCTATGTTATAGCTCTACTCCATCATTTTATAATTACCTAAGTGATGTTCTCCCTCACCTAACTGAGCATTTGAGACCATGCCTAAGTCTTCCCTTTATCCTTAGGGATAAAGAATTTTAGGGATCTTCCCCTCTTCCTTGGTGGGATCACACTGGTGGAGGTTAGACAGCCTCCAGGAGTAGAAAACTGTGGGGTCCCAGCCCCACCCAACTGTATGGTCTCCATGAATGAAGTCAGCTTGCCAGCTGAAGTTCTGCATCCAGAGCCCAGTTGGTGGCAACCCCCTTGTGTATTTCTGTCTGTCCACGTGGAAAGCAAACACCACTCACCTTCACAAAGTGAGGAGCAGAGCTGCTTCGAGTGCCTTTCCATTTCTTCACCTGTAAAATGGGGGTAATGAAACTTCAAGGCTTTTAAATTGCTTTGAAATTTGGGGGTGCAAGGATCCCAAAATTTCAGTTAAGCTGTTACTACGGAGTGTGTGTGTGTGCGCGCGCACGTGTGTGCGTGCGCATGTGCACAAAACATAGAGTGAATTCTCCATTAACTTCTCTCTGTTGCCTTGCTGCCCATGAGGAGTAATCCTGACATTCAGGGCATTAATTTTTTTCTTTGAAGTTAAGAAAATGGAGTTCCAAAGAAGGAAAGAGACAAGATACACAGCTCTTAAGGTACAGAGTTGGGGCTTGAACTCAGATCTGGCTCCAAATCCCATTTTCTTTGTCTCTAGACAGAGGTCCTAAATAGTTCTCTTAACAGATTACCAAGCTAGTCGTCACTGTCTTGCCTCAGTCCTCTCATCTTTAGATTAAGCAGATTGGACCAGATCAGGGGTTCCCAGTCTACTCTGCAGACTCTGTCATTAGAATTACTGGTGGAACCTAGGGGCAAGATGGGAATAAAGACACAGACCTACTAGAGAATGGACGTGAGGATACGGGGAGAGGGAAGGGTAAGCTGGGACAAAGTGAGAGAGGGGCATGGACATATATACACTACCAAACATAAAATAGATAGCTAGTGGGAAGCAGCCGCATAGCACAGGGAGATCAGCTCGGTGCTTTGTGACCACATAGAGGGGTGGGATAGGAAGGGTGGGAGGGAGGGAGACGCAAGAGGGAAGAGATATGGGAACATATGTATATGTATAACTAATTCACTTTGTTATAAAGCAGAAACTAACACACCATTGTAAAGCAATTATACCCCAATAAAGATGTTAAAAAAAAAAAAAGAATTACTGGTGGAGCTTTGTGAAAAAACAGATGGCTATACCCAGTGCCCAGAAATTCTGATTGACTTGATCTAGAGCAGGGCTCAGAAATCTGTACTTGTAGAAAGCGTTCCAGGACTTCCCTGGTGGCTCAGTGGTTGAGAGTCTGCCTGCCGATGCAGGGGATACGGGTTCGTGCCCCGGTCTGGGAAGATCCCACATGCCGCGGAGCGGCTGGGCCCGTGAGCCATGGCCGCTGAGCCTGCACGTCCGCAGCCTGTGCCCCGCGACGGGAGAGGCCACAACAGTGAGAGGCCCGTGTACAGAAAAAAAAAAAAAAAAAAAAAAGCGTTCCAGGTGATTCTGATATGTGACTTGATTTGGGACCATGAGCATCAGAGCTTCTCCATCTTGAGTGTGCAAAGGAATCAGGTAGGGATCTTGTTAAATGCAGGCTCTGCCTCAGAAGGACTGGGGAGGGGCCTGAGATTCTGCATTTTTAACAAGCTCCCAGGTGACGCTGGTGCTGCTGGTTTGGGCACCGTGCTTTGAGTGGCAAGAGCCTAGGTCATATTGGACAGCATTCCCAGCTCTGACATCTTAAGATTCTAGCTTTCTAGTGGGCTCTCTCAGCCTCCTCCTGCTCGCTCCTTTCTCTCTGCTCAACTCTTTGCTTTGACTCATCCTCTCTCTCCAGGCCCCACTATACTCATGAACACATTTAACTTTGGTGAGGCTGGACTCTCGACATTTTTCAAGATGTGGCTTCCCCATTTCCTCAAAAGCCCCAGCTCTTAGTGTGTTCCTCCTCAGCACGCCAACATTTGACATGTCTCGGTCCAGACACCAGCTGCTGCCACTGTGTTGGTGTGTGGTTGTTGGGTTGGTAGGACATACCTAGAAGGTGGGGGTGGGTGGAGAGTTCTTCCGATGGGGCAGCTTCAGTCCAGCCTTTGGGTGACACTGGCAGGTGGAGGGGTCGCAGGGACACGCCCCACCCCAGACGTAGGAACAGGAGGACTTCTGCTCTTCTTTAGCCCTGGGGGAATGGCCTCTTTCTGGTTTCCTGCTGACTCCTCTTTCCCCCTCTGCTGTCCTGGACTCCATGGAGACTCCCTCCCCACGTCCTTTGGGGACTCCATGGCAGCTGGTGGCAGGGGAATGCCAGGGATGACTCACTCTTTGGCGCCCGGGGAAGCTGGAAAAGTTTGGCTGAGTGGGTCCCCAGACCCTGTGTGGGGAAGACAATCATGCTGCCCTTAGAGGAGTCCCTTTGGCTCACTTTCCTCCACCCATTCTTTGGGATTCAAGATTTTTATTATGCTTTATGATATTCTACACAAACACAAACTCTTCTTGTGGTTCTCCTAACATTTCACATTATTCCTCTTGCCTGGAATGTCCAGCCCCTTTCTTGTCTCTCTGGAAAACTCTTCCTTTTTTGTTATAGAACCAGTTCAAATATCACCTTCTGCAGGAATCCTTCCTGCCTGTGGGCTGGAGCCATTCTTTCCCTCCGTGCGTCTGGGAGATGCATATACAAGCACACGAATCCAAGACAGACAAGGAAACAAATGCTTGTGTCTGAGGCTGCGCCAGACTGGAAGCAACCTGAGGCCAGGACCGGGCATGAAGTCATCACTCAGGAAATAAGATCAGAACTCTTGGGGGTGGACCCAGGTTCTGGTGATTGAGAGCCACTCCTTAAGACATGGGAAGGGGGCTGAGCCTGAAGGTAGGGCCGAGTAGCTCAGCCTGTGGAGAGTAGACGGCTATGGGGTGGGAGCAACCTGGAATCTCCTTGTTTCTAGGGTGTGTCTTAGAGCTAACCTGTCATTCATGTTAGCAGAGTGTTCATTAGTTCACATGACTAATATGTATTGCACTTTACTATGTTCTCAGCTTAAGTTTAAGGTCTTAATGATGAACCAAATAGCCATAGTCCCTTTTTTCCCTGGAGCTTGCAAGGAGTTAGAACTAACGAAATCAAAACACAGGGGAAAGTGTTTCAGGTGGGAGTGATGGCACGTGAAGAGGCCTGGAGGTGGGAATGCAAATGGCACATTTGAAGAATTGTAAGAAGGCCAGTGGGCTTGAGCACAGAGAATGATGGAGAGAGAGCTGGGACTGAGCCTAGAGCTGTAGTAGAGGCCAAATTGTGGAGCTTTTCAGGCCATGCTAAATATTTGGTTTTCTGTTTGTTTTTGTTTTTAATCCTAAAAGCAATGACCTTACCACGGAGCAACATGCTATGCTGCTGAGAACACCAAGTCCTATCACTCCTGGGAAAGGCATCATCTACCGGAATTTATAATGGGACATCCTACCAGGATGGGTGAGTTACTTTCACCCCTGGGTGAGGGGAAACTACTCAGTTTCCACTGGGATCCCACTGTCCTACTGCAAACTGGCCCTGTGGAAACACTCTATGCCTGGAATGGAACATGCACCATTTAAAGAAGGGAGAAGTTGTGGGTCACTACCTGGTATATTCCTCCCCAGTCATCGCCTCATGCCTGGCAGTGCTGTCTCCCCCTGCTAACATGTGTGGTACTCACGAGGTCAGATTCCTGAAGCTGCAGCCACATTGACATCTAAGGATCAGGTCACAAGTGTAATCCTTATAGAAAGGGAAAGCCTTCCCATACAAGTTCCTACTAAAAATATGTCTTTTGGGCCTTAGACTTGTGCAGCTCTTGCAGTATCTGGTCATGAGATGAGCACCTGATGGAAATACCTTTCTACCGTGGGCCCATTTGTATGCCCAGCAAAGGAGTCAATCCAACTGTTGGGTATGTGGGCAGCTGCCCCTCTCTAGCTCGTCAGGATGGCCATGGTGGGTATCACCACTCTAGGAAGGGGACTGGAAGGCCCTAAAGCACTCCACTGAGAAACAATAAGGTGGGACTAGTATTTTTTTTTTATGTATTTATTTATTTTTGGCTGTGTTGGGTCTCCGTTGCTGTGCGCGGGTTTTCTCTAGTTGCAACGAGCGGGGGCTACTCTTTCCTTGCGGTGTGCAGGCTTCTTATTGCAGTGGCTTCTCTTGTTGCGGAGCACGGGCTCTAGGCGCGTGGGCTTCAGTAGTTGCGGCACGCGGGCTTATTTGCTCCGCGGCATGTGGGATCTTCCCAGACCAGGGCTCGAACCCGTGTCCCCTGCCTTGGCAGGAGGATTCTTAACAACTGCGCCACCAGGGGAGCCCAGGACTAGTATTCTTAATCCATCTGATATTACCAATACTGATCCAGAAACCTGGCCTGTGGCACACACAATCAAAACAGTGGGCATGGATGTTCCTTTTCTGTCAATCAAACTACACAGACAGCCCGTCCACTACAGACTAGAAGGGTCCTAAAAACACCAGCATGGGTGGCTCTGCTCAGATTTGGGAGGGGCTCATGTGGCTTATCCCGGGTTATGAACATTCGAGCACCTTACACTCCTATGTTGGGAACAGAAAAATCCCTCTAAACAGAACCAACCAAATTGCACCAGAACCATGTAGTCATTCTGTCCCATTAAAGGATAGTGATTCCTTAGGCACTGACTGGCTACACCACCCAGGTGCATAGAAGCCCTTACTAAATTCACCCAACAAGCCTTAATTGATAGCTGGCAAAACCTGTCTCTACTGAACACTGAATGTCTCTAATGAGAAAAGCTGTCGTCTAAAATAGGATGGCCTGGACGTTATTACTGCCTTGCAAGGAGACACCTGTGACATTATTCAAACATCTTGTGGGTGTTCATACCTGACGAGTGTACTAATGTATCATTTTATTAAGCCACATGAGGGCACAAGTGACTGCCCTGAGTGATCTGACTCCCCAGCCTCGGGAACTTAATAAATCAGTGAATCAGTGGTTCGGATCATGGGGCTTTTGGTGGAAAAATTTGTTACTTATTTTGGGAATCATTATCCTACACTGTGTTATCTCTTGCATGTGCCTATACTATTGCTGTGATATCTGCCTCCAAAGCAGCCAGACAGCCACCAAACGAGCCACCTCCACGCCAGTGAAACCCCTTGCTGAGCCCTTGCAAATGGTTCAAGGTATTTAGCTAATGCTCAAAAAACCTGAAAAGCAGGGTGAGGGTGTGTGATCAGCTCGTGGACATTCTTCTGATTGGTTGGTGGTGAGGTCATCGGGAGTCAACATCATCAACCTTCTGGTTCCAACCCCTCTGGGGTCTACGTGCTTGTGGGCAGCATGCAGTTAACGTCTTCCACCTGGCGGGGCCTTCAGTATCTGCAAAACAGCTCAAAGGACGTGGCTCAGAATGTTATCTATAGCCCTTGAGGAGGAAGTAAAGGTCCTTGACTCTGTTTAATGGCTAAATTATTATTATTTTGTCTGGCTTGACTGTTTTATTTCTGCATTTTCTCACTCCTCTTATGAAATTTATTCTTTGGAAGTCGAGGAAGGCCTGGGAGGCTAAAGTTTTTCTACAAACAAGAGGTAAGCCGAGGACATGGCAGGGCGGGGATCTGTCCCAGGAGGTCCTGTTCAGTTACACTGGGGGAGGTCACGGAGAGGACTTGGCTTCTGATTGACCTGTGAGTCGGACCTGGCTGATTGGAGGCATCTCACCCCTCCCTCTGTCCTTGAAATATACACGCTGCCCACGGGATGGAGTGGAGGGGTGCCCACGTGGGAGCCATTTTCAAGAGAACATTGAGAGAACAGTGTGCTGTTGGGACCATCTGAATGGCATGGGTGTCTGAGCCCACTGAAGGCCTCTGTATAAGCTTTTAAGATCCTGACTGGTGCGGGGTGGAGATCTACTTGTGACCACCAGGATGAGCCTTACAAGTAATTCCCCTGCTTATTCAGGGGATTCCTGCCCCTCTCCTCTGTGGCAGCTGAACTATGCTTTCTATAAGCAGGGGGTGAGGGGTGGGGGGCGTAGGGGGGGGCTTTGTGTGGGTGACCTTCCTATTCCCCTTTATCTTTCACAATCATCTCCCCTAATATATTTTTTCTGCTATCTAATTATGTTTTGGTATTTGTTTATCGTAGACCCTGAACTGATGCTATAGTTAACAGAAAATGTTAAACATGTATTTTCAGATTGTTTCTGTTCTTTGGTTATTATGAATAATGCTACTATGAACGTTCTTGTACAGGCTTTTGTGTGGACATATGTTTTCTTAGTTATATACCTAGGAATGGAATTGCTGGGTCATATGGTAACTCTATGTTTAAGTTTTTGAGAAACTGCCAACATTTTCCAAACTGGCTGCATTATTTTACAATCTTACTACCAGCGCAGCAGGGTTCACCCTTCTCTCATGCCTTGCCAACATTTTGATATTGTCCATTAAAAAAAAGATTTAACCATCCTAGTGGAAGTGAAGTGGTATCTCCTTGTGGTTTTGATTTGCACTTCTCTGACATGTAATGATGCTGAATATTTTTCATGTGCTAATTGGCCGTTTGTATCATTTATTTGGAGAAGTGTCTATTTAAATCCTTTGTGCATTTTAAAATTGGGTTATTAGTCTTCTTATTGTTGAATTGTAAGAGTCCTTTATATATTCTTATACAGATATCTTATCAGTATGTGATTTGCATATATTTTCTACCTTTCAGTGGGTTGTCTATTCATTCTCCTGATGGTATCTTTTGAAGTACAAAACCTGGTGATTTTGATAAAGTTCCATTTATCCTTTTTTTTTTTCTACTGCTTATGCTTTTGGTGTCACACCTAAGAAACCATTGCCTAATCTAAGGTCACAAAGATTCATTCCCGCACTTTCTTCTAAACATTCTGTAGTTTTAGCTCTTACATTGAGTTATTTTTTGTATGTGTGAGGTAAAGATTCAGCTTCATTCTTTTGCATTTGGGTGTCCAGTTGACCCAGAACTATTTGTTGAAAACACTATTCTTTCCACATTGAATTGTACTGGCAGCCTTATTGAAAATAACTTGCCCATAAATGTGAAGGTTTATTTGTTGACCCTCAATTGTATTCCTTTGATCTATATGTCTAACCTTATGCTAGAATGGCATTGTCCTTTTCTTAATTGAAGTATAGTTGCTGTACCATATTATATGTTACAGGTGTACACTATAGTGATTCACAATTTTTAAAGGTTATACTCCATTTATAGTTATAAAATATTAGCTATATTCCCCATGTTGTACAACATATCCTTGTAGCTTATGTTATACCTAATAATGTGTACCTCTTGATCCCCTACCCTTATCTTGCCCCTCTCCCCTTCCCCCCTTCCCTCTCCCCACTGGTAACCACTAATTTGTTCTTTATATCTGTGAGTCTGCTTCTATCTTTCTTTCTTCCTTTCTTTTATTGATTTATTTAGGCTGCATTGGGTCTTCGTTGCTGTGCGCAGGCTTTCTCTAGTTGAGGTGAGCGGGGGCTGTTCTTTGTTGTGGTGCCTGAGCTTCTCACTGCGGTGACTTCTCTTGTTGTGGAGCGCAGGGTCTAGGCAAGTGTGCTTCAGTAGTTGTGGCTCACGGGCTTATTTGCTCCATGGCATGTGGGATCTTCCTGGACCAGGGATCGAACCCGTGTCCCCTGCATTGACAGGCGGATTCTTAACCACTGCGCCACCAGGGAAGTCCCTGCTTCTTTTTGTTATATTCACTAGTTTGTTGTATTTTTTAGATTCCACGTATAAGTGATATCATACGATATTTGTCTTTCTCTGTCTGACTTATTTCACTTAGCATAAGGCCCTCCAAGTCCATCCATGTTGCTGCAAATGGAAAAATTTCATTCTTTTTAATGGCTGAGTAGTAGTCCATCGTGTGTGTGTGTGTGTGTGTGTGTGTATACCACATCTTTATCCATTCATCTGTTGATGGACACTTAGGTTGCTTCCATATCTTGGCAATTGTAAATAATGCTGCTATGAACACTAGGGTGCATGTATCTTTTAAAATTAGTGGTTTTGGGTTTTTTTGTATATATACCCAGAAGTGGAATTGCTGGGTCATATGGTAGTTCTATTTTCAGTTTTTTGAGAAACCTCCATACTGTTTTCCATAGTGGCTGCACCAATTTACATTCCCACCAACAGTGTAGGAGGTTCCCTTTTCTCCACATCCTCACCAACATTTGTTATTTGTGTTCTTTTTGATGACAGCCATTCTGACAGGTGTGAGGTGAGATCTCATTGTGATTTTGATTTGTATTCCCTGATGATTAGTGATGTTGAGCATCTTTTCATATGAAGTACAGCATTGTCTTAATTACTGCAGTTTTGTTGTAAGTTTTATTTATTTAATTTATTTTTGGCTGCATCACGTCTTAGTTGCAGCACGTGGGATCTTCGTTGAGGCATGCAGGATATTTCATTGCGGTGCGTGGGCTCTTCTTTGTGGTGTGTGGGCTTCTCTGTAGTTGCGGCGTGTGGGTTTTTCTCTTGTCTAGTTGTGGGGCGCGGGCTCCAGGGCGTGTGGGCTCTGTAGTTGTGGCGCATGGGTTCCAGAGCTTGTTGTAAGTTTAGAAATCAGGAAGTGTGAGTCTTCTGACTTTGCTCTTCTTTTTCAAGAATATATTGGTTATTCTGGTTCTCTTGCATTTCCATGTGAATTTTAGGATCAGCTTATCATTTTCTGCAAAATAGATAGCTGAAATTTTGATAGGGATTGCACTGAATTCAAATAGTTTATTATTTCTAATACGGGTTTTTTTGGTTGATTTTTTAGGAGTTCAAAAGTATACAGCATCTGTCATTTGCAAGTAGAGGTAGTTTTATTTCTTTCTTTACAGTCTGGTTGTCTCCTATTTCCTTTTCTTACTTAATCGTGCTGGCTGGAACCTCTAGTACAATGTTGAATAGAAGTGGCAAGAGTATCCATCTTTGCGTCATTCTTGATCTTAGAAGGGTAGGAATAGGAAGACTAGATAAAGGGATAGTGACACTCACAAGAAAAACAGATAATGTCCAGGTGATTAGAGTGGACTGGTGTGAGAGGATACTTTTTGCAGATGACATGAGCCTTACCCTGGGTGGGCCTGGAGTAGAGGAACGTGCCACATAGGGAAAAATAATACTAAAAGGAAAGGCCCGGAGGGAAAATATGTATGGTATATATCAGTGAGTGAGGGCTCAGACATAGTCAGCATCCTATTTTTTAATAATTATGGGACGGGAAATGGAGAGGAACCTCTTGGAGAGGGTGAGAGATGTGAGGGAGAGAGCCGCTTCAATATTTAATATCATTCTAAAGTAATAGATTGTTTCAGTAAAAAAAAACACACTGCATACTAAAAGCCACTGAATTATCGACTTTAAAAATGAATTTTATGGTATATGAACTATATCTCAATAATACTATTAAAAAATAACATATACTGAAAAAAAACCAATTTATTATTCGCATGAACTCCACATAGAGAAGCATTTTCCAATTATAACAGTGGCTGAAGAGTCACAAGGAGGAATTTTTTTTTTTTTTTTTGTGCCATGCCTCAGGGCTTGCAGGATCTTATTTCCCCGACCAGGGATTGAACCTGAGCCCTCAGCAGTGAAAGTGCCGAGTCCTAACCACTGTGCCGCCAGGGAAGTCCCAGGATTTTTTTTTATTGGTTTCATATATGTAAATTGAAAACCCATTTATGTCCAAAAAAAATCAATAAGAAAACTGAAGGACGAATATGTGATTGAGAAAAGTTTGCACTGTGAGTAGGCAAATGTAAAGTTTAAATGTTTAATATGAAAAGGACTTACAGAAAGAGAAAAATAAATACCGTATGCTAACACATATATATGGAATCTAAAAAAAAAAAAAAGGTTCTGAAGAACCTAGGGGCAGGACAGAAATAAAGACGCAGAGGTAGAGTATAGACTTGAGGACACGGGGAGGGGGAAGGGTAAGCTGGGACGAAGTGAGAGAGTGACATGGACATATATACACTACCAAATGTAAAATAGACAGCTAGTGGGAAGCAGCCACATAGCACAGGGAGATCAGCTCGGTGCTTTGTGACCACCTAGAGACGTGGGATAGGGAGGGTGGGAGGGAGGGAGATGCAAGAGGGAAGAGATATGGGGATATATGAATATGTATAGCTGATTCACTTTGTTATAAAGTAGAAACTAACACATCATTGTAAAGCAATTATACTCCAATAAAGATGTTAAAAAACAAAACAGGGCTTCCCTGGTGGAGCAGTGGTTGAGAGTTCGCCTGCTCATGCAGGGGACACGTGTTCGTGCCCTGGTCCGGGAAGATCCCACGTGCCGCGGAGTGGATGGGCTCTTGAGCCATGGCCGCTGGGCCTGCGCGTCCGGAGCCTGTGCTCCGCAACGGGAGAGGCCACAACGGTGAGAGGCCCGCGTACCGCAAAACAAAAACAAAAATTATGTATTCATTGATTTCCCAGCTCTTGAAGAGGTCAGAATACTATCATATATTTTGATGTTTTTTGATATAATAATCTAAAATAGCTAGTCACTGCACATATTTTAAGCATATTTTAATTGTCTAAAAGCCATTTAAATTTCCTTTATTGTAGATTATCTGCTATATCCTTTGCCCTTGTTTTATTAGATTGTAAATCTTGTACTCAGTACTTTATATATTAAAATATGCCTTTTATTTGCCATATGCATTGCAAATATTTTCCTCAGTTTATTTTTTCTCATTTATTAAAGATATATGTTTTTTGCCATATGGGAACATTAAATTTTTATGTAATGAACATGAAGTTTATTTTAAAATTTGTTTCTGAATTCTTCTTTGTGCTTGTAACTTTTTCTCTGTGATTCGGGTGCTTATATATGCACCAAAACTTATTTAAGGTGACTTATGTTTTATTTTAATGCTGTTATGATTTCACATTTTTAAAAATAAATTTATTTATTTATTTTTGGCTGCATTGGGTCTTCGTTGCTGCTCTAGTTGCAGTGAGTGGGGGCTACTCTTTGTTGCGGTGTGCGGGCTTCTCATTGTGGTGGCTTCTCTTGTTGCGGAGCACGGGCTCTAGGCACCCGGGCTTCAGTAGTTGTGGCACGTGGGCTCAGTAGTTGTGGCGCACGGGTTTAGTTGCACAGGCATTCCGCGGCATGTGGGATCTTCCCAGACCAGGGCTTGAACCTGTGTCCCCTGCATTGGGAGGCGGACTCTTAACCACTACGCTACCAAGGAAGCCCCCACATTTTTTTATATGTTAATCTTTCTTTTTCTTTTTTTTTTTTTTTTTTTTTTTCAGTACGCAGGCCTCTCACAGTTGTGGCCTCTCCCGTTGCGGAGCACAGGCTCCGGACGCGCAGGCTCAGCAGCCATGGCTCACGGGCCCAGCCGCTCTGCAGCATGTGGGATCTTCCCAGACAGGCGCACGAACCCGTGTCCCCTGCATCAGCAGGCGGACTCTCAACCACTGCGCCACCAGGGAAGCCTTATATGTTAATCTTTTGTCTCTTCAATATTGATTTTGGTTTCAGGAGTGAGGTTGAGATTTAAATGTATTTATTGAGTTATGAAAACACCATTCCTTGTATAATTCATCTTTTTCTAATTGATTTGAAGTGCACGTTGATTATATGCTGAATTCTCACATTCATTTGTGACTATATTTAGCCTTTCTATTTTTTGCCTTCTCATATCTCTCTATTCATTACCCAGTATCAAACTCTTAACTAATAAATGTGGTATTTTTGTTTTTGGCTGTTCACAAACATTTCAGTTCCCTCTCTTTCCAGGCACATGGCAGGATTGTACTTGTCCATTCCTTTGAAATTAGATGTGGCCATGAGACTTACTTTGGCAATGAAGTTAAAGTGGAAATTATGTGTTTCGCTTATAGGTGGGAGTTTAAGATCTAGGATGCAATTTGCCATACTCCTTCTTTCCTGTCCTTGTAACAAGCAACACTCTGCATGGAGGCATTGTCAGCCTGTACTTCCAATCAAGGCTGATGCAAAGCAGAGTCCCTTTATCAAACTTCAGGGAATTTACAGAGTCACTGGAAAACAAACTCTATAGTTTTAATTCATTTCTACTTTGGGTCTGTTTGTTAATGCAGAATGATCTAGTCTATCTCTTTTTTTTTTAACATCTTTATTGGAGTATAGTTGCTTTACAATGGTTTGTTAGTTGCTG
Organism: Lagenorhynchus albirostris; assembly: GCF_949774975.1. Classification (NCBI taxonomy): domain Eukaryota; kingdom Metazoa; phylum Chordata; class Mammalia; order Artiodactyla; family Delphinidae; genus Lagenorhynchus; species Lagenorhynchus albirostris. The sequence goes on from NC_083101.1 coordinate 12,514,165, forward strand.
CTGTATAACAAAGTGAATCAGCTAAACATATACATATATCCCCATATCTCCTCCTTCTTGACTCTCCCTCCCACCCTCCCTATCCCATCCCTCTAGGTGGTCACAAAGCACCAAGCTGATCTTTATTGATGTAGAATTTGTGTCTAGTAGTACACATAACCAAAACCTAAAAAGTAAGGTTTAGGGGCAGGGTAGGGGATGTAGGGAAGTTGTTACTGGAGATTGGAAATATGTCAATACAGATTATAGTGGAATATTTGGTAAAACTTTTGCCATTGACAACTTGAGAAGCAGATCATATTACTAATGAATTTGGAGCTCTAGAAGAAAAACTCAGGCATCTGAATGTTACTAGCATATGTTGGTGGATATCGGCTGCTTTTGAAAAGGTATTATAAGAAAGAGTTGAAGTCAGAAAAGATTTGGCCAATTTGTAAATAGGTCTGGAAAGCGATAGAAATAATGGATGAATTCAGAGGCTTGATAGGGATGGATGAGACAAATGCTTTCAACATCAAACAGTGAAACATATAACTAAGGAAGTCTTGGTGAAACAAAGGCCAATTAACATTCACATATGTGGGAAAGTTAAATTACAGGTGTACCGATTACTGAACCCTCTGAATTGATTAAGGTATCATGGAGTAAAAATTCTGTGAGGTATCTGATAAATTCCTACAATGGACTAGATGGCTCAAAGGAAATAGAATAAGAATAGATTCTCCCAGGCCCTGAACCAAGATGGCGGAGTAGACGGATGTGCGCTCACTCCCTCCTGTGAGAACACCAGAATCACAACTAGCTACTGGACAATCATCAACAGGAAGACACTGAAACTCACCAAAAAAGATACCACACATCCAAAGACAAAGGAGAAGCCACAATGAGATGGTAGGAGGGGGCACAATCACAGTGAAATCAAATCCCATAACTGCTGGGTGGGTGACTCACAGACTGGAGAACACTTATACCACAGAAGTCCACCCACTGGAGTGAAGGTTCTGAGCCCCACATCAGGCTTCCCAACCTGGGGGTCCGGCAATGGGAGGAGGAATTCCTAGAGAATCAGACTTTGAAGGCTAGTGGGATTTGATTGCAGGACTTCGACAGAACTGGGGGGAACAGAGACTGCACTCTTGGAGGGTACATACAAAGTAGCGTGCACATCAGGACCCGGGGGAAGGAGCAGTGACCCCAGGGGAGACTGAACCAGACCTACCTGCTAGTATTGGAGGGTCTCCTGCAGAGGTGGGGGGTGGCTGTGACATACCGTGGGGACAAGGACACTGGCAGCAGAAGTTCTGGGAAGTACTCCTTGGCATGAGCCCTCCCAGAGTCTGCAATTAGCCTCACCAAAGATCTCAGCTAGGCTCCAGTGTTGGGTTGCCTCAGACCAAACAACCATCAGGGAGGGAACCCAGCCCCACCCATCAGCACTCAACCAGATTAAAGTTTTACTGAGCTCTGCCCACCAGAGCAACAGTCAGCTCTACCCACCACCAGTCCCTCCCATCAGGAAACTTGCACAAGCCTCTTAGATAGCCTCATCCACCAGAGGGCAGACAGCAGAAGCAAGAAGAACTACAATCCTGCAGCCTGTGGAACAAAAACCACATTGACAGAAAGTTAGACAAGATGAAAAGGCAGAGGGCTATGTACCAGATGAAGGAACAAGATAAAACCCCAGAAAAACAACTAAATGAAGTGGAGATGGTCAACCTTCCAGAAAAAGAATTCAGAAGAATGATAGTGAAGGTGATGCAGGATCTCGGAAAAAGAATGGAGGCAAAGATAGAGAAGATGCAAGAAATGTTTAACAAAGACCTAGAAGAATTAAAGAACAAACAAACAGAGATGAACAATACAATAACTAAAATGAAAAATACACTAGAAGGAATTGAGAGCAGAATAACTGAGGCAGAAGAACAGATAAGTGACCTGGAAGACAGAATGGTGGAATTCACTGCTGCGGGACAGAATAAAGGAAAAAAAATGAAAAGAAATGAAGACAGCCTAAGAGACCTCTGGGACAACATTAAACGCAACAACATTAGCATTATAGGGGTCCCAGAAGGAGAAGAGAGGGAGAGAAAGGACCAGAGAAAATATCTGAAGAGATTATAGTCGAAAACTTCCCTAACATGGGAAAGGAAATAACCACCAAAGTCCAGGAAGCGCAGAGAGTCCCATACAGGATAAACCCAAGGAGAAACACACCAAGACACATAGTAATCAAATTGGTAAAAATTAAAAACAAAGAAAAATTATTGAAAACAGCAAAGGAAAAACGACAAATAACATACAAGGGAACTCCCATAAGGTTAACAGCTGATTTCTCAGCAGAAACTCTACAGGCCAGAAGGGAGTGGCATGATATACTTAAAGTGATGAAAGGGAAGAACCTACAACCAAGATTACTCTACGCGGCAAGGATCTCATTCAGATTCGATGGAGAAATCAAAAGCTTTACAGACAAGCAAAAGCCAAGAGAATTCAGCACCACAAAACCAGCTCTACAACAAATGCTACAGGAACTTCTCTAAGTGGGAAACACAAGAGAAGAAAAGGATCTACAAAAAAAAAAAAAAAACCAAAACAATTAAGAAAATGACAATAGGAACATACATATCGATAATTACCTTAAACGTGAATGGATTAAATGCTCCAACCAAAAGAGATGGGCTTGCTGAATGGATACAAAAACAAGACACATCTATATGCTGTCTACAAGAGACCCACTTCAGACCTAGGGACACATACAGACTGAAAGTGAGGGGATGGAAAAAGATATTCCATGCAAATGGAAATCAAAAGAAAGCTGGAGTAGCAATACTCATATCAGATAAAATAGACTTCTTTAAAATAAAGAATGTTACAAGAGACAAGGAAGGAAACTACATAATAATCAAGGGATCAATCCAAGAAGAAGATATAACAATTATAAATATATATGCACCAAACCTAGGAGCACCCCAATACATAAGGCAACTGCTAACAGCTATAAAAGAAGAAATCAACAGTAACACAATAATAGTGGGAGACTTTAACACCTCACTTACACCAATGGACAGATAATCCAAACAGAAAATTAATAAGGAAATACAAGCTTTAAATGACACAATAGACCAGATAGATTTAATTGATATTTATAAGACATTCCATCCAAAAACAGCAGATTACACTTTCTTCTCAAGGGCACAGGGAACATTCTCCAGGATAGATCACATCTTGGGTCACAAATAAACCCTCAGTAAATTTCAGAAAATTGAAATCATATCAAGCATCTTTTCTGACCACCACGCTATGAGATTAGAAATGAATTACAGGGAAAAAAATGTAAAAAACACAAACACATGGAAGCTAAACAATACGTTATTAAGTAGCCAAGAGATCACTGAATAAATAAAAGAGGAAATCAAAAAATACCTAGAGACAAATGACAATGAAAACACGACGATCCAAAACCTATGGGATGCAGCAAAAGCCGTTCTAAGAGGGAAGTTTATAGATATACAAGCCTACCTCAGGAAACAAGAAAAATCTCAAATAAACAATCTAACCTTACACCTAAAGGAACTAGAGAAAGAAGAACAAACAAAACCCAAAGTTAGCAGAAGGAAAGAAATAAAGATCAGAGCAGAAATAAATGAAATAGAAGCAAAGAAAACAATAGCAAAGATCAATAAAACTAAAAGCTGGTTCCCTGAGAATATAAACAAAAGTGATAACCATTAGCCAGACTCATCAAGAAAAAGAGGGAGAGGACTCAAATCAATAAAATTAGAAATGAAAAAGGAAAAGTTACAACAGACACCGCAGAAATACAAAGCATCCTAAGAGACTGCTACAAGCAACTCTATGCCAATAAAATGGACAACGTGGAAGAAATGGACAAATTCTTAGAAAGGTATAACCTTCCAAGACTGAACCAGGAAGAAATAGAAAATATGAACAGACCAATCACAAGTAATGAAATTGAAACTGTGATTAAAAATCTTCCAACAAACAAAAGTCCAGGACCAGATGGATTCACAGGTGAATTCTATCAAACATTTAGGGAAGAGCTAACACCCATCCTTCTCAAACTCTTCCAAAAAATTGCAGAGGAAGGAACACTCCCAAACTCATTCTATGAGACCACCATCACCTTGATACCAAAACCAGACAAAGATACTACAAAAAAAGAAAATTATAGACCCATATGACTGATGAATATAGATGCAAAAATCCTCAACAAAGTACTAGCAAACAGAATCCAACAACGCATTCAAAGGATCATACACCATGATCAAGTGGGAGTTATGCCAGGGATGCAAGGATTCTTAAATATATGGAAATCAATCAATGTGATTCATCATATTAACAAATTGAAGAATAAAAACTATATGATCATCTCAGTAGATGCAGAAAAAGCTTTTAACAAAATTCAACACCCATTTATTATTTAAAAAACTCTCCAGAAAGTGGGCATTGAGGGAACCTACCTCAACATAATAAAGGCCATATACGACAAACCCACAGCAAGCATCATTCTCAATGGTGAAAAACTGAAAACATTTCCTCTAAAATCAGGAACAAGACAAGGATGTCCACTCTCACCACTATTATTCAACATAGTTTTGGAAGTCCTAGCCACGGCAATCAGACAAGAAAAAGAAATAAAAGGAATACAAATTGGAAAAGGAGAAGTAAAATTGTCAATGTTTGCAGGTGACATGATACTATACATAGAGAATCCTAAAGATGCCACCAGAAAACTACTAGAGCTAATCAATGAATTTGGTAAAGTTGCAGGATACAAAATTAATGCACAGAAATCTCTTGCATTCCTATACAATAATGATGAAAAATCTGAAAGAGAAATTAAGGAAACACTCCCATTTACCATTGCAACAAAAAGAATAAAATATCTAGGAATAAACCTACCTAGGGAGAGAAAAGGCATGCATGTTTTGCACAGCAAAGGAAACCATAAACAAGACGAAAAGACAACCCTCAGAATGGGAGAAACTATTTGCAAATGAAGCAACTGACAAAGGGTTAATCTCCAAAATTTACAAGCAGCTCATGCAGCTCAATATCAAAAAAACAACCCATCCAAAAATTGGCAGAAGACCTAAATAGACATTTCTCCAAAGAAGATATACAGATTGCAAACAAACACATGAAAGAATGCTCAACATCATTAATCATTAGAGAAATGCAAATCAAAACTACAATAAGATACCATCTCACACCGGTCAGAATGCCCATCATCAAAAAATCTAGAAACAATAAATGCTGGAGAGGGTGTGGAGAAAAGGGAACCCTCTTGCACTGTTGGTGGGAATGTAAATTGATACAGCCACTATGGAGAACAGTATGGAGGTTGCTTAAAAAACTAAAAATAGAACTACCATACGACCCAGCAACCCCACTACTGGGTGTATACCCTGAGAAAACCATAATTCAAAAAGAGTCATGTACCAAAATGTTCATTGCAGCTCTATTTACAATAGCCAGAACATGGAAGCAACCTAAGTGTCCATCGACAGATGAATGGATAAAGAAGATGTGGCACATATATACAATGGAATATTACTCAGCCATAAAAAGAAATGAAATTGAGTTATTTGTAGTGAGGTGGATGGACCTAGAGTCTGTCATACAGAGTGAAGTAAGTCAGAAAGAGAAAAACAAATACCATATGCTAACACATATATATGGAATCTAAGGGAAAAAAAAAAGGTCATGAAGAACCTAGGGGTAAGATGGGAATAAAGACACAGACCTACTAGAGAATGGACTTGAGGATATGGGGAGGGGGCAGGGTAAGCTGTTACAAAGTGAGAGAGTGGCATGGACATATATACACTACCAAACGTAAAATAGATAGCTAGTGGGAAGCAGCCACATAGCACAGGGAGATCAGCTCGATGGTTTGTGACCACCTAGAGGGGTGGGATAGGGAGGGTGGGAGGGAGGGAGACGCAAGAGGGAAGAGACATGGGAACACATATATATGTATAACTGATTTACTTTGTTATAAAGCAGAAACTAACACACCATTGTAAAGCAATTATACTCCAATAAAGATGTTTAAAAAAAGAAACAACTATGTAAGAATCATTTTAAAAAGAAAAAGAAAACTATAAGACACTGATGAAAGAAAGTAAAGATGATACCAACAGTTGGAGAGATATATCATGTTCTTGGATTGGAAGAATCAATACTGTGAAAATGACTATACTACCCAAAGCAATCTACAGATTCAATGCAATCCCTATCAAATCACTAATGGCAGTTTTTACGAAACAAGGACAAAAAATCTTAAAATTTGTATGGAGACACAAAAGACCCAGAATAGCCAAAGCAGTCTTGAGGGAAAAAAACAGACCTGGAAGAATCAGACTCCCTGACTTCAGACTATACTACAAAGCTACAGTAATCAAGACAATATGGTACTGGCACAAAACCAGAAACATAGATCAATGGAACAAGATAGAAAGCCCAGAGACGAACCAAAGCACCTATGGTCAACTAATCTATGACAAAGGAGGCAAGGATATAAAATGGAGAAAAGACAGTCTCTTCAGTAAGTGGTGCTGGGAAAACTGGACAGCTACATGTAAAAGAATGAAATTGGAACACTCCCTAACACCATACACAAAAATAAACTCAAAATGGATTAGAGACCTAAATGTAAGACCGGACACTATAAAACTCTTAGAGCAAAACATAGGAAGAACACTCTTTGACATAAATCACAGCAAGATCTTTTTTGACCCACCTCCTAGAGTAATGGAAATAAAAACAAAAATAAACAAATGAGACCTAATGAAACTTCAAAGGTTTTGCACAGCAAAGGAAACCATAAACAAGACGAAAAGACAACCCTCAGAATGGGAGAAACTATTTGCAAATGAAGCAACAGACAAAGGATTAATCTCCAAAATATATAAACAGCTCATGCAGCTCAATATTAAAAAAACAAACAACCCAATGCAAAAATGTGCAGAAGAAAGACGTAAATAGACGTTTCTCCAAAGAAGACATACAGATGGCCAAGAAGCACATGAAAAGCTGCTCAACATCACTAATGATTAGAGAAATGCAAATCAAAACTACAGTGAGGTATCACCTCACACCAGTTAGAATGGCCATCATCAGAAAATGCAAACAACAAATGCTGGAGAGGGTGTGGAGAAAAGGGAACCCTCTTGCACTGTTGGTGGGAATGTAAATTGATACAGCCACTATGGAGAACAGTATGGAGGTTCCTTAAAAAACTAAAAATAGAATTACCATATGATCCAGCAATCCCACTACTGGGCATATACCCTGAGAAAACCATAATTCAAAAAGAGTCATGTACCAAAATGTTCATTGCAGCTCTATTTACAATAGCCAGGACATGGAAGCAACCTAAGTGTCCATCAACAAATGAATGGATAAAGAAGATGTGGCACATATATACAATGGAATATTACTCAGCCATAAAAAGAAATGAAATTGAGCTATTTATAATGAGGTGGATAGACCTAGAGTCTGTCATACAGAGTGAAGTAAGTCAGAAAGAGAAAGACAAATACCGTATGCTAACACATATATATGGAATTTAAGAAAAAACAATGTCATGAAGAACCTAGGGGTAAGACAGGAATAAAGACACAGACCTACTAGAGAATGGGCTTGAGGATATGGGGAGGGGGAAGGGTGAGCTGTGACAAAGTGAGAGAGTGGCATGGAAATATATACACTACCAAACGTAAAATAGATAGCTAGTGGGAAGCAGCCGCATAGCACAGGGAGATCTCGGTGCTTTGTGACCGCCTGGAGGAGTGGGATAGGGAGGGTGGGAGGGAGGGAGATGCAAGAGGGAAGAGATATGGGAACATATGTATATGTATAACTGATTCACTTTGTTATAAAGCAGAAACTAACACACCATTGTAAAGCAATTATACCCCAATAAAGATGTTAAAAATTTTTTTTTTGATTGGAGTGTGGTTGATTTACAGTGTTGTGTTAGTTTCAGGTGTACAACAAAGTGAGTCAGTTATACATATACATATATCCACTCTTTTTTTTTGTTTTTTTAGATTCTTTTCCCATATAGGCCATTACAGAGTATTGAGTAGAGTTCCCTGTGCTGTTCAGCAGGTTCTTATTAATGATCTATTTTACATACAGTAGTGTGTATATGTCAATACTTTGGGATTGGGCATCAAAATGATTTTGAGCTGAATGCATTTAGTTTCTGAAATCCCATATCTGCCTAAAAGCAGAGCCTCCCCAAAGATCTCAAAAGTCACTAAATCTTCTGCAAAGCAACTGTAATCTTCTCATCACACCCAAACAGACTTTGTCACAAGACTGACATATCCCCCATTGGTTCTTCTAAGGTCCCTTTGATCTTTCCAAGATGTCATTTGTTTTTCTATAAATGCCCTTTCTCCCCTTCCCCTTCCCCTAGTGAATTAGGTCTATAGACCCCAAATTCCAACCATCCCTTTGAGGTATTCATCTCTGAGTTCTCCCTTGTGTATGCTCAATGCACATGTAAATGAATTTGTTTTTCTCTTGTTAAAAAAAAAAACTGGGGCTTCCCTGGTGGCAGTGGTTGGGAGTCTGCCGGCCAATGCAGGGGACGTGGGTTCGTGCCCCAGTCTGGGAGGATCCTGCATGCCGCGGAGCGGCTGGGCCTGTGGGCCATGGCCGCTGAGCCTGCGCGTCCGGAGCCTATGCAGCGGGAGAGGCCACAGCAGTGAGAGGCCCACGTACCGAAGGAAAAAAAAAAAAAAAGTGAACTCATAACAAATCAAAGTTCTTATAATTGTTTCCATTTTTCTTTAAACTGGAATGTACAAACTAGGAAAGACCTTTTCTTGCTAATAAGCTAATACATTCAGAAGAGTAAAAGTTGTGAATTAATTTCTGTCACACTAAATTGTTTTCTTCATGCTGTATCAAAGTTTCAATGACTTAAAAAAAGTTGAAACTAAGGACTTATTTTATAAAATATGTTTCAGTTCGAAGAGTTTAGTCTTTAAACGTAAATTGTTCAATAGACATATTAAAGATGTTGGGCAATTATTTCATGCTTGCTTTGGGACAAGCCATTTTGATGGTATGTAGAATTCCTTAACAACATCAAAATTGGGTGATCTCATTTTTATGTTATTTTGTTGCAATTGCCATGGTAAATAAATATACGAGTACAAGCTCTGGAATTTCATGAATTAGGCTTCTAAAAAGAGGCCTCCAGAGTCCATTACGTTACTTGCTGCCAAAGATCAAACATAGGCCTGAGTCCCTGCCTCCCATGATTTAATCAGCTGATCACTGTGTTTGTTCTGTCTCACTTACATGAATAGGATTAAAGCACCATAAAATTGTGTGAAAGCGTATTTTATTATTATAAAAGATAATAACACATTAATCCCTATTTTTTTATGGATTATGGGTGTTTAATTATCCTAGTGATAAGATTGGAGAATGGGTTAATTGATTGTGAAAACAAAGGAAATAATGAGGAAAAAAACCCCTTAATCCCATCAATATGTACTCTTGGTAAACACTCGGTTGGAGAATGATATGCAAGCTAGGACATTTCATTGGGTAAGGAATTAGGCTGAATGAGAGAAGGATTGTCACTCGTTGGCCATTTATCCAGCCACTCTTTCTTGAGTGCTTGCTTTGTGCCAGACACCATGCTAGGCACTGGATACAGAGGTTAATTAGCCACAGCCTCTTCCCTCCAGGAGCACATAGTCAAATAGAGGAATTGAGCTTTTCAAAGTGCATCCTACCAACATCTGAAAAACCTGAATTCACTTTGGTTGTGTAACACCCACAGTGATTGTAGCAGTAATGGTGGCAGCAACAAGAACAATTATTATTTGAGCCTTTTACTACATGGCATCCCTATAAGCATGTGATACTTAGCCAGTGTTGTAGACACATTTCAAATAAGAACACTAATTAAAAGACATATGATGTTGTTTAAATGAAACTAAATCATTTAGTGGTGGCATTAATATTGGGGATTTTAAATTCAAGTCCAGCTCTGAATCTTTGTTAAATTAAGACTGTGGAGAACCTCAGTGATCTACTTTTGAAATATTTCAACAGGAATAGCAATTCTTGTGTGCTTTTTCCTATGTATAAGGCCTATTTTAAGCATTTTACAAATCTCATTTATAGGTATGAACTGTTATTACCCCTATTTACCAATGAGAAAACTGAGGTGCATATAGGTTAAGATTTTTGCCCAAGATCACATAGTTGGTGAGCGGTGGAGGTGGGGTTATAACTTCCCAGTCTATTAGCCTAAACACTGAGCTATTCTGCCTTTCAAAGTACTAACCCCAAAGTGCTATTGTGAGCACAAAATGAACAAAGCATGTAACACTTAGCATGGTGTCTGTCACACAGTCAACACACAACATATATTAACTAGTATTTTGTCATCACTACCCTCGCATATACCTCAGAGCCATTTCCGTCCTGGAGAAATGTGTCCCCTTTTCATCTTGGTCAATGAACAACGTCATCAACCAGCTCTTCTCCAGTCACTATAATCAGAACTTTATATATAACATTCTAATCCTTAAAGCAATCATTTATTTAAAAATTTGGTGTTATTAGCACTTTATACATAAACAGACTAGAAAAAAATAGACTAGAGCTCAGAGATGTTAAATGCCAAATTCACAGAATTTGTAAGTGGTAGATCTCAGCATTATATTTACTTTTATTTGGCTCCAGAGCTATATGTTGGGCCATTAGATCATGCTTATTATTCCACAGGAAGAAAATAAAATGATGACCGAGTGAATGATGTGGGTAATGAGACAGAAGTGTCTGCCATTTGTGAGGTCTGGGCATTGATGAAGTAGTCTCCCATCCTGTCAGTATCAGTGGCATGAAGTTGTTGCCAGGGACTTGAGGTGCATTTAAACTTCCCTTGAGAGTATGTCCATACTTTCTTGCTCCTGCAATGGCAGGCATTGTACCTGACTTCCCCCATGTGGCTCTAGAGGAAAGATCTCAGGGACCCCACAATCTCTAAATCTCACCTCGACTCCCTAGTCCTGACTTCCAGCCCCATGCACTGATTCGTCCTTCAGCACCATGGCCAGATCCCTGAAATCTGACAGAAGGCTGGAGTCACAAAGTCCAGGGTCAGAGAAGTCCTTTCTTGCCAGGTGAGTGTGTGGGTAGGGAAACTAGACTTCATTCTACATCTTGTTTCCCCCCTGACCCATTGTTATCTTTCTTGATCAATAACCTGTCTCTCACTCTGGATCCATCCTGTTTAACATCATCCTTTCTCCTTTAGGTCCTCACAGCCATTCCCCTCTCTTTCCTCACCCTAACAATCTCTTTCACCAGCCCTCCTTTCTGTTCCTACTCTGATGTTCCATTATTCACACCTGACCAGTTATTTTTCATTTACACCATATCATGACCCCCCATTCTGCTCTCTTTCTTCCCTTTCCCTTTTTTTTTTTTTTTTTTTTTTTTTTGCAGTACGCAGGCCTCTCACTGTTGTGGCCTCTCCCATTGCAGAGCACAGGCTCCGGATGCGCAGGCTCAGCGACCATGGCTCACAGGCCCAGCCGCTCCGCGGCATGTGGGATCTTCCCGGACCGGGGCACGAACCTGTGTCCCCTGCATCGGCAGGCGGACTCTCAACCACTGGGCCACCAGGGAAGCCCCCCTTCTTCCCTTTCTACATTCCCACCTTTCTCCTAGTCATCATTCACATGCCTTCCTCCTTTCTCCCCCAAATCTTTATTTCTGCTCATTATCTCTGCCCCAGTCATTAAGTTTTCCATCTTCAATTATGCTCCTCTTCTCATTTCAAAAGTTCTTCCTCTTATCTCCTTATTTTCTTTCCATTCATCCATTCACTCTGTACTCTCTTTCCATCCTACATTTCCATTCTCTCATTCCCACCACTTTGCATTCTTTCTTTGTTTTCCCTTCCCATTTATTCTTTTCTCCACTGTGTCTTCATTTCTATGTCTCTGCTCAGTGTTCCATTCAATCATCTCTTCATGGAAACCACACAATTATTTTTAGAAATATGGAACGTCCAGAACGAAAGTTTAGAAGAAACTCCCATTTGAGAGTAAATTCTGCTTTCCAGTAATTATTTTCTGAATTTTTGTCACATACATGCAGCTTATAATCAACATACACACATATGCACACACACACACACACACACACACACACAGGCACACAGACAGTTACATCACATTCACTTCATTCAGAATGCCAGCTGTTCTCTAAGTAAAACAGAGGGCAGTTTTGGTATCAACTAGAAGAGTTTTTACGTGTTACACCCTGCTGTGATTTTGTTATCACCTGGAAATCTCTTCATGACCTCAGCCCATCCTTGACCTCACCTAAGGCTGAGATGGGACCTGCTCCAAATAAGTTCCACCAGCCCCTTTGCTTATATTTGTTGCATCACTTATCATGCTGCTTTTCATCCAATGTTGATCTTCCTTTCTTTCCATACTGTGGTTTCTTCATGGCAGAGTCTTTGTGTAGTGTGTCTTAATGTCCCATTATAGAAAAGAAATATTTGTAGAACAGATAAATCAATAAGCAGACGATAAATAAACGATCTTCTGGATCATGTGATTACCTTCTGCCCTTGATCTAGCCAAAATTATTTCCTGGGAACCATAGGCAGATTCAGGTATTCAGATAAATTTTTTAAAACCTAACCCTTCTCTTCTCTCTCCTCTCGTATATTTCCAGAGGCACAGATTACAGTTGCCCATCACTATTCAGAGTAACAGTTGTGCTTTGTGAGAAAAGTAGTCTTTGCAGTTGCTTTTATAAATTATCAAAAATCTCCATTGTGACTGATTTGTAGTAATTAGATCTACATTTTCTTCCCTGCTCCATACTCCACCGCCTTTCCTGCTTTTCGGTTGATGGTCCTTGTGTCTCTTTTTCTCTTCCAATCCTCATTATTCTTTCTGGGTCCTTCGTCTATATTATTAACCCTCCCTATATACTCTGCTTCACTATGTACTTCATTTTTTACCAGAACTATAGCATGGATCCTTCAGCCCTTTATTGTAGCAGTGAGGTCAGCAAGGTTTGGAGATATGGATTTATGAATAATCAGTATTAAGTTGGTCAGTGAGGCTCTAGAACTAAATAGGTTTTTCAGGTTTGCTCTTGGGGACCTTGCATGGTGAAGGAGAAGGGAGAAGAAGAGAAAAACTGTAGATAGAAAAGAGCTAACCACTGAGAGAAGGAAGAAGAAATTCATAATTTTGCAGCATTAAGGAGATTAGAAAAAAAACAAATGTCAAGAATGTGGGGGATAGTGGTTAATAAAGCCGTCATTAGAGAAGGAAAATTAAGAAGGGTTGAGAGAAAGTCATAATGATGTCCAAGTCTCTGTGTTAGAATTCTAGCTCTGCCATTGACTAGCTGCGCAGTATTAAAGCAAGTTTCTTAATTTCTCTGTGCCTCAGTTTCCTCATCTGTAAAATGAGAATAAAATAGTATTTAATAAAATACAGGTTTAATAAAATCACGCATGCAGAGTGCTTTGTACTGTGTTTGGCATATAGCAAGGGCTCCGAAAATGTTACTTATTACTACTACTATTGTTAAAACTACCAACATTGTTACATACCACTGCAAATGGTGAAGACTGTTCGTTGGTAACCTTGGAAGCAAAACTCTGAATTGATTATTTTATAAGTAAACTATATTTAATTATACTAAGTGTATGAAGTGGAGCAAATAGTTGATAGAGTATAAGATATGAATTATATTTTTTAAAACACTAATTGGCATTTTATTGTATTCTTCTAACAACTCTGCAAAAGTAGTTTCTAAGTCTATTCTGTGGTGGAGGAATCTGAGGCTCAGACAAGTCAAGACACTTGCCCATGTAAAAGAGTTAGTAACTTGGAGCACAGAAATATAAACTTACGTCCATACTCTGTGTAGCAGACATAAGTAGACAACCCAAAGACACATCACAGAGAGTGGATAAATACATTGTGGTGTATCCACACAAAAGGCTATTATATAGCAATGAAAAATAAATGAACAACAGCTATCACCAATAGTATCAGTGAATCTAAGTAATATAATATTGAGGCATAAAATCAGGTCACCACAAATTACTTAAAATTTGTTATCCTTAAAAAAAAATTTGTTATCCTTTTATAAATTTCGTGTCATCTTCAACTTAATATTCTTCTTGGAATACCAATAGCAGATACATATCAAATATTAATATATATTAACAAAGGAAAGAGAATGACTACCCCGAGATTCAGAAGGTTGGTTACCTTAGGCAAGGAGTGACGGGGAGAGGTGAAGGAGAATGTTCGTAGAAGTAGATATGAATTATAATCAAAGTTCTAGTTTCTGTGTTGAACAGTAAGTTAATGGTTGTTTATAATCATATTCAAAGCCAAGGGAGCAAGCAAGAAGGTGATGCTCAGACCAACGAAGAAAATGTAGCGTAAACCAAGGATTATGATTAATCCGGTCCCGGGCTCCTGAGCCTGGAGGAATACAGGCAATTATGGATCCTCCACCTTTGTCTTTTACAGTCTTGCTGAAGATTTCTCCCTCCTATTCCAGAGTCCTGTCTAAAATATTTTTCTGGCTCTAGATCTCTAGAATCAGCCCCCAAAGAAAGAGCTTCCATCAGAAACTCACTATAGAACTTACTAGAGTGAGAGAGAAATAGGAACAGTAATTGGAAACATGGGATATACCTGAGATTAGGGAAAAACAATTTAGGGAAACTTCTTGGTTCATTGGTTTCTTGTAGGTCTGACAGTTATAGTGCACATGTATTGTGACATCTTTCTTTTTTCCATAAGGTTTTGGAAAATTGTTTTGAAGCTAAATCTCTGGTTCTTCCCATTCTAAGGTAAATGTGACCTAATTTTGGATTCTCCATGATATAATGCCTTGAACGTCCTGATGCTGATTGAATTAACTATTTGAGCTAGAAAGGTGTGCTTAGCCTTATGAAAGAATAAAGAAAATATAAGAAAATGCTCTTATATTTCAGTAGTTACCCTTGCCTTTACTGTTTATGTTTTTAATAGGAAATTTTCATAATGTAGATATAGAGACCAAGACAATGAAACACATATATGTAATAGTCAACTTTAACAAAACTTAACATTTGCCCTTTTTGTTTCAATGCTTATTTTGGAAAAATAAACTGCTACTCATACAATTAAAATCCAAACTACTTCTCTAGCCTATTCTTTATCCTTCCTCCTTCCCCAAAGAAGGTACCCACTGTCCTAAATAAAGTAGTCCTAATATATATTATATCTGCTTTACAAAAATCATACAGTATATTCATGTCTTAAAATTTCATCTGTCGTACTTTTCTAACATCCTGAACCGGCAGTTTTCAGTTAACATGATGTCTTGAAGACTTAAGCTTATTGATGCATGGGGTTCTGCTTTCAACTACTTTGTAATATGAGTATATCACAAGTTAAAATATCTGTATATAGTTATGGTACAATATTTAAGTGAATAATACATCCTCATTCGCCAAGAATGCCATCTCAATTCTAAAAATTGTCAGTTTGCTTTGGGGCTGTCACTTTCTGTATTCCACAGGTCCATTTAGCCACATGTTAGGCCACAAAGTGAGTCTCAGAAAGCTTCAGAGAACTGATCTCATAGAGGTGTAATTATCTGGCCACAATGTTATTACCTTAGAAATCAATAATGAAAAAATAGTTTAAGAAACAAGTTTGGAAACTAAAATGCAACTAAAAACATTATTTAAGGCCTTAATGAACATTTGAGGAGGGTCCAGGTGCAGTTCTCGCCAGTGCATGGAGAACAGTTTGAGAAGGCTGTATTTCCAGAATTTGTTGGAATAAGATGCATGGGTTTTTCCTTGAGCTAACTGGATCCAAGGAGGATGCATGAGCTGTGTCATCTTGAAAGGCACTCCACCCAAGAAGTCTTCTTGTTAGGGTGAGGCAATCTTAGAAGACGAAGTCTAGAGGGGTACAGTCAGATGCCTGTCCTGAAGGAGGGATCTAAGTGACCAGCCAGTGTTTGAATTAGTCTTGTCTGGGAATCTGGGAAGAATGCGGCGATCATCACCTGTGGGCTCATGTGATGCTCCGAGGGAAAGATGCTGTATTTGCAATCTGTACCAATGGTACCACTCAATGAGACCTTACCTTTCCTTTCCTTTTTTCTTTGACACTGCAGTAGCCAGAGACAACTTGGAGGTAGGATGGATAAGATGCTGCAGTAATGAAGTCAGCCACATCCCTCCTTCCCTAATACAGGTTTATAAATAAGAGTATTCGTCTTGGGAAAGGAAGAAAAGTTGAAATTACTTGAGATGTAAAGTTTTGATATTCAATTGAATTGGGGTTTTTAGGACTTAATACAGATTTTTCAAAAGCAGTGACATGAAAAAAGTTACTTCCTGCTTTGCTTCCACAAGGTTCAGTTTCTTCCAAAATCACTGTTTTGGCAGGAGATTTTTCTCCTTAAATCTTCACTACCTTTTGAGGTAGATACCATTTTATTACTATTTGACAGATGAGAAAACATAACTTGTCTAATATCACATAGCTAATAAGTGGCAGAAATGGAGTTACATTCCATGTAAGTCTGACCCCAAAAGCTTTGCTATTAACTTAAAGGCCTATTGCCCTTTAATAGAAAATCTGTTTCATTTATTTAACAAATAGTATCTACTCGCTAATTGCCAGGCTCTATGCTAGGTATAAAGAAGCCAGTGATTAGTATATGTATATATGTGTATATACGTACATACGTGTGTATGGATATATACATCTGTGTGTGTATACACATAAACATACATATTCAAGTGTCCTAACAGTCTACTTTGGGAGACAGGTAAAAACAGCAGTTACAAAGTGAATTGAAGAGTGAAAAGTTGTCTAGTGATAAACTGTGCAGGGATTCAATGAAAACTTGAAACGGAAATGAAACTTGACTGAGCCCTCAAGATGAGTAGCCTTTCACCAGTTAGCTTGTGGGGTTGAATTTGGGCCCTGAGGTGATGAGATGACATTCCATGGAAGAGAGATTTGCCTATGTCAAAACGTTTTTATTTTTGGGTAGTTTAAAGGGCTATAAAATTTGGGTTCAGTATTTTCTCTCAGCACTTAGAAGATATTTTCTTCTTTTCTAGAGTCTTTTGTTGCTGAGAAATCTTCTGTCAGAGAGCCTAATTATCTTTCCTTTGTTCGTAATCTTTCCTTTCTCTCTGGTTAATTTTTTTTTTTTTTTTTTTACGGTACGCGGGCCTCTCACCGCTGCGGCCTCTCCCGCTGCGGAGCACA
This sequence comes from Lagenorhynchus albirostris, assembly GCF_949774975.1. Lineage (NCBI taxonomy): Eukaryota > Metazoa > Chordata > Mammalia > Artiodactyla > Delphinidae > Lagenorhynchus > Lagenorhynchus albirostris. The sequence continues at coordinate 12,531,510 of NC_083101.1, forward strand.
GGCTCCTGACGCGCAGGCTCAGCGGCCATGGCTCACAGGCCCAGCCGCTCCGCGGCACGTGGGATCCTCCCGGATCGGGGCACGAACCCGCGTCCCTTGCATCGGCAGGCGGACCCTCAACCACTGCACCACCAGGGAAGCCCTGAGTGGTGACTTTTGATTCCCTTAATATCCTTCTGATTTCAATGAAATTTCTGTGATGAACTGGCTTTTTGAAAGTCACTGCAATGATTTAGAAAAAGAGAGAAGCAGAGAGACAGAGACAGTGACAAGATGAGACTCTTATAAAACTGAAACTTCCACCAAACGAGGAATATGTCTGGTCCAACAGTTATGCGGGGATCATGCCTCTTCCTTCTTCCATATCTTTGACAGCAGAATGTTCCGGGCTCTGTAGTGAATAAAAGCCCAAGGCTTAGCCCTGCTTAGCCAAGTGACCTAGTAGCTCAGCACACAACTGCCCCGATGATCAGTCCAGTGTGCACGGGGCTGAGTTGCCTCTGGGTCTCTACCCTGGTCATCTGGTATGTGTGCCTCACAGGCACTGGCTCCTCTTGTCCCCTCGCTTAGCTTCAATTCCCCTTAGGGATTCCCAGGTTGTCACCATTCAGATCTGTCTGCTTCCCAGGGAAAGATTTATTGTATGTACTTAGAACTATTCTCGGTAGCTTTTGAGGAGAGAGTTAAAACTCATATGTGAACATTGAAGGCAGATATAACTAGGAGCTTCCAGAACCAGACAGAGACATATTGGGCTGCTCTGGGAAGTAAAGTGTCATCCTGTGCTCCAGACAAGGACTTTATTCCGTTACTTTTGTTTCATCCTTTATTCTCTATTATTCACTCCGTGATTTTAGACTTTATTTTATATATTAATATTTTATCATTTACTATTCTCCTACATTATTTCTGGAGGTGTTACTCAGTAGGTCTTATGTGAGGCCGGTGAATCTGCATTTTAATAAGCACCCCCTAGAGAAAACCAACCTGGTCTTTATGTGAGAAGCTGCATGATTGAAAATTTCTGATCACTCCTTATGTCCCATTGTTTGTATTTCTTGGATTCATGCCTATAGTAATACTATATGAGCTGTATAAAGCTACCTGTATACAGACACTCACTGATTGCAGCATTGTTTGTAATAGTAAAAAATTAGAAAAATTAGAAACAATCTAAATGTCCATCAATAGGGAATTAGATAAATAATGGTGCAATTTTTCCATAGAAAGAAATAACACGTAATAGTTACAAATAATGAGGTATATCTCTATATCTCTATCACTGACCTGAAAAGCCAGTATGAATAAAGGGCAAAATGTTTAGGAGTAAGCCTGTTAAGGTAAACATATATATATATATATATGAATGTGTATATAGACAAGTATATATGTTTGTGAATCTGGTGAGATTACATACCCAGAAAGAAAACCTCCCATTTAAAATAGTTAATTCTAGGAAAGAACAATGGACTGGAGAAGAAGGAAATAATGTGTGCTTTTCAGTTTGTGCATATTTGTAATATCTGAATTTTTAAAAAGGGGACATACATTTTTGTATTATTAAAACACTAATCACTAAGAAAAGTGTAATAAAATCTATTGCTCTGGTGTTCATCAAAACTCACCATCACTGAGTTTTGTTTAAATGGCAATAATATCATGTCATGATAAGAAAGAGGTGATATAAAGGAGGTCAGATCAGCAAAGGGACCCTCCATTGAACTTCCTCATTCTCGTTTTGGAGAGAAACTAGATAAAGAGGAAACACTTCCTGCATGAAGCAATCTCACCTCTACATAACGTAGAGTTGTCCTTTATCACTATCAACACTTTGGCTTGTTAGCCCACCCTATGGGTGGAGAAACTGTGTCCCCAGAGAGGTTAAGTAACTTGGCCTCAACCACTTCCCTGGTGAAGACAGGACCCCAGTGGGCCAGAGACCATGTTCTCAGCCTCTGCAACAGGCAAGGCATAACCTCGCTTCAGTGAGAAGCCAAGATGCCTGGGTTGCAGTCTTGGCTCAAACAATAAAAATGCCATGATAATAAGGTCCTTCCACCCACCAGGCCTCAATTTCCCCCTCCTTTAAGATGAGGGAATTCGACTACATGATCTCTAAGGGTTTCTTCAGCTCAGAGCCCCTCTGTGTCTGTTTTAAAGTTGAAGCAATGAGAAATCAAAAAGCGCCTTCCAGGAGAGAAGGCTCGTGCTCTTCCTGCGTGGACTCTGCCCCACCCACACGTGGTGAATGACATGGGATGCTGCTCTTAAGACAGCGCCTTGATGTCCACTGCAATTCTTCCTTACATCTGTTCAAAATCATCCAGGCATTCTTCCCTTTTTCAAATATTTATCAGGGGACTTTTCTGTTCCAGGCATCACGCCAGGTTGGGTGGTGTAGGAAAGATCCAGACGCAGTCCACATCCTTGCACAGCTCAAGTGGGGAAGACAGCCTTGCAAGTACTGAGATTCAGTTCTGTGTTATGTGTGCCAAAGGGGTGCCTGATCCGGAACTGGTGGAGAAAGGACAGGCCAGGCTTCTGAAAGGATGGCGTGTCTGTTCTGAGTGACCGCCAACCACCGGAGCTAACAAACAGGGGGAATGAGCATTTCAAACAGATGAAACAGCAAGTCCCCAAGGCAAGAAGAAGGAAAAAATGCTGGCATGAAAGAGAACAGGGAGGGAAGCAGGAGATGAGATGCACAGCCCAGCAGGAGCCAAGCCATAGGATGCTCAGTAAGCTTAGGAAGGAGTTGCCCTTTAGTTTGTGGGTAATGGGGAGGCTTATGCAGCAGAAAGTGACTGTTAATGGGTTGAACTGTGTCCCCCCAAAAAAAGATATATTGGAGCCTTTGTCCCCAGGCCTCAGAATGTGACCTTATTCGGAGATAGGGTCTTTACAGAGGTAATCAAGTTAAAATGAGGTCGTCAGGGTGGGTCCTAATCCAACATGACTGGCATCCTCATTAAAAGGGGAAATTTGGACACAAACACACGTGCAAAATGGAAGAGGATGGGAAGGGACACAGGGAAAAGACCACCATCTACAAGCCAAGTAGAGAGGCATGGAGCAGACCCTTCCCTCACAGCCCTCAGAAGGAACTAACCCTGCCGACACTTTGATCGCTGACTTCTAGCCTCCAGAACCGGGAGAAAATAAACTTCCATTGTTTATGCCACTCAAGGCGTGGTACTTTGTTACAGTAGCCCCAGCAAACTAATATAGCGACTTATCTAAATTTGCATTTTAGAATAATTGATCTGCTTACAGTGTTGAGAAGAAATTGAAAGGGGACAAGAATGGCTGCAAGGAGGTTATCTTGGAGGCAGGAGATGATAAAGGTCTCCGTCTGGGCAGTGACGGCAGAGACCCAGAGACGCTGACAGGCAGCATCCCCAGGATGTGATCATAGGTTGCATGTGGGAAACGAGAGAAAATGAGGAATCAAGGGCAGTGTCTGGTCCAGGTTTGTAGCTCAGGTAAACACGTGGCCAGAGCCAAGTCTAGTCAACCACCCCATCAAGAATCACAGGCACAAGTTCTACACAGACAGGCAACTTGGGGATACATGTCATTGTCACCTCCATCATCTTAACACCCAATTCTGACTTTTATCTTGAGGTACCCCCAGCCTCATCAATGCCAGGAATGACTTCATTTCCTCCACAAACATTTCTTTTTTTTTCTGGCTGCGTTGGGTCTTCGTTGCTGCACGCGTGCTTTCTCTAGCTGCGGCGAGTGGGGGCTACTCTTTATCGTGGTGCGCGGGCTTCTCACCGCGGTGGCTTCTCTTGTTGCGGAGCACGGCCTCTAGGCGCGCGGGCCGCAGTAGGTGTGGCACGTGGGCTCAGTAGTTGTGGCTCGAGAGCTCTAGAGCTCAGGCTCGGTAGCTGTGGCGCACGGTCTTAGTTGCTCCGCGGCATGTGGGATCTTCCCGGACCAGGGCTCGAACCCGTGTTCCCTGTAGGGGCAGGCGGATTCTTAACCATTGCGCCACCACAGAAGTCCCCACAAACATTTCTTGACCACTCACGATGTGCCAGACACCGCACTAAGCTCTGGGGATAGAATGGTGAGGGAAAGGAAACAGCTTCCTGTGTATTAGGTCAAGAAGAAGGCAAACATCAATCACGTTAATAAATGAATAATTACAGACTGTGATAAGTGCCACAGAGGGAGGGAAAGGAATGCCATGGGAGCATAAAACAGGGTGTATTGGCTGAGCTGCTATCCAAAGGAAGATAGAGAGGAAAAGCGTGCTGGGCAAGGACCATAAAAGGCCAATGTAGGAAGGATCTTAACACGTTTGAGGAATAGGATGAAGCCCTTGGGGAAGAGAGGCGTGAGATGAGGCTGGAGGGGAATAGGAACGCAATACATATTAAATGAAGGGAGGCTTTGTGCTGGATTGAGTAGCCTCTCCCCCAAATTTATATTCACCCAAAACTTCAGAATATGACCTAATTTGACAGTAGGGTCTTTGTAATCGAGTTAAGATGAGGTTATACTGGAGTCAGGCACCCAAAGGCTGGTACCTTTCTAAAAAGAGAGAAATTTGGACACAGACACAGAGAGGAGAAGGCTGTGTGAAGACACGGAGGAAAGATGGCCCTATGAAGACAGAGACAGAGACTGATGTGATGCATCTTCAAGCCAAGGAGCACCAGGGATTGCCCGCAACCACCAGGAGCGAGGCAAGAGATCTGGAGCAAAAGCTCCCTCAGAGTCTCCAGAAGGAACCAACCCTGCCAACAACTCGATTTTGAATTTCTAGCCTCCAGAACTGTGAGAAAATGCATTTTCATTGTTTTAAGCCACCGGTTTGTGGTACTTTGTTACATCAGCCCTAGGAGACAAACACAGACTTTAACCTAAAAAGTTAGGTGATCAAATTTTTATTGTTAAAAGATCATTGTGGCTGCAGGGCAGAGAATGATGGTGGAGGGGAGTGCATCAAGAGGAGACACAGGAACCATGTATATCATTTTGATGACACGGCAATAATCTAGGTGGGAAATGATGGCTTTCAACAGCGTGCTGGTGGGGGAGAGGAAAAGAATTTCAGGATTCAAGAGATATTTAGGAGGAAAACCCATGGAGATCCTTGAAGACACAAAGCCCACATGATGGGTACTATATAGAATGGAAAATCTATATAAAATGGGAAAATCATTGATTCCAGCAACACCTACCCACCATGCTTCTAGCTTTAGTCTCCTCTGTTTTCATAGCCAAAGTCCTTTCCCTTCTCTGCATTGAGTCTAGCTCCGCCTCTCCCTCCCCTGCTGCTAGTTTCTTCTTTATCAAACATTTCCCAGTCATCCTGCTGACGTCTTGTGTTTGTGGTTTACAAACTGGCTTCACACCCATGTTCCTTGCTTTTCTCTTGAGAGCAGGTTTTATTTTGTCCTGTGGATGTGGAAAGTGAAACTCAGAGCTGTGAAGGGATTTTGCCAAAGACACATTGTGAACAGTTAGTGGAGCCAAGATTTGAACCCACATCTTCTGTCTCTATATCCTGAATATTTCCCTCTGCCCTGCCACAGATACACAGCTCCACAGATACACATCTTCCAGTCCACGCAAGGCTTGAGAGAGGTCCTATGTCTAGCACTTATGGTAAGAGGCTACATGTAACATTGATTTTGCAAGCCTGTCATCACTGGAATAAAGATGTTACGGTGGAAAATTCCACAGTGAAAAACAACACCCCTGCACATTTCTTTCTGGCATAAACTTTTGAAGCTTTACGAAAGCATTTTGTGTTTCAAACCATCCTGATTGGGATCCAGGCTCTGGCCCTTCTGGGCTGCGTGATCTTGACGAAAGCACTTAACACATCTAACTTCAATTTCCTTTTTTTTTTTTAAACTGGGAATACTGTTTTATTAAGTTAGTTAGTGAAGGCCTATCCAATAACAGCATTTAATCAAATTATAAACAAAAGAAAGCTAACGTTGCAATAGTCATTTCACTCAAGATATTATATATGGCAACATAATAGGAGTAAAGAATAATTTCACAAAAAGGTAAAAGGAGCAATCTAAAAATAAGATACAACCATGAACTATCAGCAGAGATCCTGTTATGGAAGTTGCATGATTAAGAATGTGAAATTCCTGGGCTTCCCTGGTGGCGCAATGGTTGAGAGTCCGCCTGCTGATGCAGGGGACGCAGGTTCGTGCCCCAGTCCGGGAGGATCCCACATGCCGCAGAGCGGCTGGGCCCGTGAGCCATGGCCGCTGAGCCTGCGCGTCCGGAGCCTGTGCTCCGCAACGGGAGAGGCCGCAACAGTGAGAGGCCCACGTACCGCAAAAAAAAAAAAAAAAAAAAAAAAAAGGTAAAAGACTAAATGCCATCACTCTAAGATGGGAACAAGGGAAGGATGCCATCATTTGCCAACTCTACTAAATATTGTACTAGAAGTTCTAGTAAATATTGTACTAGAACTTCTAGTTCTAGTAAACTTCTAGAACTAGAAGTTCTAGGAGTAAAAGGCAAATATATTGAAAAGGAAGAAGTAAAATTGTTTCTCTGTGAGGATAACACTATTAGCTACATGGAAAGGCCTAAGGAATCTGCAAAAATATCTCCTAAAACCAATATGTGAATTTAGCAAGATTATAGGATCCAAAAATCAATTGTATTGCTATATACTAGGAAAAAAAAATCAAGCCATACCTTTTCATTCTCTTAATGGTGTCGTTTGACAGACAGAAATTCTGAATTTTAATGCAGTCCAATTCATCAATCCTTATTTTGTGGTTAATGTTTTTTTAAATCTTTATTTATTTATTTATTTATTTTTTATACAGCAGGTTCTTATTACTTATCTATTTTATACATATTAGTGTATACATGTCAATCCCAATCTCCCAATTCATCCCACCACCATCACCCCCACTGCCCGGCTTTCCCCCTTTGGTGTCCATACGTCTGTTCTCTACATCTGTGTCTCTATTTCTGCCATGCAAACCGGTTCATCTGTACCATTTTTCTAGATTCCCCATATATGCGTTAACATACAATATTTGTTTTTCTCTTTCTGACTTACTTCACTCTGTATGACAGTCTCTAGGTCCATCCACGTCTCTACAAATGACCCAATTTCATTCCTTTATATGGCTGAGTAATATTCCATTGTATATGTGTATTGTGGTTGATGTTTTTGATATTATATTTAAGATAGCTTTTCTAATTCAAAGCTGTATTGATTTACCTGTCCTGGTTAGGTCTACAATCTACCTGGGTTTATTGTTTGTATGTGGTTTAAGGTAGGGGAAAAGTTTCGTTTTTTCCATATGAATATACAGTTGTATATTTGCCCCAGTATCACTTATAAAAAATACTGTCTTCTTACCACTACTCTGTAGTATCACCTTTATCATGAATAAAACATATATGCATAGGAAAAAGATCCAAGCCAAATTAAAAAAACAATTCTATTTACTAGAACATCCAAAACCTTTAAATACTTCTGAATGAATTTAACAAAATCATGCAAGACCTGCACACTGAAAACTACAAAACAGTGTGAGAGAAATTAAAGAAGATCAAAATAAATGAAGAGCTCCAGCAAGATCCTGAATTGCAAGGCTCAACATTAAGATGTCAGTTCTTCCCAACTTGATCTGTAGATTCAACACCGTCCCTGTCAAAAGCCTAGCAGGTGTTTTTATAGACGTGGACAAGGTGATTCTAAGATTCGGATGGAAATGGAAAGGACCTAGAAAAAGCAAAAAATAATCTTAAAAAGAAAAACAAAGTTGGAGAATTTGCACTAAACAATTTCAAGACTTATTAAAAGCTACAAGCCAGTGTGGTCTTGTCATAAGGTTAAATAAATCAGTGAAACATAGCAGAGTCCAGAAATAGACCCACACACATGCAGTGGCATAACTAGTGCAATTCAGTAGGGGAAAGAACAGTTTATTCAACAAATGTTGCTGGAGCAACCATATGTCTAAATGCAAAAAATAAACCTTGACCCTCACATGATACACAAAAATTAGTTAAAATGGAATTTCGACAAAATCTATAAGGCTTCTAGAAAAAAAATTGGAGAATATCTTTGTGACTTTGCAGTAAGCAAAATTTCTTGGCTAGGAAAAAAATAAACACTAACCATAAGGGGAAAAAATGGTAAGTTGGATTTTATCCAAATGTTTTAAAATATGTGCTTCAAAATTATATTAAGAAAATGAAAAGGCAAACCACAGATGAGGGGAAAATATTTGCAACACCTATAGTTTGTCATTAGAAGACAAACAACCTAAAAAAAGTGGGTAAAAGATTTGGCCAGACGCATCGTAAAAGAAGATATGCAAATGACCAACCATCCTCAACATCATTAGTCATCAGGAAAATGAAAATTAAAACCACAGTTTTAATTAATACCCACCAGGAGAATGGCTAGAATTTATTTTATTTATTTATTCATTTTTACTTTTGGCTGCACTGGGTGTTCATTGTTGCGCACGGGTGTTCTCTAGTTGTGGTGAGTGGGAGCTACTCTTCGTTGAGGTTTGCAGGCTTCTCATTGCGGTGGCTTCTCTTATGGTGCAGCACAGGCTCTAGAGTGCACGGGCTTCATCAGCTGTGGCTAGTGGGCTCAGTAGTCGTGGCACATGGGCTTAGTTGCTCCGTGGCATGTGGGATCTTCTCGAACCCGTGTCCCCTGCACTGGCAGGTGGATTCCTAACAACTGCGCCACCAGTGAAGTCCCCAGAATGGCTGGAATTAAGATGACTTACAATAACCAAGTGTTGCCAGAAATGTACAGCCACAAGAGCTCTCATACTTTGCTGATGGGAGTGCAACAAAGTACAACCACTTTGGAAAGCTATTTAGCTATTTCTTATAAAGGTGAACATGTATTTATCATATGATTCAGAAATTCTATTCCAAATATTTATCTAAAAGGAATGAAGCCATATATCCACAAATGACTTGTATCAAATGTTCCTAATAGTTGTGTTCATAATAACCCGAACTAAAAACAATCTGAATGTTCATCAACAAATAAAAATATAAACAAACTGCTGTGTATTTACATAGTGGAATGCTACCCAGGATTTTAAAAGAACAAGCTACTGATAAACACAACAACATGGGGAATCTTACAAGACATTACACTGAGCAAAGAAAACAAGAAACAAAAGAGTACATATAATATGATGCCATTCATATGAAGTTCAGAAAAATGGGCAAAGGACATGAATAGACATTTTTCCAAAGAAGGCATACCGATGGCCAACAGGCATATGAAAAGATCGCTCAACATCACTAATCAGCAGGGAAGTGCAAATCAAAACCACAAAGAGATATCACCTCATGCCTGTCAGAATGCCTATGATCAAAAAGACAAGAAACAAGTATCATCAAGGATGTGGAGAAAAGGGACCCCTCTGCCTGGCTGAATGATAAGGATGGTCAGATTCAGACCAGTGGGAAGAATGTTACCTGACAATGTTGATGCAGGATTATCCAGAGAGGCCCACAAACCAGGGTAGTCAGTAAACCCGTGGGCACAGTGCCTGACTTGAAGGGCTTATGGAATTTTAGTTGCGACTTAGAAAAAATAATGTATTGTCCAAAATGCTAAAATAAAATGGTAAAATTGAAATTATAAATGTTTAAATGTCTATAAAATGTAATATGTTAACCAGTCAATTAAAACCCATATATGAAAACTATACTTATGTAAATTATATTAGATGTGGTATATGAATGCATTTTAATATGTTTGGTAGGATATAGGTATGAGTATCCAAAAAGTATCTGCCTTAACAGCACAGAGGCCAGGAAAATGTTGATTACATGTCAATTATAACTTTTTTGTTAAATCTAATAAAGACCCCCATTCTTTCTGTGCACAAGGAGATTGCAATTTCTTCTTCCATTTCCGGAACCACAGGAGAAGTCAATCTACGTTGTCCTGGGAACCAGGAGCCCAAGCTCTTGAAGAGAGATTCCTAAGTGACCAACAGACAAGAACTAGGGATCAGGCACTTGTTAGAGCCTTTCCCTTCATGGAACCCCTCAGCCTGGGGCACATTTGGAGTCCCTCCATTTCTTCTTATTCTGCTGCCTTGTGTGCTGTCCCAAGATTTGCAAAGGCAGCCAATAATGTCTTGGGTCACATTATCTGGGATCTTGCCACCGAGCTGCTTCCCTTAAGCGAGCAACCCAGATCCTGGAAAATTCCTAAAGCATAAGTCATTTATTTAAACATGGACTTACTGCATTTTTTGTGACCGCTGACCTTCAGAATGCAAAGAATATGGGTTTAGGCGTCACTCAACCCTATGCCACGTTCGTCAGAGGAAAGGCCTCAGACCTTGGTCATCAGTTAGCAGGGGTTGGACACAGCACTTGGCTGTGGGTTCTGGTCCTGGTTCTGCCATTCACAGGCTTTCTGACCTCACAGAAATCTCTTCTTTCTGAGCCTCCATCATTTCATCTGGAAACGCAAGGAAGAACCCCAATTTCACAGAGCTGCTTTCATGATAATTAATAAGATATTGTGTATGATGGGATTAGCACAATGCCAGGCATGTAGTGAGTGCACAAAACACTGTCAAACAGGGAGCAGATTTGCAAGGCAGAAATAGAGACACGGATGTAGAGAACAAACGTACGGACACCAAGGAGGGAAAGCGGAGGGGGTGGGGGTGGGATGAATTGGGAGATTGGGATTGACATGTATACACTAATATGTATGAAATAGATAACTAATAAAAACCTGCTGTATTTAAAAAAACAAAACAAAACAGGAAGCTGATTAACATTTGTCAGGGCGGGGTGGGGCAGAAGAGTAGGGAATGGAGAGTGACTACTTAATGGGTCCAGGGTTTCCTTTGGAAAGATGAAAATGTTCTGGAGGTAAATATTGCACAACATTGTGAACGTGCTAAATGCCACTCAGTAGTACAATTTGAAACGGTTAAAGTGGTCAGCTTAATGTTTTAAAAAAAAACCACTGCCCGACACCACCCCCCCCACCCCGACACCCTTCTCCACCTCATAGAGTGAGTGGGGAGGAAGTAGAAACCAGGATCTGTCCTGAGTCCCTCCTACAGAGGTAAGAACTGAGCACCAAGACAAGAGCAGGCACTTGCACTTGGGTATCCCTGTAGTGGGGGGAGGGAGGAGGGAGGGGTTGGAGCTTCAGCCAATGTGGCCAGAGGTGGGGAGGAGGGAAGTCAGCAGCAGATGGGAGATACGTGGGCACAGCTTTTCAGACTTCAGGGAACCAGTTTTCAGTGAATATTATCATGGTGTGCAGAGGGCAAGTTACAGATCAGAAAGGAGATAGCAATCCTGGGAAATGTGAGTCACGGGGAGAAGAAAGAAAACGTCACTCATTTAAAGAGGAAATGAATGACCAAGAGGCAGCCCGATAGGGTGCACAGGTCTCCATCCAAGGCTTATTAACAGAATCATCTGGAAGTATATTACCATCACCAACGCCCACCACATCACAGCACCCTCCACCCTCCATCCCCCCCACCTTCCCTGCTGGGATCCTGGTTATGGAGGTCTTGAGCCTTGGGGCATGTGATGGAAATTGACCACACATTGGAATTTCACTGTTGCCTCCCATGACTTTCTAGCTGTACCACTCTGGACAAGTAACCTGATTTTTCTGCATCTTAGTTTCCTTGTTTATGAAACAGGAAAATCTACGCATAGGCTGTTGGTAAGAGTTCATGAAATAGGTAAAGTACATGCCACAGAGTCGGCTCTTAATAAATACTATTTATTCCCTTTCCCCTTCTCTAATGGTGCAAGTCACACTCATGAATCCATTCTCTCTTTCCATCAGGCCATAAAGCAAAAGAAGGAACAGCAGGGGATTTTAAATAGAGAACAGGAACCACTTCCTGTAATATATGTGTTCGAAAAATGACATTTTTTAAAGAGAGCCCTTGTGTAAGGGTTAAAATCAGCCCTAGAGGCAGCTTTATTCACAGTAGTCAAAAAAAAAAAGAAGAAAAAAGAAAAGAAACAACCCAAATGTCCATGGACAATTGACTACATAAGTCAAGTGGGGTATACATTAAATATTTACACAGCAATAAAGAATATAAAACAGCTGATACACACAGCAACATGGATGTCAGCAGACATGGTGAACAAAAAAGCCACACACAAAAAAGTACATTCTGTATCATAGCAGTATTCTGTATACTGTGTGCCATATCTCTGCTCTTCTGTACTTCCATAATTTCACTTGTTAAGTTCTTTGCTTGCAGTTATATTGAGATGCTGCCAGGTCAACAGTTGTGCCATTGTGATGTTCTTTGCAGAGTTCTAGGGCTAGGGCCCTCAAGGGCAAAACAGAACTAAAAACTCAGATCCACCGAGGTGGACTGTCCCTGCTTCCCAGCCCTTTTGAACACCCTTCCCGTGCGTGTATGGAGAATATCCCACACATTATGGGTCCCTCCTCCCCAAGGTACAAGCCGGAAAGCTTACTTACCCACCCTCTCTTGGAGCTGGAGTGCAGGCGTGTGAGCTAGGCTCTATGCATCAGACATGGAATAAAAGTGACTTCAGGACTTCCCTGGTGGCACAGTGGTTCAGAGTCCACCTGCCAATGCAGGGGACATGGGTTCAAGCCCTGGTCCGGGAAGATCCCACATGCCGCGGAGCAACTAAGCCCGTGTACCACAACTACTGAGCCTGCGCTCTAGAGCCTGCGAGCCACAACTACTGAAGCCCGCATGCCACAACTACTGAAGTCTGCGCGCCTAGAGCCCGTGCTCTGCAACAAGAGAAGCCACCGCAATGAGCAGACTGAGCACCACAGAGAAGAGTAGCCTCTGTTCGCCGCAACTAGAGAAAGCCCGCATGCAGCAATGAAGACCCAATGCAGCCAAAAATAAATTTAAAAAAAAAAGTGACTTCAATTTCTAAGTAGAGAAAACTGGGCAAGCAGGCACTATGCAGAATGAATCCATTTTCTGGCAAGCGTGGCTGTAGAAGCTGCCGGCTTTCAGGGGCAGCAGTGATGGGGTTTTGTTAGCCGAGGTGCAATCTGAGACACCTGTGTCTGATGGCTGCAGCAGAGACACCTCAGTGGAGCAATAGCTGCTGTTCCTGGGCGTGAAGCCTCTGAGCCTGATTCTCTGGTCCAGCCAGTGTTTCCATGAGCTACACAATGTCCTTTAATAAATTCCTTCTTGCTGAAATGGGCTAAAGGAACCTATTCTGTTTCTCTGGAGAACCCTGACTGATACAGTGGGTGATCCACTCAGGGCTCTTAGCACGATAGGACACGTGTTTATATACGCACATATGTATATAGGGGAGATAGATAGAGATAAAGATATAAATAGCTTTAGTTTTAGGTGTTCACTCCCACGATTGTCAGGGTTGGAGAGTATAAAATTAATGGGGCTGGCCGGCAGGCTGGAAACTCAGGTAGGCGTTGATACTGTAGTCTTGAAGCAGAATTTAGGAGTTTGGGATTAACTGATACACACTACTATATATAAAACAGATAAACAGCTAGGGCCGACTGTATAGCACAGGGAGCTATATTCAATATCTTGTATTTTCCTATAATGGAAAAGAATCTGAAAAAGAATATATATAGGTATGTATATATATAACTGAATCACTTTGCTGTACACCTGAAACTAACATAACATTGCAAGTCAACTATACTACTATTTTTAAGATTAAAAAAAAAATTTCTTCTTCTCTCGGAAACCTCAGTCTTTGTTCTTAAGGCCTTTCAACTGATTAGATGAGGCACAGCCACATTATCAAGGGTTATCTCCTTTTCTAAAAGTCAACTGACTGCAGTGTTAACCATGTTTGCAAAATACCTTCACAGCCACACCCAGATTAGTGTTTGATTAAATAACTGTAGCCCGGCCAAGCTGACCCAGAAAATGAACCATCACACCCACCAAATTCCAGAAATGAGCATTAAGATGCTTCACTCTGAAGAAGCCTTCATGGCACATTTGACATAGTTTCTATGTACGAAAGTTTCACACACAGTTGTCCATACAAAACAAAGTCCACCTAATCTAGGAACCTGCATTCAAGAGGAGACTATCTCTAGAATCCATCCCATCCCCCCATCCCCACAGCCCTTCACCTGGCACCCAGCTGCTATCCTCTCTCACCTGGACCACAGCCACAGCCTCATCACTGTTCTGCCACCCTCCAGATCTTCCTGCTCTACTCTGTCATCCACCCTACCCGAGGGTACTCTTTCTACATCCCTAAACTGATTGTGTCTCTGCTGATTCAAATTCCTTCCAGAGCCATCCTACAGCGTCTGTCACCCCAGGACAGCTGCTGTTAAGGTTTGGTGGCAAGCAGCAGACCCCCAAATCTGACCAATTTAAGTGACAGGGGACTTCATGGAGTATCCTTCCAGGATGGAAGTAAGAGTTAAAGCCTTGATTAAGAAGGTCAGGAATCCAGGTTTCCCTGGTGATCTTGGAAGCTAGAACTAATGGACAGTGTTTTCAGAGCCCAGCTATGGGGATAAATCAGAGTCAGGCATCTCAATCTCCATGCAGCTCTACTCGGGGAGCAGTGTATAAGAAGAGGGTGTTTAACCATATTAACAAATTGAAGGAGAAAAACCATATGATCATCTCAATAGATGCAGAGAAAGCTTTTGACAAAATTCAACATCCATTTATGATAAAAACCCTCCAGAAAGGAGGCATAGAGGTAACTTTCCTCAACATAATAAAGGCCATATATGACAAACCCACAGCCAACATCGTCCTCAATGGTGAAAAACTGAAAGCATTTCCACTAAGATCAGGAACAAGACAAGGTTGCCCACTCTCACCACTACTACTCAACATAGTTTTGGAAGTTTTAGCCACAGCAATCAGAGAAGAAAAAGAAATAAAAGGAATCCAAATCAGAAAAGAAGAAGTAAAACTGTCACTGTTCGCAGATGACATGATACTATACATAGAGAATCCTAAAGATGTCACCAGAAAACTACTAGAGCTAATCAATGAATTTGGTAAAGTAGCAGGATACAAAATTAATGCATAGAAATCTCTTGCATTCCTATACACTAATGATGAAAAATCTGAAAGTGAAATTAGGAAAACACTCCCATTTACCATTGCAACAAAAAGAATAAAATACCTAGGAATAAACCTACCTAGGGAGACAAAAGACCTGTATGCAGGAAACTATAAGACACTGATGAAAGAAATTAAAGATGATACAAACAGATGGAGAGATATACCATTGGATTGGAAGAATCAACATTGTGAAAGTGACTCTACTACCCAAAGCAATCTACAGATTCAATGCAATCCCTATCAAACTACCACTGGCATTTTTCACAGAATTAGAACAAAAAAATTTCACAATTTGTATGGAAACGCAGAAGACCCCAAATAGCCAAAGCAATCTTGAGAAAGAAAAACGGAGCTGGAGGAATCAGACTCCCTGACTTCTGACTATATTACAAAGCTATAATAATCAAGACAGTATGGTACTGGCACAAAAACAGAACTATAGATCAATGGAACAGCATAGAAAGCCCAGAGATAAACCCATGCACATATGGTCACCTTATCTTTGATAAAGGAGGCAAGAATATACAATGGAGAAAAGACAGCCTCTTCAATAAGTGGTTCTGGGAAAACTGGACAGCTACATGTAAAAGAATGAAATTAGAACACTCACTAACACCATACACAAAAATAAACTCAAAATGGATTAAAGACCTAAATGTAAGGTCAGACACTGTCAAACTCTTAGAGGAAAACATAGGCAGAACACTCTATGACATAAATCACAGCAAGATCCTTTTGGATCCACCTCCTAGAGAAATGGAAATAAAAACAAAAATAAACAAATGGGACCTAATGAAACTTAAAAGCTCTTGCACAGCAAAGGAAACGATAAACAAGACGAAAAGACAACCCTCAGAATGGGAGAAACTATTAGCAAGTGAAGCAGTTGATAAAGGGTTAATCTCCAAGATTTACAAGCAGCTCATGCAGCTCAATATCAAAAAAACAAACAACCCAATCCAAAAATGGGCAGAAGACCTAAACAGACATTTCTCCAAAGAACATATACAGATTGCCAACAGACACATGAAAGAATGCTCAACATCATTAATCACTAGAGAAATGCAAATCAAAACTACAATGAGATATCATCTCACACCGGTCAGAATGGCCATCATCAAAAAATCTAGAAACAATAAATGCTGGAGAGGGTGTGGAGAAAAGGAACCCTCTTGCACTGTTGGTGCAAATGTAAATTGATACAGCCACTATGGAGAACAGTATGGAGGTTCCTTAAAGAACTAAAAATAAAACTACCATACGACCCAGCAATCCCACTACTGGGCATATACCCTGAGAAAACCATAATTCAAAACGAGTCATGTACCACAATGTTCATTGCAGCTCTGTTTACAATAGCCAGGACATGGAAGCAACCTAAGTGTCCATCAACCGATGAATGGATAAAGAAGATGTGGCACATATATACAATGGAATATTACTCAGCCATAAAAAGAAACCTAGAGTCTGTCATACAGAGTGAAGTAAGTCAGAAAGAGAAAAACAAATACCGTATGCTAACACATATATATGGAATCTAAAAAAAAAAAAAAGGTCATGAAGAACCTAGGGGCAAGATGAGAATAAAGATGCAGACCACTAGAGAATGGACTTGAGGACACGGGGAGGGGGAAGGGTAAGCTGGGACAAAGTGAGAGAGTGGCATGGACATATATACGCTACCAAACATAAAACAGATAGGTAGTGGGAAGCATTCGCATAGTACAGGGATCAGCTCGGTGCTTGGTGACCACCCAGAGGGATGGGATAGGGAGGGTGGGAGGGAGGGAGATGCAAGAGGGAAGAGATATGGGGATATATGTATATGTATAACTGATTCACTTTGTTAGACAGCAAAAACTAACACACCATTATAAAGCAATTATGCTCCAATAAAGTTGTCAAAAAAAAAAAAAAAGAAGAGGGTGTTTAATTGGCCAGGATTGATTCACAGGCCCACCTGTTGGCCAGGAAAGGGCTGCTGATGGAACCACCAAGACTAAAATTAACAAGAGAGGGAAGGATTCTCAGCAAAGTTGGCATATTAGCAGAAGAGAGGAAATAGAGACTGGTCCAGCAAGGACAAGACACAGCCACGCCATACCCACTTCTGTCACCGGAAGGATCCCTCCACATCAGCACAGTTAGGGAAGCAAGAAGGGATTGCATTCTCTGAATTCAACAGGGCCAGGAAGGAATGATGGAAGTAGTCCCCAGCCAACTAAGGAGAAACAAAGGCTTTCTGGACCATAAGACAGTAGACACAGCCAGGGACCCTCAGCCTGGACCCCAAGTTCCCCCGCTGTTTCTGTGCCATGGTTCTTCACAAGGAACTCTAAGCCTAGAGTCACTTAAGGAACTCTTTATGGGAGCATAAAGAACCTTTCCCAATCTCTTACCTTATCCCTCTGTCCTCTCCTCTCTCGTAGCTGGCTATTGGGATCTGTGTGGCTGGGCAAAGTGTCTCAGGGCTCTGCAGTCAAGCAGGGGAGGACAGAGCAGCATGAATTAGAAGGGAGATCACACTTACCTGAGTTTCTCTCCTTTCATTGTTTTCTTCTTTATTGTCTGCTCTACCCCTACTGGAATGTGAGCTCCATGTGGGCAGAAGCCCATCTGTCTTTTTTGAGTTTGAACTCTATTGAAGATTTTTTTTTTATTGAGGTATAGTTGATTTACAATATTCGTTTCAGGTGTACAACATAGTGATTCATTTACAGATTATACTATATTTGAAGTTATTATAAAATATTGGCTACATTCCCCATGCTGGACAGTGTATGAAATAAATTACAACGATCTGTTGTGCAGCCTTATCGGTCTTGATCGCTCCCTGCTGTAGCCCCAGGCATATGACAGTAACTGGCATGTAGTAGGAATATAAATATTTGTGACTGAACAAATAGCCTGCAAGGAAGGCGGAGGCTACAGCCCACCTCCGCCTTTGACCCTGAGCCGGACAAGCAAGATTAGGCCTGGAACTGAGTGAAACCAGGAAGCAAGAGGATGCTGGATGGAGGAAGGAGCACAGCTCTAGATTCAGCCAGACCTGGGTCCTAACCTGGCTCTGGCACGTGTGGAGCACGTCACTCAACCGCCCCAAGTCTCGGTATCCTTGGTTTTGAAACGTGGATTTACCACCTATTTCACACTGTTGGGTTGAAAATAAATGAGAATGAAATGTGTAAAATTGGCACAGAGTAAATGCTCTCCGCCCCAGATGCCTTTCATCTCTGTTGTATGCTCAGTAAGGGAGGAAGTTGTTTTAATCAGATGGTGGGAACTGAACACTACATTTCCTGGGGCTGGGGAGTTGTGCATTTTAGGAGAGCAGCCTGGAAAAAGCAATTCCTAACCCACAGGATCGGCGGTGGGGAGGGGGCAACGAAACATCAGCAGTGAAAGATCTAGACCATGACAGGCCCAGGGACCCCAGTGGAAAGTCTCCTGCTGCAAACCTCCAGCACATCTAGCCTGTGGCTACAAGAAAGGTCACTTCCGTGTTACCTCTGCTTCTGGGGATGGTATCAAAAGCATAGCAGGCAATTTGGAAAAAGAACTTTATTAACTTCATGAAAAACAGCTGCCGTGAGTCAAGATCTGGACAAAGACAGAGCTCTGGTGGCTTCCAGTCAATGGCCTGGAAAAAGCCACCTGTTCTCTCTATAGCCTCAGACCAGGGTCTCAGTTGGGGTCCCAAGCAGAACACCCCACCTCCTTGCCTCCTCTGTGCAGGTACAGATTCAGGCAATGCATTCTCATTAGACATTAGATTCCCCTGCTCTGTGGATGTCTCACTGAACAGGAAAATGAATCATCAATGCTCCAGACATTCAGGACAGGACAGATCTATAGCACACCAGCTACTGTTCTGGATCAGCAACCAGGAACACCACATTCTGAATAACCAATCAGAAAGTCAACACTCCGGAGGACCACCCAGAATTCTAGAATGCAAAATAAGAACCCCTTAACTTTCTAGATGATTCCATCAGGAGTCCCATATTTTAGAATGCCTGTATTCTGGATCAGCCAGAAATCTGACATTCTAGGTGATCAACCGGAAACCAGTGTTCTGGCATTCCGAAGGAGAACCACTCCTCACTTTCTAGATGGCTCACCAGGAATTCAGCATTCTAGATCGACAAACAAAACCACAGTGTTCCAGATCGTGGTGAGAGACCCAGAGTTCTAAACGTCCACCCTGATGCTCTCAACACCAAATCAGAAACCCAACATTGAAGATTATCAACCCTGGTCTCAGCATTCTGGAATGATGAGCAGTAAGCTCTACCCTCCAGAATGCTGCTGCCCTGGCCCCTCAGAGCTCTGTGGATGGCCGCCCCACTCCAGGCCCGTCCTCCTGGCGGGGGTCCGGCACGTGGAAGGAGACGTAGGGACAAGTCTTGGTGTTGAGGCAAACCAGCTTCCTCAGCGAGGCCGTCTTGACAAGGTTGAAACCCATCTCACCGCCAAATGTGCTCGATTTCCAGTACTCCGGAGAACAGATAGGATTCCCTAAGAGGCCCTTAAGGGAAAAAGGAGCCCCAATTTCTATCATACTCTCCCCAAAGATGGAGTTTGGAGAGCACTTCTCAAGAAGCAGCCCTGGGTAGAACTCCAAGGCATCGATGTCCCCATACAGCTCCTCCAAGTCAGCTGCCATCTCCTTCTCTCCTACAAGGGGGAGAAGCCAAAGTCAGAATCATGATGCCACCCATTACGGTTCATCTGGGCAGGGAACCTTCTAGGTCCACCTTTTTCTGGGGAGGAGAATGGACTTCAGAAGAGCACCTTGAGCAGGTAAGCACATGCCCTAAGATCTGGCCCGGCTCACCGACCCTGCTCCAGGGCTGCATCTAGGGAAGGAATTTGCTACTGCAGATGGAGTCAAGGGCCTGGATCTGCCACCACACAGCGTGTGACCTCGGGCAACTCACCCCACTTCTCTGTGCCCTAATTACCTGATCATTACAACAGGCAGAAGCTACCTATCTTGTTTCCTTCACAGGCAGGTTTCAAGGGGCCTTATCCTGGCCCAAGACCCTGCGCTCTACCGGAGCTCAGAGATGCAATGTCATTTGTCCAAGATCACATAGAGACTTAGTGACAATGTTCTTCTTGTCTCTCTGGACTGTCATGGGAGACAGACATGGAGTGTCCCTACCTGTCTCCTCAAGTCCACCCTCCACAGGGTACCAGTACACAGTCAGGTGTCACGTCACACCCTGGTCAAAACCTTTCAGTGGCACCCCCGTTGTCTGGGACAGGGGTCCCCAAACTTGGCTGCCCAACAACTGGGGATCTTGAACAACAAATATATGTATGTTACATATATTTATTATATATATCATACAATTTGTGTTTTATATATATATATATATATATACACTTACATATACATACATATGTATATACATACACATACATATATGTATGGAGATATATATATACATACATATATATATATATACATACATACATACAGATTCTTGGGTACCTCCTAGGTCTACTGAATCAGAATCTCTGGAAAAGCCATCTCAGATTTGGTATTTTTAATTAGTTTTCTAAGTGATTCTCAGGTAGCTGACCCATAAATGGGACTTAGGAACCACTAGACAGAATAAAACCCAAAATCTTAGCGTAGAATCCAAGATTCCACACACAAGGAGGTTAGCCTCCTATCACTAACCTCCACCCAGCCACACCTAGGACTGTTCTCCTGAATAGGCTCACTTCTTTTTTTTTTAGGCTCATTCTTTTTAACCCCTGTGCCTTTGCACTTTCTGTTCCTCCACCTAGAATGTTCTTCCCTCTATCCCTCACCTGGAAAATCCCTTTTTTTTTCTTTTTTGGCTGTGCCTCGTCTGTGCCTCCTGCAGTGGAAGTGCAGAGTCTTAACCACTGGACCGCCAGGGAAGTCACGGAAAATCCCTTTTTATCCTTCAAACCCAGCTGAGAAGCCACCTTCCCTCCCCAAGCAGAGTCATCTGCCATCCCTCGCCACCCCTGGCACCGTGCTCCCACACCCCTCAAATCCCACAGTCACAGTGCTGGCCATACGGATCACCCCGTTCTGTTTCCTCAATGTCTCCTTCACTTCAGCTCAAGCCCCTCGAGGGCAGGAGCCGTGGCCGGGAAACAGCTGCTCACCTGTGAGCTCCTGGAAAGAGGTGTAGGGCTTCATGCCAAACCTCTTGCGGTACTCATTGAAGGGCTGCAGCCGCAACTCTCTCGATTCCTTGATGACTTCCACAGCCACGTATAGGACATGGTGGTCTGTGTTCCTACCCCCGCCGATCTGCCAAGAGATAAATGCAGCTGTGGTCTGAGAGCCAGGCCACATTGTCCTGGAGAAGGAATTCAGGTCAGGGGTCCTTTCTGAGCAGAAAGGATGGCTCAGCCTAGCGGCCACCAGGCTGGCAACCCAGCCCTAGGTCTGCACTGCCATGCTTTCTCAGGGACCCCTCTGAGGCTCAGCTTCCTCATCTTTAGAGTGTGGAGTGGGCCAGGAGGACTTCTCTAGTCGCTCACCAGACACACTGTTCCCCAGCCCTTTGAATTTAGGTGAGAACCCACAACATTCTGTTAAGGAAGGTTCTGGAACTATTAGGTTCAGCAACTAGGACTCTGCAGAGGAGATGGCCAGCACAGCCACAGTCCAGAACTCAAGCAGAGGGGACTGGCATTTCAGATCTGGAAATAAAAGGCAGAAAGGTTTCTGAGCTTTCAAGTGATGGAGACAGACGGATGCACAAATGTTAGTTTGAGGAGCCAAAACTTTATGGCTTTCCTAGGATATTTTTTAAACGCTACCTGGCAGAACTGACATGTGTCTGTCGCTCTCCAAATCAGTTTTTATCATAGAACAAAGATGTTTAATCTTTTAATGGATTCTGCTAAGGAAACTATTTCTATTGCTTTCCATTCTCTATATCACAGAATTGAGATTAAATAAAATTTACTGAGCATCTAGTATGAAAAAGTGAACCCCAGGGACTTCCCTGGTGGCACAGTGGTTAAGAATCCGCCTGCCAATGCAGGGGACGTGGGTTCGAGCCCTGGTCCGGGAAGATCCCACATGGCATGGAGCAACTAAGTCCATGCGCCACAACTACTGAGCCTGCACTCTAAAGCCCGTGAGCCACAACTACTGAGCCCGTGTGCCACAACTACTGAAGCCCATGTGCCTAGAGCCCGTGCTGCACAACAAGAGAAGCCACCGCAAAAAGAAGCCTGCGCACCACAACGAAGAGTAGCCCCCACTCGTCTCAACTAGATAAAGCCCGCGCGCAGCAACAAAGACCCAACACAGCCAAAAGTAAGTAAATAAACAAATTAAAAAAGAAAAGTGAACCCCTAGTAACCGGCCACCACTAGAAAAGAGAAACTGAGCTAGAAGGTAGGAACACAGAGTATCAAGTCACTCCATTCAGACCAGATAAAGCTACACACAGAGACAGGTGATTATATCTGTTTCTCTTTCTTTCTGCCAAGCCTCCTGGGAGAGGAATTGTTGTGAGCTAGCAGGGAGGGAACTAAAATCTTGCCATGAAAAGTGTAATATATAAACACATTTAGTTTAACTAAACTTGTAGTTTTACTTTAAGACCAAGGCGGTGGCGTAATATATCCTGTGAAGGGAGGGAAATAGGGTTCAAAGTCCAAGTAACCTGGTGAGATGAAGGCTCCAGAGGGAATTCCCTGGTAGCCCAGTGGTTAGGACTCTGAGCCTTCACTGCCAAGGGCGCGGGTTCAATCCCTGGTCGGGGAACTAAGATCTCACAAGCCGCACAGCACAGCCAAAAAAAAAATAAGGCTCCAGAAAAAGAAAAATCGGATTCATAACTGTTAAGGAGCATAGGTCTACTACTGTACAGCACAGGGAACTCTGCTCAATAGTATGTAACAACCTGAATGGGAAAAGCATTTGAAAAAGAATAGATACATGTATATGTATAACTGAATCACTGTGCTGTACCCCTGAAACTATCACAACATTGTTAATCGTCTCTACTCCAATATAAAATAAAAAGTTTAAAAAGATATTCTTAATGCAAAAGAATTGTCAAAAAAAAAAAAGGAGCATACATCTAAAGAAAGATCTATTGCTCAGGGTGAACTGCTAATGCTAAAGAAAGAGTTCTGTTTGGGCAGAACAAGGACAATTGGGTGAGAAAGAGGAAAAGCATAGTTGGGTGAAGTTGTACACCCTGGGGCAAAGCCAGAGGAGGCTGGTGTCAATCTCAGCTGAACCATTTACAAGCTGTGGGGCCATTGTGGATTGACTTGCCTGTATCCGTGTTGGAGTCCTAACCCCCAGCACCTGTGAATGTGACCTTATTTGCAAATACATGTAATCAAGGTCATACTCCACTAGGGTGGCCCCAGGTCCAATGACTGGCATCCTGATAAAAAGAGGAAAGAGAGACACAGGGAGAGCACCACGTTGGAATGATGCTTCTACAAGCCAAGGAACCCCAGGGACTGTCAGCCATCACCAGAGATGAGAGAAAGGGAGGGAACAGATTCTCCCCAGAGCCTTCAGCAAGAGGACGGCCCTGCCGACACCTTGCTTTTGGACTTCTAGTCTCCAGAACTGTGCAACAATACATTTCTGATTGGTATTAATACCATCTGGGGGAGTTAACTACAAGGGCTTTCTAGAGAAATGTTTGAGGATCGATCTTTTTCACGGCCTAGATGTTAGTAATGTGTAGTAAACGTTTAATGGGTGCTTGGACGGATCAATGAATAAATGAATAAAAGGTGATACTTCTCAGGTGTAAGGTGGGAATATTTCTTTCCTTTTCTGGATGTTTCTTTGTCTATGGAGGAAACCCCAGTAGCCTAACACTCCTAGCACCTTTTGCCAACCTCTCCCCCTCCCTCCTTATTAGAAGACGAGGAGTAACTTAGTATTATTGGTGAGTTTGAGCACAGTGACTAGGCATGCGTTGTTCAAGCTGTCCTCTCTACCGCTCTTGAATTCAGTTGACACCAGGGAGTATGTTTTCTCTCATACTCCTTGTTCTGGGGGGACAGGAGGATGTTGGGAGAGACCTTCCTTGTTTCCATGCTTCCACGTCTTGGTAGCCGAGTTTGTCGATTTGGGGGTTTATTATTAAAAAGCCTGCTTTAGGTTTTCTAGAATCAGCTTTATCAGTAATAGAGGTGATATTTTGAACTTCCAAAAAAAGAAAAAAGAAAAAGAATAAATGTCTGCTGCTGAAAACCCCCTGGTTTGTGTTCCTTTTGCAGCCCTAGGAAACAAATACAGGGACTGTAGGCAAACGACTTATGCTAATCCTCTGTTTCTTCATAGCAGCAATGAGGAAGGTAGAAGCATCAGTCTGATATGCTTGTGAAATAAGCCTGTGGTGAAATAATCGAGATAAAGAACACAAAGCAGTTATCACTGGTCACACGGTAACCCCGAGATGGAACCAGGGTGGGGGTTATCAGGGGAGGCCCTGTTTTATCACTTCTCACACTCTCTTTGATATTCTGAGAATCCACACACTTCTGTGACCCTTCTGCCTGGTACCGGGAAATACCAGGGCTTTTCACACACGTCACCAGGGACATTGCTTGAAAATTCTTTGGAAACCATGAAGCCCCGCACACGAGTTATTGTCTCTGTTCATGTCTGTGTCCCCACGAAGAACAGAGGCCGTAAACCAGCCAGCAGCTGCCCGTTGACGGCAGCATATGCTAAGTGCAGTCAAATTACCAGGGGGAAACGTAAATCCATATGGTGCCACAACTTCATGGTAGGGCTGAGGGGAGCTAGGGAAGGAGATGGGAGCCTCCAAACATGGGGAAGGGAAGATTGCGGAGGAAATTAGTTAGAAATTCCAGAGGGAAAGGCTGTATTATTTTGCTAGGGCTGCCATACCAAAGTGCCTAGGTGGCTTAAACAGCAGAAATTTATTTCCTCACAGTTCTGAAGGCTGGAAGTCCAAGATCAAGGTGTGGGCAGGGTTGGTTTCATTCTGAGGCCTCTCTCCTTGGCTTAGAGATGGCCAACTTTCCCCTATGTTTTTCCTCTATGCACATCTATATCCTAATCTCCTCTTCTTATAAGGACGCCAGTCATAGTAGGGCTCACCCAATGACCCCATTTACCTTAATGAACTCTTTAAAGACCCTAGCTCCAAATGCAGTCACATTCTGAGGTATTGGAGGTTAGGACTTCAACATGGGAATTTGGGGCAGGGGGCAATTCAGTCCATAACAGAGGCCTCTAATGTAATAAAGACCTACTATGTGCAGGCACTTTTGCATATATTGCCATACCCTGAATGTCTTCCTGGTCCTCAAATTGCCATGCCCTCTGACCTCTGGGCCCTTGCCATGCTGTCCCCTCCATCTGGAACACAGAGACCCCGGGCCACGAACGCTACCTCTTGCCCTGGGAGACCCCTATCCATTGTTGGGATCTCTGCTCAAACATCATTTCCTTATCCACAATCCCCAACTCTGGGCCAGAAGCCCCTCTCTGAGTTCCCAGAGCATGGTGGGCTTTCTATATTGTGGTTCTTAACATGCTCTTATAATTCTGAAAACATCAGAAAAGCCCTTGGTACAGTGCCTAACATGTAGTAAGTGCTCAAACGATGTTAGCTGTCACATGACTGTCGTTCCTTTCTAGGGTGTACGCACCAAAAATACAAGGACCCAAGAATCACGTTGACCTGGTTCACCTCTGTATCCCCAGCACCTGCAGTAACTCCTGGTATCGTTGAATGAACGAAAGAACGACAGAATGAATGAAGGAATGATCACGACCTCTCGGTAGGGGTGACACTCTCCCCCTTTCACAGAAAACTGGGGTTTGGATCCCAGAGCCCAGCGGCCCTCCCCAGCGCTCCTCTGAGGCTCACCTGGCCCGCGGGCTGGCGAGAGAAGGCGTCCACCAGGGCCTCGACCCCGTAGTCCACCAGCATGGAGGTGTTGAACAGGAACTGCTCATAGCTGTAGTTCTGGGGGCCCACCCGGAAGGAGTCGGGCATGAGCGGGTGCCAGTGGTAGAGGTGATTGAACTCCATGGCAATTCGGTTACGGTACTGGAACTGGGTGCCTAACAGCAGCTCTGGGTCAAACTTGAGCTGCAGGAAGTAGCCACTCAGCTGCTGCACGTACTCCTCGATCACAATCTTGATGGTCTCGCCTGGGACGAAGGATGGGGAATGGGGTCAACAGAGCACAGGGACTTAGCCACCAGGCTTGGGAAGTGGGCCAGTTCATGCAAAGGGGCTTGGTTCGGCCTCTTTATCATTGTAACGGTTGTTTGATTTTATTTGGCCACTTTCACTTTGCCTTTTTGTCACGGGGTGTGAAAATGGAACTTTCTGTCTCAGGCCGCATTGATGTCCCAAGACAGGAGCCACCTGCTAGTCCCATGTTCCCTGGGGGGGTCACAGGCCGGGCTGAGCAGGACACGCAAAGGAAGTATCTGAGGATGGGTTTTGTGACCCTCTGGTGGCCACCTTCCCACAGCCCATTAAAAGAGGCTGGAGACCCCACAAAAGGTGGGCACGTAGAGATGAACTTAGTGAGGGAATCTCAGCGTGCCTAAGATGACGGGGGTGAGGGGAGCTCCCAAGAGACCATTCTAAGAGCTGCAGCAGCAAACAAGGGACACTGGAGACATAAGTGAATCTTGTCCCAAATATAACCCTCCTGTCTTCCTATGTATCAAATCAGGAACAAGCTACAGAGCAAAGAGCCAGGGAAGACACGAAAGGAACATCCATAACACAAGGAAAGCTGGTCAGCGAGATATCAGAAGAAACCGGTATTTTGGCCAACTAACCACTAGACAAACTGACTTGTAGCAAATTGACCTGGAGCCACTGGAACTGCAATCAGCAGACCTGGGTTTAAATCTTGGCTTCACCCTTTCTAGCCACCCGAGCTGGGGCTGTGCTACTTACTCTCTCTGAAAATCACTCTCCTTATCTGTAAAATGTGTACTAGAATCATACCAGTATAACAGTATTCACAGGGTTCCTGAGAGGAGTAGACAATGAATGCGTCTGAACCGCTTGGTACAGGGCCTGGCATAACACGGAGGGTCAATACGTGTAGAAGTGGGAACACTACGTGGAGGTGTGAGGGGAGAATCCCCTCCGCATATGCACACGTCACAAAAGAGTAGATTAAGGCTCGCACCCCGCCCCCACTCAGGAAAGCACTCCCCTCAGGACGTGGTGGAAGCAGCATAAACTCTGGCGGCAGCGGGACCTGGTTCAAGTCTCTCTGCACTGAGTGGCCTTGGAGAATTCACTTACCCTCTCTGCCTCTTAATCTTCACAACAAAGGGTAATCCTATCTGGGTCATAAGGCTGTCGGGGAGGGTTGAATGAAGCACTGGAGGTGCAGGGCCCTAGGAGTCCCACCTCTGGCCACAGCTTCATCACCAGTCAGTATGCTGGGCAGCCTGCAGACACAGACTTGCCCTCTCTGATCAAAGTCTCTATAATACTGGGACTTCTCCATTGTAAAGCAATTATACTCCAATAAAGATGTTAAGAAAAAAAAAAAAATACTGGGACTTCTGAACCAGCCCCTTCTCGTTCTTTAGGCCGTTCCTAACCCCAGTGCATGGCTCTTCCAGGCACCAATGAATCAGGCACTGTAAGTGGGAACAGTCACGCCCAGTGATGCTGAGACGGGGCAGAGGCTCACTGGTGACACAGAGTGAATATGGTCTGGACAGGGGTGTCGGGGGCCAAGCTCCCAGGCCAAAAACCATCTGACATTTTAGGCTGCAGGCTCACCCCTGTAGGGGACACAAAAATAGCTTGTCCCTGAGGCACCCAGAAGCTACCAACCTCCAGGAAGGCAGATGCATGCAGGGCAGGAAACGTAAGGATTCCCGAAGCCC
Source organism: Lagenorhynchus albirostris (assembly GCF_949774975.1). Classification (NCBI taxonomy): domain Eukaryota; kingdom Metazoa; phylum Chordata; class Mammalia; order Artiodactyla; family Delphinidae; genus Lagenorhynchus; species Lagenorhynchus albirostris. Next base: position 12,559,482 of record NC_083101.1, read on the forward strand.
AGGCAAGCTGGGGTATTTGCTGAGGATGTCCCTGAGTGCTCCTGGGATGATGGGGAAACTGAGATTTGGGGTGGCTAATCAGATTTGCTGCTAGTCACCCAGCTACTAATCAGCTACCGCAGCCCTCCGTTTTCTGAAGGCCTACTGTGTGCGAAGTGCTTTCCCATTCATCATCTCAACAAATCCTTACCACCATCATTATTCCCAATGTATAGATTTGGAAAGTGAGGCTCACACAGGGGAAGGACCCTGTTCAGAATTCGAATCTCTCTGTCCCCAAACCCTCCACTCCGCTTCTCAGGACAGAGGGCGTGACCTTCCAGGACAAGGCTGGCTTGGAGTCCTCACCGATGAGGATGAGGCGGGCCGTCTGGAAGAGCTGCTCATCGCCCCAGGTGGGGTGCTCAGCCTTCAGCAGGTCACACACTCGGTTGTGCTCACGCAACCAGAGCGTGGCGTAGAGCATGAGCCCCGGAAGCAGCCCAAACACCTCCTGGCCCACTGCCATCTGGCTCTGGGGCGGGATGCCCCGGGGGTAGTGCATCAGCACGGGCGCCTCTTCCACCGATGGCGGGTACATCTCTCCGTCCAGCACCTGCAGGATGGGGCCACCTGGTAACCTGGGGAGGGGCCGGGTGCCTGCACCTGCACAGCTGACAGCCTTCCACTCCTACTGACAGCTGCCCTTAACACGCAGGGTGGCCGCCCGGCCTCCCTGACCAAGGCCTGTGGATTCTACCTCCTAAAGTGAGTCCCTTTCTCTCTCCCCTCTGCCGCCACCCTCTTCCAACCCACCCTCATCTTCCACCCTGACTCCCCTCGTAAGTAACTCCATCCCCCCAGACAGTCCGTTCTCGGCTCTGCAGCCAGAGCAATCCTTTAAAACACCCAAATCGAGCATCACACCCTGGCTTAAAACCCTTCCAAGTCCTCTCTCTGCTCTTGGCAGAAATCAGAAATCCTTAACGCGACCCTCGCTCATCGGGAATCACTCAGGTGTCCAGCAGCATCTCCCTCATTTTCCTCCCTTGAATTCACTCAAGCTGACTTGCCCTCTCCAGCCTTGATGCCTGATACCCTGGCCTGTCCTGTGCCCTTCTTGGCTTCCCTAACTTCTCATCATCATTCATGCAACTCTTGGTTTATTCGTACTTCCTAAGGAAGCCTTCCCCATCCTCTGCACACTCTCGTGGCTTCTCCCTGGGGGCAGCTATCACAAGTGTAATTAATTATATGGCAGTGTCGTCATTCACTCAATAAATGTCCACCGAGGACCTACCATATGCTAGATACTGTTCTTAGCCCAAAAGATTCAGCAATGAACTTTCTGTCTTGGTTTTTGTTTGTTTAGATTTGCATGGTCCAGTATGGTAGCCACTAGCTATGTGCAGCTACTAAGCTCTAGAAACGCGGTCGGTGTGAATGAGGAACTGGATTTTTAATTTTATTTTCTTTAGATTTAAATTTTAAAAGAGATACCTCAGCTATTGGGAAGTCATTATGCTTAGAACAACTTGGGCATGTGAATCTATTTTCTCAACTGTAAATTTTATGAAATCTAAATGCAGATCAGAATCTCCAACGAAAACCTGGCACCCAAATTGAGATGTGCTATAAGTGTAAGATACAGGCCAGATTTTGAAGATTTAGCACAAACAGTGAGACAGTTTATTGACAATTTTTGTGTTGATTACATGTTGAAATGATAAGATTCTGGATATATTGGGTTAAGTTAAAAATATATTATTAAGATCAATTTTGCCTGTTGCTTTTTACCTCTTTTAATGTGGCCACTAGAAAAACTCAGATAACTTAGATGTGGCTCACAGCCATGAAACAGGGCAAATGAGACCTATTTCATGCAGCGGATATGAGAAGTGCGTGAGATAATTACCTATGTGGCTCTAGCACCACTGAACAGTGCGAGTTCAGACGAAAAGTCCTCATGGAACTAGCACCCTACTGTTTGTGTCTGTGGTCCCTGAGGAGCTCGAGGGTAGGGCCCATAACTCTCACGGCCACTGCTCCCCTGTGCCAGGCACATCATAGTGCCCAATTAATATTGTAGAATAATTAAATGAATAAATGCAGGCTGGAAATGGTCATCTCCTGTGGAGCCCCAAAACCCACCTCCCAGGAGAACATGAGAGGCTACGTCTGCTCCTTGTCTGCATCTCTTGCCTGGCACCCTTTCCCAGGGTTTGCTGTCTCTCCTCCGACCACACACCTCCAGCTTCTGCAGCCGGCCATCTCAGGACACCCTGGAGGCCCCCACCAACAGCTTCTGCCAGGGAAGACCGCGGAAGGTTCTTCCCAACGCCCCATCCCAAGACCCAGTGCTACCTGGTACTTGAGTTTCCCATCCTTAAAGAGCCGCAGGTGATACTGACGTTCCAGATTGTCTCCATAAATGTGGCCAAGGTCGACCTGAAGACAGAGAGAGGGTCCACTCAGACCTCTGGGTCCTGCCCCACCTGTAACAGCCTCCATGTGCCAAGTGCAGCCCAGAGAAGTCCCGAGCCCCTCCCAGGTACTCACCCCATGGCCCAAAGCCTTGGTGAAGCCAGGACCCATCTTGCCAGAAGTTTTGAAGAACTGATGTGTGAAGTGTTGCGCAAAGAAGGCAAACATGAGGTTGCTGCCTTGGGGGTCAGGGATGAACTTCCTCCTAAGCAGGAAGTGACGGCTCAGGAGCTCGGCGTCGGGCAACTGCTTCTTCCCTGGTTGGGGAGGTGGGAAAGAGCAGTAGCTGCTTCCGGTCTGGATCTTCCTGCCTCAGGGCCTTCCAGGCTCGCCAGACCGAACTGGTCCATGCAGGAAGCCCAGAGTGGCCTCCGCAGGACCACCTCCCTCCCACCTGATGGCCCCTTGCACCTTCTCTACCACAAGACTCTAGAAGCATTTATGGGTGAAATGGCATGATATCTGGAATCTGTTTTTAAAAACTCCATAAAAAGTAAGGGGAGAGGGGATAGATGAAATAACATTGGCAAATTGGGGACAAATCTTGAAACCTGGAGATGGATACACAGGACTTCCTTATACTTTTCTCTCAACTTTTGTGTGTGTTTGCTACTTTGTACAAGTTAACCCTCCTCCCCCTAAAAAAGAAAGAGAAAACACACAAACAGAAGAGCTTCGACTCCCCAGCCGTGGAGCAAGGTAGCCTGTGTCTGAAATGGGTTACGCCATTTACTAACTGTGTGAACATGGAGAAGTCATCCCATCTTTCTGACCCTCAATTTCTTCTTCTATAATAGAGGGCAAATGATATCTATTTTATGCAGTGGATTTGAGGAGTGCCAATGTAACCGGCAGAAAACTGGTGAGATGGAATCTTTTAAACCAAGGGTCAGCAAACTTTTTCTGTACAAGTCCAGATAGTCAGTATCTTAGGCTCTGCCAACAGGTGGTCTCTGTCGCATCGGCTCAGCTTGGCTGATACGGCAGGAAAGCAGCCACAGGTGATACCTAAGGAATGTGACTGTATCGTCCTTTGTGTACTTGAAACTGAATTGATGGCTCTAAACTGAGTAAACCCTCCTGTCTGAAGACAATCACAGGAGCGGATAAGGAAGAAGGTCTTGGGAAGAAGACCCCTGCCAACGAGACCAAGTGGGGGTCTTGAACAACTAAAGAAAAAATTTGACTTTATGTGTAAACTGCGCCGATGAAGCACATAAGACTGTTTACATTAGTAAAGACCCAAACTCAGAGTTAGCACCCAGTAAAGAGCTCACTATTCTTTCCTTCCTCCATTTCAACTTTAAAGTCACCCCCAGCCCAGCAGGATCCCACCCATCTAGTAGACAAGGTTCAGGCAAAGAGGCACCCTGGAAATATGGAAGCACTAGTCTGACTCTGCCGCTGACCTCAGACAAGACCCCTCCACAACCTCTTCCTGTCCTCATCCCTGGTTCTGGATATGCATATGTCTTGCCTTGGTCCACCCATCTGTGAAATGGGTCAGTAACTGCTCTTCTGCTTGTTTTTTCCCAAACAGAAGAACTAAGCAACTCCTGTGACACAGCCCAGGCCCAGCCCCCTCACCCCATCGCCATTACCTTTGGTCCCCATGGGCGTGGGACAGTCTTGGGGCACAGAGGGCAGAACACGCGTATAGTAGCTCACGTTGGAGAAGGATTCCCAGCTGATGTAGTCATGCGCTGCATTGTAGGTGGGGGGGCTGGGGATGAGGTTGGAACGCGCTGCAGAGGGCGAAAATAATAGTGACAAGGGGTTCCTGCCCCCAGTTACACACCCCCTTCCCCGCCTCTTCTTGGGTTGTTCTGTTTTTGGTCCCCCCATGCGGCCAAAATCTTACTTCCCCGACCAGGGATTGAACCCGCACCTCAGCAGTAAAAGCACGGAGTTCTACCCACTGGACGGCCAGGGAATTCCTTGGGTTGTTCTTTTTTTATTTGGCACCCTAGAAGCCCCCCACCCCCAACCCCTGCCCTTATCATATGCCAAGAATTCCAGGAAGTGGCAGGATTTCTTGCTCCCCTAGATTCGGAGGGCCCCGCCCCCACCCACCTATGAGTACCAGACGCATGAGCATGTCCCGGATGTAGGTGGCATTGACAAACTCCCAGAACCAGCGGCCATGCGTCAGCAGGAAGTGGAGGAAAGAGGGGCTGGGCCGCAAAGTAGTCCGGAGCCAGGTCCATAGCTCAGCTGTGAGGGCAGTGGGAGCCGTTCAGTCAGGCCCTCCTGGCAGGACCAGAAGCAGCCAGAGGAAGATGGGAACGGGGGACGAGGGCCAGGATGGAACAGGGTAGAACCTCTGGGGCAGGGGTAAGGATGGAACCTTGGGAGTGATGGCACGTGACAGAACCAGAACCAGACCTGAGGACAGGAGACAGGACCAGGGACTGAGGTCAGTAAGGCCGGAGCTGGGCAGTGAAAACTCACTACAGAGCCCGGAAGCGGGGAGTGGGTTGTGCCAGGAGTGAGGGCTTGGGCTGGAGCCAGGTCAGGGGCAGTGTCAGAGGTCAAAGGCAGGCAAGAAAAGAGAACAGGGCCACGGGCGGAGGCGAGGGTAGGAAATGGGGGTCTTGGAGGACGAGCCCAGGGGAGAAGGATTGGGGCTGGAGGCCCAGCTCACGGATGGTGCAGTTGGGGCCGGAATAGCCCGTGCGGGTGCAGTCGCACTGGTAGCGGTCAAAGCCGAAGCGGACACAGATACCCTGGTGCTGGCATGGATAGTAACAACAGGGGTTCACTGTGGGGAGAGACAGAGATCAGAGTCCACTCCAGGGCGGCCTCTCGTTGGGACCAGAGGCATGGAGTCCAGTCACAGCTCTCTCCTAACTTACTGGACTCCTGTGTTCCCCAAGGGTCCTCTCTGTCCCCACAGCTATGAACAGAAAGCCCCTGGCCCTTCCATTTCCAGACCTTGCTCTGGGTTTCCAGTCTTCCCCACATCAGGCCACCAGGGGAAGTCCCCCCCTCCCTCCCTGCTGTCACCAAAGTGGGGCAGGAGAAGAGTCCAGGCCCCAGGCTGTGACATCAAAGGCTAGGAAACAGCTGATAAGACACTGCAGCCACCAGCTTTTCTAGAGCATTCACTTTCTGCCAAGTCAGAGCTCAGCACCAAGGGCAGAGTTTGTGGGGTTCAGTAAAGGGAAAAGGATAGGGGCTCTCAGACCAACCCCCAACCTCTGGGCATCAGGACCTACCATTCCTTTATTTTTGCAGAAGGGAAGGAAGAGCAGGTATCACAACGTCCACTTATAGGCAGATGGGGTGGGGTGACTGAGGCCAAATAAGGGGAAACCCAGATGGGTCACCCAGCAAGTGGCACCAGACCAACTGCCCATCCCTTCACTTCCACCCCACCCCCAGACACTCAGCCGTCAAGTCCAAGGAAAGACGTTTCCCAGAACCCAGAAGACAGAGAATGGGTTTGAGGGGAGTCTCAGCTCCCGTCCTGACAGACCCAGCCCCAGCTCACATCAGGGTGGAGTACGGGCTCTAGGATCTTGAGGGAGGTCAGGCACCACGAGAACAGGAGAGATGTGGCCGGAAAACTCCCTGCAGAGGGTGAGTGGAGCTCTAGCATCACCCCCACCAACCCCCTGGAGAACCCCCCCCCGCAGGAAGTCCCTCCTTGTGTCTAACCCAGATCTCCCAACCACAGCTTCAATGATTCTCCAACAGCAAGGTCAGAGTCTCCTTGGAGCTCCCTCTGCTCGTTCACAGCTCAGCGAGGGACACCGAGGCTTGGGAAGAGGTGGCGACTTGGCCAAGACCAAGGGACAGAGCCAGGTCTCCTGCAGACCCAGGGCGCCTGGCTCCTGGCAGCAGCTCCTTCCCTGGCCTTCCACAGAAACACCAGGTCCCTCCTGCAAACACACTTCCTTAACTGGGCTCAGAGCCAACGTTACAGGGAACTCTGATTCTTTTTGCATCTGATTATAGGAGGTCGAGAGGATAGCAACGGGAGGTGGGAGGCTGAGAAGCCGCCGCAGGCTGACCACCTGCCATGGTCACAGGGCAGGACCCTCTGGTTTAGGGCCCCTCACATCGCAGAATCATGCAAACAGTCTTGCTTAGGCCCTGGCAACTCCCCACAGCCCCACAATAGCACCTCTGTGACCCTTGCAGGGTATAAAAAGAAGGAACCCACGGGAAGAAGTCTGAACAAAAAGGCCTTATCAGACCAACGCAGGCGGACCGGCAGGTGGGGCCCAGGGCAGGGGCCTGGCAGGGGCCACAGGCCCAGAAACGCCAGGGAGCTCAGGCTCAGCCGTGCAGCGGCTCAGGGACCTGGGATCTCATCGATCCCTCCTGCTCAGGACACTCTGCTGTTCTGCCCAGGAGCTCCCGCGGTGCCACACTGCCCAGCTCCCAACCCTGGCGCACCAGGCCCTCTGTCACAAACGGGTCGCCCTACCACTCAGCGGGCACAGGGGCTGAGGCGCGGCCCTTCTCTGGGCTGTCTCCCCATCCCTCCCCCCGTAGGGATCCCAAAAGGAACTCAGTTTGTTCTGTGGCAGCCCATCCCGCGACCCCAAAGCCGAAAGCTCTGCTCTGCTCCCTCCTTGACCCAGGCTGCGGCTCTGCCCTAGTAAATTCCCTCCAGATCTACCTGACCCTGCCCACTGCGCATGCACCAGAAAGCCGCCCCCTAAGTGTCCACACTCCGCCGCGCTCTCTCGCCCCTGCTCCACATTCCAGCTCGACCTGCTCTGCTCCACCACAAGCCTCCAAGGAAAAGGGCTTTCCCTGACTTTCTCCTCCCTCACAGAGGCCGTGCACACAGCTGGGGCTCAACCCATGTCCTGGAGAGATCCAGCCACCCAGGGAATCCAGATGCGGTGGCCAGAGCTTCAATGTTTGCGGAATTTAAACTGCAGCGAGGAGACCAGCCAGCCCAGGCTTGGCCAGAGGGACTCCCTGATCTCCCCAGCATCCCCGCAGCTGGCTCTGAAGTCTGGCTTGAGGGCTTCAGCAGGCAGCAGAACTGTGTCCCCAGACGCAGAAGTTCCTGCCCGCATCCCTCTCCATCTCCTGTCAGGAGAGTCTGTGTGCCGGGCGCGGGCAGAGGTCCCTCCCTCCCAGACCTGCTGCCCAACTTTCCCTCCCTCCTCTTCCGCGATCTTTCCATAAACACCGGCGGCCCCACGGCAGGGAAAGTTCTTCCCAGCAAGGATAGCAGCTGCCGCTGGCGGCCCCATGATGTCAGGATGGGCAGAGAGAAGACTAGGCGCTGCTTCCCCCCCTTCCCCGGGGAGGGGAGCCTAACCACAGCTGGACGGTCACGATGGGCTGGGAAGCCAGGGCTCTGGCTGACCCTCCAACCTTGCATATCTACCTCGTTTATCTGCTCAGCACTCCCTGGTGGGTGGGTGAGACTCCCGCTACCCCTGCCACCCCCCCCCGCCCCGCCCCAACCCTGCCACAGATGAGGAAGCGCGCCCAGGCCCCACTGCTTCAAAGCTGCAGAGCCAAGATGAACTCCCTTCTCTTCCCTGCCCTTCCTCCTCCTGGAGGTGCCCAGGCCTGGATTTGGGGAAGGGATGCAGAGGGAGAGTCACTTTGTCCCACAGGCTGGGGATGACCCCAGGTGAGATAGGTTTGTCACCTTTCCTTCAAGGTGGACCTGAAACCAGGACCCCAGAGGGAGCGCCATCCCCTACCGCGACCAGAGCTCTGGGAACTATTCACAAAGGAAGGCCTTCCTTCAGTCTAACTTAAATCCCACATGCTTTCATGTGCCCAGCGGAGGACACCCTGTATAATAAAACATCAAGAAAGAGAACTAGGGAGATGCAGACACAGAGTCTAAAGTGCCTGGAGTTCCCACACCCGGCACAGGGCGAGGCACCAAGCAGGTGCCGGGTGAAGCTTTATGGGAGAGTGACTACTCTTTATTGGCTGTGTGTCCTTGGGCAAGTACCCTGTACCCTCTGGGCCTTATTTTTCAGCGTTTTCCAGGAAGGGGAGGGAACAGACAGGCTCTAAGGAAAAACCTCCCTCTCTGCCTCCCCTTCTCTTCTCAACTCTGGGCGAAGCCAATCTATCTCCAAATATCTGGGTTATTTGCATCAGTAGGATTCCCTAGCCCCATCAGCAGAGAACCCTGCAGCTTGCTCTCACTGCGTCTTCAAGCCAGCCCAGAGGTGGGGTTGACCAGCAAGCCCACACTGCACACATTCCCACCGATGAGGAATTGTTTAGGACTTCCTGGCTCCAGAACTTTCTGAGGATCTGGCAAGGAAATGTCCCCCAGCCCAGGAGTCAGGGCTCCAGGCACAGTGAGGGAACACCAAGTCGTCAGGACTTGGAAGCACCAGGCAGCAAGAGGGCCCGTTAAAGAGGAGGCTGGACTGAAATTCCCTAAGAATAATATTTAGAGAAGCTCCAGGAGCTTGGCAGCCAAAGAGAAAAAAAAAAAAGGGGGCCCTGACCAGCCAGACCTGGGCCCCAGGCCCTACACCCTACCAGGTCAGCGGCCAGCCACCAGGCACCACCGCAGCGGGCCCCGATGGCTGGAAGAGGAAGTCCTCTCCCAGCCCACAGACTCCTCTGGTGCTGCAGATAGGAGGCTGCAGTCAGCAGGAAGGTTTGGCACAGGCGGGGTTCCTGCCCCACGTTCCAGGGTTAGCTGGCCTCAGGCCCCTCTGCCTGGCATGGAGCTCCGGTTGCCAGGTCATGCCCTATCCCTAGCCAAAGAGAGAGCACTAAGCCCAGTCCAGGAACTGGAGGGGATGAACTTGAGCATTAAGGAAGCCCTGGCACATCCCTGTCCTCCAAGCCGGACTCCACCTCGTCCGTCACAAGAGAGGCAGAAGCAACATTCCCTCCCGCCACCTGCCCCCACGTAAGCTTGCAGCCCTTGTCTCCTGGGGGAATCAGCTTTTGCTGCTGCTCTGGGGACAAAACACAGGCTTTGGCTTTCCAGGGCAGACGCCTCCCCTGAATATCCAGGCATCTTGGACCTCAGTTCACCCAGAGGCGTGGAAACGGGAAGGCAGCCCAAACCTTCTGCCCCAAAACCCAGCTGCTCCTCCGCTCTTTCCCTGACCCTTGCAGCGGCCTCCTTAACGGTTCCCCAGCCTCCAGCCTCACCTCCAAGTCATCCGCCCAATCTCACTCTTCTGTTCCCAGTTACCCTGAGGCCCCAGTCCCTCTCCTCATTCTGCATCTAAAGGCCCGTGTCCACCAGCAGCTGCCTCTGTCCTATTGCTCCCTGTGCGCCCTTCCACTCCCACAGTTCAGACCTTTAGGCTTCAGCTCATGCCCTTGCTTCTGCCAGGAAGACCCCTTCCAGAGTTTCATAGTAAAACCTCACAGGATTTCCACCAACTCACCACCTCCTTCGGGGTCCCGGTCAAACGTCACCACCTCCAAGAAGCCTCCCGAAATTCTTCACATGTAAGGGACGAGAGATAACTGCCCCCCACCCCCGAGCCCCACACACCCCTGTGCTTCCCTCAGTCATGGCCCTGACCCCCTTGGATGACAGTCTGTGGGCATTTCTATCTCCTCCACCAGACTGCGAGCTCCTCCCAGCTCTGTCTCCAGGCTGCAGCCAAAGACTGGCATAAAGCAACCCCCTGGGGATGTTTGTGGAGTGAAGAAAACAATTCTGTTTAAACACAATATAAAGATAAGTAGAAAAGGCTAAAAGCAAAATGGCACAGACCATGGCTCACTAAGTACTGGTGAACAGACACAGGAGGACAGGCAGGGTGAGCCCTGGGTACCCTGGGGGCCTGGATGGGGCTGAATGGGGCTTCAGAGGAAGTGCTGGGCTGATCCAGGGGCTAACAAAAGGGGCCACTGGGTCAGCCTAGTCAGCCTCGGCTCTGCTACTGGGGTGTCAGACAAATGGGCTCACCCCTCTGGGCCTCAGAGTTCCCTTCTGTAGAATGGGACTAACATCTCCCTGGCAGGGCTGTTGTGAGCACCAACAACAGAGGTGCCCACAGCCTGGTTTTGTAAACTGTAAAGTGCTGGCCACGTGGGTCTTCCTCCTCTTCTTCCCACAAACTAGACCTTTGCTCGTGCCCAGCATCCTCCATCCTTTCCTTGACTCCCCAAATGCCATCCTCTCAAACCCTCTCCTCCAGGAAACCTGGTCTGATTCCCAGTTCACATAGGTACCCTTTCTCTCTCCTCTGAGCATCCAACAGAAGGATCAGATCCCCTCCCCACCATCCTCTGTTGACCACATTTTGCAGATGGGAAATGGAGACACAGAGCTCACACAGCTATGTGATGAAGGAAGCTCTGTCCAGACCCTGCACAGACACACACACACACACACACACACACACGCACACACACGCACACACACAAGCAGTAAGCTGGGGGAGGGAGGCCGTCTGAAGGAGGAACTGCAGTCCTTCACCTGGAACCTGGTACATGCATGGTGGAGGGGGAGGAAGGTGTGAATTTTACAGGACCTGACTTTCCCCATCTTCTTTGGGGTGATGAAACCAGGGTCCATTGGCAGGGGGTGAGAAGGGCAGGGAGGACTCTGAGGAAAGACCCTGAAAAATGCCTGGAGTCAGGTAGATCCAGCTTCCAGCCCTGAGCCCACCATGCACTGTGTGAGCTTGAGAGGGTTATAGCCCCCACCTGAGCCTCAGTTAACTCATCCGCCCAGTGGGGACCTCACAGGTGAGGATTTAAACCTCAGGGGAAGCAACCCAGCCCCGTAAGTGTATTTCCACCTCCACTCTCTCCGGAATGGCTGGTGTACCCCGGGTCCTCACTGAGGGAGATCTTCTCCACTGGGGCTGGGAATCCGGAAGGGTACCAGAAAGTTAGAGGCTGGAGAAAGAGAACCCGCCAGCCCGCCTTCCCCTGGAGCCTGCTGCTTCCTCCGAAAGTGGCCCGCAGGGGAAACAGCGGGATTGTTGGGGATGACCTTGGACCGCTGGGGGCCCAGAACAGGTGAGGGCCTGGAGAGAGGCTGTCCCTTTTCCCAAAGCCGGCCCGAGATCCCAGTCTGCCCTTTCCCCCCCGAAAAGAACCCAGTGGCGTCCTAGCCAAAGCCACACCCCCCGGGGGTCTGCAGAGAGCCCCCATCCCACCGACAGACTCAGCCCCCTCCCCACTCCCAGGCACCGCGAGCCGAAAAGGGGAAGCTGGGCCGGCCGGAGGGAAGAGGCGGGTGGGGGCCAGGCCAGGGACGCAGGACCTGGGGCTCCTCGGGGGCAGGAAAGGGGCCGCCTACCCGGCGCGGGTGCCCCGGGGGCCGCTGGCAGGACGGGGGATGGCGGCAGCAGCAGCAGAAGCAGCGGGAACCGAAGCGAGACACTCCGCCCTGCAGAGGGAGAGAGATGAAGGGCTGAGCCTGGCATTCAAGGCTCCACCAGGAGGCAAAGGGGCTTCTGGGGCCTCCAGGGCCGGACTTACGGCTCATGGTGACGGCGGTTGATGGAGGCGGGATGCGGACTGCCTGCTCCTTGGGTGCGTCTCTAACTGTGCCCCGGAGCTCTCGCCCGCCTGGCCCGCCCCTCCCCACCCATTCCCTGGCTCCACCTCTCTAGCCAGCGGTCACCTCGGCCTCCGCCCACTTACTTCCTCTGCTCCCGCTCCAGCCAAGATATTTTATTAATTATTCTATGACGGACACTAAGGTGGTTTTTCACCCGAGATCCGTGAGACACCGGAGCCTTTAAAACCCAGTAGCACCAGAAGTGTGTCCATTTGGTTGATAAGAAACTGAGGCCCGGATATGGTGTGCCATGCTGAGGGCCCCCAGGGCTTCAGGGCAGAACAGCTGGTATATCAGCCTAGAAACGTCCGCTCAGAACCACATAGCCTCCCCCCACCCCCACCGCTACCCCCAAGCGGAAGGAGGATGGAAAAGGAGCAGTCCAGGCGGGCCTGCACACAGTCTCCGGGGTGGGAAACCCACTACCCTCAGATCCAACAGGGAGGATGGGCTTCGCCAAGGGCTGGGCTCTGCCCTCTAAGGTCACGCGTCTCTGCCTGAGCCTCTACTGCCAGAATGAAGAGCACAGACTCCAAGTCCAGGAGACCTAATTCAAATCCAGCCTCTACAGCTTACTAGCTGTGTCTCCTTGGACCTGGTACTTAACCTCTCTGGTCCTCAGTATTCTCTTCTATAAGACGTGGATGCTAATAAGACCCATCCCAGAGAACTGTTGTAAGATTCCGTAAGGTAATGCCCACAAACTCCCTGATGCGGTGCCTAGCACAGAGTAGGTGATCTGTCATCAGGAGGCATTCTTTTCAAAGATCTCCTGACTCAGGTTCCAGGGTGGCCAGGGTGGAAGCTCCAGCTGGACTCACATCTATCTGCCTACTTTATAGAATCCCAGCACTCAGCTCCTCTTTTTTTGTAGCTGGGGAAACTGATCTTCGAAGGGGGATGCGCCCTGGGTCACACAGGGTCTCCTGGTCCCCACATCCACAGATTTTCTCCCTCAGTTTCCCCCCAACACCCAGCCATCCTGTGGGCCCCAGAGAGTGGAAGGGCAGGCAGGAGGGCTCAGAGGTCCGTATGTGGGCTCCCAGACATCCCTGGGTACAGAATGGGAACCGTGTGAGTTGGGAGAAGTGAGGCCTACAGGGGATCCCCTCCTATGGCCCCACCCTAGCTGTTCACATGCTCCACTGGGACAAAAGCCAGCTGCCCCAAGGAGACAGAGCAAGCCAGGGCAGATGCGGGCGGGAGTGGAGCAAGTGGAGGGCCTGGGGCCCTGGGGTGCTGGGGAAGTCTGACCCACCACCCAGATCCAGAGCCCCCGGTGACTACCGAGGCAGGGCGAGGAGACATAAGGCATGGATATCAGCCAGAGGGATGGGGGCAGGGTGAGGTTCAGGGGTCCAGTTACCCAGACTAAAGGGGGATTTCTGGTGATGAAAAAAGAAGAGTTTGGATGAGGCCCCATCTTCACTCCCAGGTCCTCCCTCCCTTCAGACCCTGAGCCCAGGCATTTCTCAGGCCTGTACCTCCTGCTGACTGCTCACTCCCAAGCCACTCTCCTGAACTCAAAGGAACAGCACCTGTGTGGCCCTGGCACTGAGAAAAAGAGCCTGCAAGTCAGAAGGACCAAGTTCAAGTCTCTCCCGCGGTTTGACCTCAGACAAGTGTCTGCACCTCTCTGGACTTCTGCTTTCCCATTTGAACAATGTAAAGATCAAATCAGATGGTTTCTGAGAACAGGCATGGAGGGATTGAGCCCTCACTGTGGCCAGGCTCTGTGACCAGTGCTGGAGATCTCGCAAAGGATGCAGTGAAGGAGAGGCCAGAGGCAAGATGGTAGACAGGGTGCCTGTGCAGTCCCCCAGGGACAGGACCGCACCAAGAGGGGGCATGGGGGAGGGGAAGACAAGAGAAATGGTGGCAAGAGCCTGGTGACCGATTGGCACTAGAGCTTCAGGGAAAAAGAGGTGTTCAGGAGGGCACCTAGGTTCCTGACTTGATGCTGGCAATAATACGCAGGGAGGGAACAAGGGATGGGGCGCAGGCTGGGGTAGGCGGCACTCGAATTTGGACTCACGGGCTTCCCTCGTGGCGCAGTGGTTGAGAGTCCGCCTGCCGATGCAGGGGACACGGGTTCGTGCCCCGGTTCGGGAAGATCCCACATGCCGCGGAGAGGCTGGGCCTGCGAGCCATGGCTGCTGAGCCTGCGCGTCCGGAGCCTGTGCTCCGCAACAGGAGAGGCCACAGCAGTGAGAGGCCCGCATACCGCAAAAAAAAAAAAAAAAAAAAATTTGGACTCACTGTGTTTGGTCTCTCTCAGTGGCAGGGTCTGCATGCAGCTAGATACACAGAAAGGGGTCCAGGCCAGCCCTTGCCCCAGCCCTGGGAAAGGCCATAGCATAGGGTCACTTTCCCTGTCCGTTTACTCCAAAGCCTATAGCTTCCATATCCAGGGAGTTTTCCTAACCCTCAGAATGGTGAACGTCCATTCATTGCTCAAGGCCCGGCTCTGCGTCCCCAGGGAAGCATCCTCTGACACACCTCTTCCTCTTTCTGTCCTCTGAGGAAACTCCTATGTCACCCCTGGTCACAGCGGGCAGCATGCTGGATTGTGTGGTCCCTCTCTCCCTTAATTAGGCTGCAAGCATCTTGGTCAGTCACATATCCCCAGGGCAGAGTGCAAGGTCTGGCATATAGAAGGCACCCAGCAAATGTTGGTTCATCGAATAAAGAAGTGAATGAGTACCTGTATGAGTGACTGAATTCGTGAAAAAATATAGACCTTCTATGAGTGAGTAAGGGTCCAGGGCCAGCCTCATCAAGGTGACTGCCACCCCCATCCATCTGCTGTGACAACTACAAAAAGTGTCAGTACTCTGCCTCAGTTTCCCTGACCTTCCCAGCTGGGCCCTTGGCCAGCACCCTCAACACCCTCACAGGCCCAGCTCCACCCCAGGCCCTGAGCCCCTCCCAGCTAAGGTGGCCAGGACCCCCTTCGCTACACCCTGCTCCCCCCACCCAATCCCCCTGACATGGGGTGGGGTTTCCCTCTGCACACACCCCCCACCCCGGGCTCCACCCCAATCACATGCTCTCCTGGCAACTCTACCCGGGGAGTTGGATTTTAAAGCTCCTGGAACGCTCTCACCCCTGCTGTGCCCCACCCACTATTTGGAAATCTGGAGATGACTCTTACCTGAATCACTCAGGGGCCCAGCCCCACCCAGCCCCACCTCTGGAGGCAGCTTCACAGCCAGACAGGAAAGCTCTGGAATCAGCCCAACATCTCTTCAAATTCCCCTCCCCATTTCTGACCAGTTTTCAGTGTGACTTTAGGTAGCCAACTGCCCTTCTTGGGTCTCAGTTTCCCCATCTGTAAAATGGAGTTCATAATTCCATTCTCGTAAGAGTTACTGTGAGGACAAAATAAGATTACGTGCATGACTCCGAGCAAGATTATAGGCATGACCAACCTCCAGTAGGAACTCAATGTTAATTCTTTATCTGCTCTCCCTAACATTCCCTATCTGAGCAGGAGGGTTTCATGCAAGGTTCACGTCCTCTTCTTTACCTCCTCAGTGCCAGGCTGAGGTTGGGCATTGGTGGTAATAATAATGATGGTTAATATTTCGAGTACCTACTGCAGGCCAGGCAGCGTGCTGTGTATTTCACATGCACTATCACATGTAATTTTCTCAACAGCCCTACACAGTATTATCACCTCCATTTTACAGAGAAAGAAACTGAGGCCCAGAGAGCTGACATGACTTATCCAAGGTTGCACAACTAGTAAGGGATAGGTTTCAAGGCCGAATCCCTTTATTCTGAAATACCAGGTACCACATAACCTAAGCCCCAGCAGAGCTAGCCAGTGTTTGGAGTTAGTTAAGAAGAAATGGGACTTCCCTGGTGGCGCAGTGGTTAAGAATCCGCCTGCTAATGCAGGAGACACGGGTTTCAGCCCTGGTCCGGGAAGATCCCACATGCCGCGGAGCAACTAAGGCCGTGCACCACAACTACTGAGCCTGCACTCTAGAGCCCGCGAGCCACAACTACCGAGCCCGCACGCCTAGAGCAGGTGTTCAGCCACAAGAGAAGCCACTGCAGTGAGAAGCCTGCGCACCCCAACGAAGAGTAGCCCCCACTCGCCGCAACTAGAGAAAGCCCGTGCGCAGCAATGAAGACCCAATGCAGCCAAAATAAATAATTTTTTTTTTAAAAAAGGAGGAAACAGAAATGCACTGTTGGGGGTGGCGGTGTGGGGGGTTGGATGGGACAGAGATGGGGGAGGCTAGGGGGTCCAATTTAAGCAGCATAATTCAGCTGAGAAGCTAAGCACCTAGAATCACAAAATGTTTTCACATTCCTCACGTTGAAATCCTCACAACAGCTCCGAAAGGAAAGTATTAAGCATTATCCCCATTACGCAAAAGAGGAAACTGAGACACAAAGATTTCCCTAGACTGTGCGGTGAAGAGCACATGCTAAGGGGTTTTGGTGCAACGTCTCCTTTATAACTTATAACAGCTCCATGAGATAGATTCTCTTCTTGTCCCCGTTTTTGTAAACAGGAAAACTGACCGCTAAAGGCCACGGGCTAGTAGATGGCAGAGCTGGAATCAGAGCTCTGGTCTGTTTGACGTCAAGTCTACAGCGTAACTCCCTGCTGCACTCCATCCCTGGCTCTCTTGGATTCCAAGCCATCTGAGTAATCTTTGAGGATCAGACATCAGCTCCTGGGATCTGGGGGCCCAGACGCCTGTGACTGAAGAGCTGGAGGAGCTGGGGAAGAACCACTGTCTTGTGAAGGGACAATAAATGCTCCGGGGGTTGCAGGGGCGAGAAAATATCAGTCCCTGCGTCCCCCTCCTCCTCCACCACAGTTGAAGGGGAGCTGTTTCCATGGTCCTCCTTTGG
This sequence comes from Lagenorhynchus albirostris, assembly GCF_949774975.1. NCBI lineage: Eukaryota > Metazoa > Chordata > Mammalia > Artiodactyla > Delphinidae > Lagenorhynchus > Lagenorhynchus albirostris. The sequence goes on from NC_083101.1 coordinate 12,576,313, forward strand.
TAGTGGCATACTCTCCTAACTCTGCTGAGAACCATCAATAGCTCCCACGGTCCCCAGCCCTTAGCCTGGCCTTCAAGTCTCATCTTTCCCTGAGCAGCAGGACGTCATAGAAAGAGCCCTGGAATGGAGGCCCCGAAGGTGTGGTCCTTGGGCAAGTCACTCTTCTCCCTCCTGGACCTCAGTTTCCCAACTTACTAAATAAGCCTGTTGAATTAGGGGTGCTGAAGGAGGGGAACAGGGGTCTCGGAGTCAGGAGGCACTGGATTTGGAGCCCAGCTTCCATATTCAATATTGCGGCCAGTCATAGTCATCTCTGAGGTTCAGTTTCCTCATCTGGAAATGAGGACCATAATAATAACTATTCCCTGGGACCATTGTGAAGATAAAACCACTCAACTCAGTCTCTGGCACTCGGGAGATACTTGGTAAATGATGCTTACTGGTGGAATTATTATTAGTAGTAGTATTAAATAATTAATATTAATTAATAATTAATTTGATTCAGTCAGTGTGGTCCTAGATGTGAAAAAAACTTGTTCTGGACACCAAAAAGAAGTTAAGAGAGAATGGTTGCAGGCAGGTGCTAGCTTAGCGTACTAGGAATGCATTTGCCTACCCATAGCAAAGTCCCAAATATGGCAGCTTAAACAAAAAAAAAAAAAAGGAAGAGGATTCTTGTTCTGGAATGACAGGCCAGAGGTAAACCGCCCAGGCCCTTTGGCTGCTGGAGAATGCCGTCAGGGGGCCAGGCTCTTTCCATCTTTCTGTTTACTCTTTGTGTCCGCCAGCCTGTGTTCCAGGCAGGAAAGGATAGAAAGGGCAGAGGCAGCCCTAGCTGAGTTCCAACCGCATCTCTTTCACCAGAACTGGGTCATGTGACCTCGCCTGCCCGCAAAGGAGATTGGGAAATTGAGTTTGGGAGATTAAGCAGGGAGGGATAGGGAGTTGGGAATGGAGATGGAGCCAGCTGTGTCTGCCGGACTCAGAAGAGTCTCTTTCTGGTGTGGGCTGTGGTTTCTGATGTGTGGCTTCTCCAGAGAACCCAAGAACAGGTATGTGCTGCTGACTCCAGAGGTGAGCAGACCTTGCTTGGCCCAGAAGAGGGTCTGAGAATTGCAGAACCACAGCAGGTCAGAGACAGGCACTCCCTGAGACGAGGTCCAACCCAGCACCACTCAGTGTCAGACTCGGAGGGTCAGAGCAAGGCAGGGGCTTGCCCAAACCGGCCAGGCTCTTTCCTCTGTGTCCTATGGCCTCTCATGACCAACCTTGGAACAAGTCACCCATGAAACAGTGGTGCCCCAACGCAAGGACATCTCATCCTCTGAAGCTCTGCACCCAATGAACTGAAAACGCAGGGAGCAAGGATTCCCACTTCCAACCAACTCTTCAGTTCTCAGGCAAGAGCCTTAGAAGTCCATTTTCTGGAGCCTTTCGGATAGAACTGGACTGACTCATCACTCACGTGGAATGTGTGCTCCTGCTTTAGCACCTCAGGAATAACTTACCATCATTCAGCCATACACAGCTTAGAAAAACATTTTCACATCATCTTCTCTTTTGATCCACACAGAAACCTTCTGACGTAGGTGTTTTAGCCCCTGAATAAGCCAGGGTTGTCTCTATGACAACCTGACAACAAAATCGATTCCAACTGCTTTTGGCAAAAGAAGGAGAAGAGTTGGCTCCCAAGCTGAAAAACTGGGGACAGGTATGGCTGCATCCAGGTGTTAGGCTCCCCCCCTCTCTGTCTCAGTCTGTCTCTGTCTGTGTGACTCTCTGTCTCTCTCTCTTTGATCTTTTTTTTTCTTCTTATTGGCTTCACTCTCAGGCCGGTGCTCCCCAAGCACTCGGGCAGCTCCAAACTTACACGGTCCTAACACTCTGATCCCATAGGAAAAGAGGATCTCTTTCCTGGACACTCCTGATTGCTTCGGCTTAGCTCACGTGCCCATCCCTGAACCAAATGCTGTGAGCAGGAGGACGGAATATCCTGATTCTAACTGGCCAGTCCTAGACCATGCGCCCACATGAACTGAGAATGAGAGAGGGATGTTCCCCCAAAAGCAAACTGGATACAAAAGAAGAGGGAAGGGATGCAGGCCAGGCAGAGGCAACTGACGTCCACCAGCATTCCACTTCCCCATGTGACAAACGAGGAAGCCAAGGCTCAGAGAGGTAAATGACTTTTGCCTGAAACCTCAGGGCTGGTAGGAAGGGAGGCTCTCTTGCCTTTGGCCGTGAGCCTGGATGGAGAGAAGAGGAAAGGGCTATGGGGGTGAGAGGTCCCCTGCCTTTCCGGAGCCTGGCAGGCTTCAGAGCCGCCCGGAGAGGGAGGGAGAAGGGTTTGGAGGGATGCTGGAATCCAAAGCTGCTTCTCCCCCTACTTCCTGGTGTTTGCTTAAGCAGGAAAGGATGTTCATGTTTGTTGAACAACCAAGGCTTGCCAGATACCTCTGGGCACTTCGCAGACCACGTTTTTCAGAGTTGAGGCTCGCAGAGGTGAAGCGACTTGTCCAAGTCACAAAGTCTTGGAATGTCAGGGCTGGGACTCAGTCCAGGTCTGGAATGACTCCACAGCCAGTACTGCTTTCTTGAGTGTTTCTCAACAGGGCACTATTGACATTTTGTGTAAGATTTCCCCACACAGGGCAGGAAGTTTAGCCGGCTAATGGTAAGCTCAGTCACGGCATCAACCAAAAATTGCTCCATGCATTTCTAACCTCCTGCGCTCCCTCTAGGAGGCTACATCTGCCTCTGGATGAGAACCAGAACACCATGCTGACCGAGCCTGGCGCTCTTCTGTGGACTCAGGGCCTGACACAGAGAAAGCACTTAATAAGTGTTTGATGAATGAACAAATGAAACATTCTGGAGTCAAAGAGGACTAGGTACGAATCCCAGCTCTACCACTTACTAGCTGTATGGTGTCGAGCAAGTCACTTAACCCTTCTGTGCCTCAGTTTCCACATCTGTAAGATGGGGAGAACACCAGCACCATCTTCATAGGGTTGTTATAAGGATTCAACAAGTGAATTCTTATAAAATGCTTAGGACATTGCCCGAGGCTTAATGAGCTCTATATCACTGTTTCTTAAATAAATGAGCTAATGAATGAATGAATGAATGAATGACTATCTCTTATACACACACACCCCCCCAATCAGGAGTATACAGTCTGCAAACACTTTCATATTTGTTATCTCATTGGACTGTCTCCCTTACTCTATAAATGAAGGTTATGCACATTTTACAGATGAGGAAACTCACTTAAGAGGCGAGGCAACTTGGCCAGGGTCTTCCAGTTGTTCAGCTGTCGCTCCAGAATTTCAAACTCTGGCTTCTCTGCATTTTCCACCCCCTGCAAATACACACTTTTAAGCCATGAGTGAACGCGTGAAGGCTCTCAGAGGGCCTGGACAGGCAGGGGCCGACCTGCCCCGGAAGCTGTGAAGAACCACTTTCTCGTCTATCCAACCTGGGGCTCTCTCATGGGGCTGCCCATGCTCTGTGTGTGTGGGGGGGTGTGTGTGTGACTCACCAAGGGGTTGGGGAGCGAGGAGGCCCAGCCATGCAGCCAGGACTGCAGGACCACAAGAAAGAATTGGGTGGTGAGTGAGGACTGGCCAACTGCCTGCCCACAGCCTCCCACTCTCTGAGGAGAGGAACACTGGCTCTGAGGACACCCCAGAAGCCCCAAATCTAAACCCTCAGGACAGGAACTGGGTGTCTCCCAGGGTATCTAGCACCCAGCACACAGGAGTGACCTCACTGCTCTGTGATTCCTTTCAAATTCACTCCATCCATCCTACAGACACTCATGAGATGGCAACTTGGCCAACCTCCAGATGGGCTGCTGGAGACTGCTGCTCTCAAGGAGGTCTCAGATGATGGGGTGAGCCTCAGAGGAACGGAAGACAGAGAATGGGGTACTGCTGGGGATATACACACACACACTTGGGCACATACATATATGCAATGAGATTCCGTTCTTTCCATGCCAAGATTCAAGTCACAACTTTAGTGGGCCTCCATAGCAGTGGAAGCGTAGAGTGGTAGAAAGCTGGAGAAACACTGGGATGGATCACATCTCAGCTACTTCCCTTCACCAGGCCTCTCCTTGTTGGTATCTCACTTCACCTTTCTTCCCTGGCAGCAAAACTTACATTATGCTGGATCTGGAATCCTCCTTACTCCTGTCCACTTGGAACCTTTAACTTTCTTATCCAGACCAACCCAACCTAATTCAGCTCGACCCACCTCAACTCTCCTAAATTCAGCTCAACACAGCTCAACTTATTTCCACCCAATCCACCCAAATCCAACCCAACCCAATTCAACCAAACTCCGCTCCACTCCACTCAGCCCAAACCAACCCATCTCAACACAACCCAACTCGGTTTAACTCTACTAAGTTCAATTCAAGGAACATCAGCTCAGCTCAGGTCCACTCAGCCAAACCCAAATCCAGCTCTATTCAATCCAACCAAACTAAATTTTATTCAAGCCAACCCACCCCACCCCAGCATGACATAACACAACTCTACTCCACCCAAACCAAACTCAACACACTCAACCCAACTCAACACAACTCAACTCAACTTCCCTACCCAGCTCGATTCTTCTCCTTTTCCATCTCCTCTTTCTGTCTGACACTAAATACTTGCTTCCCAATCCTCCCCCATTGGCAGATTCCCTATCCTTCCCTAAATAGTGAGACACTGAATTAATACCTGATCTAAAAGAAGATGGGAAAAGTTTCCTTTGGACTATCTACCTCCTTGCTTTTCTCCCTGTGCTAACCACATCCCCCTACAGATAATAACCTTCATTTCTGACTCCCCACCACTTACCCCTCCCCTTTCATGAAACCCCGAGGCCATGAATCCTCAGAGACCTCAAGCCTGTGTGGGCTCTCAGCCCTGCACACCCTGCCCCCAGGGAGGTGAGGACATTTAGATTGGGCAGCAGGGAGGGTCCCGGCCCCAGAAGAAACTTGATGGGCAGAAGAGGGACCACCAGACCTGGGCACCTTGCAGGCAAAAGTAGGATCTGGCTTGACCCCCAGGGAGCAGAGGCTCTGTCACTGGCTTTCTGCCCCATCCACCGAGCTCTCTTTCCACTCCTTTATGGCCCTGCCTTCCTTTTCCTGCCTTATCGCTCAGTCTTCATCTCTGTATCTCTGTCTCTCTCTGTCATTATCTCTCTGTGTGGGTGGCCCTGTCTCATCATCTCTATCTTGGACGCTCTCTTCCTCTTTTACCATCTTGTGTTGCTAGCCTTCCTCTTCCTGACTCTCCTGTCTCTGTTTGTATTTCTGGTACAATCTGCTTTATGTACTAAGCTGTAGCTGGGGAGTTGTTTCTCTCTCCATCCCCTCTGCCTCTTCCCGAACCATAGTCACCCCAGGCTGCCTGGGAACCACTCAGGCTGCTGAGTCAGGCCTGAAGCTTCTCATGCATGAGCTAAAACTTCTTTCCTCAGAAGGAAAGAAATCAGAACCACACACCCCAGAGTTGGAAGGGAATTTAGGCCAATCTTCCCATTTTATGGATGGGGAAACTGAGCCCCGGAGGCTGCAGGGGGCTTGCTCAAGATCATTCAGAGTTAGCGGAGTGAGAGTGAGGCCCTCTGAGCTGGAGACCCCAGACTCTGAACCTAGAGGAGGAAGGTGGGGGACCAGACTGGCTGGGAGGTGGGTGGGAGGACAGTAGCACCTACCCCAGAAGCCATCTCCAAGACCAAGAGAATTATGTGCCTTCCCACAGCATCTCAGAGCAGTGTCTCCCTGTCTGTCAGTCTGTCTGTCTCTCTCTTAGTAAAGTGTATTCCCTGGTGGGGGGGGGGTAGGGAGGGCTAGAAAGGAGACAAGAGGCAACCGGGTTGCCCCTCTAGTGAGGGTCATTCACCACTGACCCCGACCTTTCCCACCTCTTGAGGTCGGGACCCAACATGGCACAAAAGCACAGTTCTGAGAGCACAACGGGGAAGGCTTCATGGGCCCAGGGGAGAGGAGGAAGCCAGGCTTTGGCCTCCTGCAAGACAGCCACAGCCTGTGAGGGTCAGGGCTGGGGTTTTAGCCAGACTGAATCCAGAATCCAGCCATTAGGCCCTTGGCCACAGGCTCCCAGCCCAGCCAGGCACAGCCCCCCAAGACCGTCCTGGTCTCCGTCAGGGTAAGCCTACAGGCCCAGCGCCAGGACTGCATTCCTCTCTGGCCGCGCCCCCCATCAGCCTCCTGGTCAGTCCAGGCTCCAGCAGGAAGCAAGCGAGGCCCAGCCAGGCAGACGGCCCTGCTCCAGCCCAGAAGCAAGGCCCCAGTTCTCTCCTCCTCAGCCATGGCTGGCTGTACCTCTAACTGCTCTGAGATGCTCCCTTAGCAGCTCAGAGTTCCTGGGCAGGCACTGGCCAGTCTTCCTCAGAATTCTAGGTTGTCTGAAAATAGAAAGGAGAAGAGAAGTCTGTGGTCTGTGTGGGCAGAGAGAAGCTGAGAAGGGGAGGCGTGGGGGAGGAATGAGTTTCTAGGCACATGGACAGACACCACCAGGACTGGCTCTGACCTGACCTCCGGTACCCTCCACCCTCCTCCCTGAAGCCTCCACTTCCTGCCTCTCTGTAGAAAGGGCCCAACCCTCCACTGAACAGATCAGGAGACTGCGGCCCAGAGGGGGAAGCAGTTTGCCCGAAGACACATGGCAGAGAAGCGGCCAGAACCCGGGGCTCCTGGTCCTGAGACCCAGCTCCTTCCCCAGCAGGCTCTCGGGGTGGAGTTCGTTATGGGCTCCTAGCTCACCCCATCCGCACAAGAGGCCAAATTCAGGCAGGTCAGTCCCCACGTGAATTGCCCCAACCCCAGGAGTGCCCTGGTGCTCAGAACCCCGAGCTCGGGCACCTCCTGAACTTGCGTTGATGTCAGAAGTGAGGCAGTTTGTGTGCAGACTGTGACCTCTGACCTTGTAGTTGGCCCCAACTTACTGCAGCTTCATTCACTGACTCCTCACGATAACCCTCTGAGGTAGGGAACGTCACCATCAAGGCTGTTTTACAGATTGGGAAACTGAGTTAAGTCACCTGACAAAGGTTGCACCATTGGAAAATGAGAGGCAGGTGAGATTTGAGAGCAGGCAGCCAGGCCCAACTGGGAGAGCCAGAGGGGCATCAGAGGGGGGCTGACAGGAGACAGTTCCCTGAGAGGGTTCCCCGGTAAAGAGGCTGAACTTTGTCCTGGGGTCAACGGGGAACCATTGCTGGCTTTAAGCAGGGAGCGACGTGTGTAGCTGTGGGTTTTGGCAGGGTCCCTCTAGACGCAGCGTGGAGAGTAGATGCAGACAGGTCCGAGTGAGAGAAGAAAACATACGTGAGGCCACTGCAACAGACCAGGTGAGGAAGATGGTGGCTGGACCTGAGCCGTGGGCCTGGGAATGGAGAGCAATGGACATGTTCCGGATCTACCTAGAAGGTAGACTTGACAGGATTTGGGGACAGACTGAATTTAGGGCGTAATAGAGCAGGGAGAGCTGAGGGTAACTCCCAGGCTTCTGGATTAGACAATTAGGGTGCTAAGTCCCCGAGACAGGGGAGAACAGAGGAAGAACAGATCTGGGGTGGGCCATACCACTACTAATGGTCCTAGAGTCCTGAAGGGGTTGATGACCCAGAACAGGGCCGTCCCTTCCCCATAACACAGGGTCCCTTGTCTGGACCAGGACTGTGGCTAGCTCCAGAGCCAAAGGGACACCCGCCCCTACCCCAGAGTTGCCACCAGGTGGTAGCAGAGGCCGCCTTTTTCCGGGAAGGCTGTGTAGCAGAGGAAAAAGGGAACTTCTCTGCTGGGGATGCAGACCCACTGGCAAGACCTGGCAAAATGGGCCAGGGGCCTCATCCAGGGGGTTCTGAACCCAAGTTCCTGCAGGTACAGCATCAATAGAGCCCTGATCTAGGAGGCAGGAATCCTGGGTTCTAATATTGCCTGTGACCCACACCTGCCCCTCTCTAAGGCTCAGGTTTCTTGCCTGTAAAGAGCGCAAGCCCTTCAAGGGATCCAGAAGCTGGCAGAGGGACTTCTAACTCCTCCTCTGGCTTCTAACCCTCATGGCTATGGCTTCCAAACATATCTGTAGAGGCAACATCTTCTCTTTACAAACAAAATCCTAAGCGTTCCTCATCCACCCCATGTACAAAACAGAGAACAGATTTATACAGACCTACTCTAGTTGGAGTAGAGGTTGGGGACCCTCCCAAGCCACACAGAGGATAGTCCAGGCCCCCCAACCTGGCATTCGAGGCCCTTCACTCCTTCTCTCTCCAGTGCCTTCTTTCACTCCCCTCCCCTCCCCCATTCTGTGTGATCCTACTGTGTGGAGGATCAAGGTTAGCTATGTAATTTGCAGGGCCCAGTGCAAAATGAAATAGTGGGCCCTTTGTTCAAAAATTTTCTAAAATTTCACAACACTTAGAGTAGAGCATTAAACCAAGCACAGGTCACACATCCATGGAGCCACTTGTGAAGTTTGTGTGTGATGCGAGGGGTCTGAACTCCAGCCAGCCTGTGCCCAAATGCGGGGCTCTGTCTGCCAAGAAGACAGTCACCTTTTCCTTCACTCAAGGGCACTGTTGTCCAGCTGGGGTCCAGCAAGGCTGCGTGCGCCCAGGAGGGCGTGTCTTTTCCAAGGTCACATGAAGGTATCGTATTGGTCGGCAGACACCCTGCCCAAATCCTCTAAGGTGTCACGGCCCTGGCACGTGAAATGGGCTCCCAGACTGCTTGTTGAATGAGGGAAGGGGACCAGAAGTTGGACACAAGACACTGGAGAGCAGAGGTGAGTACAAATCCGGGCACCAACTGTGGCCCATTCATGTCTGATGAATGGATAAATAAATGACTAAGTGAACGCTGAAGACTGGACAGACATCTAAGTAACAGCATTGTGGAACTATGAAGCTAAAAGAGACTGAGAAATCATTGGATCTGGGGTTTTCAAACTACAGGGTTCTTCAAAGCTGTAGGGAACTGCAAAGTTGTGTTGGGGACAACAGGAGGGCACATGACAAAAGCCAGGAACACAGGGATCAGGTCCCCTTCCTGCCTTTCACCCTTTTATGTCTCACATTCTGGGCTCCTATGTAAGCTTTTGTTTGAAGAAGAATCCTGCTGGCTCAGGAAAGGCAAGAGACTTGCCCCATGTCACACAGCAGAGGCTGGGGAGGGGAGAGCAAAGAAGAGGGATCAGAGATGTGAGGTCAGAGGTCAGCTGGGAGCTCCCAGATGGGAGGTAGAGGCAGTCAATGCAGGCAGGAGAGTGAGCATCAGAAGCTGGAGTTTTGTACCAGAGAAGTGAGATTAAGACACAGACAAACCAGCTCAGAGCAGAGATTCAAGGTCAAGTTCCAAGCTCAGAGGCCAACGGCAGGGGTTCAATTCATTGCTTTTATTTACTGAGCGCCTGCTATGTCCCAGGCAGAGTTCTCGGCCCCAGGATGCCACAGTGAACCAGAGAAAGTCCCTGCCTTCACCGGGCTCACATTCTGGTGTGGGGGAGGCGGGGGAGGAAACAAACATTATTATAAGAAAACATATGACCCCACCAGCTAGAGATAAGTGATATGAAGAAAATTCAACGGAGTGACAGGGGGAGACTTCCAGTAAGTGGGCTAGTTCATATAGCGTGGTCAGGGAGGGCCTCCTTGAGGAGGTGACATTTGAGCTGAGCTCTGAATGAGATGGGGCCTGTCGGTGCCCCTGCTTGGGGTGAGGGGGTGGAGTTGTGGAGTTGCTGGCCTGGAGAGCCTGCAGATCCACACTTGCAAGTTGGGCCGGCTGGGCAGGAAGTCTGGCCCCCTGTAACCGTATCCCCAGGAAGGAGGAAGCCAGGAAGGCGCTTTCAGCAGTCGTATTCATCAAGGCCGGCTGCACTAACCCCCAGGCAGCACCAGAGGCTCCTCGGGGCCTCTATCCACCTTCAGCCGCCTGGGGAGGAGGCAGTGAGGGAGGGAGGGCGGCCTAGAGTGGGTCCTGGACTCTCTTCCAGACAATAAATGCTTCCAGGTTCCTGGGGAGCATTCCGTGGGTCACAGCCGCATCTGATCTCAATTACCCCCGGTGTAGGATTCCCGGGCTGGGCGGGGGCAGGGGTGGAGGGAAGGCCGTTTCTTCATAATCAGAATCTCCTGGCCCAGAGGGTGAAGGCACCCCAGGACAGGTTTCCAAAATTTCAGGACTCAGGGAGAGGGTTCTCCTCAGAAAGAGAGGTCTGGCTGTGAGTGAAAGGCCTCTGCATCATAGCCATTTTGCTGTGTGACCCGGTGCAAGTCACTTAACCTCTCTGGGCCCTTGTTGAAATGAAGATTTCACCTTTTCCTTCAAAGAGGCAAGAGGACTATCCAGGCCTGGAGGGTAAAACTCGGTGCTGTGGGCTGCGGTGGGCTGGGCTGGAACGGGGTGGGGTTGCTAATCCCTTACTTTTTCTGCCCTGATTAGATCTTAGCCCCTCCGCAAATACATCCCCACCCAAGAGTATGGTGCCAGAGTTGTAGGGATTAACATCTCCTAAAACAGACCAGGGACAAGCCCCTCTCCCCCTCCCCCAACCTGCTTGTGCAAGACACTTCACCTCTCTGCGCTGAGGTTTACTTCTGCCCACCTCCAGAGGGGATGGGAGGATCAAATGAGTAGCAAGCGGAGAGCCGCTTTGAAAAGACACACACCAGTAACTCTGTTCATTTCATCAATCTTACAATCAACGACAATCACAAAAACGGCCGTACTGGTAAGCACTAGGAGAAAGACCCTTTATTTGTAAAAAGGCTGCTGGATACTGTCTCTGTAATGATCCTGAGCGAGTCTTTCCCCTCCAGGCCTCAGTTTCCCCATCAGTAACAGAGCCTGCAACCCAAGTTCCATCCTGAAGAGGGTCTTTTCGGGCCTTTGTCATGGGCAGCGCCTTTTGCACAAATGGGTGTTGCTCAAGCTACACTGGTGGGTGTTCTTTAGCAGGTAAAACATTCCCCGTGCAGCCCGGATTTCACCGCGTACCTTTTCTTCTCGAGGGACTGCGGCACAGGGCTCGGTTTTTAGTGGGACAAGCAAACTGGAGGGGTAGCGGGCGGGATGCAGGGAGCGCCTGGGGTGTTCACGGAGGTGGGCTTCCAGGGGCTTGTTTTCATTCGCACGGGAGGAAACGCAGGCTCGGGAGGCGGCGGCGAGCCGGGATTCGAACCCGGGGTTGGCGGGCCGCAGGGGTGGGGCGCGTTCCCCGGAGCGGATGCCGGGGTCAGCGGAGCTCGGGGCCGCGCTTCCTCCGGCCGCCCGGACCGCTGGCCGGCCGGCTGCTCGGCGGGCGCTGCTTTCTCCTTTTATGTCCGCGCGGGGCCGGGAACTCCCTGCCCAGGGCCGCGGCCCGCGAACAATGCGCCGCTTCCTGCCGCCCGGCCCGCCGCGGCCCCGCGCCCGCTCCCCGCCCCGCGACCGCCGGGAAGTGGGCCGGAGCCCCGCCGGCCGCGCCGGTACGGCGGGTCGCGCCCCGGGATACGGCGGGGGCCGGGGAGGGGCCGTGGGCAGGGGCGGAGGCGGCCCGGCGCTGGCCCAGCGGCAGCTGGTGGGTGTCTGCCCCTTCCAAGCGCGCAGAGCACGAGGCTCCCGTGGGTCCGCAAAGGTACCCGGCCGTGCTGTGCACTCCATCCTGCACAGGCCCCCACGGAGCTGCGCCGCGGGTCTCCAACGCCCGCGGGTCTCCAGCCCGCCTGGCCCTGTGCTAGGCGCCGGGATTCAGCAGTGAGCAAAACCCAGAGAAGCCCTCGGCCTCCTGCAGCTAAGGCTTCAGCGAGGGAAAAAGCAGTGAACATCACACATCACTGAACCATATTGTGTATTTAAAAGTGAGACTTTTTTGGAGAAAATAAAGAAGGGACTGGCATGGGAAATAGGGGCTGTTTTAAATAGGATGGTTATAGATATTTCACCAAGGAGACGACATTTGAGCAAAGATGCACAGAACATGAATCACAAACAAATGTATACCTCTCACAAGGATATGCAGTATACCCCCAAGTCTGTGCGTTACACACACACGCACTGTTTACATCGATGAGCCTATATATAGCCCATGTGTAAGCACTTCACATACATGTGCACGTACAAGATCACATTGTGTCTATACAGTATGAATGTCTACTACATGTGTATCTGTATGTATCACCTCCCTGCACACACAAATGTGCTGTGCTGTGTGCACATGTACACACCTACCACCATGCCTGGCCCCAAATAACCATCATTACACCATTCTACATATATTCTTCAACCCCCAAATAGAGGGTCCGGTGTTCATGTACAGGCTCATATATATCACACACCTCAAGTATGTCATTTTTCTAATTTCATAAGCCACTTGTCAATATCATAAGTCATAACACATTTATTTATGTCGTGTTCATTATGTAAAATATATCACATAAGCATATACCCGAGTACATGTATCATAAACCTTGCGTAAACGGATGCCTATACTATCCCCTGTCACAAACACACCTATACAAGTCTCTCCCACACAAATATACTGTACGCACATTTCCCATATATTGCCTTGTACCTGTTTATACATCCAATGCACAGGTACCATGTGCAAATAATAGTAATAATATTTACAGGATACTCACTGTGTGCCAGATACAGTGCTAGGTGCTTTACTCGGATTATCTTAGGACAACCGTACGAAATAGGTACTATCTGTTTAACCCAGCAGTTAAAAGTTCACACTGCAGTCAGATTGCCTGGGTTTGAATCCTGGCTTCACCATTATTTAACCTCTGAGAGCTTCAGTTTCCCCATCTGTAAAATGGGGGCACTAGTAGTACTTACTTTTAGGGTTATTGTGAAACGTCAGTAAGAGAATAATGCATGAAAATAACAGTACCGTACCAGGCACATAGTAAGTGCTCAGTGAAAGTTTGCTGTGTTTATTGTTATTATCCATTTTACAGATGAGAAAAGTCAGGCTCAGAGAGGTTCAGCGAATTGACTGAGATCACACAACCTGTAAGTGGAGGAGGCAGGCCTGGAGCACAGGTCTGTGTGGCCACACAGTTCAAGTTCAGGCCCTCGAAGCGTTCCACCACTCCTGCCCCCATATCACACAATGGGGACAAGTAACGCACACAGCAAGCACACACACCATTCAGACTCCACCTGCTCCTACTTTTAACACATGCATCACACATCTCCCATGTACCTATCACACAGATGTGAATTCATTCAGCATTTATATAATCAACACCTATCCACCCAGCCAGGCACCCAGCTAGGTGCTAAGCGTCCAGCAATCAGCAAGGCAAATTTGATCCCTGCTCTTGTGGCACTTAGAGACCAGCACATACAACGGTGAACGCACACCACATATAACCTGTGTAGCCACAGCCCTGCTATGTGCACATGTCCACACGGGTACCCTGTACATACAGCCCACGTTCCTGAGTCACCCACACACCTCGGTGCTGGATCAGCTGCACATAATCCACACAGACACAGGCATCATTTACACAGAACCAGGATATCCACACTACCTGTTCCCTAGCCACCTCCTGCGCATGTGTCATTCACACATGGCCAGTGTACACACCCTCCTTAACCTGTGTCCAGGTATTACACACACCCAGCACGTGTCACTCATGTACCTGTTCCTCTTTCTGCCCCGCACAGGCAGCTTGGGAGCCTAAGGTCTCTAAGTGGGTCTGGAGGGGTGGAGGCCAGAGATGCAGGGCCTGGACCCCCATCGCAGAGGAGAAAAGGTGGCCCCTGGCTTCACGGCTGGTGGCCAGGAAATTATAGTCGACACCAAACCAAAGCGGCCCCTTCTCGGGCCAGGTAATCAGGCCTTTCCCGGATTCGGCCTGACAGCTTAAATGTTCTAATTCCGCTGCCAGGGGCCCAGCTCCCCACTCCGTCCACGGCTCGGGCCTCGGCCCTCCACCATAATTGGACCCATGTTTTCATTACCCTGAGATTAGACAGGTCCCCTCCGGGGCCTGGGGGGACGCCTGCAGCTGCACGGGAACCATCCCCTGCACGAACGCATTTACCTGATTATGGAGTTTATTTTACAGCAATTGTCCAGAGTGCTGGAGGCCCCTTCCCCCCCGCCCCCTGCTCCCTGGGCTCCAGAGGCCTCTACCAACCCTGGACAAGTGGTTTCTGCCTAATGTACTGAAGCCGCCTCCCCGCCAGCCCTTCGATCCTGGGGGCCCTGCTGGCCCCCAGCATGGATTGGGTCCCTTTTAAAAAAATCATTTAAGAAACCTGGATGGGTGGGGGAAGGGAAGAACAGTCCAAGAATCTTCTCCTGGGGTACGTATGGGGGTGGGGTCCTCCCTCCAGAGCTGTGTCTCATTCATTCATTCAGCAAGCACGTATTCAGTCCCCGAGTTAGTGGCAACGCCATTGATGGGTGAGGCGGTTCATTCACTCACACAAACTGGATGCCAGAGAAGAATGTGCACAGGGCCACTGCTTTCCCAGAGATCACAGCCAGCGGAGGAGACCGGCAGTTCTCCTGCCATGTGACTTCTGCTTAGGTGAGGCTGCAAGACTTATAGGATGAAACAATTAAGAAAGGGTGTTCGGAAGGGGGGCATTTCAGGCAGAAGGTACAGCAAGTGCAACAGCCTGCAGAGAGGGAGAGCCCGGTGTGTACGAGGAACTGTAAAAAGCTACAGTTCAGAGTATGCGGGGTCTGCCCTGAGGCTGGAGTTAGGGCTCCAGTCACAGAGGGCCTCCCTCGAAATTGCTTGCCCTTTACCCTGAGGACATGGGAGCCATGGGAGGGTTTGGAGCAGGGGAGGGACCCACTGTACAGCATGTGTGAGCGCTCATGTGTGCCAGGCGTGGTTCTGAACACCTTGTGTGTAGCAACTGATCTTATCCACACGTCAGCCCCGTGACGCAAATACTCCAGGCCCACAATCCCTTCTCCACAAGGTTGACATCCTACAACCTTCAGTGATCAAAAGATTTTACATAGGTTTGGTGACCTGAACTAAGGAGAAACTATTTTGGTCTTCATTTCACTACCTGGTATGAATATTCACACATTTTGTTGAAAAAAAAATGTGAATAAATTTCATTATAAGAAATGCCCCAGACCCCATGGGGAGGTTGTACAGTATATGGGGTGTGTTCTGTAATAGACTTTACAATCAGAAAAGCTTTGAAACCCTCCAACTTCACAGGTTTTAGATAAGGGCTTCTGGTATAATCTTTATTTTACAGATGAGGAAACTACAGAACTATGTTAGAGCACCTAACAAGAGCACCTAGCAAGAAAGAGGCGGGCAGTCTGGCTTCAGAGTCTGACCACAGCAGCACACACCCTGTCTTTTGGCTTTTGATGCTCTGAATTGGGGGTCTGGGGCTGCTCTAGGGGTTGGGGGCCCTGGGGAGGGCGTCAGGAGCTGACATGGCTCAGCACTTCCTCTAAACCTGGCCCTGTGCTAGCTATGCCCGTGTCTATGACCTGCAGCTGCACCCAGCTTGCGGGCACAGTTAGTCCCATTTCACAGGTGGAGAAAGTAAGGATCAGAAAGGGGAGGCAACTCGGCCAAGGCCCTGCAACAAGAGGGTAGCAGAGCCGGGAGTGGGGCTCGGGTCTGGAGTAGTCAGAAACCTGCCCTTCCCACTCTCTTGGGACTAGCAAGAGGCGGCCCCAGCCAGGCCAGGTGGGACCAAGGACATGGACTCCAGTAGAAAGCAGATCCGGGTCAAGAGCCCCCCGCTGTCCGGTAGCAGAGCCCCTGTGCTCTAGTGTCACCCCTGTGTCAGCACGCCCACACCCCCAGCAGGGCCGCCTCAGCCTCACTTCTGGCCCATGACTCTTGCCTCCGTGCTCAGCTCCCTCCAGGAAGTCTTCCCTGATTCACTGGCACCAAGCATCTATTTTCTGGATATCTGGGCCCTCCGATTATGCCTTCTTTACTCTCCTTCACTAACCAAACGTGTTTTTAAGCCTTTTTATTCACCTGGCCTCACCAGGCAAGAGATTGTGGGGGGCAGTCCTTCCTTTGGAAGGGGCCTAGGGACCAGCTGCGGAGGCAGACTAAGCCACATTTCAAATCCTGGCGGGGACTTGATAACAGCCACTATGGAAAACAGTATGGAGGTTCCTTAAAAAACTAAAAATAGAACTACCATACGACCCAGCAATCCCACTACGGGGCATATACCCTGAGAAAACCATAATTCAAGAAGAGTCATGTACCACAATGTTCATTGGAGCTCTATTTACAATAGCCAGGACATGGAAGCAACCTAAGTGTCCATCATCGCATGAATGGATAAAGAAGACATGGCATAAATATACAATGGAATATTACTCAGCCATAAAAAGAAACAAAATTGAGTTATTTGTAGAGAGGTGGATGGACCTAGAGACTGTCATACAGAGTGAAGTAAGTCAGAAAGAGAAAAACAAATATCGTATATTAACGCATATATGTGGAAACTTAAAATGGTACAGATGAACCGGTTTGCAGGGCAGAAATTGGGACACAGAAGTAGAGAAAAAAACGTATGGACACCGAGGGGGAAAAGCGGCGGCGGGGGCGGGGGTGATGAATTGGGAGGTTGCGATTGACATGTATATACTGATGTGTATAAAATGGATGACTAATAAGAAAATAAATAAACATTAAAAAAAAAAAAAGAAAGTTAGGCCTTCAACATAGGAATTTTCAGGGCACCCAGTTCAGTTCATAGCAAGGAGTATTGAAAAAAAAAAAATCCTGGCAGGGACAATTATTAGCTGTGTGACCCAGGAAAGTCACTTCTCCAGGTCTCAATTTCCTCATCTGTAAAGTGGGAATAATAATGGCATCTCCCTCACAGGGGTGTTGTGAAGATTAAATGAGCTAATGCTTGTAAGTGCTTCAGCGCAGGGCCTCTACTCCTGACGGCTGCTGCTACGGTTACTCTTAGCTGCCTGGTGCGTCACTGACTCTCAGCAAGTTCCTTATCCTCTGACCATTCCCATCCCTGCTGCCTGACACTTCCCTGTGGGATTTTGGACTTTGCATCCGTACTGAGCACTCATGGCTCCCTGGTCCCTCTCCAAGACCTCTTACCTCCATGCCCTTGCCTGTGCCATTCCTGACACCTGGCATTCCCTCCGCACACCCCACTTATACAGGTCTCAGTTCTACTATTCATTTGTTATTTACACATTCGTTTTTCCACAACAAATGCTTAACACTTGTCTACTTTGTGCCCAGCTCTGGACCAGGTACTTTCACATAAATTATCAGTCCTCATGACAGCCTTGCAAGGGAAGGAGTGTTATCTGCATTTTATGGAGGAAGACACTGGACTCAGAGAGGTTAAGTCGCTTGCCTGAGACAACCCATCTGGCAAGCGGCAGAGCTGGGATTCGGCACTGACCTGCCAGCCTCTGGAGCCCAGCCTTTTACTCTCTGCCCTGCATGTACCGAGGCACAGAGTCAGAAAGCAGGTCCATCAGAGGAAAGCGCTCCTCTGTGCCTGGGTGAGACAGAGGTGAGCAGGAAAAGGTAGCGAGGTGGGTGCACACCGGATTTCCACTGGGTTGATGGACCAGGTGCATTCTGCCAGGAGGACCTGGAGGGAAGATGGGTAGTCATGGAGCTTCCACCAGAGACGGCAGCTGAAAGCTGGGGGCCTGGATGGGACGACCCCCACCTGACTGCGCAATCAATGGGAGCCCTCTTCAACACGGCCACGCCCACCTCCCAGCCCCCTCTCCCAGGCTGGCGTGAGAATAGCTCTGTGATGAAAGAGAGATGGCTGCTTTCCTGCTGTCCTTGCCTGGGAGAGAAAATGAATGGCCCAGTGCTGGCCACTGCAGGAAGGCCCCAAAGAGTTCAGAAACCGACCCCCTCCCCCAGGCTCCTCCTTCCAGGGACCACAGATCTAAGGGGGACAGCCCAGGGGGTCTCAGATCTTCCAACCCCAGACAGAGGCCAGCTCTGGTCACACAGCAGCTGAGAGCAAGGAGCAGATGTGGCCTGGCGAAGGGACCCGGCAGTCAGATGTAGAGAGATGGGAAGAGGGATGGGGGCAGAGAGAGAAAGGGGAGGAAGGGACATAGAGACAGACTCAAGGATGAAGACAGAGAGAGACAGGGAAAAAAATGCACACAGAGATGCAAACAGAAAGAAGAGCCTGGGGAGACTGAAAAGCAGCAGACGGCGGACACACAGGCAGTAAGGGGTGGATGCATTCAGCTGGGGAAGAAGGGCCCTTCGTGACTGTGCACAGAAGGACAGAATGGCAAGGGAACGGTCCTCAGGGGCAGCCAGGGGGAGCCGGGAAGCAGCCTCAGACCGTGTCAGGAGGCTCTGGCTTCATGCTGTGTGGCTCTTTGCCTGACCTTCCCCTCTCTGGACCTCAGTGGACTCACCAGCAATATGGGAGCACTACAGGGCTCCCCTGCTTCTGTTCAGACTCCTGGATCTCTCTAACCCCACTCTGGGGAGCGGAGGGCAGTGATAGGCAAGGGCCTGAGCCTGGGGCTGTGGTAGCACAGATGTGTCCCATCCATGCCCATGGGTGTGGCTCTGGCTCTATCTACTTCAAGGTTCCATCATGTCCATGATGAAGACTGAAGCTTGGGTCACATCCCTGATGGGATGGGAACCCGACCACTTGTGTATCCACATGCCTCTCTCTGGGTCCCTGATCCTACACTGTCTGTGCCATGTCTGTGTACATGGGAGCTTTGAAAAAAGAACCTACCTGAAGGAAGTGAGGTTTGAGATGCACAGACCATTGTCCTGGCCGACCCTCAGGCCCGAACATCCTTTTCCCTTCCTGGTTCTCCCCTACCCCCAGCCCGCTCCCTGAGAGGTGCACAGCTGTTGGCCCTGGGTCCCCTGACCACACACAGAGCTTAATCCCCATGTTACCCTCCAGCCTCATGCCTGGTGTTGAGTCGAGGCCTGGACTGTGAACCCTGACAGCCACCAGGAGCATCTGGAGGACAGACCTGGTAGGAGGCTGGAGGCTACCTCCTGGGAGGAGACGCTGCAGGAGTTGAGAAGCCCAGCCCTAGAAAAGGTGACTCAGCAGAGCACAGTCCGCACTGTAGACCTCAGGGGGTGTCACGGATCAGAGGGAGGAGGGAGCAGAGGTGGGCTGTGGGCCCAGGGTACGGGGTCAGGTTCACCTGGTCAGCAAGGAGCTGAGAAAGCTGGACCAGGCTCGCTGCAGGCAGGGAGCTCCTCAGCCCCAGGGGAGAGCAAGCACAGGCTGCCAGACGCGTCCACAGGATTCCATCACCAGACAAGGGAGACTGGGAGCCTGCCCAAGCCCAATTCTGAGACTATCCTGCCCCTTCACCCAAAAGAGAAGGAGAGAAATCACGGAAGTGAGGCAAGGGCAGCTGCCCCAGGCTCCCAAGTTTCCTGTGTGCCTTTTTTAGACTTTTGCTGATCGCCCGCAGGGCAATAGCTCGAGCCCTCCAGGAGAAGTGATGATGATGATGATGATACGACTACTACTACTACTACTACTACCAGCAAAAGCAGCAGCCTTCGTCGGGTCAGAGCTAACATTCAGCTGGAATGCACTGTTAAGGTCCTGCCAGTTGTAAAAATATTGAAACATGTCCTCACCAGTTGTCAAGTAGACACCGCCCCAAGCATCCTGAGGGCACGCCTCCCTGTCCAGACGCCGGGCCTGAAGCTCCACATTCCATTCTTTGCCCGGCTCTGAGCATCCCCGTGCCTCAGTTTACCTGCAGGAACATCATCCGAAGGGGGTGCCCCGCCTTGGCCGCGGCGGCATCCCCTCCCCCCAGGCCCCTTTCCCGAACCTGAGCCATCCCGGCTCCCTCCCGGGCTGGTGTGAGTGCCCGCCTCCTGCAGGCCCCTCTCCACGGCTGCAAACCCAGCTCATTTGCATGTGGATCGTGCCTGCCACCATGGGTGCTGGGGTCAATTGAAACTCAAGAAAAGAGAAGAAATTTATGCAAAACTGTTGATTGCATTTGTATGTAATGAAATCATCCAATATTCATCTGACTATAGAATCTAATCTGAGAAGAGAACTGAAGGACATGAGTGTCACTGCAAAACCGTAATGAGCCACTGTAGTGATTAAAAAAGCTCTTGAGCCTTCTGAAAATCCAGGCAGAAATAGCGTCTAATCAACTCTGAATATAGGAGGCGAGATTGGGCTGCCGCGTTGCGCACGGCCCGCCACGGGGCTGGCGTGCGCGGTAAACCCTGGCAGCCGCGGTCTGTGGGTGTCAATCGCCCGGCCACAATCAGCCGAGTCCTTGGTGCACAAAGCAATCGCCACCTCTCGCCACGCAGAAGGAGCCCAATCATGGCTGTTGTGAAGAGCAGCTCTGGGCTTCCACACCTGCCTCAAAACCTTGGCCAAAGTCCTCTTCTGGGTTCCTTTTGCTTCTGCCTTTGGGAGGCAGGGAGGGTTTGGGGATCTGGGACTGTCATGCCTGGACACACCTAGGGCCCATCCTGCCCAAGGGAGGCAGAGGCTCTGTGTTTCTCAGGAGCCCTGGCTCATCACTGAAATGTCACCTCCTCCATGCAGCATTCCCTGACTACCCCATCGAAACTGGCAACCTCCCACCAAACCTACACACTGAGTGCTTTTCCCTTACCCCTGCTTTATTCCCCTTCATAGCACTTATGCCTGGCCTTGTGTTACTTCTTTCTCTCTCTAATGTCTGCCTCTTCCAAGTAGACTGTAAGCTCCATGAGGGCAGGGACTTTGTGGTGGTTTATTCACTGTGGGGTGTGGAGAACCATGCTTGACACGTAGTAGATGCTCAATAAATATTTGTTGAATGAATAAATCAGTTTCAACAAAGAGCCAAACCTACTTTTTCAATCATTCATCAAATGCTTATTGAGGACACAGCGTGTGCCAGGCTTTGTTCTGGCACTAAGCCCGTGCAGGTGAATAAGACAGACCTGCCCACTTGGAGCTCACAGTCTGGGCAGAATACAGGCATTGAAGATGTTAGGTATAATCAAATGGGATGGTGCAGTGCTGGGGACAGACGACTGGCTGTGGGGAACCGCCAACGGAGGGTATGAATCCCATCTGGGGAGGCCAGGGAAGGCTGTCTGGAAGCGGTGACATTAGGTTGAGAGCTAAAGGATGTATAGGAGTGAGCCAGGTGGGGCAGGGTCTGGAGTGCCCCAGGCAGGGGGAATGGCGTGTCCCTGAAGCGACAGGCACGTGTGGGCACCTGAGAGAAGTCACAGCCAGAGCCAGCTGGAGCCAGAGGAAGGGAGAGCCTGCTGTGAGGTGGGATTGGAAAGACGGTCCAAGTCAAACCTTGCAGTTAAGACCTGGGGGTGAGAATCTGGGGCTTTTGTCTGGAGGGTATAGGGAGCTGTGAAGGGGAGCAGCACGATTTGCATTTTGAACAGTTCACCATATGGACAACAGGTCGGAGGGGCCTCCACCGTAATGAAGGAACGAAGGAGGTGATTCAGTTATCCAGGCGAGAGGGAGCTATCCAGCTCTTGAGCAGGGCATGGCAAAGGCTGGTTTAAGATGATTAATCTGACAGAGGAAGGAAAACCAGGTGGGAGGCAGAAATCAGCCTGGCAGCCGTTCATTCATTCATTCATTCAGCATTTAACAGATATCTCGGTGTGGACGATGCTCTCCTCCACATTCTAGTTTATACTTTCCAATCTGCTCCGGGTTTGGCTACCAAGGTGCCGATTATTAAAATGGGCTTTAAAGTTGGGGTCAATATGTTCGAGAACCCAAGGGACTCCGTGGGTCAGGAGGCTGGTTTCTTTGGCCTGGACTTCCTGACATCAAAGAGGCCCTGTGGTCACTTGCCTTCCTTCGGCCTTAAATTCATTATCACGACAAAGAGGGAATCAAACAGGATGATCTCCAAGGTCCCTCCCTCCTCCCCAAACCCTACAGTTTTATGTCCCATGAAGGCATAATGACACTGCCAAGCCCAGTGGATTAAAAATCCTGCCATAGGGCTTCCCTGGTGGCGCAGTGATTGAGAATCTGCCTGCCAATGCAGGGGACATGGGTTCGAGCCCTGGTCTGGGAAGATCCCACGTGCCGCGGAGCAACTAGGCCTGTGAGCCACAACTACTGAGCCTGCGCATCTGGAGCCTGTGCTCTGCAACAAGAGAGGCCACGACAGTGAGAGGCCCGCGCACCGCGATGAAGAGTGGCCCCTGCTCGCTGCAACTAGAGAAAGACTTCGCACAGAAACGAAGACCCAACACATCCAAAAATCAATCAATCAATAAATAAATTAAAAAGAAATCCTGCTATATGGTAGACTCCACTGGGCAGCCTGGGGCAGGTGGGCAGGTAAGCGGTAGGGAAATCTGGGATCAAGTCCCAGCTCTGGCACTCACTTATGCTGTTAATGCATGAGTTCTTCCCTCTCTGGGCCTCAGTATCCCCTTTTGTACAATGAGGGAGCTGCCTAGAAGTAAGGAGCCCCGCCACCCAGACCTGAGACTGGAGTCCCAGCTCTAACCCTTACTGCCATCCTGTGACCTTGAGCAAGTCAGCCTTTCTAAGGTCTCTCCTGTAAAACAGGGGTTACTGTGAGAATTAAATTAGATAATGTAGCTCGGAATAGAGGAATCGCTCAGTAAACGGCGCTGCTGTGATGGATGGGCCCATGTCTGCCCGGGTGGGTGGGCCAGGACTGGGCCTTCCTGCCGCCTCCACAATGACTCCATTTTACCAGCAACTGGGATTCACTGGGTCGAATTCGGGGGCTTAGTGGGTAGATTTGGGTAGAAGGAGCCAAATGCCTTTATGTCCCACTGGGGATGCAGGGGGGACTCTGCTGGGACTCTAGCTTGAGGCTCTGTTAGCAATGGTGCCACAGTCAGCTGACCAGGGTGGGAAGATTTTCTGGTCACAGTAAACGAGACCTCCTCCTTCCTCCGGGAACATTTTTGAATGGCAGCTGCTCTCCTCCCTAGATCCCCACTCTGGAAGCCATGTTTTGACTTTCAGGACCGCCCCCCCACCAACACCAATTGTGTGTTGGGTCTAAGATGTGAGCAGAGCTTGGTGGGCTGCCTCCTATAGCGGTGGGAGGGAGAATGAGGTTCAGTCTCACAGGCATCCCTGGGCACTACCTCTGCGCCAGCCTTGTGCTGACGGGAGCCCGGTGCAGAAGACAGTCCATGGGAAACATAGTCACAAAGGGAAACACAAGAGGGAAAGTGCTGTGAGCCTTGAGAGTTTGGCACCGGGGCAAAGGGAGACCACATCTGATTGGGAGGTGAGTTCCTGGAAGGCTTCCTGTAGGAGGTGTCTGTAGGATGGCCAGGATGTCTCTGTCTCTATCAAAAAAATTTTTTTTAAGTATAGGAAAAAAAAAAAGACAGAAAAGAAGGTAACAACCACTTCTATTTTCACAACCCCAAGTTACCACACTGTCAAGTTCTCAGCTATATTTATATATGTGAGATGACATTAGGTATCCTTTAAGTCATCCCCCCACCGCCCAGTAGCAATCTACCATTATGAATTTGGAAAGTATACCTTCACAACCCTCCCTTTAAAAAGACAATTTTATAATGCAAAATAAAGACAGGCATAGTTTAAAAAAGAACTGCTTTGTGTTCCAGTCATTCTAATTTACATAAGTGGTGTCACACTTTTTATATGACTCCGTTTGCTTTTTCCGCTGCCCCTTAGAATATGTTTCGGGAGCCCTGTTCTTATTGAAACATACGGCCCTGACTCATCATTGCATTGGGTGGATGCACCGCATTTACTTATCCCTGGAATGGGTAGGGTTTCCACGGATGCAGATAATCAAGGGATGACACTCGAGATAGATGGAGCAACAGCAGCAAAAGCATGGGATAGGGAGGCTGGGGCCCATCTGGGGGCTGGCAGGGGTCCAGGGTGCGGGAGCACAGGGCCCTTGAGGGGGGAGCTGGGGGAGGTCCCATGCCTCAGGCCAGGAATCTGCAGTTGGCATGCTGGACATCTGGGATTGTGGGGACAGGCCCCCCCTTAGAACCACCCGCACGGCCTTCACAATAATTCCACTTATCCACTCTCCAAGTCCTCCCTGGGGAGGCCTCTGTTACTCTTTCCATTAATTGTCTCATTAATGACCCACTGAAGTCAAGTACCCATTGTTCTCCCGGGCCTGGGGCAGCCTCCCTGGCTTTCTCCCCCCGGGGATTCGTAAACGTCTTTCCTTCCCCTGCTTTCTTTTGGCAGGCGCCCTTATCTGGTCCCTGCAGCCCTGGCCCGGCTGGTGCTGCCTCTTCCTCCACCCACACCCTGCGCTGCAAACCCGGGAGCCCCGCAGGGCAAAGCCGCCCTCCTGGCTCACTCTCTCCCGCTCTCTGTCTCTGCCTGCCTTGCTTAGCCCGCGTCTAGGTGTGTGTCTCTTTCCATTTTTCTTTTCTTTCTTTCCTTTTTATTTTTTTAAACCATCTCTCTGTGTTTCTCTCCCTGGCTTTCTGTCGCCTTCTCTCTTTGTGTGTACTCCTCTAGCTTCCTCTGTGTGTCTGTCTCTGCTTATCCAGTGTCTCTCTTTAGGAATACTTGTTAATGGTCTCATTGTCACCATCTGTTGCTGTTTCTGTCAGTCTCTACCTGCTGATCCCTGTGCTTGTACACGTGCAGGGGTGCATGCGGGCGTGCGTGTCTTTGTCTCTCTCTGATTCTGCCCCTCTCCCTCCCTCCCTCTGGCCCTGCGTGCATCTCTCTGTCTCTCCCTGTCTGTCTCTGTCTCCCTCTCTCCTCTCTCTGACTCACCTCTCCCTGCTCACCCGTCCTCCCTGGAGGGTCTCTGAACCCTGCTGATTGACTATTGTCCTGTTCCAACCCCTGCCTCACCGCCACTGCTTGCTCACCCACTGGGTCCTTGACACCCACAAAGGCCAAACCGCCTCCCTCCCTCGCTTCTCTCCGAGGTTACAGCTCTGGCTTCCCTGGGATGACAGCCTCGGGGGTGTCAGCTCTAGGAGTAGGCGGGAGGTCCCACAGCTCCCAGATTTTGGGATTCATGCATCGGTACAGTAAAAAAAAAAAAATGGAGGGGACCAACAGAAGGTGACCAACTGTTGAGTTTTCTAAGCGAGGACTTTTTTTTCTTCTTGGTATTACCAACTTCTTACCATTCCATTACAGAAAGAATATTTTAACACCAAAAACAAAAGTAGGAAGAGCAAGATGTAAAAATACAGAATAGGGGCTTCCCTGGTGGTGCAGCGGTTGGGAGTCCGCCTGCCGATGTGTGGGGGACATGCGTTCGTGCCCCGGTCCGGGAGGATCCCACATGCCGCGGAGCGGCTAGGCCCGTGAGCCATGGCCGCTGGGCCTGCGCGTCCGGGGCCTGTGCTCCGCAGCGGAAGAGGCCGCAGCGGAAGAGGCCGCAGCGGTGAGAGGCCCGCATACCACAATAAAATAAAATAAAATAAAATAAAGAATACAGAATAGTCCTTTAAGTTAAATAAATTTAACTTTATGGAAACATTTGCTACATTGCCTTTGTCTTACTTATTTTGCCTCAAATGGGTGTAAATGTTGTCAGGGAGCAGCAGCGGTTCTCTGGCTGAGGTGGAAACCACTGATCTTGTCCAAGCCCTTCCTTGCTACCCATAGGGAAGTGGCAGGACCTTTACTGATGGTGGAAAGGGCAAAACTGGGACAGCCCACGAGCTCTCACTGGCCACTTCAGCACCTCACAAGGTCCTTTCTAGCTCCTCTGGTCTCTTACTTAAAATAATGTATGGAGGTGGGCAGACACCAGACTCCCTGTGTTCTAAGTCTTCCTCTGGTCTGTGTGTCTTTGAACAAGTAACTTAACCTCTCTGTGCTTCATGTTTCCTCATTTCTAAAATGAGCAAACTAATAATCTCTAGAGTTGCCTAATACATAGCAAAAGCCCAGGACTTGTTATTCTTAAGAGCAAAGAGGGGGTGATTTCAGCTGATGCCGAGGGCAGCCTGGGATTAGGGAAGGAAACGTCTCCGCCTTTCTTCAGAGATCCCATCTAACATGCTCAGGCATCGCAAGCCCAGGAGCCAACACTCTTGTCACCGAAGCTGACACTCCCAGTAGGAGCACAGGCGAGCCCGCTCAGGTGGCGTTCGTGGCCGCAGGCGCCAGCAAGGGTAGCCTGGGTGGGAGAGGAGTATGGTGGGTGCCGGGGATCCTGGACGCTTGGGAGGAAGCCGTTAGGAGATGCCCAGAAACTCCCGAGGCGAGGTTGGAGGTCTCAGCAAGCAGGTGAGAGTAATTACAGAGAAACTTTGGGTTACTGATACAAACTGACTTCATTTGTATTCAAGGCCTGGCAGGCCCATTACAATCGGACAAACATTTCCTTAACACCTGCTCTGCGCCCAGCACTGTGCTAGTCAGGGGAACGAAGGTTAAAAATCAGGGGGCTTCCTTTCAGGGGACTTACACAAGGCTCACCTAGTGCCAGTGGTGCTCTGCCTCAGAGGCAGGGCCAGACACCCCAGCAAGGTCCACTTGGGACACGTGCCACATCTGTTCCCGGGGTCGCACCACTCAAGGGTGGTTCACACCACTCAAGGGTGCACCCAGAAAGGAAAGCAGAGCACTTTGCAGCCAGAACTGACAGGACCTGGTGACTTACTGGATGAGGGGGTGAGGGAGGGGGAGCACAGGTGGCTCCTGATGTCCCGGCTCGGCACCTGGGTGGAGGTGATGCCATTCCAAGGAAACGCAGGACAGGGAGCAAGCCTGGGGGGCACGTGCAATCCAAGCAGGGCCGGCGGAGTTCGGGTGCATGAGGCCCATCCAAGTGGAGATGCTCAATACGCATACGCAGGTGGCAGGAAGAGGAGGAATAAAGAAATGGATAGGTTGGTGCAAGGAAGGATGCGGGACCAAGGCCTTTAAAGGTTAGAAATTTTGCCTACTGGGTTGCGCAGGGATTTAAAGGAGCACACACCAGGCAAAGAAAAGAGCCCAAGAAAAGACATGGAGGTGAAAGAAAGCAGCACAAAATGTTAGAAAAGCTAATAATTCCATTCAGCATAGGCACTAGCTGTATTAATAGAGTAGTCGTGGGAGGTGTATCACAGCTAAAGAGAGAGACTGCAGAAGTTACTGAATGCCAGGGAGAAGAGTTTGGACATAATTCAGCAGGCAATGGGGAGCCATGGAAGGTTCTGGGGTAGAAGAGTGACATCATAAAGGCTATGTTTCAGGTTGATCTAACCTAACAGCACAGGATGGATTAAAGCAGAGACTAGGGACTTCCCTGGTGGCACAGTGGTTAAAGAATCCGCCTGCCAATGCAGGGGACACCCGCTGGAGCCCTTGTTCGGGAAGATCCCACATGCCGCGGAGCAACTAAGCCCGTGCGCCACAACTACTGAGCCTGCGCTCTAGAGCCCGCAAGCCACCAACTACTGTGCCCGCGTGCCACAACTACTGAAGCCCACGCACCTAGAGCCCGTGCTTCACAACAAGAGAGGCCACCGCAATGAGAAGCCTCCACACCGCAACGAAGAGCAGCTCCCATTCGCCACAATTAGAGAAAGACTGCGAGCAGAAACAAAGACCCAACGCAGCCAAAAATAAATTAAAAATACAAACCAAAAAACAGAAACCAGAAGAAAGGAATATAAGAGACAAGGATCATCACTCATTTATTCATTCAACAAAAAGTAACTTCCTCTCTGCCGAAGCAACCCTTCTCAACCTAATGCTAATATGTATAAAATAGATAACTAATATAGGAACCTGCTGTATATATATATATAAAACTAAATTAAATTTTAAAAAAAGCAAAAAACCCCCACCAAGTCACCTAGTGTTAATATTGCACAGAAAGAAAGAGTAAATGGGTTCTACTAAACATATCAGTATTATCAATAAATATAAACGGGTTGAAGTCACCTATTGAAAGGAGTCTCATATATACAGACAATAGAACATTTTTCAGCATTAAAAAGGAAGGATAGGGGCTTCCCTGGTGGCGCAGTGGTTGAGAGTCCGCCTGCCGATGCAGGGGACACGGGTCGTGCCCCGGCTCGGGAAGATCCCACATGCCGCGGAGCGGCTGGGCCCGTGAGCCACGGCCGCTGAGCCTGCGCGTCCGGAGCCTGTGCTCCGCAATGGGAGAGGCCGCAACAGTGAGAGGCCCGCGTACCACAAAAAAAAAAAAAAAAAGTAAAAAAAAAAAAAGGAAGGATATTCTGACACACGCTACAACATTATGCTAAGTTAAATACGCCAGTCACAAGACAAATACTGTGTGATTCCATTTATATGAGATACCTAGAGCAGTTAAATTCAGAGCCAGAAGGTAGAATGGTGGTTGCCAGGGGCTGGGGGAGGAATGCGAGTTGTTTAATGGGTTCAGAGCTTCAGTTCTACAAGGTGAAAAGAGTTCTGGAAATTGGTTGCACAACAATGTGAATGTACTTAACACTCGTAACTGTATACTTTAAAACGGTTAAAATTGGCAAATTTTATGTAATGTGTATTTTACAACAATTAAAAATAAAGATAAAAATAAGGAGTTTTAGAATGGTTCATAGAACAAAACCCAACTCTACAAAAGAAATACACCTGAAATACTGACTCAAAAAGGCTAAAAAGAAAGGAATGGGAAAGATACACCAAGCAAACTTAAACAAAAGGAAAGCAAGGGCTGTGATCTTGATATATGACAAGACAGAACTCAGACTCCTGGCACTGAATGGGGCGAAGAAGATAAGAGTCAGACTATCTCTGCAGCACCACAACACACCAGCGCTTTCACAGAGCAGAAATTACAGGAAATGCAAGAAGAAATAGAGATGCTCGTTAGCAGAAGGCTAAAACATACCACTTTCAGCCCAAGTCTCATCCGGGGTCAAAAAATCAGTAAAAATACAGAAAATCCAAACAACATAATCTATAAAATACATTTCCTGTAGATGTAACAAAACTTGTACTCCCCCACCAAAATAGAGAATACACCTTTTCATACACATCATGAAAACTGACGATTATTAGAGCAAAAGAAATTGCAAAGCTTCGTCCAATGGTTTCTATGGGATAAAGGATGTAGAAGAACTTTGAAAATGAAAAAGCACCTAGCCAACATTAGGTACTGAGGCTGTCAATACTATTATTGTTGTTATTATCATTATTCACTGCTGGGTGATCTTTCCGCTCTCTCCCTGGTTCTATGACACGTTCTAGAGGAGTCTGTCAAACAGGGGAGGTATAAATATGTAATCTTTACTGGCTCCATAAGAGCTACCATTTCTTCATTGTTTACTATGTGCCAGCCACTGTACTGTTTTACATGCAGTCCTTTAGTAGAAAGAGCTGTCTGTTTTATCAAAGCGAGCTTTCTGCTTCTCTTATATCACCTTCAGGGCCCACAAGTGTGCTGGGTGCGTTCTGAGTAGGCGCTCAGTGAAGAGTTACAAACTGAAGCACCCTGATCAAGGAGCCCACTTTGAAGTCAGATCTGAGTCTCAAACTTCACTTTGGCACTCACTACCTGTGTGACTTGGGCAAGTTAAATACCCTTTCTGAACCTCAGTTTTCCAATACGTAAACACAGATAGGAGTAATACCTACACCAACTAGGATTGTTCGGAAGTTTAAATGTAGTAATTGCATGTAAAGTGTTCAGCATGGTACCTGGTCCACAGAGACACTTAATATACATTAGTCTGCGGCTGACTAGAATCTACCAAAGAGATAAAGAGCAGAACTTACCAAAGAGATAAACTTAGACTAGGGGTTCTTTTTTCTCAAAAAAAAAAATTTTTTTTTTTTAAGTAGAAACATCTTCCAGTGCATGTGAAATGATTTTTTAAAATATCATATGAGTGATAGTAAAATAAGTTACAGTACATTCTTATTGTGGAATACCGTAGGAATACTGTATTACAATGAAAAAGGATGAATTTTATCTACTTGTTCACACATGGCTATGAGATGGCCATGATATGCTGGGAAAAAAACCAGCAAGCTTCAAAACAGGAACAGAATAGTTCCCATCCTTGTTTTTTAAAAATTATACATGCATAGAGAAAGGTCTGGAAGCATATACATCTAATTGTTAAAGGGAGTACGATTCAGGACTTGTGATAAGTGTCTCTTTTAACTTCTCACATACCTTTCTTTTGTAATTTTAACACACACACGTAGAAGAAAGAAGAAAAAAATAAACAGAAAAGAAAAGTTCTCAAATTCCCTTTGGCCTGTATTTTTCGTGGGACTTTGAAAGCCGTTGAACTGAATAGAGGAGGTGGTTAATTCTTCTGGCAAGTGTGAGAATTTCCATACCCAGCTTTTCTTTTTGAAAGAGAGAGACTGAAGGAGGGAGAATGAATTGCTCCAGCATTACTCATTCCTCAGCACATCCAAACAGGTAGTCTCACTCTTGTCCCTGCCACCACTGCAGGCCTGACACACAGAGTAGCAGAGAAACTCTCTGATAAATGTCAACTGAAATAGAGCAATCAGCTGAAAGCCATTTGCTGAGCTGTCTGACTGCTCTGGGCTCCAGGTTTTCCTTTATTCATTTATCATGATATACGGCTTTGGCCAACATACACACAGGAGAGAAATTGTTGACATGTGGAACCCAAGTACAGAAAATCTTTCATTCCCGCCTCCTCCCACACCCCTACCCCCCCTCCCCGGTCTGTTCACCAAATAAGTTTTTGTTTATTTAAAGACTACAGAGGATTTGGCTGTTAAGAACCAAATGCCTTTGGAGTGGAGTTACAACATAATTTATCATTTCCTCTGTTTATTAAAAAATCCTGCATCTTTGAGAAGCACATTTGCAGTGATTGGGGGATTTCGGCCACTCACAAAAGACTGCTGCAAAGCCCCTGCCATGTGGCTTACTCCAAAAAAGGCTCCTTGATTGCTATTTCTATCCCTGTCCCTCCCCCAGCTGACTTCCGATCGTGTGATGGCTGCTCAGGGCTGGTGAATGGGGTTGGACTGAGGACAGGTAAGCGGGGCAGGAGATTATGGTTCGCTTCTTTCATCTTTGACCTAATTCTGACCTTGAATCCCGCTGGCTGTCCTGCAGCTGCTCTGCCAGTACAAGCAGAGGGAGAAGTGCAACCCTATTACCTCTCGCACAGGACAGAGTCTGAGAGGAGTCAAACAGCAATTGGATGCTGCTTCGAAGGGAGGCAGCCAGGCCCTGCTGCTGCCAGAGTGGGTTCCTTTCTAAGGGCAGACATCTGGCAGAACTGGAATAAACTTCCCACCTTCCACCCAAGACATCATAGACAGCAGCTCAGGCCCGTGACCATGCACCTCTCAAAGACAGGGGTCACATCTCACCCATCTTTGTATTCCCAGCACAGAGCACAGTACCTGGCACAAAGTTGGTGCTCACCGTTTGGGACAGCAGCAGGACGAAGTGGGAGGAGCACAATTGAGATCAGGCCTCAGTGTGACTCCCAGGTCTGCCAGTTGCTAGCTGTGTGACCCCAAGCAAAAAATCTTAACCTCTCTGAGCTCTCCCCTCTCTGTAGAATGAGACTGACAATGAATAATGAAACCCTCTAACACTTTGGGCAAGTTATCTAATATTGTCAAGTCTTAGTTTTCCTATTTGTAAAATGGAGATAATACGCATCTTGTGAGTTTACTGTGAAGATTAAAAATATTACCTAGAACTGTATCTAGCTCATGATGGCTATATTATGAA
Source organism: Lagenorhynchus albirostris (assembly GCF_949774975.1). Lineage (NCBI taxonomy): Eukaryota > Metazoa > Chordata > Mammalia > Artiodactyla > Delphinidae > Lagenorhynchus > Lagenorhynchus albirostris. The sequence continues at coordinate 12,607,995 of NC_083101.1, forward strand.
TGCATGAATGAACAAAAGAACAAAGGAAAAAAAATTACTGGGGGGAAAACCTAACTTAACCTAGTACCCAAAGATGAGCCACAATAAACCACTTGTCCATCAATAACAGGTAGGCTCTGGGGACAGGGATCTCATTACCAAGTAAATGTTGAGGACAAAGGAAAGAGTAGAAAATGACAGAATAACTGTGTTAAGACCAGAAAGAAAGGAAAAAGCCAGCATTTGTTGAGTAGCTACTACGTGCAATTCATTCACAGTACATTTGAATGCCTACTATGTTCCAGGCATTATGCTAACTTCTAAGGAAACTAAAAATATACAGACTAATTACCAAAAAGAACAATTAAGGTTCAGATAAAAGCAGTGGACAGTGCTAGAAGAGCCAATAACAGGCGTCCTAGGTTGGGGGAATAAACGAAGACTTCCTCAAGGAAGTGCTATCCAAGCTGAGAGCCAGGGATGAACAGGACCAGCCACGTGAGGAGTGGGAGAATGGTCCAGGCAGAGAAAAGAGCACGTGTGATGACTCGGAGGCAAAAGCGCTGCTCTGGATGCTTACACATAGGTACTCAGAGATCATTAATTCAGACTGAGTCCATCCTTTCCTTTGCGGTTGTTATTCTTTCCAATCAATTTATTTAGATTTTATTGTTTGGTTAGAAAATGGGCCTCTAGCAAAGGTATCCAGGCACAGGTGAAGGCCCACATTGGCCCAAGCAGAGTTCAAAGGTGGGGACAGGGCCTGACTAATTGTTTGAAAAGGAGGCTACCAAGGTGAGGTGCAGGCAGTGCCAAGCCTGCCAATGGTCCTGACAGCTCGGTGATGTCACAGTCAAGGCAAATGGCCCGAGGAAAGGCCCTCTGTCAGCAACAGAGACTCTCTGAGGGCCACCCAGGCCAGAAGGTCCAGAGCAGATGGGGTGGACAGGGGACAGGAGGAAGGGAATCAACAGTATCCCACTGGAAGGCTGGGCCTTCCAAGGACTGACAAGTGCGTGGGGACAGCCTTCCGTGTGGATGGGGTAGAGAGGTGCCAATTTGCCACCCATGGGACCTACTAGAAACTGGGCTTGGGAGCACTGCTGGCCCCTGGGGGATTTTCATCCAAGGAGTTCTCTGGTTTTCACTGCCAGATGTCTGTCCAGCTCTGCAACTGTGTCGTCGGCCATTTGGCTGATCTGCAGAAACACAAAATGAGACAACCTGATAACTGGGGCTGAGAAGGGGAGGGGAAGAAATATTCCAGAACTATGAAAGGTTATCTGGGAAATAATAATGGTGACAAAAGCTCACATGAATTGCATCCCAGCCAGGCACTCTACTAGAGAACTGTGTATACGTGCTCTTAGTGACTCCTAACGGCAAGAAATGGATACCATGAGATGGTATTATCATTCCCATTTCACAGAGGAGGAAACTGAGGCAGTTGAAATCACTTGTTCAGGATACGCAGCTAGAACGCAGCAATGACAGACTTTAATCCCAGGTAGTCTGATTGCACAGCCCCAAATAGTTAACTATTATTACAGAGTACAGAGAAGCCAGTCTTATCTGTCCCTTAATGAACATCTAGAATTTCCTACATGAGCCTCAGACACTCTGCTATATAAAGCCCTCATACCAATTAATAAGGAGAATATTAAGATCCCAAGAGACAAGCAGAAAAAAAGTACTGAAAAAAGCTGAAGTACCTCTGGTTAACAAACATGGAAAATTCAATAGACACTGAAGAAGTGCAAATTAAAACAAGACATAATTTAGTTACCATAGTTAACAAAATTTGATGTTGTGGTTTTTAATTATAATATTCAATGCCAGAGCTATGGTGAAATGGATAAACTCACATATCACTGATAGGAATTCAAATTGATGCAAATGTTCTTATTACCATTTTTTAACCCCAAACTCTCTCAACTGGGAAATTACCACACAAATGGAATCTGAGAAAATGTTCTTAAGTTCTATATGCAAAGATATATACCAAAGCTTATAATCATAAATCAGAAAATTTAAAATGACAGCACATGTAATTGAATACATACAGCTGTTAAAAAGGGTTAAGACTGTCTATTTCTCATGGAGAGGGTATAAATATAAATAACATTCCAGTATATAGCTCTGAAATGTCTGTTTTATAACAAGCCTGGATTGCTTTTGTAATCAGAGAAAAAGAAATAATGTTTCAAGATATTATTTATAATATCATGGAAACATGCTCATGTTACCCTTGAATTAAAGAAAAAGCAGAATACAAAATGGGTATATACGTAGTAGAAATGATCTCAAATATGTTAAAAATACAAGTATTTTTTAAACTAAAAGAAAATGTGTCAAAATGTTAATAGTGATTATCTTTTAGTGATGGGAAGACAGGAAATGGATTATTCATGTCGGTATCTGTCACATTTAGCATAAAACTTAGTACATAGCAAGTGCTCAGGAAATATTTGCTAAATGAATCATTATTCGTTTTCTGTGCTTTTCTATATTCTCCACATTTTCTGCAATAAACATATACTCCCTCAAAGAATGAAAAACAAAACACAGTACAGAATTTAGTGAGTGTTGCAGCCTCCCTCTCATGTCTAAAGGGACCTCAGGCAGGAAGCCTCAGGCAGGAAGCTTTGAAGGGGGCTGCGTGGTGCCCAGGATCTGTGTGCTCAGCCGCACAGCGGCTGTGTGACATCTTTATTTGCAGACCACAGGCCCTGGCCAGGAACTGGGAAATAAATGCACTGGAAAGGATTTGGAGCAATTGGTTCCAGGCAGGGAGACAGCCAGGTTCTTGCCATAGCAGCAGCTGCACATTTTGGAGTGGGGAGAACAAGGCTTTCCACTGGGGCTGTTGGGCACTCCGGAACAGGACCAGCTTGAAACAGCCGCTTGGGCCTCCTCACTCAGCCGACACAAACCCTTGGCAGGCTTCTTGTGCCCCCACCCTGAGCAACCGCCTTGCATGGGGTGTGGCGTGGTGCCCAGCAGCACTTCAGCACCTGCAGGGTGGCAGCCTGGGATGGCCAGGAACGAGGGCTGCAAGCCTCCTCTGGAAAAATGGTGTTTGGGGCCAGAGACTGGGACTGGGGGGAGGAAGAGTACCTACAGGAACAATCTGATAACATGCGTCATGGGTTAAATTCTCAGTGGGGTGACAATGTGCAAGTTCCCACTTTGAGTCTCAGTTTCCTCATCTCTCAAATGGGGATGCTACTCCCTTCCTCAGAAAGTAACTGTGAGGGTTAAACAAAATCATGAATATACAAGTACGTTTAAACTGGTTATTTGCTATGCAAATGTTGCTTGTGTTACTCTGATTTTTACTATCACTTTCTGACTTCTTTTCAAGTTAATCAATTGATGAAAATATTTACTAACTCTCTGCCATATTATAGGCACAAAGTGCCCTTGGGACAGTCCACCTGCAAGTTCATCTTTTCCATCTTAAAATAACGATGATTAACAACAACAAGGATACCAACAACAGCATCTATTTACTAGGAGCCCAACACTGGGCTAAAAACTTTACATGCATTATTTCACATAATCCTCAAAATGTATGAAATACTATTATTATCTCCCTTTAATATACTGTGAATATTAATGATTTCACCTGACAGTTGCACAGTAGTTCACACTATGCAGAAATGTTTTGTCCTCTGTTACTTCATTCAAATCCAACAATGTTACATACCTATACTATAAGGCAGGTGGGGCAGGTATTATCCCCATTTTACAGAGGAGTAGACGAAGGCATAAGATGTTAACTAACCTGCCCAAGATCACATAAAAAGTCAGTGGTATGACTGAGCCAAGAACTCACCTACCCCTGATTGCCAGTTTAATGCTGCTACTCCCTTTGGGGAGCCCACAGAACCTGGCCTAGTCCTTCCTCATTCAAGGGCGGCTGTGCTAGACTCATTAAAGCAGTTAATCCCGTTCCCATATTCAAAGCCATAAGGTTGAGAGAGAGAGGAGTAGGATGGCAAAGAGGGCAATTACTGAAGACCGGCAACCATACTGGCTACTTTAAAGTGTGTTGCGTCATTTGGTCCTCTTACCAATCCTGTGAGATAGGCATTACTTCTCCCACTTTACAGATGAGGAAACGGGCCCAGAAAGGTGAAGCCGTTTGCTGACCTTAACAGCTGAGAAGTGAAAGAGCTAGAATTCGAATCCAGCCTAGTCTGACTTCAGAGCAAGAGCCCTTTCCATTACAACATGCTGCCTCATAAAGATGATAACGTCATCATCAACATCATCGTCACGGTCATGGTCATGATCATCATCATCATCACGTTGGCTCCTTATATGTTCAGGAAAATGAAAGGCAGAGACAGAAAAGGGAGACGGGTGAGAGCACACAGTACACCCCTGGGGCAGCCCTGGGTAGCAAAGCTCAGAACGCCCACAGTGCCGGTGGGTGTTGCTCCCACCCACTGCCTCACTCAGTCCAGCCTTCCTGCCTGCCTGCCTGCATAGTCTGCTAGGAGCCCTTCAGCCCCACTAGCACCCAGCTTCACTTCAGAGAGGCTCTGTTTCTCAGAAAAAAGCGGCAATGAAAGGATCTTGGCCAGATTTACTAGTGGTTTCTGCCAAGTGCTTTAATGTTCAGCAGACCCATTTATAGCAAACTAAAGTGAAGGTGAAACAGCAGGCTGACAGATGTCAGAGTCCCAAGTGGGAAGACCCTGGTCCTTCTTCAGAGCTGGCCTGGGCTGGGGGTTGGGAAGGTTGTAGAGGAGAGGTGGGGATCAGACGTGACTGCAGGAATAGGACCTACAACGGAATCCTTTTATTCTTATATACCAAAGATGAAACACTTTTATAATACAGTTTAAAAAAAATCTGACTCAAAAGAATTTTGGAAATTAAAAAAAAAAAGAAAATTTCACAAAGAATAAAATTACAATTGTTCATAATCCAAATGACCACCATTAACATTTTAAAGTAAATAAGCTGCCAACTTTTTCACATACATGATACTTTTTCATTATAAAAATGGATTATAGTGTAACCTACCTTAAAAAAAATACATTCCAAAAGCATTTACTGCATCTGTAAAGTATAACTGTCTATATAGAGAGATTCCAGTGAATGGATGTAAAACAAGCTATTTTCCTACTATCAGAAATTTAGACAGTTTCCAGTTTTCTATTATACATAATACATCAATGAACACTGCTGTAGATAAGATTCTTGATAACTTATTTTATTTATTTATTTATTTTTTTGCGGTACGCGGGCCGCAGTGGTTGAAAGTCCGCCTGCCGATACAGGGGACACGGGTTTGTGCCCCAGTCTGGGAAGATCCCACATGCTGCGGAGTGGCTGGGCCCGTGAGCCATGGCCGCTGAGCCTGCGCGTCCGGAGCCTGTGCTCCGCAACGGGAGAGGCCACAACAGTGAGAGGCCCGCGTACCGCAAAAAAAGGATAGGATATACATATTTTTATTAGCTCCTCAAGTGACTGGAATGCTGTGATGATAGATTAGATTAGATTATTGTTCAACAAGTATTCACTCCTTCCCCCAGACCTCCATGAACATATATACTTCCCTGCCCCAGTGGTGCTGGGCTTGGCCCGTAAGATCTGCTTGGCCTGTGGGTTGTGACAAGAGCAGGTGCTTAAAATGTACTTGAGGAGCTGGGCTCTTGGCATCTGCCGTTGCCATGAAAAGATGCCCTGGGAAGCTTGCTGACTCCAGAAGATTGGAGAGGTGTACAGCAGACTTGAGCCCCACCCAAGACCTGAAGGCAAGTACACTGAGCCCAGCCTAGAACAGCTACATCCCGGCTGACCCATGGAAACAAGAATAAGAAATAATGCTTGACATATAAGTCACTGAGCTTTGAGGTACTTTGCTACATGGCATTCTTGTGGCCACGGATGACTGATAAAGATGCAGAGCCAATGTGGGAACCTCTGGATGTGTTAAAGTTCAGACTCCTCACTCTGGTATACAAGACCTGCTATGAATTGGCCACTGTGTCTTCTCTGTCCATTCCCAGTGTCATCCCGGGTCCAAGCCTCGGTTATCTAACTGAATGGTGTTCTTTTCCAACACCATACCTTTACATATGCTGTTCGACATTTCCCCCTCGCCTCTCACTATTTCACTCCAGTAGCTCCTTTAAGCCCTGTTGAAGTGCCACTGCTCAGCACACTAAGAACAGTGCCAAGTCCCCAGTTCTCCACACCCAGACAGCCAAGCATAGACAGGAGAGCATCAGAGTAGAGCCTCTGAGATCAGTCTGCTGGCTTTGGATCCCACTGCTGCCAGTTACCAGCAGTGTGACCTTGGGCAAGTTATCTACCTTCTGTGGACCTCAGTTTCCTCACCACCCACCTCACAGCTTTGTAGTGATGAGGATAAATGAAGTGCTGTAAAGCATTCAGCTTAGAGCCTGGAACACAGTGGAAGGTCAGCAGCTACCTCTCCTCCTCCTTATTCCCAGGGTCCAGTGAAGGGCCAGGTCCAGGACAGAGACTCAGCCAATACCGATCACATCAGTGAAAGAACTAGGAGTATTCCATTTTCATTCTCCTCACTTCAGGCATGAACACGCGATCCTCTGGGTCAGATACATAAGCACTACATCTGTTGGCAACAGTACCTGTTTCTCTATGAGCCTAATGGTGTCCTCCGAGGCCTTATCCTTCGATTTCTTCAGCTTATTCATTGCGTTGGTACGAACCTTCCGTAAAGAGTCTTTGGCCTTGTTGGTGTTCTGTTTAGCCAGTTTCACCAGCATTTCCCTGTGCTCCCTGGTTACTCTGATAAAAGACGAAAGAACATTCAACAAAATCATCCCACGCGTTAACAGCCAGCCAAGAATTCAACATCATTTTGCCCACTAGCTCAGCAGTTTGTAACTTTACTCTCTGCCGGTGGAGGGTCTTTCACGTTCCTGACACACGCCCATGGGGATGCTCAAGGTCAAGGAGAGTTCCTGGTGAGATAGCTGAGAACAGCCAGTAAGAAGAGTGTTGCTTAAAAGCATGAGCCAGGGAGTCTAGGCAGGCCTGAAGTCAAATCTTGGCCATGCCCCTTACCAGATGCATAGCTGACTTCCCCTCCTCAGAGTTCCCATCTGTACAATGGGGATAGTCAGTACCTGACTTAAATGGGTGGTGTGGAGATTGATTATGCGATGATGCGTGTATATTGTTTAGCACTGACCTTGGCACATTTTAAGTGCTCAATAAAAGGAAGCAACTATTAGCTATAATTCCACCCCTTTGTCGCCAGCTAAAGAAAGCAGTGCTAATGCATGATGATGCTACAGAAATAGCACCATCTCTATACCTCTAAATCACCCAAAACAAATAAGCAGCAACCTTCAGAATCTTAACTATTATTATAGCAAATTACTTGTGAATCACCTCAACACTGACCCAGACACAACATGTGAGAACCACTGCACCAGTTAACTTCCTTAAAGTACCCATGAGAGTGTCTGGCACATTAAAAATGCTTAATGTCAGTTATTTTTACTGTTAATATCCTCATCATAATAACAATGAGCACACTGAAGGGCTATTATCAACACCTGCGACAGGCACTTTATAAGTTTTTGTAAGTTGACCCTTACAACAACTGTATGAAGCAGTTATTATTCCTATTTCACATTTAATCATCACAACAAGCCAGCAAAGTAGTCTAGCATGTTCGTCCTGCCTTCATTTCTTGGTCGTGTACACACTGAGTGCCTACTACCTGTCAGAGTTCTGTTTGCACAGAGTGCGCTACGATGAAGGTGACAGACCTCTGTCCTGTTCTGAGAGAGCTTAGCTAGGGAGAGAGCTAAGTAAACAGACCTTTACAATAGAGCGTGTCTGAGTTTGGGGAGGGGTCAGTTTGGGGAGGGAAGACTTTCCTGAGGAAATAATATCTAAGCATGGTAGTCATTAGGTTTGTTCACTAATATTCTGGTTTTTATTCCTTCCAGTGGGAATGCACTTCCCCATCTCCTCTGAAGTTCGGTGTGGCTGTGCAACTTGCTCTGGCCAGTGAGATGTCAGCAGAATGGGTGTCGCCTCAGGGCAGAAGGTTTATAAGCCAGCGTGCACTGCACCACATTTGTTTCTGTTGGCCGCAGTGCAAGTTGGGAGGGAGCTTCCATCAGCTTAGGTCCCAGAGAGACTATGATGAACAGTGCCCCATGCATCATGAGCAAGAAATAAATTTCTGTTGTTTTAGCCATGGAGATTTGGGGGTTGCTTGTTACTAGAGCACTGCCCATCCTATCCTAATACACCACAAGGATCTAAAGAATGAGGGCAAAGTTACCAATACAGGTAGGGATCTCCAGGAGGAAGAAAGAGCATCGTACAAAGGCTTTAAGTTACAACGAGATCATGTTCATGTGAGGAACTGACTGGAGCACAGATAACAGAGAAGGGAGTAACAAGAAAAGAGGCTGGAGAGCTGTATCACAGAGGGTCCCGTAAGATCATGAACTCCATTTCATGGATGAAGAAAATAAGGTCCAAAGAAGTTTGGTTATCTTACACAAAGTCAAACCTAGGCTGGCCTGTCTCAAAAGCCAATGCTCTTAGTATGAAAAAATTCCTCTGCCTCCTGGGTCCTGAATTGCAGATCACTGGCATGTGGTTCTTGATCCTCAAATCTACGTGGTTTCGGTTTAGTAAGGATAATCCCAAGTTCTGGGTATATGTTCCGTGCGAAACAGTGGCAAACAGGTGTTAAAGATTTAGTGGCATTTACCTGGTATTTTTTTCCTGATAGGATGAGAAAAAAAATTAAAGAGTTTTGAGAAAGAATAAGCTCTGAGGACAAAGTGGACGACTATGTGATAAATAAATCCTTCTGGATCCAGCTATTTGAATTCTCAGAATTCTTAAAAACATTCTCAAAATAAAAATAATCCTGATGACTACCATTACGGAGCCCCTCAATGCCAGATGAGTACTTTACCTCGCTGAACCTCACAACTTATCAAACTAGATTCTAAAACCCCCATTTTCCAATGAGGAAATTGAGGTACACAGATGGGCTTGAGTGACAGAACTGGGATTCAAATCCAGAATTTTGTAGCCTGTATTCTTCCCACTACTCCATGCTGCCTACCCCTTGCAATCTATTTCAAATAAATTATGTGCTGCTGCCGTAACTTCTGCTTCCAGGCACAAAGCTTTTTTCAAAGTCAGTAATATGAATCTTGGGACTGAAAAGGACAAAACCACCATGTCAGGAGTTTAGGGATTTGGATCAGATCTTGTTACTTTTATGGTTTTTAATTCATTGAACAAAAATCATGCTGACATGTTTAGGTCTCTTTTTTGTTCTGCCAAAGCATATGTCAGTATAAGGAAGGAACAGGAAAATTAAAACTTGATCCACTGATTCAAAAAACTTAATCCTGCTGAAATACTAGGAGGGGCAGAAAATAAATGCATCTAAGTCTGTAAGAAACCTTTTAACTTCTCTACAGAGAAGTATTTCAATCTTATATTTCATATGTAACTTGAAATAGGTAGCCTGCTTTTTAGACAATCTTTAATAAAATAAAAAAATTATCTAACCAACTTCTTTTTCACTACATTGTTATATTTAACATGGAGGAAAAAAAAATCACACATTCAAAAATACATAAACTGGGACTCAAAAAACCCTTAAGAATAAATGGCTATATAAAGAAAACAAATTCATAATATATGTAATTTGGCCTTAATAAAGTGTATTTTTTATATCTATTAATGTAAGTGTGACCTTACTACACTATTAACACCAGTTTTCATATATAATAGTATTCAGTTATTGACACTGACAAAAATATTTCAGTTTCAGGATGCAAATACAGAGGTAATATTCTAAGGAAATGGAGAGGGGAGTGCAGTGGCGGGGGGCGGGGGCGGGGGGGGAGGAGGGGGAGGGGACACCAGGCACAGGAAGGGCTGAGAAGAAGAGAGGCATCTCTGCATGGTGGTTCTGGGTGTTGAGCTGAAGGTATCCAAATTACAAGATCAGAAGCAGTCAGGATGATGGAAAGGCACTGGTTCTGAAGTCAAGACAGACATTTTATTCCTGCATCTATCACTCAGAAGCTGACTCTCCTTGGGCAAGCTAATTAATCTCTCTCAGCCCCAGTTTCTTCATCTCTAAAATGAAGATAATAAAAACACCTTACAGGGTGATTGGGAGATGCACACACAACATTATATAAAGTACCAACAATAAAGATAGCAGCATATAGTAGCCTTGAATAAATCTGATCGTGTTTATGAATGTTTTAATCAAACACACTTAATTACTTCCTCATGAAACAATGAAGGCACATCTGTTTTAGAAAAGAAACATACTATATTATGGAAATATTTTAATGCCTTTCCAAACCAGTGATTAATACATCTGATCGTCTCCATCTTGCATTCACGGGGTTCTGTGAGTACAGGCTAGCTGTATTCCAGGCTCTGGGCTCAGCCGGTTGGTTCTGAGCACCGGCTCTGCACTTGGCATGCATTCACTCATCAAGCACTGGCTGAGGCCCCGGGGTTCCCTGCCAGATCCCAGGCTGGGCTGAGGAGCACCAGAGACGAGGCGGGCCTGGTCCAACTTCTCCAGAGGCTCAGTCCAGCAGGGTAGACAAACTTGTCAACCTCTACTTAGGAAGAGCACGACTGCTGCTAGGACGGATGGACAGGCCTTCTGCAGGAGGAGCATGCAGAGAGTACAGCTCATTCTGTCTCAAGGTTTGGCAAATGCCCCAGAGACGCACAGTAACTCATCAGCTGCAGAAGAAAGGAAAGGGCACTCCAGGCAGAAGCACAGTGGGAGATGTAACGGCAGGAAGGCATGAGCCTGAAAGAGGTGCATCAGGGTCAAATTTGTTCTGTGGACCTGGAGTTTTCAAATTCTTCTTTAGCCACAAAACCCTGGCTTCAAAGAAAAGCAAGGCAGAGGCCCCATTTATAAAATGGATAAAAAGCTCTTTCCGTTAATGAGGGGAAGGGCACTAGGGGAGGGGATGGAACTCCATCCTACCCTGCTGCCCCTCCACTTCTGCACCTGCCACTTACTGGCTGAGTGACCTTAAGCAAGCGATTTAAACTCTCTGCGCCTTGGTCCTTTCATCTGGAAACAGAAATTGAAAATAAACAAACAAAACCCCCGGCATCCACCTTTCAGAGACCTTGTGAGGATTAGGTGAGATGATATATGGAAAGTACACAGTACAAAGCCTGATAGAAACAATCAGAAAATGTAAGCTGCCTTTGCTGCTATTGTTGTTTATGTTTTGGCAACTATGGAGGCATCTTCAAATAATGAACAGTTTATTCATGGAAGTTTTTATCAACAGAGAGATGACAGGGCAAACAATCTGTGCTCCAGCAAGATGACTTTTTGAGATCTGACTAGTAATTTAGCATCTTGTGTACATTTAAAAATCCAAATGTTCCCAGCATATAGCCATGAATTTTTCTCTTTCTGGTATTAATTCATTCACTTAGTTTGCAGTTTCATTCAGCAGTTATTTACTGGGCACCTATTGCATTCCAGCCACTATGTCAGAGTGAGTTTACAGTCTGGCATGGAAGGCAGTCATAAAACACATGCACAATTAATCAATAAGTTACAGTGGTAAGAAGCATAATAAAGACATGTTGAGCTCTATGAAAATAAGCAGGGGAAAGGAGGCTGAGCAAGCTCTCCTGTGGGACTCCAGAAGAAAGCGTGAATATATTTAAGTTAAGGGATAGTCAAGTTAAGATGAAGAAGAGTGGAGAAGCTAGGGAAGATCATTCCCACTAGAAGGAATGGCCCGTGTAAAACAAAGGCCTTTTTCCAGGTAAAGTCCTGGGGGAACTGAAGAAAGGCAGTGTGGCTGTAGCACAGAAAGCAGAGAAAGACTGTGCCCAGTGAGGAGGCCGGCAGGGCTGGCAAGGGCGAGACTAGTACGCAGGCCCTTCAATGCCGTATTCAGGCTTAGCAGATCCACTGATGGATGAATGGACACATAAATGGGGTAGGTACACACAGCGGACTACGATTCCGCCTAAAAAGGCAGGAAGTTCTGGTACACGCTACACCATGGATAGACCTTGAAAAGGTTATGCTAAGTGAAAGAAGCTAGAATCAAAAGGACAAATATTATAGGATTCTGCTTATGTGACGTACCTGGTATAGTCAAATTCATGGAGACAGAAAGTAAAATAGCGATTATCCCGGACCTGGGGGATCGGGGAATGGGCAGTTGTTGTTTAATGGCTACAGAGTTACTGTTTTGCAAGACGAGAAGAGTTCTGGAGATTGGCTGCACAACAATGTGAATGTACTTAATACCACTGAACTGTACATTTAAAAATAACTGAGGGTGCAGTTATTCCCTGGTGGCGCAGTGGTTGAGAGTCCACCTGCCGATGCAGGGGACATGGGTTTGTGCCCCAGTCCGGGAAGATCCCACATGCCGCGGAGCGGCTGGGCCCGAGAGTCACGGCCGCTGAGCCTGCGTGTCCGGAGCCTGTGCTCCGCAACGGGAGAGGCCACAACAGTGAGAGGCCCACGTACCGAAAAAAAAACAAAAACAAAAACAAAAATAACTGAAATGGTAGATTTTTTTTTTTGAAATGGTAGATTTTTAATGTATATCTCACCACAATAAAAAGAAAAGAAGGAGAGAAAAAGACTTAGTAGATTGTTTCTAAGAACAACATGGAATATCACAGATGTCTGAGTGAGGCAGAGGAAACATGATCAGACTTGTATTTTGTGCAGAAACCAATGTCCAAACCAGATCTAAGGATATGGCGAAAGTCTGCCCAGAAGCCTCTAGGCCCGCAGATGGGGAGCTCAGGGCCTAGCCTGTAGTGGCTTCTCGGCTGGATGATGAAGACAGTAGCCTTTTCCGCCAGGGTCAGAGAGCCTCCCCGCATAAGGCAGGGGTTTTGGCTGAGCTGGGAGGGTCACACTTTGTTTGTACAAACTCCATCAGGCGAGTCTTCCAGTAACATCCTGGATGGGGGCTTCCTGAAAAATTCCTTGAGCACGTTCCCATGAACAATAAGCCAAGGGGCATGCCCCTCTGGTAACTCACAAAGCAGAGAGTCCCCCCAACTGAAATGATACTTCCTATGGTTTCAACGAGAACGGGACATGTGCAAAGCCATTCACCAGGTGTACATCAGAGGAAGCTACGCTCAGCGTGGCAACTGCAGTTTAAACCAGTCACTGGGCTGGCCAAAAAGTTTGGTTGGGTTTTCGTTAACATCTTACAGAAAAACAAACGAACTTTTTGGCCTGCCCAATATAATATGTCAGACTTCAAAAGGATCTTTGGTCACTTAAAGGGGACTTAAAAAGGTAGAAAGGACACATGTTAGAGCCAGGAAGACCTAAGCTGGCATCTCTGCTCTGCCACTTGTTAGCTTCAGACCCGTGAGCGCGCTGTTCAACTTCTTCTGACTCAGTCTCCTCATGTGTAAAATAGAAGAATATTACCAAGAGGGTGGAAGCAAGGATTCAATGAAATGATGGTGGCAAGGGCTCGGCACATGGCCAGTGTGTATGCACTGCAGCAGCCCAATACGGGGTGGCCGCTTTCCTTACTACAGAATCTCCAAGGCTGGGGGACGACAGGATGCGAGCGTTCGGGGAGAAGGCAGTCAAAAAGGATTCAGTCACTAGGAACTTAGGCTACTGAGTGGCTGGTGGGCAGCGAGGGGCAGAACGGGAAGAGCGAGGGCGGGCATGGGGGCCACGGGAGGCAGGAGGCTGAGGGAGAAGGGTGCCCCACTTCCAGGGAACAAACAGCCTGTGGAAGCGCATCTCTGACAGCTCCACCAAGAGAAAGCCTGCTGCCCGCCTCCGCAATGGGCTGCTGGGAGACTCCCCGCCAACAGCGCATCGGCCTGCAATCAGCAGCAGACACATGCCCTGCTTTATTGTTTGCTGGTGGGCGCTGCCCAATGCCTTGGGGCCGCTGGCCCCGAAGGAAATGTTTTTGTTTGTGTAGCCCAGCCAGACTTCCTATGCTCCTAGGGACACAATTCTCCCTCCCCTCTTTCCTCACCAGCCCCCGATCCCACCCTACCCCACCCCCCCAGCTCACCAGCCTGTCTTACATGTCTCATAAAGACACGAGATGTCCTTCTAGCCCAAAGGAAATCACACACACACTTTGGAAGGACTTCTACCATCAGCAGTACCTTCGGTTTTCTCTGGGGACACAAGTGGGCACCTGCTTTCAAAGGCCTGTCCTGTGACTGAGGCCTGGCTAAACCAGACATGCCATCCTGAAATACAGCCCAGCATGATGGAAAGAGAGACGAGATTGAGGTCAGGGGTCACAGCTCCACATTCCCAGCTGGGTGACCTTGATGAAGTCACTCACGTTCTCCTTCCCTGTCACCACAGAAGGCTGGAAACTCAAGTCCAGGGATATGTGGAGGTAACTCTTACCTCAGCTCTCGTGTACAGGACAAAGAGCACAGGTTTGGCGGTCAAGGTAGACTTGACTTCCACTCCCAGCTCTGCCACTTAGAGGCTGGGTAACTGTGGACAATTAACTTTTCCTCCCTAGATCACAAAGAAGGGTGTTTACTGAAGTGTTTAGGAGAACAGTCTCTGAAGCTAGACTGCCAGGGTTTGAGGCCCAGATCTATCATTGCTTAGACGTATGGCCCTGGGCAAGTACTTTTGCCTCTATGCCTCAGTGTTCCCATCTGTCAAATGTGTATAACACCACTAAGTTAATGGGATTGTTGTAAGGATTAAAAGAGTTACTAAATGTGCCGGTCATGGTGACCTGCTCAAGAAACACTTTCTGTTATTGTTTGCTCACCTGTAAATGGGGGTGGGGGGAGTAATAAAAATGTTACCTTTCTTCTTCCACAGTTAGTGTTAACAGCGAATGACAGATGATGGTTAAAGAATTCTGCATGTGTAGGTACTATTTTAAAAGCTGTCAATCAGATCAGTAATAAAAATAATAGTGAAGTCTCCCACTAGAGAGAGAGAGCAGAGCAGAGTGGCTACAGGCCCAGGCTCTGAGAAAGACGCCTGTCCTTCCCCTTACTAACCGTGTAACACTGGGCACAAAGAACTCCCCTCCCCTGTGACTCCGCGTCTTCATCTGTAAATAGGGGTAATGACATACCTACCTCAAAAGATTGTTATGAATATAGCAGTTAGTATACAAATAGCAGCTGGAGCAGCAGTGGGCACACTGACTGCATTACTGTCCTTACTACGCGCTAGCTGTTTCAGGGTCTAGGGATACAGCAATGAACCAAACTGACGACGCTCCACCTACTCACATTCTTTTTTTTTGTTTCACAAACACACACTGTATTTTATTTTAACAAGAGATAAATAAACTGGCCTAGTCACATTCTAGTGAAGGAGAGAAAGAGTACACGTAAGTCTATAAACCGACACGTAAGTGCTATGAAGAAAATAAAGCAAGATAGGGAGAGAAGGAGGAAACATTATGATAGCAGCAAGGACCCCACGGATAACTGCCTAGTCCTCTAGCCCCAGTGCCATCTGCTCCCCTTCAATCAGAAGAACAATGACTAACATTTGCAGAGCTGTTCCCACATGCCAAGCTCTGAGATGACGCACACTTTGTGCATTAGCTGAGTGAGCCTTCACATCATTCCTATGACATTAGTGGTCTTATTACCTGGTGTTTGCAGATTAGGAAAGGGAGGCTCAGACAGATCAAGTAACCTGCCCAAGGCCACACAAGCTCCTGGTAGACCTGGGATCTGAGCCCAGTGCAGCCTGATTCGTGAATTCCAGGTCTCCCTGCTGGTGCTAGACAAATCTAAGCAGCTAATCTTACTAGCTGCAGTGGCATGGAGAGCACTGCTCGTTCACTAAGGCCTGCTTAGACACACAGTTCACTGCTACTCTGCCGGCTCCCCTACAAGTCTAAGCACAGCGGGGAGAAAGGAGAAAGCGAGTCCCTACAGGTGGGCAGTAGAACAGTGAGCTGATCTCCAGCAGCCAACTGCCAGGTTCTGTAAGTAGGTGCAGGACACAAAGGGTGACAACAGAAGAGAGGCGGGGGGAGGAGGAGTCTGTCCTTTCGGGCGCAGCTTCTGCACAGGTGTTGATGGCAACTTTCTCCGCAGCCCACGCTCCGCTCTTGCTTCCTGATTGCACTTTCTTGTGTGTTTCAAACAGAACATCTGTGCAGGGAGGGGGCCCCCACTCCACACACTTGGGACCTGAATAGTAGGAAGCTCTCCTAAAAAGCCACAGGCTGGGTGAAGAGAAAGCAGCCATCCTAAAACTGCAGGGAGGCTCGCCAGGCTTGGAAGTCGAGAGAAACAACGTACCGTGCTGGAAGTCCTCCAGCAGAATGAATGAATGAACGGCCCTGGAAAGCAGCGATGGCGAACAGGCAGCGGGCATGAAAAGGGCTGGAAAAGCAGCTACAGTTGCTCAAATGCAGTTGGTGGCTGCCCCAGCCCAAATGAGGTCATTAGGCGGTCTCCTCTGGTTTTTTTTTCTTTCACCATCACTAAAGGTTTATATGTATGCGACTTATGGAAGAAAAGGGTATTATCGATATTTCCTAGAATGTGCACCTTATACACACTATCCCTGGTACGAGATCCACAAAGCAATACAGCAGCTAGACAGAGAGGCCACCGAGCTAGAGGGAGGGAGGTTCCAGGTCAGCAGCCTGTAAAGCAATGTGATAGTGTGGCAGGAACATGGGCTTTGGAAACAGATTCAATTTGAATAATGACTCCTCTGCTTACTGATCTGTGACTCTGAACGAAGTACTTAACTTTCTGAACCCCAGCTTCCTCATCTGTATTATACCCATCTCAAAACGGTACTTCTCTGCAGGCACAGAAACAATGAGATCGCCATGAAAAGATGTACAGAAAGTTCTGTTAAGGCAGAAAAAGCAAGTTGTGGCACTGCAGATACTTAATCCCGTTTATGTAAACTAAATATGTAGGGGTGTGTGTCTGTGTGTGTGTGTGTGTGTGTGTGTGTGTGTGTGTGTGTGTGGTGTGTGTATGTGTGTGTATGCATCTTGTCAAATCTGGAAGGATATATATTAAACTTACCAACAGTTACTTCTGGGAAGAATATTTGGGGAACAATAAAATAACTTTTTATTTTTCTGTAGGATTTGAATTTTTGCAATAAATGTGTATTATTTTTATAATTAAAGAGATGAAAATCATATATCTGATAAGAGTCTAGTATCCAGAACATATAAAGATCTCCTACACCTCGACAACAAAAGTACAAACAACCCAATTTAAAAACTGCGTGAAGGACTTGAATAGACGTTTTTCTAAAGATGTACAAGTGGCAAACAAGCACATGAAAAGATACTCAACATCATTAACACTAGGGAAATGCAAGTCAAAACTACAATGAGATACCACTTCATACCCACTAGCATGGTAATAATAATAACAATAACAGTAACAACAATAAGTACTGGCAAGGAGATGGGGAAATTAGAATCCTTAAATATTACTGGTAGGAATGTAAAATGTGTGGTCCCTGTGAAAAAGTTTGGCAGATCCTCAGAAAGTCAGACTTATCACATGACCCAGCAATTCCACTTGTATGTCTATACCCAAGAGAACCGAAAGCATGTTCACAGCAGCATTATACGTAATAGCCAAAAAGTGGAAACAACTCAAATATTCGTCAGCTTATGAAAGGATAAAGAAAATGTGGCATATCCACACAATGCAATATTATGTGGCAATAAAACAGAATGAAGTACTGACACATGCTACAACATGGATGATCCTTGAAAATATTAGGCTAAGTGAAAAAAGCCAGACACAAAAGACCACATACTGTGTGATCCCATTCATAGGAAGTGTTAATAGGGAAATCTATAGAGACAGAAAGCAGACTAGTAGCTGCCTCGAGCAATCCCTAGGAGGGTGACTTGGGGTGAAGTGTGGAGTGACTGCTAGTAGGTTCAGGATGTCTTTGTGGGGTGATGAAAAATGTCCTAAAACTGAACGTGGTGATGGTTGCACAACTCTGAATATACTAAAACCCTTTGTATTATACACTTTAAATGGGTGAATTATATCTCAATAAAGCTACTGAAAGATGCCATATGCCCATCTGGTTCTCGTCATTGAACAGTACTTGTCTCCTAGGTGGAAAGCTTGATGGCAGGCAGCATGTCTCCATCTTCTCACCTGTGGGATGGCAGTGACTGCTTCCCCATAACAGTTAACAATCACCATGCAGAAGAGGTCATGGGAACACTCAGCAACAACAGTTAACTTGAAAAGGAAGACTTTAAAAATAACACTATTTCTCATTCAGTGAATTTCTTTCCTTTCTTCACTGGTATCAGACCTGCATCGCGGTCTAAAGGCTCTCCTTGTCTACTGCCGCTCCCTCTCCCCTTTATCCTCCACAAGAGTTTCTCCCAATAACTTCAGAAAAGCAAATATTGCTACTACCGCATTTTACAGATGAGGAAACCGAGACTCAGAGCGTTGAAGTAACTAGCCTAAGGTCACACAACTCATTTCATTGGTTCTCTTATTCAAGTTGTTCTGACTGTAAGCCTGGCTCCTCCAGGTGTCAATTCCAGCTCTCCCTGGCTGCACAGCAGCTACCCCTCCCTGTTTAAGTCAGCCTGGGGACCCTACACCCTGCCGTACCAGCTGCTCGCCCTAGAAAAACCTGGTCATCATCCATGAGAGACCATACATCAGCCTGTGCTACGAAAATACACCTGTGAAAGAGAATCCAGCCTAGGAGAACCACAACCCAGGGCTTTTAACTGTAATCTGGTGAAACTGCCTGGTCCGATCCCAAGGAGAATTCTCCTCCATGCTGTCACCTTGGAACAAAGTCTGAGGGCAGGAGCCTGGCCTAGGCATAAGGTCTATGATCACTAACAACGCCTGAAGGAAAAGTGGGAGCCAATGATGTCAATTATCCCACAATTGTGAGGCCTTGGGGAGCAGTTCAGTGTCAAGCTGAACTGCTGACACTGGGCTGAGGGTGAGAAGAGCCACGGTCCCTTGGCCTTTCCAGAAATACTACGCAAATCTCACACCACAGGCAGGACTAGTCAGCAGATTTGCTTCTTTGGGATATACCTTCCAGGAGGTCTTGGTCACCACAATTCATATTCAAAGAACAAACCAAGTACTCATTAACAAACAAACTACAGTGTTCCTGAGCAACTTAAATTCCAAGATAATTACAACATAATGACTCAAGTCCTCCCACCCCTAAAAATGGAGGAAAAGACAGGAAAAAAAAATGAACATGGGGCTGGGGGAGGGGGTTAGTGAGGAAAAGAGGGAAAGAGAGTGTTAAGGACTGAAAGAGCAGTCAGCAAACAGAAAGAAAATATCGTTGGTTTTACTCCCAAATAATCAGAAAAAGAATGTTTCCAAGAACCCCTTAACCAGGAGAATTAGATAATAACAAATACTGTAAGAAAAAGGAATTAAAGTTTATGACACACCAGGCCTCACACTAGGAGTATCACATATAATATCCCATTATTCTTCAAAAAAATCATAGAAATAACGCCCATTTTACAGATAAGGAGGTTGAAGCTTCCAAAAGTTAATGACTTGCCCAAGGTCACTACAGTGAGCACATTCCCCAGGCCACTGTCAGCCAATGGCCACCCGTGGCACAGGGACTCCTTTGACGGGCAATCTTCGCTCAGGAACGCACCATCAGCCCGGCTGACCTTCTCAGAAATGCACTGCAGTGTGAGGTGTCTTCTACCCAGTCCTCCTCTTTTCCTTTTTTCACCAGTGGCAGACCTGCACCCTGTCTCTTTCACAGGCCTTTCTGCCCATAAATCTCTTGCACATCTAATTCTGTCCTGGCATCTGTTTTCAGAGGACCCAAGCTGATATACCCAGAGAATGAGAGAACAGGGATTTGAACCTAGGTCTGTCTAACCCCAAAGCCTTTGTGCTTTCCTTTATACCCAGAGATTAACTGATAAATAAATCATGTTGCTAAATCCAATGATCAATTCTTAGACCTTCTCCTCCTTGACCCATCAGCGATATCTGGTGTAGCTGATGAGTCCTTCCCCTTTAAAACAATTCCTTTGTTTCCAGGACGCCACACTCTCCTAGTTCTCTGGCCACTTATTCTCAGTCTCTCTTGCTGGTTCCTCCTTATCACCCTAACCCATAAACCTTGATGTGGACTGTCCAAGGCTCAGTTCCCAAACCCTTCTTTTCATTATCGGTATTTACTCTCTAAAATAATCTCATCTAATTTCACGGCTTCTTCTACATGTTCATGCTTCCCAGATTTCTCTCTTGAGCCCACACCTGTCACCAGAACTCTAAACTTACATACCTAGCAGCCTACTTGACCTCTCCACTTGGATGTCTAGTAGAATCTCAGAATAAATATGGACAAAACCTGCTCTTCCCTCACACCCAGCCTGTCCTCCCACATCTGCCCTAGCTCAGTAAATGGCAACGCCATCCTTCCAGTTGCTCAGGCCAAAAAAACTTGAAGTCACCTTTGAGTTCCTTCTTCCTAAATTTACAACCAATCTGTCAGCAAATCCTGGCAGCTTTTCCTTTAAAATGTACCCAGAATCTTGACCACTTCTAACCAACACCATTACCACACTAGTCCAGGCACCATACCTAAATTACTACAATAGCTCCTAACCAGTCCCTGCTTTCACCCTCGGCTTCCTACAGTATAATTCTCAAAATAGCAGGCAGGATCACCCTTTCAAAACCTAAATCAGATCATATCCCTCCCTAGCTCAAAATCCTCCAGTGACTTCACATTTCACTCCAAGTAGAAGCCAAAATCCTTATGAGGGTCTATTAGGACTATGATGGTTAATTTTATATGTCACAAGTGTGCCCAGATATTTGATAAAACATTATTCTGGGTGTTTCTATGAGGGTGTTTTTGGATGAGTTGAACATTTAAATCAATAGACTGAGTAAAGCAGACTGCCCTCCCTGATATAGGTGGGCCTCATTCAATCAGTTGAAGGCCTGTATTAAAACAAAAATTATAGGGAATTCCCCTGAATAAGAAGGAATTCCTCCTGCCTGACTGCCTTCAAGCTGGAACAATGCCTTCGACTCAAACTGAAACACCGGCACTTCCTGGGTCTCAAGGCTCCTGGCCTTTGGACTGGAACTACACCATCGGTTCTCCTGGTTCTCAGGCACTTCAGGCTCAGATCAGACCCACACCATCAGCTCTCCTGAGTCCCCAGTTTGTCTCCCAAGACGGCAGATCTTGGGACTTGTCAGCCTCCATATTCACATGAGCCAATTCTTTATAATAAATCTCTTTACACACACACACACACACACACACACACACACACACACACACACACACACATACATCTATCTACATATATGTATGTATACACGTGTGTGGGTGTATGGAGATATATATATCCTGTTGGTTCTTTTTCTCTGGAGAACACTGACTAATGGAAAGACTTTACATGGTATTGGCCTCTCCATTTCACTCTGGCCTCATCTCCTATTTCTCTCCCCTCCCTTGTTCTGCTACAGACACACGAGTGCTCTCACTATTCCCTGAACACCCTAGGTGGACTCTCACCTCAGGGCTTCTGCACTTGCTGCTTCCTCTGCCTTAGTGCTGAATACAAGCCTAGTCTGCTCTCTCATGTCCTCAGTTCTCTGCTCAGTTATCACCTTCCCCCGAAGCCTGCCATGAACACACTACTTAAAACTGCACCAACTCACTAGCCCCATCTATGACATCCTTTATTTTTTTCACTGCCTTATTTTTCTCCACAGAGAGAAAAATATGGCCAGCTGACACACACACTGCCTGTGTGTGCTACTGTCCATTTCCCCAGTAGAAGTTCCACAAAGGCAGAGGCTTTGTCTAGCTTATTCACTGCTGTGTCCTCCATGTCTAGAACTATGCCTGACACAAAGCAGGTGCTAATAAATACCTGCTGAATAAATTTACAAATACCCTAGAAGTTTCACATTTCAGCATAAAAATTTTATATTCTCATAAATGCAGTTAGGTGGTCACCTGGGGCCAGAGGACGTGCAAAGGGTCATGGGGAACTTTCAGGACGACCGAACTGGTCTATATCGTGACTGAGATGGTGGTTACAGTCAAGATATATATTTGACCTATATTTGTCAAAATTCATCATCATGTACACTTGAAATGGGTTCATTTTTTGTATGTAAGTTACACCTCAATAAAGTTAAAAAAAAAAAAACAACTTTATATTCCAGAGTGCTTCTCACACCAGAAAGTGGCCCATAAACTTCCTTCAGGTTATGCATCCTGATTTGAGCTTTGGCCATTTATGCTCCACATGCTTTGGGTTGGTATACAATTAAATTTTAAAATACCACTTACTGCCCCTTATTACAAAAAGAAAAAGTGCTCTCAGAGGTCCACAGACGTTAAGAATAGACTTTGATGTCAAGCAGACCCATATTTAAATCCTGCACAACTCTATCCTTATTAGCTTAATGAACTTGAACAAGTTATTTAACCTCTCTCAGGCTTACTTAGCTCATGTATAAAAAATAGGGAATAACAGAATGACTTAAATAATATAGCATAAGGCCTAGAATATACTTTGCACTCAGTAAGTAGTCACTTTGCTTAATATTATTATTGCCATGCAGTGAGCCAGGAAGGCCCTTCAAATATCAATGGGGTTTCCTAAGAGAGTGACGTCAAGTTTGGCTCTGAGGACCACTCGAGGGGTCACTCGGGTGTGTTGCAGATGGTTGTCTGGCCCTGAAGTGTCCATGTCTCCAAGAAGCTCAGCAATATGCAGCACACTGGTGCAAGCAAGCACTGAGACAATCAAGGAACAAAAGCTACACCAAGGCCCCCCACATTCCATTCACTTCTTCCCCAGTTACGGTCCCGCCTCTACCACTTCCCACTCCCAGCAGAAGAACAGGAAGATCCTTAGGAGATCATTATGACACTGTTAGTAAAAGAGAAAAAATTTTAAATGACCAAGATATTCAACAATTGAGAACGATTTAATGTTATACGTAACACGCAAGCACTACGTATCCCTTAAAAAGAGTAAGGAAGAACTCTCCTCAGAGAGAGCAATGACACATTAAGTTAAAAAAGGAACTGCAGGGACTTCCCTGGTGGCACTGTGGTTAAGAATCTGCCTGCCAATGCAGGGGACACGGGTTCAAGCCCTGGTCCGGGAAGACCCCACATGCCGTGGAGCAACTAAGCCCGTGCGCCACAACTACTGAGCCTGCGCTCTAGAGCCCGCGAGCCACAACTGCTGAGCCCACGTGCCGCAACTACTGAAGCCCAGGCGCTTAGAGCCCATGCTCCGCAACAAGAGAAGCCACTGCAATGAGAAGCCCACGCACCACAACGAAGAGTAACCCCCGTTCACTGTAACTAGAAGAAAGCCTGCGTGCAGCAACGAAGACCCAACACAGCCAAAAATAAATAAATAAATAAGTTTTTAAAAAAAGGAAAGAAAAGCAACTGCATAAGAGTGCGTGTAATATAATCCCATACCATTATAAGAAAGATGGAGAAGGAGATTTACACGTCTGAAGTTGCACAGAAAAAAAATCTGGAAAATCACGGTGCTAAAAGTAGTGCCCTATGGAGAACAGGATGGAGGTACTTGTTTATTTAATCCTACTTAAAGTAAAACCAACGCAGACACTGACAAGAAATAATGAAAGAGGAGGACAATCCAGGAAGGATGTAGCTTCGCGGGGGGAATGAGTCAATCTTAAGCAC
The DNA here is from genome assembly GCF_949774975.1 of Lagenorhynchus albirostris. NCBI lineage: Eukaryota > Metazoa > Chordata > Mammalia > Artiodactyla > Delphinidae > Lagenorhynchus > Lagenorhynchus albirostris. The sequence goes on from NC_083101.1 coordinate 12,631,729, forward strand.
TTTCATTTCTTCGGTGAATTCATGATTCCTTACAGCTTTCTTTAAAGCCAGACATGAACTCAGTGTTCTCAAACCAAAGCACCCTCATTCTACTTCGTGTGGTTTTCTCATCAATATTTGGTAAAACACTTAAGTAAGGGAGTATTTGTTTGTTTGTTTGGGGGCATAATGAAGATGTGAATGGGGTGGGGCCTCTGATCAAAATAAACTGCTCAAAACGTTTCAGGGTCCCTGATTAAGAAGTGGAAGACTGATACACCAGAAAAAGCTGCTATCCGGAGAAGAGAAAAGGGAAAAAGGCAGTAAATAAGACCTGAGTTCCGTCATGCTTCTGCCCCTTGGTAGCCCTATGACAGCGGGCACTGACTCCTGGGAGCTTCAGGCCTTCCATTAGGCAAGTGGGCACAAGAGCAGTCTCCCAACTTCAGAGCGGTGGTGTGAGAATTCAGGGAGAAACCCTCAAGCATTCAGCACAGTACCTCCAGGCATTACACCTGTAGTGCAGGTGGTTTATAAATAGGACCCAGAACTTGATTACATAAATAAGAAAGAAAAATAGAAGAAACTATTTCAGCGAATCTTGATTAACAGGAATGTTCAAAGAATCCGTCCAGTTGACGGACTGCTCTAAACGGAAAAACACTGGCCAGAGCAGAAAACAAAAGCTATACACAGTGTCACTGCGGACGAATGTAACCCAGAGCCTGTAAGGTCCAATGTCATTTTCCTGAGGACAGCCAGGAGAAAAACTTGCACACAGCCACACACACAGCTGGATTCGCAGAGGCTCTGAAAAGAAGGCTTGGTGATATGCACCACCCGGGCTCCAAGTTTGACCTGTTATGGCTTTAGGATTTATTCTCCGCCCACCTCCCAAAATGATCAGAGGCAGATTATAGGAAGAGTCACGTACTCAGTAGACTCATTTAAATAAGAATATAAGAATCAGAGGAGTGTGATGAGGGTGAGGTACCAGGTGAGATCTGTTGCAACTGAAAATACAACTTAGCTCTGGGCAGCATCCAGAGTGAAGGCAAAAAAGCAAACTTGCAGACTATCCTCAGGCAGAGGAAGAATCACAATCAACCAGGAAAGGTAAATTTCTTTTTTTTAAGATGTTGGGGGTAGGAGTTTATTAATTTATTTATTTATTTTTGCTGTGTTGGGTCTTCGTTTCTGTGCGAGGGCTTTCTCTAGTTGTGGCAAGCGGGGGCCACTCTTCATCGCGGTGCGCGGGCCTCTCACTATCGCGGCCTCTCTTGTTGCGGAGCACAGGCTCCAGACACGCAGGCTCAGTAGTTGTGGCTCACGGGCCCAGTTGCTCCGCTGCATGTGGGATCCTCCCAGACCAGGGCTCGAACCCGTGTCCCCTGCATTAGCAGGCAGATTCTCAACCACTGCGCCACCAGGGAAGCCCAGGAAAGGTAAATTTTTATAGAACTAAACTTGAAATTTTAGCATCAGAAACTGATCATGGGAATTTATGCTTCTGATTCCCTCGCACCTCCCAAACTCCCACCATAAGCTTTAGTGTGTTATTTTCCTCCTTGCAGCTTTGCCAATTACCAGCTGTGTGACCTGGAGCCAATGCCTCACCTCTTGGAATCTCAGTTTCCCCATCCTTTGAAGGGAGGGATGTGCCTATCTATTTATGAAAAGGAACGAAGGAACATTCGCTAGCATTAACTGGGTGCTTGCTAAACATCAAAAGCTTTGTGCACATTATCTCACTGAAATCTCCCAATAACTATATAAGGCCAGTCCCGTAAATATTTTACAGAAGAGCTCTCTGAGATTCAGAGAGGTAGAGACAGTTGCCATTGTCACACAGCTAAAAAGCAGAAGAGTCAGAACTCAGTTTCATGCTTTTGTGATACAAGGCACAAATTTAACCGTTAGACTTTTCCACTTTTCCTGTATATGTCAAGCACCTAACAGTTCCTGGCACGTAGTAGGTACTCAACATATCAGTCCCCGTCCTCACTCCTTCCTTTTCTCCTAAAGTAAAATTATGTATATATGGAAAAATTTATGTCTACTGAAATAATATTAGTATCTTACATTTATATAGCTTCTTTCCTCTAAGGAGATCACGCTACTTAATCTATTTTCTCTGCTAATCTCACCAAAGCTCTAGCTATCATTATGTGTTATTTCATTTATTTTACAAATAAGGAGCTAGAAGGCAGCAAGCTGTTAGGGTGACGTGCCCAGAGTCAGATGGAAGTTACTGCCAAAACCAAATAAAAACCTTGGTCCCCTTTACATCTAAATCAGCCTTTATCCTCTCACATGACACAGCCTCCATAATAAAGAACAGATCATTCATTTTTTATCTGGAAAACTACCAAACGTATAATTCAGTGAGGGGCCTCATGACCTTACCACCTTGTCAAAGGAAAGAAAGTATATAAAAAATGAGGTTTGCAGGAGCAGACGGTTTTGGTCCGTCAACTTTCTCTTGGATTACGCCCATTAACCAACATAAAATAATGCAAAATATAATGTAACAGATCCCTGTGTCTTTGGAAATTCAAGTTAAACGCACTGATCTTTCAAACTTATATACAATGCACAAGGGCAATCATTAACTCGTGTGGGGCTGCAGAGGTGCACATTATATCAACGAGCTCTTTGAAAGAAACATATGATCTACAATGGGCCACTCTAAGAAGAATCCAAGTCAGCAACGAGCATTTAGTGGCATAAATTCACAGCATCACGGCATTCTGGAGCTCCAGAAGGGACCTGGCAGACCACTGAGAACAACCCCTCCATCCTGTGCATCAGGAACCCAAGGCTCAGGAAGGTTAAGTGGCTTTTCCAAGATTTCACAGACAGGAGAGCAAGAAGGAAAAGATAAAGCTGCTGACTACTAGCCATTCCACTTGCAAGTCTTGCTTCTGATGTCCATGAGTACACTTGGCACTTTCTAGAATTACCCATCTATATAGAGAGTGCAGGAGAAAGAGCCTGGACTTGGTAACAGAAAAACTCAGGATTCAAATCCTGACTGCTACTAACTGGCCACGTGATCTTCAGCAAGTCTCTTAACTTCTCTGAATTTCAATATTTTCATCTATAAACTATGGGTAAGAGTAAACTCCACAAGTAAGCTGCCGGTAATATAAACAAGGGGCCCGGCACAGCCTTGAATTCCACTAAGGCAAACATCAGGTCCACGTACGTCCCCAGCGCCCAGCACAGAAGCTGGAACATTACACATCTGTAGAAAATTTGCCAAGCAAATCAATGAACTAACCAAGCAAACAGGTACTGGACTTGAACTCAGGTTTATTTGCTTCTTAAACACTAGGTTATATTGCTCCCAATTAACATGATTTCAAAGCAGAGTGTTGATTCTGACTTAGAGTACCAAGTACACAATGGAATAAGGAGGCCATTTTCTGGCCATAAAGCAAGAAACAAGTTCAGTGGGAAAGTTCCTGGACTCTCAGTGTTGGTATTAATTCTTGTTGCTAGCATGGGTACGTCATGAGGCGTTAGAATCAACTAAACCTGGGTTTAGGTCGCAGCTTCAGCATAAGCTGTGTGACCTCAGAGATATTACTTTACCTCTCTGAGCCTAAATTTCCACACCTGGGGAAAAATCTACTTTACAGAGATTGCGTGACAAATGAGGCAATCTATATAAAGGAATACAGGATGATGTGTGGCACACAATGACTCAACAAGTGTCACACTCCACTTCTCTTCTAGTTATTTGGAAGCTTCATTCATTCATTTCACTTAGGTCTCTGCTCCAACGTCACTTCCTTCCTGAACCTTCCTGCCTACAATAAAACCCCCAATTCTCTCTATCCCCTTAGCCTGCTGATTTTTCTTCATAGTCCTTATCATCACCTGACATTACATTACATATTTATTTGTTTTTCTTTTTACTGTGCCTACTCGACAATAAAGAAAGCCCTGGGAGGATGGGGACTTCTTGTTGTTTGTTTACTGCACTATCTCAACAACTAGGAAAGGGCCTGGCATGTAGTTAGTGCTTAATAAATATTTGTTGAGTGACTGAATGAATGAATTCAACACTTATTTGAGACTTGCTAGATGTGAGGCACTGTGTAGGAACAGGGGTTTGGAAACAACTAAGAAATGAAATTACAGAAGGAGAAACTGATTCTGCCTGCTACGGAATCTGAGAAGATTTATATCTCACCTGGACTACTGCAGTGGCCTCCCGACTGTGCACCCTGCGTCTGCCCTGTCTCCCTACATTCCACTTGTTAATTGGCAGCCAGAGAGACCTCCGAAAAGTCAACATCAGATCATATCACTCCTCTGCTTAAGTGCTTCCAATGGCTTCCCACTACAATGAGAGCACAGCCCACACCCCTCACCACGGCCTGTAACGCCTGAAGCACCTCCTCTCACCAGCCCATCACCCCCAGCCCCACTCTTTCCCTCCCTCACTGAGTTTCAGACACAAGGGCTTTCTCTTCATCAAATATACTAAGGTCTTATCATTTCTTTTTAAATTTAAAAATAAACATACATTTTATGCATTTGAAACTCTAAGTTCTATATATTTACGTAATTAACAATATTCTGTTCTTACGCCTAAAATTCTTCAACAAGTGAGGATTAATGGGAAAATGACTCTTCAAGGAACTTGGGTTAGAGATTACAAGTGTCGGGAATCTTTCGGACTCCGGGCCTTTGGGCTATCTGTTCACTCTGCCTGGAAAGCTCTTCCCCTAGGCTGGCTCTTCCTCATTATTCAACTGTCAGTAAAAATGTGACTTCCCTTAGAGTCCTCCCCAGCTAAAGCTGTCCCTGCCACCATCACTCTCATCAGGGCACCCTCTACTGGATCACATTGCCTTTTCTTTCCTCACAGCATTTCATTATTTGGAATGACTTTCTCTATTTATGTGTCCTATCTTCCCAATCAGAATGTAAAATACATGAGGACAAGAACTTTGTCAGATTCACTGCTGCATCTGAATAAGTAAACCGGATCTCAAAAGATGCTGGAGTCTGCCAAGATGAGACGTACAGGTAAAGTACCCTATCAGTCTAACAGGATCATGGCGTGTTGGTTTCCCTCCAAAGACAACTGCCCCATTACGTCAAAATATGTGAATTTCAGCCAGACGTACTTGGGAATGGGTACCCGAATTAGCGTCTCTTCCACTTCTGGGTTCAGATTCATTCCACTTTCTCTTATAGCCTTGATGGCTGCAGCTGTACACTGAAAACCAGATCAAAAGGTAAACAGAATTAGTAAATAATTATTACCAGATGCAAGCCCTCCATCGATAACTGGCAACCCATCTTGGCAGAACATGGAAACATTTAGTTCTGTTACCAGTAAGATCAGGAAGTTACATTGGTGTAGAGTGCTTTGATCAAGCTGAATAGCAAACTATGTCCACTCCTGGTACTAGTGTACTGCGGGAGGGAAAAAGCAAAGAGAAAGAAAAAAGAAAAAGAAAACAGCTCTGCTTCTTTGAAAAGATTTCAATGGTTTGAGGCAACACAAATCAAAACCACAATAAATCCTCAAGGGAGGAGGGCTGATCTGTGCAAAGACTGGTGTAAAGACAGCTGAAAGATTTTATACATTAAAAATTCCAGTTGACATTTTACACTGAAAATATACCAGTGCCGATTTGAAATGAGTAAATAAATTTAACTCATTCGCATCTATGCTCACACCAACCTCACTCATGTTTTGGCATGAGCAATGAATCTCTGCTGGTGTGTGCACCAAGAAAGGTAGCGTGAAAGATCTCAGCTCAAATCCCAGCTCTGCGAACCATGTGACCCTGGGCAACAAGCTTGACTCCTCTGAGCCTCCATGCTGTAATCTGAGACCCTGCGGTACTGTACCTCAAAGAGGATTAAATGAGGTAACATGAGCCGCGCATCTTGTTCTGTGCCTGGGTGCCTGTAACACCCAGGTAAGGGGCGCTATTATATAAACGTATTCAATAAATGAAGAACGCACAAAACCCCCAAATAACGACGAGCTGATATCATCACTTAGCTGATGCACTGCTGTCTCTTTTTCTGTGTGTGTGACTGCACCACGAGGCATGCGGGATGCAGGATCTCACTTCTCCGAACAGGGATCAAACCCATGCCCCCTGCAGTGGAAGCGCAGAGTCTTAACCATCGCACCGCCAGGGAAGTCCCTCTTTTTTTTTTTCTTTTTTTTTTTAATTTATTTTATTGAAGTATAGTTGTTTTACAATGTTGTGTTAACTTCTGTTGTACAGCAAAGTGATTCAGTCATACATTTTCATATTCTTTTCCATTATGGCTTATTTCAGAATACTGAATATTATTCCCTGATGCACTGCTGTCCTGACATCCTCCAGGGTCTCTTCTGACACAGCCTTGCTCTCTAACATGCCAGGTGGCACACTGGTACGCTGATTTCCCCAAGTGCCTCATCTCACCTCAAGCAACATTATAACCACACCTGGCTTGCAATCCTAAAGCATAAAAGAAAGCAGTGTGGAAGACAGATAATTTCACTGGCATGACAATGTGGAATTCATGAAAACAAGGCCTCTGACATTTTCAAAAGAATTTTAGGTTTGACCAGAGCCAATCCACATTGCTTGGATTCACAGAGCCAATTCCCAGCCTTGAGCTCCTCCCTAGACTTTCTGGTTTAAATAAATGGGGTGTGTTGCACACCTATTTTACTTTCCCAGGTTTTGTTTTGTTTTTTAAGGGAGTGCCTAAAAACCTCATCCATTTCATTTTTGAATGACCTGAATTCTACAGGGACATGACACGTTATCATAAGGTCAAAAAGACAAACCGGCATTCCACATGCAGACAGATCATCCCCTCGGGCTACAGAATTTAACAGTGTGTCCACTGCTTAAAACTGTAAATTCTTAAAATGTACCTCTGACCATAGACTACTGGAGCTGGAAGGGACCTTGGACATAACCGGGTACAGTCCCTTCCTTACGAATGCAGAGACCTGCTGGTAAAGGTCACATCCCTCATACAGAGATACAGTCCCTGAAAACCAAGAGCAAGGGAGTGAAGACCTCGCTCATCATGCTTCCAGTGACCACTCCATCCAGTGATGTTACTTTGTCTCCGTTACCTTCCAGATCCCCTAGCTCAATGTATTCAGTAATTGTGGCACAGGGAATTTGATTTTTTTCTAATAGCCAAAAAGAATTTAGAACTAGGTCTGGTGTATAAAGGGGATGGCCAAGGTAAATAAAAGAGCTGGATGAAGAAATGAAATTTTCCTCTGCAAGAAAACTGCCATCGTCCATATAAAATGAAACACAGATTTCTAAAGTTCCCAATAAAAGGAGAATGACCACTTGGAAGGAGCGGCCTGATTTCCAGTCTCCTAACCTTCCTTTTCTGAAGCTTCTCACTGACTGACTGATAACTCAGCTGGATCATCCCACCACCACCACCCTCCTCTCACACTCTGACCCAAGTGTTGCCACACAGCCTTCCCAGGCAAGCAAGGGAGTACCCACTGCTGCTTCCAAGCTGGGCAGGAACTATGTCTCAGTATTTACATAGTCCCAGTCCAAGGCTCAGGGCCTAGTGTGTGCTAAGTGCTCAGTAAAAGCTTGTTGAGTAAGTATATTAATGCACTGACTCAGACCTGCTAGAAAAACTCATCTCCTTACTTTTACTTCATGTTTATAACCCCCCCACACACACAAAAAAACCCTTATTTTATACTATTTTATACATGTTCTGTGTCCTTTCACATGCAGAAAAAATGTGAACCAAGAGGGGTTTCATTTGCAAAGGTATCTACTAAAAGAGGTAGTTCTAAAATACTCTAAACATGTATATTTTAGTTTGATATGGAAGGATACAGAAACTCAGGGAATTATAGTCATTTTCCCAACATGACTTCTGAACTACTTGTGGTTCAGACAAAAAGGCACATATTTCTATCACATTTCCCTCTCCTAGCTTTTACCCCCTCTTTGAAGGGATGCCCACCAGTAGGCTGCCCTCCAGTGATAACACTGACTCACTGGTTGCAGCTGCTTGGAGTACTGGGTCGAGAAAGATCACAGACCCCACCTGGGGTCAGGCAGGCAAGCGTGCTGCAATCAATTAGCAATGTCTGCTATTACTGTTCTTAAACTAATAAATCTAACTCATTCGCGTCTATGTGCGTGTCTACGCTACAGGACAAAAGATGATGAAACTTTTGTAGACAGGTGAACAAATCCTTGACAATCTGGGTTCCAGTCAACAGCTGACTTGCAGGGACTAAAAAATATTTGTGGAATTAACGAATGGATGGTGAAAGGAGCACAGCCTTTAGAGTCCAACAGACCCATGCTCAAATCTTGGCTTTACCACAGCAGCGTGAACCTGCAGAAGAGATTCTACTTCTCTGAGCCTCAGTTCCCTCATTTATAAAATGGAATAAACTTTAATTTTAAAGAGTATCCGTAAAAGCTTTTGCACAGCAAAGGAAACCATAAACAAGATGGAAAGACAACCCTCAGAATGGGAGAAAATATTTGCAAATGAAGCAACTGACAAAGGATTAATCTCCAAAATTTACAAGCAGCTCATGCAGCTCAAAATCAAAAAAACAAACAACCCAATCCAAAAATGGGCAGAAGACCTAAATAGACATTTCTCCAAAGAAGATATACAGATTGCCAATAAACACATGAAAGAATGCTCAACGTCATTAATCATTAGAGAAATGCAAATCAAAACTGCAATGAGATATCATCTCACACCAGTCAGAATGGCCATCCTCAAAAAATCTACAAACAATAAATGCTGGAGAGGGTGTGGAGAAAAGGGAACCCTCTTGCACTGTTGGTGGGAATGTAAATTGATACAGACGCTATGGAGAACAGTAAGGAGGTTCCTTAAAAAACTAAAAATAGAATTACCATATGATCCAGCAATCCCACTACTGGGCATATACCCTGAGAAAACCATAATTCAAAAAGAGTCATGTACCACAATGTTCATTGCAGCTCTATTTACAACAGCCAGAACATGGAAGCAACTTAAGTGTCCATCAACAGATGAATGGATAAAGAAGATGTGGCACATATATACAATGGAATATTACTCAGCCATAAAAGGAAACGAAATTGAGTTATTTGTAGTGAGGTGGATGGACCTAGAGGCTGTCATACAGAGTGAAGTAAGTCAGAAAGAGAAAAACAAATACCGTATGCTAACATATATATGGAATCTAAAAAAAAAAAAAAAATGGTCATGAAGAACCTAGGGGCAGGACAGGAATAAAGACGCAGACCTATTAGAGAATGGACCTGAGGACACAGGGAAGGGGAAGGGGAAGCTGGGACAAAGTGAGAGAGTGGCATGGACATATATATACTACAAAATGTAAAATAGACAGCTAGTGGGAAGCAGCTGCATAGCACAGGGAGATCAGCTCGGTGTGGTGACCACCTAGAGGGGTGGGATAGGGAGGGTGGAAGGGAGGGAGACGCAAGAGGGAAGAGATATGGGAATATATGTATAAGTATAGCTGATTCACTTTGTTATAAAGCAGAAACTAACACACCATTGTAAAGCAATTATACTCCAGTAAAGATGTAAAAAAATTAATTAATTAAATAAATAAAAACACTTTTTAATGATAAAGATAACAATAATAATAAAATAAAGAGTATCCGTGTTGATCACGTGAAGCAAAACATGAGAAAGCAGTGCCTGGTCACACCGTAGACACTCACCACACATTTGCTTTCTTACTGCCACAAGAGCAATAATGGAGCCTGCAGAATTTTTTTTTTCATTTGCCTTGTTCAAATCATGCTGTGGTTTTTTTACTCCCTTCTTTTTTTCCAATCATTAACTCTAGCTGCAGGCAAGTTTATGGAAGGCAGCAACTGCATCATTTATCAAGCAGGACACATGCTTAACAAATGCAACGCAGTTTTCTGTCCTTGATGTATCTGAAAAGATTCTGCATGTAAATCTGCATCATGTCTCTAGGGCATGACACAGAAATGCTCAGGTTTGAAAAGAAAGCCAACCGCATATAAAACAGAAAGGAATTATATAAACACAGTGAGGATTAGCTCAGCATTTTGAAGCTATAAACCTGGGTACTGCATGGACAGCTTCTAAACTGGAGGAAGGAAATGTTTAGTTAGAGCTATTTGTTTAATATATACACCAGATGAGATAAAGGAATTCAGAAGACAATGTAACTCACACTTCCTCACTCTGTCCTTGTAAAGAACCTCTCTAGTGAGATGACTGTAAATGTTTTTTTCTCAAAACCCACAGAATTTCAACTTGGAGAAATGGCAAAGATGCTTTGCTTGAAAAATGAAGATATACTCCAACTTCCTAAGAAAAAATTAAGCTGTTAATACCTCCTCCTGCCTCATAAGATGCTCTGGTGGCCAATCAGGTGCTTCTTCTGTGAATGCCATTTGCTATTTAATAACAGAAGTGGCTGGCTCTGAAAAGCAATCTGCCTGATGAGGTCTTCAAACTGTGTAATTAGGAGGCTATTCCCTAAATTGGCCCGCAGTGCCTGTGGGATTAGATGAACAAGGCAGAGAGGCCTCAGTGGTTCAGAGGGGCCAGAAAGGGAAAGAGCTGACAGTTCCCTTTTTGTCCATTACTCTGTTCCTCGGTAACACCAGGAATGAGTGTCTCCCTTCCATCAACCTAATGACAAGTATTCATCCGTTTGAGGAAAATTTACTGAGTGCATCCATGTGTCAGGCACAGTGTTAGGCGTAAGTCAGAGCAAGTTAGATATGATTCCTACATTCCAAGCTTACAGTCTAGTGAAAGTGAGCTGGAAAATTAAGATGTAAAAAACTGTATAACTATTGATAATGACAAGTACAATGAAGAAAAAGAACTGGGCTGTACAAAAGTGGTAAATGTGGAGGAATAATTGGGATTGGGTAGATTAGGGAAAACTTCCCTGAGAAAGTAATATGTAAGCTCTGATCCAAAACATGAGTAGCAATTAGCCAGACAAGAGTGTCCCGAGCGAAGGAAAGAGCATATGCAAAGGCCCTGAGGACGCAAAGGGTTTGAGGAGTTGAAAGGCTAGTGCGGCTAGAGCCGTGTGCAAGGGTGACAGTGGCACAAGACTGGAGAATCTGCAGAGACAGGCAGGGGCCATTTCATGCAAAGCCTGCTAGGCCACAGTCATCTTTTATTTAAAGATTACTTGAAGCCACTGATAAACTCGGTGCCTGGGAATGACATAATCCAATAGACATCTTTACAAGTTCGCTCAGGCTGCAGTATAGAGAATAGATTGGTGGAGGAGTGAGTAATACCCCTCACAAATGTGCCTAGCACATCAGCTACAAGAGCCCTCCGATTTGAAACAGCCTGCTCATAGCAAGGGCTTTCTCTTACTCATATCTCTAGCCCAGTTTGTCAAATCCAGCAGTTTCAACTTTGGTCTCTGTCTTTGGGCTAGAACTACTGAAACAGACCATCGGAATAGGGAGAGACTTCAGATTCCTTTACCTCATATTAACCGGTGAGGAAATGGGAGACCCAGAAAGTGACACAACCTACACAAGGTCAAACAGCCAGCTGGCAGGACAGGTGGGACCAGATTCCAGGTCCTCAAGGATTCCCAACCCAGGTCAATTCTTACTGGACCAATAAGGAAAAACCCATTTACCTTCCTCAACCAGACTTAAAATCATAGCCTCCAGGTTGCAATGATCTAATGCAACCCACCTTCCAGCCTTGGAAGCACTGTGCTCTGTGCAATATTCTGCAATGGTCAGTCCAGTTTGAAAGGAATGTGAATTCCTGGAAGGTCTGCTCCAAATACTAATGCAAAAGTCACAGACTGGTGGCCCACAGAGCAAACGTGGCCCATTAGGTTTTGTCATAGTCTTAAAACAAAACACACAAAAAAGGGCATTAGTTATCAACATTTAACAAAGATCTTACATAAAAATTGGGGTTACTGGCTTCTTCTGTAAACAAACACCTTAACGCCTGGTAATATCTAATGACCAGGTCTGCATTTCTGCCCGGGAAGGATCAGCAATAGCTGGGCAAAGGCTGCTCCCTTCAGACAGGGCACGGGAGCTAGTCTACCCCGGCCCTTCCATCACTGCACTGCCACTACCGTTTGTCTTAGATGGGGCCCGTGTCAGTATTCAAATTACTTGCCTGGCCTCTATAGTGTCTGAGTTAAACAGAAAAGGAATTTACAAACAGGAGAGAGCTTTTCTTATCCTGAAATTCCCATTATTATGCCTTCCCTCTTGGTTCATCCCAAACTAGAGGGAACACGTTCTCCTGACTCGACTCAGCCTCCTGCATTCCAAAAGAGACCATGGAGAGGGACCCCTTTAGCAAGGCCACCTTACCTCTGGGAAGCTGGCCATATTCACCAAAATCAGCTGTGGCGACTTCATGGAGATCTGGCCAATCTGGTTTAGAGCAAGTTTCCCATCAGCAGTTACCACAGTGATATGATCAAGGGATCCTAAAAGAAAAATGAAATAAAGGGTCTTCGAATTCAGAAGGACTTTAGTAGCCCCACATCTAAGTCTCTATCAATTCAGATTCAACTAATGTTTAGGGATCCCTTACTAATGTGGCAAAGATGGTTCAAGGGGCTTCCACAGGAGCCGTGGTGCCACGTGATGGAAAGAGCTTTGAAATGTTGACAAAACTAGGTTGCAACTGCTTACTAGCACCAGGGTAGCCAACGGTCCTGGTCTGCCTGGCCCTGAGCGGTTTCCTGTGACACATGACTTTGAGAGCTGAGACTGGAAAGAGCTGGTCACCCCTCCAGCAACACTGCCATTTACTAACATGAAACCTCAGGCAAGTTAGTCATGTTCTCAGTACCTCGGTTTCCAACTCAATTAAAAAATACAGGATTAAAGTGAGGATTATAACTAAGTATAAACAAGCAAGTACACCATAGACACCAAAAAATAAACATAAAAATAGTTAACCACTTATTAGGCCTTTTAGTTTTCACAACTAGTCTGTAACACTATCACTGTCTCCACTTGACACCAGAGAAAGAGTCTTGGGGAGGTTAAATGGGCCAAATCACAGAGCTAACGAAAGGAAAAGGAGGAAGAGCCAAGCTCCAACCCAGGTGTGCTTACTTCCAATTCTAATCAAGGCTCTTTCCCCTATCAGTGGAATTCAAATTTGGTTGTGCGTCAGAATCCCCAGGGAGCTTTTTCACGTAGATTCCTCGGCCCCACCCCCAGACAGCCTGATTCTGCAGGGGCTTGGGAGCCTGTGATTTGGGGGGAGCTTGTAGTTTTTTTAAAGATCACCACATGATTCTGACATGCAGGCAGGTTTGGAACTGCTCCCTGATACCACCTTGATTTTGGCACTTAGATTCCCTTTAGGAAGAAAAACAAACAAAAAACATAAAACAAACAAAAAAAACCCACCAACTATTACCACTTCACTGTTATCCTGGATCTGATCTTTATCTCTATCTGAATTATGGAAAACCCTGGGCAAAATTTTCTTGTCCAGAAGGCAAGTATATAGTTACAGATGGAAAAGGGGTGTATTCAAACTCCCTGATTTCCTATGCAAATGAAAACTAAAAGGAAACATTACCATTCACTTTAAGAACAACTCACAGATGGCTCATTCTGATACACAAAGAGTAAAGGGTCGGGGGCTGGAGGTCAGTATTTTAAACAAATTGGGAGTTGTCCCAGCAAACTGTTGTTAGAATAATGCAGTACCATACCATGGCCCAAAGATTTGATTTGAAGCACAGTACTCAATTCACCATCACAAGATAGAAGGCTGTTGACACCACTGGCTTCAATCTGGAAAAGTCCATGATTCTGAAAACCAGTGACCTGGGTTCAAATACCAACCCTGCCACTTTCTGACTGTGTGACCTTAGGAAGGTCCCTTCAACCTTTTGGGCGTCTGTTTCCTGATTTCTAAATGGGGCATTAAAATCATACTTCTCTCACAGAGTTGTTATGAGGGTTAAATGAAAGAGTTTATGGAAAGCACTTATAATTGTGTCCTGGCATATGTAAGTGCCCAATAAATGCTATTATTATTACTTTTCAACTTTCTCCTATATTTTAACCAAACTAACATACTTACAATTTCTCTAATACAGCCCGTTCTCTCTTGCCTCAGGACCCTTCTACTGAGGATGCCCTTCTCTGCTCAGCTAACTCCTGCTCACTCCTTAACACTCAGCTATGATTGTATCTAATCTCAGAAATCCTGTCTGACCTCCTAGGCCGGATTACAAAGCCTTTATGAGCTCCCGAGGAGCCTATGCACACTTCTACAATAATGGCAACCAATATTTACTGAACACTTCCCATGGCCAGACATAGTGCTAAATGCTTTCTGTAATTTATTTGCTTTCATTATCACAATAACCCTATGAGACAGTGCCACCATTTTACAGATGTGGAAACTGAGGCACAGAGTATAACTTGTCCAAGGTCACAAGAGCTCTTAACAATGGAGCTGAATTCAAACCCAGGTCTGATCAACTCCAAAGCCATGGTCTTCACCACTCTGCTTTGCTATATGGTTTTACACATGTTGGTTTACTTGTCTATCCCTTCACATTAAGATCTAGGCTCTTGGAAGGTGGGGACAATGTCTTTTCTCTCTGTATCTACAGCACCTATTAATCAGCACAGAATAAGTGCTCAATAATGCTTTGATGAATAAATGAATGTACGGATGGATGGATGAATGAATGAGAGGACAAGAATGAACAAAGAAATAAATCTGTATTCTAGACAACTTTTTTTTTTTTTTTTTTTTTTGGCGGTACGTGGGCCTCTCACTGTTGTGGCCTCTCCCGTTGCAGAGCACAGGCTCCGGACGCGCAGGCTCAGCAGCCATGGCTCACGGGCTCAGCCGCTCCGCGGCATGTGGGATCTTCCCGGACCAGGGCACGAACCCGTGTCCCCTGCATCGGCAGGCGGACTCTCAACCACTGCGCCACCAGGGAAGCCCTAGACAACTATTAAAAGCAATCAACTATCTTGGAGACAGAAACTGCTGGTAGATGTACGTGTAAGAGGAAAAGTGCCTGCTGGTTCAGATAGTAATGAAAGATGGTATGGAAGAATCTGGCAAAAAAATAAAATAAAATAAAAGACTGGCTAAGTCTTTAGCCAGTCTATTTAGCCTGTTTCACCCAAGTCTCTTCATGGCCCAAATTTCTACACAGAACATTGCACAGACATAACCCTGAAGAGAAAGAAGCAAAGAGGAAATACCAATGGGAGGCCTTCTGAAAACGGATCTTAATTCAGCCTTCCTGATTTGCCATAAGATCCTTTGCCACAGAAGTCCCAACATGGGCTTTTCAGTACGCAATTGTGGTGGTTCCCATTCCCTAAATCCGTATCGACATAATGCATCAAATCCTTTTCCCTCAATCTGTCCCCAGCGAGAATCTCCCTCAGCCTCATTCCTGCCCCTCATTTTCGCAGAGGTTAACATTTAACAAATTACACTCCCAACCTCTTTCCAGGCCCATCATCTTTTTAAGTTCAACAAGAGTGGAGCTTGCTGGCTAATTTTAAGTATCACATTTCTCCCTGAGCTCCTCTCAAACTGCTCTCTGGTTTCGGCTGCAGAATGTTAACAGGCCAGAAAGCACAGGGGAGACAAAGCACTTTATCAGCTTCATACCTAAAATAATAAGCAAGTTTAAAATAAACAGTTGGGAGAGATTGAATGGCACGCTCTACTGTCAGCAAAGGCAGAAATGCCCCAGCCCAGGGCTGACAAATGACGGAATGGTCTTCTGGTTTCACACTGGATCTCGTCTCTGAACTCTGTATGTTTCTGCTGGTGTTTATAAATGAAGCCGTATACTTTTCACTTGGTTTTCTTAAGAACAAGTTCATGAAATACTTTCTAGTTTCCTTGTGAACTACCCCAAGCAAGATGTGAGTGGGAGCAGTGCAAGCTCCCACAGATACTTTCCGAGGGGGTCCCGGGCTTGACTCTAGGATGATGACAATTTCCAAAAGGCCAATTTAACAGCAATTGGATTTTTCCTGCCTGCCTGCACCATTAGCTGACAACTCACTTCTTCCATCACATCTGCAAACAGTTCTCCTAGACAGTTCTGACATTTCCCACTTAGGAAAGCCACTTTCAGGAAGTTATTAACCCAAACGGAATCTTCCTGGTCAAGCTCAGGGGTACAGAAATGCCTCAGGTGGGCAGGTCTGCAGCCAGTTGGTTCCCAGTAAGCGATAAGAACGGCCAAATAGGACAAATTGGAAAAATCAGACCAAAGATGTCAGTTACTATGAAACTAAATACCTACAAGTGTAGAGAGTACAGCAATAATAAAATTTCCATTTTTTGAGAGTATTATTCCGTGAGAGCAAAGACCATACCTATTTTGTTCACTTTATACCAGCATAATGCCTAGTTCATAGCAGGCAAGTATTTGCTAAATGGATAAATGTAGTGTTAATATGTGCTGGGCACTGTGCTAGAACGATTGCACATGTTACCTCATTTATTTACCCATCCCAAAGCTAGAAGGTAGGAATTAGACAAGGAAACTGAAAACCAGAGAAGTAACTGCCCATGGTCACCCATTAGTAAGTGATAAAGCTAGGACTAAAACCCAGCTCTGCCAAAGCGATGTTTTTGCCACTACGCCCCTCTCCAAAACACAGGTTCAGTCACTAACCTGGTGAGGTCCTTATATTGACAGTCTTATTGAAATTATCCTTGAGCGCTTCTATCACCGACTTCATTTCTTCATCCACCTCTTCCAAGCTGATTATATCCTCAACCAAGGCAGTGTTAAGATTCATTCTGGTTTGGGACTGTCCTTTCCCTTTGGCTAGAAAGTCAACATTCAATGAATAAAAAAAAACAGCAGCATAAACAGAGACAATAAACAATGAGTTAAGAAGTACCTACTATGTGCAGGGAAAAAAGCCAAGTGCTAGAAAATTACAGAACATTGTCACTAAGTGTAGGCCCTAAAAAAGAGCCTACACTTACTGTCAACCTGGGACCCAGCATCACACAAAGCACTTTCTCAGATATTAGTGAAGGCACAGGTTTTATAATGAGACACCCAGGTGAAAATATGCGCTATAATGCATACGACCTTTATGACCTTGAGCAAGTTACTCTACTTCTCTGATATCGGGTTCCTTTCCTATGAAACAGGAATAATATCTATACTGCCAGGTTGCTGCAAGGACACAAATTAAGTAATTCAAATACCTAAAAGAGCACTAACCACATGGCAGACACTCCATAAGTGAATGAATTCCTTATTTTTCAGAAAAATAAACAGAAGGTGAGAAAGGTAGAGTGACTTTGCCTAATGTCACAAGGTCATGAAATAGTAAAGACAAGGTTTGGTCCCAGATGTGCCTAATTTTAAACCCATGAACTTTCCATTAAATTGTCTTCATAAAATGTAATTGGAGATACATAAAATATATTAATTCATTTAAAAATGAATCCTAAGACAAGGATATGCAAAGTATCTGATGGCTGGTACAGATAAAAAAAACAACAGTAGCTTAGCAACATTAAACATCGCCGGTAGTAGTGACAATGGCTTATATTTTAGAAAGCAACAATACTGAGAACTGAATAAAATTCTAGTTTATATCTAAACCATCATAGCGATTTTTCATATGCATCTATTATGTGTATATGCATACACAGATCACTCCCGTGAGTATCACAAATAGTCTCGCATTTCTTTAAGGAGGGTGTGGGAAGGAGAAAAAGAATAAAAATATTTAAATAATATTATCCTACACTAGTTTATTTATTAAGAATTCAACAAATATTGATTGAGATCATTCACAACAAATTTTATTGAACATCTACAGTGAGCTAGATCCTGAGCTATTTATATACCATATTACAATTTGCAATGCAATTTCAAGTACATTCTGCTTTTAGATATTCAAAGCAGCTCTCTGACTTAGGAAGAACAGAGATTATTATTGTCCCTGTTTTACAGATGAGAAATTTGAGGCACAAGCCATTTAAATGTTTTGCCCAAAGTAACCAACCAGTTAGCAGCAGAGTGATTTTTTTTTTTAACATTTATTTGCTTGTATCACCATCTTGCTTGAAATCTCACTGGTCTTAAGTTAACGGGCTAATGGCTTAGAATTGTCAGAACTGATGAAAGAGGTGAATCTTCAGATTTAGAAACACAAGTTCCAAACAGGATAATAAAATTCTAGGTAAATTCACACCTAGACATTTTGTGAATGCAGAAAACCAAGGACAAAGAGATTGTGAAAACAGCCAGAGAAAAGACAAATTATCCATAAAGGATCAAAATTTAGAATAATAGCAACAATAGAAGCTAGAAATAATTTCCAAGAGCAACAACAGAAGCTAGAAACAATGGAAATAGTATCTTCAACTTTAGTGTTAAACCAAGTATGCATGTTAAAAATTTTAAGTTATGCCCATCAATATTAGAATGGATAAATATTCTTTATGAATGAAATACTATACAACCATAAGAAGAAAAGATCTACAACTACAAAGAAGAATTTAAATGAGTCTCACAAACATGATGTTAAGCAAAGTGGCTAGACACAAGAATCCAGACTGTACAGTGCAAAATCCAGGTACAATAACATATACTAAACAGTATAACAGATAAAACTATATCATTAGTAGTTAGAATAATAGTTACCTGCAAAGGGTAGAAGGTGGTAAGTTACTAAAAGGGAGCAAAAGGGCACTTCTGACATGCTGGGAATGCTCTGGTTTTTGTTTTGGGTGCTGATTACATAAGTAAAAATTATATAAGTGAAAATTATCAAGCTTATTATTATTTTCTTATGATAGCTGCACTTTTCCATAGGTGCTTTATTTTTTATTTTTTTGCGGTACGCGGGCCTCTCACTGTTGTGGCCTCTCCCGTTGCGGAGCACAGGCTCCGGACGCGCAGGCTCAGCGGCCATGGCTCACTGGCCCAGCCACTCCACGGCATGTGGGATCTTCCCGGACCGGGGCACGAACCCATGTCCCCTGCATCGGCAGGCGGACTCTCAACCACTGCGCCACCAGGGAAGCCCTAGGTGCTTTATTTTTATAAAAACATAGAACAGAAATTAAAAGTAACCACCAAAACAATAAGAAATAGAATGTATACCTTCCAAATCAGCAGAGATGAAAAAAGAATAAAGAAACTTGATTAATTCAATAGAAAGGAGAAAAGAAGAAACAAAGAAAACCTCAATAAAGAGGTAGTACAAAATAATAGAAATACAAGTACCCAGACCAAAGAACCAGTTAAAAGTTAGAGACTCTCAGTAAGATTTTTTTTAATCTAGTTGTATATAATATATACAAGAGATTTTACAAAAATATAAGCTCACAGAAAGTTTAATGTATGGGCATGAGAAAATTATAACCCTAGCAAATATTAATCAAAAGAAGGCTGGTGTAGTTATATTAAGACAAAATCGATTTTACAACAAAATGCATTATTAGAAACAATGAGGAGCACTTCATAAAAACAGAAAAAATTCACCAGAAAGATATAACAATTCTGAGCTTCAAAACTACTTATGGACTGAAGAAAAATGCACAGTGGAATTTTAAAATATTTAAAATGACAATAATAAAAATACTACACAACAAAGACTTGTAGGAAGTACCTAAAGTTGTATTTATAAATTTACAGTCTTAAATGCTTACAAGAAAAGAAGTCGAAAATTAATGAACTAACTGTCCAGCTCAAAGGATATAAAAAGAACAAGAACATGGGAGGAAGTAAATGATATAGAACAGAAGTCAATAAAGTTTTAAAAAAGAGAGATCAAAAAAATTAAAAGCTCTTTTTCTAAAAAGGTGTGCAAAATTGACAAACTTCTGTCAAAAATAATTGATTAAAAAAGGGAAGTAGGGACTTCTCTGGTGGCGCAGTGGTTAAGAATCTGCCTGCCAATGCAGGGGACATGGGTTCGATCCCTGGTCTGGGAAGATCCCACATGCTGCAGAGCAACTAAGCCTATGCGCCACAACTACTGAGCCTGTGCTCTAGAGTCCGCAAGCCACAACTACTGAGCCCACGGGCCACAACTACTGAAGCCCGCACACCTAGAGCTCATGCTCCGCAACAAGTGAAGCCATAGCAATGAGAAGCCCGCGCACCGCAAGGAAGAGTAGCCCCCACTTGATGCAACTAGAGAAAGCCCGCGTGCAGCAACAAAGACGCAAGTCAGCCAAAAATAAATAAATTAATTAATTATTTTTAAAAAGGGAAGTAGACACAAATAAATAATACTAAGAAAGAAAAAGGGGACACAGCCACCAAAACAGTAGAGATTTTAATAATCTTAAGAGACTATTATGGACAACTTTATGCCAAGAACTTCCTATAAACATATAATTTACTAAAACTAACTCAAGAA
Organism: Lagenorhynchus albirostris; assembly: GCF_949774975.1. Lineage (NCBI taxonomy): Eukaryota > Metazoa > Chordata > Mammalia > Artiodactyla > Delphinidae > Lagenorhynchus > Lagenorhynchus albirostris. The sequence goes on from NC_083101.1 coordinate 12,652,125, forward strand.
CAAAGAGAAAATCGGGGAGTTCCCTGGTGGCCTAGTGGTTAGGATTCTGGGCTTTCACTGCCGTGGCCTGGGTTCAATCCCTGGTCAGGGAACTGAGACCCTGAAAGCTGCATGGTACGGCCAAAAAAGAAAAAAAAAAAGTATTCCTATTCACCAGCAACCAAATAGAAAACACAATTTTTAAAAAGATATAAACTTAAAACAATGAATCTTGTATAAAATAACACAGAATATATTTATGACCTTAAAGTAGGGGAAAATTTCTTAAAAAGGAAAAAAAGAGCACTACTCGATAAAGATTGATAAATTGGTCTACATTAAAATTAAGAACTTCTGTTCATTAAAAAAACACTGTGAAAAGGCAATTATTATCAGCAATACATATATATATGCAGAAGTCTTATCTTTAGAATACATTAAAATTCTTACAAGTCAATTTTTTTAAATGGGCAAAAGACTGGAAAGAGGATATCCAAATAACCAATAAGCAAATAAAAGGTGCTCACCATCATTATTCATCAATGAAATATAAATTAAAACCATAATGAGATATAAATGCACACCCATCAGAATGGCTAAAATTAAAAAGGCTGACCATACCAAGTGTCCACAAGCATACAGTGGGTATTTAGCAAATAGAAAGCTAAAACACTCTGGGAAGGAGTGTAACCTGACATGACTACTTTGGAGAACTGTATGTTCTGAAACTGAACTGAAACTTAATATATGCATAACCGAAGGCTCAGCAATCCTCCTCTTGGTATACACCCAACAGAAAGGCACACATATGGGCATCAAAATGCATGTTCATAGCAGCATTATTTATTTTAGCTCAAAACTGGAAGCAATTCAAATATCCATCAACTATAGAAAACACACATAAATCGTGGTATACGCATTCACTGGGGTACTATAAAGAAATAAAAATGTACCAACAACTACTACAGGCAACAACATGGACAAATCTCACATATAGATTGCTATCAAAGGAAGCCAGGCATGAAAGAATACATCTTGAGTTCAAAAAGGGCAAAACAAATCTGTGGTGGTAAAGTCAAGAGAGGGGCCTGTCTTTTGAAGGGTGACAACTTAAAAGGACATGAGGGAAGCTTCCAGAGTACAAGTGACGTTCTATATCTTAATCTGGGTGATGGTTACATGGTTGTGTTCACTTTGTGAAAATTCACTGAGCCATACACTTACAATGTATGTATGCACTTTTCTGTGTACATCACTCAAAAATTTACTTTAAAAAACATCATATACAAAAGTGACAAAAATGATGATAGCCTAGAAATAAACCTGATTAAAGAACTCTGCAAGATCTTTATGGAGAAAACCTGACAATACAAGTTTCATAGAGAAGAGCAAAAGGCCAAGAAGAAGAAAAAGAAAAAGCTAGCGTGTTCTGAGGGGAAAGATTTGTACCACTAGATTCAAGACTTGTGATTCAGGCATTAAGGAATTTAGTGCAGGGAGAGATGAGTAGTTCAACACATCAAGAACTCAGATATAAATCATACCTACAAAGAAACCTGACATATGACAGAGGAAGCATTACAAATCTGGGAGTAAAGAAGGGCTACTCAGTAAGTGAGGTTGACACACTTATTATCCATTTTAAAAAGAAATAAAATAGATTCCCTGCCTCACATCATATTCAGAAATAAATTCCATATGGATTAAAAACCCAAATGTGGAAAGTAAAAACCTTTAAAAGATTTAGAAGAAAATACAGAAGAATAGCTTTATGACTTTCAGATAGCTGAGGGTTTGTTAAATAAGACAGAAAAAGCACAAATGATAAAAGAAAGAACTGAAAAATATGACTACATTGAAACTTATGTTCAATGAAAGACATCATAAAGTAAAAAGGCAAAGTAGATACTTGCAACATATACAATCAACAAAGGATTAGCATTCCTAATATAGAAAGAATCCAATAAATCTAAAGGAAAAAGTCAACCAGCTTTTTAGGAGGCAATCAAAGAAGACAAAAACTGAATAGCCAATGAAATATGAAAAGATGCTGCTTACACGCTGCAGCTAACGTCTAGTGCACTTGAATACTGCAATGCTGTGGACATCAGGAGACCTGGATTCCAGTTCTGCCACTAACTCGATATGATCATGGGCAAATGTCTTACATATGGACCTCAGTTTCCTCATTTGCAAAATGGTGAGATATGTGCTTCACTAGGTAATTAGAAGAATTTCTTCACTGGATAATTACAATTCCTTCAATGGATAATTATAAGGATCAAATTAAATTATTAAATGTATGTGAATTTAAAAAAATATAATGCAACCTATAGATCAAAGTTATTAACTGAATATAAGGCTTCTATGCATTAAAGCTCTTTTGGCAACTTGTTAATTTTCCTATTAACAGAAAAGGAAAAGGTCTGCATGAAACCATAAAAGAAAAGCAGTGGGAAAAATATTCAGTAGGGTATTTCAAGCACCATCCTTAGGAGTGGAATCCCTGACCCACCACTGCAAATAGCAGGTCTGCTTGACAATTTTCTGTCACTCATTCATTCCTTCAGCAAAATTTTTTGATACATACTATGTGTCAGGCCCTGTTAGTTGCTAAACAAGAAAGACATAGACCTCACAGGGTCCAGTATGGAAGACATAACAAACAATAATTAACTAATTAATGAGTGCTGTGCTTAAGTACATCAAAGGTAAAGTAACAGTGTGCACAAATGCATGTAACAAGGGACCTGACCCAGCCTAAGAGGTCAGGCAAGGCTTCCCTGAGGAAGCGGCATTTAAGCTGAGACCTGAGTTGTATCAAGGTCTCATTCTTGGATGACACAAGCCATTAAGATCATCCATCTAAATCCACAGCTCTAATATCTCCTCACCCACCAACCTTCTGCTTTTAATATTATTTCCAACGCAGATCTTCCTATAAGGAGAAGGCAGGTTGATCCCTGCCACAAGTATTCTGATTTGCTTGGCACTTATACCTCTAGTTCTAAATCTAAAAGAAATTAGGCATTTTCTGAGCCATAATAACAAAAGAGGCGGCATGGCAATGACAAAACAGGTTCTAATACCAACTCTGTCACTGTGACCTTTTAAGCTAATCAACTGAACCACCTGAGATACCGTTTCCTCATGAGGCATGGGGAGAAATTCAGAACATCTCTGAGATCCCTTCCAGCTATGATAATTCAAGGGCTAAATATAAGACAGGGGTGAGGAGGTCATGCCTCTACCTTTGGCTTTCTTGGTAGCGAAATGACGGATTGGTACAGCTGGATAGGCCAGGTATTGCCCGTGGTCATTCTGTCTTCCACTCACTGTCTTCAGCGTAACTTCTGAAACAGGTCTGGTCAAGGCTGCAAGGAAGTTGCAAAAGGCAGGGTGGACCAAGCGGGAGCACCTTAAACCCAAGGCCATGACTGAAGACAATTCTTGTGAACACCCACTAAAAAGAACAAGACAAAAAGGAGATCAAAGTAAAACAGACCCTATTACAACTTCAGAAAATAATCTGTACCAGTTAGCAAGTAAATCCTCTCAGCAGAGTCTGTCAATCAGTTTTGAGTATGTGCTAGGGAACTTAAATACGTTATCTCTAATCCTCCTCCCAACATCTGTACAACTTAATATGATTAGCCCCATTTTATACTATGAAGAAACTGAGGCTCATGGAGATTTAAGTAACTTGCTCACAGTCTGCAGGACTCCAAATCGCCATGCTCTTTCCACTACAGCAAATGCCCCTTAGCACACAGGGAACAGAGTTAAGTAAATGGAGAGCAGACTAAATCCTTAATGATGGTAATTAAACCCTTCTAGGAGAAAAGGCACAAAATCTTGATAAAGTTATACTATAAAGAGGAAGGGCAGAGCACTGGAAGAAGACTTTAAACTAAATAAAATCATTTCAACAGGCATAAAATGACTGGAAAATTCACACAACAGCATTTAATTAAAATTTTCTTTGGTTCCTTATGCACCGATTACCAATTAGAATGCACTTTACTGTGAGTCTGAAGCATGGCTGAGGTTTGAGGTCTTCCATGTTATAGAACTAAAGCTCTGGGAAATGCCACCCTCCTTGGTGTTAACACAAGTTACACATTATACTTCTGAGGGCTTTGACCGTGGAAGAGATGCTAGAGCCTACAGCTACCTCTGGGATAGAACACAGCTCTAGATTACTGGCAAATGTAGCATTAATAGCTTCTGCCAGGAATCTGGCTATTATTACTCAGCTAAAAATTAAGCACGATTAGCAGCAAATACCTGGAAGCTACCGTCTTTGAAAAACAGCCCCATACCTCATTAAAAAAATTAAAACTCTCATCCTAAAATTTTGATGCAGTATAACAGACTGAATAAGAGCATGGGTTTTGCAGCCATAAGACTTGGAATCCAATCCCATCTCCACCACTGACTAAATGCCCCTGAACCTCTCCGCACCTTCATTTCCTCAACTGTAAAATGGAGATAATTATAGTTATTTCCTAGATTTGGGAAGAATAAATAGGTTAATGTAAGTAAAACACTTGGCACAGTCTCTAGCAGACAGGAGTTTCCCAAAAGGGTACCTACTGACAGTTGTCACCTTTCCTTTCAAAGACTTCCATGCCAGGGTCAGACACAACAAAGAAATCATACATGTCATTACTAAAGTACAAGGAAGCCTAGAGTCAGTCATATCTAGATATAAATTTCAACTTTGGGCAATTCATTCCACTTACTGGGCATCACGTCCCCCATTTGCAAAATGAAAAAAATAATCCTGTTCTTAAAGTAAAATGAGATAGTGAATACATATTAAAAACCTAGTAGCATGCCGGGAATATAGTACCTGTTTAATAAAAGCTGGCTATCACTATCACTATTTTTTTAAAGAAAAGCAAATGAGTTGCACAAAGGCAAATAACTTCTCCCGATGGAATTTTTAATAGCAAGAGATGCTAGATGTCAGTGAACAGTGTGTGGACGTCAGTAAAGACAGAGCTAGATAAAAAAATAAAAAGTTTTTCCCCTTTCACATTATTAATACCAACTATTAATGGAGGTCAGGCCTGGGCTTCCTGCTTTACCCATATTATTCATTTAATCCTCTCAAAAATGCCACAAAGAGAGTATAATAATCTCCTTTTTACAGACGTAGAAGCTGAGGCTCAAAGAGACTGTCACTGACCAAGGGCATGGAGCTAATAGTTCCGCCCTGTAGCAGCAAAACTGTTCACAGAAATGTGCCTCTAAGTGAGGTTTCTATATGTAAGTTTTTGCCTAATACAGCTAATGCCTAACCCACACTTATATCCAAATATGGCTGTATAATATAGTTGTTTTTTTTAATCTACAGGGTCTCAATCTGGCTGTTTCATTAAGACAGGTTTCCTGGTGTTCCTGTTGCAGGTCATAATACCAATCCACAAAGCAACAGGAAATCAAAATGGGTTAGAAATAAACAACCTTTGACAGAAAACTCACCCAAAAGCAGACCCAGTACACGTGAACCGGAAGACGACTCTATAAATAAACCACACTGCTGAAATGCTTAAGGCGTAGATTTTAATTGCACAGAAGTCAGGAAACTTCAAAGTGGAAGGTCAATAAAGGCAATCCCTTGGACCCTTTACCTGAAGAACATGCATATTAACACTCAGTTCAGCAGAGAAGTAAGGTCTAGGAAAGGAACCATTATGGGAGCCCAAGTATTATACAACAAAATGAACCTAGAAAAAAAATGCAGAAAAAAAAATGCAGCAGGAAATATCTGACCTTTGGATGCGGTCTTGAACTGGAATCTCAGTTTGCCCATTTACTAGCTGTGTGACCTTAGGGAGATCATCAGCCTCTCTGAGCTACAGTTTCCACTGCATCTTTCTCATGGTGATATTAATGAGCCTTTGAAAAGGTAATTATAACAATAATGAAACAATAGCTTATAATCATATAGTTATAACTATGTGCCAAAAACAATTCTAAATGATATATTGCATATATTAACTCATTTGAGCTTCATGATAACCTAGGATATATGTACTTATTATTATACTCATCTTACGGATAAAGAAACAGAGGCACAAGATAAATAATTTGCCCAAGATTTTATTTCAGGCACTTTTGTTCCAGAGTCTATGCTCTTAAACACTATCCTAGATTGTGTACATAAGGCAGTATAATTACTGGCATTATTTTTCCAACTGTTGAAACATTTTTTAAAACTACTTGAAGCACATATTTTTTATCCAAAGTCGAGGTTCTCAAAACTTGAATTTTCCTGTTTTTCCATAGAAGGTGCACTTTAATTTTGTAAAGAAATAGATGAGGAACACAAAGTCCTGGTTTATCCACTGTCCCAGCAACCCCTACCAATCCAGCTGTATATTAGCTTATGATATGTAGACTTTTATAAATGTGGGTGTGCACACACGCAGGTCCTTGTTGTATATAAAATACTTTCATGTGTTACCTGGTTCTCACAGTAACCAGGGTTGTGATAATCACCCACATTTTACAAATAAGCAAATTGATCTTTCATTTCCTTGAATGTTCTTCCTGCTCCAGGGTCTTCAAAAATACTGTTGAATCTACTTGGAATGATCTTCCCTCACCTCTTTAATGAACTACCTCACACTTTTCTTTCAGATTTCAGCTTAAGCATCACTTCCTCAGAGGATGCCTTCCTTGGCTATCTCCTCTAGCCCAATAGGTCAAACGTCCTATAGCCCACTTTCATAGCGCCCTGTACTTTTTCATAGCACCTACTTTAACAATACCAGTTAATATTGGTGTAGTTATTTGATTATTGTCTAATTCCCTCCATAAGACTATAAGCAGTACAAGGACTAATCTATGGTTGTCTTGTTCACTGCTGCATCCCCAGTCCCTACCACAGTTCTGAACATAGGAGACACTGAATAAATGTGAAGAATCCATGAGCGAAAGTCTATAAAGATTAAGTCCTTCCTCAAGGTCACAATGCCGGCACCAGAACTGAAATCTAAGCCTCAGACAGTAGGTCCTAGGCTCTACTTCCCACTGCTTCCATTATCTCTTGGTTTGCCAGATTTTTCACTTAGAGATAATAGGGCATGTTCTCTAAATTCAGTGCCATGTGAAGGCATTTACAGTATCTGACTCTATGCAGGATCATGTCCCTGGCACAGGCAAAGGAAGGATGAGACACTTTAACAAGTGGAGAAAGAGCTTTTGCCTAAGAGCTAGGAGGGCTGGATTCCAATATTCCTATCTCATCACTCCCTGTCAGCCATCCTTTTTAGATTCATAACTACCCTGTATTCAAAAAGCACTTGTGTAAGCTCTGCTGATGACCTGAGACTTGTATCAAGTCATTTCTTCTACCTAGGTTTTCTTTCCTCAACTATAAAACGAAGGGTCAGACTAGGTTTTCATTCTTTCTAACTATAAAGCTCTCCAAGATTCTGAGAATGCGAGAGAGTGGGGTGACAGGAAAAAGGCATCAAACTTAGAGAAGACCTGGGAAAGAGTGCTGGTTCCAGCACTTCCTAGGTATGTGACCTTCGATAGGTCAAAATCTCTGGGCCTCAATTTCATCTGTAGATGACAATAATATTTATCAGGGTTATCAGGACGATCGAATAAGATAAGAGCTGCAGAAGCACTTTGTAAATATAGACGGGCTATTCAAATGACAACTGTTTTGCCACTGGGCCGCACAGAGTAATGGTTAAAAGTTGAGGCTTTGGAATTTGGGCGCCCTCACTCACTAGCCACGTGACCCGATGAAGTTATTTCTCTGAGCTTCCCTTTCTCCAGCATGGGGGATTAAAAATACCTACTCCCCTGGGAGTAAGGGGCGTGGGTTCGATACTTGGTTGGGGAACTAAGATCCCACATGCCACGCGGCCAAAATAAATAAATAAATAAAGGGTCTGGACTTAATTCTATAAAAAAAAACCCTACCCCCAAAAGATTGTTATGAAAATTAATTGCTCCAGCCAGGTGGCAAGTTACTAAGTAGCTGTCCCTATTTAGTAAGCCCCGCCTCCCACCCTGGAAGTTCCTAGCTGATGAGATGAGCCCCGCCCCCAGACTCGCTCAGATCAGCAGGTCCCGCCCCCAGCCGTAAAGGTCAAGCCGGATTCGAATGGAACGCGTCCGGGTGTTCAGTCCCCCAGAGGTCCTTGAGTAGAGATCTCTGGCACCCGGGCCCCGCGCGCGCCTCGAGGCCGTGCCGAGGCCACTCACCAGCTAGCGCCCAGTCTACTAGGAAGACTCGCACGACCGCAGCGACGGCGGCGGCGCGGGCGTCGTGACGTCACGGGGCGGGGCGGCGGCGCAGGCGTAGTGCGTCACGGGTGGCCTGGCAGCTGGCGGCGCTGAGGTGGACGCGTCTAGAGGGTTGTCTGACCGTGGAGTCGGGGCTTTGCTTTGGGGGCATGAGCCGAGGGGACTACGCCGAGGTGACGAGGTGAGTCCGGCCGCGACGCGCCTCTGCATCTTAGCGCCGGCCCCGCGAGGGGCTCCCAGAGGAGGCTGCCCTAGAGAGACGGCTTCTCAGGCCCCGCCCCGGATTGTCCCGCTGCTGGCCCGGAAATAACAATCCGAGTAATGACCCATCGCATCTGGGAATTCGCGGCCAGGGATCGGGAAGCCCGGATTCCAGCCTTGACCCCACCGTTACCGTTAGCTTTTAGGAACAAGTGCCTGCTTCTCTGCTCCTCAGTTTCCCCAAATGACTGTTCGTGGCTTCCAGGGTCGTTGTAGCTCAGCGGGGGAGGGGGGGTGGGCGGGAGCGTTTTGTGAATTTTGTGAATATAAGAGGTTGTCGCCATTGCGAACCCAAAGGATTTTGATTGTCATGTGGCATCTTGATCACTTACCACACTTTACCGTTCCTCAAAAAGTGCTGTGCCGAGCTGTCACGTGTATTGTCATATTTAAGCATCATAACAACCCTTGAGATAGGGATAATTATGCCCTTTGTAGGAAGGAGGAAGAAACTGAGGCTCCGAGTGGGGAGGTGGCTTGTTTCATTCATTCATTCAGTAAATACTGAGTACCAGCCAGGAGCTAGGCAGTGTACTAAGTGCCGGGAATAGAATCATCAAAATAGGTAAGGCCCTGTCCTCCAGTGACTTACATTCTAGTGAGGGAAACAGAAGATAAAATAATATGTGATACATTGAGCTGGTATTATGTGGAAAGAAAAAGGTAGCTGTCATAGAGACTAACAAGATGCTCTGCTCTATTAGGGAAAGCTTTTCTGAGGAGGGGACACTTAAGGGGCAATCATGACTTTCTAAAGTCACAAAATAACTGGGTGCAAAAGCCAGGATTTGAGTGCCTCTTTTGGCCCCATATCCTGCACTCTTCCCACTAAAAATGGTTCCCTCGTGTGATACTATTTCCTGTTGGTATTAGTATCAGAAGGTTTTATCATTCAAGTCTCATCTCAAATGTCATCTCCTATAGGTCTTCCCTTTCCACTAATTCTGAAGTAGCCCATCCCTAGACTTTGTCAAATCCCCTTGCTTAACTGTGTTTGCGGCACTTATCACAAATTACATCTTGATTATTTATTTTCCTTTTGTCTTGTCCTGCCCCTCTTCCAAATATAAGCATGCATAGGGCAGAGACCTTGCTTGTTCACTGCTCTGTCCCCAGTACCTAGACACTGCCTGGAAAATAGAGGCTCTATAAAAATTTTTTGAATGAATGATCTGTAAGTAGAAGGAAAGGACAAAATATTTCGCCTCTCCAGTTTCCACACCTGGGATTCTACTTATGCCTGTTTTACCTTTCTCCCAGGAAGTAGGAGCAAGAGCTATGGCTCGTTCATCTCTCTATTTTCAGCACATAGTCCAGGGCTTAGCAGTTATTAGTTGCTTGTCTCACATTATGGAACAGATTGAACATGTGAATGAGAGAGGAAGAAAAATACCCTCATGTGTGGAGGTAGATAAACACATTTAACAAACAATTACCTTAGGGGCTGCTATGTGCTAGCCTGTATAAGCTGTGCTGAGTTGAATAAGAGGTAATGGCAGTGTTCAGTATATCAGCTGTTGTTATTAAGACGCAGTTCCTGCAACACTGATCTCAGAGGCACTTCTGGTTTTACAGGACATGTTTTCTCTAGCAGGGAGTTCTGAAGTCTGTCACAGCCTGCCATCTTCCCAGCCCCTTTATTTTCCTTCCTCTACCACATCATACATTAAAGCTTTATTTTACATCTGTTGTGTCATTTTTGGTCTTCTCAGCAACTCTAAGTTATAAGCAGGGCAAGGTTTATTATGTAAAGGTGAGGAGACTGAAGCTAAGAGTGAAGTGACTTCCAATGGAAATGCCAAAATTTGAAACCAGGCCTTCTGACCGCAAGGTTTTTGGTCTTTACATTACTCTCTCCATCGTAACCCTCATCCTCCTTTTGTGGCTGTGATATGAGACGTTTCAGGAACTAAGTCGGTAATAGTTTAAGCTAAAATTAATTGAATGCTTCTTAGGTGCCATGCATTTATTGTTCTTAATGTTTTTGGTGTATTAACTCAGTGAATCTGCATAGCTCTTTATTACCCCTATTTTACAAATGAGGAAACTGAGACACAGAGTGGTTAAGTAACTTGCCCACCGTTACAGAACTAGTAAATAATGGAACTGGAATAACTACGGAACAAGTTAGTCTCTTCTTCCCAGTGTCTCCCAAAATATTAGACATGATAATAGCTAATTGATTACTTACTATTGTTCTTCCCCACCCATACCCTTAAGTGTCATTAAGACTCCCTTTCTGGTGGTTTCCAAGGCTTATTTTTTGGGTGACGGTTGTTGAACTGGAGTATCATGTAGTAGTAGAGACTTTGGCCTCCTGCCCAGTCAGCCTCTGGCTTCAGAAGAGAAAAACTAGTTACTACACACAGAACCACACCCCTTTCACCTTAAATGGAAGCTTTTGCTCTCTGGCTGCCGGAGGAGCTGTCCCAAGGGAACTGGTGCTGGGGCCCTGTTTGTGGAATAACTGAAGCCTTTGAAGGACTGCCCAGGGCATGCCCTCCTTGAATAAATGTTTGTTGAATTGAATTTGAAGTCTCATGTTCACAACATGTTGCTCCTTTCCTGTCTGAATATTCACATTTCCTTTAGTATTTCGTAGAGATTGATGGAAGCAGAAACCAAAACTCTTCCCCTGGAGAATGCATCCATCCTTTCAGAGGGTTCCCTGCAGGAAGGGCACCGGTTATGGATTGGCAACCTGGACCCCAAAATCACAGAGTGAGTCTAATATATTTTAATTCATTACCTACAAAATTGGGATGCTTGTGGTGAGGATGTTCAGAAGAATTTTCAAGGGATATAGGCTATATTTTGGCCCTTTTATTTATGTTTTAATTATCTTTGAAGGGAATATGTTGTTTTAGCGTGTCATCTTGTCATTTTTCTTACATTTGGACTCTTCTGCTGCATAGACACAGACTTGGATACCCTTTAAACCATATATTACTTGTTTTTCCTGCTTGCCTAAGATGTTCTCCTAATTTTCAACTATTTCGAATCCTTGTACCCAGTGACTAGGAAATTATTTCCTAAAACCAGCCATGGGCATACTTTCATTCCCCAAAATGAAGGAACAAACAGAAGAAGTATCAGTATTTTCACAAAAAGGCAGAGAGGTACCACTTGACTCTAATTCATGTTAAGCAGCCATGGAACCGAGGAAAGTCAGAAGGAATCTTAGAGATTCCCCAGTCACTTTGGTTTTCATTCATTCATTAAATGATTTGAGTGCCTACTCTGTGCCAAGTGCCATGCTAGGCAATTTTCAAAGTTTCTAAATCTGAGGAGCCTTGTCTTATTAAAGTACAGAACCTAGATATAAAATAAAAGCTCAGAGTTGCTCTGATTAAAGGGAGGACCAGGTGTACCCAGTGCCTTTGGGCCACAGTCACCCTTTCTTTGGCAATCACTTATAGGACTTGTGGAGCACCCTTGAAAGACTCTGATATATTCCAGCTGTTTTATCCTACAGCAGAGGAAACTGAAGCCCAAGAGATAGAAGTGCCTTGTCCATGGTGACAAAGCTAATTGAATTGTCTTGACTCCCCACTCTTTCCTTTGTGGATATTATAGTGGAGTGAAATTTCTTAGCAGAGAGAATTGAGAGGTTTTTCCTTCCCCCAGTCGTTCGGTAGGGGCAGGTGGTGGTTGGTGGCAGGATAGCCAAGCGTGGGTGGATTGAGCCATTTGGGGTCAATGCTTGAAGCAAGCATGGGTTACAGCCTCAGTCCTAGAAGTTACTCCCTGTGGAATAGTGTTAAAAGCAAGGAGAGAGGAAACAAGGGAATCTGCTTAGAGGAGGTGTATAACAGGGTTGGGATTATGAGAGAGGAAAGAGATGTAAACTAACATATCAGGATCATGACAGAATGTTCAGTTCCTTAAACCTGCTCAAGCTCAAATTGGCTAAGTGTAGACACCGTTGGGTCCCTCTAGAAATTATGATGGTATTTAAGGTGTGTTGCCCCCTAATTATGTTACCTTGATCACGAGGGCCCTTAAATATAGACTTTGCATTTATTTTGGCTCTCTTTATGACTTATGGCTTTGAGGATGAATGTGTGAACCTGCCCAAGCTCTCAGTTAATGAGGGAATTAAACAGAGAAGCTGTTTCCATCATCTATAACCCAGGCTGTGAGAGGATGCTTCCAAGAGTGGTTTCCATTCCCACCTCTTCTTGTCTGAATGGAAATCTGGAGTGTGGAAACAATGTTCATTGTTTTATCTGGGGTTCCCTGTAATGATATTCTTGTTATAATTGTATCCTGCTGCTTGATAGGAAGGTTCAAATGGGCATCTGCCACCTCAGTTTATGTCATAAGTGGGAGTACGTGGATATTTTCTTTAGTTAGAGCATTAACAGGAACATTGAATCAAAAACTCTCCCACTGGTATCTCTGCTCTTCTCATATCAGGACAAAGGTGGACATCCAGTACTAGACTACAGATCAGGGCCTTGCTGACTCCACCTGTGACTTCCCACCTCTGTATTACCAGAGATCATTTCTACTGTATTTCATCTAGGGATTCCTTATCTTAAAATATTTTCTCGATAAACAAACTGATTTATTAAATTTCTTCTTAATGACATAACTACCAGTTGTAGCTTATGGTTAGCATGAAATGCATAGTGTTACTTCATTTAATTTACTTAATTACAGCAAAGAAACCTAACATTATAGTAAGGTAGGTCTCATCTTGTAGAAATATGTGATTTTCTTCCAAGTTTTTGAAGTACATAAACTTCTAGATCCTGTTCCTTTCAAGATGTAGGTAACGATGGACCTAGACTAATTATTAAAATGCAGTCATTCCCAAACGTTGAAGGGCTGCATGATGAAACTTGTGTGAACATGTGGTACCCAGCTTGTCGTCCAATCTCAGAAAATATTATTTGAATCCAAATCTCTAAAGTTCTAATGACTCTTGACAGATGTTTTTTAAAGAAAAAAACCTTTTCCACTCAGTTTTTCAAAGTTTATTTTATAATAATTCTATTCATCTTATGTGCGTGTGTGCCGGTTACTAATCTGAGTTGTGTTCAAGTTATAGTAGGATGTCCATCAGCCTCTTCTCAACAGAATACGCATTGCTGACCGACTGTCTAGCACCCTGATACTCTGTTCACTTTGTAGTTGCAATACTGACCATTTTAGGACCATGTTACATGCCAGGAATATCTGATTAACTAAATAGATCTTAGAGATCTGGATTTAAGGGAATGATGATATACTCTTATTTATGGAGGTAGCAGATTCCAAGCCTATGTTCTTTCCACTATATTTGGATTCCTCTCAACTATATTGTACCTCATAATTCTTACCTATAAAGTGAGACTGTTCAACTAAATGCTCTGGAAATGTCTTCTAGCTCTAATATTTCATTAGTTCCTCTTATTTAAGCTTGCAACAGTCTTGTGAGGCAGGTAGAACAGACAACACTTCCCTACTTTATAAGTAAAGAAAGGTAAAGGGAGTTGACTCAGTTCACTTAAGTAGTTAATGATAGGACTAAGTTCCTGGCACCTAATATAGGGCTCTTTGCACAAATATTCTAACAGTCCATGTAACTGGACAGTCATAACCTAAAGTATTCTATTCTAAATTTTTCATTGTAAGGACTTCCTTTAAATGTTATGGGACCCAGTCTAACTGTAAGAGTAAAAACAACAACTTTAAATATTATTACTAGTGCCTTCAATAGAGAAGCTGAACAAATTAATGTCTTTAGACATCTATTTTCCATACCATGGTTTCTTCTGAGAGGGTTAACACTGCTTCCTTTTTTAAATATTAAATGTGCTGTATAGAAAGCCAAATTAATAGCCACTGCGTTATGTACAAGGAGAAGTATGAGAGAGAACAAAGCAGTAGAAATTCTAAAAGAAAGAACATTCTGGATGGAGGGTGAATCATAAATAAAGGAACATAAGTAGGAATAAGAAGTACTGTTGGGCTTCCCTGGTGGCACAGTGGTTGAGAGTCCACCTGCCGATGCAGGGGACATGGGTTCGTGCCCTGGTCTGGGAAGATCCCACATGCTGCGGAGCGGCTGGGCCTGTGAGCCATGGCCGCTGAGCCTGCGCTTCTGGAGCCTGTGCTCCGCAATGGGAGAGGCCGCGACAATGAGAGGCCTGCGTACCGCAAAAAAAAAAAAAAAAAAAAGTATTGTTATGGATGAGTCGAGTATCAGGAAGACCTTTTTGACTAAAAGGGAGGTTGAATACTAAACGATAATGAAAATAGTAGTTGGAGAGAGAGAATGCTATCAGATTAAGGCAGGATCTATAAAATTTATTCAGACAAGTTTGAATTTCACGTAGAAGAGATTCGTGAGTGTTTGGTGGGAGACCAACATCATGAAAGTGATGTTTTAGTAGGAAAATCAGACATCAGTATTAAGGATGAATAGGAGGGGCAAAGACTGAAGATGAAGATTAGCTGCGGACCTGCCATTAATATCACCTAGATAGAGACAGTGAACTTGGAGACCACTGGGTGGAGTCTGCGAGATGAAGAAGGTGACTGAAGAGGAGCGGAGAGCTAAAGATGATCCTGATGTTTCTTGCCTGAGAAATGGAAAAGAATCATGTTCACACCAGCCAGCAGAATAGCTGGAAAGAGGCATAGTTTGTGGAGAGGAGGAGGTCAGGCCTGGCGTTATTAAGTAAACTTAAAAGCAATGGAGAGCCACCTGGGTGGAAATGTCCTTCGGAGGTAGACTTTCAGAGCTAAACTCAAGGGATTATAAACGCATGAGCATGTAAGAACAGAGTGTTTCCACCTGAAGAGACGCCCGCTTCTCTCCCAGCCCATTCCTTGTTTTTCCTCCATGACCTGTGCTGCTTCTCATGCTTTGGTTTGCATAAAACAGCCTTTACTATTTGTTTATTTAAATTTGAAACAAAGTAAGACCATTTAAAAACATATAAGGCATAGAACATAAAGACCCACCACATAATAATTTCTGTAAATTTATGAAAAAAATTTTCTCTAAAACAAATTGTGCATTAAAAAGAATCTTAAATGTCATTTCGTTGGCTTCCCAGTACCTACAGCATCACATTAAAATTCCCTCCTGCACACATCTTTCCCAACCTGTCCCCTGCCTGCCTTTTAGCCTCTTCACTTACTGTCTAAGAGCCCCCACTGTCTGCCGTTGGCTCAGTCTTTTTCACCTTTATGTCTTTACACAGGGTATTCACTAACCGCCTTCCCTGCACAGCTGGTCCTCTTCATCTGTGTGCTCACGTACATACCTCTGTGTGCAAGCTTCACACTTTTAAAATTGTTTGATTACATCTCTCTGTCCTCGAACCAGGATGTCAGGTCTTTGAAGACAGAGACAGAGACTTAGTTGTATTTGGATAGTCAAGTGCCTAGTACTGCAATTCTTGACACATTTGTAGGTGTCTATCTTAACCTAATCTAATTCATATAGACTAATTCCCTCTGTGCCATTAGGCAGGAAGGCCATTTTAAAGACCCATTACAGAAAACACTAATTATGTTGCAGAAATATGTATGGGACTGGTGTACTAATTCTCCGGCTCCCGAAGGCTGCAGGGCCCACATTTCATTAAGTGAAGCAAGGCTCTGATGAGTAGCGAGCTCTCCCATACTTCAGCAGCAGATGAAAGTGCTTGCAGATGTGAAAGCAAGATTCTCCAGGCTTTTTTCACTATCAGAGCTTGCAGTCTCCATCTCCAGGAAGCAAAATAGTAAACATTTCATTCCTTTTGTTTCGGTGTTCCGATAATTTCAAGAAATTATCAAACAAGGAAAGAAATCCTGGAGAAGTTGAAAGACACGGACCTAAGCAGATGTTCCTGGAATCTTAAGGTCGCACTTCTCGGGCAGAACGCATTTGTTAGCTTTTCAAAGAATAATCTGTTGGAGTTTTTTTTTTTTTTCCCTGAGTAAATTAAAATTCATTTCCTAGGAAATGCCGATCGCCTTACCTTCCTGCTATTAAGCAGAATGGAGTTAATGAAAAGATGACCGGCCCACAGTAGCCCTTAGGTTGTTTTTTTAAAAAAAGATTTGACCCACCATTTATGGCAACTGGTGCAGTGTTGAGGTTTGAATGTGTATAGTAAGTGGAAGATGCAGCTGTGAATTAAAGACGCTGAGAGAGATTCTTCTAGCCCATCTGCGCACTTGAGAGACCCACCCCTGCTGTAAGCATATTCAGAAAACCAAGTAAAACCAGAAATTTGCACTTTAGGTGTCTTCCTTTCCCCTGAAGAATCACCTCATTCATTCTCACCAGCAGTTGAGGTATCGTGATAGGAATTGAGAGTTTGGAAACTAGAGGGTTATGGTTGTTTTCTCCTTCAAAACAAATCTAAAGACCAGATTAATATCCACTGTATGCCTTGGGATCCTTGCCCCCTGCCCCAGTAAAAGACCTGTGTTATGTCTTCCTTGCTCCGCTGTGTCAGGACCTGATCCAGGATAATGGGCTTGCTTGTTGATGTGCATTGTCTCAAATTTAGTGTAGCTTATGATCCATTTCATCTCTTTCTGCCTCCCAAAGGAGATTCTTACTCAAGAATAAAATCTTGATGAGTTTTCTCCTAGAAAACAATGTGAATATGAATGTGGCTGTAAAGACAGCTTTACTGACTCCCTGTGGGATAGAATTCCCAGTAATAACAGATTTAGCATGTGGGCTGATACCTTTTTAGTATCACAGGGACAGCATTGTTTAGAGAAAGCCTTGACTCCATTTGAATAGCGTGGAGGATGCCAGGAGGAAGGCCAAAGGAAAAGGAAACGGGAGAGCTGTTGGTTTGTCTCACCCTTACATCAGATGACAGGAAGTCGGAATTGAGATTGGCCACAGCAACCTGTTAAGGCCACATCTGTTTGAATAACTTAAAAGCTCTATAGAAACCAAGTAAGTTTTAGAGAAAGGAATCCAAGAAGAGGGTGAGGGGCAGAGTGGCAAGAAAGAGCTTGGGGTAAACCTCCTGCCAGTAGTAAGTGCCTTCCTTGGCCAGCTAGATTCTTTATTCAGCCACACCAGAGCATAAATCGTATTGAAGCAACTGAGGTTGGGCAGTTACCTGCAGTGGGATGATTTATAGGACCGGCCAGGTTCCCCTGCCTGTGTGAGACCAGCCTCCATCACGTTGCGGTTCCACATTGTCCTGTCATTCGGTCACGTCAGGGATGGAAACTCTCAAGCACTTATGGAAGTGCCACTAGCTGTGGTTTGGCTTTTGGCAGAATTTGTCTAAAGTGCAATTTGGGGCTAATGATTAACTATGAACGCTGACGGGGAAGTCTTCCAGGATTGTTTTGTTGTTTGTGTGAATGTATATGTGTTACTTTGTTTATTTTTGAGGTAGGGTTGGCCTTTGCATTTGGAGTGTGAGTGTGTGTTTCTGATGGAGTTGTAGTTATTCACAAATACTATTTCATTGCCAAGAAATTGAAAATAAATAAATCGACACAATTTTTGAGCTATTCTCCAAAAGAAAAATAAATGGTGCTTGTGGGCCAGACAGCTGTTTGTTAGGTGTGGTTTTTTTGTTTGGTATTTTTGTGTTGGACAGACGCATAGCCATGACAATTCTAGTCCCCATTCCAAATAGAGGCAAACAACTCTGTTTGCCAAATAAACTAACACGGCAGTTTGGAGGAAGGCAGGGGGCAGTGATGTGAGATTTTATCCCTGGGGTAAATTATCTCCTGCTTTTATCTCGCAGGCTGACCAAATTCCCAGAGTGTCTCAGGGGCTGTTCTTTCTCCATAGATACCACCTCCTCAAGCTCCTGCAGAAGTTTGGCACGGTGAAGCAGTTCGACTTCCTCTTCCACAAGTCAGGTGCTTTGGAGGGACAGCCTCGAGGGTACTGTTTCGTTAACTTTGAAACTAAGCAGGTAATTGAACTTCTCCCCCTTTCCCAGTACTTACACTCTCATAATTATCTGTGCATCCCTCTTGACTACTAGAGTAGCAGTTCCTTGTGGGCAGGAGCCATGTCTGATTCATCTCTGTGTGCTGTGCTCTGAGTCCTAAAGGAGATCCTCGGTAAACAACTGAATTAGTGAACAGCTTTCAAGGTCTACCCTCCCCAGGCTGGCAGTCTCAGGCAGCTGACCTACTTTTCTGACCAGATGCTTTGGGATGCCCACATTAAGCACATGGACATGCCCCTCCCTGTTCTCTTTTGTTTGTTCCTTTAGTGGCTGGCCAAAAAGCCTCCTTTTCTTTCAGTAGTTTTGCCCCATGGTGCAGAAGCCCTCCCTCTCTGTGGTGAGCCGCCCACAAACTCTCTTTTATTTTTATTTCTTAAAAATGTATCCTTCTTCTCAATGTCTCAGAATAAATGTGGACAAATTTGAATATATACAGAGAAAGAGAACCTCCAGCTTCAACCATGATGTATCCATGTATCCGTATTAAAATTTAGTCCTTGGAGGGGACATGCATTGATAAAGGAATTGAATTTGAATGTTATTAAATATGGAGACACTGCTTATAGCTCTATAACTTTATTAGTCATGTGTGAGAATATTGCCTAGTTATTGTTTTATTAATAATAATTGTATTTGTATGTTTTTCTTACTGTAAAAGTGATACCTGTTTCTTACAGATGAAAATATAGATAAGTAATTTCATTTATTAGCCTAAAACCCAGAAATAATCAGTTTTTTAATATTTAGTTGTATATCTTTGTAGTCCCTTCTTCTTTCTTCACATTCATACACACATACACACGCACACAAACACATGTACACAATTTTTTAAAAAAACATGTGCAGCTTATAACACACAAACAGAATCATATATCCTATTTACCACTGAAAGAAAATTAAAATTTTTTCTGTCATCTAATACACATCAAGATAACATTCTGGGGCTTCCCTGGTGGCGCAGTGGTTGAGAGTCCGCCTGCCGATGCAGGGGACACGGGCTCGTGCCGTGAGCTATGGCCGCTGAGCCTGCGCGTCCGGAGCCTGTGCTCTGCAACGGGAGAGGCCACAACAGTGAGAGGCCCGTGTACCGCAAAAAAAGAAAAAAAAAAATAACATTCTGTATCATATTGTGGTTTCAGTGGTGTAGCTGTAGATATATGTAAAAATTCACTGATCTATATCTATAATTTTATTATTTAGACCTCAGTTTAAAAACTAACCAGTGTCACCTTTGATGACTGCATAATATTCTGTGAACGTATAGTAATTTACTTAACTAATCTCCACACGTGTCAGCAGTGCAGTGAACGTCTCTTTAGCTCTATGTACATATTTACTATATTCATGGAAATGGAGTGGTGTCAACAAAGGCCACAATTTTTTTTCGTAATATGACTGCCAAATTGCCTTCAAGAAGTGATGTGTCAGTATGTTCTGAAACTGTCTGAGAGTGTCATTTGTCCTTACCAGTGCTGGGAATTTTTTTTGTTAATTTCCCCTAATTTTTGCAAATGTGATAGGCAGTACGTGATTCATTATTGTTCTAATTGTTCAAGGTTTGTTTTGAGGGAACTGAAAATGTGCTCTATATAGTTAGCAGTTTAAAGTACTTTGTTCTTTCCTAATGAGAGAGCATGTTGAGGATTTTTATAGACAACTAAAATCAATGGTCATGTTGAGGACAGGTGCTGGGTTTTTTTTTTTTTGCGGTACGCGGGCCTCTCACTGCTGTGGCCTCTTCTGTTGCGGAGCACAGGCTCCGGACACACAGGCTCAGTGGCCATGGCTCACGGGCCCAGCCGCTCCGCGGCTTGTGGGATCTTCCCGGACCGGGGCACGAACCCGTGTACCCTGCATTGGCAGGCGGACTCTCAACCACTGCACCACCAGGGAAGCCCCAGATGCTGGTTTAAAAACACTAAACTTGAAGTCACAAAGTCTGTTATTTCTGACTCTTCCATTTATTAACTTTAGGCAAGTCTCTTTAACTTATTTTGACCTCAGTTTTCATCTAAAAATGGGGATTAAAAACACACACCCTCCTTACCTTTTAGGAAGTTGGGAGAATAGGTGAGGGTTTATATGAAAACACATTTGGCATTTAATAATGTTGGATACATGAATTTTGAAACAAGTTACAGAGATGGGAAATTCTTTTTTCAAACATTTATCAGCTGCTGGCACCTTATGACTGTTGATGCTACAGAATTAATGGAGAGTGTCATGCAAATTCTAATTCACTGAGTGAAACTTAAGAATAAAATGTCTCATCTGTCCTTCTGACTTTGCGTGCCATAGTGAGGCAAGGATGCCAGTGAAGAATACTTGACACGTAGTAGGTACTCAGATATTTGTTGAATGTCATACCGGCAGGATCCAGAGGAATAAGAGAGTCACTGGGAAAACCAGACTGGAATGTCCTACACTGAGCCTCGGACTCTCCTTGTTCCTCTTCCTGTTCCTTAAGGGCTTCTTCACTCCCAGTAAACGTGGGTTACACTTGGCCGAATGCCTCATGGATACAAATGGAGCAGAGAAGGCTTGGCAGGATGGAAAAGTACAGCCAGGCTTCCTGGGAATGTCCTAGAGTGCCTATTACCCAGCCTCAGGAATTCCTTTCAACCTCGTTGCTCCTATATCTGATGGGGACAGGGTCAGGGAAGTTCTGGCTCTGAAAACCAGGTGCAGAGATTGGCCCACAGAGATACCTTGCTCGTAGTCTCTTTGACTCACTCCTGCTTTTTCCGGCCTGGTTTCCTTCACTCCCATATCCTTTGAAGCCATTACTGTTTCTCACTTTGGATTCAGGGAGTATAAGCCCTAGTCCAGGATATAGTTTCAGAGTCCCTGGCGGAGTACAATTTCTTGACATAGTAGGTGCTACTCTAACTAACAGAAGTATGTAGAAAGATATCACCCAATAGGCCACACAACGGTCAGCTAATAATCTGACGTTGGTTGAGTGCTTACCATATGCTCCATGCTCTACATGCGCTCTTTAACTCCTCACAACCACTGAGGAACAAGCAATGTCCATATTTTACAGGTGAAAAAGATAATATCCAGAGAGATTAACTGACCTGCTAAATATTACGCTGCCAGTAAGTGGCAGAGCCAAGATTTGAATTTTTGTTTGACTGAGATTACAAAAACTCATACCCTTTTTACTATTCTGCCTTTTTTTTTTTCCTTGTAAACCCTTGCCACTTGTTTAACAAAACAGTTAGAAATTCAGCCATCAAAGCTAGTGAGGCATTTGAATCTTTGACTAACATTAATCCCTTTCCTGAACAGGAAGCAGAACAAGCCATCCAGTGTCTCAATGGCAAGCTGGCTCTGTCTAAGAAGCTGGTGGTGCGATGGGCACACGCGCAAGTGAAGGTGAGTCTAACAGACTAGAAAGACAGCATCAGCTCATCCTAAATGAATCTTCCGAAAGACAGTTGTCCACTTGCCCGTTTGCATCCAAGCCTCTGCACATCTGGAACAGCCATACTCTGGTCTCCTACTTGTATTTACCATGTGTGTTGCCAGATTTTTCTTTTGAGAAACATCTCAGGAAGGATTAAGTTCCTTCGTCGTTTCTCTCTGCATACCCACAGATTCTGTTTTTGATTGATTCTTCCATGTGACTGATATGTATACTCAGACCTCTATCATTTTTTTGGTGAGGGTTGTACTTTGGAGGAAAAAATGTATTTATTTTTAAAATTAGTTGCTTTAGGCGTTGTTAGACTCTTCCCAGCCTCTCAGTTCTTTGGAGAGTTTGAATTGTTTATTCTAAATGCTTGCGAAATGGGTAGTTTGTAAGAGTGCTTAAAGCACTGACATTTCCTTACTCCAGAGATTTTAAGAGTTATTTGTGAGACTTTGCAGTGTCTGTATTGACTCCAAGGCCCAGGCAGTGGTGAACTGCCATGTTCATCTCCTACTTGTTCTCTTGGGAAAATCTACAACCACTTTAAAAAAAAAAAAAAAAAGAACAGTCTTCTGTTACAGCCAGCACAGGTGAAGTATGTGCACTGGAGCAACCCCCAAAGTTGATTCTATTTCTCCTGCAGTGTGGTCTTTACAGACCTGTCTGCAAAAAGATTTGTGACAGCTAGATTTGGAGCCTCAGTCTTTAGCTAAATGAGCATGAGTTTTGATCAGAGACTGTACCCAACAAGCTTCCCAGGAAAGAGTCACAGAAATAGAACATTTGAGTTCAGTGTCCAAGCTGAAGAACGGAGCTCAGACACTTTGGATCTTTATGAGTATTCCAGGTAACCACAGAGCCTTCTCAATTTCTAGGACCCATTGCCTTAAAAATAGAAGCAGCAAAGAGAATTACCAAATGCTTTTTTACTCAAAAGAAAATCAAGTCTCATTTGCCAGACTGGCTGTCATTTTCTCATTCTGCATCTCATTGAAAAGACATGCAAGAGAAATAAATCATCCTTCGTTCTGTCTTTCATTTGAGAATCTCTGTGCCCTGCAGTTCTCTTCTCCTACACATCTTTTTGACCAGAGGCTCCTGATTGCTCTTTAATATTGTATTTACCTTTTAAAAGAAGTATATAATTATCTGACATCAAATAAACTACTCTTCCTGGAGAATGTTTTCTATATCAGTGGCTGAAAGCTGTTACTACTTTTCTTCTCCACTTAGATCTGTTAAGAGTTGAATGTTATGGTTGGTACTTTGCAAAAATCTAGCAAAATTTTAAAGTGCTTGGAATAAAGCAAAATAAATATTGTAAGAGGTGACGTATGACAGAATAAGAATGTGAGAGGGCAATCCTGCTGTGTGTCTGTACCATCTGCGAATTTAAAGGCTGAAATTCTTTCCCTACCAAATAAGGAGGACTGATGGCTAGATGGGAAGCCTCTTCTAAATTTCTCAGTTTATAACTTTTAGGCCAAAACTGTCTGGACGTCTACATTAATTCTAAACATAAAGCAGTCCTAAGATTGTCGAAAAATAATCTAACGATACACTGATGGTATTAGGATTTCTGAACACATGCACTGCAGTAGAGGGCTGGTTTCTGCCCAGGTGAGGTAATTTGCCTTTTTCTTACTTGCAGAGATACGATCATAACAAGAATGATAAGGTCCTTCCGATTAGTCTTGAGCCATCCTCAAGCACTGAGCCCACTCAGTCTAACCTAAGGTAAGAAGGTGCACTACAGGAAGACGCATGCAGGTATGCAAGAGCTTGAGCCATCTCTTCATTCTAACCTTCATTCCGGTTCTAGTAAACCTGCGGACTCTTAATTTAGAGTAGAATCTACTAACTTTTGACACGCTGAGAAGTGTGTTCAGTTAGTCTCCAGAATGTATACATTTCACCTCCTCCCATACCCCTAAGAGTGTGTACCAGCCATTTACAGAATTGATACACTCAGAAGAGGCTGGGTGTACTTACCATGTACCTGCCATTATACTTGGCACTGGGAATGCAAAGGTAAAGCAGATTCAGTCCTTGCCATAAAAACAGGCATTTTAATAAGGCCTTGATTATCTTCAGCATTTGTCATCATACACGAATTCCTCCCCAGCTATGAGTTCCTTTATACAGAATTCGGGTTTGTAGCACTTTAATTTTATCTACAATTTCAGCAAATATAACAGTTTTGGTTCTAGTAAGTACAAATTATCATTTCCTTCCTTGGAGTTAATTCAAAACAGAAGGAATTGAGGGTTGAGTAGAGAAAGCGGAAGTTAAGTAGATGGGTGAGCAGAAGTAGAGGGGTTTACTTTGCATCGTAGCCTAGGGAGAAATGTTAACAATAACAAAAGCCAGGATTTATTGAGCTCACTATGAAGCAGGCTCTGTGCTAAACACTTTACATGCCGTATGTCATTGAATTATAAAAATTCTGGTAAAAGTACAGTTGTACTCATTTTGCAAATGAGGAAACTGAAGTTTAGAGAGGTAAAATATCTTGGCCAAGATCACGCAGGTAGCAAATAGCAGAGTCCAGATTCAAAGACAGGTTTACTGGACTTAAACATTCAGTCTTTTAATTACTGCTTTAAAGAAACTCCAGGCTGTAAATGCAGGACTACTGTTCTAAAGCCTGTTCCAGGGGCGGGGAAGAAGATAGGTGAAAGATCATCAGTGTTCCATAAGGATCAGAAATCAACATGTCTATATGGGGAAAGAATCGAAAAAAGAGTGGAGATATATATATATTTGTATAACAGATTCACTTTGCTGTACACCTGAAAGTAATACAATATTGTAAATCAATTATACTCCAATAAAAATGAAAAAAAGGGCTTCCCTGGTGGCGCAGTGGTTGAGAGTCTGCCTGCCGATGCAGGGGACACGGGCTCATGCCCCGGTCCGGGAAGATCCCACATGCCACAGAGTGGCTGGGCCCGTGAGCCATGGCCGCTGAGCCTGCGCATCCGGAGCCTGTGCTCCGCAACGGGAGAGGCCACAACGGTGAGAGGCCCACGCACTGCGAAAAAAAGAAAAGAAAAAAAAAAAAGGAAATCAACAGTGTCATGAAGTCAGGAAAGTGATGCCTATTTGGACAGAGGGCCAGACAGGGAAAAAAAAAACCTTTCCTGTATATTTGCACCAAACAAAACAGATGTACAAGCATCTCATTAAACTGCAGGGGAAGGTGATCCTGAAATGTTTTCAGGAGCGATAAAATTGGTAAATTAAAATTAATTTTATAGTTACTAATTTGTCTAATATCATTGATATTTCTTAATTTTGTGCTGCTTTATTTTATACTCCCAATTTTTTTTTTTTTTTCCCTAACCAATGACTTCTGTAGATTCACTGGGAACTTATTTCGGCTATCCTATTTTCCCCACGAGAGTAAACCTCCTTGATCATAGATTGGTTTCATGGAGGTTTTCATAAATCTAACTCCTGTTAGGAAGGGACGACTGCATTTATGCTTGGTGATCTCCATGGTACAGTGAACATGTCTTTAGTTTCTTATTTTCACTGTTTGCTCTCTTTACTAGATAATCTAGCCTGGTGTTTTCCATTTATTTTTTAATCCAGAGAACCTCAGTTTACATCTTTCGATTAACATCTATGCCTAATTAGAGAAGGTTGTTTTCCCTGTGACTCATACAGAATGAATGGCTGGCTGTTAATTTTCCATTAATGGAAAAAGGTGCTGGAATGCATCTCAGTGAGACCTCAGAGTTCTTTTTTTTTTTTTTTTTTTTTTTTTTTTTGCGGTACGTGGGCCTCGTTGCGGAGCACAGGCTACGGACGCGCAGGCTCAGCGGCCATGGCTCATGGGCCTAGCTGCTCCGAGGCATGTGGGATCTTCCCGGACCGGGGCATGAACCCGTGTCCCCTGCATCGGCAGGCGGACTCTCAACCACTGCGCCACCAGGGAAGCCCCCAGGGTTCTTTTTTATTGCAACTTAGTTTTTTAATTTTACGTTGCCGGTGTAAAATCATGAGTATGTGCAGATGTATGCCTTTTGAGGATCTCTAAAAGGCCATGTGCACATTCCCTCCCAAGTTTCTGTCCCGGACTGTAGACCATTGACAGCATCAGAATGGAAAATAAAGGGAGTCGTGGGCCAAAAAATACTCTGCCTAAGTGCTTTGCATTCTGGTCCAGGGATAGCAGTGACCTTGATCAGAAGGGAATTCCTCACAACTTCTGCAGTGTCTCCTCACCCCTTCTCTCTAATACATGGCTACTCAGCTCCCAACCTAATGGAGAGGAAAAAACAAGGACTTTGATGATAAACTGGGCTTGAATCCTGGCTCCACAATTTCTTAGCTGTGTGAACCTTGGGTGAATCCCTACCTCTGTGCATTTGTTTATCTGTAAAATGTGGATCAAAACCCTTGCAATATTGTTGCAAGGATTAGAAACAATATAAGTAAAATGCTGGACCACTGCCTGGCTCATTGTAAGCACTCTAAATGATAGCCTAAACACACATTTGTCAGTAAACAGGGACTTTGTAGGAGTTCCAGGATTTTTTTCCCATTATTATTTAGTGATTCAGAAGGTGGTACGGTATAATATAGCTCATAGTATAGCTCTGGAGTCCAATTGTATTCAAATCTCAACTCTGCCACTCACTAGCGGTATAACACTAGCTAAGTTAACCTTTCTATGCCTTGTTTTCTTTATCTGTAAAGTGAAGAATATAACGTACGTGAATCATTTCTTCCATTTTTTCTAATTGTGGTAAAATACGCATAATATAGCATTTACCATCTTAACCATTTTTAAGTGTATAGTTCAACGGTATTAAATACATTCATAATTTACAACCAGCACCACCATCTGTCTCCATAATTCTTTTCCTCTTGTAAAACTGAAGCTCTACACCCATTAAACATTAACTCCCCATTCCCACCTCCCCCAAGCGCCTGGCAACCACCATTCCACTTTGTGTCTCTGTGATTTTGGCTACTCATTTAAGTACCTCATGTAAATGGAATCAAACAGTATTTAACTTTTTAACGTTTGTTTAACTTAGCGTAATGTCCTCCAGGTTCATCCACATTGTAGCATATGTATATACCATATTTTGCTTATCCATCCATACTTCGATGGACACTTGGGTTGCTTCCACAGTTTATTGTGAATAATGCTACCATGAAAAAAACAATGCTACCGTGAACATGAGTGTACACATCTCTTCCAGACTCTGCTTTGAATTCCTACACAAATTATTTTTGAGTGCCTACTATCTACAGACACTAAGGTGCTGATCAGTGTTGGTGTCTGAGGTTTAAATGTAGCAATATGCAAAGTACTTCTAACAGTGTCTTACAGAGAAAACTTAATAGATGGACCAGACTTGATCTCTTTCCTAAAATGAGAACATTAATTGTTTTTATATGTGTTTTCTGTGAAATGCTTGCATGTTTGTGTTTGAGTATCTTGTTGCTACTCTGATATGCTTAAGAGGCACAAAGAAGATGAAAGACACAGGTATTCTCTGAACGTACCCACTCTGATCCTCTGCTGTCCTTTTTCCAGTGTCACTGCAAAGATAAAAGCCATTGAAGCAAAGCTGAAAATGATGGCAGAAAACCCTGACGCAGAGTATCCAGCAGCACCTGTTTATTCCTACTTCAAGCCACCAGATAAAAAAAGGACTACTCCTTATTCTAGAACAGCTTGGAAATCTCGAAGATGATGGTTATGAATTACCATAACAGCAAAAGCAAATTGGTGTCCACACCTGAAATCCTCTGCCTTTGTGCTTGTAGCTGTGAATGGTACTATCCGACAGAGCACAGTCACATGTTGGAGTTTGGTAACATACCGTCTTTGGATGTTCTTATGGATGTTTCTTCCCTGAAGTATGTGTGGAATTGAGCATCATCCAGAATAAATAGGATTGTGTCCAAAACTGTGATTTGAACACTGGGATGCTCTAGTTGGCTGGTTTGTTTGGATTTGTAACTCCAGAAACAGTATATAGTGTGCCAGAGAGAAAGGCGAACGCAAAAAACGTTACTATTTAAATCAGGAAACTTAAGTTATTAATATCCGTCTTAAAAAAACAAACAAAACATTTTCCTGTACTCAAGTGTCTTTACAACATAAAGAAGAAGTAAAAGACAGGGAGGGAAGTGAGAGATTTTTGAATCGTGTTCAGAACTGCTGTTCCAGAATTCTCTATGGAAATCCCTCCAACTGGACTAAAAGAAAAGGTTCTTGGCAAAAAGAGCTGTTTCTTTGAGCAAACGTTGTGGTAATATGTTTAAGAATTATGCTTATTGTTTCAAAATCCCAACTAGGAAAACATGGTGTATATCTTAAAAAATTGTTTGCATTGACAAAACTGTAGAATGAAATTTAGCATTTTATACCACAATGGAAGTTCTGTTTGGAAATCCAGTTTTTCTACTGGGATCATTTTTTAAGAATCTAAATAATCCTGCCTCTATAATACCAAATGTCATTATTAATATGGGACTTTTAAAATTGCATTTATTGCATGAGATTGTTTTTAATAGCATGAGGATGTTCTATTTGGAATTGTATCATGGTCAATCTAAATAGAAAAGCAAAATTTCTTTGAAAACTTAAACATTGCTATATTGATCTCTAACAGACATGTTATTTATTAATAATTGTGTAGAGGTCTGAGTAGGAGAAATCAAATTCTCCTACGTGGGGTGAGGTGGGGACACGCAGTGGACACGGAAAGTCAATGGAGCAGGCGCTGCTCTGGCACCTGTAGAGATTGTAATGACCTCATGTTTTATGCGGCTTTTAAAGGCTTGGAAGACTGCATGACTTTAAAACGATTCTTCCTTTTTAGAACCTACTTCTCCCTCGATATTTTTTGCCTCTGTGAACATTTTAAATATAACAGTAGAGAAAGAAAAAGAAAGCAACAGATTTGGGAGTGTGTTTCTGTCAGCAGTGTTGGTTGGTCATTTTGGTGCAAGGTTGACAGACTGTTTCATTGGGCAGCACCATTGCTTCTTTACCAGGTAAATCATTTTGTTACCCAACGTGCCACTCTTAGTGAGTACAGACTGTTTACCGTCATTTTTCCTAGCAAGAGGAAGCTTTCATTATAGGAACTTAAGTCTTCCTATGAGCATAAATGAATTTAAGACACTTGAACCAAAACTTCAGCATAGTGAGGTTTCAGAATTCACAGAACCGGTTCAGAGAAATTCTTATCACCTTTCCCAAGGTAAAGCTTTTCAGATATCTTTAAATGTTAAATACTTCCTGCATTTATGAGCTCAGTCTAAGATGCGAGTAACTCTCTTTCCACTTGGGGGATAGGTCAGGGAGGAAGGAGCATTATCTCCCTTTTTTCTGGTGACTTCTGAGAGCATAGAATTCACCATTTTATCCTTAAGTCCTCAGAGAGTTATGGTGGAGTAGGACTTAATTAATGCAAAATAGTCTTCTATTTTTAATAGGAACTTAGAAAATACTTAACTTTGAATTATCTAGAGTTGTTTCCTTTAGAAACCAGAGCTATTTATTTGTATTTAAAGCAATGTTTGTTATTTGTACCGATTCTTATTCCTCTGTGTGAATAAATGCAAGACGGTGTCTGCGGTTGTGTCTTCTCTTGTCCGTCTCCTGCAGTGAAGACCACGGCTCTCGGAGAGGCTGGTTTCCCCTCAGGACGTGGGCCGGCGTGTCCAGGCGGGGTGCTGTTTCTAAGTGCCTTCTCAGACCTCAGAGGCAGTTCTGTCCACCTTTTCTGCCTGCCTACTTCTGTTAGAGATGAGTAAAGAGACTAGCTGTTCTCACTATAAATCTATTTGAAAAGAAGTTGTTAATGGAAGTCCCCTGAAGTATGATAATGTGCTTAGGCCCTCTTTCAAAAGTAGGGGTTTCAAAAGAATAAATGTGTGTGTCATAAATATGCTGAAAGCGGTTTGGTAAAACGCTTCTAAAATATAAGTGTTAATTGGTCAACTGCTATGAAGTTACCTGTACTTTAAAATTATTTATCGGTTTACTGTTTTGCTAAAGTTAAGTCACAATTTTGATTTATACAAGAGTGAAGAACTGAGGGAACTACCTTCTTAATCTCAGCTCCTATTTTATCAAATGCAAACTGTAACCCTACCCAGTTGATTTTCTATAATTGGCATCTCAGTATTAGGGAAAAGAATCACATGAGGAAAGATTTTTCAAAGCATATCAAAAATCAACAGCCAAAGTTTTTAAAACCATATATTCTAGAGCTGTCCCTTGTCCATTAAGGTATGTACAGTTAATTTCTAAATCACCGAGTACATCTGTGTTTTTTTAGTACTACCATATAAAATAATAGGATTAATTCTTACCTTACAAGTTAATGTTAAATATTTCCTTTATGTAATCATTATGTTCCTAAAATATGATTTGACTCCATCATATTTATCCCTGATTTCTCTTTTTCTCTTCTGCTCCTCCTACCCAGTCCTCCAACAAATCCTGCCAAGTCTGCTTTCAAAATACATCTTGAAAAAACAAACAAAAAATCTTGAATCCAAGCACTTTCACCACGTTTCAGCGCTACCATTTTTGTTCAAACCATTGTCATCTCTTGCCTGGGCTGTTGCAGTACCTTCCTAATTATCTCCCTGCCTCCACAGTAGCCAAAGCTATCCTTTCTAAATCTGAGTGTGCCATTCCCTTCTCAAGGGCTTTCCATCACACCTAGAATAAAATCCAAAGACCTAAATCCATAGGCCCTAAATGACCTGTCGCTGACAACCTGCCTGACCCTACAGCCTACACTGTGCTCCAGCCACACTGGCCTTGCTGTTCTTTGGATACAGGGAGCTCCTACCACGAGGCCTTGGCATTGGCTGCTCACAGAGCCCACACTCCCTCATTTGTTCAAGTCTCCATTCAAAGGTCAATGTCCAACGCAAGAGGGAAGACATATGGGAACATATGTATATGTATAACTGATTCACTTTGTTATAAAGCAGAAACTAACACACCATTGTAAAGCAATTATACCTCAATAAAGATGTTAAAAAAAATAAAATAAAAAAAGAAATAAAAAAAAAAGGTCAATGTCCAAGAGGCTACTTGACCTCCCTTTCTAAAATCACAGCCCTGTCACTTCCTAATCCTTTTCTCCTTCTTTATTTTCTAAATAGGCCTTATCACTACCCAACGTCATAAATAAACTCATTTTCTCTCTTTTTCTTTTTTCCGTTAGAATGTAAGTTCTATGGAAGCAGGATTCTCTTCACTGCTGTGTCCCCAACATTGGAAACAATGCTAGGTATGCATAGAGGCTTAATAAATATTTGTTGATGAAAAATCAGAATCGTGGTACTTGAGAACTGAAGGACCTTGAAAGGCCATCCCAGGTAGCCCCCTCACCGTCCAGATGGAAAAAACACAAACCCAGAGAGACAAAGTGACTTGGCCAGGATCATGTAGTTAACGGAAGAACGTTAGGTCGAATCCTAGTCCGGTGTTCGTTGCATCAGCAAACTGGCCTGTGTCCTCTTCATACAGCCCACAGAGCTAAGAATGGGTTTTACGTTTTTAAATGGTTGAGGAAAAAGTCAAGCATACTATTCTGTGACATAGGAAAATTAGATGAATTTTGAATTTCAGTATCCACAAGTTGTATTGGAACATAGCCATGTCCATTCATTTACATATTGTCCATGGCTATTTTCCCACTACAGTTACAGAGTTTAGTGCAACAAAGACTGTATGGCTCACAGAGCCTGAAATATTTACCATCTGGCCCTTCATGGAAAATATTTGCCAACCGCTGCTCTAAAGTATATTCCATTTGTGGAAATGTCTTTCTAAACCTTTGCAGTGTCAACAGTTCCGGTGTTAAAAGCAGAGAATGAAAGCAGCACAGAGGCGGGAGAATGGTGTCAGTTCCTTATCACATCTCTGGCCCCCTAACTGGCTGTCCAAGTCTAGTAGCATCACTACTGAAAAAAACTATACAAGTGCAGGCTAAATTCCCTCGCTGTGCAGGAGGAAACAAGACGCAAAGAGCTTTGGTGTTCTAGCCCCAGCTGTGCAAGCAGGTTAGTCAGGACTCAGTTCAAGTGACAAACACCCTACCCCAGCTACCTTCTGGTAGGAAATTTATTGGCTCAGGGAACTAAAAAGACCAGGTGTTCGAATGATACGGTCAGGAATCTGTCTATCTCTTGATTGTGTGTTTTCCTCCGGGTTAGTTTCGTTCTCAGGCAGGCTCTCCTTAATGGTCTCTGGAGAGAGACTTGAATCCCAAGTTAAAAAAAAACAGACCTCTCAGAATTTCTCCCAGGACATGGGGCTGCATCTTCCTTCCTCTGCTTTCGGTCTTACTTGGCGAGGATTTCTGACTATACAGAATGGCATTTTATTTTTGATATGCCCTGTGACCTTTCTAAGGTAGAAATAGAATCTATAATTTAACCTTAAAAAACAAAATTAAGTTTACCTTCGCTGAAAACAGGCCTCTCCCCATTCAAAAATTCTGGCCAGCGACCTCAGCAAAAGGAAAGTGGTTCATTCCTCAAACATCTACACATGGCAGGCGTGGAAGGTGTAAAGATGCGGAGGCATGGTCCCTGTGCACTATCGTGTGCCTTGATAAAGGGAAGATTTGGGAGCTGCAGGAGCGCAGAAGGTGGGCCCTTAACCAAGCCGGAAAGGGAGGTGAGGGCAGAGATGACTTCCCAGGGGAAGCAGCAGGTGAGCTGAGCGCTGAAGGGTGTTTAAACACTAGCCAGGCAAAAAGGTTTAAGAAGAGTGTCAGAGGGAGAACAAAGCCCAATGAAGTGATCACGAGAGCTAATCATAAGAGGAGTTAAGAGACTTCTGAATACCTCTACCCACAGGATAAGCCAGGAGTATGAGGCCTTCTGCAGTGTGCCCCAATGTACATTCTCCCCCTAACCAGAGAATTGTACACCCCAACACCATGCAACTTCCCAGTTCCCCGTGTCCTTGTACAAGATGTTCCTTCTACCTGCAGTCTCTTCCGTGCACCTCGACCCCATTTGTCTATCAGACACCTCCCTACCCATCCTCACACCCCCTCCAAGGAAGTTCACTGCCTTTCTGCTTCTTAAGTGCCTGGTTCTGCTTTAGGACTCATCACTCTATCTATATAGAGATTTATTTATTTATAATTTAAAAAATGATTCTCACTGAAAATAGACGAGCTTGAGGACAAGCTGCTTCCCCGTGAACTCGGAAAGTACACCAGTCAACTCTCTTCTGTATGTGGAGTTAATCCTGGATGCTGGAAATTTTCAACTCCTTTGACTTCAACTGCCATCCCTGCACTGATGTCTCTGAAGTTCCTTTCTCTCTTCTGAGCTAGTCCCAGCCTCTCTTCTGAGCTACAGACCTATCTGTCCAGTTCACTCCTGGGCACCTCCACCTGAATATTCCCCTGGTACCCGAACCAAAACCGAGCTCGTTACTCCCCCTTGCCGCTCCCCAATTACTCCTGTGTTCCTTGTGTTTGGGAACAACATAATGTTTATTAAAAATAAATTAAAAATTAGAAACCTGTGAGTTTTCTTTGACATTTTCCTTTCCCTCACTCCCCAAATCCAGTCTCCTAAATAGTCAACTTTATATATTAAAATTATATATGATGTTATATAGAATCATATATTACATCAATATTTTATATATGATCCTATGGAATATCATATACAGCTTAAATATATAAAGATTAGGAAACTGGATGTGTTATTGTTATATGTATAGTTATAAATGTATATAATATATGATCATGTATAACATAATAAAGTGACACATAATAATTAACTTTGCATTATATGCCCTTTTTCCATCCTTGTCCCTGAAGCTGCCTCATCACCTCTCCCTTAGATTATTGCAGTATCTTCAGGACTCAGGGAAGGACTCATCCCCTTCAAATCTATCCTCAAGCCACTGCTTAAGTCATCTTTCCAAGGCCACAGTTTGACCGTGGCCCTTCACAGTCGATATTTTGAAGTTGAAATGCCTTAGCAGGCTATACAAGACTTATCCCAGGCTAGCCTACACTTAAGCCTCATCTACCCTCTGCTGGAAAAAGATTAATAAGAGAGATTCATTTCAAACAGTGTGGCCAGGGCAGAATTCTCTGAGGAGGGGACATCTAGCCCCTTGAGGACACCCCAGTTAGCTAGAGCCTCCTGTGCCCCATTACACCCTCTTCTTACAATGACTATGGCACTCGGTGACTGAGTGCTTACTGGATGCCAGGCCAGTGCCAACCTCTCAACTCAGAGATTCATCTTGCTCTCTTGGAATCATCACAGCACTTGTAAATCGGTTCTCTGTTAAGGCCTATTTTGTGGTTGAGGAAACTCAGGCTCATGGAATTTGTCACCCACCTTAGGTCCTGCAGCCAGTGTGTAATAGACTCAGGTGTTAACTCAGGCGACCCGGCTCCAAACCCAGATTCCCTAACCACTGCACCATGCTGCGTCTGCAGGGACAGGATGCCGCTTCCTGTAGAACTGTTGACTCGTAGACCCATAGCTTTCAAGAGGAATCCCAGCTCCTCCGCTCAGCGCTCAGCCCTCCCCGATCTGGCTCCTAGCCACCTCCCCAAGCTCATCTCCCAACATTGCCCCAGCAAACCACTGACTGGGCACCCACCCTCCATCCTGATCCAACCCCTCCCAGTCCTAGCCTGCCTCAGACTTACTCATCCCTTAGGACTGCACTGAAAGGTCACCCCCTCTAGGACGACTTTTCTAATCCCTACCCCAGGAGCCAGTTTCAATGCCCCTCCTCCTTGCTTCTCTAGCACCTGTGCTCCCCACTGTGTAGCACCTGTCCTGCTACACTGCAAATGCTGGCTCTCTTCTCGCCCTGTAGACGGGGCTTCTCATGGTTTACTGTTCCCTGTGCTTCGTCTGGAGCCTGGCACAGAGTCAGTGCTTCATAAATGTCTGCTGACTTGAATTTACACAGTGGACGTCAGAACTGAAAGAGGACTGAACGACTTTGTGATCACAGCTGCTCACATCTGCAATATACTTTGAAGTCTAAAAGCCCTCGCACACTGATTATCTCATGTAACCTCTGAGGTTATTATCCCCATAGTTTAGGACGCTGATAAGAGACTAGTCCAAGTTCACCCCGCCAGGAAGTGACTGGGCTGGGATTTGACCTCAGGTCTATCTGACTCCAAGGCTAGTGGTCTCTCCATCACTTCCACCATCATCTGATTCAAATAACACACACACATTTTACCGATGAGGACGCCGAGGCCAGGAGAGGTCAATTGCTTGCCTAGGGTCATGTGGTCCGTACTGCATCCTGTGCTCTTTCCTCTACTCAAACAGGAAGTGCTCAGGAAGGTGACAGGTGAGGACTGGGTCCTGAGCCAGGGAGGGGAGCGCTGCCCGCGTCTTCTCCTGTCACCTCCTCCCATTTGTCACAACCTGTACGTTTAAATATTGTATTTAGTATTTACTCTGAAATGCCTTTCATCTGATGTCCCCCCGTGCTCACCAATTTAGCTGTCACAGTAAATAAATGTGAAGTTGGGTCTCCAGCCTCCCCCAGCTCACATTACCTTCCTAGAATTACTCCCCGGTGGGGCGGAACCGCTGCTGGGGGCGCTCCCACAGAATTCACCAGTTACTAATGAAGCCTCTTTTTAAACCCAAATCTTGGACTGTGACTCAGGTGGAGGAGGATTGCAAAACTCACCCCAGGGGATGGGATGACCGCATCCTATTTAATGACCAGGAGAAAGACTGAGGTGAGAACTAGAAGACATTATACATGCAGGGCGCTTAGGATGTTGTACATGTAGGATGCTGATGACATTATATATGTGGACTACTGATGGCGTTATACACGGAAGGTGCTTATACTGTGCCAGAAGTAGAGGCAACACTTTTAAAATATTAGTGTTTAATATACGGCTAATTGTTACCACAATCCTGAGAGGTAAGTACTGTTATTCCCTTTTTGCAAGTAAGGAAACTGAGGCTCAGAGAAGCTAAGTGACCTGCCCACCGTCTCCCATAGGAAGAACCCCAGGATTCTGATAGAATGTACTGAATTTGCTAATCCTGATTTCGCCAAGGTCACTCCTATCCGGACTCTCTTTCCTGCTGGAGTCAGGAGTTGCTGGAAGAGATTTCTCTTTCAGATCAATTTCACTTCTGTCCTCTTTGAAGTCAGGCAAGCCCTGGGTTGGAATAATGGTTCTGCAGTTATTCAGGAGAATATTTGATTCTTTGGTTGACTTATGCCCTGCCTTCCTCCATAAAAATTTTCTTTGATGTGGCACCTACTAGAATAACAACTGGAAAAGGCAGCCAGTCCATAGTAACAATGGCTAATATTTATTGGTTGCTTTCTGTGTGCTACGCACGGTTCTGAGCCCTTCTACATGAATCATTTGCTTAATTTTCACAAGCATAACAAGTGCACTCTGCTATCATTCCCACTTTACAGATGAGAAAGCTGAGGCTGAAGAGTGGCTGAATAACTTGTCCAGGGTCCTCCAGGTAGTAAGGGGCAATGTCAAGACTGGCACCATGGCAGTCCGACTCCAGGGTATTTGTGCTTCCCTACTGAGTTTAATGCCTGTTATTCTAGTTTTGACTTTCTGAGTGCCATATCAGAATTCAGGAGCAGAATTGCATAGTAGGTAAGAGTTTGGGTTCTGGAGTCTGAGTGCTAGAGCTTGAAATGAGGCTTCTGTAAGCTTGTTTCCTCAACTATGAAATAAGTATAATAATATAACCTCCATGCAGAGTTATTGCAAGAGGTCAAGAGGATAATGCATGTAAAACAGTGCTTGGCACATAAGTGCTCAATAAACAGTAGTTTTATTATTATTATTATTATCATTACCACCACCACCACTTAGGGAGCGAATCCTTCACGTTCTTTCTCATAGGACAACAACAGCTTGTTTGTCCAGCCTCTGAATCTTGGCCGTCATCTCTCTACCTGGAATACTTTCTTCTCTCCCATGAATGCACCCATATTTCATCTGCCCTTTCGTTTTAGCTCAAGCCTCCTCCGCACCTCTTGCCTGCAAAGCCAGTACCATCCTCATGGCCTCTTCTTTCCTGGAGTCTTTCTGCACTCACACATCTGACATATGTGCAGCTTCATATAATGTTCAATGACCTCCCGCTTCCCCCAGCTACCCAGAGGGGAGGAGAACAAGGAGATAAAGTCGCCCGACCATTATTTCCATTTTGAAGATGACAAAACAAGCTTAGTCCTTAAATGATGAGGCCAGGAGTCATATCCAGGTCTTTTGACGGATAATATGGAAAATGTGTCTGTGGGGGGGGGCACACGTGTGTCTGTGTGTATGCATAGAGTGGACATGGTCATGTATGTAGGCTAGAAATCAAGAGCATACACTCTGATGTCAGATGAATCTGGTTTTGAGCTCTTGGACCTGACAATTATTAGCCATGTGGCACCATCTTGGATGTATCACATGATCTCTCTGAACCTCAGTTTCTTCATCAGTAAAATGGGTACAAGAAGAGACACTACCTCATTGGGTTATTGTGAAAAAGATAATAAAGTCATGATTGTAAAATGTGAAGCCTGTCCTGGAGTAAAGTTCCAAGGAGTGGCTGCTGGGTTCATTATGTTCAAAAAAGATATTTGAGGAAGAGGATGTTGTTCGTCTGTGGTCACGTGGATGTATGAGGGTGCGTGTGTATGTGTGTGTATGTGTTTGCATATGCACCAGCTTTCACATTGCAACTGTGCTCTTAGTAGAAAAGATTAGGGTCCAGGGACTTCCCTGGCGGCACAGTGGTTAAGAATCCACCAGCCAATGCAGGGGACACAGGTTCGATCCCTGGCCTGGGAAGATCCCACATGCCCCGGAGCAGCTAAGCCTGTGTGCCACAACTACTGAGCCTGCGCTCTAGAGCCCGCAAGACACAGTTATTGAGCTCTCACGCCACAACTACCATGCCTCAGGCGTGCCTAGGGCCCATGCTCCATAACAAGAGAAGCCACCACCATGAGTAGCCCCCGCTCGCCGCAACTAGAGAAAGCTGGTGTGCAGCAATGAAGACCCAACGCAGTCAAAAATAAATAAATAAAATAAATAAATTTATATACTAAAAAAAAGATTAGGGTCCCAAGAAAAACTTTTCACTCTGAATGTCTCTATCTGAGAGCAATAAATGGCTGGAAATGCAGCGGGTGGGAAATGCCATTGGCTGAGGCTGGGCCATTTCCGTGTACCTTGGTGTCTGTAAAAAAACAGATATTTGTCTCTTTCGAGGATGCAGGTGTGAGTCTTTAGTATTACACTGGAGGGAAGATACCCTTGTCTGCCTGTGTCTGTTAGGATGTGCCTATGTGTGTGCATGACTGAAGCCGTGACTACTGGGAATCCTCTGTTTGCAGAGGTGTGTAGGCTGTTTCTGACTATAAATGGTTACCTTGCCATCTGTAGGGATATGTGTGTATATCTGAGGGTGTTTGAGTCGAGGACACGGGGTTTTCCATGGGTTTGGAGCTCCATGGGAGTCTGTGCTCTCTTAACTATGGATGTGTGTACACATGTAAGAATAGTTGTGTGGGGTGTTTACATTTGTAAATGAGGGCAGTTAGGGAGGAGGTGGTATGTGCGACTTGGTGGAGGTGGGGTGTGTAGTGTCTGTAGGGCCAGATCTAAGTGTGCGTGTTTGTTTTCAGAAGATGACGTATATTTACATGTCTCCCTAAGCTCAGTTTGTGTGGGAAGGGCATTGAGGCTGTGAGTGTCCACTTGTGCGTGTGTGTAGTATGTTAGTGTGTGTAAGGCCTGGTCTTTGAGTTTGAGGCTTTTGTGCCTGAGTCTTTGGCGGCTGTGTCTCTCCTATCTAAATGCCTGGGCCTCCTTGCTTTCCCCACCTCTCTCACTATCAGTAGAACCCTAGAGAAGGTGAGATGGCATTAGACTGGATAGCTCAGCAAATTCTGCAAAGAAGGGGGTGTCCCAGGCAATCCCTCCCTGGAGAATTCAGGGGAGCACCCCCCCAACCCAGCCCAATCCCATTTAGGATGGGATGTAGCCCAGGCCCTGAGGAACTGGTGTGCTCTTTAGTTGTTATGGAGCAGAGGCAGCTGCGCAGGTGTGTGAGTATGTGTAGATGTCTTGTGCTCCTGTAAATGATGCGAACAGGTCATCATTTGCATCAGATGTACACAAACGTAGGAGGCATGGATTGCATCAACGGAGTATAATGTGTGACTTTATATGAAACCCAGCTCGGCCCGAGGTGTGTGACCATGCATCCCTCTTGTACCAGTAAGTGGGGCTGTGCCTGAGGTCTGTGGGTGCCCCTTGAGGGAGGGGCGGTGGTGAGAGCTGGGTGCGTGTGTGCCTGAGGGTGCCTTTGTATGTCAGCGTGTCTCTGAGTCTCTCCGTCAGCAACTCTGAGTTTCTGTGTGTCTATATGTCTGTGTGTGTCTCTGGGTCGCTGCCTCGCTGTGTCTCGCTCTCCCTTGGCGGGGAGGGGATTGGTCACGCATGACTCATCTTGAACCGAGCGGGGCTCCAGCGGCAGGGCAGCCGCCGCCGCAGCTGGAGGGGGAGGAGGACGAGGAGGAGGGAGAGGAGGAGGGAGAGGAGGAGGGAGAGGAGGAGGGAGAGGAGGAGAAGAAGGAGGGGGCGGGGGCCTCTCCTAGTTTGTCGGGACCTTCTTCCGAGACCGCGGCGGAGGCAGCCAGGGAGGCCAGGGCTGCGTACCGGCCGGGGCTCGGGGCGGGGGCGGGGGCGGGGGCTGCGGCTGGGACCGGGCCCGGGGCGGCGGGGCCGGCGCCTCCGCTC
This sequence comes from Lagenorhynchus albirostris, assembly GCF_949774975.1. NCBI lineage: Eukaryota > Metazoa > Chordata > Mammalia > Artiodactyla > Delphinidae > Lagenorhynchus > Lagenorhynchus albirostris. Next base: position 12,691,802 of record NC_083101.1, read on the forward strand.
TCCTCCAGCTCCTGCTTCAGCCTTTGCTCCCGCTGCGGCCGTGGCCCCCCTTGGCGCGGCTCTCCGCGCTGCGCGTCCGCTGAGCCCGCCGCTCCCCGGCCCATGTACTGGAAGCATGAGAACGCCGCCCCGGCGCTGCCCGAGGGCTGCCGGCTGCCGGCCGAGGGCGGCCCCGCCACCGACCAGGTGAGCGAGCGAGAGAGCGAGTGGGTGAGTTGTCCGGACCGGGGTCGGACAGGGGCCGAGACCCAGCCGGGCCGGGCCGGGTGGCGGGCGGCCGCAGAGCGGAGGGGTGCCGGGGTGCGCTTGGGAGTGTGTGTATGTGAGTGTGTGAGCATGCAGGAGCGCGAGGGGGGGGTCGCGGAAAGCGGGAACACATTATGCAAATTTTGATGGAATTTCTCAAAAAGCGATTTAGCAAAGACACAGGCGAATCAAGAGGAGGCGAGGCGGGTATTGTCCGTCTGAATAGGCGCTGATAGCGCCAATGCGCCGGGGGTTGTTCGGGCGCAAGGCTGAGAATCTCGGCGCGGGGCCGGTCCCCGGGCGCTCCGAGGGGCTGGAGGGTGCTTTTTCCCCTTCTTGGACGTCTCCGTTTTCTCTTTTTGGTCCCGTTTCGGCCCCGATCTAGCCCCTGTTTTGCTCTGGGTTTCCCTCCGACTGGCCCGCGAAAGGCGCCTGAATCCGAGTCGGTATCGCCGCACCGATTTCGCCGCGCGCGCGGGGTGGACGGGCTGGTACTCCCAACGCTCCCGGTTTTATTTTCCTCAAGCGCCCACCCCCCATCTCTTTCTTTTCTTTCTTTCTCTCTTTTCTGCTTTTTGCATTTTGTGTCGAGAGGAGGAGAAGGGAGCGAGGAAGGGGGTGGGTGGAGGGAGAAAAAATTCGATTTTTAATTACTACCATTAAAAAATCAAATTTGCAATTCTTTGGGCGGCCTGATGGATCTCACTGATTGACAGTTGGAATTGACACTCTGGCTACCTCTTATCTTGGGCATTCACGACAATTTCTAATTGCAGGTAGTTTGTATGTGTGCGCGTGTTTTTTTTCCCCCTCAGAGGCTTGTATTGCAAGGGAACTAAGCGATTACTTCAAGAGCCACGGGTTAAGTGCAGGGAGAGGGGGAGAGAGAGGGAAAAAATCCAATCCAAATTCAAATTGCTTCATTAGAGAGACACCGCTTTTGTGGGGAAGGGCTTTAAATGCCCACTACAAAGTTAGGACTCATTGTTCCGCGCCGGTTTATATAACAGGCGCGGGGAGGCGCTGGGCTCAGGCTGCGCGGAGCCAGTTCTGCAGCCGCCGCCGCCTGCGTTCCCTCCCCCCTCCCCCAGGTGATGGCCCAGCCAGGGTCCGGCTGCAAAGCGACCACCCGCTGCCTTGAAGGGACCGCGCCGCCCGCCATGGTGAGTTCGTTCGGCCCTGCTTTCGGTCCCCGGTCTCCCGGCGGCCGGGCCCTGGGGAGCTGACCCGGCTTTCCGGCCCCGAACAGCTGCCCGTGAGCTGGGGGACTGCCGGAGGGCGCCGCCCCTCTCTGAGCCTCGGTTTTCTGGCCGGGAATGTGAGCTTTGACCGCTCCTGGCACCTAGGAAGCGCGTGCTAAAAGTTGGAGCCGTCCTGTCCTCTCCAGTAGGCCCTTCCATTCCTGTCCTGTAGCCCGCGGCTTGTCGTTTCGGGGGCATTTCGTTGTTAGTTGGTTCGCTGAGGCCCCAGATTTGTCTCCGAGGCAGCAGCAACGCTGGGCACCTGGCTTAGCCCTCAGCTCAGAGCGCGGCTCTCCCTCTTTCCCCACTGCAGGCTCAGTCGGACGCTGAGGCCCTGGCAGGCCCTCTGGACAAGGACGAGGGTCGGGCCTCTCCCTGTACGCCCAGCACGCCATCTGTCTGCTCACCGCCCTCTGCCGCCTCCTCCGTGCCGTCTGCCGGCAAGAACATCTGCTCCAGCTGCGGCCTCGAGATCCTGGACCGATATCTGCTCAAGGTGAGACAGGGGCGGAGTGTTGCGTGTGTTGGCGGGGTGTGGGTTGCAACCCAGAGGACTGTAGGGAAACGATGCCGGCGCCAGGTCCACTAAATTCGAAACCTGGCTCATCCCTGCCTGACTGCGTGGCTTCGGGCAAATCGTAGCGTCTCTCTGCGTTCCCGGGTTCCTGTCTGAAAAATGGGCAGAGTTGATTTCTACCTCCCTGAGTCTGTGTTACAGAAGAAAACTGGTGGAAGTCCCATGAACCTTCAGAGCTCTGGCGTATCTGTCTGCAAATGGGGCCGGGGAGGCTGGGGCCGGGCGTGAAAAGAGGCCCGCGCTGAGCCGCCCCCCATCTCCACCCCCTCCCCAGGTCAACAACCTCATCTGGCACGTGCGGTGCCTCGAGTGCTCCGTGTGTCGCACGTCGCTGAGGCAGCAGAACAGCTGCTACATCAAGAACAAGGAAATCTTCTGCAAGATGGACTACTTCAGGTAGGCTGCGGCCGCTGGGCCAGCAACGTCGCCGCAGGCAGGCCACCGGCGCGCGGAGGCCGCCTTTGCGACGCGCTGTCTCTGGCTCCGGAGCCCCCGTGTCCCGAATGCTCTGGCGCGCCGCGAGGGCCCAGCCCACCGGCTCTCAGCGCCGCGAACCAGGAGCTCCAGGCCGAGCGCGGGTGCCAGCGCAGGTTCGGGCCGCTGATCCGCCTCCGGTTGCTGTGGCCCACTCGGGTTTGGTCGCGTCTCTGGCTCGGTCTCGGATCCTGCCCGAGTCTCAGGCTCAAGTTCCGACTTCCAGCGCGTTGGTCGAGCTCTGATGTCCCCGTCTTGCCCCGATCCGCTCGTATCCCAGCCGACCTGGCTGCATCTCCGGTGCGCTCCGGCTCTGGGTTCCAACCCTACTCCTACTCCAGCCAAGCCGGCGTCTCTCCCGGGCAGGACCCTGAGCTGGGCTCCAGACTCTTGCCCTGGCTCTGGTCTCGGCTTTTACCCCGGCCGGGTTCGAGGCTGGATTCGAGTCTGGTCCGTCCCCAAGCACTAGCCTCGCATCGGTCTCGGATCCGAACCCATATTCAAGCTCATCGATCTAACTCCCGACCTCGGTCTCCGGCTCCGCCTCAACTCAGACCCCGGCATCGCTCGAGTATAGTGTTTCGAGTCTGGGTTCTGCCTGCATCCCAGGTGCCTGTTCCAGTCCCAGCTCCGTCGTCGTTTCGGGCCCCGGCTTCAGCCTCTCTGGGGTCTAGGCTCTGACTTTGGGCCGCCGGCACAGGAAGGGGGAGTCGGGCGCCGTAGCCAGGGCCCCGAGTAGGATCACCCTGGGCTGCGCTCTCTGTGCCGCGGTGCCGCGTCCCCGCCGCTCAGCTCTCAACAGCAGCCCGGCTAGTCCTCCCGCCGCTTCTCCGTCGCTTGCGCCTGGCTTCTCACCGCGCAGCTCGGGCCTGACCCGGTCACGGGGTCGAGGTCACTGCGAGGTCAGAGGAGCAGCGGCTGCCGGCTCGATCCCGGCGGGAAGTGTGAAGCAGGCCTGAAGCCCGTCCAGCGGGCCTACGGAGTCCAAAGAGAGCAGAGTGAGATTGGTTCCTGGGCCGCACGCCTGTTCCCAAGGGCTTTCTCAGGAAGTGGAGAAAGCTACTCCCCTATAACCACCACCACCCCCTTCCCCAGTCCGCCGACATCCTTCCCATCCTTGCCTCGGGAGAGGTCATGGCTTCAGTCTCCCTGGGAAGACCCCAGCCCCAGAAAGATCCCCTGAGTCAGGGGATGCAGTAGAAGGCAGTGCCGCCCCCTTCCCCGGCATTGAGTCTCTGGGAACTTGGAAAGAGAGGACCTTGAATCTAGGAAGAAGCTAGCAGCATTGGGGGCTGGGGTACTCTAAGGAAACCTTAGGAAGCCTGGTTCGAAAAAACGGACTCTTCCTGGTGCATGGCTGTGAGTGGCAGTGCAGCTGGGGTATGCATGGGGAGGGGCGGCTCTGCCAGGTGGCCTGGGACTCATGGGACTCAAGGATGCTTGTGTGTCTGTCTTGTCCGGATCTGTGCAGTGGCGCTGGGGGAATGTGTCACTGAGCAGGGTGAGGGGTGTGTGGACAGCGTAGGTGTTCCTTTACAACAAGCATTTGTCTTTTAGTTTATGTGTGAGTGTAGAGAGTGTGTGGCTGTGTGAATGTCGGGACCGTGTGTGTGTGCGCGTGTGCACGTGTGTGTGTGTGTATGTGTTGTGCAAGGTGGTCAGGACAAGTTCACATCTGGACTGGGATCTGGAGGTGAGCAGGTGAGGGTTCTGAAATCCCTTCATTCCCCATACCGCCACACAGCCCTCCTCTGAGGGGGCATTTCTGCTTACAGCCTTAACCCAGGCATTGGGGGCTCAACGGTGTGAGGTGAATGTGGATTTGTGGATGTGGATGTGGGCTGTGGTGTGTGTGTGTATGTGAGAGCGGGCTTATCATTGTGTGGTGTGTAACCAGAGTGTGATGTCTCCCCTCCACTGTCCCATCTGACACTTAGCTGGCCAGGGCAGGAGAGGGAGGTTAGGGTCCCTGTGTAGCCAGTGCCCTACTCTAGGCCTGACTCCAGTTGGTAAAAAAGAAAAGAAAAGAAAAAGAAAAACAAGCCAGCTACTCTTTCAGGGCTCCTTGGGTTCATCAGCTATCCAGGGACATGGCTGAGGCCTGGGAAACCCAGCAGGCCTCTTCTCGTAGAGTAAGGCAGGCCTGGCCCCCTCTCCTTGCTCTCCTGGTGGGGACAGACCTGCCACCCTGTGAGCCACATGTCCTTGCTGCAGCTCCAGCCCCAGCTCATGCCCAGGGTGGACCAAGCCCCCGTGGTTGACGTGCTTTCCTAGACCTTCAAGGCTTAGTCAAAACTCAGATCCTGATCTCACTGTTCAGCACCTCACCGGCTGTGGAGTCCCCCTTCCCACTGCGGTGGGGTGGGGAATGGGATGTCCAGCTGTTGTGGAGACACAGAGACCAGGCTCCACCAGGCCAGCCCTGATCACTGTGTGACCTTGGGCAAATCCCTGCATCTTTCTGTCCTCAGTGTCCTCCTACCAGGGTTATCTCTCTGGGCTGCCAAGGAGGCCAGTGAAGGGAGGAAGGCTCAGCAGAGGCTCCCTAAAGTGTAGGTGCTACGGATGTCACCACTGTCACCATTGGTGACAGGATTCCAGACATAATCCCCTAATGGCATTTCCTCAGGCAGTCTGGGGAGCCAGGATGGGGATGGGCCATTTCTGGGCTGCAGGTTCTGAACGCTAATCCTTTTCCAGCAGTGACAAGAGCCCCCAAAGCAAAACTAAAACAGATTTTTGGTTAAGAAAATGGAGAGAATAAAAGCTCACATTCCTTGGGATGAGAGAAGAATTGTGGCTCTTCTGATCATTTCTCCCCCAGCCAGGTCTCCCTGCAGGCATAACTCATCCCTGGCAGCCCCACCTGTAACAAAAATAATAAAACCCACAGAAAGGGAGAGAAAAAAGCAGGCGGAGCGCCAGGCGGGGACTACTGAGTGCCCCGCGTGGCAGCCCAGGCTCTGGGCGGCTGCTGTGAAGGAGCCCCTCCTGGAGAGAGCAGGAATGGGAGCACGGGAGACAGAGCCCCTCTCTAGAGCTGGGGCTCAGGGAAGGGCTGAGCGCTCAGATCCTCTAGCCCTCTGTTTCCTGAAGCCCAAGGTCGAGAGTCTGATGGGAAGTGGACTGGAGCGCTCACCCCAAAGAGAGGCCAAGATCTCTGGACAGGATGCAGGGAGGGAGGAAGTGGCCAAGACCCCCTGGAGGGGGCACTGGTAGCTTCCGAGGTCCTCTGGCTCTGGTCTTATTCCCCAGGGAAACGTTTCCTCTCAGTTCTATCCCCTATCTTGCTCCTCCTTGACACTGGCCTGTAGACCCCTCTTCCATCTCCTTTGGCAGAGCTGGCAGCGTTGGGGACTCAGGAAGCTAGAAGTTAGGAAGGCACTCCAAGCTCATCGGGGCAGGAGGCTGCAGAGCCTGGGTGGGGAGGTGGTCCAGGGGTCCAATGCTGCTCCTGGCTTTGCATTGTTGGAAGGGATTGGTTTTCCACTGGCTGTGTGTCCTCAGTGTGAGGTCGCTGGACCTCTCTGCCTCAGTTTCTCCATTTGCCATCCAAAGAGGGACCTCACCAGCCTTTGTGGCTTCAACCAGATTCCCACCTCCCCTAACCCCCTGAGTCCTAGCAGAAAAAAAAAAAAACTACCACCAAGAAAATGTGTATTGCTTTTAATTTCTTCACTTTTTTGGGTTTAAGACTGTTTTTTATTTTCTTCCAAGAAGTGAAAAAAAAAAAAAGTCCTGGGGGTAAAATAGCGTTCCTTTCTGGGGCATTCATGTCTCCACTGCCCTCAGCAATCAAAACCCCAGACAGCTTCCTCCTGCCCACCAACCTGTGGCTGCCGCCCCCCAAAGGCAGGCACGGACTGGTCTGCAGTGCCCTTCAAGCTCCTGGCCTCCTGAAGCGTCTTGCCTATTGTAGAGTGGGGGAGGTGATGTCCTGAGAGAGTGGAAAGTGCTGTGCCCCGGGTCCCACCAGCGAGAGAGTGGAAGAAGGGACCAGACAGGGACGAGGACACTGTCAGGAGACCTTACGGAGCTCTTCTCTAAGCCAGGAGCTGTGTTAACCCTTTACATCTCATTGTTTTATGTCATTGACTCCTCAGATTCCCCCTGTGAGTAGGCTACTGTCATAATCCCTACATTATAGGAGGGGAAACTGAGGCCCTGAGTGGTGAGGTCACACAGCTAATAAGCGGCAGAACTGCGATAAGCCCCGGGGCTGCCTGACTCACCATCCCTGGGTCTAGATACTCAATACTTTTCTTTTATAGCCGAGACATGTCAGCAGACACCCTGTGCAAGGTGGGGCCCATGCAATGGCAAAGGCCACCTCCCCCCACCCCACCCCCCCGTGGCCCTAGGGCTCCCACAGGGAGCACCTGCTGTGCTGTGTGACTCTCCATGGTGGGCCCTGGGAGTACTAGGGCTGGAGTGAAGTGACCTCAGAGTCCCAGTGACTGGAGCAACTTTGCCAGGATCGGGTCACCAGGGTCTCTAGCCCTCTTGCCTCCTGACCATGGGAGTGGGGAGTAACGGGTTAACTGCTTCTCCTTGTGTTTATGCGGGTGGGGTTCAGAGAGTGCCCCGGGCTGGGCCTGGGAGGGGCCCTACCTACTGCTGTCCCCAGCTTGGCACGAGACACTTAGGACAAGCCCGCAGCCTTCTTTCCCTCCTTCTGCCCCGAACCCACGCTCAGACCTCGGACTCCAGCGGGAGAACCCCACCCCCTCCCCCGGAGCTAGGGTACCCCGGGAGGTTCAGAGCTGGGAAGCCGCCCCCCACCGCGGCAGAGAGCAGCCCAGCGTCCGCCAGCTGTTGGGGGACAGATGTTGGGGGAGCTGAGAGAGGCGTTCGGGGAGGGGCCTTGCGCTGGGACCTCCGAGGAGTGGGCCGTTTTAACCTCTTAGTTGCTGGTTCTGTTGTTTCTGGCTGCTTCTCCGAATGGTTTGCCGGGAAGGGGAGGAGCAGAAGGAATAGGAAGGACTCCACCTCTGATCCCCCCAGTTTGCTTCATAGACTCGCTCTAAGGCCCTCAAGCGAGCGTCCCGAACGCAAAACAAGGGAAGCCTGGTTTGAGTGGCACCGCCTTGGCTCCCTAGCTTCTTAATTAACATTGCCCTTCCCACTCTGAGCTTCGGTTTTCTCATGCAGAAAAGGGGTAGCTTAGTAATGGGCAGGGGTCGCAGTGAAATTCCGATGGGCTCTTTCGTTGAGGCTCGTTCGCCCAACCAATGACTTCCGAGCTCTTACTCGGTATCCAGGAGAGGTAGGCCGGGGGAGCGAGCCTGACTTGGTCAGTGGCGCACAGCTCCCTCTGCGGAGCCACTAGCACCCAGATGTCTCCGTTCCCTGCTCCGGGGAGATTGGGCAAGGCGGTGCGCGTGGCCCACTCCGCTCCTTCCAGCAGTTGCCAGGATGCGCAGCCTCCGTCCAACATCTCTCCATCCTCAAAGCGCCTCTGTGCTTTGAGCCTTTGCCCCGTGGCGCGCGCGGGGACCCAGGGAGGGGCGCGCACAAGACTGGGGGTGGCGGGCGATGGCCGCGCCCCCTAATCGCTTTGGCGCTCCCTTCGCAGCTCCCGAACACCCCTTTCTTGAAGTTTCGTTGTCTCCGCCGCCGATTTCGCTGCTTCCGGAATCCGGCGGCTCGGGCCTCGCAGCCCGCCTGGGAAGGAGTCTGTCGGTTTGTCAGAGCCTGGATCTGTAAGCCTCCTCGTGCCCCTTGTTTGTGCCACTGACCCCTTCCCCGGGTGGGGGACACGCTTCAGGAGCGGCCCGAAAACTGCAAAACGACCCCCCAACTCCATCCAAGGATCCAGCGGGAGGATGATTTCGTTGACTGGGCGGAGACACGGCGAGCGCAGGGAGCTCCTAGAGCTGGGGACAGCTCCTGGCATTTAGGGTGACACGCGGAGGGTGAGAAAGTTGCTGACAGGTCGCTAGCGGCTCCCGCCTCAGAGCAAGGGGATGAGGGCACTGTGAGCCGCCAGCGTAGGCGCAGAACGCGCCCGGGCGTCGGGGCTCGTGGAGCGGGAAGATCAGGGATGCGCGGGAAGTCTTGGATGCGTCTTGGCCGAGAACGAGGCATCCCGCAGAGCCAAGCGCCAGGATCCGAGATGTTACACTCTGGCTCAGCGCACTGATCCCGGAACACGACAGGCTGGAGACGCAACGGCTCCTGCCGGCCTCTGAGGGCCCGGACCTTCGCCTCCCGGCCCTTTCAACTCCCTGGGAACGCACTCCCAGCTTACCGGAGCCTGAGGGTTCCAATGCCTTGCGCGCGGGAGTTTCCAGGTCCCAAGGCCCGGAGTGGGGATTGCGACTCGGTCAGACCAGGCCCCTTTCCTTTTCATACACCGGGATTCAACTCTACGCATCTCCCGTCCGGCTGCTTTCGCAGGTTCTAGGGGTTCTTTTTGCACTTCGGAGGGGACCTCAACCCCTGCCCCACACTCCGTGTGGTCTTGGCGAAGTCACTTGTCCACCCTGAACCTCCGATTCCACGTGTGCAAATTGGGTGCCAGAGTCCCCATTTCACGTGGTTGCGGCGAGGGGGATGCAAAGAAAGAGTTGCGCCCCAGGACGCTGGAGCGCAGCGAGGGTTCTGCACCCGGCTGGCCCTTCTTCCTCCCTTCAGAGGCCCGGAAGTTCTCCCAATCCTGAGCCGGACCTCGGAATTTGGGGTCGGCCCCTCGGCGGGAGGAGGCTCCGGTGGGCAAAGCGGTTTCCTCTCCTTTTTACTGAGAGATTGGGAACGGAGACGGCGGGCTGTGCCGGGGAAGCCGAATTTCCGGGGTCGGGAACCACTTCTGTTTGGGAGGCAATTGACCGAACCCGCAAAGGTGCGCAGCGCTGCCTGAGCGAACCGCGCCGCCCGCCGACAGGGTCCCCTAGGGCTCCTTGTCTGACAGAGCGGCATGGCACTGGGGGTACTTCTAGAGCCGGGGCTGGCAGAGGCCTCCGCTCTGCTGCACTCAGTTCAACCCGAGACCGTTTATTCAACCGGCAGTTGCTTGCATTTGCCAAGGCAGGCGAGGCTGTAACCAGGGCGCATTTGCTGGGCTGGTTCCTCCACGCACTCAAAGGCATTTCCGAGTGCTCTTTTGGGTGGAAATGTGCCTCTGGGGACACAGAGGCAAATCTTCTAGCTCCTTTCCCAGGAATTCCAGGGGTGGAAGGGAGAGCCAAGAAACCTGACATTTACAAACCGGTGTGATCATTGCTGAGAAGGTGGTGCTGGGAGCCGTGGGACTGGGAGTGTGGGGGGAGGGTGGGAAGAGGGAACAGCCTGTGCGAAGGCCTGGGGTGGGAAAGTGCTTCAGAGGGGGCCATAAGACCTGGAACCAACCTTCCACTGTAGCTGACTGGGGCTCATGCTTGAGTGTAGGGTGAGGGATCTTGGGGAAGGTTAGGGAGGAGAGGAGCCAGAGAGGATGTGGTCTGTTGAGCTTTGTAAACTCCCAAGGATCTTGGACCAGATCCTGAGGGTAGAGTGGAGCCACCAGAGGATTTTAAGCAGGGCAGCGGACAGGGTAAAGTGTGCCTGCTGGAAACTTCCCTGTAGCCACTACGTGGAGGATGGGTGTGGAGACTGGCAGCGAGGGGCGCATGGTGGGAGCCTGGTTTAGGAGGGTGGTGGTGGCGGTGGCGAGGAGGAGATGGGTCCCAGAGATACTTAGGAAAGGGAACCAGCAGCGCCTGATGATTGGTTGGATGGGGGATGGAGGAGAGGGAGGAGCGTACGATTTAGGTGTCTAAGCTTGAGAGGCTGGATGGGTGAAAGCACCATTCCCTGAAACAGTGGAAACTGAGGCTCAGAGGGTCCGGACAGGGTCACAGAGTGAGTCATTCACTTCAAGAACAAATTCTCCCTGGTGCTCTGGGGACAGGCCTTGGGCTGACTTCTGGGACAGGGCAAATCAGACTGCTGCTTCCTGGAGGGGCTCCCAGTCTGGTGGTGGAGGCAGCCACACCCAAGTAGCCACACCACAAAGGGGGAGGGAGAAGGGGAAGAAGCAGAATCAAGGAAGGCTTAAGGGAGAGTGGGGCATTTGATCTGGGCTTTTTTGTCTTGTTAGAATGACACAGGACTCCAGAGTCTGGGACTAGCTGGTTACTTAATAGACTACAAAGCACTAAACAAATAGCCGTAGCTGCTGTTGTCACCTAGTTCAGCTCAGGGCAAGGAAAATGAGAACTCAGAGAGGTTAAACAACGTGCCCAGGGTCACAAAGCTAGTAAGGGCATATCTGTCTATGCTTCCAAGAAACTCTGAGCTTCTCTACAGCTGGGTTACAGTTTATTCACCTCTGGAGTCATACTGGCTAGGAGTTCTCTCCTTGCAAGCTGTGTGACCTTATGCAAGTTACTTTACCTCTCTGGTCCCCGTTTTCCTCATCTGCAAAATGAAGATTACTTGGGACGATCAGCATAAAACACTTAGAATCTTGCTGGGCAAGTGGTTAAGTGCTCATAAATCTGCCTATATTATTACTACTATTAAATTTTCCTTAACACTTATATTTTAATGAGCAGGTTAATACTATATACAAATGTTAAGTGATCATTGAAGAAAATTTGGAAAACTCAGAAAAGCACCAGGAAGAAAATAAAAACCACCTACCAGCTTGCCTTCTAGGTGGGACTTGGCTGCAGGGGGTGGTGAATCCAGGCAAAGGGAAATGCACGCGTGAAGGCCCTCAGGAACCTGGGCACGGCCGGGCCACTAGGATTTGGATGGCCTGTCTGAGCCTCGCCACCCCCTCCCCTTCGCCCCCCACCCCCACCCCGTGTCCTTCAGCCGATTTGGGACCAAGTGCGCAAGGTGCGGCCGACAGATCTACGCCAGCGACTGGGTCCGGCGGGCACGCGGCAATGCCTACCACCTGGCCTGCTTCGCTTGCTTCTCGTGCAAGCGCCAGCTGTCCACGGGCGAGGAGTTTGGCCTGGTCGAGGAGAAGGTGCTCTGCCGCATCCACTACGACACCATGATTGAGAATCTCAAGCGGGCCGCCGAGAACGGTACCCAATCTGCCCCGCCCCGCCCCGAAACTGGCCGCCCCTCGGCTCCCCAGCCTTCCCTGACCACCCCCCCCAGCACCCCAGGGACTGCCCACACTTCGCTAGAGCCAGTTGCCCCCTTTATCACCTGCAGGCAGCATGGGGGTGGGGCTGCACACAGATCTGGCCGCTTCTGGCTCCACCATTTGTTTGAAAGTTGGAAGTCACAGCCGGTCCCTGCAAATTATGTTTCCTAATCTGTAAAATGGGGCTGATGGTAGGACACCTCAAAGCTAGATGAGCCGATGTGCTGTGAAGCCGAGAGGCGCTCAGTGAACCCTAGAGATGATTCTCATAATGGGGCAGCCTGCTCCACCTTTGGACAGCTCTGGTTGGCCTGGAGGCTCATCCCCTCCAGTTTCCTGGAACCAGGCTTGGGCCCGTCTGCGAGAGATGAAGTGACCCTCTTCTCCCAACTCCCACCGCAGCAGCTACAGGCCGGAGATTTGGGGGTGGGGTTTTCATCCTGGACTGTAAGGACAGAGGCCTTTGAGTCTGGAGACCCAAGCTTCAGGTTTGCTTCTGGCTTGTTGTGCTGACATACAAAGTTTCCTTTTCTCTCTGGGCCTCAGTCTCCCTAGTTTCAAGATGGATATTGGACTAGAAAGATCCCTAAATCTCTTCTGGCTCTGATACTGTGATTTCCCAAGACACTTAGGCTCAGGGACAGGGTCCAGGTCTTCCTGGGATCATGGGGGCTGAGTCATAAAGTGTCTGCCCTGTCCCCAGTGCCTCTGAGGAGGAACTAGTCTAGACGTCCCCAGAGTGTTCTTGGCCATGGCCACAGCAGAGCCATCACTTTCTCCAGCCAGGATCAGGGCTGAGTGGGTCTAGGTGGGGAGCAAGTGAAGCTGGGGTGCTCTGAAGTTACCTGCAAGTAACTGGGCAAGTCAGTTGTGGAGCTGGGATGGAAGCCCAGGAGTTAGAGGTTCCCCCACACCATGGCTCAGGAGTGACTCCAGGCTCCTTCCATACCTGGACCAACCAGGACTACCCCTAGTCACAACCTTGCCAATTACACTCCAGCTCTCACAGTCAGGCCTGACTCCAGACTCCTACCACGCAGGGAACCTGAAGGCTTACGGTCTCAGGACTCCTTTACTGAGCAGCCCTCAGTTTTGGCTACTGGTTTACTTTTTAATCTTAAACACACACATGCCCATTATAGAAAATTAAGAAAAGATGGTTAAGCAAAAAGAAGAAAATAAAGACCACTTCGAATGCCACCACCCCTCATATTTTAGTGTCTATCTTCCCAGATTTCGTTCTGTCTGTATGTTGGAGTGTTTGTTTAGTGTTTTTCCTAATTAAAAAAATTATGAACAGTGGTGGAATTCCTGGAGATTTTTATTTTCTTCTTTGTGCTTATCTGAATTTTCTGAGGTTTTGGCAAGGAGCATCTTATTACCTTTGCATTGCAAAAAATGAGGTACTAAAAACTAAAATGGGAATACATTTAGTGTGATTATAAAAGTAATGTAAATGGAAAGAGAATAACTAATGTATACTCCAGTTAACAAAGTTAAACCTTAGAGAAATAAGGCGATGAGACACGTGATTGTTGAAAAAACTTCAAAAGTTGCAGAAACATTGAAAGTAGAGTCCTCATAATTGCACTCCCTCCTGCGAACACTTTGGTGTATATCCTTCCAACCTTTTTTGCTCCCATCCGTTTTTACAAAATTAGGATCACAGTTCTGTAACCTGCCTGCTTCCCATCTCCGCCAGCCCTTGGTTTCCCCAGTTTATCAAGGAGGGAGCCCAATTTGGGGCGCTAGAGTCAGCCAGCTGTCAGAATACCAGTCGAAAGGTCCAGAGCTGGGATTTTCTTCTCTCTGAACCTCAGTTTCCTCCGCTGTAACACGAGGATAATGTCGCCCGTGCTCAGGGCTGTGAGACATAAAGGGCACACCGAAAGAGAAGCGTCTGGTACTGAGCAGACGCTCAGAAGTGGAAGCCCCTTCCCCAAAGACTGAGCTCAGGGACTAGGACCCTGGGATCCCCCCTCCCAGCCCACTCCGCTCCCGACACTTCCAGGGACCAGCTCCCCCCACCCCCGTCCTTTCCAGGCTGCCACTAGAAGAGATGGGGACGCGTGGTCAGCCACTTCTGTCGCCCTCAGGGAACGGCCTCACGCTGGAGGGGGCAGTGCCCTCGGAACAGGACAGTCAGCCCAAGCCGGCCAAGCGCGCGCGGACGTCCTTCACCGCCGAGCAGTTGCAGGTACCTTGGCGGGCCGCGAGTGGCCGGGTGTGGGCCGGGCCTCGGAGTGGGCGGGGCTGAACGGGCCTCCTGACTCCGCCCCTCTGCCCGACCCGCGGGTGGCGGGGAGGGGCTGTAGCTGTCTGGGGCGTGGCCTCCGGGCCGGAGCCTCTGATTGGACCGGGGCCTTGGCGACCTCGGCGGGCTCGTGCCTCACCGCCCCGCGGCGCCTGGCAGGTTATGCAGGCGCAGTTCGCGCAGGACAACAACCCCGACGCGCAGACGCTGCAGAAGCTTGCGGACATGACGGGCCTCAGCCGAAGGGTCATCCAGGTGGGGCCGGGGGTGGGCGGGGCCTTCGGGTCTGGGGCGGGGCCTAGGGACCTTGGGGGTGGGCCCTCGAGCGCGTAGCTGGGCTGCGGAGCTGCGGGTTCGGGGCGCACGTGGCCGCCCTTCCTGAGTTGGCGACGAGGCAGTCCCTCCTGGGGTCCCCCGGCGGTGCGTCCGACTCTTTTCCGCGAGGCTGAGGCTGCTGAGGCTGTCGTTCCAGGTGTGGTTTCAAAACTGCCGGGCGCGTCATAAAAAGCACACACCACAGCATCCCGTGCCGCCCTCCGGGGCGCCGCCGTCCCGCCTCCCCTCCGCCCTGTCCGACGACATCCACTACTCCCCGTTCAGCAGCCCCGAGCGGGCTCGCATGGTCACCCTGCACGGCTACATTGAGAGTAAGTGACCGCCACAGCCTGGTCGCCCGGCCTGTGGGAGAGGGGGGTGTAGATGAGCGCTCGTGGGCGGCGGAGGCATGGGGAGCCTCGTGCGTGCAGACGAGGGTTCCGCAGTCCCTCGGACCTAGTGGTTGTGGAGAGGAGTTAAGTGCCCCGGCTCTGCCTTAGAGGGCCTCGACCCTTAGTAGAGGCAAGCCATTAAGCCGTTCAGAAAATATTGGTACTTTCCAAACATCCACTCGGTGCCAGGCCCCGGGGACTAGGGAGAGAACAAGATGGCTAAAGTCCTGTCCTGGGGAGCCTGGGTTCTGGTGGGAGAGACATGGAACAATACGAGAGCGTGTGGTGTTAATTGTGGTGATTCCTGTAGTCAAGATGCTGGCTGGGAGTGTCTGGAGATGTTGCCTATCAGTGGGCTGAGACCAGAAGGATAGGTAGGAATTAGTGAGACACAAGGAGTGGGGAAATAGGGGTTCAGGCAGCAGAGGAACCGAATGTAGGCAGAAAGCGTGGCATGGGTGCGTTTGGGGTTGCAGAAGAAAGCCAGGGTGGCAGGAGTACCCAAGGTTGTGAGGCCGTGGGCAAATCACCTGACCTCTTTGAACCTCAGTTTCCTCATCTGTAAACTGGGACATTAATAATGCCTACTTCACAGGGTTATGAGGATCCACTCATGTGTTCAGTTAATATTTTTTGAGTGCCTTCTGTGCCTTCTGGGATACAACTGAAAACACAACAGACCAAAGCCTGTGTGCTCCCAAGGCTCACGCTGCAGGACGGGAGAGGGGGGAGAGAGAATAAACGAATAAAGGATGGAGGGCAGGCATGTCAGTGGGGACTGAGCACTGTGGTGGAGAGGGGGTGGCAGGTTGTGGTGGAGTGACCTTCGAGCAGGAACCTGGGGGAAAGAGAGAGAGTAGGCTTGTGCATTTCTGGGGGATGGACATTCAGTGAATCTGCTGTTGAGCAGGTGCTTATCACAGATTTTCTTTCCCTTTGAGGTTGTTTCTATTGATTGTTTCCTCAAAGCTGGGCATGACCAGAAATATAGCAGTGATGACAACATACCCACAAACTCAAACCCTCCCTCTCTGGCTCCAAGGGAAAGAGAAGGGAGGTCAGGGAGAGCACAGCTGTGTCCTGAGTCCCTGCCATGTGCCAGGCACTGTCCTACCACATGTTTCTAAACATCACCATCCCATTGTACAGATGAGGAAACCAAGGGCCAACAGTAAGTTAGTGGGAGCCAGGTTCCTTAATGATTGAATGTGGGCTTTAGCATCAGACTGTGGGGCTTCGGATCCCGTCCCTGTCACTTACTAGCTGTGTGACATTGGGTAAGCTTCTTAGCATCCCTGAATTCCAGTTTCCTCATCTGTAAAAAATGAGGACAGTAAGAATCCAAGCCCTTTTAAAAAACGGAAAGAATACGTATCTCAAAGCAGTGTTGCGAGCATCAAATGAGATCATTGACTTAACGTCCTCAGCATTTAGTAAGTGCTGGATGAGTACTAGCTGCCCTTGTGGTGGTGGCAGTGGCTCTGGTTGGTGGAGCTGAGAGTGTAGAGCCCTGCTCACCGCGCCAGGCTGTCAGTTGGAAACAGTGTCTCTTTGTTCTGTTCCATTTCTGAACCATCTGCTTAGTAGGAGGGACTTTTTTCCCCCTTTCTTTTTGAAACAATGACATGTTGAGGCTGCAGAGAGCCCATTGTTGATCTAGTTCATCTGTTAAAGGAGCCAAGGACCAGGGGCTCTCTAGGTACCAGGAGTCTGGACCACCAGCCGGCACTTGCTGTGGAGTTGGTAATGGATCTAGGTGGCCCCGTGGAGAGTGGGGCCATGGCCTTCGGAGCTGTGCCAGGACTCTGCCCACACAGTTTGTCGGCCAAGTCTAGAACTGTCTTGGACACCTAGAGAAGGGGCTGAGGTAACCTTTCCTTTTCCCCTTAAGGCGAACCCAGCTCAGGGCAGGAGGCATCAAGGGTGTGTGGACCTGCTGCCTCTTGCTGCATGACTGAAGGTCATGCTAGCACTCTTCTTCGCCGTTTACTAAATTCACAGGTTCCTGAGTTTCCCGGAGACTTCAAACTTGGAATATGATACAAAAGCTTTGGAATCAGATTCCAGAAATGTGCACACACACACAGTTTCCCATGTAATCTCAGGCTGTTTGTGGACCCCTAAAACCCCCCAGGTTAAGAATCCCCCATCTTATACAACCACCATATTCTACAAACGAGGGAACTGGGGCTCAGAAAGGAACAGTGACTTGTCCTAAGTTACATATCAATTGTAAGTCTCTGTACAGAGCTCTTTCGCCTCTGACCAAAGGGATGAAGTGCAGAAAAGAGCAAGGCCATAGACTTCTCCACTGTAGTGGTAAAGAGGCTGAAGCATGAGAGATTTGGGTCAGACATAAGGATGGACTCCCCCCACCCCCACCACTGCCATTTTAGATGTTGTACAGAGACCCATTCAACAGATTAGATGCCATGCCTCATTCTAGATCCTGGAAATCCACAAAGATCTAGAATCTAGAAAACAGACAAAAATTCCTGCCCTCATTGGAGCTTGCATTATAGCTGGCAAAGACAGATAATATCAAATAAAAAATAAAAATATACAGTAAGTCAGATGATGGTAAGTGCTAAAGAGGAAAAATAAAGCTGAGAAGGATGACAGGGAGGGTAGGGTTGGTGTTGGGTTGCAGTTGTAAATGGATGGTCAGGGAGAGCATCATAAAGAAGGTGACATATGAGTGCAGAGTCCTCTAGGGTGTGGGGGTAAAGCCTTGGTGATTCTTGGGAGATAAGAAGGTACAGTGCACCAAGGGAGGATTCTAATGAATGGGGTACAGCCTTGCGTGTAGGAGGTGTTCTGTACATATTCATTTCTTTTTCTTTTTTTACTTTTTTAATTTCAATGTTGATTCACAATGTTGTGTTAATTTCTGCTATACAGCAAAGTGATTCAGTTATATATATATGTGTATATATATACATATATGTGTGTGTGTATATATATACATATATATGTGTGTATGTATATATATATATATACATACACACATTCTTTTTTTTATATTGTTTTCCATTATGATTTGTCAGAGAATGTTGAATACAATTCCCTGTGCTATACAGTAGGACCTTGCTGTTTATCCATTCTATATATGATAGTTAGCATCTGCTAACCCCAAATTCCCACTCCACCTCTCTCCCACCCAGTCCCCCTTGGCAACCACAAGTCCGTTCTCAATGTCTATGAATGTGTTTCTGTTGCACAAAAGTTCATTTGTGTGATATTTTAGATTCCACATATAAGTGATATCATATGGTATTTGTCTTTCTCTTTCTGACTTACTTTACTTAGTATGATAATCTCTAGGCCCATCCATGTTGCTGCAAATGGCATTATTTCGTGCTTTTTTATGGCTGAGTAGTATTCCATTGTATGTATGTACCACATCTTCTTTACCCATTCATCTGTCGATGGACATTTAGGTAGTTTCCATGTCTTGGCTATTGTGAATAGTGCTGCTATGAACATAGGGGTGCCTGTCCATACTCATTTATGAGTTTATTTATCAGTGAGCTAGACAGTTATCGTGTAACACTTTATAGCTCATAAAGAATTTCACGTAGAAAAATGGTACCCTATTGAAATTTTGCCCAGGACCACCCAGCTGGTAAGTGGCAGAGGTGAAACTGGCCCCAGGGCTCCAGCCTACCGAGCCTGGGGCTGGTGGGATCCTGCATGGAGGCTGGGGGATGGGCTCCAAGGCATCCTCTCGTCCACAGGTCAGGTACAGTGTGGACAGGTGCACTGCCGGCTGCCTTACACCGCGCCCCCCGTCCACCTCAAAGCCGATATGGATGGGCCACTCTCCAACCGGGGTGAGAAGGTAAACGGAGCTGGGTTGGGTTGGGTGGGTCAGAGCCACCTTGCCAGGAATGGCTTCCTGGCAGGATTCTCATCGCTGAGCAGGCACCATGCCACTTTGTGGCAGACCCTCTGCCCAGACACGCAGGCCCCCACTGTGCCCCCGAGGTAGTAGTCCCTCAAGCAGGTGCTAGTGTGTTCAGTGCGCATGGCCAGCCTCCTCACAGCGCGCCAGCCCATGGCTGGCCTTCTCTTTTTCAGATTTGTGGATTTAGTTACTTTGCTCAAACTTGGCGGTCCCGAGGAGGGCTTATATCACACACCACCCCGCCTCCCACCATCTCACGGGTTTCTCCTACTTCCTCCTTTGTATTCCTGTCTGTTGGAAGTGAATATCCCGAGCTGGTGGGGCCCGGGGACAGCAGGCCAGCCAGTGACCGTGGTCAACTGGTAAGGCCTCCTTTGTGGAACCCGATCTCTAGTTGTCTCAAGCATTAGGACTGGACACCCAGAACGGTGCTTGGACATCGCCCAGTCCAGTGGCTTGAAAGCTTTGTTTTAAGCCCAGGAACCCGTTTGTTTACTCTTTTCCATAACACAAGATGCAGATGAAAGGGGGTGGAGCGGCTCTGGGTGAAACTGCGGAGTGAGTAGGGCCCTCACCTCCGGCTCAGCTCCCAGACACTTCCCAGCGAGCCTTGAAAGCCACTGCTCTCAGACACCCTCTCATTTTAGAGACGGGGAAATTGAGGCCCAGGTGGCTCAAGGTCACAGAGCCTGAATGAGAACTTGTGCCTTGGTTCGTTCACTCATTCAGCCGACATTCACTATGTACTGACTGTGCCCGCGAGCCCCGAGTCAGTTGCCAGGAGCACAGAGATGAGTAAGGCATAGTCCCTGCCCTCGAGGAGGCCAACAGTTACACCAAAGGGTGATCAAACTGTGACGCAGAGGCCAAGGGAGCTGGGGGGTGGGGCGCAGCTCGGGAGAGACACAGGAAGGCTTCCTGGACGCAGGCACGTCTGAACCTGAGTTCAGCCGGGAAGGCACGAGCCGCCACGGCTCTCAGGCAACCCAGAGCAATTCAGTGCTGCTGGCATACAGGCTTGGGAGGAAACAGAGTGAGAGGCGGGGGCCTTGGGCTGCCAGGTGAAGGCGTGGGGACCGTGGTGGGCCCTGGAGGCCTCTTTTAGAAGCATCACTATAGTGGTCCTCGGAGAGGCAGGGAGCCCCGGGAGTCATTGGGTGTGCTGGGCCAGGGAGGCAGGGCCAGGCCTTCGAGCTGAGTGCAGTCTTCATGTGCCGCAGCATCATTTGGGCAGCGTGTAGAGATGCAGATTCCCCAGCCTCGCCCCTAGAGAGCTGGTGGGGAGTTCTGGGACGGGACCCCGGGATCTGCGGGTGTAATACCCAGCCCCGGTGATTTTGGCAGGCAGACAGGGGTGGGACTACTCCTCCAGGACAGCCCCTCTTACTCTGCCTCCTAATTAAACACCTACTGTGTGCTAGGCTCTGTGCTGGGCTCTGTGCTGGGTACCGTGGGGAAAGTAGATGGTGCGGAGGTACGGACAGCCCAGTAGGACCAGTAGGTTTATAAGTAAATGGTAGTACATCTTCAGCCCCACATCCCGCAGACCCCAGTGGCGGGTGAGCACGCCCCAGGAACGTCCCCTCCGAGATAGTCATACAGGAAGGGCTGCTTTTGGTTGAAGCACTTCACACGTGTTGTCTGATGCCACCCAGTCACCCTGTGGATATGAGGATGGCATCGTCATGGTAAAGCTGAGGAAACAGAGGCTCAGAGAGGTGACACAATTTGTCCGGGGATGCAGCACGTCTGTCAGACTCTGGAGTCCGCCTGGTTCAGTAGTGACCTCCTTCTGTGCCGCACTTTATAGTTTACACAGCACTCTCTCTGACCTCGCCCTTCACTGTCTCCCTAGGAGGATGGCTATGGTTGATGCCATTTCATAACTGCAGAAACTGGGTCTCAGTCAGAGCAGCAGCTTGCCCAGGGTCACACAGTGAGCGTGGGTACAGCTGGCCTCCATCCTAGGACTGCCTGCCTCGGAGCTGCCCCCGTCCTGTGGGAGAGAGTTTGTCCTGTCAGACCTGGCACCGGGACTGCAGAGGCGAGCTGGCGTGGTCCCTGTCCTCAGGGAGGGGGTGGGTGGCTCAGAGCAGGAGGCAGGCAGCCACATCCCAGCTTGACGGGGCAGTTGCGGTGAGGGATGCACGTGGCCTTCGAGGATTCAGAAGAGGGAGTGGCCAGCTCTCGGGAAGAAGCAGGGGACACGAGGAGCCCGTGCCGAGGCAAGGAGGCTTGGAGGGACCTGGATTTGAGGGATGGTGGGGGATTTAGTGCGGCTGAGGCCTTGGGTGGGGTGGGAGCTGACAGGGGGTCACATAATGAAGGCCTTGCACCTTCAAGCAAGGGGCCTGGGAGCGGCTATTATCTGGAGGGGAGAGGGGAGCCTTGCAACAGATTAGGGCTGGGCTCAGCTCTTGGAGGCGAGCCCTCGTCTCCTGGTTTCTCAGCTAAGCCTGTGGTTATGTCTGGTTCAGCCTGAAGGATGAGCCGGTCTGGGGTCTGGCAGCTTTGGTCGTGGAAGTTTTCTGGCCCCTGGGTTTGGCTGCTGAGCCAGAGTTTTTCTCTTGCTGGGCCATATCCCCAACTTCGTGTCCAGCGGCTCTGCAGAAAAATGTCTCCGCCTCCTCCATGACCTTCCGCCCTCTCACTGCCAGACCTTCCTGCCAGCGGCCGGGGACCTTTTCTGTCCACCTCTTGCCAGCCTGGCGGGCTGTGTGTGTGGCCAGTCAGTGCAGAACTTCATGGGCTTTCTCCCAAGTCCCTCCGGGCCTGAGCCAGCCTAGCGAGGAGGAGACTCAGGGCCCCCTAGGGCAGCCCCCTGAACCCACTCATCAAGACCAGCACTGGCCTGGCCGGGAGAACAGCGCTGTGAGCATCTGGGGTAGCACCCTCCGCCTCCACCACAGCATCATTTGGCCACACCTGCCTGTGAGCTTCCAGGACCACATTTTTTTTTTTTTTTTTTTTTTTGGTACGCAGGCCTTTCACTGTTGTGGCCTCTCCCGTTGCTGAGCACAGGCTCTGGACGCGCAGGCTCAGCGGCCATGGCTCACGGGCCCAGCCGCTCCGTGGCACGTGGGATCCTCCCAGACCGGGGCACGAACCCAAGTCCCCTGCATCGGCAGGCAGACTCTCAACCACTGCGCCACCAGGGAAGCCCCAGGACCACATTTATTCCCGGTCATGGGCCCAGATCCCACAGTTCAGAGCTTGGAAGGCTCTTAGAAATCAGGCCCCGGCCGTCATCCATCAGATGGAGAGACTGAGGCTTATGGAGGGGAAGCGTCTTTCAGAGTCACCCCTCTTGAGAGAGCTTCTGTTCGGAAGAGTCCAAAGTCAGGCAGACATCCCAGAGACCAGAGGGGAGCACGGCCCAAGGTGGGGTGAGTGGGCGAGGCCATGTGATGTGGGCTCTGGAGTCAGGCAGACCGGACCCCAGCTCAGCCACCTTTTCTCTTTGAGACCTGGGAACACACCCACTGTGTGTCGGGCACCTGGCGTGTCTGAGCCACCTGCCTGTCGAGGTGCTTGGCTGCATGAAGGGCTTGGCCTGTTGCCTGGTGCTTGGTAGGCACCGCGGGTGAATGTCAGGGTGGCCTGGAGAGGAAGAGGCAGTGGGTCTAATGAAGAGAGCTTGTTCTAGAGCCTAGGCCTGGGTTGCAGTGCTGGGTCCACCTCTTCCTGGCTGTGTGATTGCGGGCTCACTGATTTTCACCTCCCCAGCCTCGGCGGCCTCCCCTGTAAAGAGGAGATGGTGGTGGGACACCCTCGTGGGGCTGAGGTGAGGCTTCTGTGAAATCGTGCAAGTGTGCACTGTACCCAGTGCCGGGTACAGTGCCCAGGAGACACTTGCTGCTGCTCTTGGATTTCACCAGATCCTCCCCATTCTGAGAGAGAGGTGTTGTCATCCCCATTTTACAGATGAGGAAACAGGCTCAGAGAGGGGGAGTGAGTTGCCCAGGGCCCCGCAGCAAGTAAGTGTCTGCGCCAGGATTTGAACCTAGATGTGGGCCCTGGGCCCGCCTCCTTCTCCATGCCTTCGAGGACTTCTGGGGCGCTACCAGGCGGGGCAGGCCCTGGCTCAGCCCCCTCCCACGCCCTCCTCTTGCAGGTCATCCTTTTTCAGTACTAACGCTGCCGGCACTTCCGCATCTGAGCATGGGCGCCCGGCAGCTGCCCCTCAGCCGCTGAAATCCGGAGTCCGAGCCGCTGCCAGGGATCCACCCGCTCTGCCTCCACCCCTCATCCGCCATCCTGCCCACCACCAGCTGGGCCCCTGGGCCTGGCCTTCCCCTCTCCTGCCGAGAACCAGAACCTGCCAGGAGCACCTCCTCCCTGAAGGCAGAGCTCCCTGAAATTTGGAGCCAGGGTGAAAACAACAGCCTGTGTTTCCCATTTAGACAGGAGTCGTCTTCAACTTAAGCTGATTACAATAGCAAAAGGCCGAATTGAATCGCACGACGCCAACAGCCTTCCAATTTACAGGTTTTCTTTCCTCCCATATTGGCCTTTATTTACTACTTCCTTGGAACCATCTCTGAATTCTGAATAGCGGACAACCCCCAATGTTATCCACTCTGTTGCTTTTGTTTGGAAAACTCTACAGTGTTTGTGGGATGTCCCCAAAGGAAAGCTATGTTCTAATTTTATCATTTCCATCTGTCTGGTTATGTCAAGTTAATTCAGAGAGAGAAGAGACACTGACCAACCCTGAGAGGCCCAATAGGGCACAGATGGAGGCCTGCCCAGACCAAGAGGCAGGGGGAAAAGCGGGGGCCGGGGGGAGGGGGCGGGGCAAGGACCCCCATGGGTTTGGAGGCCCAGGAGAAGGATGCGGCACACTGGGCTGGGAGAAGTACTAGCCATTTTAAGGAGAGGACAGAGGAAACTCGGGGTGTGTGTCGGGGACCCTGCTTTCACCTAGTTATCCAGCATATTTGCAGGAGACATAGCAGAGGTGGTGTTTGATCTGTGTGGTGACATTTCTGAACGCTTGGGCAAGTTAGAGTTGGGGACCCTTGTTGGCTACTTGACTCCTGATGGGGGAGCTTGGGCCACGTCTTCTTTGGGGGGACCTCTCATGGGGGAGCTGGGGAACAGAGCCCAGGGAAAGGGCAGAGCTTTCATTCTAGACCCACCTCTGAGTAGAAAGAGGGTGCCTGCTGCCTAGGTGAATGTACTTCTGGGGTGCTACCAGGCGGGGCAGGCCCTGGCTCAGCCCCTGGCTCAGTAGAGAGAGGGTGCAGGTGGTAGCACCCCAGGATTCTAGCTAGCACTTCTGGGCTTCCCCACCAACCCTGCCCAGAGCCAGTCCCACTCACTCCTGAGAACGCAGGCCAGACACAGCTGTGCTCACATCCACCCTGTCCCGCTGCAGCTCTTCCACCCCAAACAAAAGGGCTTGGGCTACACAAGACCATGATTTATGTTTTCAGGGGACCCCGTTTGTCCCAGGCTAATCCTGTAATTTTAGAATGACTTGGGTGTCCTGATGCATTTCCCACTAGAGGCTGCTAGTAAGCATGTTTCAGCCCAAGTCCTCCTTCCTGCTTTGATTAACCTGATATGTTGCTTTCGGAAGGAGACTCTAGGACAGGGAAAGCAAGTTCATGGTACCTAGGTGTCTGCTGCCCCGGTTTCACCCATGGCAGACATCGCTAATCGATCGCAGCACTCTCTATCTCGCCGAGTCTGGATAAGGGTTCGGAATCCACATGCTTGAAGTTGGCACTTAACGTGAAAAACGATATGCTCTTCTTACTCTGGGACCTGGAGGAGGGCTGGGCCCGGGTGCAGCCCAAGAAGGGAACTTGCTTCTTTTCCCTTTCAAAGACAGTTCCAGCTGACTCAGGGCAAAGGAAAGACACCCCTCAGAATGTGATCAGTGCAGCTTGGTTCAGAACTCACCCGGTGAATAGAGTGTGCCTGGCCCTACCCTTGGAGCTGACGTTAACCGGAGCAGCTTGGGCCCAGTTCCTGGTGACTGGGGAGCTCTAATCTTTCCTTTGACGTGGTCAGTGGCCAGCCGAGCCATGCCCAGGGTCACCCAGTACCCACTCTGCCTTGAGCCTCCCCCCAGGGTCTGTTCCTTGCGTGGATCACATGGTCGTAGCATGCTGCGGTTCAGACACGTCTCCACTAGCCTGTTAGAACAGCCTGGGAACGTACAGGCCATCAAGACTATTTATTTAAATACAAAACAAAAGGAGGAAAACACACACACACGGAAAAAAATTGTAAGCACTTTTTTGTAAAACCAATGTCTGTTTTGTTACATACCTTTCATGTTGTGCTTTGTAAATGTCTTATTTGTGTAATAAATAAAGTTAATGCAAGTAGAAGTGCTGGCACTGACATCCGGAGCACGATGGAATTCCATTTCTTTCCTGCTCTCTGGTTAAGGGCTCAGGCTCAGGCCTGGCCCCCAGAATATCTGGGCTGCTAGACAGTGAAACCCCTTCCCGGAACACTGGTTCTGTTTCCCAGCTAGGAAACTGAGCGTTGTAAAGGCATGGCGGTGGGTTTCTTCTCTAATCGGAGCTGTGTAGGAAATCAGGCTGGCTGCTGTCCTCCGTCCCACTCCTGACCGCGCTCTGCTGGGCCCCGTGCCAGCCCTGCAGCCTCAAAAGGGTCCAAGGGGGGCTCTCAGCCCAGCAAATGCTGGAGACAGACAGATCCCTCCGACGTGCTGTCGGGACGGAGGGGGGCATTTGAGCTGTACCCTTAGATGAGAAGTTCACGGAAATAAGTTCAATGGAGGAGATGCTGGGGGACCAGGGAGGGAGGCACAGAGGAGCCTGAGTGGGAGATGGGGGAGAATCTGATACTGCGAAGTGAAGGGGAATATGCGATGGGAGACAGGGCCACAGGGCTCCAGCTTCCACACGAGTCTGGGTCTCATACTGGCCTCATCGGGTTCCAGAGCCACCCTGTAATCTGGGGAGTGGGAGAGCGCATCCTTCTGCCGGCCGCCAGATGTTCTTGTAGCAGCAGAACCTTTTGTGCAAACCAGAGCCCACCAGGAAGGGAGTGGAATGGCTCTGCCTGGCGCAGAGGCTTCCCCGGCGCCCCAACCCCACCCCGTGGCCCCGCACAGAGTCACTCCGAAGCCTCAGCTCAGGGTGTACGTGGCCATCGCCCCTGCAGGGCCCCCCGGTTAGTTGTTGCATTCTCCATCCTTGACCCCATCCTTGTCTTCCAATCCATTTATCATTTAGATATTTAGATATGTGTGTATCTTTGAAAAGGAAGTTTGTGTGTGTGTGTTCCTTTACATGAATATACTTTATTTTCAAAACACAGTTTGGAAACCCCCAGTGGACATCAGTCCTGTCATTCTACTGAGGTGAGTGACTGTTGCCTTGGCGGGGAAAGGTGATCCCCCATCCCTGTGTCGCAGCTGAGCGGGCCCAGGTCTCCCTTGACTCCTGGCTCAGCAGGCCGCTCATGGGGCCCTACATCAAAGGCTAGCTTCCTGCCCTTGCGACCTTGGCAAAGCCCTCCCAGGCCCGACTCCCTCTCCTGAGCAGCCCTTGGTGAGCCAGGGGACAAGGCGCAGGGGGCTGCAGGGTTCGCAGCCTCTAAGGAGGGAAAGCTACGCAAAGATCCAGGTGATCCAGGCTGCTTGTGGCCCAGGTACAGCCCTGGAACGTGTCACCACTTCCTCTGCTGGTTTTCAGCTGACACGTGAGATCCCTGGGGGTGATTCTGAGGAATAATTACTCTGTATGCACAGCTAACGGATTAGTTTTTAAAGCAGGATTAGTTTTTAAAGCAAGCGGTATTGAATACCTGCTAAGAGCCAGCTCCTTTATTGTATTGTTTCATTCAATCCACATAGCTACCCTATGGGTTTAAGCATCATCATACATTTTACAAATGAGGAGACTGAAGCTCAGAGAAGTGAAGTGACTTGCCCGAGGTTGTGTGATACCCTGTGATGCAGCTGGGATTCACACCCAGGTGTGTATGATGCCGAAGCTGCGTTCTGTCTGTGGCACCCCACCGATTCCGTGCTTAGGGTAGGAAGCTCAGATAGGGACGCTTCCGAGAGGAAGAGGCAGTCCTGGGTAATCGTTTCTGGGCTTACAGGAAGATAGCAGCTGTGAGCCTGGGCACAGTCATCCTGTCCTACTGCCCTGTGAAATCAAGACTGGTAAGGCAGGCAGCTTGTAGTAAACAAACAAACAAAAAACAGCTGGGCTTTACCTTCAGGAAGACTCGGATTCAAATGCCGTGTGACCTAGGGCAGGTCACTTAGTTTCTCTGAACCTCAGATTTCCCATCTCTAAAAGGTAATGCTAAGCCCTTTCTTACAAGGCTGTTGTGTGGAGCTGAGATAACATAACCACACTGCCCGCACACATGAGTTGCTCATTCAATTACATTTGTCTGTCATTATAAGTTGATGGCTCTCAAACTTCCATATGCGTAAGAAATACCTGAGAATGCAAACTGCTAGACCCCAGTCTCAGCGATTCTGATTCGCAGGTACTAGGGTGGGGCCCAGGAAGAGCTAGTTCACAATTTTGCCCAGGTGATTGTGATGCAGGTGGAGTGAGGGTCCCGCTCCAAGAAATAGTCTAAGGAAAGTACACTTAGGGCCACTGATGGCAGAAAGCTTTTATTCCTGAGTCAAAAGCCAGGTTCTAAAACTACAGCCTGCTCCCCGGGCCAGCCAATGCCGGGGCACAGAAGGAAGCTTGTGACCGAGGGGGCTTAGCGCTCACGGCTTGGGCTTAGGACCCATGGTCTCGTCCCAGCCCTTCCGACACGTCCGGATGATCCACTCGTGCTCGTCATCATCTGCAAGAGAGGAAGAGGGAGAGGCGGTCATGCCCTGCGCCGGGAGCCCCCAGGCGGGGTCTTGGGGCTGGGGTGCATGTTGGAGGTGGACCTTGCTGACGGAGCCAGGCACAACATGGATGGGCCGCTCTGAGCTGGGCCCGTGCCCAGTGTGACATCCACCAACGTCACCCCCGGGACAGCCGGTCGAGGCCTTCGTTTCTTTTCTGGGCTTTCCATTCTGGACGCTTCAGAGAACCTGTGGTTTCCCAGGGGGCTGACACCCTCCGTTTGCCCAGGTCCTTTCGGTGGGGAGAGGAGAGGAGGATCTGGGGGCCCTGTAGGCCCACATGCATTTATCTCCCTTAACTTAATCCTCATGACCACCCGATGGCGGCAAGCCCACCTTTCTGTGGACGGACTAACAGGCTCAGAGGATGAGTCGCTAGTCCACAGCCACAGTGTTGGTACGTGGGAGAGCCCAGAACTTGAGCCCCGGGGCTGTCTGGGTACAAGGCCTGTGCTGTTTTTAAACCTCAGAGAGAGAGAGTTGAGTGGGACACATCCCTTAGTCCACAGCACACTCTCTGTGCCAGGCCCCTCTGAGGGCTGACTCTATTTTCATTTTTCCCCTTTATCCTCCAAAGCCACACCCAGCCCCTCCCCCCACCACGACAGAGACCCATTCCAATGGCGGGATATATACCCCTAAAAATGCACGTAGCTCTGTAAAATGTGTACGGTTGTTTTGTGTGCGAATGTGGTTTCAATTTACATAGATGGCATCGTGCTGTGAATTTCATTGTGCCTCACTTTTTTCACTCAACACTACATTTTCAAGATCTATTCTTGTTGCGACGCGGACATCTAGTTCTTTGCTCCTGACTGCTGCCTAATATTCCATGGTGGGCTTCCGTCATGTTGTACTACCCATCCTCCCAGGGGTGGGCACGCAGGTTGCCTCCACCTCCGGTGACCGGGAATGACGCTGGGACAAACGTTCTTGGGTCCAGCCCTTCGTGGATACGTGGGAGAATTTCTCTGGGATTATATTCCAGGAGGAGGGTTGCGGAGCCGTGCACAGACTTCATTCCCCAAGACTCCCAGCGAAGCCCATGTTTTTTTCCCCAGCGCCGCAATGCCTGCCTGCGGTCCTTCCCTCGTTCCTGCCTTCCCTCTTCCTGGGGATAAAGAGCCCCGGCCCAAACCCCTGCCCTCGAGCAGCTGTCCTCAGGGCGCAGCACCAGAGTCTCTTGATTCCTACCCTCACCCCCTGCCTAGCTCAGTGTCTCCCTCCCGAGAGGTGGGAGTATGGAATTACTCATCCTCCTTGGGTGCCAAATGGCAGAAGCTAGACATAAAAGACACTCCTTGAGAGCTGAAACGCAGAGGGCCTGAGATATCCTACCCTCCGAACCAGAGGCGCCTGCCAGGAGCCCTTTCCTCTTCTGTGACAGCACCACTCCCCGGCCCAGGGAGACAAGGCTATTGTCAGCCTACTGTGTGCTCTGTAATTTACAAACGTCGATCTGAGTTTTTTGTGAGAGCCCAGTAGGGTACGAAAGATTACCTCCACTTTACAGAGGACGAGCCTTACCTCGTGTCCACGGCCAGCGGAATTTAAGCCAAGGCTCATCAGACCCCAAAGCCTGACTTTTCACCCCAGGGCAGGCCCGACGGTGGCAGAAGGCGAGGCTGCCCCACAGAGCCGGCCTCCTCCGTAACCGCCCCCATTAGTTCTTTGTCTGTGACCTCAGGAGAAAGGCTCTCTGCCTGCACGCTCTGGCCTTTGAGGACTGCCCTCAGCAGCCGGTGGGCCTCAGTTTCCCCGAGGAGGCTGCGGGGGAATCCGCACCTGGCTGTCAAGCCCGGGGGGTGGGGGGCATGGTGGGCGGGGAGAGCGGCGGCACACAAGGAGTTAAGTGCTGGTGAAGCCCACTTGTGCCACACGCGAGCAGCCTGGTCGATAATTACAGCTCCGAAGTCTCCGGGCTGTTCGAATAGTGCAGCTGCAACCTCTTCAGTGGTAACCCTGAAACCAGACCAACTGGGTTTATTGTGCTGAACCAGTCCTCAGGCCCCTCCCCGATGGTTACAAATTGACAGCAATGGACTTAACAGCCCTCTTCACTACCCCTTTCACTCTCTACCTGGCCGCTCAGTCACCAGTTTGAATGACAGATGCCTCCCCTCCCAGCAGCTGCTTCCCAACCCTCCCCTCCACCTCCCCTGTGCCGCGAGGCGGCTCCCCTGTCCCTGCCACGCCAGGGTGAGGCTGCCCAAGCACATTTCATCAATATTTAAAATGGAATTAAACCTGCAGCTTTGATTAATGCCTCCCAGATCCCGGCAGTTGTGATTACTATTTTGCAAATTGCGATTGTTGGAATATGTTAATATGATTGTCTGAGAACATCTTCACCTTCTAGGATAATTTTCCCCCTTTTTCGGCAGGACGAGGGGGGAGAGGAGGGGAAAAAAAGATGGGGAAAAAAACACCCTGCAAACTCTTTAATCAATTGTAAATTATTACCCTCGGCACAATTGCCGGTGGTTCAGAGGAAGGGGAGGGAGATTTCTGGTTTGGTGCATTTATCTTGAAAACTTTTGGCCCCCACTGGCCCAGTAATTCCACCCTGGGATGTTATGGGAATAATCTGTTTGTCTCGGTACTATTTAGAATCAAGAAAACTGAAATAACCTATGCTTCTAAAAACAAGAGGATGATTACTTTGTTGTATATTCATTCATTTAACAAATAATTTCTAAACACTGACTATGTGCCAGGCATACTGCTAAGTTTGGGGGGCGGGTGGGAGACACCATGTGCCACATGAGAATTTAGCAGCCACTGAAAAAATATGGTTAGGAAGTCTGTATAGCAACATAGGAGGAATGTTTCTGATATTATAATAAGCAAAAAAAAAAGAGATGGAAGGAGGTAAGAAACAAAATTCCATAGACAGTATAATCTGTGTAAAAATTGTGCACAGAAGAAAAATTAAAAATAATAAATTGAACGTGAATCATGGTCAGCTCTGAGCAGTGGGGCTACAGAGGTTCTTCTGTTTTTGTTATTTCCCAAATCTTTCATTAATGTGTATCTGCAATAGAAAATAAAAATAATCATTGGCTTTTTTCCTACCCTCTAATTTATTGCCTTGGTAATTTCATGCATTTTAGTAAATGAAGCAAAATGTTTCTAGGTTCCTAGAAACACCAATAGGGTTCTTGAATTTCTAAAAAGTAAAAAAATATTGGTAAAAATGCATAAAAGTTGGAGAATAGACAGATCTCCTGCGCAGAAGAATTCCAAACAATTTATGTGGGTAGTCTGCCGTCAAGGAGATGGGGCATAACTCCCTATTCCTTAGATGTGGGCTGCATAGGGATTTCCTCGTAAAAAAGACAGTATAGGAAGGGGGTAAAGAACCAAAAAAAGAGTAACTTTTCAATGGAGAAACCTGACAAACACACCTCATCCAAGTGATCAAGGTCAACATCAGCAGTGATAAGCCCTATGGATAGTGTATAGCCTTGATATGATGAAAATGGCCCTTACCTCTGTGGTCTTCCTCCCCCAAACCCACAACCCCAGTCAAATCATGTGAAAACCATCAGACAAATTCCAATCAAAGGACATTTTACAAAACACTTGCCCAGTACTCCTCAAAAGTGTCATCGAAAACAAGGAAAGTCTGAGAAACTCTCACAGCCAAGAGGATCCTAAGGTGAAGTGACAACTAAATATAATGTGGTGTCATGGGTGGGATCCTGGAACAGAAAAGAGACATTAAGGAAAGATGGAGGAAATCTGAATGAAGTATGGGCTTTAGTTATTTTTATTTAGTTAATAAAAATGTATTGATATTAGTTCATTAATTGTGACAGATGCATGGTACAATATAAGATGTTAATAATAGGGACACTGGATGTGGGGTATAGTGGGAACTCTCTGTACTATCTTTTCAATAATTCTGTATATCTGAAATTGTACTAAAATAAAATGTTTATTTTTAAAAATGCCTGAAAATCCAGTGTGCTCTGTAAAAGGTGAGATTATCATGTTCTCCAAGAGGAGTGGAAACCTTTTCACATACCCAACCATCCAAAATAAAGTCCTTCACGCCCTTTCCTCTGTCCTGGGCCCTGCACTTCACAATTTATGATTCTACACAAATATGGAGAACAAACTAGTGGTTACCAGTGGGGAGAGGGAAGGGAGGAGGGGGCCATACAGGGGTGGGGGTGGGGAAAGGGGTTATTATGGGATTATATGAAATCATATGTATGAAACTTGAAAATTGTAAAGCACTATAGAACTTAAAGAATCTTTCATTCAATAAAAAAATTTATGAGCCTACACTTACTTGCAGATTTCCTTACATAGTTTTCTCTCCCACTGGGCTGTAAACTTAATGCAGAGACTATGTCTGCCTGTTGACCACTGGACCCAGCGTGCCGTAGGCAACCAACAACTGCTTTGCCAGTTGAAGTCTGGAATAAGTCTGTTGCCTTCTGATCTGTCTTTGATTGCTATCAACAAACATTCCTGACACCTATTTCTTGGCATTCATGTCTCATCTCAAATGTCACTTCTCAGTGATCCCTGATATCCGGTGTTCATTTTATCTCCTTCAGGGCGTATGCCTCTTGCTGCAATTTTCTTGTCTATTTACATGTTGTCTGTCTCCCCATCCACACTACAAGCTCCAATGAAACCAGGGCCTTGTCTGCTTCTTCACTGTGGCACCATCAGACCACACAGTGTCTAGCACACAGGAGTGCTTAGCCCACATCTGTTGAATGAATGAATGAACGATTAAGTCAACAAGCTCAATCCTGTGGCCAGCCCTGTGCCTGGTCCTGGGGGACAGAGGGGACTGAGACCCAGAGGGTTGACCCAGGCACTCTGTGGCTTAATCTGTCTGCTCTTGGGGCACAGAGATTTCTTTATTCTGGTCCTCAAGCTTTGGAAGTGACCTCGCTGCTTCCTGCATCCCCTCCCCTGCTGCCCCCAATGAATCTCACCCATCACTAGGAGAGCTGGGCTTCTTACAGAGAAGAAAAGGAACTTGCAGCAAGAGAGACCCCCGAATCTGACCATAGGCCACCCAACTGAGAAGCTTTCCCTGTGAAGGCTCCCCACTCCTTCGCCTGGACCTTAAGAACTTTCCAGCCTGCCTCCCTCCCCGGCTGTGAAATGCAGCTACCCTGACGTAACACAGTCGCCCACAGGCATGTGTTCAGTGCCCCCGTGCCTTTGTACAAGCTGCTCCAGGGAGCGGGGGACACCCTTCCTTTCAGGACCTGGTTCAGGTTCAGGGCCTCTCAGAGCTCAAGAGAGGCCCAGGGTACTTCCCATTTCTGGACCTTAGTGAATATAAAAGTGAAGAAAGACCTAAACATGAGTATAACAACTGCAATATATTTTAAACGTGTACGTTTGACACATTAATTCTTTCAACACACCCAATGTAACATGGATGAGTTTTTCTAGGATTTCTGTCAAAGAAGTAGAAATACACAGCGCATTAAAGATGGTGTGGTCAGGAAGCAGGGCTGCCTGCATGATCATGGTTTCCTTTCAGGCCTATCACAGCCCCAGCTTCAGGCACCTGATGAATGTGTGTCCCCCTGGCCGTCCTCTGCCACCATGGGCCCTGCCTGGATGTCACCTTCCCTGACCCAGGCTGCGGTCATGGTCATGGTCACCATGATCAATTCACTCTTCAGAGCCCGGCGCAGATCCAGCACTTGAAAAGTATTTAATAAGTATATTAAATATACTTATTTAATATGGATGAATGAATAAAGAAATGTAACTTTGGGGACATAAAAGTAATAAGTTTGCTCTGTGGGATTTAGAAAAAGGGGGAAGAATTTCTTCCCCACCCTCAGCCAACGGAGCTGAGAGGGCAAAGCAGACATGCCAAGGGCGGGGCCAAGGCCAAGGGCGGCGCCAAGGCCAAGGGCGGCGCCAAGGCCACCGGCCGCTGTTTCCTTTCCTGTCTCGAGGCCAAGGACCGAGCAGCCCCACCACATGGGGAGGATGGGTTGTCTGGGCTCACACCTGGGCGCGAGCCACGCTCCGGAAGCTCAAAGCCCTGGCTGGCCTGGGGCCCCACGGTGAGGGTGGGAAGGGCAGGCCCGCACAGGCCACCAAGCAGGGCCCAGGTCACGGAGAGTGTCATTCGTGCAGCCTGCAGGCCGGTGCAGTGCTGGCGGAAGAAGAGTCCTGAAAGTCGGACGGCACATGCAACACAACGTTGGCTCCCCTGATGGCTGGCAGGGAGGCGGTGTGGCGCAGTTGTTAAGGGCGCGAGCTTTGGAGCTCGGCCGCCACTAGCTCAGAGACCTTGGGCAGATGGCCTCGCACCTCTCTGGGTGTCATTTCCTCATCTGCGGAGGTGCCTGCCTGGAAGGTTTCCTGGGAGGATCAACTGAGGTCATTCCCGAAAAGTGCTTAGCACAGTGCCTGGGGCGCAGGAAATGCCCAAAACCAAAGAAAGCCAGAAGCTGTCTTTGCAAGATGGGACTTAAGGGCCCCTGCGACTGCACAGCATAGGCTGGAGGGAGTTCAGGGTCCTTTGTGAGCCCTGCCGCCATCTTGCTGGGTGATCTTGGACAAGTCACTGCCCCTCTCTGAGCCGGCTCCTTGTCTGTCTAGTGGGTTTAACCAGACCTCCGGCAGAGGGCAGACTGGGGACTGGCGGGGCTGAACGGCCCTAGGTGGGTACCCAGGAAGTGTGAGCTCGGATCATCATTTCGATGGGCCTTTAATTCCCAAACTGGGTACCTTCAAGGGGGTGTTCTTAAGGAACTCAGCAGCCCTGGAACTTCTGGTTCCCTGTGGGGGCGGAGGGAGGCGCTGGGGAGGTGGAGGTCTTTACACAAGGATCAAGAGCCGCAGCTCAACTAGTGCTTTTATTCAGAGCGAGGGGCAGCTTGGGGCAGGCGAGCACAGAGAGGGCAAACGGGCTGATTCAGGTCATCAGGCACCCGCAGGCCAGATGTTGCTGGCTCATGGCACGCCTTTGGGCCAAGCACACCGGCAGCGCCCACCTGGTGTGCGGGAGCCTCGGGTGGGGACAGGGAAAGGGAGGAGACCAGGTGAGTCAAGGTGTCCAGCCTCGGGAGAGGGGATGAGGGTCACACTGGCCGAGCACCCGGGAAGCACAGGGCTCTGTGGAAAGGGGGCACGTCCATCCTCTTCTCAGTGAGTAAAAGGCATTGGCCCCAGTCAGGACGAGGAAACCAAGGCTTGGGGTGCGAACCGTCTCCCCACCTCATTCCAGCAGCGGGGAGGGGAAGGGCACAGAGTGCTGGTGTGAAGGTCACACTTGATGAGGCTGTGTGTGCACGGGCACAAGTGGGCGTGTTTCCGTCGAAGTGTGGGAATCTACCCAAGTGTGAGCGTGAATGTGTGCAAGTGTGCATCGGTGTGCCGTGAGTGTGTAAGTGGCTCTGTCTGAGGCGCAGGGTGAAGAGAGAGTGCGCCCGTATGGGGACCCTCAGGCTGCGTGTGACACGCGGTGTGTGGCTGGGTGAGTGGCAGGCGGTGTGTGAGCGTCTGAGTCTGTGCGTGTGTGATCAGATGTCAAGGGAGGAGGCGTGCAGCTTGCAGTGACAGCCCGGCGCGCACCCAGAACGCCAGGCCACGCCAGGCTCCAGGGCAGGAGCTCTGCCGTGAGGGCTGCCCTCTCTTCCTGGGGTCAAGGCCAGCGCGCTCTCAGACGGCTCCTGTGTGAACTGTGGCTGGGGCGAGAGGTGCATGGCAAACCTGGCACCCCAGGCTGTGGGCAGGTGCAGTCCCCAAAGCCCGGCCACACCCTCTGTGCAAATGCAGGGGTGAGAGCGGCACCCAATGCCGGGCCATCCCTGTCCCAACTCCTGCAAAGAGGCTTTGAACTTTGCTGGCAGAGGTGTGGCCAGAGGCCAAGGCCACAGCGTCGCCAATATTGACTGACGGGTGGCTGCCCAGGCAGAGCCCACCATCGGGCAGGAAGGGAGGCCCGGGGCTGCTCTTGCTTTCCCTGTAAAGGAGCATCTTCTGGGCTGGGTGGGTGGAGGTCTCCAGGGGGTAGGGGTGGGTGTGGTGAGGCCAGGCTGCTTCACCCAGGGGGAACTAGAGGGGCAGGGCCCAGCACCCACAAGCTTGTCAAGGCCTATTCAACTGTAAGAGACATGGGAAAAAATGACTGACTCTGAAACACAGAAAGAGAAACTGCAACACTGAAATTAATAAATGTTATAATTAATGCATAAAGCCTGAATTAATTATTAAATTTAGAAATCAAAACAATGTTATTACACTTGAAATCAATTCGTAGGCTTGGTTTCCTCATTTGTCAAGAATTCTCCAGTGTGTACATGGCTCTCAAGAAATCACAGCCAATTGTTAAAGTCTTGCAGTCACACCATCTACCAAGCAAAGTCTGAAAAATCCTTTCGAAGTTTTAACAGCAAAAAATTACATTTAATATGGGAGCGTGGCTACATTCTGTTTTAATATGTTGAAACCATTGGGTTGAGACCTTCGAGGTCAGACCTAGGGCTGGATCGGGCTGTGACCGGGGGAGGGTGAGTCTGGGCAACGAACATGGTGAGCTGGGATCAGGTCCATGTGCCGGGCACATGCAGGTACTTTCCATGCCTGATCTCATGCAATTCTCATACCACCTTTGTTACATGCACAGTTGGTGTCTCAGGTGGCATTGCAGATGCTCCAGTTGGTGGGTAAAGGGAAAAGTGCCCACGGTCATAATGACCTTTGGGAATCTCTTAGGAAAGCCCCAGACTGGAGAAGGACGTCTCACTAAGTGTCGTACTATTGGGATTCTGACACTATTGGGACAGAGAGTTATTCCTGCTGTTGAGGTCCAGATGCATAGCTGGCCTGTGTTTATGGGCCCTACTGGTAAAAAAAAAAAAAATACACATCCTTAAATACTAGCATCAGCCTGTGTGTGGCAAGGTGCTCACACAACAGGAGGTGCACAGGGACGCAGACCAACTGATTCACATCTCCCACACTCACTCCAGAGCAGGTGTGTGCTAAGTAGGGGAGGGTGCAAAGTCACCAACACCATCTATATTGCTATTCTTCTTGTTTCCCTGATTCCCACTTCTATTTTTCAAGCAGTCATAATTGCATTTGTGTTCACTAAAGATGTCTGTGATGCCTGGCCGCTGTACACAGGCAGCGCTGGGAAGCCAAGTGCTGAGGCCAAGGTCACTCGGTCGGCCCTTACTCTAACCCTCTGCTCCCTTCTGCCCCTGCTCTCCAGCTGCGTGTGGACAATGGACTGACAGGGACAGGCCTGTCCTCCAGGTGGCAGATGCTGGGGACAGAATTAAGGCTGGGACAGTGGGGATGGCCAGGAGGGATGTTAGGATGTTAAGGACCTACGGAACTCAGGCTAGAACTCACTTAATCCTCACAGCAATCTTGCAAAGTCAGTGTTATTATTTTTTAAAGATTTTTTTAAAAAATTAATTAATTAAAAAAAAAATAAAATAAAAATTAATTAATTAATTAATTTTTGGCTGGGTTGGGTCTCCGCTGCTACACGTGGGCCTTCCTTAGTTGTGTCGAGTGGAGGCCTCCTGTTGCGGTGGCCTCTCTTGTTGAGGAGCACGGGCTCTAGGCGCGCGGGCTTCAGCAGTCACGGCACACGGACTCTAGAGCGCAGGCTCAGCAGTTGTGGCGCTTGGGCTCAGTTGCTCCGCGGCACGTGGGGTCCTCCCACACCAGGGCTCAGACCCGTGTCCCCTGCACTGGCAGACGGACTCCCAACCACTGCACCACCAGGGAAGACTCAAAGTCAGTGTTATTATCCCGTTTCACAGGGGAGGGCTCTGAGGCTCAGAGAGATGGAATTATATGTCCCAGCTCACTCAGCTAATAAGGGGGTACAGGCTCATACCCAAGTCTATCTCCAGAGCTGCAGCCCTCAGCCACTACAGACTTCCCTGAGAAATCTTTCTGCAACTACCACGTCTTTACTGTCTGAAGGATTGAAGCTAAGCTCCCTAACCTGGCATTCAAGCCTCTCTCCAGCCCACACTGTGTCCCTCTGCTTTGAATGCCCAGCTCAGACACACTCCTACACACCCATCAAAGCCTACTCTGTCCATCACTGCCTAAGGGAGGCCTTCCTTGACTACTCCTCTGTCTCCCAACACAGTAGTGGGTCTCAGGTGCTCCATCTTGAGTACCCAGGCCCCTGCATCTCTGTGCCTCTGCTCATGTTTTCCTTCCTTTCCAGGCAGCAAAATCCACCTCTCAAACTTTAAAGCCTAGCCAAACACCACCTTTTCCAGAACATCAACTTGACTTGGGACACACTTACCGTTTTCTCTGTGCTCCCCCAGCACACTGTGCTTCTGACTCCTGGCACCAGCAAAGCAGGGCACTCCCGGTTTTTTGGAGAAAGAATCTCATATCTGGGACTTCCCTGGTGGAGCAGTGGTTAAGAATCCGCCTGCCAATGCAGGGGACATGGGTTCGATCCCTGGTCCGGGAAGATCCCACGTGCCGCAGAATAACTAAGCCTATGCGCCACAACTACTGAGCCTGTACTCTGGAGCTCGTGACCCACGACTACTGAACCCACGTGCCCAGAGCCCATGCTCCGTAACAGGAGAAGCCACCGCAATGAGAAGCCCGCACACTGCAATGAAGAGTAGCCCCTGCTCACTGGAACTAGAGAAAGCCCGTGCGCAGGAATGAAGACCCAACCCAGTCACAAATAAATAAATAAAATAAATTTATTTTTAAAAAAAGAATCTCAAATCTGATATTCCACATTAAACATTAATATAAACATCATGGAGAATATAGACTTATGTTGGACTTCCTTCCATGTACTTTTTTTATGGTTTCTGTTATGTTACTTTCTGACCTATATTTTGAGGGGCAGGTTCTCTGCAGGTTCTCTGCAGCCTTTTGAACACTTAGGCTCTAGGCTTCCGTCCAGAGAGTGCCCATCCCGGGTCCTGTGACTGTTTATGCATCTCTCCCCACCCCCGACCCTGCACTGGTTTGGGGAGGTGGCAGGCACTGAGGTGGCCCCCAGGTGAGACCCTGGTATCCGCAGGGGATCAGTGAGGGCCCGCGTCTGGAGGGATCCTAGAGGGTCTGAGGCTCCAGATGAATAAGAAATGCTGAGGATGATGGGAACACATCCAGAACAGTGCCAAAGGCGGGCTAGAGAGATCAGGGGACTGCAGGCCTCCAGCCCAGTTTTGAAATTGGCATTAAAAGCAGGTGGGAGGAGGCCAGAGGGCAGCTTGCCAAGGTCACTCTGGCTCCTCCCTTTGGGGCACGGAGTTAAGGAGGCCCCTGCATCTCGACCAGCACTAGTCCCTGGGATATAAAATAATCCCAACTGTTATCTGTGACAGGCCTTAAGCTCCTCATGGGCTGGGCACTGCTCTCACTGCATCCCCTGCATCATCTCAATAACACTCACCACAATCCTGGAAGGAAGGTCATAGTTCCACCCCCACTTGTCAGATGAGGAAACCGAAGCTCAGAGAAGTTAAGAGACTAGCTTGAGATCACACAGCCGGCCAATGGCAGAGCCAGGGTCTGAGGGCAGATCTGGCAGAGTCCCTGGGGCCGGCCTGTAACCCTGCCTGCCTCTCCTGGACCTGAGGTTGAGCAGGGCTCTCAGCCAGCTGCCCTGGGTTCCAGCGTGTGGGCTGAGGAAGCGAGATGAGGCTCCTGCCCCCTGGGCTCTGGCCTCGCATCCACTTCTATTAAAGGAGACGAAACAAACCACGGGGTGCTGGCTCGGGTGGACTCCAGCCACGGAAGGGGAAGCTGTATCCTTTGGATGCCTCCAGGAGGCTGCTGTGGGGGGTGGGGGATGTATTGCTGTCAGAGTCCTGTGGGCACAATGGCTGGAAAGGGAATTTCCAGGGCCTTTGGAATTGGAACTGGGAAAAGAGTCAGGCAGGGGGCGGTTCCCGCAGGTCAGGGAGGGGCGCAAGGCAGGGCAGGCTGTCATTCCTAGAGCAAAAGGGCCTTGACGGGCCGATCCCACCCTCTGTAGGGGAGGGGGGTGGCTTCTGGTGTATGTCTCTGGGGAGAAGAAGGTCCACAGCTTTGCCAGACCCTCAGAGAAGTCCCTATCAGTTCACAGTGTGGCCTCTGGTGTCAGAGACGCCTGGGTTCAAGTCCCGATTCCGCCCTTTAGTAACTGCTCCTGTCAGTAAGTTCTCTGAGGCTCAGTTTCCCCATCTGCCAAATAGGGATAATGATGCATTCCTCAGGGGGCTGGGATGTGGCGAGTCCCTGGCACAGTAAAGGCATTTGATACTATAATTCCCTTCATACCCCTTTTGCTTAAAGCAGATGCCGGGATCTGTGATCCGTGTGGGCATTTTCTTTGGCAGTTACAAGTGTGATATTATCCCTCCACAAAGCCTTCATTATGGTGCTGCTAACAGTACCGCAGATATGGCAGGCATGGCCCTGCGTGCCAGCCTCCAGGTGATTATAACATTTGGGTAAATTGCCTTTTGTCTTGAGGAGAGATGACAGCGGGAGGGGGCGGGGCAGGAGACTTGCTCGGCCATTTTGCAGAAACCACGGGGGAAGCAGGGTGGGGGGCAGCCTGGGTTTGCCGAAGGAGCCCTGGCTGGCGGTGGGAAGGTGGGTCCTGCCCCGGCCCTAACACAGACAGGCTGTGTGGGGTCCGGCACGTCATCCTCCCTCTCTGGGTCTCAGCTTTCTCACCTGTCAGGTGGAGGCAGAGGCTTCAAGATGAGAAGAGTCTTGGTTTGTTGGTGGCATTGAAAGACTCGCGTTCCTTGGCCAGTTTTTGAGCAATAAAGTGGGCAGAGAACTATCTAGGGAAAAAGAACCACTACTGCCATCTTACACTCCTTGGATATTTTTATGTCTCTGGGCCACAAGGAAGGCCCTTGGTTCTTTCTTTCTTTCACTAATAAACTCCAGCTTCTCATTCAGAACCAGCTCAAATGTCATCTTTGCCTCTGAGTCAGCTAGACCTGGATTCAAATTCCAGCCCTGCCACCTATTACCCGGGTAACTTTGGGCAAAGCATTTCACCTCACCTCAGTTTCATCATCTATAAAATGGAAATAATAAAGACAACTATTTCCTAGATAAAAGAAAATAAATTATGTAAAGTGCTCAAACCAGCGCCTGGAACATAGAAAGCACTCAGTAAATGGTGGTTATTATTATTACCCTGCTTTTTCACCTGAAATAAACTATGGCTACCTTTGTATATCAATAGGTCCATTCCTTCACTGCCATTTTAATGGCTGCATTGTATTTTATTGTAAGCCTATATCATATATTATCTTTTACTTGGCCGCACCACGCAGCTCGCAGGACCTTAGTTCCCCGACCAGGGATCGAACCCGGGCCCACGGCAGTGAAAGCACTGAGTCCTAACCACTGGACCGCCAGAGAATTCCCGAGGCTATATCATATATTATTGAATGAGTTCCCTCCTGCTGGACATTTGGGATGTTTTTAGTTTTCAACTGTTTAAATAATACCAGAAAAACTTTAGAAGGCCAAGTGGTCTTTCACTTCTAGCTGCTCACTCTGCAGCTTTGTAAAGTTGGGTGGGGAGCAGATAAACACCAATGTCTGGGAGCTCCATGCCCAGGCCTCTGTGGACAGACAGTCTTGGAGTTGGCTGGGCAAAGTGGAAAGAGGCAAATCTCTGGAGGCAGATGAGCCCAAGTGTGGATCCCAGTTCCTGCCAAATTTTCTGGGGATATTCTTTAACTTCACCGAGCCTCAGCTTCCTCATTTGTCAAACAGGGATCATGCGAATACACCCCTCCCCTGTAGTTGAGTGCCCGGTGCAGGGTCAAGGCTCAGTCAGTGCCACCTGTCACCCCACCCCCCTATCATCTTCATCCTCTCCTGGTGGAGCCAGCTGTCACCTCCAAAAGACTCCGAATCACCCAGGCCAGATCACTCTTTGGACCCCGATTCACACCCCTGCTTCTTCCCATCGTCCATTTACCCGAGCATACATTCAAACAAGGCTCGTGATCTTGATTTTAAATTCTGTCTGAAACCTACAGGTTCAAACGCAAAGGGGCCCTCTCTGCAAATAATAACTGGTATGCGATATTTTTAAGAAGCCCAAGCCATTGTTTCTGATTGAAGGAAAGTTGGTGCTATTTTGAAGAGGAGCACGATTAAGCGGTGGCGTTCTCTCTAACCGTTGGGAATTATACGCTGTTTGAAAGATTTGTGAGCTCTAGGACATTTGCCAGATGTGCTTGATTCGACATTTCAGACAACAAAGGGGATAATGTTGGCGGGAATCTTGACAGCATTTCTGATGATCAGGATATTCTTTGAGGATGGTACTGAGACCTTTCGGGGAGGAATTTCAGCTTTTACATAAACTAATTTGGGATGCTCACTCTCTGTCTTCCACAAAGCAAATTTAGTTCATTGTTAGTTGTATATGTTAAAATGGTTATGAGCGTTTTTTCCTTTGAATATTAATAATGTGCCTTTCATCTGAGACACGCGCATGGGGTGTCATTAATTGCGGGGAGGGAGGAAGGCTTAGTGGTGCAGTTATTTTGCAAATGATTCCTGATAGTAACGTTGAGGCAAGCAACAGCTACTCCAAGAGATGTACACACTGCCAGCACGGCTCAGGCGCATCCCTCCTGAGAGGAACGAAAGGGGAGAGTAGGAGGGCTAAGGGTTAGAGTTAATCTCCCAATTTCCCACTATGTTAAAGGTAACTATCCCAAATGTCTTCCAATGCTTCCCTACTGGCCCACAGTCTGTAAAGGACCCTTTATAAAAAAGGTAGCATCTCATTTGGGGGCTGTGGTGTTCCTGTCTCAAGACTCTCAAATGGACATTTTCATTCATTTAGAGCATCACTGAGCTCCCCCGCTGGTACCAGGAACTGCGCTTGGTGCAGGAGCACCTGTGAATGAGACACAGCCCTGTCTGGGAGCGGAGATGCCGAGTAAAGAATAAGCTAGGACAGGGACTTCCCTGGTGGTGCAGTGGTTAAGAATCCACCTGCTGATGCAGGGGACACGGGTTCGAGCCCTGGTCCGGGAAGATCCCACATGCCGCGGAGCAACTAAGCCCGTGCGCCACAGCTACTGAGCCTGTGCTCTAGAGCCCGCGAGCCACAAGTACTGAGTCCGTGTGCCACAACTACTGAGACTGCACTCTAGAGCCCACGAGCCATGACTACTGAGCCCATGTGCCACAGCTACTGAAGCCCGCGCGCCTAGAGCCCGTGCTCTGCAACAACAGGAGCCACTGCGATGAGAAGCCCATGCACCGCGACGCAGAGTCGTAGCCAAAAATAAATAAATGAATTAAAAAATATATACAAAAAGAAAGAATAAGCTAGGACACAAAGTTGGCAAGAAGAAGGAAAAGAAGAGGGTTTGGGCAGAGTTGGGTTCCACTCGACTCTGTTGCCATCTGTGTGACTGGGAGCAAGTTATTAACCTATTTGAGTCCAGATCTTCTCATTGCAAACTCTGGCTCCTGAAAATTCCCCACTTGGGATGCTGGGAAGAGCAGAGATCAGCAGGTAAGGCACTTAGCGAGGGTCTGGTAAGGAGCCTCCCCAGCTTCGTGACCCTGAGCTGTGGATGGGCAGGTGAAGCTGCATACCATTCTTCCGGGCTTGCAGGTGAACCATGGCCTTCTGTTGTGTGCTGAGCATGGAGAGATGAGGACTGTGATGGGGGAGGAGAGTGGGAAGGGCATTCTCAGCAGCGGGGGAACATACGATGTGAGGATAGAGCCATGTTGATCGATGGAGGGCAGCTAGTCTGCTTGGGCTGGACCATGGGGTGGGAAGAGACCGGGGGGTGAAAGGTAGACTGGCACTCTGAACCCCGTAATCAAGTCTCCAGACCCCGGAGTTTCAGCAGGATTTCATTTCCCCAGCAAAACCCTGAGGAGGCAGAGAGACCTAGCACGTCCAATCACATGTCCCCTCAGAGCCTTCCCCTCTCTCAAACACCTAGAGAAATCTTAACAAACCCCAGGGCTTACTCTCCTCTCTCTCCCCCAGCCTGAGTCAGTAATCAGTACAGTGATAACAGCCTCAACTACCGATCACCGGACACGTGCCTTGAGCTGGGTGCTGTGCTATGTACTTTGCTTACTTAACTCCATCTTTTCTAACCACAATTCCTCCAGATTAAGTACTACTATAACGCTCATTCTACAGATGAGGAAACAGCTCCAAGAGGAGACAAGAAGTAAGCTACCCATGGCCACCTAGCTGGCCAGTGGTGGATCCGGGACCAGAGGACAGCCGGATGTGTGTATTCTAGGTCCTGGGCATTTCTCCACCACACCACGCTGTCTCTCTGACCTCTTCCCGCTCTCAAGCCTCCTGCGGGAGGGAGCTCCTAACTCAGTCTCTGTTTTGTTTTGTGTCTGCTGTCTTAATTGCAATATTGCCTACACTGAGTTGCTGTCTTTTATGGTTTTATGGTCCCAACAGAGGCAGCATCAGAGTGGAGTGGAAAGACCACAGGACTTGTAGGAAGATGGGAGTGGGTTAGAATTCCAGCTTCACCATCACCAGTCTGTCATTCATCACTCCCTGACCTGGATTCCTCATCTCAGGACACACCCATTCCCAGCTCACAGGATGCATGTAGAGTCCCAGGAGATGCAGGGGTCATAAGCTCAAAGGCTTTAAGGGGGGGTACCTTAAAGAAATGACAGATGCTGGGAATTCCCTGGCGGTCCAGTGGTTAGGACTCGGTGCTTTCACTGCGTGGGCCGGGGTTCAGTCTCTGGTTGGGGAACTAAGATCCTGCAAGGTGCGGCATGGCGTGATCCCCACCCCCGACCGGGACAAACAATGACAGGTGCTAATGGGGGTCAGACAGCAGGGAGTGGTGGAAACCTGGGCAGTGCTTGCCCCCTGTTGGTGCCCAAACCCATGCCGTTTCAAACAAGGGGCCAGCCAAACAAAAATTCTGGCTCGAGAGCCACTGGTTTGAGATCTCTAATGCTTAAGCTTTACAAACTTGGAGGTGCAGAGAAATACAAACTTGGAGGTGCAGAGAAATATAATGGCTTATATTTATTATTGAAAATAAGTTGTCTATTATGTGCCGGGGACTGAATTTTGTATAATTTGTTGAAGAATCTGAGGGACTTGCAGGCAGGTCCTCTGCCCGCCTGCCTGCTTTTCTTTCACAAACGATGAATCACCTCCAACTTGTGGGACCCGTGTGAGGTGCAGAACACCCAGGGCTGAATCAGACACAGACACACGGTCCCCGCCCTCAAGAAGCTCTCAGTCTAGTGGGGAAGACAGGCAAATAGAGATTCTTC
The DNA here is from genome assembly GCF_949774975.1 of Lagenorhynchus albirostris. Lineage (NCBI taxonomy): Eukaryota > Metazoa > Chordata > Mammalia > Artiodactyla > Delphinidae > Lagenorhynchus > Lagenorhynchus albirostris. The sequence goes on from NC_083101.1 coordinate 12,736,433, forward strand.
TACTGTCATGGGCTAAGTGCTGTGAGGCTTGTGGGAGCACAGAGGAGGGACATCTCACACAGACAGGATGGAGGGAGGCCGGGGGGCGGGGAGGGAGGGGTTGGTCAGGGAAGGCTGCCTAGAACAACGGTCCTGACCCTTAAGAAGGCTGTGAAATCAATTTAGTGCATAGCAACCATCATTTTAAAAAACAGAATAGAAAATATGGACTTCTCTGGGTGTCCAGTGGTTGAGTCTCCACGGTTCCAATGCAGGGGGTGCGGGTTCGATCCCTGGTTAGGGAACTAAGATCCCACATGCTGCATGTAATACAAAAAAAAAAAACTGAATAGAAACTATCATAGCACATCTCCTGTAAGAATACATATGTGAGTGTGAGTCTGTGTGTGTTCTGGGTCATGATGTAAATCATTCCTGATACGAGCCAAGGTCCAACGGTTTGAGAGCCACAGTGTGAGAGGATTCTTGCCTGCCCTGCTCCCCAAAGCCTAGCGCACTGCAGGCACTCAGAGGCTTCTGGATGAGCGGACGGATGGATTTCAACTCTCGCAATGATCCGGCAGTACGTACTGTCCTTTCCAGTTAAGAAAGGCACACTTGGAAACCCAAGTCTAGCAACCTGGATCTGTCAAGCGTGCTCACAGCCTAGCAATTTGTAGCTTAGCCGTCCAGGGCTTTCTCTCTGCCCAGGGGGAAAGGAAGCCAGCCCAAGGTGGGTGAGGGGCCGAGGCAGTTCCGAGCGAAAGGCGACCCTTCTGCTGGTGCCCCAGCCTGTGACCGCCTATAAAGCAGCATTCCCGGCTCTGACCCACCCAGGTGGCACGTGCCTCATAATAGCAGTGGCTTAGGCCACTGTGTTTACTCTGGGATGGCCTCAGTCACCCGCCTCAGGCCCACGCGGCCAGCAGTCCTGAGCCTCCAGGATGCCGACAGGAAGCACCGTTTACGGGGCAGATTGGGATGCAGGGGAGAAAGGGCCCCGGGGGAAAACAGAAGATGGACAGAAGGCCACATCAGTCCCTGGCAGGGTGAGATGAGTCAAGGGTAATGACGAGGTGGCTACTAACAGAGACCCCTTTTTAGTGGTTTTCAGGACACTCCGAACTTGATCTGCCCTATAGTATCAGGACCAAAATACCCTTCCTCCTCCATCATAGGCTCTTAAGGTTAGAAGTGGCCTAGAAATCATCCAGTTCAACCGTCTCATTTTGCAGATGGAGAGAAAGGGGCCCAGAGAGGGAAGGCACTGGCCCAGGGCCAGCCAGCAGGCAGCCTGGAACCTGGGGACCGTGGCCCTTCAGCTGCCCCTCTCTTGCCATCTTGCTGGAAGGATCTCCCATTTCCTATCCTGTGGCCTCTTTTCTAATGTAACAAGAGAAATCTTTCTAATGGACAAATCAGTTACTATTCCACTCGCCTAAAACCCTCCCTTACTCCCCCACGGCCCTCAGGTGAACAGGCACCTGTGATCTTTCCTCCGGCCCTCTTGGGCCTCCTCTCCTGCTTTTTCCCCTGACGTATTGGTGTCTCACGCTCCTGAGCGACCTGTAGCCTCTTAGATGTGCAGCGCTCTCCCCCATCTCTAATCCTTTGCACATCCTGTTCCCTCTGCCTTTAACACTCTTCCCAACCCTGATGCACTTGCCTGCCCTGATTTAGGTTTCACATTAGATCTTGCTTTTCCCAGAAAACCTCCCTGGCCTGCTGGCCACCAGGCTTTGGGATCCGCACGAGGTTCTTCTGCAGCAACTCTGAACTGTCACGATCCATTTCACTGTCACTTTCTCTTGCTGCCTGAGAGCCCCTAGGATGCCACTGTCACCTTCATGCCTAACACAGAGCCCGACCCATAGCAACCGGTCAATAAATATTTGTTGCCCAAACAATAATCAGTGTCTGCCCTTCTAAGAATGGCCTTCCCTTCCCCGATGCAGTTTTTTAAAAGACTTAATTTTTTAGAGCAGTTTTAGGTTCACAATAAAATTGAGAGGCAGGTACAGAGATTGCCCATATATTCCCTGCCCCACACAAGCACGGTCTCCCCCATTATGAACATCTCCCACCAGATGGTACATTTGTTACCATTAATGAACCTACATGGACACGTCATAATCGCCCAAAGTCCTTAGTTGACATTAGGGTTCACTCTTCGTGTTGTATATTCTATGGGTTTGGACAGACGTATAATAACATGTATCCGTCATCATAGTAACATCTATAGTATTTTCACTGCCCTAGAATCCTCTGTGCATCCCCAAGATGCATTTTAAAGTTTATCATCAAGCATGGCTTTTGCCCACAGGATTCTGGGAACCACAATTTCTGATTCCCCAGTCACACCATGCATATTCATGCCTCTGTGTCTTTGCCCATGCTGTTCCCTGTGCCTGGAATGCCCTTACCCAACGAGCCTGTTTATGAAACCCCTACTCATCCTTTAAGACCCATCACTTAGGGAATTCCCTGGTGGTCCAGTGGTTAGGACTCTGCACGTCCACTGCAGGGGGCACGGGTTTGAACCCTAGTCGGGGAACTAAGATCCCACATGCCATGTGGCGCGGCCAAAAAAAAGACCTATCATTTCTGGGACCTTTTTCCTGACTGACACCCTCCACCCCGGACGGGTGATCAATTCCCCCTCCCCATGCCCCCCCTCCCATTCTCCAGGGCTTCCCCCCACCAGGGCCCACATCACATGATATTGTGATTATATTTTTCTGTATCTGTCTTCTTCACTAGTCTGTGAACCTGCACAGGACCAGCATGTCCTCTCAGTGAGGCAAGACTGGAATACAATTCAAATGTAGAAAACTGAAAATGCCTCAGTTGTATTGTACAACAACTGAAGAAAGATTATGCTAACACAGAATTCCCCGAAACACTAGTGCCATAAAAATTCTCCCTGCTGCCCCATCTCCCAACTAATTTTATGGTCAAATAATTTTAGGAAATGATGTAACTATATCTCTCTGGTAGAGATTCACAGTCCACACTCATTCCTTAATTTATTTTTTTCATATACAGCTAATAAGCGCCTAATACGTGCCTGGGTCTGTGCTTGCTGCTGGAGCTACAGCAGTGTCCCTGTTTTTAAGAAAAAGTTTTGCTTCCTTTCTCCTGTAACTTTGAACTTTACTGGTTCAGAGGCCTTAGTTCTCAAGGAGAAATGGTCCCACCAAGTGATACAACAATGGTTCGATTGAACTGGAAGTGGAAACAGCCACCTAGCCATTTTCGCACCTTATGCCACTGAAACAACAGGCAAAGTAGGGGAATACATTGCTGACTGGAGTGAGGGATCTCGACTGCCAGGTGGAAATTGGGTTGCTGTTACTGGGGAAGGGAGACGCTGTATGGAACCCAAGGGGGTTCTCTAGGGCACTTCTTAGTACTTCCACTGCCAATAGTAAAAATGAATGCAAAACTAAACCAACCAACGAAACAACCAAAAAAGGCAGGACCAGTAAGGATTCAGACCCCTCAAGAATGAAGGTTTGGGTCGCCCTACCTGTCAAAAAACCAGACCAACTGAAATGTGAGCAGAAAGCAAATGGAACATGGAATTTATAATAGAAAAAGGAATTTATAAGTATTAACTACAGCCTCACGACCAGTTATAGAAAGAGGACTGTATCAATGATACAGTGTTTCTTCCTTGCTTGTATGTTTATGTATAACGGTACCTATATCATTTATCTATCTACATATTTGCTTTTATTAACTAATTCTTTTTCTCTTCTTTCCTCTTTTCCCCTTAATATTTTATAGGAAGATTCTTGGCAGTGGCGTGGAGGTTGTAGATTAGGCAGGACTGTCAAGGGATAATATCACTCAAAGATGGATGCGACGTCTACTGGGTTTAAGGTCTCGCCTCTCCGAGGAGGTGGTGAGAGCATCTTTGTATTAGTAGGAAGGATAGTTGCAACTTGTAATACAAAAGAGCATAAATGCGTTATCTCTGCAGCAGAGAAGAGTGTGTTTGGATGCTGAGCAGCAAAAAGCAGTTGATGGGGCCAGTTATGAAGCTACTGACTCTCAACTCCAAACCCACCTTTCTGTACTCTGCTTGGCGATGCTGGGACTGGGACCACGTGGAGGACACTTCTCCTTTGCCAGCTGGCCTCCAGTCAGGTGCTTCAAGGCAGACAGAGGGGGAGGGGACACGCTCCTTCCTGTTTTGCTTGCTGCTCTGGTCGGTGTCTCAGCAGTGGCCTTTCACTTCCAGTTTCCAGCTTTCCCCACACTCCTAGAACCAGCGTCATCGTGCTCTCTCTCCAGAGGCCCTCCTGGGCAGTGCCCCCTCCTCACAAGTCTGGGATGCAGCTCCTGGTTGCGGGGGCCTCTATCAATCTACATTCTAATAACCCAATCTCTTGCTTCCCCCCCGCCCCAGTTTTGAGGTGGTAGTTGCTTCCTGCAGTTACTTTCTCTGTCACCTCAATGTCTTCCTTTTGATTTTTCAGCTCTCCAATACTTACTTAACCAATTTCCTGATATTAAATTCTTTGTTTTTCTGACTGGACACTGGACAGGTACAAGTGGAGACAAGACAGAGTCCCTGCTCTCAGGGACCTTACCATTTAGTGGGAGAGGCAGACAGTAAGCAATTCATTACACAAGTGAGTATTTAATTACAGTTGAAAAAGTGCTGGGAAGGAAAACTACAAAGTATACCAGCACCTAAAAGGTCCTGAGAAGCCCTTCAGTAAGTAAAACTGTTTAGTATTACTAACTCAGTATCTCCTTAGTTGATTTGATCAAGAAACTTCATGGGAGCCTATTTATATCCAGCAGAATTAGTGTTCTATATGGTACATTCTGTTAATGGAAGATGAGAAGTCAGAGAAAAGTGCCAAGGACTTGGAATACAAGCATTTGCCATGTCCCCCCAGCAGCACCCAGTGGGCGAGGGGTATCTCAGCTCCAGGATTCAGCCACGACATCAGCTGACGATTCCCTTTGCGCTTATTCCAGCACCACAAGGCAACTTTCTGATCATCATTGAATTACTGAGTAAATTTCCCTACAGGGAGTGGAAACCCTCAGCAGCCAACCCAGGCCTTCTGGTCTACCTGGCAGTTTCTTTCTCATTACACAGTAGGGTTTCTTGACCTGGGTCTCTAGGGGAACCATCAACCCCTTAAGACTATATGCAAAATGCATATGTGTGTGTGTGTGTATGTGTGTGTGTGTGTGTGTGTGTGTACACATATATATTTGTGTGTGTGTGTACACATATATATTTGTGTGTGTGCATATGTGGGAATTTTCCTACGAAGAGGGTCTATAGTTTTGGTTATTCCTAGTGGGACTATGGCTGTAGAAGAGAGAAGGGTTAGGAATCACGGTGTTAAAGGAAAATGTTCTTGTTCTTATTTGTACATTGACCTCTTGCAAGTTTGGTCACTGTAAGTCAGTCCTTCTCAGTCTGATCAGCTTGTGTTCAGTCACCAAACTGAGGTTCTGGATCTTCCAAGGTACTCCCCAGGCTGAGGGACCAGCAGTCATCTTGGACCACATGGCATCACTCACTTTCCAGGCCTTTACCTGTGCTGGTTCCTCTGGCTGAAAAATCTGTCCCCACACCTTAGGGTCAACTCCGCATCATTTTTTGGGTCTCAGGTTAGCTATTTCCTTCTTGAATCCTTCTCGGAATTTCCAGTTCTGGATTAGATAGCACTTCTTTGTGTTCCCACAGCATCACTCCCACCTCTCTGGGACCCCATTCCCATCTCCACTACCCCCCACCACCATTTAGGGCCATGTTTTTCCCTTTCATTATGCTTATTCCATGATGCAATTAACCGTTCATAGTACTTGTCTGCTATTTGCCAAACATAAGCTCCACGAGGAAGGGGTTCGTGGCTAGCTTTGGTGCCCAGACCAAGCAGAGCGTCTAGCATACAGCAGGCACTTACTAGCTGCAGGGAAGCATGCAAAGATAAGTACTTGAATCCTTTCCATGCTACACTTATGTGCTGTCACAGTTAGACCATTAACGTCCTCTGCCCTACTCTGTGACCATGTATAGACTTGTCAGCCATGAGAATTCCAAAGAGTGAAACATTCAGACAATCAATTTTTGGACAATCAATGATTGGCAAAAGCTTCTTTCTGGCTAAATGCATGCATGTGTGTGCACACGTGTGCACAGACCTACATGTGATCAGACGAGACTGGGCACGTTCAGGGTGGTATGGCCATAGACCAAACCTACGTGTGATGAGAGAAGAGAAAACATGTGCCACATACCTGCATTTCTCAGAAAGCGATTCTTATAGTCCTTGACAATCCTCGTGGTTGGGTTATAGAAGCCATCTCCGCAGTCATAACAGCCTGGAGGGATTTTTCTGGGCGGGTCCATATTGGTGAGTCGAGAGATGCCTTGAAAGGATATCATGGATCATTAACTCACCACCAAGGCCAAACCCAGTCCCAACCTAAAGTCCACTTTTGGCTGGTTGCTCATGTGACAATCCGGCCCCATTTCTAGACCACACACTCCCTATCAGGGTACACAGCAAAAGCACCACAAACAGGGCCCCGGAGGAACTTTCTGAAAATGGCTCCATGAGTAGGTTCTGGGAAACTAAGTTGCCTGCATTCCTTGGCTCGTGGCCATGCATCCCTCTGACCTTCACTTCCATCATCACATCTCCTCTCCCTCTGCTTTTATCATCACCTCGTCTTCTCTCACTCTGACCCTCTTGCCTCCCTCTTATAAGGACCCCTGTGATTACACTGGGCCCACCTAGATAATCCAGGATAATCTCCCCACTTCAGGGTCCTTGACTTAATCACATCTGCAAAGTCCCTTTTGCCATGTAAAGTTAACACATTCATAGGTTCAATGATTAGACATGGACAGCCCCCTATCTTCTTCCCTTGACCCCATCCTCTATTTCTAGGGACACCATGAAGAGGGCACAGGTTCTGGAATCAGAGAGACCCTGAGGATGTGTCAGAGTCGGCCACATAGCTAGAAAGGCATGTCTGGGAGAGGAATGGCATTCAAGGTGTGAGCAAAGGCCACAAGATATGAGCCTTCATGCCTCGCTCAGGAAGCCTTGTGGAACAGGGTGTGTGTAAGGAAAACAGCAGGAAAGAAACGGGTCACGTGGGCAAGGATCAGGTGATGAAGAACCCTGACCCAAACTACCAAAACAGCTGCCAGGCATTGTGCTAAGTGCTTGACTCCTACTATTTCGCTTACTCCTCATAGCAACCCTGTGGTCCCATTTTACAGATAAGAAAACTGAGGCTCAGAGAGGTCAAATAACTTGCCCAAGGTTAGATACTGAGCTCTGTAGCCTATACGTTAAGCTGCTGATATCAGGGGAGGCGAGGGTCTGGGCACCGCCTCCCAGAACCGGGGACATTGGAACCACCAGGAGTCGGTGTACCTTGAAGGTCATAACCCCTGTGTGTTGTCTCTCTTGGACGCTGAGGCCTGAGGAAAGGAGATAAGGTTGGAATAAGTAACTTCTCGGTTTCCTTCTACGAGTGGGTCTGTAATTCCCTGTCCTCTGGACTGAGGGCTGGATGCCTGCCGAGCGCAGCACACACTCACAGCTCAGGGTCCCGCACACAGCGGGGCTCTGAGGTTGGCTGACGATGATAAGCAGGTACACTATCGGCTGGTGGTTACACTCCACGCCAAGCGCTTTACAGCCAGTTCTCTCCCCGAAGCCTCCTGCCAAAGCCCATCTCATGGATGCCTTGCCCCGGCCCTAACAATGCCTGCTGCCGAGGCGGAGAGGGGGCTTTTGGAGAGGTGAGCAGAGTGCCGAGGGACTTGGGAAGGAAGTGCCGCTGGAGGAGAAGGCGTGGCCGCGGGAAGGGTGTGCGCTGCCTCACTCAGCTTTGGCAAAACCTAAGCCTTGTGAGAGTTGAGGGCCTGAGGCCAGGAGCTCTTTGCCTGCAGGCCTCAGCTGGGGTGAAGAGCTCATGACAACGTCATCGCTAAGCCAGGGGGAGCCATTTACAAGGTTCTCCCGTGGCATCCAGACTGGCAGCTATGTGAAGGCAGAGACTGTGTCCTCGAAGCTCTCGGTCCCCCAGGGCCCAGCCAATGTCTGCCACAGAGCAGGTGCTCAGGGAACGTCTGTGAACAGCATTGCTGTAACTACCCAGAGTGCACCCTTCACCTCCTACTGTGACGTCAATATCATTGTCCCTGTTTGATAATAACTCTTTATCGAGCACCTCCTACGTGCCAGGCAATGTGCTAAGCACTGGGGACACACAGAGCCTTTGCTTTCGAGGAGCTCACAGTCAGCTCCTCGTGAGAGACACTCATGACAGAGCTGTGATTTCTCACGGGGAGCACTTGCCTAGTCTGGGAATTCAGGGAAGGGTCCCAGGAAAGGGGCATTAAGCTAAGACCTGAAGGGTGGGAAGGAGTTATTTGGGTGAAGTGAGAGGGTTAGAGCATTCCAGGCAGAGGGAAAGGCAAGAGCATGGTCTCTTGGAGGAGCAGAGAGAACATCCGAGAAGGGTAGGGAGCGAGGGATGAGGCTGGGGACCTCGCAAGAGCCAGAGCACGCTGGTCATTCTAAGAGTGTGGAACCTCATCTTCAGGGTAGCGGGGCAGCACTGGAGGGCTGGTGGCAATCAGATTCACGGTTTTCAAAGATGAAAGTGACCACAGAGTGGAGAATGGCCCAGAGGGGGTCAAGCGTGGATCTTAGGAGATCAGGTAAAGAAGGGCAGAGGATGGAGGTCTGGAATAGGGCAGCGGCAGAGAGGATGAAGAAACTCAACTTGGCACATGGCGGTGCTTGGTAAATATTTGTTTAATGAACAAATGGATATACTTTAGAGGCAGAATCCGTAGGACTAGGTGATGGATTGCACACGGAGGTATGAGGAGGCGGGATTAGGCTTATCTCGGCTGGGGGTGGGGGGGAGTGACAGTCTCTGGGGGAGCAATCCTTGGGGGAGAGGGGGCTGGTGAGGAAGGTAATGAACTCAGTGCAGATTGAGGGACAACCAAACGTAGGTGTTGGGGAAGCTGGATGCAGGAATCTGAGACTCAGGGATTTTGATTTCAATTTGATTTCAATTAAATGAAGGCTTAAAAGTGAAATCACCTTGTAGGGAGAAGGCACAGAATGATGACAGAAGAGGGTCTAAGCCAGAGAGCCATGGGGAACCCCAAAATTAATAACCAAGGGGAGGAGAAGCTGCAAAGGAGACGGGATAGAAAGAAAGTGGGAGAGTGAGGTGTCAGGAAAGCAAAGGGAGAGAAGGAGTCTCACCTGGTCAGCTCTCCGATCCAGGTCACAAAGCCAGGCTTTGCACTGACTGACTCCGACCCTGAGCGCCTTCTGGAGGCTTCTGTCCTCAGGGAGGTTGAGCTGCCCAGGCTCATCCAGCTACTGAGTGGGAATGCTAGGACTCCAACCCTGACCTTCCAGCTCTCTGCTCTGTCAACTACACCACATTATCTCATGGTAGGATTTTTTTTTTTTTTTTTTACAGTTTGCAACATCATTTTCCCACATTTGGATATGTCGTCTGGGCTGTGCCGAAATCTAGCCTTTTGAGGTTCAGCTGACCTCACCCGAGTCTCAGAAACACAGGATGAGCCCCTTAAGCTGCTAGAATCCAGACTCTAGCCCCGCTGTCGCCCTCTGTGACGGAACTCGATTTTTGCAGGGATATAGCGTGAGGCAGGGGACCTCAGAGAGGAAGACATGGGCTCCCATGGGAGCTCTGCCGCTGGAAACATGTTTGGACTACGTGGACTCAGCTTCCTCCTCTGTGACATGGAAGGACTAGGAAGGCAGACATGGCAGGGCCATCTGGAGATTCTACGAGACAGGGATTATAGAGGGCCTCACCCGGCACCCGATACACAGAGCACACGCTCCACTGGTGCTGGCCCACGTTGGTGCTACAGCTGATCTGATGAATGACAGCAGCTGAGATGTACTGTGCACCTACTGCGCGTGCAAGACACTGCTGTAAACACTTTACACGAGTGATCTTATTTATGAGACACGTGGGGTAAATGATGCTATTGTCCCATTTTGCAGGGGAAAAACTGAGGCACAGAAAGGTGGAGGCACGGCCCTTGGTCCCCGGCTGGTACAGGCGAGCTGAGATTTGAGGACTGGCCTCTCTGATCCTAGAACCTGGCGCTTCTGCATTCTGTGACCCTGCTCCGTACTCCTCCCCTTTGGGTGGGTTACTTCAGTGGCGCCACAGCCCAGTTATTTAGAACCGTTTTTCACCTTCCTCTCTGTTTGGGTGTGAAGGGAAAGAAGGGTGCCTGGGTACCTGCAGGCTTCAAGCCGTAGCAGATCTCAGTGTAAAACCTCCGATCGTAGGTGTCGCAGTAATGCCAGTGCTCAGCGTCATACTGCAGCCCGTCGGAGAAGGTGTATGTGCCCTGGAAGGTAAGGAGCACACGCACAGGTCTGAGGAGCCCACAGCCCACTTGCCAAGAAGGACGAAAGTCAAGGGAAGGGGTGGCTTTTCCATTGCCGTGGAAAAGAAGTGATAAGTATCACAGCTATCACAGCTGCGGTGATTAGGAGGAGTGGTTAGGAAGTCCTGGCACCCAAAATATGCAACTCAAAATATGCAATGCTGTATATTTAATAGGGTTGATTCAATGAAAGTCGGTGAGATAGTACATGAAAAGCATTTGCCATAGGGCTGGCATATGGTAAACAGTCAATAAACGTTACTATTATTCTTTTATTATTATCACGGCTTGAAAGTTCAGAGCCCTCAGTCATGGCTCTTTGTCCAAACATGTACATTCAGCTTTTGCTGCCTTAGTGCTAAAGGAAGCCTCAGGATGTAGACATCGCATTGGCCTGGGCATCAGGAAGCATGGGTGGAAATTCCAATACTATTAATTCACTGGGTGACCTTGGGTAAGTCACATCCCCTTCCTGGGGCTTAGATTCTCCAAGCTGTAAAGCGAGGAGTGTTTCTTAACCTTTTTTTAGGTCATGAGCCAGCCCCTGTACACACCCATAATCCCACGAAAGTTACAGATCCTTTCTCTGGAGAAATTATAGTCACATGTACACAGAAGCTTTTGTATATAAATTGGGAGATTTCATTGACTCCCTGAATTCTACTTGTAGCCCACAAATCCCAGGCTAAGAACTGACTTAGATGATTTATCATGATAGTAATGGTGGAGTTAACATTTATTGAGTGCCTACTGTGTGCCAGGTACTGAGCAGAGTGCTCACATATATTGCCTCATTTATTCTCATAACCACCCTAGGAGATGCCTAGTACTCTCATGGCCGGTGGAATCATGGTCCCCCAAAGATGTCCACGTCTAATCATTGAACCTATGAATGTGTTCACTTTACATGGCAAAAGGGACTTTGAAGATGTGATTAAGTCAAGGATCTTGAAGTGGGGAGATTATCCTGGATTATCTAGGTGGGCCCAGTGTAATCACAGGGGTCCTTATAAGAGGGAGGCAAGAGGGTCAGAGTGAGAGAAGACGAGGTGATGATAAAAGCAGAGGGAGAGGAGATGTGATGATGGAAGTGAAGGTCAGAGGGATGCATGGCCACGAGCCAAGGAATGCAGGCAACTTCTAGAAGCTGGAAAAGGCAAGGAAGTGGATCCTCCCACAGAGCCTCCAGAAGGAATGCAGCACTGCTGACCTATTGTAGACTTCTGCTGTCCAGAACCATAAGATAATAAGTTTCTGTTGTTTGAAGGCACTGAGTTTATAGTAATTTGTTACAGCAGCAATATGATACTAATACAACCATTGTTCCAGTTTATAGACAAGAAACATGAGTCTCAGAAAGGGGAGGTCATGGGCCCAAGGTCACACAGTTGGTGGCATAATAGGATTCAAATTCATCACGGCCTGTCCAGGAGCCCTTCTGGATCCAGAGGGAGAGGATTCCAGAGCCCTGAAGATCAAGAGGAGGGAGAAAAGGGCAGCAGAGGGGGAGGGCAGGGTGCGTGTCAGGGGGGCTCTTCCTGTCCGAGGCTTTCCCCTCTGCAGACTCCCTCCCCAGCTGATTACCTTTACAACCAATCCTTTCTCCCAAATGGCATCATATCGGCTCCCACCGGGGAAGTACAAGGTTCCTTGGCCATGAAACATGCCGTCCTTCATTTCCCCAACATACTTTGTTTCGGTAGGGAGGATGTATTCGGCTTCACCCTCCATCCTGTAAGGACAAAGGGAAGTCACTGAGCCCTCATGGCAGCTGGAGGATCAGAGCAGGCGGGTGCAGGAGAGCCAGCAGGAACCTCAGGGTCCTTGGACATTACTGTCCCAGCAATATTCTGTTCAGAAACAAAATGTTTGTTTCCCTCAAAGCTCAAAAGTAAGAGGGGCTGTGTGTCCAAGGGGATGCAGGGTTTGGTCTATTTGTTCTCCCTCTCTCTCAGGTAGGGACTGTCCTGGAGTTTACACTGCCCCTGGAAGCCCCCCTTGGGAGGCCCAGAGAGGGGAACAATGTGTCCAAAGCCACACAGTAAGCACTGTGAAGCAGAGATGGGGGCCAGGTTTCCTGGTAGCTGATGCTGGGTCTTCCCCGTCCCCCACAACCAGCCTACCCCTGCCCATTGCGCCGTAAGTAGGAAACTGGGAAAAGTGCGAAATTTAGATAGGAAACAGGAATTCGAATCCTACTTCACCATGCTCTAGATGTATCATCTTGGAGACTTTCCTAAATCTCTCTGTTTTCCCTCCTTCCTTTGTTCCTTCCTTTTTTCCAAGAAATATTTACAGAACACCTGCTATATTCCAGGTGCCTTGCTGAGTCTAGTCTGTTGGATACAATACTACAGACACAACAGTGACCAAGGTAGATGCAGTCCTTGTCCTCGGGGAGCTCACAGGTCAGTGGGGGACACAGTTTAGCAGTTATATAATGCGTGGTCAGTGCCATGTAGAAGACAGGCCCCCACCTGAGCACGGGGCAGGGAACCAGCTGGACCACTTACTTCACGTGTGAAATGGCTGAGATTAATGCCCAAGATTAACCCAGATACTGGTAACAGTTTTCCTAGTAAAGGGCCTGACATATAGTGAGTGCTTAAGAAATATGCTTTCATTCATTCCTTCATTCCTTCTCCATTCTTCCCCACTAGCTGGAATTTACCTCTCCTAGCTCTGAACTTCTTTGTGGTTTTGTTTGTACCTCCGTTGGATGCCTTGTACTTTCTGCGTTGCATCGTAATTACATACCTCATCTCCCCTATTTAATCAAAGCTTCTTGAGAGGAAGACCTTGGTATCCTCAGCTCCCAGAATTATGTTTTTTTAAATAGGTGCTCGTGAGCATCTACTAAGTAAGGAACGAAGGAAACAGAAGGGCCAGTGGACTTCCTGAGTGGATGACAGAAGTTGCCGCTGTGACAGAGGCCCCAAGCAGGAGAGCGCTGTGGTTAAGTCACAGCTTCTGAGCCGGGCAGGCCTGGAGTCCAGACCTGGCTCCACCTCTCCATGCCCGTGTGACCTTGTGTGACCTCCACCTTTCTAAGCCTGAGTTCCTCATCTGTAAAATAGGGATAATGATGACACCCCTGCCAAGTTGTTGCGCTAATGGCTATGAAGCTATCATAGAATGCCTGACGTATAGAAGAGCTTAAAAACTATTTTGCTTTTACTTTGCTGCAAGACACAGAAGGAAAGAGAACTCCTGTTCTTCTTTTTTATTTCTTTAAAATTTTTTTTTGGCTGCATTGGGTCTTAGTTGTGGCACGTGGGATCTTCGTTGAGGCATGCGAGATCTTTCGTTACTAGCGTGCGGGCTTCTCTCTAGTTGCGGTGTGCGGGCTCCAGGGCGCGTGGGCACTGTAGTTGTGGCACCCGGTTCCAGAGTGCGTGGGCTCTGTAGTTTGTACCGCGCAGGCTCTCTAGTTGAGGCGTGCAGCTCAGTAGTTGTGGCACGCGGGCTTAGTTGCCCCGCGGCACGTGGGATCTTAGTTCCCTGACCAGGAATTGAACCCACGTCCCCTGCGTTGTAAGGCGATTCTTTACCACTGGGCCACCAGGGAAGTCCCTCCTCTTCTTCTTTCCTCTACCTCTTTGCTTGAGATCACATCTGTCATTTCTAAACATAGTCTCCATCTAAGCCCTTCTCTGAGATTTGGCATCTCCCCTCTTATTATTTTTTTTTACTGCAACTTGGACACTATTATTCAGACCACCTACAGACATCTCCAGCCCACCCCAAATAGAACTCATCCTCTCCGCCCCCAAAGCAGCCGAATCTTCCAAGTTCAAAGCCTGGAGGTGGGCTCTGGGCTGGGATTGGAAGCAGTCTCTGAGTGGGACCAGGAGCCAACCAGTTGCCAACTCCTGGCAATGAAATCGCCCAACTTCTAAATTTTTCTCTTTCCTGCAGCCCCACTGCCTCTGCCTTGGACCAGAGACCTGGTGCCTCTTACCGAGACAGTGGCAATGGGCTCTGACCTGATCTCCCCACCTCCGTTCTGCTTCCTTCCGTCCCTCTTTCCATCCTTCCCTTCCTCCTCTCCCTCTCCTTCCCTTCCGTTTTTTCTTTTATTCATTCAAGGTGAAAAGCCTTCATTTTTTATATGTATTTTTTTGGCCATACCATGCAGCAAGTGGGATCTTAGTTGCCCCACCAGGGATCGAACCCACGCCCCCTGCATGGGAGTGCGGAGTCTTAACCACTGGACCACCAGGGAAGTCCTGAAATGCCTTCATTTTAAATTCAAAGTAAATTAGAAAGAACAAAGAGAGCTACTTTATAATGAAGACATCAATCCTTAACAAGGATATATGACCATATCTCAAATATTATTCATTCATTCATTCTCTTATTCATTCATGTGGCTAACATTAACTGAGTGTGTGCTAGACAGATGTACTATGAGGAGGGATACAGAGATGAAATAAATTAGATTTCCTAATGCCCAGCACTACCAAGGGTCTAACAGTGGCTCTTCCCACCCACAGAATTGTGCATTGTGTTCAAATCTCTCTAAGTAAGAGCACAGCCCCCCTGTCTAGCTTGGGCTCCCACTCTCCTCCAGGCACATTCTACACTCCACCCAAACTGAACTGCCTGCTCTTTCCCTTATAAGCCCTCTGAGCTATTGCTCATGCTGTTCCCTTTGCCTGGAAGCATTCTTCACCTTGCATCTCCACCCACCTAGATCCTACTCAACCTTCAGGGCCCATTTCAAATATTGTCTCCTCCATGAAGTCTTCCAGGACTGCTCCAACTAGATGCATCCTCTACAGGGGCTCAGCAGCAGGGGTCTATAGTAGAAAGCACATGGGCTCTGAAGTCAGATCTGGTTTTCATCTCTGCTCTGTCAAATGCCAACTAGGTGACTTTGAGCACATTATATAATTACCTTGTGCCTCACTTTTCCCATCCGTATAATGGGGATGATTATATCTATCTCATAGGGTTGCTACGAGGAGGGAAATATTCAAGCAAAGCCACTATCTGAAATTATCTTCTCATTTATCTGTTTGTTGGCAGTATACCAACTAGACGATACGCTTCACAAGAGCAAGAATCTTGACATTTTTAATATTCTTATCCCTATATCTAAGACTGGCATTTAGCAAACACACATATATACGGGTATACATGGAATGGATGTATCTCAGCTCTGCTGTTTATTAGATATGCGTCCTTGAGCAAGTTACTTCACTTCTCTGGATCTCATTTTCCTGAACTGTAAAATGGGAATAAACGTTCCTATCTGAAAGGGTTGTCCTGAAGTTTAAAAGGCATAAAGTTTGTGAACGTGTCTGGTACAAAGTCCTTTGCAGAGGCAAAAAGACCGCCGGCTTTTCCCAGTCACGGATGTTCAAGACATAGTGAATCAAACGAGGTCCTTACCTCCCATCTACAAATTCCCCAATATATTGACTCCCAGTGTACTCCATGGCGCCTGCCTCTAGTTTCCAGCCGTTGGGAGCCCAGAGTCTCGGTGTTTCCCGCCTCACTATGACAACCAGAAGCGATAGGCGGAACCGAGGCGAAGCCCCACCCCCAGGGTCCGCGGAACTTCCTGGCTCTGCGCATGCTCTGTGGCTCGCTGTTGGGCAGAGCAGTGCGCCTGCGTGCCGCCGCTGCGCATGTGCAGACGCTACGTGGCCCACGGCAGTCGGAAGGGGAGTTCAAGGAGACGTGGGCGACGCGGCAGCGGGCACCTCCTCGGGGTCGGGGCTACCGCCGTCATGCCCGGGATAGTGGAGCTGCCCACTCTGGAGGACCTGAAAGTGCAGGAGGTGAGGCTTGTCCGGAGGATAGGCAAGCGGGGCACAGGGCTACAGCTTCCCGGGCCTGGGCCCAGCCCTGCTTGCACTCCGCGGACCCTGGGCCCCGGATCCCCCATCCCCACCCCATGCCCCCAACACTTACACAGGTTGACCCTCGGAGGCCTCCTGGTCAGCTCGGGGAGACCCATCCCTAAGTAGCTCGAGAACTTTCCTCCCCTTCCCCGCAGCAACCTGCGTCTCCTTTACGTGAATAATAGTACTTTTTATTAAGCACCAACCAGGGTCACTTTACTTACTTCATGTCACTTAATACTCAAACCTCCTTGCTAAGTGAGTGTACAGCCCCGGGTGCTCCAGTCGAGGGAGAGAGAGTCACCTTAAAGTAGCATCGTCGGTGCAGAGTGCATTGGAGTGGAGCTAGGAAGCCGCAGAAAAAGGAGATGATATTGGAGAGTGAATTTGCTAACAGCCTGGGAAAGTGTTTGGTAATAGGACATTTAAAGCATTCATTTATTCAAGAGCTCTCATTTGAATAATTACCCACACACTGGAAAATGAGAGAGATAGTCCCTGTCCTCATAGAGTTTATAATCTAATAGGGAGACAGAAACATAAAGAGGCAATTACAGTACAGTGTAGTTAGTGCTATGAGAAGTGAAGACCGATAATACTAATTACAGCAGACATGATCAGGCCTTTTCTAGATGTCAGGCAGGTTGCTAATTACAGACATTAATTCATCCTTCCAGCAACACTGTAAGGAAGGGTATAATCGATCTCTCCATGTTACAAGATAAGGAAACAGGTCCTGAGAGAAGTGATTTGTCCAAGGTCACATGGTAAAGCTGGCATGTGAACCCAGGTCTGATTTTAAAACCCATGCTTTTAAACTACCATATTATGGGCAAAAGCTCAAAAGAGCGAGAAGGCTTAGCAGAACCTTTTGTATTTTGTGTTTTGCTTTTTGACATGACTCTTTTGTTGGTGGAAAGCAACAGTTGCTGAGCTGGGAGAGGTACCTTGGGCTGAGGCAGGGCTGGAAGTGACTTTCACAAGGCCAGACTGAGCAGTTTGGACTTCATCCTGTAAGTGAGGTGGTGGGGAGAGGTGGAAGATTTTAAGGCAAAAAAAGTGCCAGGACAGGACTGGATAATGAGGCTACACTGGAGGAGAGGGAGGGGAAGATGAAAAATTACATGCCAAAAATTATATCCCAGGCCCTGCGTTAAGTGTTTTACCTGCATTATTTCACTTCATCTTATATGCCTGTGAGAATGGCAACTATTATTATATTATTTTAATTATTATAATAAAGTGACATGTACCAAAAGTTGGGGGTGGGGACGTGTGGGTACTGCCAACAGACAGTTTGTTTCTTGCCCGACTGAAGCTGGGTTAAGACTTTGAGCTGCTGTGTTTTTCACTGGCGCTTTAATTTGGTTCAGCAGTCATCTGAGGTTCTGCTTCTTGCACGTGTTCTATTTCTGGAATAAATTTGCCTTTAGAGTTTACACAGTTGAACTGAGGAACAGATAATTACATAAATAGCTAAAATACAAAACCAAGTATGATTAAATGCTACAGAAGAGGGGCAGACGTGGTTTAAGAAAAAAGGGTAGGATTTGAAGTTGTATCTAAATTCTAGGCCTAACCGGTTACCTCAATGAGTCACTTTTCCCATTTGCAGACACAGTTATTTTATCTGTAAGTTCTCTGAGGCTATGAAGGGAACAGAGAAAGCACTTCTTGGGTATAATGTAAGACTTGGCTAAATGTCATTTGAAGAATGGCATTTACAGGCAGAGATGGAGAGAAGAACTTTCTAAACAAAGCAGGATCTGAGCAAAGGTAAGCAGGTGAGGCCAAAAATGGGTTCCAGGAAAGTGAGTTCAGTGTCCTAGGGGACAGCCAGTACCTTTTTAAAGTCTGGTGGGTGAGAAGGCCGGAAGGATAGTTGGGATCCGAAGGGTTTGAATACTTAAGTAGAAACTTAGGCCTTATTCTGCGGTTAAGCCTGAATCCTTCAAGGGTTTTGTTGCTAATTTGTTTTAATAACAGAGTAAAATAAGAATTGTCTTTTAGGACAGCAGCTCGGTGAAGAATGGTTGGAAGAGAGGAATAAGAAAAGCAGGATACCAATAACTGAGGAAGATATTATTGACCCCAGCATGATTGGTGACTGTGCTTACAGAGAGGAAAGAATGCATTTATCTAGAATTGATCCGACTTAGCAATGACTTAGATATCAGAGGCAGCAAAGGTTGAGGAATCGGTGTCAGATTTGCAACTTGACAGAACTGGGGAAGCCAGAAGGAGTGGGTTTGAGAAGCAAGTTAAACCCATTTTGGACCTCATTGACCTTCGAGTTATATGACACATGCCTATGGAAAAATAGTCAGAAGCTTTGGGCAGGAAAATCCTTGTACACATTAACGATTTTGAGTAAAAATAATGGCCAATATTTATGATGTGCTTCTATGTGCTAGGCACTGTTCTTCATATCTTTAATGTGTGTTAACCCTGACAACAGTTCTATCAACTAAGTACTATCATCCCCCATTTTACATAAATTAAGCAAAATACAAAACCTAGTATAAATTAAGTACTACAAAAAAAAAGGTGCAGATCTGGTTTAAGGAAGAGAGAACAGGACTAGAAGACTGCTCGTAGATTGTGGGACTTTTTCTGCCTCTGTTTCCGCACCTGCAGACCATCTAAACCTGCTGTGCAGTGAGGCTGTTATGAGGACAGATGAGGAAGGGCATTGAAATTCTGTGTTCTTTGAGACAAAGGGAGCTGAATGAATCTGAGAGGGTATTCACAGTAAGCAGCTGTGAAAGGCTGTGGCTTCTGTTGGAACTTGTCAGTATTAGTGGAGAAGCAGGTGAGGGGTGGTGGTGACATCTGAAGTTCTTTGCCTCCTCAGTGATGCAATGGGGAGAGGCCTGATTGGAGGTCACACTTTCTGGTGCTAGTTCTGCACTTGCCACTGACTTGCTGTGCCATCTCGAGCACATTGCTCCTTTTCCTTAGGAAATAAATTCAGTGAGTGGTTCTCAACCTTGATTTCCCTGTGACAGGGCGTGTTTTATGTGCTCAACAACATGGGCATAACCTAGATTGGGATAAGACCTCTACACTTGTGGGGAAGTAAAGCAAAGAAAGCCATAGGCTTTTGGGGGTGTGATAGCTGTGAAGGCATCGGAGTAATTAAATCAGCCATTTAAAGATGTTTTAAGACATTTGACAAGGAAATAAATGCAGCTAACTTAATTTTTTAAATATATTAAGCTTTAAAAAAAGTTTGCGTCTTGATTTTTCAGTCTCCCAGCTCTTTACAAGTAATATAGCAAGCAAACGTGTACCACTCAATTAACGTAAGTAAACTATTATCAAAAACTCGAATACAAAATTTTACAGATTTTTAAATGAGCATATTAGAATTGTCATGGCAAATTTCACTTACATCCTAAGTTTACCTTTGCTTTGATAATTAGAACAGTTGTAATATTAGTAGTCATAGTCATAACTTTATTCTTCTCTTCCTATAGTGTGTAGATGAATTATCTCTTCATCTTTCCTTGCCTTTTATCTTATTAAAAATATTAATAATTTAACCTAAGCTGTGTGAAATTCCTGAAAAATGAAATTATAAAATTTTTATTGTTATAAAAATAATAATTATAAAATTATTCTCATGTAAAAGTTCTTAATACATATTTGCAGATCAAATCCAGGGGTATCTTAAGGCATAATGCACTAGGACAAACTAGATTTTATTCTAGGTACAATGGGTCAGTTTTAGAAAATCTGTTAATACTCTACATTACATTTATAGATGAATGAAAAAGAAACCTGAAAATTTCAGTCTTTCCTGGTGGAGGAAACAACAGTGCAACAAAGCCATTTATGGTTAGAAAGAAACTTCCCTAATGAGGAACGTCCAACAAGTATATCCCAGACACCAACAGCCAATATCATACCAAACTACTTTAAAGTTTAGAACAAGGCAAGGACGCCTACTGCCATTGCTGTTTGTCTGTATCATCCTGGGAAGTTTTGGTCAGAGCATTAACATAGGGAAAGAGAAGAAGAAGGAAAAAAAGATATAAGTATCAGAGAGGAAGGGAGGCAGTTTTTATTTGTAAATGGAAGCTTTTCTCTTAATCCTCTTGAGTTTCCTATTAGAACTGAGAAGAGTTCAGTAGACTGTGGTTACAGAGAAGATACAGTGTAAAAACAAGCAGTAACCAACTTGAAAATCTAAGGGGAAAATGTCCCATTTAGATAGTATCCAAAATGTGAGAATACTGAGGAATAAACAAGAAATATGCAAGTTTCCTGTATGAAGGAAACTGTAATTTTGCCCAAAGAAAGTGAGAATGAGCTAAATAAATGGAGAGACATACTGGGTTCTGGATGAGAAGGCATCATGCATGTATTCGTAACTCTCTTGTAACTGTTACCCCCTGCTGCTGGCACAGAGTGAGTGCTTGGCAGCTACTTGTGCTGGGGCGCCGTTCTGGGTGCTTGGTGGACCATGGTAAACACCACCTTAATTAGTTTAACTTAGGGAGAATGGACATCTTTACAGTAGTCGACCTCTGTTAAAAACAAAATGCCAGGGCTTCCCTGGTGGCGCAGTGGTTGAGAGTCCGCCTGCCGATGCAGGGGACACGGGTTCGTGCCCCGGTCCGGGAAGATCCCACATGCCGCGGAGCGGCTGGGCCCGTGAGCCATGGCCGCTGAGCCTGCGCGTCCGGAGCCTGTGCTCCGCAACGGGAGGGGCCACAGCAGTGAGAGGCCCGCGTACCGGAAAAAAAAACAAACAAAAAAACCCAAAATGCCTACCCTCTTGGAGCTTACGTTCCAGTGGTCGCAGAGTGACCACTGGTGCTAGCTTATCTAAGATGATTAGGGAACGGCTGAGATAAAATGTGAGCAGAGACCCAATAGTGTAACAGTGCCCTTTCCTTTCTAATTTGTTGTATAACTAGACTTAGTACAATTCCAATGGGATTATTGGAGCAAGGGTGTTCATGTGTAAGAACAGCCAGAACGGTTTTGAAAAGGATGAATAGTGAGGAGGATGGTCTTCCCAGACAACGAACAGTAATTCAAACATTGTGGTATCGGCACAGGAAGAGGTGGTACAGAAAAGAGGCTAGCAGGACCCCTGCTGCAGCAGCTGCTAGACAGGCTCTGGACTGTACCGTGAGCTGGCTGTAGCTACACTGTGCTTCTCAAGAAAATGTGCTGGGGTGCAAGTGAGTGAGACTGACACTGTCGTAGGGATGGCTGCCTTGGATATACTCTATAATTTTAAAAAGTTCACAGATTTGGTTCTTTATTATTAATAATAACTTGCTAAGCTAGATGCTCTTACTCATCCCTTCCAGTCTCTAATCTTCTGTGAGTCTGTCATCTTCTGGGAATCTTATATATCCTCCACTGTTACTTTTATTCCTGGAGAGGAGACTTGTCAGTGCTCCTCAGGGTTGGTTCCTCCCCGTACATCCCAGAAGCCTCCATCTTCCTTCAGAGCTCCACTTTCTCTCTCATAAAGATCTAAGGATTCCATTCGGGCTGCCATTTCCTTATGTGTAAAATGGGGATGGGGATGGTAATATCAGCCTGATGAGATTATTACGAAGGTGTGGAAAATCATCCATGTGAAAGAGCTCTGTGATCTCTGAAGCACCATAGATCATAAGGGATTATTACAGAGTCCCTTGTCTTTAGTGTTCTTGGCAAAGTCAGAACAGGGCTACCTTCATGTTCCCTCTATCTTGACCAGCATGAGGTGAGGTTAAAGAAGTGGTGTCCTGGTACAAATCTGGTCCTTCTCCTCTGTTCCTCTCCCCAGGTGAAAGTCAGTTCTTCTGTGCTGAAAGCTGCGGCCCATCACTACGGAGCTCAGTGCGATAAGCCCAACAAGGAGTTCATGCTCTGCCGGTGGGAAGAGAAGGACCCGAGGCGGTGTTTAGAGGAAAGCAAGCTTGTCAACCAGTGTGCCCTGGACTTCTTTAGGTAAGATCTTTTCACGTCAGTGCCCGCTGGTTGCAACATCAAGGTATATGTATCTCGGTGAACATCCAGCTAATTAAATGGAAGGATAAGTTTACTAATTTTAGTAGGGAATGGAAGGCTTTGCAGTCACATAGACCAAAGTAGAGCACACAATAAAGGAGAGTTCTTTTTGTTCTTTATTACTTGGCACTTTCTTTTTTTTTTAAAGTATAGTTGATATACAGTGTTGTGTTGGGACTTCCCTGGCGGTCCAGGGGTTAAGACTCCATGCTTCCAATGCAGGGGGCATGAGTTCCATCCCTGGTCGGGAAGCTAAGATCCCACATGCCATGTGGCCTAAATAAATAAATAAAATTACAATGTGTTAATTTCTGCTGTACAGCAAAGTGATTCAGTTATACACATATATATTCTTTTTCATATTCTTTTCCATATGGTTTATCACATGATATTAAATATAGTTCCCTGTGCTATACAGTAGGACCTTGTTGTTTATACATTCTATATATAATAGTTTGCATCTGCTAATCCCAAACTCCCAATCTTTCCCTCCCCCATCCCGCTTGGCAACTATAAGTTGGTTCTCTATATCTGTGAGTCTGTTTCTATTTTGTAGATAAGCTCATTTGTGTCATATTTTAGATTCTACATATAAGTGATATCATATGGTATTTGTCTTTCTCTTCCTGACTTACTCAGTATGATAATCTCTAGGTCCATCCATGTAGCTGCAAATGGCATTAGTTTATTCTTTTTTATGGCTGAGTACTATTCTATTGTGTGTGTGTGTGTGTGTGTGTGTGTGTGTGTGTGTGTAGACCACATCTTCCTTATTCATTCCTCTGTCAATGGACATTTAGGTCACTTCCATGTCTTGGCTATTGTAAATAGTGGCAAGTTCTTTAATCTCCATGAACCCCAACTTCCAAATTGTAGAGTAATACCTATCATAAGATTGTTGTGAGAAATTTGAAAAGGCACATAAAAACAGCTTAGCACAGGGCTTGCTTATAGGCATTTACTAGATTGTTATCATTATCATTACTACAGAACACACAGTTATGATGGAAAGGAAAGGTGTTCAGAGTCAAGTGTTGAGGTAGGCCACTGTACTTGATATAAGTAAAAAAAATCCAAATTATAATTGTGGAAAAATGTTTTAACCACATTAGTCAGAACTCTATTAAAAAGGACAGAAACTCAACTCAGAGGGAATTGGCTCATGTCACTGTAAAGTCCAGAAATAGGACTGGCAGGACTGGATTCAAGGGCTTAAATAATTTCACACCTACTTGGTATCTTTTGGCTTCACCTCTTATCCCCCACCGCCAGTTTCTTAGTCCTGCTTTCTCTGTCAAATTCATTTTCAAAGAGACCCTCTCCTTGCTTTAGCAGCAATGGCCACCAGCCAGTCCAAGCTGCTGTGCTCCTTGCTTAGCAGACCCAGACAAAGAGTGCCACCCAGTAGCATGAGCAGTGGTCCCTGGACTGAGTCTCATTGGCCTGGCTGGTCAACTTCATGTGCATATCTTTGAATCAGTTGTGTTTCAGGAGATAAAATGCTGTGAGTGGTCAGGCCTAAAGTGGGGAGTAGACTTAGATTCATCTAAATCACATTGCCGAGCGATAGGGAGGGGTTGTTCCCCAAAGGAAAATTTGAAGGATGTTCCAGAAGAATAGAGAATGACTGCTGGCTAGGCAAAACCTTACAATGACGCTAGAGGAAAAAAAAATTGCTTCACACAATAGCTGCTTTCCTTCTTTCTTGCTTCTGCTGTCTTTGTCCACACGCAGAGATATTTTTGTGCTTAAAGTCATGGTGTGTGTACATTTGAAAATTCATTTTTTCACTTGAAACTATTGGAAACATTCTTTCAAGTTGCTCTGTCTTCATGATCATCATTTTTCATGGCTGTGTAATATTCCATCAGTAGATAAACCAGCCATAATTTTGTTATTAAACATCATTATTGATTGTTTTGGATAAATCTGCAGTGATTACATTTGTGTAGAGATCATTTTCATTTTATAATTAATTCCTTGGCATAAATTTCCCAGCAGTGAGATTATTCTTTAAAAGGCTTTGAACATGATTTATGGCTCTTGAATTACAGTTGGAAGTTGGGTCAGTTTATGCTGTCCTCAGCCTGTATCCTGGTATCCGTCTCCAGCATTGCATATTATTTAAATACTTGATAGGTACAAAGTGGTGTTTTACTCTTGCTTGAATTTGCATTGATTTGATTGCTAATAAGGTGGAATGTGTGTTCCTTTAAAATTTTTTTATTTTCTAAGAGAACTTTGGCAAAGTATTTTTCCTTTGACTCAGAGGGAGCATGTTTAAGTGGGAAATGTTTGGATTTCACAAGCTCCTGAGGTGCTGAACTAGCTTGCTGTAAGCACTAGTAGGTAATTGTCTATTAGTGTGGGTGCCAGGGTAACAGAGCCCAGAACATAGACCTAAGTACCAGAGTGATGGTTTGCAGCCTTTCTTCCGCTGCAGCATATTGGAGGAGTCCAAAACTCCAACTGGACACGGTTGCTCACCACCATCGCGATTCTTAAGTCGAAGCTAGGGGGGTGCAGTTTTGTGTACCGTAGAAATGCAGGTCGTTGAGGCTAGAGGTAACCCAGAAAAGCTCCCGAGGCTTTGACATTCCTTCTTCCTTCCTCTTAACACATCCCATCACCCCCAAGGCTATACTCAAAATACCTGCAAAGGGGGTTTCCCTGGTGGCACAGTGGTTGAGAGTCCGCCTGCCGTTGCAGGGGACGCGGGTTCGTGCCCCGGTCTGGGAAGATCCCACATGCCGCGGAGCGGCTGGGCCCGTGAACCATGGCCGCTGAGCCTGCGTGTCCGTCCGGAGCCTGTGCTCCGCAACGGGAGAGGTCACAACAGTGAGAGGCCCGCGTACCGCAAAAAAAATACCTGCAAAGGTATAAGAAACTGGTGCCCCTTGGTTGCCTCCCAGGAGGGGAACCGAGCAGGAATGGAAAGCCAGTTTTTCTTTATGTATTTCCTTCGGCCACCTCCGAGGTTCTTCCCGAGACGTGTTAAATACGATTCCTGTGTTGAGTGTAGCTAGATTCTTGGAGTGTGACAAGCAAATACTTCATTATTATTCCACCGGGGGAAGGAGGTGCTCCACGCTTCTTCCACTGCCTCAAATATGGCTTTAACATAAAATACCAGTATTTTATTCTCGTTTGACTTTGCATTTATTTGATTACTAGCAAAGCTGAATGGTGAGAGAAGGGGAATTTCGCAAAATAATGGAGGCTTATCCCTTTTATACACAAAAGTTAGTTTTTCTTCAGCCATTTCTGGTTACCACAAAATGAATTATATGCTATGTTGCTTCTTAACAGAGAGCAAATATAATTTAACTTTCTTCCTAATGACAAGGATTAATCTCTGTTCTTGTTCAGTGCCTGAATAGAATGAAGTCTTTTGAGCTTTGGAGGCGTGTAGGGCAGGTTGCCTCTATGCTGATCGGCCCCAGGATCAGAAGATCCTTGTTAGTTTGTGAATTTGCTTTTTATAGTCTGTCTCCTCCTTTGTCAATGTCACCTCTGACTTCTGTCAGCATGCCCATCTCTGAGTGTGCCTCCTTCTCTTCTAAATTTGCGAAGTGGGTAATCTTTAGATTGGATCTAAGAAGAATAAATAGGTCCCAAGTGAGGAGTTCTAAGTGAAATATATACGCCTTAGACCACAGTCTTTTGACATTTCTATTCATTTGTTTTTGCTACACAAAGAAATTAGGTCTTATTCCTCAGAAATCTTTTTTTACATATTGTTTCTCAGCCTGAGGCTCTCCAAGTGGTCTTGTAAGTGAGGTAAGCGTACTCCCGTACCTTTCAAAAAGCAAGGCTGTGTGTATGAGGTCTGCACCAAATTTTTCCCCACTTTTTTGTTTTTCATCGTTTTGCAAAGAGCTGCCCCTGATCAAGCCCTCTTTTCCAGGCAGATAAAGCAGCACTGTTCAGAGCCTTTTACAGAATACTGGACCTGCATCGATTACTCCGGCTTGCAGTTATTTCGTCGGTGTCGCAAACAGCAGGCGAAGTTTGACGAGTGTGTGTTGGACAAACTGGGCTGGGTGCGACCCGACTTGGGGGAGCTGTCAAAGGTAACACAGTTTCCTGCTGCTCCCTCCCTCCCTCCCTCCCTCCCTCCCTCCCTCCCTCCCTCCCTCTCTCTCTCTCTCTCTCTCTCTCTCTCTCTCTCTCTCTTTTGATGTGAGAAATCCAGACTGACCAGTCAGCTTCATTAGGGAGTGGTTATACACAGTCCAGAGGGAGTTTATTTAATAGAAGTGTTCCTTTAAATAGCTCGCCCAGCATGTGCAGATTAGTTTTGGATTAATTAGCTAACTCAAGAACAGAAGGGAGTAGATGAGGATAAACAAGATGTTAGGGGCACCGTCAGTTGAAAACATTGAGTTTATTGTGGGGAAATAGGTTTGAGGTGATGCCACATTTTTCAGGAACATACCTGAGATTAAAAAAAAAAAAAGTAATGCCTATAGTTTAAAAAGCTTGTTTTTCTGTTCTTTCTCCCATATTTCCTGTCTCAGTTGTGACACCACCATCTGTTGAACCCTCAGAGGGAGAAACCTGAATGTCTTGTTTCTTCACTTTGCACTCTTTCTTCCTTTATCCAGTCCTCAATCCCTGTAGCATCTCCTGGAATATTGTTTTGAATCCCCTCACTGTCCCCCACTTCCTGGACAGGAGTTCTTAACTGGGCTACATGCATTTCTGGGAGGGGAGGATGGATCACTATAGGCGTGATCTGTGTGGAAAATAAGTCAAATATCACTTTCCTTTAAAAAAAAAAAACTTTTCAAGGGGACTCCTATTTGCTTGCAAAACAAAGCATCCCCTGCATATCCTGACTCGCCACAGCCCTTTGTGATCTGACCCATCCCTGGCTGCTTAAGCATTGTCACCCTCCATGCCCTCTGGGAAGCATAGGTAGCAAGGCATGGAGGGAAGAACTCTGGTTTGAATGGAGACTGAGAGTGGATTTGAATGGTAGTTTCCTGACTTAATTGCTGTGGGTCCTTAAGCAGATTTCTTAACATTTCCTATCCTACCCCATTTATAAGATGGGACCAGTCTTAATTCCTGTTTTTCTGTGAGGATTAAGCTACGGAGCCTGTGTGAATCCCCAGCATAGCACCTGGCACATAGGTCCACAGTTAATGTTCGTTCCCTCCCTTTGTGTGTGGCATCTGTGGATAGTTGGTTCTTAAGCTTTTTGCCATAAGTAGAGGAATGGTTAAGCAATTTTTTTGTGTGTGTATCTGGCATATCTTTACTTCGGATATCTTCTTTGCTGCACCAAACACATTATTTTATTTATTTTTATTTAAAATAAATTTTTATTGGGCTTCCCTGGTGGCGCAGTGGTTGGGAGTCCACCTGCCGACGCAGGGGACACGGGTTCATGCCCCCGTCCGGGAAGATCCCACATGCCGCGGAGTGGCTAGGCCCGTGAGCCATGGTCGCTGAGCCTGCGCGTCCGGAGCCTGTGCTCCGCAACGGGAGAGGCCACAACAGTGAGAGGCCCGCGTACCGCAAAAAAAAAAAAAAAAATTATTGAAATATAGTTGATTTACAATGTTGTGTTACTTTCAGGTGTACAGTAAAGTGATTCAGAGATATATATATGTGTATATATATACACATATATATATATTTTTTACATTCACTTCATTATAGGTTATTACAAGATACTGAGTATAGTTCCTTGTGCTATACAGTAGGTCCTTGTTGGTTATTTATTTTATGTATATAGTAGTGTGTATATTTTAATTCCAGATGAACAGATTATTTTCAATAGTTGATAATTCTAAGCTGGAAAGTGGTGGAACTTTTACATAGAATCGAGAAAACTACCGTTTCTCATTTCTGTCTCACGAAAGGAGAATTTACAAATCATGTTGTTAAGAAAGCATTTTTATTCCTGAATCTTCGTAATAACATTTTTAAAAACCTATAAAAGGAAAACGTACTGTTATCTGAACTCTCTTCAAAAGTGTATTTCCTTAAGAGGATTCTCAGCGTTAGTTATACTTAAGTTCAGTATTCAGTCTCTTTCTAAGAAGGGTCATAATTGGCTGCACAAAGCCTCCATTTTAGCGTCATTCACTTGTGCATTCTGGTTCCACTGGCTTGCGCTTCCCTCCCGTTTGCCCCCAGTGAATTCATACTCACTCGTCCAGTCTCAGCTCAGGTGTCAGGTCTGTCTTTGAAGTTTCTGGCTCTCCTAGGCAGGATTGCTCTCTCTCACCCATAATTCCATTGTCCTAATAATATTAATATTGAAAATAACTAATGGAGCACCTGTTCCATACATCAGGTGCTTCATGTATATTACTCTAATAACCCTAGGAGCTACTACTAGCTCCGTTTTACAGATAGGAAATTGAAGGTTAAGTCAGGTGCCCAAGGTCATTTACCTAGTAATTAGTTTGACCACATGCTTCTGCTCCTTTTCTGTTTTGAGTGTGGTGCAGAAGAGGAAGTTGCTTTATTGTCCTTTCCCCAGTAATTTGTCCTTTAAAGGGGTCCTTTTATTTTTTCTAGATTTATTGCATAGACATCTTGAATTCCTTAAAGGAGCTTCAGATGCCAGCTGGAGGCATTTGGAATACTCTGTCAAGCAGTAAGGAACCATTAGTGATCTCTAATTATAGCAGAGAGATGAGAAAACTGTTTTAAAAGCAAATAAAAAACTATTCTGGACTTGTAGTCAGAAGACTGGGGTTCCAGCTCCAACTCTTGACATTTGCTGTGTCTTGATCTTAGACAAGCCAGCCATCTCTGCTCCTCTTCCGTGAACTCGAGATAATTATGCCTCAGAGGGTGGTTATAATAAGAATTATGTGACTGTGTCCATGAAAGCTCTGTTCACAATAGATGGTGTTTGCA
The DNA here is from genome assembly GCF_949774975.1 of Lagenorhynchus albirostris. Classification (NCBI taxonomy): domain Eukaryota; kingdom Metazoa; phylum Chordata; class Mammalia; order Artiodactyla; family Delphinidae; genus Lagenorhynchus; species Lagenorhynchus albirostris. The sequence goes on from NC_083101.1 coordinate 12,765,620, forward strand.
TTTGTACATCTGGGAAGACTGATCTGGTCACAGTATGTGGAGTGGCTTAGGAGGCCACCAGATAACAAGACTACTGATAACCACGGCCTTCTGTCTTTCTGCCTCTCTGGGCCTGTTTCCTCACCTTTAAAATGAGAACAATTTCTGCTGGGTTTCTGATGGAGACTTCTGTGGGTTTCAGTGGGTGTAAAACGCCATCCTCCTCTCTCCCTGGGACCCCAGTTGGCTCCCTCTCTCGCCTGGCCCATTGGCTCAGCGCCCCCGTCTAGCGTCTGCTCCTTCCGGCCTGGCCTGCAGACGTGAGTAAGTTACTTCCCTGCTCCAGTGGCACCTGTTGCCCTTGGGTTAAAATTCAAGCATCTTTGTGTGTCGTTCATCACCTGGCTTCCATATCTCAGTGTCGAGCATTCTGTGAGAGCACGGGCTTCGGAGCAGGCAGATCTCACTTCAGGTCCATCCACCGTTAGCTGGGGGGTCCCAGTGAACCTGCAGGTTGACCTCCGAGGAGTGTGAGAGTGAACTGGAGTAACGCGCTTGGCGTCACGTCTAACAACAGGATGTGCTTGGTGAGGGGCCGCCTCTCCCTGCGCTCTGCGCGCGGCCCGTGCTTCGGCTGCCCCAAGGCCGCGTCCCTGTCTCGGTGTGCACTGTGGGCTTCCTGGAAGGTCTTTTCCTCTCCAATCTTCCTGGTTGGCTCCTGCTCACCCTTCAAGAGGAAAGTAAACGTTGCCCCCTCAGAGCCAGGCCGAGGACCGTGGCCGTGTGGAGGAGGCCTTGCTGTCCTAGCGCTCATTCGTCTCTCGGTCACCGTGACCCGCTTAGGAAGGCCTGGGTGCTTTTCCGGGCTGACTCCTTCAATGAGGACAGTGTGAATCGTGCTCTCTTCCGTACCCCTAACTTCTTCCATGTGGAATGACACAAAGTAGGCCTTCTTCGATGTTTATTCAGGGTAAGTGTGATTTGCTAGGGCTCTATGGATGGGGAGTGACTGAGGCAGCCAGGGCGGAGAGGAGACCCCAGGAGGTGGGTTCATGCTCACAGCTTCTCCACCTGCCCCTCAGCTCTGCTTCTCCTCTTTTACCCGCTGCAGGTCACCAAAGTGAAAACAGATCGGCCTTTACCAGAGAATCCCTATGACTCAAGAGCAAGGCCAGAGCCCAGCCCTGAGACGGAAGGAGATCTGAAGCCCGCCAGACATGGCAGCCGCCTCTTTTTCTGGACCATGTGAAGATGGGTCCGTGGCCCACACCCAGTCATGCACCCAGGCAGCGGTGATGAAAACTCTCCTGTAGTTTCATCAGCCGATAGAGGGCTCTTTCCAGAATCACAAACATTAACAAAAACATTAATTTATGTGACTTGGCAGTTATTCTATACCGTTTCCTGCCCATTAAAAATTTTAAAGGAAACAGTTGTATTTTATTATGTTTTATATAACCTTTTGGCCTTTAAAGATGACTTCCCCTTGCTTTTTCTGCTTGTGGTCCTGCCTGTTCCGTTCTCTTTGCTTCAAGTAGGCATTTGCCAGTGTGGCAGGGGAGCCGTGTGGGATCACAGACAAATGGCTGTGTAAAGGAAAGCCTTTGTTACCTGAGACAGCGCCTCGGGGCCAGTGTGGGTTCACACATTTTGAAGTCTCAACTTTCTTTCTTCCCATCCAACCTCTCTGACAAATAGAGTTCCCTGAAGGTCACACAAGGGAAGCATCCAGGATAGGAGAAGTACAGAAACACGAGCCTCGTGACTCAGGCCATGGGCGGGGCTCCTGGCGTGGTCTTCTGCAGTCTCGCTCAAAGTTTCTTAAAGAACCAAACTTCCACCACTTCCCCTTGATATCCCATCCTCAAGCATTATAACCCAGATGTTTTTCCTGATAGACAAGGGAGTTGGAGACTGAGCTCCCAGCTCCAAAGCCAGGAAGTCGGGAGGTCTGAGTGTCAGTTCCAGCCTTGGGTGTGTTTCTTAACCTCTTGTGAGAGGTTGAATTTGAGGACAAACTAAAGGGAACGTGCTTATCTACCTCCTGGGCAGGTTAAAGCCGCAAGTATTTATAAAGCCCTTTGGTTCAAAGCACTGTTATGTCTTTCTTTTCCCTTTCATTCAATTCCTTTTTCACTACTAGGCTATTTCCTCTCCATCTGACTGGGGGTCACTTTACACCTTCTGGTCGTGGCCTTATATTGCATATGACCCTGCGTAAGTCTCAGCTCCCTGGGCCTTGCTTTCCCATTTGCAGAGCCCTGGAAAGCAGAGTTGTATGGAGTCTTTATAAAGGCCTTTCCAACTCCTAGACACTCGAAGTGGGGAGATTGCAGTGAGGCATTAGTCTGTTGCCCAAAGTGTTAGGACAGAACACAAAAGCATTGGAAGATGAGCCTTCCCCCCCACCCAGTTCTGACCCCTCATTTGGGAGCATTTTGGGTAAACCTTACTCGTCTGCAAAAGCTTGCCAGCCACCGTTGCCTTATTCTCCAATTTCAGAAGAAAAAGAATAGATTCTTAAATTTTTAAAACAGCTAAGGCAACACCCGTTAACCCCTTGCGGGCCCAGTCATTGGAAGTCATCCCTGGTGGGGAAAGTACAAGCAGGCCTGCAGATTTGTTCTTATGATAACCTCAGACTATGTGTTGCTTCCTAGGTTCTTTCTGCAAAGGAAGCTGGGACTTGCATCAGTAATAACAAATATTCATTGAGCCCTGTGCCTTGTGCCCAGTGCTTTACATGTGTCAACCCCTTCAATGCTCAGAGCCCTTTGAAAGAGTTTCTGATATGTCATTTCACAGGTGGAGGAGCTAACGCCTAGGGAGAGGTTAAGAAGCCCCATTCCTCCTTCCTATATGAAATAGTGGATGTGGGATACAAATGAAAATCGTCTGGTTCCAATGGCCGCATCCTTGTCCTTCAGAGTCATCAGTGGTTCTCAGTCTTGTCTGCACGTTGGAATTACTGGGAGGCCCTGAAATACTGATGTTGGGATCCTACCCCGGAGAGATTCTGATGTAATTTGTCTGCACTATGGCCAGGCCGTGGAGGTTTTGAAAGCTCCCCAGGTTGCTCTAAGGTGGAAACCAAGGTCTAGGGCCCCTAATTGATTGAAGCAGGTCCAAGAGGTTAAGTGCTAGTAGGTACGTGGCTGAGATTTAAACCCAGATACGCCTGATTCCAAAGCCCTTAGTCTTCCTTTGTTTTGATGCATACACATCACCTGAGGTCTTATTAAATGATTCTAATTCGATAGGTCTGGAGTGACATCTGAGATTTCTAGTAAGTTGTTGGTGCTGATGTTGCTGGTCCGTGGACCACACTTTGGGTAATGAGGGAATAAACCACCGTATCTGAGCGCAGGATCTATGATTAATCTATCTGGCTGCAGTGTCTAGCGCCAGGCCCTCCCTGGAAGTTAATTCACTTCTTTAGAATCAGAGCAACAAGTCTTGAACTGTTAATGGCTTCAAATTTGACTCTAGGATGTTTTAACTTTTGCCCAAGTTGGACAGAAGTTCTTGCCTTGCCTCCTCCTTGCTTTGAATTCCTTGAACGAAGAAATTCACTTTGGCTTTCCTGTGTTCTTGATGGAATCACACCACATCATAGCCTTCTAGGACTGAAGAGTCTTAAGTAAAGACAGAATTCCTAAAATCTCTCACCCCAGACGGGTTCACAATTTCAGTAGGTAAAAAGGTCACAGCACAATTTGAAAGCAGTCGGTGCGAAGAATCTCTGAGCAGGGCGTCAAATAATAGAAAGTCTTCCTGCTGGTTTGGCTTAAGAATAATGAGGCTGACTCCTCACATTCCCAAAGGAAAGTTATCTGTCCCCTTTCCTCCGCCAGGCCTGTTCCTGTCTTCCCTATCGGAGGGAATGGCGTCTCCATCCTTCCAGTGTCAAAACATGAGATGCTCCCGTGACTCCCGCGCACTGCTCTCCGTGTTCCAGTCCCACAGCAAGTCCTGTTGAGTTCCTTCTATAACCTTTCACGTCTGTTACTTCCTCTTTTATCTCAACTGTCACTGTCCTAGCCTGGTTTTGTTCCCCTTGCTTGGATTATCAACACCACTGCCTAACTGGTCTCCCACCGCCATCTCGCCATCCAGACCACGCCCCAACTTGCTGCCGTGCCTCTGCCCCTCGAAAACCTTCAGTGGCCCCTGAATGGCTGTTAACTAAAGCCCAGATCCTTACCGGCATCCTGACACGCTGTGATCTGCCCTCAGCCTGGCCCATTTCCTGTACCAGTATCTGACTCCTTGTCACAGACCCTACAGTCGCCCAAATGCCATCCCTCAAGAGTGTTTTCCAACTTCCAACTCTTCACTAATGCCGCCACCATCCACTTGCTGGGAAACAATCCTGCCCCCATCTCTGCCTCTTGAAAGTCGACCCATCTCTCAAGGCAAACACTAATGCTGTCTTCCCCAGGAAACGTCCCTTCCTACAGCCACAAGTGCTCTTTCCTGCCCCTTTGTTCCCATGACACAGTATGGCATGAGGGTTAAGCACAAGGACTCTGGAGTTGGGCTGTCTGGATCTGAATCCAGGCTCTGTTGTTTCATAGCTGTGTGACCCCAGGCAAGTTACTTAACCTTTCTGTACTTTCTTTTCCTCATCTGTAAAATGGGGGGAACAATGATAGTACCTACATCCTGGGATGGCTCTGAGGATTTAATGAGGTTTACACATGAAATGCTTTGTACAGTGCTGGCAAATGGTAGCAATTGTCACAGCACTCTATTTGAGTAATGCTTGTCATGGCACTGGGTGTTATCTTGTTTCCCCTGGTCTTAGTACTGTAAGATCTGGCCTTCTGTCTTATTTATATGTCTATATTCTAGTGCCCAATACATGGAAGACATCAGAAAATGATTAAACTATACCCCATGTTTATCTTTCTGAAGAACTTCCAACCCCCCTCCTTGCTATAGAGCAACAAACCAACACATTAATTATGTAGAGATAGGAGTAAATCTTTTTTTTTTTTTTTTTTTGCGGTACGCGGGCCTCTCACTGTTGTGGCCTCTCCCGTTGCGGAGCACAGGCTCCGGACGCGCAGGCTCAGCGGCCGTGGCTCACGGGCCCAGCCGCTCCGCGGCATGTGGGATCTTCCCGGACCGGGTCACGAACCCGTGTCCCCTGCATCGGCAGGTGGACTCTCCACCACTGCGCCACCAGGGAAGCCCAGGAGTAAATCTTTGAGATTAAATTGCCCCCTTTGTAGGCATCAGGTCCTAGCTGAAATGCTCTTTGGTATAATCAAAGATGTACTCTTATGCTCTGAAATGGATCAGGGCATACTTCGGCTTTAAATATACCAGTTGCTTCTACCACATAGGAAGTCTCTGTTCGGGGTTGTGACATCTCTTTGTGTCTTGAGCATTTGTCACATGTGTCACGGGTAATTTTACTAAGATACTAAAATTCATAAATGTATTTGCTTAACAAAAATAAATTAGAACAGAGTCAAGAGATGAGGGAGAGGGGACCCCAGACTTTATCTGAGGAGTAGATCTGGGTGGTAGATCTGAGAAACACATGTGGGTTGTCTGGTTCCAAGGCCACACTCTTATTCTTCAGGGTCATTGAATCTTACCCTTGGATGTACATTGGAATCACCTGGAGACCTTTAAATACTGATGTTCAGATCCCACCCCCAGATCTTCCGGTTTCACTGGTGTGCGGTGTGGCATGGGCATACAGATTTTGTAATCAATAATATCGCACCTGCTCACTTATGCTCAACCATACTTTCTTCAATGGGAGGGAAGGGGTATTTGCAGCTAGAACCTGGAAATACATTCATTAATTCTTTAATTCATTCGGCAAATGTTTGACGTCTTGCTTCGTGCTACTTACCATTCTAGGCAGGAATGATGAGCAAGACAGACGGGCCCTGATGTCATGGGGCTTCCATTCCAGGGGGGAGGCAATAAACAGGTAAACAGTGTGAAGGGTCAGTGTGACAACGAGTAGCTGGAGGGTGAGGATATACTTAGAAAGAGAGGCCATGGAGGGTCTCTCAGAGGAAGTGGCATTTGAGCTTCCCCCTCAAGGAACAGCCAGTTAGAGGGCTGATGGAAGCGTGTCCCAGCCTCAGGGAACCACAGGAGCAAACCCCTGAGGCAGGACAGGGCTCTGTGCGCTTCAGGAACAGTCTGCCCGCAGTGTGGTTTTGTGGGTACCAGCGCAATGCAGTTGCAGCTTCCTACCTCAACCTTTAACATGCCGGGGACAGTCCCTGTCCTCGGTGTCTCCACAGTCTGCTGCAGAAAGTCCACACTCCTCAGCGTGACAGCCGGTCATTCCAGAGTCTGACTCAGAGCTCTCCAGCTTCGTCTCCCACCATCATCCCTGCCACACACTGGATCCGCGCCTTCTCAGACATCTTGCGCCTTTCCTCCTGCTGTGTGCTCTGCCCCAGAGTCCTCCTCCACCTCTCCTCGGTGCACCTTTCCCTCAAGACACAGCTCAAACGTGCCTCCTTGGGGAAGCGTCCCTCAGGTCCCTCCAGAGTGACTCACATCTCCCTCTGTGTCGGGCGCATCTCCTGCACTTCAGCTGCTGTGCTCTTTGGGAGCGAGAAGTCCATCTTGTTTAACACCGCAGCTACCCCTTCAGGCAAATCTCCTGGCAGATCGTCAGTGCCCGATTGCTGAATGAATGGTGCACAGCCATTGGCCTCTCTGAAAGGGAGTAGCCTAGTTACTCCTTAACCGTGTACCCCTCTATGTAGAGTAAACAGGAGGGCATTCTGTATTCCAAGAGAGGCTCAGGGTTCTGCCACAATGATTAGCGCCACTGGAGAAAGAAGGGAATGCTCTGTTTTTTTTGTTTTTATTTTTCAAAAAGAGCCCAGCAATCCCTGTCACGGTGGCAGTAAAAAGTGCTGTCTGTGAACTAAAGGGAGGAAGAGCCATAAAAGGTCAGGTTAGGCTATGGTAATAAGAATGATAATTGCGTGCCGGTATGCCTTTAATTTGAGGGTTGAAAGCAAATTAAGCAGGATGCCCTTTCTGGAAGCCGTGTTTTAATCAATTCTGCTGCTCTGGTGGAAGAGTTGAAGCTCAAAAGAAAATGATGATAATGTTTCTTTCACTTGCCACCTGAAACTAGGGTATTACGTGATGTGACAGTAGTTTGAGGTACAGGCTTTATGTGTGTTTTATTGTCTGTGGAACATGCAGTACCTTTATGTTGCTGGGTTCCAAGAAGCTGAGCTTCCCAGTGGTGACCTCAAACCAAAGAACTTTCAAGAAAATCCCTTGGCCTCTTTTCTTCCCTCTCAGTGTGATGGGCAGCAAGCTAGTTGGAGGAGGTGCCCGCGGTGCCGCTCCCGTGCTACCTCTGGCCTTGCTGTGTGATCTTGGCAAAACACTTGCCCCTCTGAGCCAGTTTCTTTAGCTATGAAATGAAGTCACAGACTAAGATGGTATCTGGGCTCTTTTCCATACCAAGAATTACATAAAACGCAGTTTCTCCGCTAGCCAATTTGTTGGGGGAGATGGTGGCGTTTTGGTGATTTTCTTGAGGTAGATCTAATCCCCTGGGCAGTTCATTCTGGACATATCATTAAAATGAGAAGGGCATTTCAGGCCTTGGTTTTAAATAGATCACCCACTCTGCCTTTTGAAGGACACAATACAGAAGAGATTCCGGGGTTTTGTCATCCACTTCGAAATTGTTTCATGTAGCTTTCTTGTTAATTGAGGCTGAGTTTGTTCAGAGGATGATTAAGAAGGCTTTGATCTTGGGACTTCCCTGGTGGCGCAGTGGTTAAGAATCCGCCTGCCAATGCAGGGGGCACGGCTTCGATCCCTGGTCTGGGAAGATCCCACATGCTGCGGAGCACCTAAGCCCGTGAGCCACAACTACTGAAGCCCAAGTGTGTAGAGCCCATGCTCCGCAACAAGAGAAGCCCGCGCACCGCAACGAAGAGTAGCCCCCGCTCATCACAACTAGAGAAAGGCTGCGCGCAGCAACGAAGACCCAACGCAGCCATAAATAAATAAATTTATTAAAAAAAAAAAAAAAAAGAAGGCTTTGGTCTTAAAAGTTAAAGGAGGAAACCTTTGGAGATCATCTTCTACTTGAACTGCCTTCTGATTGGGCCAAGCCCAGTCTGAAGCCCTCTGCCGTCGTGGGTTCAGGCTGGCTGACACGGAGGCTGGCTGCGTGGAGGGCCTGGGGGCACAGCTCACCTGTGGAAATAGACAGCAGCACTTGGAGTACGAGAGGGGACCTGAGCATCGGATGCCAAAAGGGCAGGACTGGGATAAACAGGGAGCACGGAGTCAAAGAGTGGTTGGGAGACAGACACCCTAATAGAAACCTCTGCAAAATTCGTGAACAGGCAGTTTGCAGAAGAAAACATCAGAATGGCCAATCAACTGTGAAAAGATGTTTAACCTCCCTAATAGGCAGAACAATGCACATTAAAGCCACAGTGAGATGCCATTTTATTAGCAAAAATGTAAAAGGTTGATGATGTCAAGAATTGACCCAGGGCTTCCCTGGTGGCGCAGTGGTTAAGAATCCACCTGCCACTGCAGGGGACATGGGTTTGATCCCTGGTCCGGGAAGATCCCATATGCTGCGGAGCACCTAAGCCTGTGTGCCGCAACTACTGAGCCTGCGCTCTAGAGCCGGTGAGCCACAACTACTGAAGCCCGCATGTCTAGAGCCCGTGCTCGGCAACAAGAGAAGCCACCGCAATGAGAAGCCGGCACACCACAACAAAGAGTAGCCCCCGCTCGCCGCAACTAGAGAAAGCCCACACCCAGCAACAAAGACCCAACTCCACCATAAATAAATAAATAAAATAAAATAAAATAAGAATTAAAAAAAAAAAAGAATTGATCCAGATGTGAGGAGATGGGTACTGTCCTACTGATCCCGTAGGAGTATAAACTGGTACATTGATATATTATGCTTGGAGGATCAAAATATAAAGTGTGTGTACTATTCCACACCTGTAAACATTCGTACTACAGAAGTGTTGATTCAAGTATTGTAAGATGTATACAAGGATGTTCACTATGGCATTGCTTGTAGAAATGGACAGAGAGAGAGGAACGGCCTACATCAGTAGTAGCAGGGCAGTTGAATGAGATGCAGTAGACCCCCACATTGCAGTCCTGGCAGCCAGTAAAAAGATGAAGAGGCTCTCCATTGGCCCAGGAAGATTGCTATTTTATCTCTGACAGAAGCAGAATTACAACCTGGGCCTGATGGGCTCCAGAACCCGGAGTCTTTGCTCTCCTCCACTCTGAGCTGTCAGCTTGGAGTGGGTGAATCGGACGATGGGAAATGGAGGTCTGACTAGGGACAGGAGAGAAAATGCAGAGGGAAGTGACTTGCCCAAGGCCACACTGCTCTACGCTTACTTGACAAACAGGATCCCAAAGGCTGCTCTAGAGTCTGGTGACTAACGAGATGGTTCACTCCTAGTGGGACAGAGAGACACACGTCACTTCTCTGAGAACTGCGGATGACAACAGTGCTTCTCTTCTGGGGTGGTTTCGTTGGTTGGGTGACAAGATGACTGTGCTTCCCCTGGCGCCATGTCGGTGCGCAGTGAACGTGACCCTCTCAAGTTGACAGGTGCACCCGGCCGTGGGCTGTGGGGCAAGCTGGACAGGCAGTGGAGCTGAGGTTTCCTAGAACAGGAGGAGGAGGGCTGAGGGAACACAGCGCCCACTGAAACCAGCCCCCTGCGCCGCGTTCCCTGTGAGTCAGCTTTGGGCTAATGGGCGGACGATGGCGCTAATGAAAAAGCCATGTTCCTGGACAGAAGCGCCTACCCAGCTCCCAGGCCTGCAAACAGCTTGAACCAGTTGTGTGGCTTTCATCTCCTGCGGAGGAGTCCAGCCTGCTGGTGAACGGGGGACGCCAGGTCTGGGCTCCAACTCAGTGTCAGGTCCAGTGCCGGGAATGGAGCTGGGATGCTGGGCCACCTCCCAGAGCATCAGAATCGGGAGGAGCTTAGAGACCAATTTCCCTTTACCTTACAGATGGGGAAACTGAGGCCTGCAGAAGGGAAGAGCTCAGGGCAAAGTTAGGATGGAGCCTAGACTTCTGATGTCCCCGCCCTGGACTACCTGTGGGGTGGCAACTGGATGCTAAAGAGTTGTGCAGAGCCGGAGGTGTGGACAGCAGAGAGGAAGGGCTCGTAGGCAGGGGCAGCAATGTGAGCGAACACAGGAGGAGATGGGGAGGCCCATGGTGGCACCAGTAGGAACAGGAGCTAACATCTACTGGGTGTCTGTCTACTCTGCCAGGCACTGTGCCCAGTGCTTGACATCTGTTGGCCTATTTATTCCTCATTTGATGCCACAAAATAGGGATTCTTGTTATTGCTATTTACTTTGTTTGTTTATTCCTATTTTCCTTTATTTCAGAAGAAACTGGAGCTCAGAAAGGCCACGATGTTGTCCCAGGTCACACAGCCCATCATTGGCAGAACTGGGATTTAAACGTAATTTTGTCTGACTCCAAAACTGTAGGTCTTCACACATGGTACCCAGATAAGGCCCACGGAAATGCTTGGCACTCAGTAGGCTTGAAGAATGTGAGTCGACCGTGTCCGGGATTCAGAGCCAAAGTCACATTTTCAAATGCCTACTAAGTACCGAGCACTTCCTGCAGTACTGTCTCGGTACAGTGTATTCGCTGCTACTGCAGCTCCCACTACCATCGTTACTACCTCGTCTGACCTGTGTGCTAGTTCTGCTGGGTGAGCATCGGATCCCCAAGTTTTAGATGGGGAGCTGAGGCCCAGAGAAGTTAGGTGACTGGCCCCAAGAAACACAGCCGGCTGGTGACAGAGTGAGGCATAAGACTCCCAGAGATAAGCATAAAGGATGGCCCGGCCAGGTCTCAGGAGGTGGGGAGGGATGGGGCAGGGCCAGGCACAGGGCAGCAGCCCCTTCCTGGCTTCCTGACAGCGCTATTGTTTGAAGCCGGTTCTTGGACATCCAGGAAATGGGCGACATCACTCCCAACAAAGGAGAGGAAGCTGCTTGAATGTTTCAGCTCCACCTCGTGCGCTGGCCCTGGGGCTGGAGGTGGGAGCCTGGCCAAGGCTGCCTGACCCCTCAGCTCAGCCAGGACGCCCAGCCCCCACCCTCGTGTCGGGCAGGCTCCCTCCGCTCTCTGTTAATCCAAATCCAAACCCTTCAAGCCCCGACCAGCAGACCCGCCTGCCTTAGGCGGCATCCCCAGAGCTCCACCAATGCCCCTGAGTCCTGCTGGACGGGACATCTTCCACCACACCCCCTGCGGGATAGGAGTCTGTGCCTTTAATTCTGGGTCCAGGCCTGGCTCTGCCTCACAGGGCCTCAGTTTCCCCATCGTATGGAGGCAGAACTGGTCAGGTAGGGTGTGGTTCACCTCAAAGGGCTCTTTCATCCCTGATGCTCTGGAATTCTGAGTCTAAGCATCTTTCCTGCCTGGATGAGGAGGAAGGGGTGCTGTGGGCAGCACCAGGGGCCCCAGAAAGAGGAGGAAGAAGAGTTCTAGGGAGCAGAGCTGTCACTGAGAGAGGGACGAGGCAGCCGAGTAGAGTGGACATCGAGGATGGTCTTTCTACTGGGCTCTGGAATCAGATGGGCCTGGGTTCAAATGCCAGTTCTGCTACTTCCTGGCCGTGTGACCTTGAGTAAGTCACTCCACCTCTCTGAGCCTCTGTCGCCTCACCCGTGAAATGCACGCAGTAAGACCTACTTTGCAGAGTGGTTGTGGGAATAAAACGGGGTCATGGGCGTAAAAGGGGCATGGGGCAAGCGCGTGGTGCCTTTTCCCTCACTTCAGTGACTTCTCTGGCAGGAATTGGAGTGAAATGGAGCAACAGACACTGCAGCCTCCTAATTAAGAAACTCGAGGCCCTGGTGGAGCTGGGAGGACAAAGACGCTGTTCTGTTACCTGACTTTCCTGGAGTGTGTGTGAAGCCAGGCCCCTCGGTTGGTCAGGGAGGTCTGTGCCTGGCATTTGGCAAACTCACCGGTCAGTGTTGCCCAGGGTTGCAAGGTCCCTTGAGCTCGTCTTGCTATAGAATGGAAACCACAGGCTGTATGAGTGGGACGTGCCCTTGGGGTCATCTAGTTCATCTTACAATCTAGAGCACCTGTTAAATGAGGCCCAGAGATGACAAGAGACTCCCTCTCTTCTGAGGTCACAGGGCCAGTCAGTACTGGAACCCAGGCCTCCTGCCTCAGGGTTCTGTCCACTGAGCAGGGTTCTGGGATCGGAGAGGCCTCGCTTTACTCCCCAGCAGCAGCCCAGGAGATGAGAGCCGGGCTCTTGTCAGGAAGTAGAGGTAAGGCAGGGTCACCTGTTTGTGCTGGCAGAGAAAGGATGGTCCCGGGCCCCATCCCTCCCAGAGAGCCTTTCTGCTGGGAATCCCCAGCATTCCTGACCTGCCCCATCCAGCTGAGCCTGGTGACTTTGGCCCTCCGCTCCACCACTCTGACCTCAGGCTCCTCTTCTGTGAAACAGACATTAAAAACCCTCCTCAGGGGCTGCTGTGAACCAACAGATAGGAAGCACCTTGAAAGGCGAGGGGTTGTTTTAGACCTTTAATTTTGATAACAGCATTAGTTGAGCACCTAACATGTGCCATATTATTGCCCCAAACCCCACAGAGACCCTGTAAGGGAGGCATCTCACGGATGAAGAGACAGAGGTGTAGAGAAAGGAAGGATCACATAAGGGACCAGTGGCTTATTTGAGACCAGAATTCCAGTCCCTGCTTCCAGTTCAGGGGAGCCCTTTCTCAAATCCTCTCTGTCCCGTCCTGGCAGCCCTGCCACCCTGGGGGTGGGGGAGGGGAGGACAGGAGAAGAGAGGAAGGCGGGTTAGGAGCCCCCTCCCTAGCCTCCTGTCATAGGGAACAAATCTCCAGGAAGCCCAGCGGGGGGCCAGGTCCCAGCACTGATTGCAGAAGATGGCACGAGGGCCCGTCGGTTGCCATGGCAACTTCCTGAATTGCAGGGCTTGTTCCCGCTGAGGCTTTGGGAAGTCGAGACATACCTGGGAAGCCCCTGACCCCGCTGGGCCTCTCTGAGGGGGAGGACACATGGGCATGTGGCATGTCTGCTCACATAGAATCCACACATGCACGTGAGCCATGGCAGCAGCAGGCGTGTAGCCGTAGCACACGCACGGGCCTAGGATGCCGAGACCCACGTGTGGCCGACTGCAAACCTTCCTGGCAGTGAGTGGAGCCTCTAGTGATGAGAACGAGCAGAGGAACAGAGAAATCTGGGAAGGATCTCTTGGCAGAGGGAACGACAGGGAGGCTCTAGAGAGCACGCCAGTGAGCGGCTGGGGGAGGATGAGGTTGGCAGGGCCAGGCCACGTGGGGCTTTGCATGCCTGCTAGGGAGCTTGGACCTTCACCTGGAGGTACTGGGGAGCCAGAGAGGGCTTGGCAGCCAGAAAGTAGCACGGTTGGGCCCGAGATCCCTCCAGCAGCCCATGGAGGATGAGTCAAGGGGCAAGAAGAAAGCCAGGGAGAGCAATGTGGAGGCTGATCCTCCTTACTGACTCTATTTTTTTAAATTAGCATTTATACTTTCTAACACATACCATTTACTTATTTACAATGTCTGTTCTTTACTGTCCGTCTTCCCACTAGGGTGTCAGCTCCCAAGAGCAGAGAGGTTTATCCGCTTTGTTCACTGATATATATCGAGCACCAAGAAAAGCGCCTGGTACATAGATGCTCAGTAAACACTGGCTGAATGAATGAATGAATGAATGGGGATCTGGACAGGAGGAGTGGCAGAGGGATGGAGAGAAGTATAAGAACTCAGAGAGATGTAAAAGCTAAAAGGGTTGGCTGGGTTAAGGTTGAGTTGGTCAGTTGGTAGCCGTATACCTGAGACCCCTTCTGAGTTGGTGGGTGCGGCCCATGCAAGTGCTGTTCTAGCTCAGGAATGAGACCGTGGCATGATTCCACATGGGATGCAGGATGCTGGGGCCACAGAAACCTGGAGCACCAGATGGGGAAACTGAGGTAGATCCCACATGCTATGCACTGGCCCGAGAGCCCTGGGAGACTTAGGGTCACAGTAACTGAACGTCTGGGGTCTGCCCCTGACTCCTCTGGGGCTGGGACCTGCAGCCTCTTCCAGACCACTGCTTCGCAACAGAAATACAACACAGGCCACACGTGTGGGCCACGTATGTCACTTTAAATGTTCTAATAACACGTTCCCAAAGGAAAAGGTGAAGTTGTTTCAATATTTCCACAATATTATCATTTCAACAAGTTTTCAATATAAAAAATATTCATGAGATATTTGATGTTCTTTTCTGGTATAAAGTCTTTGAAAACCGGTGTGTGTTCCACGCTGACAGCGCACCGCAGTTTGGACTAGCCACTTGTCAAGAGCTCAGTAGCCATATGTGGCCAGTGGCTACTGCCTTGGACAGCACAGCTCTGGGTCCTGGAGCCCACCCACTGGAAGTGAGGTTCTGGGTGGGGCTGAGTCTGTAGAGGCACCTCCGGGGACACCAGCTGATTGGGGCTGGGGCGGGGAGGAGGGAACCACAGAGGTCAATGCCCAGTCTTTTTCTTTTTTCTTTTTTTTTTGCGGTACGCGGGCCTCTCACTGTTGTGGCCTCTCCCGTTGCGGAGCACAGGCTCCGGACGCACAGGCTCAGCGGCCATGGCTCACGGGCCTAGCCGCTCGGCGGCATGTGAGATCTTCCCGGACCGGGGCACGAACCCGTGTCCCCTGCATCGGCAGGCAGACTCTCAACCACTGCGCCACCAGGGAAGCCCTTCCCAGCCTTTTTCTGTTGCTTTCTTTGGGTTCAGCCCTTCTCACTCACTGGCTCACGTGACAGAATTTTATTGAGCACTTACTATATGTGAGGCATTGGGCTAGGTGCCAGGGCTAGAATGAGTGAGACGGGCACGGAGTAGTAAGCTAGGAACCCTCCGAGCCCTTTCCCCTGGGCCCGTGTTGCATGGGTCACCTTGATGCAAGTCATAGATGCAAGTCAAGACCCAGGGGGGAGGAGGTGGAGGTATAGGTGGTGTCTACGGAGGGACTTCCCCAAGGAAACCCAGGCCTCTGGGCTCTACACCTCCCTGGAGATGTGCTTCCTCTCCCTCCTCCTTGATCCCTCTCCCCCAACCACCTGAGCTCTGATGCCCTGGACCTCGGAACCAGTATTTCCTGATGAACCTGCATTCAGGCCGTCTTCTTTCTGGGTCATACTTTGTCCAGCAACCTGGCCAAAGTGATAGTGACTGGTGACCACTGCTGACCTGCTGGCTCCAGAGGCTGGGCTGGGGCCAGCCTGGATGTCCCCAGCCTGAAGGTCCATCTCGTACCCAGGCAGCAGCAGGGATGGACAAGCATTGCTCTTAGTGGGTTCAAGGCTGGACTCCTCCTTTACCAGCTGGTGACCTTGGGGAAGAGACTTTGACCCTCAAGTGTCTTTGGGTTCTGCCTCCATACACGAACAGAGTAGCCTGTCCTCCAGGATGAGACCACACAATGGCCCTGAAAACACATGGTCCCAAATAATGGTCACCAGGGCTTTGAGAGGGACGGTTTTTCAAAAAAGACCAACGCGTTTGAGTTTCGCTTAGACACCCTGCCTGGGTTGCCTTCAGCAGCTGGGGGCCTGGCAGGGGTTCCACAAGTGAAAGCTCTGAAATGAGTCTGGCATGGGGACTCCGGGGATGAGTCTGGTCCAAGGGGTCTTCTCCTCTGAGCTCTCCTTCACCCTGTCGTTTACTGAGCACCAAGTGCCAGGTGGATGCCGAGGAGGTTAAATAACTCTTCTTTAGAGATGAGGAAACCGAGGCACAGGAAGGCTTGGCGCGTTGCCCGAGGTCTCCCAGCCAGGAAGCCGCAGGGCTGGACTTTAAACCTTGGCCTCCTCATTCAAAGCCACTGCCTCTGGCCACTGCCCAGCACACCGAGGTGCCCATTGGCTGTCCCCGAGAGCCGCTCACGGCAGCTGCCTCACGGAGAGCCCAGGTCCCCGCGGACTGGGGTCAGCCCTGCAGCAAGACACACAGGAGCAGGGAGGCTGCAGGGAGGGTGCGGCCGGATCCGCAGGTTGAAGACTGTTCCTCCGGGCTTCCTGACTTCGTGCCTTCCCCGCTGCCCCTTCCCCGGCCGCCTCCCTTCCTGGCCTGGCGCGGGGGTGACCAGTGGGTGGGGTGGTATCCGGGTGCCGGGTCTAGAGCTGTGAAGAGGGTGTCTACGCAGACTGATGGCCTGTCAGTTGGCTGCCGGCACATCCTCAGATTCTTTGTGTGCAGAAGAGGAGGGGGTGGGGGTGGAGTGGCGAGTGGCGGGTGGGACATCTCTGCGGCCTGCTGTCTCTTTTCCATTTCCTGTCCCGGGTCTCTGTTTCTCCATCAATGCAACGCGTCTGTCCAGCTCCGACATGCCGTTACCTATGTAAAGCTGAGCTGATTAGCGCTTTGGACCTGAAATTCTGGAGGCCTTGGGGTTCTCCCGGTGGAGGGAGCAGCAGAGGCTGAGTCTCAGAACTGCCTGAGGGAGGCATTGGGGGCTGAGCAGGTGAACCCCCAGTTCCACAGGGGCTTCCAGGAAGGCAGAAGCTGCCTTCTCCCCGGTCTGGGCACCCTGGCCCACTGTGCAGGGGAAGTGGAGCTGATGGAGGGGTGGCCAGGGAGGAGGGGACAGACAGAAGTTGTCATCTGTCCTGAAAGAAAGAGACCCCACCCTGTGCTTGGGCCACCCCCACACACTATCCTGCCAGGTCACCCGGCCCCAAAGGGCCCATCCACAGACAGACAGACAGACACACACACAAGTGTCACACAGCTCTACACACACAGCCTCCCCTCAGCCACACAGCCACACTCAGTCCCTGTCACTTAGCCATCGCTGGGCAGACACACTCAGCTCCACGGTCTCACAGGGAGCCAAGCAACCACGTACACGACCACAGCCCGTCGCACTCATGCAGGTGTATCTGCGGATGGACCTGTACACACACGCTCATACACACACACACAGACCCAACCGCACAGGCGCGAAGCCCGTACAGTCACACGCTGACTTGCAGAATCCCGCGTGCCCTGGGGCCCGCAAACCCAGGCGCGTGCAAGTTCATACAGGCACGCAGGCCCCGTTGTGGGTGAGCCCAGGGCGGTGGCCAGCTCTTTGGAGAAGCGCTTTGAATCCTCAGAGACACACTGTCACAGGAGCCCACTCTGGGTGGGGCCTGGGGCGATAAGGAGCCTTCTGTGGGCCCCTGATCCCCTCTTTAAAAAAAGGAGCTCAGCGGCCCCTCCCTCGGCACTCCCCAGCACCTCCAGCCTCAGCATCCAAAGCACTAGGCATCCTTTCTCTCAACTGACGCCCCATCTTGTTGTGCGGGGTACAGTTAGCGCCTCCTCAGGGGAGCAAGCAGAGGCTGGGAGGACAGGATTCGAACCCGGGGCGATGGGCTCCCCAAACCCATGCTCTCCCTCACCGCCCACTCCCCAATCTGCCGGGCCGGGGACTCCGCAGTGGGCTCCGTGCCCTCCAACTCCAGCACCCTAGGGCCTCCGGGCACAAAGCCACGTGGTGCCGCTCGAGGGGGCGCGCGTGGGAGTGCGTGCGGGGGCCCGCGCCTCCGGCCAAGATGTTCCCTCTCCGCGTGATTGACAGGCTCGAGTGCCGAGAAACAAAATTGTTTATGCGCTAATGAATAAGGCCCTGATTGCAAGATCCTGTTTGGAAAATTATAGTGCGGCGGCGGCGGCGGCGGCCACGGCGGCCCAATTACAGCCCGCGCTGCATATTCATTTCGTGTCTCCTTTGCATCGAGATGAACGGGCGGCCCCGCGCCCTGCAAAGGCGGCGCCAAATTTAGTCCCAGGTTCCGCACTCCTCTGCGCCATTGTCTGCCCCGACCACCTGCCTCCTGCCGGCCTGATTGCCGGCCACGCGCGCCCGCCCCGGAGGCACGAGGAGGGAGGCCCAGAAAGTTCGCCCTGCCCCCTCCTCCTTGCACCCCTCTCTCTGTCCTCTCCCTGCCTTCCTCTGTCTCCCCGTCTCTCAGTCTCTCCTCTTCTCTCTACCCATCTCTATTTCTCTCTCCCTGAGTCTCTGCCTCTCTTCTCTCTTCCTTCGCCGTGCGCCCGACACACTTTCTTGGACTCTGTCTAAGCCTCTAACTCCGTGTGCGCGAATCCCATGGACTTTTTTCAGCCCTGTCACTCTTCCCCCTTCAGCTGCAGAAATTCCCAGGGTTCCTGGGTCCTTGGGAACAATGGGGGCAGTTAGGGGGACCTGTCTGCTCTGTGGAGGCCCTGGAGGTATGAAGTGGAGCCCACTCGGCCTTGGCTTTGAGGATGGGCTGGCTTGGTCAGTCTCCAAAACCGGCCTGCTTGGGAGGAAGGTTCGTCTCTGTGCTGCGTGCTTCCCCCAGAGTATCACCTGCACACGATCTGCAGTCCAGGCACCTAGCCCAGCCAGGCTCTGCTGTCACACCTCAGTGCCTTTGCACATGCTGTTCTCTTGCTGACACACTGTCTTGTCCTCCAAGACCCATCCCAAGTATGGTCCTAAGAAGTCTTCCTTCTCCCCGCCACCCTAGGCAACGGGACAGCTTCCTCCCCTGGGTACCCTCGTTTCCAGGCATGTCCCTCTGTTATGGCAGTGGGCAGGGGTACTCATATGTCATTCTCCAGGTGCCTGACTTGTGAGTCCTGGGGACCGGGGCTGGGTCTTCCTGGTACCCTAGTGCCCAGTTCAGGGCCGACCAAACTAACATACCTCCTCTGTAATATGGACATATAGTCACTCATCCTTGTAGGGTGTTAGCGGGCAGGAGTGGATGTGAGGCTAGGAGGGAGGGCCTGGGGAGCTCTGGGCCCACATGGGCCCCACAGGCCAGGATCCGCTGTGTCTCAAAGCCCTGGGCCTCAAGCCAGCAACAGGCACGTTTACCCTTCTCACTGACTAGGGTCATTGCCCTTGTTGACAAGTGCCTGAGGCCCAGGTGTGGCCAGTGAGTCTCATGATGATGGTGATGGTGGCGGGGGCTTTTCAGAGGGTGAGGACTGCACAGGGTGAGGCTGTGCTCCTTGCTGTCCTTTCCTGGGCCCCCTGCAGTGACAAACACGCTCTTTTCTGGGGTGGGAATTGGGGGACCCAGATGTGAGCAAAAATGGACAACCGCATACAAACTGGCCTGGACAAACAACCCCCTCAGAGACACACAAAGTAACACACTCACTCTCTCTCACACACACACACACACACACACACACACACACACACACCACACGCGCACACACACTCCCTGAAAAACCCACACCATCTGACACACGGAGATAGGCTGGTCCCAGGGGCCGTGTATGGGGTAGCACCGCCCTCTGGTGGCCATTCTGATAATCTCTCTGTCAGGCCCAGATCGGCTTCCTAGAGCCACAGCTGAGCCATAATCGGGGGCACCCAGACCCAAGGTACTGGGACTCCCAGGGAGGAAAAAGCACTTAAGTGTCCCTGAGGATGAGGGTTTTTTCAGTTCTGGTTCCCCACCCCTATCCAGGAGCGGAACTTGCTAACATAGGGCCTGTCCAGTGATGGCGAGAGGGAGCGAGTTCCCCATTGTGGGAGGTATACAAGCTGAGCTGGAGCCACCTGCAGATTGGTGGCCTTACGGTGGCCCTAGTGGCAGAGTGGACAACTTTGGAAGTCATCACCAGCTTGGGATGACATGTCCAGCCTTCTCCCACCCTCACCCAGTCTGAACACCCTCCCATTCAGTTATTCAGTAGCCATTAAACTTTGAGAACTTCTCAGCACCCGGAGCAGCAATGTGAGATCACGGGTGGTGGGACATGAAGTCACAGGGCTACCTCTTGGGGACCTTCAAGGCCAGTCTTAGGAGCATGGACTTTATTTGGGGGGTATCAGGGATCTGGGGACAGGCTCAGACAAGGAAGCGACACGATCAGATGGGCATGTGAGAGCCAGCTAACGAGAAGAGGCTGGGGGTGGGAGAGCCAGCTGGGAGGTGCAGCGGTGGCCTGGGCCAGGGCAGGGGCGGCAGTGGGGTGGTGAGAAGGATGCAATTCCAGAGCTGTTAAGGAGACTGAATCAAATGGGTTTTGGTGAGGGATTGGCCATGGTGGGAGAGAGCCGGAGGAGGTGAGCGTGATGGTGGAGTCACCTTGGTGGTTATCAGTGCTGGGCGGTGGGTTAGGGGAGAGGTGATGAGAACGATTGGGATCTGGGGAGCCCGAGAGCCCAGGTGACATTTGGGGAAGATATCCAGGAGGCAGTTGGAATCAGGTCTGGTGACATCCTAGGAATTGGAAGGTTATTGACAGCTGGTATAAAGTAACAAATAGATGAGGTCACCCAGACGGGGCCATCACCCTACCTCCGTTCGTTAGTCAAAAAGAAGGATGGTAAATTGTACAACATAACACTTACATGTATTATAAAATTGTCATCATCACCAGATGGATGGGTTCATAGAAACAGACATTTTCCTCCTGGTCTTCCTTTTATGGCGCTGCTGGTCTGACGGCACCCTGAGGCCATCTGCCTACCTGCCTGCCTGCTAAGTGATCCAGCTCCAAGTCCAGGCAAGAGCTGGGAGGTCGGAGGCTCAGGGAACATCAGGGACAGAGGGGAGCAAGAGGCCCACAAGATCTGAGAGGGAAGAGTCTGGGAGGTGGGGGAAAAAGCAGGAGGGTCTCTCTTCATCAGGGCAAAGGAGAGAGAATTCAAGAGAGTGTGATCAGAGAAGGCAAGGGGGTGAGGACTGAGGACGTGCCCCGGACATGGCAGCAGGGCCGTCACGTGGGCACAGGTGCAACGTTCACTCAGCAACAAAGAGCTGGTCGCCCCTCCAGGGGTCCCTGCCCAAGGGAGCCAGCCTGGGATGGGGAAACTCGAGGGCCCTTTCACCTTGAAGCTCCTCCACACTGAGAAGTAGGGCGTGGATGGTACCTCAGGGCAGGGGTTGAGGGGAGCTGGCCTGGGAGGGAGAAAAGTAGACCAATACATCTATGGACCCGTTGCAGGGGGTAGCTGAGTGGCTGAACGCCTGGCGGCAGTCCCTCCTATGACCACGAGGGGGCAGCATGAGAACAGGTCATGCCTTGGCCCAGCATTCTGCGTCTAAGGACAGCATTTCCAGATCCTGCGGGGTGATCTTGGGCTCCCTGGGTCTCAGTTTCTTTCCCTGCAAAGTGGGGCGGTTGGGCATTACCAGAATGTGAGCGGGACACAGAGTGCTGGCCTGACCGAGCCACGAGAGTGTGTGCAAGGTCGGCATAGCAAAGACCCACGAGCGTGGGCCTCCCTGCAGGCCACTGTCTTGGTGCCTAGCTGAGCCTCAAGGAACTGCATCTCAGGGGCCGCGGCCAGTCAGGCCTGAGCCAGCGGGATGGCACGCACCCACCCAGCTCATGTGCCCACTAGCCACTCTCACCCAAACCTCAGCCTTCTGCATCTGCTGCTGCTGGAACCAGACCTGCAGGGCTGGGGCCACGGCGGGAGCCCCAAAGAGAGGAGAGAGGCAGGTGCTGGGGTAGGCTCAGGTAGGAGGGGTGTGAGCTAGAGACTATTCAGACCAGAAGTACATCCTTATCCCTATTCTGATACATCACCCGCCCGTGCGCAGCCTCCTACCTGTCCCTGCACACCTGCGGGGGCAGCCTTGAGTACCTTGAGGGAGCTGAAGCCAACAGTTTATCTGGGCCCTCCAGGATCTGGGGTCCCTGGAGTCTGGTGGCAACGCTGGCCTTGCTGGTGATGGTGGTGCTGGAGTTGTGTCTTTGGGCATCTGTTCCATCCATGGTGGGTCACTGTCTGGTCCTCCAGGCGCGGTGGGTGCCGGTCCTCACTGCTGTGCCGTGGGCTCCGCACACACAGAACAGACCATGTGTACCGACGTGGGGGCAGGGAGGCATGAGCACAGCCCCTCAGGTGGAAGCAAGTGTAAATCGCTTGGCCACACGCGTGCGTGTGCAGACACGCACACAGGCCTAGATCAGTGAACATGAAAGTGTGGACATTGGTCGGTCTGTAAAGGCCTGGGGGAGGGAGCTTCACCTTTTTCTTGGGCTGGAAGACATGGCGATGGAGGATGTCTTGGACGCCATCTTGGGTGATGTAGACAAATGCCTTCAGGTCCAGAGAGTCATGGCACACGTAGAAGATTCTGGAGGAGGCGGAGGAGGTACAAAGCTTGACCTACACCTAGCAGCCACCAGGCCTGGTGGGAGCTGGGCCTGAGCTGGTCAGGTACCCAGGGGCTGAGGGTGAGCTGGGGCCTCCTGACCTGTGGATGGGGTCATGCAGCATTAGGGCTGAGCCCTCATCCCTCGGCAACTCTGGCCTCTGCAGAGAGATGGGGGATATGAGAAGGGCCAGGCCATGCCCTGGGGTAAGGTTGTGAGGTCCCAGGCTCCCATACAGGAAATGAACAGCCCCAGCCCCAGTGCAGTGAGGGCAGGAGGCATTAGGGGGTGCCTGAGTTCACCATGGAGTGGGGCCTCCTCGGGGCACTAGGGCAGCTGTGACCTGCAGGGAAGCCATCCAGTCCTGCCCTAAACATAGTCCTTGACCAGAGCCAGCCCTGGCCTTGGCCTTGGCCCCCAGAGGTACAAGGAGTCCAGCCAGATCCTGGCCACAGAGAGTTCTAGGAGGGAAGAAACCCAGGCAAAAGACCAGAAGCTTCCCCAGTTCCAAGAAGGGGGCCAAGCTAGCTGTGGCCAGCGTGCTTGGAATGTCCCTTCTCTGGGAACCCACTTTGGGGTGGCGCTTTGCAGCCATTTCTCATTTGATCCCATCAAACCTCAGGTGAGTACTGGCACTCCCATTTGGGAATTTTAAAAATTGAGATAGAATTCGCCTACCATAAAACTCACCATTTTAAAGTACACAGTTCAGTGCTTTTTAGTGTATCCACAGAGTTGTGCAACCATCACTGTCTAGTTTCAGAACATTTTCATCACCCCGTGAGAAACCCTCTGTCCATAACAGTCACTCCCCTTCCCCCAGCCCTTGGCAGTCACTCATCTAACTGTCTTCTGTGGATTTGCCTTTCCAGGACATTTCACTCCAAGGGCACCATATGACGTGTGGCCTTCTGTGTCTGGCTTCTTTCAGTTTTCAAGGTTCTGTGCTTCTGTTTATAAAAGAGGAAACTGTGGCCCAGACAGACAGAGTGACCACCCAAAGTCTCTTGGCAACCAGGAGTCAGGCCCCTATACAGTGTTGCCCTTTTAAGGGCCTCAGCCTGGGGTTTGTGGTGCCAGGAGCTGTGGATAACGGAAGAGCCCATACCCCATCTAAAGGGCGGCATAACTCAGCTGTGACTGTTTCTGCTACCGTGTGTGAGGGAGAATATGGGGTCAGCATTGCCTGACACTAACATTAGCAAACAATGATAAAAACAGTAATAGCTAACATTTTGAATGCTTCTTTTGTGTCTATGGCTGTTCTTTTATTTATTTATTTATTTATTTTTCACTGCGTTGGGTCTTCGTTGCTGCGCGTGGGCTTTCTCTAGTTGCGGCGAGCGGGGGCTACTCTGTTGTGGTGCACGGGCTTCTCATTGCGGTGGCTTCTCTTTGCTGTGGAGCACGGGCTCTAGACGCACGGGCTTCAGTACGTGTGGCACGTGGGCTCAGTAGTTGTGGCTCAAAGGCTCTAGAGCGCAGGCTCAGTAGTTGTGATGCACGGGCGTCACACGGGCGTGGGATCTTCCTGGACCAGGGCTCGAACCCGTGTCCCCTGCATTGGTAGGCGGATTCTTAACCACTGCGCTGCCAGGGAAGTCCTGCTGTTCTTTTTTTTTTTTTTTTTTTGCCACACCACATGGCTTGTGGGATCTTAGTTCCCCCACCAGGGCTCTAACTTGGGCCCCAGCAGTGAAAGCACCAAGTCTTAGGAACCAGGGAATTCCTAGGGTGGTTCTAAAGAAGTGATTTGTAAGCATTTTCCCATGTAGTCTTCATGACAATCCTGAGGCAAGCACTATTATTATCCCCATTATAAAGATGAAGAAACCACAGCACAGAGAGGTTAAGTAATTCAGCCAAGGACACACGGCAAGTTAGTGGCAGAGCTGAGATTGGATTCCACATAGTCTGACTTCACAGATCCTGCTCTTATCACCTGTACAGGTGAACTATCTCTTACAAATTTTCAGAGGAAAGCAGTAAATACAGATTTTAATGTGAAATCTCAACACTTTTAATGTTTCTAAATGTCGCTAACTAGTCACAGCTGTTTTTCAATACTGTACAGACTGGAAAGTTTGGTTTAACACAAAGGGAGGGGTGGACACACACCTTTGGCTACTTCCCCAACAGCAGTGCCACCCTGCCCACCTCCTTCCTCCCGACAGTTCTGGCCGAGGCAGGGAGAGCCTGTCACCGGGCATCCTGGGTCCAGCCAACGGCCACGCTACGGCGGGCCACCCTGCACCTGGCAGCGTGACTCCAGGCCAGGCCCTGCCCCTCTCTGAGTCCCCATTTCCCCTCTGCAACCTGGAGAGAGAATGTTCTGTCTCACAGGCTGAAGTGTGATAACTCGGCATAGAGTAGCGACTCAGTAACTGTTAGCTGCCTCATAACCAGCTGGAGATACTGCAGGCCAGCG
This sequence comes from Lagenorhynchus albirostris, assembly GCF_949774975.1. Taxonomy (NCBI): domain Eukaryota; kingdom Metazoa; phylum Chordata; class Mammalia; order Artiodactyla; family Delphinidae; genus Lagenorhynchus; species Lagenorhynchus albirostris. Next base: position 12,790,229 of record NC_083101.1, read on the forward strand.
TTTGGGCTGGAGAGGCTCATCAGGGACAATGATAGCGTTAACTGAGCACTGAGACAATTCCAGACACGGTGCAAAGCACTTTCCACGCATTGCCTCATTCAACCTTAAATCGCCCTGCTGGTTACAAGCCTAGGGTGTTTTGTTTTATTGTTTTTTTTTTAATCGGAGTATAATTGCTTTACAATGTTGTGTTAGTGTCTGCTGTACAATGAAGTGAATCGGCTGTACGTATACATATATCCCCTCCCTCAAGCCTAGGGTTTTAAGCCAAGCAGACGTCCTTGAATCTGCCACTTCGTAGCTGTAGGACCTTGGGGCGTTACTCAACTTCTGAATGTCTATTTCCTTCCCTGTAAGATGGGGAGAATAACACCCACCCTTAAGGCTGCAGTGAGGATTCAATTAATTAAAACCTAAAACACATAGTAACTTGGAACATATTCAGCGAGCACTTACTGCAAGTTAACTTTTCTCCTGATCACTATTCATTCCCATTTTTCCGATGGGGAAACTGAGGACAAAGAAAACTAAGGGACTTGTCTAGGGCAGTGGTTCTCAACCGGGGGTCCTTTTACCCTTGAGGGACATTTGTCAATATTTGGAGACATTTGTGGTTGTCACGTCTCAGAGGGTGCTACAGGGATGCTGCTAAATGCCGTCCCCGCGACACAGAATTACCCCCCACCCCCCCGCGAAGGTCAAGAGCGCTGAGGTTGAGAAGCCTTAGCCTGACTAACTCCACTAAGAAGTGACACAATCAGGGTCTGAGCCCAAGCCGGCTGGGGAGGGGGTGGTGCAAGGTAGCCATGACTACCGCGCTCTGCTGCCCCTCAGGGTGTCCCATCTGTGAGTCCTGAGCAACAAGTTGGCTCCAAAAGAAGAAGGTCACGCAGCCCAGTGTCAGGAGCAGAGGCAGGACTGGGTCCCAGGTTTGAGGCCTCCCAGCCCCAGCCTTCCCCCAACAGCCCCTGCCCCTTGCACCAGGAAGCAAGGCTCACGTGATACATGGGCGGACCCCACTCTCAGCAAACCCCAGCCACTCCAACCTGCACCTCCAACCTGATCATTTGAAGGGCGATGCTTTGCACAACAAGAGTGGTATCTTGCCTGCAGACCCACCCGTACAAGGCCTCTGTAGGGCCTCTGGGGGTGGCTCTGAAGAGGCTGGGATTGCTGCTGGCCGAATAGCAGCCCTGGAGTCCCTGGCTGGGCAGCTGCCAGGGAGAAGATGACTTCGCTCCTCAGGGAGTCTGGGCGAGATGCCCCAGGGAACTGGCACGAAACCTCCATCCTGGGCTGGCTGGCAGGGGGTGGGGGGCTGCAGACAGACCCCTGCAGGATCTGGTGGGCTCATCTGCCTGGCACTGAGCCTCTCTGTGCAGCCCCAGAAACGAGGAGCTCCCGGGAGACAGACCAGGAAACAAGGCAGAGAGACTAGGGTCATGCAGAAGGATGGCCAGGCTTTGCGGAGCACAGAGCCGAGGATGACCCATGTTTTGCTGAGGAGAGGCCACTGGAGCTGGGCTTTGAGGGACAAGAAGTGGCCCGGAAGCAGGAAAGCCAATTGGAAGAGAGAAAAGGCCAAGGCGAGAGTCAGGAGAGGGGAGAGCCGGTCTGGGGACTGTTGGGAGCCCTTCGGAGGACAGGCAGCTGGGGAGGCCAGAGCCGCAGAAGGCCCTCGGTTCCAGGGAGCAAGTGTGGGCTTATCTGAAGGGAGGCGGGGGACCCAGGGCAAGGGTGGGAAGAGGGGAACTGAGTTCAAGTTCATAGGACTTCATAACCCAACTGCACTACTAGGAGTTCACGGGGTATCAGGTACATGGTAGCCACGCAGGAAACGGTCTTATCCAGGAGGGCGTGGCCTCTGTTCTTCCCCAGGCCAGGCCTCCACAGCGGAGGGGTAGGGGTGGGTGTCCACCCTCTACCCAACACCAGAGACGCCACCAGGGCCAGGACTACGGGAGCGGAACATTTCGGAGAAAGTAGTGATTTTTCAATCCTTTAACTCAGGCAGTCTCTGTTTTTGGTGGAACAGGTGACAAAAAATGAAAGAGGAAGAATGAGAGAGAAACAGAGTCTGAGGCAGAAAAACGACAGATACACAGAGAGAGACACAGAGCAAGAGAGAGATAAGTAGATAGGACCATTGCAAAACATGCAGAGACAGAGAGAGACATACGCATGGATGCAGAGGGATGTGGGAGGGGGCAGGGCACGGGGACACAGCAAAAGAGGGGGCAGGGAGATGGAAACGGGGATGGAAAGGGAACCCCAGCAGAGAGAGGCAGAGGAGAATTGCCTGCTGTTGCATCACTACCCCAGCTGAGATGTGAACCGCGCCCAGGATGCGCAGGTCAAGACCGTGCCAGGGCCTTTGCCTGTGAGTGTGTTGCGGGCGGTGGAGGCTGCCCTCTCCTCTCTGTAGAGCTGAGCCAGCTCCTCCCTCTTTATACATCTCTTCCCCATCAGGGCTCTCTGTGCTCCAGGATGGCCCCGCTGAGATTTGAAGATGGAGATAGCCATTGAGTTCCCCAAATCTCCCCCATCGTGCATTTACTGAGCACCTACTGTTTGCCGGCCACTGTCCCAGCATCGCCTCCCCAAGCCCTCTGAACCACTTTACCAGGAACCTGAGGCTCAGAGAGGTTAGGCTGCTGGCTCAAGGTCACACAGGAAGTATGCCCTGAGATAAAATTCAGATCTACCTGTGATGATCCAAGGATTTTTTCCCACTGCCCCCTTCATCCTCCAACTCCGTGGTTTTAAAACGCCTGTGCCTCAGAATGTGCTTCAGTTTGTCTCAGTATTTTTAGAAATTTTCTTCCTCCCCCTTCTCCCAGGTTTGGTTGGAAAAGGAAGGGAGCATGGAGGGGGCAGAGGTGGGTTCAGAGGGGGTCTCCTCTGCCTCCCAAGTTTCATCTGGATCCTTCCGTGGAAGCCTGGCAGTTCCCCAGGCACCCCTCCCTCCCTCCCCGTAGTCCCCTGGCCTCTTAAGAAGCTGGAGGAACAATTGCTAATCAGCTCCCGAGAGAGCCTGGGGGATAAACGGAGGAGTGCCTGGATTGCTGGCAGCTGGCCGCCTCCCCGCACGGCAGCCCTGGCGCTGGCGCCTCGCTCCCCTTCTCAATTCCAGCTTTGCCTCCTTCTGACTGGTTTTCTCAGGTCTCTTCAGGGTTCTTCCTTGACATGATGAAGCCACAGGGATTGACAGATGTCCCCTGCCTGACATACCCCCTTCCTTCACTCACCTCCTCCCCGGTGAGGCCCTCATAATGCTCATTACGTTTTCATCTCTGAGCCTTTGCACACTCTCCTCCTTCTGCATGGACAGCCCTCCTCTGGCTGGCAAACTCCTACCCACCTTCTAAGATCCAGCTTACACGTCACCTCCTCTAGGAAGCCCTCCTGGGCCTTTCCCGCTCCTCCGAGACAAACTCCCTCCTCTGGGCTCCCATAGCAGCCCACACTGCAATATTCATGGCACAGTCCTTCTCTCCAGTGCCCAAGGCAGGACCTGGCCATGTGGGCAGTCGGTACGGCAGCGTGATGTGTGGGAAGAGCACTGGAAGTGGAGTCCAGTGGGTCTAGTCATGGCTCTGACTCGTAATGGGGCAAATACTAACTTGAGCTGTTTCTCTGACCTGCCTTTTTTTTTTTTATTTGCGGTACGTGGGCGTCTCACTGTTGTGGCCTCTCCCATTGCGGAGCACAGGCTCCGGACACGCAGGCTCAGCGGCCATGGCTCACGGGCCCAGCCGCTCCGCGGCATGTGGGATCTTCCCAGACCGGGGCACAAACCTGCATCCCCTGCGTCGGCAGGCGGACTCTCAACCACTGCGCCACCGGGAAGCCCTGAGCTGCCTGTATACCTCCCAGTCCTCCTCCTCCAGGTCTCAGCTTCTCTGTTGCTTCCTTGTTCAGACTCCTCTGACCCCTCCCCTCATCTACCCTCCTCATCCCACTAGGAGTGACTCATCCGTTGTCCCTGGGCTCCTCTAGGGCAGTGGCCCTGACTGCGTGGGCACCAGTGCCTCCCCATACGTGGTGCACGATGCATTCATGCATTCATCATGGAATGAATGAATGAATGGATGAGTGACTAGAACCTCAGGCTTCTCATCTGTAAACTGGGGATAGTAGTGATTCTGCCCTCCCATTGGCTAAAATCAAAGTTTGCTTTTCACCAGCTCTCAGTACTCACCTCTCCTGTGACTGTAAGTGTTGACTGAAGGGAACCCAGTTCCCCCGAGGTTGTTCTAACGGGATTCCTGCAGGCCCAATACCTGGAGGCTGTCTTGGAGGAGCAGCCTGAGTGCTGGTGGGGCGGGGCTGGGGATGCAGAGGGGCCAGAAGATTGGTAGAGTCAGGCTGGAGGTATAGGCCCAAGAGCCAGACTGGCAGCTCTCCCCTTCACAGCTCCAAACTCCAGACGGAGCCCCAAGTCATAGCTGCCGATGGAGAAAGAGAAGGGTGGACGAGGGCCACGCGAGATCAGCAGAAAGGTTGGACTGTGGCCTGTACACGCTGGTAGAGCAGCTAGTGCCCCCCCTCACCCAGGGCATCACAGTGCGGCCCCTCTGTCTCCCGTGTTCTCTCTCCCCCACTAGCCTGTGAGCTCCAGAGCACGGGGTGGGGGGTGGGGCCCAGAGAGTCTGCTTGGCTTGCGACCCCGGCTTCAAGCCCAGCATGCAGTAGGGAGTCAGCACAGCTTACTGAATGAAAGCACGGAAACAAAAGCTGAGAATGACGGACACCTGGAAAGCTGAGTGCCGGTGATGGGCCAGCATCCTTGGGTGGGACGGACGGGTCGGGTGGTGGAGACTGAGCCCTGCTCCTACGTGGGCCCCGGGGTGGCCCCTGGCCCAGGGCTGCTGCCGCCAAGAGGAACTGCATCCTCCCTGCCAAATCTGACCTGGCCCTGACAACACGAGTAGCACATGAAGTGGGAGTCAGGAACCAGGAGTATCCCCGACGGTCAGTATAATACAAATATTAATATGCCACTAAGTCACATGTGCAGGACGCTTTGTGTTTTATTGACATTTCCTCATTTGGTAAGAACTAGTCAAGGTAGGCACGGTTGTTCCCACTTAACAGATGAAGGAACTGAGGCTCTGGGGATAACAGCTGTGATGGTGTAGCCCAGGCCTGTGGTGGCACAGACTTGGCCCCAATCCTCTTGCCAGGCCTGGGGCTTCCCTTCTCCCTGCTTCTGTGGCAGCTGTGGCCCGGGGCTCAGTCTGGGGTATCGGGTTTTTCTGGGTGGGGCTCTTTCTGCTGAGTTATTCCTGTGGACTCCAGCCAGAGGAGGGCTTGGGGCGGGCCAGGTGGCAGGAGTGGTGGCAGATGTGGCCAGTGGCATCAGACCAACTGAATTTGAACTCAGGCTCCGCTGCTAACTGCGTGAGCCCGGGCAGGTTGTGCAACCCAGGCCGGCTGCAGGCCCCCCATCTGTCTGCTGGGGATGAGAACGGGGTCTCTGCCCTTTGCCCAGGCAGCTCCCTCCTCCAGGAACACCCTTCCCACCTTGCCCACCTGGGTGTGAGCTTAGATGCCAGTCCTGCGGGCAGCTTTTCCTGGCCGTCATTTCAGACTGACCCCTCCCTCCCTCCCCGGTGTCCTGGAAATCCGTACTTCCTGTCCTCAGCTCTGTGGGGTTTGCAGTATACCAGGCACCGCGCTGGGCTCGGAGGGTGTGACACAGGGCCCTGTTCCCAGGAGCCTGCTCACACACCTCGGGGAGAGGCTGACATTAAAATGCAAGGTCAAGGGCTTCCCTGGTGATGCAGTTGGGAGTCCGCCTGCCAATGCAGGGGATAGGGGTTCGAGCCCTGTTCCGGGAGGATCTCACATGCCACCGAGCGGCTGGGCCTGTCCGCCACGGCTACTAAGCCTGCGCTCTAGAGCCCGCGAGCCGCAGCTGCTGAGCCTGCGCGCCGCAACTGCTGGGGCCTGTGCGCCTGGAGCCCACGATCCGTGACAGGAGAGGCCACCGCGGTGAGAGGCCTACGCGCCTCGGCGAAGAGCGACCCCCCGCGCGCAGCGGCGGAGACCCAGTGCAGCCAAAACTAAATAAATAAAATGCGTAAGTTTAAAAAAAGGGGGGAGGGGCTTCCCTGGTGGCGCAGTGGTTGAGAGTCCACCTGCCGATGCGGGGGACACAGGTTCGTGCCCCGGTTGGGAAGATCCCACATGCCGCAGAGCGGCTGGGCCCGTGAGCCATGGCCACTGAGCCTGCGCGTCCGGAGCCTGTGCTCTGCAACGGGAGAGGCCACAACAGTGAGAGGCCCACGTACCGCAAAAAAAAAATAAATAAATAAATAAAAAAAATAAAAAAAAATAAAAAAAGGGGGGAGGAAAAAACTGCAATGTCAAGTGTGACTAGGACGACGAGAGGGCCAGGGTGGGAGCCACTCTGGTGCTCAGGGGCGGCTGCCCCGAGGAGGGGGCTTCTGTGAAGAGGCCTGGAGACAAGTGGATTTGGCCTGAGGAGGAAACTAGGTGTGTCAAGCCCTTGAGGTGAGAGAAAGAGCTCGGCACGTGGGAGGGGCTGCGGCCTTCACGGGGGCTGGAGCAGAGTGAGGACTGAGGACAACGAGGCGGGGGGTGGGGCCAGATGGCCCAGGGCGCGTGGCCACCCTGAGGTGCTCCTGCGGACGCGGGGGTGGCCACGTGAGCTCGGGGTCCTCAACAGTCCTTGCTCAGAAGCCACCTGAGGACTGGAAGCAGGCGGCAGCCCCAGGGCAGGGGCAGCCCCAGGGCAGGGGCAGCTGGGCGTGGACGTGGGTCTGGGGTGCAGCCTTGCCAGCCACCGAGGCCACCACCATCCAGGTCTGATGGGTCCTGGATGAGACCCCCAGACCTGGCCATCGAGGGCCTCAGCTCAGAGGAAGCCCAGTTCACGCCCTGATCTTGGGAGGGAGGGGCAGTGTTGGCCAGGGTTCTTCTGAAAATGAACCTGAAGCCCGGGATAGCAGGTGGGGCAGAGCTGGTGGGATAGCAGGTGGGGCAGAGCTGGTGGGATAGCAGGTGGGGCAGAGCTGGTGGGATAGCAGGTGGGGCAGAGCTGGCATCTGCAGAGCAGGCTGCAGGGAGATGGCACTAGGCGGAGCCTGGAACGGCTGCCCCGGCCCTGCCCACTCTTTATTTTTGGAGGGTGAGGTGGGTAAGGTCCCTGCTGCCGTGTCACACGGGCCTGCACGGAGGTCCCAGCTGCTCCCGTGACTGGCTCTGAGACACTTGTCAAGTAAGTAGCTTAGCTTTCCTATGGGCAAAACGGGGATGGTCTCAGTGCCCACCTCCCAGGGCTCGAGGGAAGATTCAGTGACGTAGAGCAAGTCAGTCACGTAGTTCGCGCAGCACCTGGCATGTGAGAGGTGCTCACAAACGTCACCTGTCGCTGTGACTCAGACACGGGTCTGCTCTCAGGAGCTCACAGCCTCTCCAGGGGAGTCTGCCCCGCCAGGAATGAGGCTGAGATCAGGGCAGAAGAGGAGATGAGGGTGCACCCTTCTGACTTAGTGGATGCAGACAAAGAGGACGTGCAGGCAGGGTGGGCTTTCTGGAGGTGGCAGACTTGAAGCTCAGCCTTGAAGGACTGATGGGATTTCCACAGGCAGACACTGCTGGACGCATCCCATGAGACCTGAACTGTGATCTCTGGGGGCCGGTGTGGGCGAGAGGATTTGTTTGAGCCCCCAGCCAAGCCCCTCTCCCCTCTGCCCCTCCCGAGCCAACCCCTCCCCAACAGGAGGAAGAGAGAAGGCTTACCAGGCACAGGGGGCCGCGCGGGGCGGTGCTTGGGGGGCACAGTGCGCCGTGTCCGTGGACATCAAGACAGGGGCGGGTGGTGCAGAGCTGACTGGGAGGCGCCCCAGGTCGCCCCTGTCTGTAGGAGTTGGTGGGGAGGGGCTTCTCCCCTCTGCCCTCAGCCTTCCCCCAGCCCTGGCCCCCCCTCCCCTCCCTCCTGGCTCTTTCAGATCCTCCCTGGCCTGGAGCTGAAGAGGGCTCCGGCAAGTCTCTATTCTTGGGCCTTAACTCTGCTTCTGGGGTCTCACAATCTAATAACAGTGAGTGAAAGCACATAGGTTACTCACTCAGTGAATGGTTATCTTGGTTGTGGCCTCTTGGTAAGAATGCTACCTGGATTATCTGGGTTAATCCTCAACAATTTTCTCAGTCCCATTTTACAGGCAGAAAACTGAGGCTAGAAGATGCGTCTGTCCCCCGCCCCTCGGCGTCCCTTTGGAGGCCGGCAGCCAGTGTTGAAGTCCCCCCACCTCCTCCAGACTCCTCAGCCACACCTGCCTTCCCCTCTCCTCCCATCCCGTCTCCCACGGGCTTTCCCAGCCCACCAGCGCACACCCCCGCGGCCCCTGGGGTCCCCTCTCTCACCCCCACCACCAAAGGGCTCCACTGGGGGAAGAAACACAGACCAGGAAAAGTTGAAGGCAGGGACAATACTTGGCGACCCCGACGTGCAGGCCTAACGTTGTCGTGACGTAAGTGGAGATTTAGTCTGGGAGACTTCTCGGCTGGCCCTCGTGACAACCCACACTTAACCCGTCCCAGACCGACTCGCTGTCGTCCCCCAAGCCCGATTCCGTTTCTGGCCCATCTTAGTGAATGACGCCTCCATCCCTGAGTCGGGCAGCCTGGGGACAGCCTGGGAATCACCCCAATTTGCTTTCTCACTCGCCTCCCCAGTTTCCTTACAGATATCTCTAGGTCCGCCCCCTTCTCTCTGTCCCCACGGTTCCAAACTATGCCAACACTCGGAACAGTGCCTGGTATGTAGTAGGTGTTCAGTGAAAATTCCCTGAATGAATGAACAGGTTGGGGTCTTGCCAGCTGCCCGCAGACTCTCTCCCTCGAATCCATTCTCCACTCAGCAGCCAAAGTGACGCGTGGGCCACGTCAGCCCAACCCCATCCTGCTCTGGTTCCAAACCCTCAGTGTCCTCCACCCGCCACTGAGTGCAGGATGGTGTTCACTCCCGCCTCCTGGCTCACAAGACCCTGAACAGCTGGCCACGTCCACCTCCCCAGTGCCCTCTCCCCACACTGTGCTGTATATGGAGATGTTCCAGCCGTCACATGGTGTGCGTAGGCAGCCGACAGCGCCAGGCTGTTCCATGCTTTTATCCTTGCACATGCCGAGCCCTCTGGCCGGAAGTCGTCCCAGACTCCACCCTATCTGCCTGGTGAACTACCTGCTTCAGAAGCCGGACCCAGCAATCCCACTACTGGACACATACCCTGAGAAAACCATAATTCAAACAGAGTCATGTACCACAATGTTCATTGCAGCTCTATTTACAATAGCCAGGACATGGAGGCAACCTAAGTGTCCATCGACAGATGAATGGATAAAGATGTGGCACATATATACAATGGAATATTACTCAGCCATAAAAGGAAACGAAATTGAGTTATTTGTAGTGAGGTGGATGGACCTAGAGTCTGTCACACAGAGTGAAGTAAGTCAGAAAGAGAAAGACAAATACTGTATGCTAACACATATATATGGAATCTAAAAAAAAAAAAAAAATGGTCATGAAGAACCTAGGGGCAAGATGGGAATAAAGACGCAGACCTACTAGAGAATGGACTTGAGGACACGGGGAAGGGGACGGGTAAGCTGGGACAAAGTGAGAGAGTGGTAGTGTATATATGGACATATATACACTACCAAATGTAAAATAGATAGCTAGCGGGAAGCAGTCGCATAGCACAGGGAAATCAGCTCGGTGCTTTGTGACCACCTAGAGGGGTGGGATAGGGAGGGAGACACAAGAGGGAAGAGATATGGGGATACATGTATATGTAAAACTGATCCACTTTGTTATAAAGCAGAAACTAACACATCCTTGTAAGGCAATTATACTACAATAAAAATGTTAAATAAATAAAGTTCATCTTGGCGAAAAGGCTCAACGTGACCACCTTGCATGCCTCCCTTGTACAGCACTTCAAACTCTGCTGTTACATGTGGATGCGCCTGGCCCCTCAACGCAAGGGCTGCATCCCCAGGACCTTGTTTTATTCATCTGTGTGTGGAAGGAAGGAGTGAAGGAAGTTTCTCAGTGTCAGTGAAACCTGAGGCACAAAGGCAGCCAAGTCCAGGTACCTGAGCAGGCATCCTGTACATTGACCTTGACCACGAGAAGGTCACTCTTCCAGCTATTCGCTGATACATGATAAATGACCCTAAAGCAAAATTGCTTAAAATAATGGCCATTTATTGTTTTTCCTGGTCTGAGGGTTGACCGGGCTCTGCAAAGAAGATCTTCTGCCCCGTGCAGTGTAGCTGAGGTCACTCAGTGGCTGCATTCAGCTGGGAGCGCAGCTGGTGCTGGGGCTTCTCATCCTTCGCGGCCTCTCCATGTGGCCTCTCATCTCTCTACAGGGCATCTTGACAGCATGGCTCTGGCTTCCATCGAGGACCACTCCATGGTGACCAGTCCTAGTGTGTGAGACCCTCTTAGGGGTCACATCACCCTTTCTAACATTTCATTGGCCAGAGCAGGTCATATGTCCATTACTTGGGCTGCTTCATTGGGGTCATCGATGTAACTGTCCACCACGGTCATGCTTCCTTTTGTAGAAATGGCCCTGAGTACAACTGAGAACGCTCTCTACCTGTCAGTTCAAGGCAAGCTGAGTTAGTCGAAGACAGTTTGAAGTGGCTTCTGATCCTCTTGCTTTGAATCTAAGGCTTGGCCAGAGTTGGGGCCTGTCCCATTCACCTAGGCTTGGTTTGCAGGTGAGGCCATCAGGGAGACACCCAGGCCCAACCTCTGTGTGGAGCATCTCCCTTACCCTTGGGAGCCTGGGTCTTTGAGAACAGCCCCCTCCCATGGGACACCTGTCACTAAAGCCAGTAGAAAATGGAGTGATACTCTTTGTTTACTACCAGGATGGAGAACAGAAGGGGGTTCCCCTCAATGGAGGGCTTTGCTGCTTGGAGAGGGCAGGTGAGAAGAATCTTCCCCCTGCTTCTCCACTCCCCATCTGCCCCTTCCTCATTTCACTTTCTCTTTCCCCATTTCTGATTCAGGGACTTAGGCTAAATGACGTTTAAGATCCCTTCCAGCATCCCATGTTTATTCTTCCATCATCATCCGTTATTCTTTATTTATTGAGTGCCTAGCATGTACCTGGGCACTTTATCTGCCCTCACTTGAAGTCCCTGGAGGCCACTGAGCTACCTGAGTTTCATACACTGTCCTTTAAAGTGTGGTTCTGGGACCTGGGGCTCATCATCCCGGTCCCTATCTGAGGTGGTTCTCATGAGACAGTTCACTAAACATTTCCAGCTGTCCTCCCTTATCACATGGGAGGGCTGCCTGTCTTCTCTGACTCTGATGTTATGCTTACTCTGGTCAATGTGTACAAGCAGAACTGTCATGCATCACTTTCAAGTGAAGCTTTAAAAGCCAGTGTGTAAGTCACCATGTCCCCTTCTTCCCACCCATCGTGGTCATAGAAGCACATGGTAGAATGGAGCTTCTGATAGACTATGACCTTGAGTGACTACTATGTCCAGAGCCCCTGCCCTGGATATGTGGTGAGTGAGAAATAGACTTTTCTGTTAAGTCACTGAGATTTGGGGAATGTTTGTTACTGCAGCATAACATAGCCTATGCTGACTGATACCTACACTCAGGTTCAACACAAGAGACCACAGGGCTGCTGCAATCACTTGTCTAGCTCTCATAACCAGCCTTTTTGGAAAACGGCAAAACATCTTTCAAGCTCTTTCAACATCCATTTGATAAATTCCATGGAAGTCAATATGGGTCTTGATGGTTAATTGGTTATGGAGGGGTGGGGGAAATGGAGGAGCCAGGCTCCAAAAACAGAAGGAAATCCCCTCCCTTAATTCACCCCTAAACCAGCCAGGAGAAGGATTTCTTCTCACATTAGGCCATTTGGGAACATCAGGGATTTATTTTTCCCCTTCCTCTCTCCCACACTCCTTCCTTCCTCCCTCCCACACTCCTTCCTTCTTCCCTCCCTCCATCACTCCCTTCCTTCTTCCCTTCCTTCCTTCCTTCTTTCCTTCCTTCCCTCCTTCCCTCCCTCCCTCCATTCTTTCTTATTTACTTTCTTTTTTTCTTTTCTTTCATCTTTTTTAAAACATTGCTTTCCAAAGTTGGGTTAAGATGGAATTCTTGGTAGTGTTGTTTTTTTTTTTCCTAGTAGAACTCCAGTGATACACTTCAACAGGCCCCGCTTCCTGACTGGGGTGAGGCATCTGGATTGCATACAGATGATTGCTTTATAAAATATTTTAAAACCCTGACGGCTCTCCAAAAGAGAAGCCTGTTGTTAGAAGAGTGCAATGGCTTTCAATTTCTCTTGACCTTTAAGGAAAAGTAATTTGAAATGTGGTGTTTATTTTCTGCCTGCACCGAGCACTTGAAGAATGCAAGATGGCATCATGTTGTCAGTTATGTTATTTCCAGCTTAGAGCTGCACAAACCTGGCCGTTATTCTATTACCTGCAGATAGAATCTCCTCTTCTCCAGGGGGCTGACATGAGAGTCCAGCAAGGGAAGCAGGAAGTCCATTCTCTAGGTTTCAGTCTGATGGCACAGATGCATGGTGCATGGAGCCGGGACCCCAAGACTCAGCATTTCCACACCATCTTCTTCACCAATTTATTAAAATGTCATACTTTTTATGAGCATCCTGGCCAACCTCCTCACTTGGCATGGGGCAAATGGAAGCCCAGAGGGCACAAGGCCAGGCCAGGGCCTCTCAGTGGGTTAGGACCTACCAGGAGACGACAGCATGATAGAATGGCGGAATGCAAAGAACTCGGGCTTAGCGCTGGATGCGCTGGACTTTGGACTTCAGCTCTGTCACTTACTCACTATGTGACTGTTGTCTCAGCTTCAGTTCCCTCACCTCTAAAATGGGAACCATAATGATCATCAACACTCATAGACCACTACGTGCAGGAACTCTATTTCAACTCAGTTTTTACAACTGCACTCTGAGATAGGTCCTATTTTCACCCCACTTTTTTTTTTTTTTTTTTTTTTTTTTTGCGGTACGCGGGCCTCTCACTGTTGTGGCCTCTCCCGTTGCGGAGCACAGGCTCCGGACGCGCAGGCTCAGCGGCCATGGCTCACGGACCCAGCCGCTCCGTGGCATGTGGGATCCTCCCAGACCGGGGCACGAACCCGTGTCCCCTGCATCGGCAGGTGGACTCTCAACACCTGCCCCACCAGGGAAGCCCCTATTTTCACCCCACTTTTCAGATGAGGAAACTAGAGGCCAGAGGAATTATAAGACTTGCCTGAGGTCACAAAGAAGAACACAAACTCCAACCCAGCCATGTGGGGAAGATTGTACTTTTCTCCCTGGAGAGTTGCTTGGGAGAATTAAAATGCTAGAATAGCAACAGGGCTTGACATACAGGTGTGCTCAGTGAAGAATGGCTATTATTGTCATTCAAAAAGATACCACCTATTTGAGAAACAGTTGACCCAGAACTGCACATGAAGCCTTTTGCTCACTCATTAAGAATGCTCACTCCAGGGACTCCAGTGCTCCCAGGAGCTCTATCACACCTTGTCTAAGGAGAGGAGATTTTGGATCTGAGCCTTAAGAATAAACAGCTCACTTAGCAGGCGGGGCCAGTGAGAGGATGCACCAGGCAGAGCGAGCAACATTGGCAAAAGCCTACGAGGTGCAAAAGTGTGTGTGGTTGCAAGTAGAGCGGGGTGGGAGCTGCTGGGTGTTATTCAGATGCTTGTTGCCGGGGGACCTCCCCTGCCCCTCATCCTCCTTCAGCCGCTTCAAAAACCGGACCTCACGCGCCACCTGGTGGCGTCCTCTGATGCTAACAGGGCAGAACCTACCAACGGGAGTAAAAGCTGCCCACAACCCTGTCCCCTGTCCCTTCCTGTCCCTTTCCCCGGAAATGGACTTGCTATAAAAGTGACAGAACAACAATCAAGAAACATTTTTAATTTAAAAATTACATTTTTCCAGTTATCAAAACAATGCATGGTCATTGTAGAAAATTGGGAAAATACAGAAAAGTTTAAAGGAAAATAGTCTCTCTCAATTCCATCACCCAGAGTAACCACTATTAATATACTGGCATATTTGAACCCAGAGATTTTCTCTGCATGTAATTTTCATGTAATCCACATATGCTGAGAATTAGTGTGTACATATATTTAGGTATAAATACATATACATATATATGGACTCAGTTATGTTTAAACATACGTGGCTTATTTCTGTGAACAAAGGGTTTGGTGTGAGGGGTAGTGTGGGTGTTGGGAGCTGGGTGCTAGTGTCAGATCACCCTGAGTCTGAATCCTGTCTTTGCCTTTACAAACTGTGCGACTCCAGCAAGTGACTTCTCTTCTCTGAGCGGCGATTTCCTTCACCATCTGTAAAGTGTGGCAAATAACGGGATTTATCCCAGGGCCGCTGAGAAGCTTAAATGACACAACGTATGCAAAATGCTTAGTACAGTGCCTGGGACAGAGAGGTTTCTGACTGATATTAGGTTACCACGGAAAGCTTAGTCTGCCTTTCTGATCGTAGCAGAAACCTCTAGAAATGGGATGAATTTCTGGGTCCAAAGGTAGGAAGAGCCTCCAGGTCGATACAGTTTGCCAAAACCAAGAGGGAAAATTTCAACCAAGATCGCATGTCTCCAGCACCACAGCTGTTCTCATTTGTCTCTATCTTCCTCCAGGTCCTGTTTATGCAGAACAGTCTTTAAGCGTTGTGATTACGATGCTTGCACCAGTTCGCTAATGTTATATCACCAGGATACTGTTTATCCTAAGCGGCTAAAGCTGTCATTGACATTTGCTATAATTTGCATATGTATTTTCTTATTATTGAATATCTGAGTTTAATTTTTAATTCGTTCATTCATTCGCTTGCTCATTTATTCATTCGTTTGTTTATTCATCATTAGCAAATTCATTCATTCAAGAAATGGTTATTGAATGCCTACTGTCTACCAGGCACTGACTGGGTGTTGGGATATGGTCAACTAGAACAGGACACTCCTTACTTTTGGCACTTGGACTCTGGTGAGACAGACCGTTATAAGTAAACAAACAAGTAAAACTCTGACTATAAGCTGTGGTGAGTGTGTGAAGGAAAAGGAGAGACCTACTTCTTTATACATTTGTGTATTTTGGGAGGTGGTCCTGGTCCCTGATTCTCACCTGCTCTTTGCTCCGCAACAGCCGTAACTAAGCTCCCCTGTGAGGAGTCCCATGTGGGGTTGGATTTTCCACCAGCACACGTTAGAATTTCCTGAGAAGTCAGAGGTCAGCACAGCATTCGAAGACCTGACAGGGAGCTCCAATGGGCCTCGCCTCCTGCTCACCCTTCCTCTAAGGCTTGTGTTTCCACCGGTCTAGTCTGCTAGAAAAGCCTATGATTATCCCCCCTTTTTTACAGGACTAATAAATTTTATTTTTTTCTTCCAGTTTTACTGAGATATAATTTACATAAGCCGTGTATAAGTTTAAGGTGTGTACAACGTAATGATCCGATTTACATACACCACAAAGTGTTGATCGCAGTAAGTTTACTGAACGTCCATCACCCTATATAGGTACAAAATTAAAGAAATAGAAAAAAAATTTTTTCTTGTGATGAGAACTCAGGATTTACCCTCTTAACAACTTTCATATATAACATACAGCGGTGTTAATTATATGTGTCACGTTCAACGTTACATCCGTAGTACTTATTTATCTTATAACTGGAAGTTTGTTATCTTTTGACTGCCTTCATCCAATTTCCCCTCCGCCAAACCCTTTACCTTTCCCCTCGTCCCACCTCTGGTAACCACGAATCTGTCCTCTTTTTCTATGAATTTGTTTGTTTGTTTTTGAAATATAATTGAATTACAACACTATGTTAGTTCCTGGTACACAACTTAGTGGTTTGATATTTCTATACATTTCAAGCTGATCACCATAATTTATCCCCTTCTTAAATTTACTTGTACTGTACCTTTTCCTCACCTCCCTCTCAGTACAGGGCTTCCTTTAGCCCTGGGAGCCTTTGAACCAATCAGCAAAGGTGCTCCTTTCTGGTGGACAAAGCCTCAATGGGTGAGGCTAGGCAGGCAGAGTACAAGTTGGATTTCAGCCCCTTTCAGGCCCCATGGGTCAACTGCATGACTGTACACGCTGCCGTGCCCACAGCCTCTGGAATGACCACCCCACCTACTTTCTTTCTTTTTTTTTTAAAATAAATTTATTTATTTATTTTTGGCTGCGTCGGGTTTTTTGTTGCTGCACGCAGGCTTTCTCTAGTTGTGGCGAGTGGGGGCTACTCTTCGTTGCGGTGCGCGGGCTTCTCATTGCGGTGGCTTCTCTTGTTGCGGAGCACTGGCTCTAGGCGCACGGGCTTCAGTAGCTGTGGAGCACAGGCTCCACAGTTGTGGCTCGCAGGCTCTAAAGAGCAGGCTCAGTAGCTGTGGCACATGGGCTTAGTTGCTCCGCGGCATGTGGGATCTTCCCGGACCAGGGCTCAAACCCATGTCCCCTGCATTGGCAGGCAGATTCTTAACCACTGAGCCATCAGGGAAGTTCCCCCACCTACTTTCTATCTAGCTGATTCTTACTCCATCTTGAAGACTCAGTTTATATTCTATCTCTTATATGAAGTTTATCTAGCTTTATAATTTACAGTAAATCCTCCATTCGTGGAACTCCTAATTTTTCTTCTTACTCTTTGCCTCATTTGACACTTAACTGCATACTGCCTTGTGATTCCTCTCGTTTTCCTCTCTTGTATCATTATTTCATCTGCAGAGTGTGGCAAAGTTCACCACTGTGGGCTGTCACAGCTACTGTCCTCAGTGTGGGGTACTCTATCCTCCCACCCCCATTCCCTGAAAGAACAAATATGGTTCCCTAAGGTGATAAGGGAAAGCCCTCTCCTTGGGTTGGCTTTAAAAATACATGGCAACCCAAAAGAATGGAGAGCGGGGACTCAAATAGGTATTTGTGTGCTCATGTTCATAGCAGCATCATTCGCAATAGCCAACAGGTGGAAACAACCCAAATGTCCATTGTCAGATGAACTGATACAATGTGGTCCATTCACACCATGGAACGCTATTCTGCCCTACAAAGGAATGAAATTCTGATAATGCTACAACATGGATGAACCATGAAGGCATTAGGCTGAGTGAATAAGCTAGACACAAAGGGACAAATATTGTATGATTCCACTTCTATGAGGTAATAATCCAATTCATATAGACAGAAAGGAGAACGGGTAGTTCACGGGCTGGGGGAGGGCGGACGGGAGTTAAGAGTTTAATGGGTACAGTTTCAGTTTGAGAAGATGGAAAAGTTCAGGAGACGAATGGTGGTGATGGTTGCACAACAATGCGAATGTATTAACGCCATTGAAGGCTATACCTAAAAATGGTTAAAATGATACATTTTATGTTATGTGTATCTTACCATAATTTTTAAAATGACAATATGAAAAGGGTTGGTTAATGTCCTCAACCGCGAATCTGCAGGCTTCTCCACGGCCTCCCTATGCCATTGGGAGCTCCCTGAGAACAGGGAAACGTGTCTCCCCTCTCAGTCTGGGGCTCTCCCAGGACCAGAAAGGGATTTCCTCAAACGGGGAGCTAATCCTTGAGAGTTTGGACTTGTCATGTCCATCATCAGACTGAGGTGCTTCCTGATGGTGGAGCTGCCTAGAACGGGTGAGGCTGTGCTTCCTCCAACAGACCGGGAGTTATCCCAGTGAGTGTGTACGGGGTGGGAGAAAGTGGGCTTCGTGTTTGAAATTGTTGCCTCTCCGGCCCAGCCCCTGGGCTCACGAGCCCCGCAAGCGCCTAACGGCTTTCTGCCCTCAAGCTCCAACCTCTCCCCTCCAAGTTCCGCGGGCTCAGAACGCCAGCGGGTTGTCCGGCTGGGCGGGCAGAGGCCGCTTCCGCCCTCTTCCAAGATGGCCGCCTCCTCTGCGACAGGCACGGTCACGTGAGCACCCTCGCCTATGAGGTAGCCGGGGCTGGGTCGGCGATTGTCCCTTCCCGCGCCCCGTCCCGAGTCGGCGACTGCCCTTGTCAACCGGAGCCTGAGAAATCATGGCAACTGGCTCGGGTTGGGAGCGAGTGGCAGCTGCGGCAGCGGCGGCAGTTTGGTCGCGGGCCGGGGCGGCGGAGCGGCGGCGGCGGCGGCGGCAGCAGCACTGGCGCTGGCACCGGCCCTGAGCACCATGCTGCGAGGCAGACCCGAGAGAGAGCTGGCGGCCTGGTGGGAGGCGGAGGCCGTGGCCGCGGCCAAAGCGCATGCGGCGAAGGAACAGGTCCGCGTGGACCCGGGCGCAGCCGGGGAGCCGGAGCGCAAGGCGGGGGAGGAGCAGCCCAAGGAGCCGACCCCGGCGCAGCCCCGCGCGGCCGAGGAGGGCGACGCCCGCTCCCCACCGCGGCCGCCGTCCACGCTGCCCACGTACCAGGCGAAGCCGGTGTCGGCGCAGGGCCTCTACCCGCACGGGAAGTCCAGGAGCAAGAACCGTAGCTGCAAGCGGAGCTCGGACCGGTCCGAGGAGTACTGCTCTCCGCGGCCTGTCACCGTGGACAGCTCCAAGGCCAGGACCTCCCTGGACGCCCTGAAGATAAGCATTCGCCAGCTCAAGTGGAAGGAGGTGAGGCCCGGCCCGGCCGCGTGGGCACAGGGGGGTGGACTGGACGACCTCAGAGGAGACGGACGGCCCAGGCCAGGTCTGAGGGCCGAGCTCCTGCTGTGCGCCACGCTTGTCAGCCGCAAACTGCTCATCCTTCAAAGCCTAGCCCCCAAGTCACTTCCTCAAGACGGCTCTAGACCCCTCCAGGTCAAGTTAGCCACTCCCTCCTCTAGCGCCCCTGCAGCTCCGCTCCAGCTCCATGGTCTCCAGCCATCAGCGCTGGCCTTCCCACATGGTAGATATTTGTTTATATGTCTGCTCCCTCCACCAGTTTTTGAGTCCCCGGAGGCCTGGATCCTCTCTCTGTCTTTCACTTCTTCCTTAAGTTATATTTATTTAGCATTTACTGGGTGACCCTTGGGGCGGTTGAACCGTTTGTACTTTGGAGGCAGGCAGACTAGGGTCTCAGCACCCTGCCACTTAGCTCTGTGACCTTGAGCAAGTTGCTTCACCTCTTCAGCCTATTTTCTTCTCTGTAAAGTGAGGCTAATAAAACCTATCTCATAGTTTTCTTAGTATTAGAAGACTCGCCGCTTATTGTAGTATAGCCCAAGTGTGCAATAAATGGTAACTAACCTTACCACTACTCCTTTCTCTCTTCCACCATCACTATCACCATCACATCACCATTAGCATCATTGTCATCAGTGTAGGCACTGTGTTTTATGTTTCAAGGCTTGGCTTATAGCAGGTGTCAGGAAGCGGTGGGTGAAAGGGTGAATGAAGGAGTGGGTTATTTGTCCCTGAACTCATTTTAGACCCGGTGGGGGCTGGGATGAAGCACCAGTGACATCCAGAGATATCTGTTGCAGTTGGCGGAGTGGATAAAGCCATTTGACTTTATTTGCAGCACCTAAGGTTATTTAATGTGCTTTTGGGAGTGTCAGGATTGTGGTTTGGGGTAGTCGAATCTGGAGGCTTGGACCCAGATGGTCTGCTGATGGTATAGGATCTGTAGCAGGCAACATGAGGACGCAGGTCCTTAGCCCTGGATCTTAGTTATAGTAGAAGTTCAGGAATGGTTTAATGAAGTTGGAACATGCAGAGAGGTGGCCACAGAAAGGATTGATGAGGTCAGAGGGTTGATATCGCAACAGAAGGGGTCGTGTGGTTTGGAGGGCAGTCAAGAATCAGGCAGGGCAGACTTCCAAGTAGGGAGGTGTTAGCCATTGCGAAGTCTGATTCCAGGGGTCAGGGCCCCCCAGCCTTGGGGCTTGGGGTTCAGGGGAGGACTTTGATGCCTATGAAACCTGGAGAAAGTGAGGGAGGCTCCCAGTACTAGGTGTCTGGGTTTCGGGACAGGGTCCCAGGTCCAGACCAGAGATATGAGCACCAGAACAATATAAACCTGGAGAGCCTGTCAGTACTATAGTCCTAATGAAGGGAGGATCCAGGAACTGAGACCAGGCCACAGAATTAAAGAAGGCTGATTGGCCCAAGCCTGTGCTTAGCTTAGCCCTGGGGAGGAGAGAGACGCAAAACTGGCCAGATCTCAAGTGATGGAGCCACACGGACTCAGAAATCAGCAATCACACGTGCTGGGCCAACTTCATTCACTCATTCCGTAAGTGTCCATAGTGTCCACTGTGGATACTGGGCCCTGCGAATCAAAGATGCTTAAGATGTAACCCTTGCCTTCAAGGACCTCCAGGTTCAGTAGGAGGTAAGACACAAGTAAAGAAATCATTGCAGTAGTTACAGGGCCTTTGCTACTGCTTCTTGAAATGCTCTTTTCCCAGCTGTTGGCATGGCTTACTCTGTTACTTCAGATCGCTGATCAAATGCCACTTCCTTGAAGAGGCCTTCCCCCAATATCCCTCCACTCGTCTTTATTTTTTTTTTCATAGCACTGAACTCTAGTGACATTATATTTTGTATTGTTTATTGTCTGTTTTTCTCAGTAGAATGTAAGCTCCATGAGGGCAGGGGCCTTTATTTTATTTACTGCCATATCCTCAGGTGCTCGGCACATAGAGGTGTTGATTGGATGAACACCTTATGGAATGAGCGTTTCTCTCTCTTTGTAAAGGCATACATGCTATAGGAGATAGAGGGGGGCCATGTCAGGGCCAGGTGCTGGAGGAGAGAGCCCTGAGCTGAGTTCTGAGTGCTGAGAATGAGTTGGCATTATTTAGGGGTTGTCGACTTTGGCTCCCTGGCCGAGGGAGTGGGATGGACCAAGCAGAGGTGCATTTGGGGCTTCACAGGTAGTTCAGTAGGGCTGAGTCATAGAGTGGGGGGCAGAATGGTGAGAGAGGGGGCAGGAGGGGTGAGCAGGGGTCAGATCATGTGCTACACTGTGGAATGTGGATTTTTTTGGAAGCCTACATGAGCCACTACAGAATCTTAAGCGTCTTCTGTTTATCTGCTGTGCTACTTTGGCAAGTGAGTTAAATTCTTTGGGCCTCAGTGTGCCTGTCTGTCAAATGGGGTTGGGTCGGTGGCTCCCAGTCTCCTTACCGCTGTAGCCACGTAATGGTAATGTGAGTCTGTGTGTGGCCCTTGCACAGGTGAACCCGGTGGGGTGAGCAGTTTACAGGGCGCTACCTGTAACTGCCTCCTCCAGCCCCAGTCCTGCCTGTTCTGCTCAGAAAGCATGTTGGCATGTAAGTGGAGATGCTCATTCTAGTATATTTTAAAACATAATTCACTCACAACAAGACTTTACTATTAGACATGTAATTATTTACATAGTCACGCTTCCCTATTCGTCTGTGAGGTCCCGAGGACAGGAGTGTTGTCTGACTTGTGTCCCTGATGCCCAGCAGATGGCGGGTGATCCATAAATGAATGAATAAATGACTTGCAACAGAGCTCACATCTCATCTTGACACCATAGAATGTGGAGTTTGAAAAGTGCCAGACTGGGTAAACTTTGAAGTTCCTTCCAGCTTTAAACAATGGTCATGGTATTCTTAGTACCTACCACAAAATTGGCTGCATGACAATTAACATATATGTAAACTGGGTGCTAACAAAATGTAAGCACAGCCTCCCCAGGCCTCAGTTTCCCCATCTGTTCCAGGGGTGCTGTTGGAAAAGGTCACCTCTAGCGCTCAGCACTGATATTCTAGGAGCAGGAAGTCTGCTGGGGGCTGGGTTGCAAGGAACTGAGCTGCAGTGTCCCTTGTATGTCATGCTGTGCTGTCACTGCAGGATTTGGGAGTCCCTAGCTGGCTGGCTTTGGCAGGGGTTGGGCAGCAGCCCAGGCAAGAAATAAGGTTACGAGCACCAACCAGTGTGAAAGCTCTGTGTCTCCTTTTGCGAGTCAGTGGTGAGGGGTTCCACCATCGGGCTATTCAGCAGGACAGCGCTGAGCCAGCGTGGGAGTTCAGACGTTTGCTCAGCTGCAGGGCACAATCTCCCTTCTTTCTGCACTTTTCTCTTTTCTGCACACACTTAATGACAGTAACGATAACAGTGATACTGAACAGCAACTGTGATGAAGCCTTCCACAGCTCTTCCCCCGTGCCAGGCACTCTTCTAAGTGCTTTACATTATAGCCAAGGAGTTGATTCTCCCAACAACCGATAAAGTAAATGCCCTTTTGTCTCCATTTTACGCAGGAGGAAATCGAAGTACACAGAAGTTAACGTATTCAAGGTCCGACAGCTGGTAAGGGGCAGAGCTAACATTTGAAACAGGTTTCCCCTTGAAACCAGCCTCCCGTTCTGTGCCCTTCCCACTGCTCCCCGCTGGCTGATACTGGCGGACCCTGGGTCAGGGGTGGCATAGACATGACAAGTCCCTCCTTGCCCTCCAGGGATAGACATGCATACAGAAGATTGCAGTCCAGCCTGGGAGTTGAGTGGGTAGATGGCATTCCATACAGAATAGGAGCAAAGGCAGGGAGACCCGGTTTTATATGCAGGATGGGGTGATGGTGGCTTAGAGAGTGTGTGGAGAGCAGAGAGAGATGAAGAAGGAGCCAGGTTGGAGGACGTCGAAGGCCATGCTGAGAGGCTTGCACTTCTGGCTGAATATAATCTCAGATTCTTGCCATATATAGACCGAGCTTCCCTTGCCCACTCTGTCAGTCTCAAGGGCCCCACACCAACTCTCTGAAATGATTCAGTTGTCAGTTGTAACTCCAGTCAGGTCTAATGCAATGGTGCCCACCATGCTAAATTTGTTTCTCAAAGGACAGTTCACAAATGTTAGCTCTGTAAACTTGTAGGTAAGACGAAAGTTTATTCTAGAAGAGCAAAATCATGTTTACAGAGTCACCGTGAAGTTGCAACGTGAAGAGGGATGGTTCCTGGCTCATAGTAGATGTTCAATAAATATTTACGGAATTGTATGGTCCTCTTCCAATCGTGTGAGCCTCTCTCCCCCTCTCCTGTATATTCTTTTTGCAGTTCTGACACCCTCATTAGAGAAAACCTTAGGGAAAAGACACCATGGAGGATAGATGCCACTGTTGTTGTGAGCTGCCCTCCTTGGAGATGTCGGTTGTGTATTTGTGCGCAGTGGTACCATGGACACCAGCTGACGTGAACGAGGGCCCTGAGAGATTTGATAGAGGGACCTTTGTTGATAACAGTTGGCATAAGCCCCATCCCAAGATCTATTACAGTGTGAACTCTTTGTCTGAGAGTGTCCAAATCAAGTGCTGTTTTCTGAAATGTATCCAGCCTTTCTTCAGAACGTATATATATACTTATGCTATCATCCTATTTATAACTTGTACTATGTTAGTTACTGTTTATGAAATACCGTATTATGTGCTAGGCATCGTTTTACGTGCTTTATACTCATTAAAACTTGTGTAAAATGTTTATTATGGATTATTTTATTTAATCCTCGCAGCAACCCTCTGAAGTGGATCCCCTTATCATTTCCAATTTACAGATGAGGAAACTGAGATTGAGAGGAGGTTAGTTCAGGGGTGAGCCCAAGTTCACACAGGTAACAAGGGGCCGAGCCATCCAGGGCCTGTGCTTGTAGCCAGTATGCAATCCTATACTGTCTTCTTTGCTAATCCTTTGCTAAAATCCACCCTGCAAGGAGTTACTCTATTTTCATTATTCCCAGATAACAATTGAAGAAACTGAATTGGGCACAGCAAGTAAGTGGGAGGGTCAGGGTTCAAACAGTCTGTCTTGTTCCCAAGCCCACTTTTCAGTATGTTTTATCATCCTCCACTTCTTAGCCCTCCAATTCCTCATCTGACTCATAACTCTGAAATGGCAGTGGTGTCACTTAGAACCAGGAGGGTGACATTGCAAACAGGACTTAAAGTAAAACACATTGAAACATATCCTGCCTGGCAGAGGGAGCATTTGGTGTCTGCACCTCGCAAATCCTATCTCATCGCTGCCCACGAGGGAGAAGAGATTCTGGTGCATTTGACTTGCCGAGTGGCCTTGCTCCTCTGCAGGATGTGAGCCTGCTGCATGAACTGCTGTGTCTCAGACTCTTTGGGGAAGAAGGCAGATTAGAAAATGAAGAATTGTGTAGTTTAACATTCCTCCCTTTCTTATTTTAATGATAGTCATCGCGAGATTTACTTTCCATTTTTTGAAAACAGCATTACCTTTAGGGACGGTTTATAGCCTACTCCATCAAATGTTCGCCTTCAATAGACACGTTATTTTAACGCCTAGTCCACTAGAATTTTTCCTTTGCAAGTTAAGCTTGTCACACCATAAAAGTCACAATTCACTGCCACTCTTATACAATATATATAATAGCTTCAAGAATCCACACTAATGCCTTAGAGTCCTTTAAAAGACAGTAAATTCCAGGAGCTCATATTCGAGTTCTATAACTACTACAAATAAAAATATGGGTTTTTAAGGTGTTAAAATTGTTAGAGCAGTTTTCTGTGTTATACAAACATGCCCTCTGCTGTAAATAGCCTCGATTTTCTTAGCGTTCTCGATTTTGGTTTTGTATCGGCAGAAGTTGAGTGCAAAAATTCAGTCATACATTTTCTTTTTCTTTTAAATCTGTTCCTTGAAAAGAACATATTGTAAAGGTAATTGGCTACTCTTTTAGGTGGCTTCTCTAGAGTGAAAGTATTGTGTTCCGGAGCTAGCGTGGACTTTGAATTCAGACAGATGAGTTAAAAATCCTTGCCACTGATTACTTGTGTGACCAAGCCAGTTGGGTACCGCATACAGAACCACTCTGAGCGTCGACTCTTCGTCTGTATCGGTGGGCTAGTGATGCTTCTTGCAGAATTCTTGTGAGATTAAATGAGGGGATGTATGTAAATTGCCTTAACCCAGTGCTTTGCACATGGTCTGTATTCAGTTAAGGTTACTTTTCCTTTTGTTGGATAACTATAGACATTGGTTATTTGATCTATATATTTTTTTAAACTAGAAAACAACTAGTATAGAATTTCATCTGCATATATAGGTTACTGGTTAAATAGACATGACCGGCTCATTTGAATCATTTAACCAATACTTTGAGGCCTGCTTTGTGCCGGGCTATATTTGGGTTCTTGGGATACAGCAGATAACAAAAGCACCCAGAGACCTCTGCAGGATAATGGAGAGTTACAGTTACATTTTTTGCATGAATGTCAACGTGATGTAGTTTAGGTTTAAAATTTTTTAAATAACACTGATTTAAAGTTCTTTTCTTTTAAAATCAATTATACTTTTAAGGTTTCACGAGTTTAACTGAATTATTTTAAATTTATTTTATTTTTAAATTTATTTTTGGCTGCATCGGGCCTTCATTGCTGTGCGCAGGCTTTATCTAGTTGTGGCCAGCAGGGGCTACTCTTCGTGGCGGTGCGCGGGCTTCTTATTGCCGTGGCTTCTCTTGTTGCGGAGCATGGGCTGTAGGCACGCGAGCTTTAGTAGTTGTGGCACGTGGGCTCAGTAGTTGTGGCTCTCGGGCTGTAGAGCGCAGGCTCAGTAGTTGTGGCGCATGGGCTTAGTTGCTCCCTAGCATGTGGGATCTTCCTGGACCAGGGATCGAACCTGTGTCCCCTGCATTGGCAGGTGGATTCTTAACCACTGTGCCACCAGGGAAGCCCCTTAATTGAATTTTTTAAAGCCTCTATTCTGGACCTGGTGCCTGTCTCATCATACTCTGGTATATTAACTATATATGTCACCATGGGAAACTTATTTTAGCTCTTCAGGTGACATCAGTACTTAACTTTTGTGTTCATAAAACAAATAAGGAGGTTGTTGATGTGAATGTATCCGTTAGCTATATAGACGAGAAGCAGATTCCCTGGGCTGACTCCTTAGTTTCATCCCTAAGCAGCCCTCCCCACTGACCCTGCAAAGTCCATGCCAGGCATGGGTTTGAATCTTGGCTCTGTGACCCTGGACAAGTTCCTTTACCTCTCTGAGCCAAAGGTGCCTCATCTCTAAGAATGAGCATAAAAACATGGTAGGCTTGTGAGGATTAATTCTGAAAACGTTTGAAGTGCCCGGTGCTTTAAAGTAAGAATACCTGTTGGTTTGGCTTTCCCTCCGATGAATTTCTGTGACATCTTAATTCAATTTTATAATAGAAAATTGATTGGTGTGAACAGGCAAATAACCTTGCTGTTGCTTTAATCAGTTTGGAGCCCCTGCTTCCCACATGGCTGCTCCTCCGCAGCGCAGTCACTCCCTGAGATCCCGCCACGAAGGCTGTGGTTTTGTCAGAGAGAACGATGGTCTTGTTTCTCTCTTCCAGATGGACTAACATCTCTCCTTCCGCATCACCTCACATCGGGCCCTGCCTTAACAGCTGCCTCGGCTGCCATTTGTGTACATGTTTGTTTCTCTGGGTGTTTTGAAACCGTTTTCTAGTAATTTTTTTGTTTGTTTGTTTTTTGCGGTACGCGGGCTTCTCACTGCTGTGGCCTCTCCCGCTGCGGAGCACAGGCTCCGGACTTGCAGGCTCAGCGGCCATGGCTCACGGGCCCAGCCGCTCCGCGGCATGTGGGATCTTCCCGGACCGGGGCACGAACCCGTGTCCCCTGCATCGGCAGGCAGACTCTCAACCACTGCGCCACCAGGGAAGCCCTTATTTAGTAGTTTTTATAAGTGCTCCCTAAGTCCTGGCAGGCATTGCTGACAGCTCCTTCTGTTCCCCCATCTGCTTCTATGTCATCTGAGAAAAACCTTCGCATCCTTATTGGAGCTGGAAGAATAGGGCGGTTTGTCTCGCGTGCTGTCATCCCTAAGTATAGTGTTACTTTTCAAAGAAGCCCTTCAGTCTCTCTGCCTAGAACTCTTACAAAGGCCAGTTTTCATATTTTGTTCGTTATGGTCACAGGGGGATTTTATTTGTGTCAGAACTGTGGTTATTGGAATTTTAAAAAGCAACAATGTAAAAATTTCTGGACATCTTAGATTATTTGCAAATACCTTTTGTTCAAATTCCAAAAACAATATGTGCTTATGAAAATTTATACAATTCCCAAATATGTAAAATAAAACCCCAAAGTCCCGCTGACCCCCATTTCCTGCCCTTCCCCTCTCCCATTCTCATTCTTCTCTTAGGGTAGCCCCAAGATTGCAGTTTGGTATGTATCTTTCCAGATTTTTTTTTTTTTCTTATTCCTCTATGTATCAGGACCACTAAATTGTGCTGGAGTATCAGACAACCACAAACTATCAGTGGCTTGCTACAACAAAAGTTTCTTTCTTGCTCCCACCTAGGGGGTAGATGAGATTTGGCATGGGGGTGGGGCGAGAAAGGGCTCCCGCCATCTTGGTTATTCAGAGACCCAGGCTTCCCAGCGCAGCACCTGCTTCAGTGAGTCACGGAGAGGAAGGGAACGTGAAACATTCTGCGATGGCTTTTAAGCCTTCTACCCCGAGGTGATTCTGCTCACATTTCATTTGTCGAAGCAAGATACATAGCATGGTGAACTTCAGAGGGGCTGGGGCATGCAGTCCTACCATGGGAGTGTAAAGAGGAGAATCAAAACATCCCACTAATGACCACCAACTACACATCATATGTAGAGATACAAGAGATACATATATAGTATAGAAATAGAAATAGAAACAATTTTCATTTTATTTTAAATGCTGACATTGTACAATATATATGGTATTTGGCAAGTTTTTCTTTAGCAATACCTCATGGACATCTTTCTCTGTTAGTACATATGGATTCATTTCATTTTAATAACAACCAAAGAGTCCATTCGATGGATATACCACCATAAAACGTATTGACGGATGTGTTTCCATATTTTTTGTTTGCTGTTACAAAGAATGGTGCAGTAAACATCACTGTGTACAAATGCTTCTGTAGGATAAATTCCTAGGAATTGTTGGGTCAGAGGATACGTGTACTTTGTATTTTGATAGTTACTGTCAAGTTCGCGCCAGCAGTGTTTGAAAGTGCTCATCCATGCATATCCTTTCCAATGCTGTGTACTATTAATCTTCTACATCTTTGCCAAACTGATAGGTAAAAATATGTGCTTTTAATTTACATTTTTGTAATTGTCATCAGGGTTTGGCTTTTATTTTTGCGGTACGCAGCCCTCTCACTGTTGTGGCCTCTCCCGTTGCGGAGCACAGGCTCCGGATGCGCAGGCTCAGCGGCCATGGCTCACGGGCCCAGCCGCTCCGCGGTATGCGGGATCCTCCTGGACCGGGGCACGAACCTGTGTCCCCTGCATCGGCAGGCGGACTCTCAACACCTGCGCCACCAGGGAAGCCCCTACGGGTTTGGCTTTTTGTATACGATTTTTAGTCATTTGTACTGTTTCATCTGTGAGATGCCTAAATGTCTTTTTGTTCATTTATCTTTTGGGTAGTTTATGTTTGCATTTTGTTTGTTTATGTTTTTCTTATTGGTTTGTAAATATTATGGGTAGTTACTTTTTGTCTCATTTGTGTTGTAAATCTTTTCCCCCGTTGATATTTAAACATCTAATAATCATTTGCCTTGCATAATCTACATTATTATAATTTAAAACATTTTTTTTCTTGCTACTTACTAAAAGCAATCTTTATTTATTATTGACTTAGCTTAAGAGGGCAGAAGAAACATGCAATTCTGACTTCAGGTAATATTAAACTCCTGGAGAATTAAGAGGCAGTGTGGAGGGCCTTAGAGTCTTACATTTCCAGGAACTAGATATTTTATGTGGAACTGTCACATATATTTATCTAAGTTGACTTTTACGTTGTGCAGTAAGCATGGTAGACCTTGTTATTTCTGTTTTACAGATGTCAGTGTGGTGTGGAGTTAGATTTGGGTATGAATCCCCACCACTATTTGTTCTGTCACACGGGGCATCGTGATACTTGTTTTGTACGCTTGGTGTCCCATTTTAATAACATATGTAACCTGTATTCCAAAGTCAGAATGCACTAAGTATGTGGTCTGTTTCAACTTTCCCACCATTCAAAGGTGTTAAGTGACACACAGCTCAGAACTCGAGGGTGGTGTCCTGGCTCTCAGGCCAGGTCTTGTTACAGTGGATCATACTGTTTTCTCTAAGTAGAGTATGATTTCCTGGCCCTTAGAAATAAGACCACTGGAAATTAGTGTTTACTGAAGGCATTCAGTGCAGGACTGGGCTTTGAGCCGGGCCGTTAGTTTTATTTAAAACCACATTTATCACTTATGTAAATAATCCTTGGGGACTTCCCTGGTGGCGCAGTGGTTAAGAATCCGCCTGCCAATGCAGGGGACACAGGTTCGATCCCTGGTCCGGGAAGATCCCACATGCCATGGAGCAACTAAGTCCATGCGCCACAACTACTGAGCCTGCGCTCTAAAGCCCGTGAGCCACAACTACTGAGCCCGTGTGCCACAACTACTGAGCCCGTGCGCCTAGAGCCCGTGCTCCACAACAAGAGAAGCCACCGCAATGAGAAGCCGGCGCATCGCATAGAAGAGTAGTCCCCGTTCACCGCAACCACAGAAACCCCGCGTGCAGCAACGAAGACCCAACGCAGCCATAAATAAATAAATAAATAAATAAATAAATAAATAAACACACCTATTAAAAAAATAATAATCCTTGTACATTGTTTAAAGTATTAAAATTTTATAAAAAATAGAAAAACCCATTTTTAATCCCACCACTGAGATGCAATGACTGTTTTTTTAAAGGTTTTAATATTTAATTAAAAACCCAATTAAACAATGAAACGTTATTATTAGTAACTAAAAACAATTCAAACTCCTAAATATTTATAGTGCTTGTTTTGCAGTGGTGGGATTCTCTTTTTTTTTTTAATCAGTGTATTTTATTTTTAAGTTGAAGTATAGTTGATTTACAATATAATTTCAGGTGTACATCATAATGATTCAGTATTGCAATGACTTTTTATTTTGAAGGATTTCATTTCAGTATTTCTTCTAGGCATACATTTTTATATTTTACAAAGCTGATATAATTTTGTTATATTAACATTAATGCCCACATTATAATTTAAACATTTTTCACACTATACAAATTTTTCATAAATGTCATTTTAATTACTGCAATATATCTCAGTGAAATATTTTTCATTATTTATTTTCATATTATTAAATGTTTAGATTGATTCATCTATGAAAAAATTTTTGGTTTACTTTTTTCCCTATATTTCACATTGATTTAAGACAACTTTCCAGAAATGAAATAATTAGGTTCAAGGGCATATACATTTTAGGGCTTTGGAATGTACTACCAAATTGCTTTCCAAAAAAGTTGTAGCAGTTAATATGCAACAGTGTATGAGGGTTCCTGTAAGTGCTTGCTTTTGAAGAATATAATGACAAATATTGGGGAAGAGAGTGAAATAAATGAATCTTCTCTCTGTCTTTACCAAATCTAATTCTAATAATCAGTGCCTAGCTCAGAGCAGGGCATTTTGACATGGCTATTTTGGTGTAGTCATTACATCTACATTACATTTGATAGCCATATCAAAATGTAAGCCACTTTTGAATTTTCAAATAATGTATTCAGTGGACACGTTTGAGTTTCTCCCCATCGTCGACCCTCTCCCTGCATCTGATTCCTTACCCCATCCCTGTTCGTCTATAGATGAGCTAAGACTTAAGCATTTTATGTACAGTTGAGCAAAGAAACTGCTGGAAGTCTCAATAGGTTATTTCTTAGGTTTTTGTCAGAAATATCTCGTATGAAAAAAGGATACATTAAGAGCTGTGTTCAAATGTCATATGCCATCATTAGCCAATAGGGAAGTGAATATCAGAACCACACTGAAATACCACTTTGTACCCACTAGGATGTCTATAATAAAAAAGACAGATAATCTAAGTGTTGGTGAGAATGTGGAGAAATTGGAACCTTCATACTGGTGGGAAAGTAAAATGGTGCAGCCATTTGGAAAACAGTTTGGCAGTTCCTCAAAATGCTAAACACAGAATTACCCCATGCCAGCAATTCACTCCTAGATATACACCCAAGAGAACTGAAAACATAGGTCTACACAAAAACTTGTACACGAATGTTTATAGCATCATTATTCACAATAGACAAAAAGTGGGAACAACCAAAGGCCTATCAGCTGAAGGATAAATAAAATGTGGAATATCCATACAGTGGAATAGTATTTGGCCATAAAAAGGAATGAAATACTGGTACATGCTACAACATGGATGAGCCTTAGAAGCGTGTTATGTGAAAGGAGCCAGGCACAAAAGACCATATGTTATGTGATTCCATTTATATGAACTGTTGAGAATAGGAAAATCTATAAAGACACAAAGTATATTCGTGGCTGCCTAGAGCTGGGGGTGAGGGAGGCTTTTGATGGGAGAAGTGGGGAGTGACTGTTAGTTAGGATTTCTTTTTGGGGTGATAGAAATGTCCTTAAATCAATTGTGTTGGTGGTTGCCCAACTCTGTGACTATACTATAGAATGTTGAATTGTACAATTTAAATGGGTGAATTGTATGGTCTGTGAATTATACTTCAATAAATCTGTTGAAAAAATGCCATATGCTTATCCAGTTCTCATCATTGAACAGTACTTATCTCCTGGGTAGTAACTGGAAATATGTTTCAGGAACTTAAATCAATCAAGTGCCCCTGTTAATTCTGCATGTTAATTCTGTGTTGCCAGGTTGCCTGTCAGTGGTACATGGGCTCCTTGGACACCTGTGTCTAACAGAATCTTTCCCTGGTGGTATAAAGTAGTGGCAGCTGTAACAGCACTCCAAACTTTCATCATAAAGAGGGAGTTTTTTTTTTGGTGGGGGGTGGAAATTCAAACATTTGCCTGAAGAATAAAGTTAGGGCTTATCATGGAGGCTCCATGTGAAGCCTTGCAGTGATGCAGTGCAGCATATGGCAGTTGAAAGTATGGGCTTTGGAGCCACACAGATATGGTTTTGAAACAACACATTGTATAACACTGGGAAAATTTTACTCTGAGCCTCAGTTTCTTTATCTATAGAATAGGCATAATACAGTCATACCTCATGGAGTTGTTTGTTGCCAGAATAAAAAGGTATAATCATGTAAAGTACTTAGCCTGTAAATACCTGGTACGGTTGAATATTTTTAAATTAACATTTGGCCCTAAGCTTCTCTAGACTCACTTCACATATTCCATGCCTTGAACTTTATCTACTGCCAACATCGCACTGCATGTGGTTATCTTGAACCTTCGTGCTGTGCCATTCCTCTTTACCTTTGTTCATATTTTTCCTTCTCCTTACTTAGAATGTCCCCTTCCTTTCTTTGGCTAACTTACACATTCTTCAAGGATCTCAATTTGATTAGTTTTTCCAAAGAAGCAACTTTTGGCTTATTGATCCATCTCCATTGTATCTTTGTTTTCTATTTCATGGCTTTCTGCTCTTCTTTTCTTCAACTTTTTGAGGTTTATTCTGTTCTTTTTCTGACATTAGGTTGGATGCTTAGCCTATCATCTTTTCTAATAAAAGCATTCAAGACTACAAACTTGTCTCTAGATACTGCTTTAGCTGCACCCACAAGTTTTACTATGTAGCATTAAAAAAGTCACCTTTTAGTTCTACGTATTTTAAATTTTCATGAAAATTTTTTCTTTGACCCATGGGTTATTTGAACTGTGGCTTTTTAGAGTTTCTAAACATATGAGGTTATTTCTACTTATTATTAATTTCTAACTTAACTGCAGTGTGGTTAAAGGATGTTCTTCCTTTTTTAATTCTTTCCTCCCTTCCTCATGCCCTCCATCTTCATTTTGTTTTCCTTTTTTTTTTTTGCTTTGTAGCCTAATACATGGTCATGTTCTATGTGTGCTTGAAAAAAGTGTGTATTCTCTAGTTACTGAATGCAATATTTTACATATGTACATTAGATTAACTTGTGGATTGCACTCCACAAATTTTGTAGTCCTAATATTTTTGTCTGATCTATTCATTACTTGAAGAGGTATATTTACATTTCCCTGTATGATTATGGATTTCATATCATTTTACATTGAGTTTTTTCTTTTTCCATTTCACCCTGTACTAGTCTGGAAGTTATACATTTTGTTTTTATTCTTCTACTGGTTATCTTAGAAAATGTAATATGTATATAATTTTGCAAAGTCTAAAGTTAGTATCTTCACTCTCCTCTTAACAAGACAAGGATCTTAGGATGCTTTCATTGTGGTTGCATCCCTCCTGACTTATGTGCTTTTGTTGTCCACTATTTTACTTCTGTCTTACTTTATCCTTTTTTTTTAACTTCACAAATTAGACCTTATTTTTATTTTACATAGTCTCGGTGTATTTTAGGTTTACCCACATGTTTACCATTTTCTTTGTTCATTATTCTATTTTATGACTCAGACCTTCCTTCTGAGATCATTTTCTTTCTCCTGGAGTAATCTTTTAGAAGTTCCTTTAGTAAGGGACTATTTGTAATAAGCTATCAGTTTTTATTTGTCCAAAATTACCTTCATTTTTCCCTCACTCTTGAGAGATAGTGTTGCTGCACATACATTGCTAAGTTGGTAGTTTTATGATCTCAGCCCTTTGAAGATATGCCACTGTTGGCTCACTTCCATTTTTGCTGTTGAGAAGTCAGCTCTCAGTCTGCTTTTTTCTTTTGCTCGTAAAGTGTCTTCTTCTTTCTGGCCGCCTCTAAAATCCTTTCTTTGTCTTAGATGTCTTCAGTGTCATTATGACTCCCTAGGTGAGGATTTCTTTTTATTTGTTCTGCTTGGGATTTGTTGAGATTCTTGTCTCTGAGGTTTTTTATCTTTTACTAATTCTGGAAAATTCTCATCTATTTTCTCTTTCAGTATTATCGGTCACCCAGTCTTTCTCTTCTCTCTTCCTGGAGTAATGAGTTAGGTATTTGTTGGACCTTTTTTTGGTAGTGAGCTCGTGTTCCCTGCAACTTTAATCTCTGATAATTCTTTGAGGTTTGGGCTTAAAGTGAGGATTTTCATCTTTTGCAGATGCTTCAGAGGGCTCTACTACCCCAGAACACTTAACACTAAAGTTTAGGTCTTAGGCTTTTTAGGTTATTGGCGTAGCTGAATTCTGACTCCAGGCTTGCGTCAAGAAGGTGTTATGACGGTGCTCTGAGGGAGGAGACTCCTCTCCTTCTCTTTCCCCTTCCTGAGCCACGGCCAAGACAAGGCAGATTTTCTTCTAGTTCACCCTCTGAGGATATGGCTTTGCAGATGGTCTGGCTGGATATGGGAGTTTCCAATGTGATGCTTGCCTTGCCGGCCGACATTCAGGGGCCAGACCACATGCAGAGGTTAGACCATTGCCTATGTACACGGAAAAAGATAATTACACTTACCTTTTAAAAAGTTCACCCCAGCTGCCCTACAGAGAATAGATTAGAGTTCCAGCAGGGAGGCAGAGGCAAGTTTGGATGCTATTGTGACCCCAGGGGAGAGACGGTGCTGCCTGGGACAGCAAGGTGCTGGGTGGGGAAGGTTATTGATTGAGATGGTCTGTCTCTTCCCCTAAACTATAAGGTATTCAGAGTGGCAAGGAGCTTGTCTTATTCATCTTTGAGTCCTTCATGCCTGGCACAGAGAAGGCATTCGGCAAATGTTAATTGAATTGAACTGTGTAATCAGTAATGGTTCTAGCGCTGTTTTTTTGTGACCGTTTTCTTTAAAGGGAAATGACATAAAGGCATTCCAGGCAGTGAACTCATCCTATCTCTGGCATTGCGAAGCTCAAGCCAGAAATAGAGAGCCAGCTGTTTGTCAGCCCCTGCAAGCCTTAGGTTTCGGCCAGGTTTACTTTCCATGATAGCATAGCTTTCTTTAGCCTCTACACTTGTTCCTTTCTTACGGAATCTCAGATTCTATTTGAAACTACCTACATAAAGCCTTACCATCTTACTGGGCTTTCTCTCTAGGCAGGTTGCAAAGGTGTCCCTCTAATGGTATGTTATAACTGTGAAACCTTCTGACTCCTAAGACATTCTTATTGGGAAAAAGTGTTCTGTGTCTAAGGAACAAACGGAGAGGCAAATGGTCCCTGCTGGGTGACAGTTTAATAAGCTTCAGCTGGCCGCTTAGGACTGTTCTAAGAGCGTATGCATTACTGTTCCATTAGAATGTGTAGAAGTATTTCTAGAAAGTACAGTGAAATAAAGCATACATATATGATTTTAAATTCTGAGGCCTTGAAGATCTTCATTTAAACAAATATACGTTGGGGCTTCCCTGGTGGCGCAGTGGTTGGGAGTCCGCCTGCCGATGCAGGGGACACGGGTTCGTGCCCCGGTCCGGGAGGATCCCACATGCCTCGGAGCGGCTGGGCCTTGGTTTTCTTTATTCGCCGTGTGTTTTTGTTAGACTAGGCTAAACTGTTGTGACAAGCAGACCCAAATACTTAGGGGCTCGACAGAATGGCAGTCTATTTCTCGCCCTTGTAACACCTGGGTGGTTATTCAGTTTGGTGGGGTGACATTTGGAGACTCAGGATTCTCCAGCCCGTGGCCCTGCCATCCCGTGGGGTCTCTGCATCAACAGCCAGGTCCCAGGAGAGGAAAGAGCGAGGGGGAGCACACATGTCGCTTCTGCTCACATCTCAGTGGGTGGAACTGGGGCACGTGTCACACTTAACTGTCAGAGGAAACCAGAGCTGGACAGTCGTGGTAAAAACAGCTTTTCTTTGAGAACTATTGCAATTAGGGAAAAGAGTCTTCAGTATGCAACTGGGCTCCATTCCAAATACAGTCGGGGCAAGTAGGGATTGGTAGCCAAGGAATTTGATTAGATATTGAGGGAGATCAGATATCAGGGGTGGGGCATTCTTGCTAAACTCCCTTTAGCAGGATTCTTGCTAAAACTGCGATACAGTGATGAACACGGAAGCCCAAAGGTGGAGGCCTAGTTGGGAAGAGGGTTCAGAGGAGCCTGATGGAAGTTCGGGCAAGGAGAGAGTCTTTGTCGCTGCCAGGGAGACTAGCGTTGTGTCCAGGAAAGAGAGGAACTGGATTTTGGTGAACTTCCCGCAGTCTCTGCCACAGTGCCGTGTAGAAAAAGGGTGTGGAGTTTGTCAAAACTCCTGGTTCAAATCCAGGTCCGCTCTTTGCTAGCTGTGAGGGTCTGGATGAGTCACTTAACCCGTCCAAACTTTGAGCCTCAGTCTCAGCTGAATAATGGGGGAGAGTAACCCCACCTTAGAGGTTGATTGAGAGAGAATGTAAGGAAAGCCCCAGTGGTACATAAAATATGTCCAATCCATTGTGACTATTATAACTCTGGTCGTTATTACCATGTATCTCAATTTTATTGATTGACTAAAAATTTAATAATATGCACATTGCAAAAAATCTGCATAGTATGAAAGTATAAACACAGAAAAATATGTCTTTCACTCATCCCACCTTCATTTCCCTTCCTCAGAAACAGCCACCATTAGCAGTTTCTTGATATGTTCCCAGAGATTTGCAAACACAAGCATATGTGTACAAACAGCCTTTTTTATTTACCTAATGCTTTCATATGATACACTCTGTTCTACACCTTTTATTTAACAAAATAACTTAGCTATTGCTTCATATCAGTATATATTGATTTATTGCATCTTTTTTTTTTTTTTATGGCTGCATAACATTCTGTAGTAGGAGTGACCCATCATTTACTTAAGTTCGTGCCACACTGACACTCATTTAGCTGTTTAGGGGGCTGTTGCCACCATATCCTGGTATATATCAGTATGTCTTTGATATATACATATCCTGGTATATGTCAATATGTCTTTGTGCCCTTGTGTGAGAACAGCTGTAGGATGAAAGTCTAGGATTCGTACGTTGCATTTAATTCTCTTCAAAAATAGGATTTAAAATCTGGAAGATTTTTCACTTGGGTAACTATTGTGGAAAGAAAGATTAGGAATTAGAGACCTCGCTTGTCATGAGAAGGTGAGATAAAATACATTGTTTCTTTATTTTTAAAAGCTTTACTAATACAGACCTCTGGTCCCTCTTCCCGTGGCGCCTTGGATTCCAGATTTTGCAGCAGGAATATTTGGCCGATTTATAAACCGGTGCAAATCGGCTCTTAGCTTCAGAATGTATTTTCCCACAGAAACGAATTGTCAACCAGCTTTCTGAGCCCCACACTTGTTAAAGAAGTTAGATTCACCACAGTAGAAACAAAGTCCACTTTGTTTTGTCTGTTTGTTTTTGTGGCTGAGAAGCAAACACTGTGGAGTGCTTTCTCTGTGTTTGATACTTTCTCGTAGATGGCCTTATTTAATGCTTACAAAGCTTTGAGGTGAAAAATATTATCTCTGTTTTCCAGACAAAGAAAGGGATAGGTTCACAGATGTTAGGTAACTCGCCCAAGGTCACGCAGAACCAAGATGTGAGCTCAAGTCTTGATGACTGTACCACTCTGTGGACCTCTCCTTCCTAATTAGGAAATTCAGAACTTTCCTGAATGGCAAAGAAGTTTGACCTGTTGCATAAACATCTGCTGATTAGCAGTGCCTCTTAAAGATGCTGTGGCCTTGCTGAGCTTAGTAGAGAAAGAGGGTCTGTTATGGCCCCAAGTTCGGTATCTGACATGCTTAGAACTTACCTCATTAATCAGGCAACTCTCGGGTGATGGTCCAGTGTCCACTGTCGGCTCTGCTGGTTTCCACCTTTGAATTGTTTCTACCCTCAGTTCTAAGGCAAGATTGCTCTCTGCATGACCCTGGACTCTGGCTCTGTGATTTGTGTCCTTCCCTGGTGTCCTCCCCACACGCTTTATCCAGCTTGTCTTCTTACTGTGTTTTCTGTCTCTTAGCAAAGGAAAGTTATTTAAAGCACTTTCTAAACTGCATGGCATTACTATTTATTTATTTTTAATTTTTATTGAAGTATAGTTGATTTACAATATTGTGTTTTTGGTGTACAGCAAAGTGATTCAGTTATATATATACTTTTTCATATTCTTTTCCATTATGGTTTATTACAGGATATTGAATATAGTTCCCTGTGCTATACAGTAGGACCTTGTTGTTTATCTATATTTAGTATTTTGTACCTGCTAATCCCAAACTCCTAATTTATCCCTCTC
This sequence comes from Lagenorhynchus albirostris, assembly GCF_949774975.1. Lineage (NCBI taxonomy): Eukaryota > Metazoa > Chordata > Mammalia > Artiodactyla > Delphinidae > Lagenorhynchus > Lagenorhynchus albirostris. The sequence continues at coordinate 12,828,357 of NC_083101.1, forward strand.
CTACCCCCTTTCCCCTTTGGTAACCATAAGTTTGTTTTCTATGTCTGTGAGTCTGTTTCTGATTTGTGAATAAGTTCATTTGTATCGTATTTTAGATTCCACATACAAGTGACATCCTGTGATACCTGTCTTTCTCTGTCTGACTTACTTCACTTAGTATGATAATCTCTAGATCCATCCATGTTGCTGCAAATGGCATTTGCATGGCATTATTATTACTAATGACCCACAACCCCCATCGTCACCACTTTGCTCCCCTCGTTCTCCAGCCTTCGAGCTGGTGTCACCTCACCCTGAAGTCTGCTCTTGTTTTTGGAACCCTGGTTCAGTTCTCCCAGCTCTCAGGAAATCTATTGCCTATAAACAAAATTAGCACCTCAAAGCTCCCTCCCACCCCCACTTTTTAGAACATGCAGAGAACCACGTTAGAATTCAATATGCATATACTGGGGCGCCCCGTTTTTCCAACATAGCTTAGAATTAGTGCCTTGTGCCTGTGAATCTCTATTTTATTAATTTAGTATATCTTTATTACCTGTTGTTTCCATATTAGTACAGTCCTTTTCTTGTTGGGCTATAAATCCACCCTTGTTTTATTATTTATTAACAAACACTTAAGGGGCTGATCGAGTCAGACCACCACCTCCATTATCTTACACATTCCTCAGAATAACTCCACAGAGAGGGTGTTATTAGCCCCCTATGCAGTTGGGTAAAATGAAGTTCAGAGAGGTTCATTAACTTGTCCATGTTTCATCTAGTAAGTGGTAGGCCTGGGATTTGAACCCAAGTGTTCGGATTCTAAATCCATAACCTCTCCCAGATGAAAGCCAAGGCTTGTAGTTTCTTATTATCTTGTTGCTTCAGTTACTCTATTCAACTCCTTAATTAATGATGACTCCAAATTAGCAGAATGTTACTGAGGCTTCTGGTGTGGGAATGGGTCTTGTTTTGACCGCAGTCACAAAATCTATACTGAGAAGACATTACTTAAATCCAGAATGAGAGACGGTGAAAATCCACAGAAAATCCGGAAGAGAGAGGGACCAGTTTTATGTGACTGGCTAACCGATTGACCTCTAGAGGGTTTTTATTTATTTTTTGTCCATTCCTTTGCTTCTTGAAAGGCTAAATTACTTCAAGGAGCTCCACCCAGTTCTTAAAAATGTCCAGGAGGGACTCCCCTGGTGGCGGAGTGGTTAAGAATCCGCCTGCCAATTCAGGGGACACAGGTTTGAGCCCTGGTCCGGGAAGATCCCCCATGCCGCGGAGCAACTAAGCCTGTGTGCCACAACTACTGAGCCTGCGCTCTATAGCCCGAGAGAGACAACTACTGAGCCTGTGTGCTGCAACTGCTGAAGGCTGTGTGCCTAGAGCCTGTGCTCCGCAACAAGAGAAGCCACCGCAATGAGATGCCTGCGCACCGCAACGAAGAGTAGTTCCCGCTCGCCGCAACTAGAGGAAGCCTGTGCACAGCAACGAAGACCCAATGCAGCCATAAATATATAAAGAAAAGAAAAGAAAATGTCCAGGAGATTGCGGTTAAGTAAACTCCCAGCGTGTAGGGTTTTAGGTTTTCCAAAGTCTGATATCCCAAACTTGTCTGGTCATAGGAAGCACTGGGGCATTTGTTAAACTTTGATTTCCCGGTAGGGGTAGGACCTAGGGAATCTTTATTTTTTTTAACAAGCCCCCTTGGGCCGATTCTTCTGATCAGACTAGCTTGGGAAGCACTGATACCAGCACTGGGAATCAGGTCCTCCCTTTGGGCTGTCCCCTTTAGATTTGAAGCACAGCTGGTCACATTGTATTACAGTAGAAGGAACAGGAATTCTGGAGTCAGAAAGCACAGGAATCAAAACCCCAATCTGACCACTGATAAATTGTGTTATCTCGGGCACATAACTGAATGTTCCCAGCTCGAAATGTCTGCTGCCACTTCCTCTGCCTGGAAACAGGAAATTGTTTCCCTTTCTCTGCCCACCTGTTCTCGACTCCTTTGTCCTCTTATTCTTTTTTTTTTTTGATCTACACATTTTGTTTATTTATTTATAATTTAATTTTTATTGGAGTATAGTTGATTTATAATGTTGTGTTAGTTTCTGCTGTACAGCAAAGTGAATCAGTTATACATATACGTATATCCACCCTTTTTTAGGTTCTTTTCCCATATAGGTCATTACAGAGTATTGAGTAGGTCCTTATTAGTTATCTGTTTTATATATAGTAGTGTGTATATGTCAATCCCAATGTGCTACTTTATCCCTCCCCCCCTTTCCATAAGTTTGTTTTCTGCACCTATGACTCTGTTTCTGTTTTGTAAATAAGTTTATTTGTACCATTTTTTTAGATTCCACACATAACTGATATTATATATTTATCTTTGACTTACTTCACTCAGTATGACAATATCTAGGTCCATCTGTGTCTCTGAAAATGGCATTATTTCATTCTTTTTTATGGCTGAGTAATATTCCATTGTATATATGTACCACATCTTCTTTATCTATTCCTCTGTTGATGGACATTTAGGTTGCTTCCATGTCTTGGCTATTGTAAATGGTGCTGCCATGAACATTGAGGTGCATGTAACTGTTTGAATTATGGTTTTCTCTGGATATATGCCTAGGAGTGGGATTGCAGGATCATATGATAGTTCTGTTTTTCATTTTTTGAGGAATCTCCATACTGTTCTCCATAGTGGCTGTACCAATTTACATTCCCACGAACAGTGCAGGAGGGTTCCCTTTTCTCCACACCCTCTGCAGCATTTGTTGTTTGTAGATTTTTTTGGTGATGCCCATTTGTCCTCTTATTTTTCAGCTCTCCAGCACATGCCCAGATTCCCCCCATACTGGGTCACTCATAATTATCTTTGTAATCATTTTTAGGTGTCTGGCATTCCCCACTAGACTCTAAGGTTCATGAAAGCAAGAACCGTGACTCTCATGTTTATTACTTGTGAATATTATGTTTAATATTTGTCATTTTATTATTATGACTCTCATGTTTATTGTTGCATACCCAACACGTAGCATAGGGTGGTATGAATGACCTCTGAGCTTTGCTTTCCTCTTCTGTAAAAATGGAAGAATATGATCTATCCATCGGGGTATTGGGAGATTAAAATGAAATAGTGAGCATGAGAGCAACTGGCATACAGTAGGCATCTCATAAATGTTAGTTTTTGCCTTCCTTTGGAAAACCCACTTAGGATTACTGTACTGAATAGAATAGATTATAACCAAGGCTTTAAAGCTGTTTGCTTGACACTCTATTCTAAAAAGGTTCTAGTATTCTTATTCTTAAGGTTTTAGCATTTAGTCTTCTTTCCCCACCAAGTCCAAAGGCTCTTCCATCAGACTTTTAACTTTGTTCTGGTGACCTGTTTTGAGGTCTCTAATAATTTTACTTGATTTCCTGTGGGTAGCATATCTTTAAGCTTTCTTTATTCAGTTCAGTGCTGAGAATGAAAATATGATTGTAGATTGAATGAATATTTTAAAAAGATCATGGGTGGTAGAATGGGTTTCAAAGGTAGCTTTATGGAATCTCTTTTCCTGGAATTCTTTAGAAGAGAATAAGAACACTGACTTGTGAAGATTTCTTCTAATCCTTTGGCTGTGAAATCCAGGCTGATGTTATTAGGTGAACCACGTTCAGAGTTTTATTTTTTTCCCTACCAGTTAGGAATAATTTTCAGATGTATGGCTGCCTTTCAGATATAAAGTACAGGAGAAGGGCTTGCTATTAAGGCCTTCTTCCACACATTGGCAAATGGAAGCTGCCCCAGTGCTAGGATGACCAACTGTTCCAGTTTGCCTGGGAGTAAGGGGGTTCCAGGGGCACTGGACTTTGAGTTTTAAAATCAGGACAATCCTGGAAAAGCTGGGATGAACTGGTTGGTATCCTACTCAGTGCAGAGGAGCTTGCTGGAGGAATTGGAGTAACAGGGAAGTAAGCATTAACATGCTTTCCTGTTGTTTAAAAAAATAGAAGAGCCACAAGAAGTTAAAAGTGTCTTAAAAAAATTTTTTTAACATCTTTATTGGGGTATAATTGCTTTACAATGGCGTGTTAGTTTCTGCTTGATAACAAAGTGAATCAGTTATACATATACATATGCTCCCATATCTCTTCCCTCTTGCGTCTCCTTCCCTCCCATCCTCCCTATCCCACCCCTCCGGGCGGTCACAAAGCACCGAGCTGATATCCCTGTGACATGCGGCTGCTTCCCACTAGCTATCTACCTTACGTTTGTTAGTGTGTATATGTCCATGACTCTCTCTCGCCCTGTCACAGCTCACCCTTCCCCCTCCCCATATCCTCAAGTCCGTTCTCCAGTAGGCCTGTGTCTTTATTCCTGTCTTACCCGTAGGTTCTTCATGATATTTTTTTTTCTTCTTAAATTCCATATATATGTGTTAGCATACGGTATTTGTCTTTTTCTTTCTGACTTACTTCACTGTGTATGACAGACTCTACGTCTATCCACCTCATTACAAATAGCTCAATTTTGTTTCTTTTTATGGCTGAGTAATATTCCATTGTATATATGTCCCACATCTTCTTTATCCATTCATCCGATGATGGGCACTTAGGTTGTTTCCATCTCCGGGCTATTGTAAATAGAGCTGCAATGAACATTTTGGTACATGACTCTTTCTGAATTTTGGTTTTCTCAGGGTATATGCGCAGTAGTGGGATTGCTGGGTCATATGGTAGTTCTATTTGTAGTTTTTTAAGGAACCTCCATACTGTTCTCCATAGTGGCTGAACCAATTCACATTCCCACCAGCAGTGCAAGAGTGTTCCCTTTTCTCCACACCCTCTCCAACATTTATTGTTTCTAGATTTTTTGATGATGGCCATTCTGACTGGTGTGAGATGATATCTCATTGTAGTTTTGATTTGCGTTTCTCTAATGATTAATGATGTTGAGCATTCTTTCATGTGTTTGTTGGCAGTCTGTATATCTTCTTTGGAGAAATGTCTATTTAGGTCTTCTGCCCATTTTTGGATTGTGTTGTTTGTTTTTTTGTTATTGAGCTGCATGAGCTGCTTGTAAATTTTGGAGATTAATCCTTTGTCAGTTGTTTCATTTGCAAATATTTTCTCCCATTCTGAGGGTTGTCTTTTGGTCTTGTTTATGGTTTCCTTTGCTGTGCAAAAGCTTTTAAGTTTCATTAGGTCCCATTTGTTTATTTTTGTTTTTATTTCCATTACTCTAGGAGGTGGGTCAGAAAGGATCTTGCTGTGATTTATGTCATAGAGTGTTCTGCCTATGTTTTCCTCTAAGAGATTGATAGTTTCTGGCCTTACATTTAGCTCTTTAATCCATTTTGAGCTTATTTTTATATATGGTGTTAGGGAGTGATCTAATCTCATACTTTTACATGTATCTGTCCAGTTTTCCCAGCACCACTTATTGAAGAGGCTGTCCTGTCTCCACTGTACATTCCTGCCACCTTTATCAAAGATAAGGTGTCCATATGTGCGTGGGTTTATCTCTGGGCTTTCTATCCTGTTCCATTGATCTATCTTTCTGTTTTTGTGCCAGTACCATACTGTCTTGATTACTGTAGCTTTGTAGTATAGTCTGAAGTCAGGGAGCCTGATTCCTCCAGCTCCTTTTTTCGTTCTCAAGATTGCTTTGGCTATTCGGGGTCTTTTGTGTTTCCATACAAATTGTGAAATTTTTTGTTCTAGTTCTGTGAAAAATGAAAGTTTTTGAAAATTAATTTAACTTTTAAAGCCACTAAACTAGATATAGGTGGTCTTAAATAATAGTAATATTATAAAGTATTAATATTAATAAGTAATAATATTAATAATAATTTAAAAACTCAGTGACAGTCATTTAGAAACAGGACTTCCCTGGCGGTCCAGTGGTTAAGACTCAGCGCTCCCGACGCAGGGGGCACGGGTTCGATCCCTGGTCAGGGAACTAAGATCCCACATACCGCGCGGCGTGGCCAAAACATTCTTAAAAATTAAAAAGAAAAGAAAAGAAATGAATGGTATTGTATTATAAAACCCAATCTTGTCTTTTCTGCACCTGAATGGCTATAGCTTTGAATGGCTACCATTTTCTAGTGTTAATCATTTTCACTTATTTTGTGAATAGTTTATCTTTGAAGTATTTTTTCTACTTAAATATCAACAGTAGAACTGATATTATCATTGATGAATCTTGAAAACAGGTCAGTTTTGAAAGAAGGGCCTTAACTCACATAAATGTGAGTTTTATTTAATTCTTATTAAATTTATTTAATTTTATTAAATTTATTAAATTTTATTTAATTCACTTAATTCTCACAAGGTAAAATTTAAAATTATTTTAATGCGTTTATGCCTATCTTATTCCCTAAAAGCATATAAGTAGCTTTCAAAAGTACTTATACATTGTTATAGAAGTACTTATACATTGTTATAAATTTTAAAAAAAATTTAGGTGAAGAAAATCAGGGCAAAGGAACAATAAAACAATAAAAGTGGTATAATAAGATGAAATCAGGGAATAGTTAGCATCTAGAAATGCATTATCTAAAGATCTTGCAGTTTTAATGATGGGACAACATCAAAGTTTTAGTTCACAGAACTTTCTGGTTACCAAGGGAAAAAATGTCCGAAATTTTAAGTCATGGTGCCCGTAAGATAAAATAAAAGAGGTTGTTGAAGAGAAGTGCAGCTTTTCCTAACACTGAGAGCTGGGAGAAATTTCCCCAGAGGGCTTCATAAAGGAGCCCCCATGTGGTTAGCATCCCTCCAACAGCACCCTTTAATCAATACAGTATCAAGGTTTTTATGAGATAGCGCCCCCCAGTGGACTCTGAAGGTATAACAACCAAGTGCCAGTAAGACTGGTTACTACATTTAATACTGTGGTCCTTCCCTGGGGCTGGGCTTCAGTTTCCTGGCAAGCTTTTCAGCATGCAGATTTCTAGGTCCCAGCCCACCTCTGTTAAATCAACAACTCTTTTGAGAAGGTCCTGGATAATCCTGATAGAGAACCACTTTAGAGTTTTTTTAGAGAGATAGTCAAAGAGGAAACCCAAAGTCCAATAAATATTTGAAAAAAAATTCAGTTTCACTAGTATAATCATGAAGATGCAAATTAACACAATGATGAGATGCCATTTCCCATTGATTAGACTGGCAAACATATTTAGCAGCAGCTAGCAGAGGTGAAAATATGTGTACTCTGTGATCCAGACAATTCCACTTCTAGAGAAATTCTTGTTCATGTGCACAGAGATGCAATGAGAATGTTTACTGCAGTGTTCTTTGTAATGAGGAAAAATTGGAAAGCACCTATCTTCCATCAATGGTGGGATGCATAAAGCAATTTATGACGTGGGTTGAACTGTGTCTCCCCACTCCCCAAAAGATATGTCCAAGTCCAAACTGGTATCTGTGAATATGACTTATTTGGAAATAGAGTCTTTGAAAATCTAATTAAATTAAGTATCTGGAGATGAGATGATCTCGGATTAATGGGGCCTAAATTCAGAGATGAGCATCCTTATAAGAAACAGAAAAGGAAAAGACACAGAGACACACAGAGTGAAGCCCACGTGAAGACAGAGGCAGGGATTGGAATGACACGTCTGCAAGCCAAGGAACACCAAGCGTTGCCTGCACCCACCAGGAGAGGGAGAGAGGCATGGTACAGCTTCTCTCTCAGCGCCCTCCGCAGGGACCAACACTGCCAGTGCCTTGTTTATGGACTTCTGGCCCCCAGGACTGTAAGAGTATAAATTTCTGTTGTTTTAAGTCATGGTGGCCCTAGGAAAATAATAAAATGGAGATCTTCACCCAAACCACAGGGATACCTGGATGAGTTAGAGGTTCTCCCTCAACCAAGAGAACAGAATCCTGGAGCTAATAATCTTGCACCGTGCAGTTGAAGCAGTTTTGTCCTGATTTGAGGCTGAAAGAGCCCTTGGAGACCAACTCCCCCCACTTTAAAGATGAGGATGCCCAGAAAGAAGAAGGGACTTGCCCAAGACCCCAGAGTTCCCAAGGGGCAGAACTTGAATTTGAACCCAGGTCCATCTGACTCCAAAGCTTGTGTTCTTTCCACTTCAGTTGTATCCAGTCCTCTCACATGGCAGCAAGGGCTAGAGGAGCGAGCCCAGATGCTGGAATTGGAAGACTGCGCTAAGTCTTTGCTCTCCGAGGCCCTAACAGCGTGGCAGGGAGAAGGTTAACTCCTCTAACCTTCGGATCCCTCTTCCCAACAGACAGCGAGACTAACCTTGCTCCCCGAGCAAGGTTACAAACTCTGGATTGTAAGGCTCAAATAGGATAATACATGTGAAAACGTCTTTATTAACTGTAAATCATTATATTATTGATACAAATAGTAGTTAGTACTGTTATCATCTATTCTAGCCTCAGACTAGGAAAGTGAAACTCAGACAGTGTGAAAGACAGAATCCTAAAATAACCCCCAAGGACCTTCCCACGTGTATAATCCTCTGCCCTTTGAGTGTGGGTGGGACCTGTGTATATGATGAGATATCACTCCCATGATTATGCGACATTATGCTGCAAAAGGGAGATGTCCCTCAGTGGGCCTGACCCAATTAGGCGAGCTCTTTCAAGACAGTTTTCTCCGGCTGGTGGCAGAAGAAGTCCGACAGATGCGATCCGGCTAGTCTGGAAGAAAGTGAACACCACATTCTGAGCTGCCTATGGGGATCACTATGGCAAAGGACTGTGGCCGTTTCCAGCTGCTGAGTGTGGTTCCCGGCTGACAGCTAGAAGGAGAATGAGGACCTCAGTCCTCCAGTGGCAAGGAGATGAACTCTTCCAGTCAGCGTGGAAGAAGGCCCTGAGCCAAGACAAGAACCACAACCCTGGCCACACCTTGATTTCAGCCTGTGATGACCTGAGCAGAGGACCCAGCCAAGCCACGGTGGACCTCTGACCTACAGAACTCTGAGCTAATAAATGGCTGTGGTCTGAAGTCACTAGGTTTGTGTTCATTTTTTTGTGCAGCAATAAAAAACTAGTAAGGGAGGTGAAAAGTTTTCCCCTGGCTCATAGATCCATTGAGTGCACATGTCTGTGTATCCCTCCAAGAAACTCTGAACTTCTCTAAGGCTGGAACTATATCTTACTCGTCTGTGGAGTCGGACTGGCTGGGTTGGTCCCTGGCCCTGCCACTCATGAGGTTGAAAATGGAGGCAAATTATTTTACTTCTCTGTTGCATATTCTCCTCATCTGTAAAATGGGTGTGATAACAGTACAAAGCTCCAGGGTTGTAAGGCGTGTTAAATAACTTTGTGAACTGTAGAACTGTGCCTGGACACAGAAAATGCTCAGTGCATGTGGTGGTGGCGGTTTCGTTATATCCAAGCACTTAGCCCAGTAGCTAGCATATAATAGGCACTAAATTAATGTTTGTTGAGTGGATGAATGAATGAATTCTAATTAGAATCTTGGTCTCTTGATTCTTAATCCTACAATATTTCTACTAATCATTATTCGCAATAGGATACAGATTTTTTCCAAAGCTAATTTTACTGGCCCAATTTCTTCAGGGTGCACTGGGAAAGCACCAGATTTATAACACTGTGAAAATAGAGAGGTGCTTAAACTGATACCAGAGTGCTTAAAAACCTGTGCTCTGTGGAAGCTGACTGAAAGCTGTGAGTAGGCTGGCTTTGTCTTAATAAACCTTGTCATTTGATCAGGGTGACATATACTTAATGCAGTTGCCTAATTATCTGGTCATCAGGGAAATACCAGCTGTCATTGCCAACTGAGCTGGGCCATCAATCTGTTCTGAGTTCATTAAGTAAATTAAAAGGTGTGGCTTAAATACTTAAGAAGAGGAATAACAGCTCTCATCTCAAGGAGCTAGTGAAAGCAGGACTTTTTGCCACAGCTACTGGCAGTGTTGAGCTGTGAGAAGTGAGATTTGTAGCTTGACAATACAGCTCAACATAAGAGACAGAAGGAGATTCCAAAATTTGATAAAGGATCCTCATATATCCCCCCATCTCCCATCACATTTAGATTGTTATTGCTGATAATTCCTTTTAAAATTCTAAGCAGTAAGGTGGCCTCTAGCTGTGAACTAGCCCATCACTCTTGAACTGGCCCATGTTGAGGGCTTGCAGGTCCTTTCCCACACCTATGGAGAGACAGACATGTTGATTATTATCAAGCCTTGGGCTGGAGAAATGAATGACCAAAGTCTGCACGCACCTGCTGTATGCTGAGCGGTTTCACATCAAGATTTGTTTTGAGGTTTATAGATTCTGGTTCCATTCAATTCCCCTTCCCACAGTCATGCTCTATTCCTCCTCACTGGACTACATGCCATCCGTTCCTCCAGCATCTATTATGTGCCACTCCTTTCCAGGCACTGGGCTAGGCACCTGGAATTCAGAGATAATTAAGATGTTTTTCTTGCCCTGGAGAGACTTCTAAGCGTGCTCCCTCATGCTCCCATGCCTTTGCACACGGGGCTTCTCCAGCCTAGACTACCTTCCTGGCTTCTGGGCTTGGCAAGTTCCAGCTCATCTTCCAAGTTTTTACCAAACCACAGCTTTCTCCCCAGGAGGATAATTCACACCCCGCTTCATGCTCTCATAGCCCTTCGACCCTCATCTGCTGGAGCATTTGCCACTTTGCACTGTGATTTATTTACAACTTCCAAGGACAGAGGCTGTGCCTTGTTCTTACCTGAATTCCCAGTGCCTGACATCGAGTTGATGCATAAGTTGCACTGATACTTGAATGAAAGACTAAGTTAATAAAAGAGGATAACTATTCCTATGTAAGGTGTGTAGGAGGGTAGAAGTGAGGATGGAGCCGTAGGACAAATGTGCTTTTCTAGTATCTCTTTTGCCAGTCGGGGGAGAGATGTGCTTATAAATATTCCATCATGCAAGCCTTTAGGATCAGTGGTCTGAAAGGCCAAAGAGAGGCTCAGGGTCTTTCTGTGTGACCTCTCAAATTTATAAGGAGCCATTTTACTTCAGGTAAGAGTGGGTATGGGACTTCCGTGGTGACACAGTGGTTAAGAATCCGCCTGCCAATGCAGGGGACACGGGTTTGATCCCTGGTCCGGGAAGATCCCACATGCCTGCGGAGCAACTAAGCCCATGCGCCACAACTTCTGAGCCTGCGCTCTAGAGCCTGCAAACTATAACTACTGAAGCCTGCACGCTCTAGGGCCCGCGTGCCGCAACTACTGAGCCTGCGTGCTGCAACTACTGAAGCCCGCACGCCAAGAGCCCGTGCTCTGCAACAAGAGAAGCCACCGCAATGAGAAGCCCGCGCACCTCAACGAAGAGTGGCCCCCACTCGCCGCAACTAGAGAAAGCCCGTGCCTAGCAACGAAGACCCAACGCAGCCAAAAAAAAAAAAGAAAGAAAGAAAAGGAAAAAAAACCCCTACAGTGAAACTCATTGGAACTTGTTAAAAAAAAAAAGTGGGTATTACCTTGATTAACTTGAATCATGTGACCATATGGCAGGCTATTTTCTATTTTTCCCTTTACTACTTTGTCATTCCCTCTTTCTTTTTTAGGGCGTATGGGGGAGGAGTGAGGAGTGGTGGTGATTATTTATTCACAGGTTCAAACCTACAGGCAACACAATTCTGCCCTCTCTGAACACATTTCAGTGCAGTTTTGGGGTTGGAGAGTTTAGTTATTTGTTCCCAGTACCCACTGTCCAGGACTGCTAGGAAGAGTCCTCTTCCCTCTCTGCTCCTGGACCTTTGCTTTTCTTTCTCAGCAACCACTCCAAAAACGCACTCAGTCTTTCTTCAGTTCTCTCTTTTGTGACTCATGAATTTGCACCTCCTGCTTTGACTTCTCTCCATTCCCACTCCTGTATTTCTAATCCCTTGTAGGATAGTTCCAATTAGATGTACCGTCATCCGTTCAAGCTCACTACTTCTAAAAGTTAGCTGTTTCTCTCCCAGGTGTGCTCCCACTTTCATTCACTCTATTCCATCAGTACCCTACCGGGCACTGAAACCAGGAGGTGAGGGTTAGGACAAGCAGGGGCGCCCAGGTGGAAGGTGCTGTGAGTCAGAGTACTTTAGCAGAGGCATTTCAGCACTATGGAGAGCTCCTAGTGGGGCCAACTCCCCGACTCCGGCCCCTCCCCTGCACCTTCCCTGCACACAGCAGCCTTCATATACACCTCCTTGTCACTGGAAACTTATGCTTGTTAAAGGAACCTTATTCATTTCTTCCAGGCTTAGTTCTCTGGGGACTGAAGACTTAACAGGGCTGGATTCTGTCCTTGCTCTATCACTTATTGGATGCACTCCCAGAGACTGAGTTATCTAATTGCTCTGAGCCTCAGTTTCCTCTTCTGTAAAATGGAATGGCAGTATGTCTACCTATTTGAGAGTGCTGTTGTGAGGGTGAATTGAGATAGCACACATAAAGCATGCAGCACATAATATAAATTCAGTAAATAGTTACAATTTTTATTATTATAGAAATTATCGGTACAGTTATATTAATTCTTCTTAGTAACGTGTGATGGTACGACTCAAGGCTCTTAGGGCAGTGGCATGTCTCTGGGAGTTTACAGGCTGGTTTTGTGGGTCAGGAGGAACAAATGAGTTTAGGGGGCAAGTAAGTCCTCTGGGAAACTTCTTTGTCCCTTGGGTACATTATTAAGACAGCAGTGGGTGCTTTAGGGTTAGCCCAAGTCATAGTCAGTTGTTGGAAAAGAAGAGCAGGCCCTTGTAGATTTACAGAATAGGAAATACCCTGTATGTGGCAAACAGGGAAACAGGCCCAAGAGATCCAGTAATGCCCAAGGTGGCTCAGCAAGCTGGTGTCCACAGACAGGAGGACTGGATCTCCAGGCTACCGGCTGCTCTTTGCTAGGTCTTTGCATATGCTGTTGCTTCCTCCCGTGGGAAGTCCTTTCCCTGTCTAGTCTGGCAACTGCTCTCTTTCTCACCAAGAGTCAGCTCTCTGAGCCTCAGTTGCCTGCTCTGTGAAATGGGGATACACTGCTATTCACCAGGTTGTGTGGAGATTAAAAGTGACAGTGTGAGGAAGGGGCTTAGCTCTGACACAGGCGTATCGTAGATGCTGTGTAAGATGTGGCTGTAGGCATTACAATGATCTGTTCATGGGTCGGACTCAGCCGCTGCACTACGAGCTCCCTGAAGGTAAGGACTGCATCCTTTGTCTTCTTGTTTTCACTCTCCAACTTGGTCTCCTACCACTAACCCTCTGCTCCCATAATGTGGCACCTCTCAGCATCCCCTGAGTGTGTCACCCGGCTCAAAGGCATGACTTGCTTGTATGTTGAATGAATTGATATTTCAGCTAGACGTGGTGCCTTTAGACCGGCTTTCTGGTGGGAGTTGCCACTGTGGAAAGTATTGAACTGGCCTGGGTAGCTGGTCAACTGGGGATGAGCAGCCCTAAGAGCTGTCAGAAGCGACTTTGGGAAAAGTTTGGTATCCCGGGTGGGAGGAAGTGCTGCTGGAATGTGCTGCTGGAATCAGCCGACCTGACTTGCTTTGTTTCCATTCCAGTTAATAAACACATTTGAAGTTTTGGTGTGGAAGAGACTGGGTAGTCTGAGGCCTGGTGGTGAATTGATACCATTTACTCGCAGTGAAGGAGTAGCGAGCAGGGAGATTACTATGGAGAATTTTGCAAAGCATAATGGAGTTAATTTATAATTGTTGTGGGAGCTCTTTTCCATCAGCTGAATTATGATGGGACGGAGGTGGTTATTTTGTTGTTTGTGTCACCCTTTTGAATTGGAAAGTGGAAAAAGAAAATCATGCTAAATTGGTATCTGATCTTTTCAGAGCTATTTGCTAAATAAACTGGAATTTTAATTAAAACTGCAAGCCAAGAAGTAAATCACTTTAGAAGTTTGTGAAGTTTTTCTTTTTCCTTTGCCTAATATAATTACCACTAATTAAGGTTCTTTACGGGTGGGAAATCAGACACCAGAATAAATAACTGGAGGAGGTTGCTATGGGGCAAGGAAATTATGAAAGGGCTAAGGTTGTCGTCTCCTCCTGCTAACATGGGCCTTTTTTCTGTGGTTAAGTTGTTTGGTAACCTTTTTTTTTTTTTTTGCGGTGCGCGGGCCTCTCACTGTCGTGGCCTCTCCCGTTGCGGAGCACAGGCTCCGGACGCGCAGGCTCAGCGGCCATGGCTCACGGGCCCAGCCGCTCCGCGCCATGTGGGATCTTCTCAGACCGGGGCACGAACCCGTGTCCCCTGCATCGGCAGGCGGACTCTCCACCACTGCGCCACCAGGGAAGCCCCATGGTAACCATTTTGATCTCATTAAAAGTATTATGATCAGAAGCAGAAGCAAAGGTGGACGACAGCCCTCACTGCAGCTCCTCCAGCTTTAATTCATGTGAGTCAATTATAATGAATGGATTTAATAAAAAATACAACATGCTTTGGTGATTAACTCAGCGAACAACACATGGCACGCTTACTGGGAGTATCATATTTGCAGTAACAAAGAAGTGAACAGGAAAAGAAACTTCATAGATCACAAGAATTGCTGCTTCCCAGCAGAAGGTTGTTAATTACTTATCCCCTTGCTGTATTTATTGGCTCTATTAGAGGATGAGTAATTATCGTCTTCCCTGGAAACCCACTGGAGCCAGACGGCGCCTCTTTAAAGAGAAGTCTCCCCAGAGTGCTAGTTATCCCTGCGGGATCCTCTCCAGTCAGAGTCTCCAACAACCAGGAGCGCGGAGTGGGTGAGACAGGAATGTCAGCCCACGCGGGCACAGGACACGGGTCTCCTTCAAAGTGCAGGGGCTGTCAGAGCAGTTCTCCCTCTTAGAAACGCTGACGTGCTCTCACTCCCCCGTGCCTTCCCCCACCCCTACTTCCAGAGCATCCTTTTTCTCTCGGCTGGGTCATCCCCCCACCCCATCCCCTTTCTCCCAGCCTTGGCTCCCTCTCGGGTCTGGCTGCCCCCAGTCTCTCTCCACCTCCCCTCCGTTCTCCCTCCTAGCAGGGTCTGCACAGCCCTGCTTGAGCACTTCCTGGGCTCTCTTCCACCTGCAGAATCGAGTTCAAGCTCCTCAGCCTGCGCTGTGAGCCCCTCACGATCAGCTGGGCCGTGTGGACCTGTCCAGCTCTGTCTCTCTACTGACCCTGGGCTGCGGGCACTCTGCGCTCTCCCAGACGCCCTCCCTGGCACGCACTTCTCTTTCTCTTCATCTCTGCCTGGCAACAACAACAACTTCACACCCAGCTCAAATGGACCCTGCTTGGTTAAACTTCCCTCACCTGGAGCAGGGGCAGTTGCTCCTTCTGGGCTCTGACACAGCACTTTGTCACACAGAACGTGTTTATCTGTTACCGATCTGCCTCTACCCGCAGGCTGGCTCCCGCATTCCTGGAGCTATGTCTGATTCACTGTTGTTTTTCGAGAAGCGGATTTGTGCAGGGCCAGCCTCTGCTTTCTCTACCATCGGGGAAGACTGGGGACTCTTCCTCTCTGCCCTTCTCACCAGGGGACTTAATTAGGTGACGAACAATCTAAGCAGCCCGCTCTCAATATTCTAAACTGGATTAATTTAGCTCCTACTATGTGCCAGGCTGTTCACAAGCATCCTTTCACTTACGGGGTTGTTTTTCATCTTTACCATGCCTCCTGTGAGGGAGGGTTTGCTAGTCCTCTCTCAGGTGATGAAACTAAGGCCCTTGGTAGTTACCAGGCCTGAGATTTGAATCCAGGTTCCTGAACTCGAGTCAAGGAGCTTTTGTGCATGTACAGGCTTTCGCTAGAGTTAGATGCACACACAGGAAGGCCTGCATGGCTCTAAATGCTCCGAGCTAACGTATGCACGTTTAACCTTGGGCTAGTCCTAGAGAACACCCCTGTCCACCAGCTCCTTTGGGTAATATCTTACCAGCCAATAGGTATGGGAAAGGGTGATGGGAAAGGATGGAAGAAAAGAAGGAAACTAGCTTTTGAAAAACACCTACTGTGTGCCAGGCATTGTGGGCCAGGCACAGTGCTAAACACATTATTAATCCATCTAATAACCCAATCACATTGCCATGATTGTTCCCACTGAGGAAACAGGCTTGGAGTTGCCCCACGTGTGGGCTTTCCCCGCAGCCCCATCCAAAGATGCTGCCATCAGGAAGCTGGCAGGTCCCTCACCAGCACGGGGAGGGCTTTTCTCATCAGCCACATTTTCCACTGGCAGGAGGGAGCCTGGAATCTCCCCGTGGCCCCTCAGTTGGGTCTCTTGTCGTCTGTCTGGGAGGAGAGCGATGCTGTTAGCTGGGATGTGAGCAGCAGAGAAGAGGACTGAGCTGGTCTCCCTCTCTCAGGCTCAAAAGGGGCTCCCCTTCTTTTGATACGCTCATACTTGGCAAATAGAACCGTGTTCCATCTGGGCACACCCTTCAGGATTTGGTGGGTTTCCACCAGAATTTTCACCATCGGCTTGCTTTCTCGATTGAAGAAAAGAGTGCTAAATTTTCAGTTCATCCTTGAAGGGCAATTGCTCAGTCCTTTCATTGTCTTAACTGGCCTTCTTTGGACCCTTCTGTGCTCCATTCTTCCTTGAAGTGTTAATCACAACTCATTTTTTAATAGATGTATGTGCTCAGTTGTTTTTCATAGATTAATCCATCTATCCATCCATCCAGCATAGTGGAGTTGAAAGAGCACAATCTTTGAAAA
This sequence comes from Lagenorhynchus albirostris, assembly GCF_949774975.1. Classification (NCBI taxonomy): domain Eukaryota; kingdom Metazoa; phylum Chordata; class Mammalia; order Artiodactyla; family Delphinidae; genus Lagenorhynchus; species Lagenorhynchus albirostris. The sequence goes on from NC_083101.1 coordinate 12,845,046, forward strand.
TAGACCAACATGGCTTCAGATTCTGGGTTTGCCATGTATTAGTAATGGGATTGTATTTTTTCATGTCAAAATGGAGGCATATATGTAAGATACCTGGCACATAATTAAGTGCTCAGTAAACAGTAAGTATTCATTGTAAGGTTATACGTGTCTTAAATTACTTCATTCTCTGAATGCTTCCTTTCTCTTGGACCCTGTTCTAAAACTGGAATGGTGTATTCATTATCTATTGCTGCGTAACAAAGTTCCCCCAATTCAGCATCTTACAATAACACACATCTATGTCACACAGTTTCTGAGGGTTAGGAATCTGAGAGTGGCTTAAAGGGGTTCTGGCTCAGAGCCTCTCATGAAGCTGTAATCAAGCTGTCAGCCAGAACCATAGTCTCTGAAGACTTGACTGCGGCTGAAGGATCCAATTAGCTCACTCACATGGCTGTTGGCAGGAGGCTTTTTTGGGGCTGCGTTTTGGGTCTTCGTTGCTGCGCATGGGCTTTCTCTAGTTGTGGTCAGTGGGGGCTACTCTTCGTTGTGGAGTGCGGGCTTCTCACTGCAGTGGCCTCTCTTGTTGCGGAGCACGGGCTCCAGTAGTTGTGGCCAGTGGGCTCTAGAGCGCAGGCTTAGTAGTTGTGGCGCATGGGCTTAGTTGCCCCGAGGCATGTGGGATCTTCCCAGACCAGGGCTCGAACCATTGTCCTCTGTGCTGGCAGGCGGATTCTTAACCACTGCGCCACCAGGGAAGCCCTGACAGGAGGCTTTGATTTCTTACCTCTCCCTGGACTTCTTCAAAGTGAGTGATAATGAGAAAGAGAAGAAAAGGAGAGAGAGACAGAGAGACAGAGATCGAGAGAGAGAGGAGGGCACAGTCTTTGTATAAAGATGCGCTTCGGAAGTGACATTCCCTCACTTCTGCTGTTGCTACTGGTCACATAGATCAAGCCTGTGACGGTGTGGGAGGAGACTACACAGTGTATGAATTCCAGGAGGCAGGGATCAGTGGAGACCATCTTAGAGACTGCTTCCCACCAGTGGGTAGGTTGGGGAGAGGGTAGAAAGAAGAGTAAAATATCTCTACCCTGAAGCATTCTGTGGGGTGGGGAGGCAGTCATGTAAGCATAAACACCCTACAAGGCAGCGGCTGGACCACAGGCATCCACAAAGTGCAGAGAAATCTATTAACTCTGCTTAAGGGCATCGTGGAAGGTTTCCCAAGCACAGGCCCACCGTGGTGCTGGTGTTCTTATTCAGGAGCTGTCCTACTGATGCTTGATATTTGGTTGGCATCTTTTTTTATTGAAGTTACTCATTGGGGTGATTTCCTTGGACATTAAAAATAATAACTATCCCATATAACAGCAACTGGCTGTTTACAAAGTGCCTTCCCAGGCACTACCTCAGTCTACGTAACAGCCCAGGGAGGTAGACAGGTTTTACTGTGGCCATTTTCCTCCATCGTAGATGAGCTGCTGAGGCTTAGCGGGGCAAGGTCAGCGTGTCAAGGTCTCTGGGAGGGGTGTGGTGGGTGAGGGACTTGAGCCAGGGTCTTCCTAGTCCAAGCGTGTTGCTCTGGCTGCTACACCTTCCTTGTGTCCCCCTCCCCTGAGTGTTTGGGGCCCCTTATTTTAAAGCAGTAGTTTGGGTCATTTCCCCCCGAAGAAGCTTTACACATATGTTTGCCCATATCAAAGCTTATTTGCCACTTTTATGCCCAATCACTTGAAAGGTTTTCTGTTCACGAAGAAGCATTATGAAGAAAATCGTTCCCAAAGTATAGAAATGTGAATTGTGCTTTCATCAGCATTCACTGTGAAATTGCATTTTGCAAAAATCCCTCGGGAGGGTTTGAACTTGCTCTTTGAGCCGTTAGAAGAGTGACCAGCATATCGGTTCCTCAAGCATGAATGTGCTCAAAGGACGTATGCTCAAGTTCTCATTAGAACTCGGCTATTTTGCAAGGTTTTTTCTTTTTTTTTAAGTCCTTCTGGGCCAGAGGGAAAAGGATTTTGGGTCCACACAGCTATATGCACTAGGGGAGGAACTTCCTTTGTGGCACAAATGGTGGCATGTGGGGTGCAGGGTAGGTTAGTTACTATAGTCCATGAGTGACAAATGACCACCGTAGCGATCAGTTCAAGACCAGTTGTGTGCAGTGGTTAAGAGCCTGGGCCTTGGGAACAGACAGACATGGATTTGCTCCTGACTCTGCCCCTACCAGCTCTGTGCCCTTGGGAGAGTTATTTAATCTCTCCAAACTTTGGTTTCTTCGTCTGTAAGTAGGTTAATAGGAAACCCCTTCTCATGAGGTTGTTGTGAGGATTAAATGAGGTAACATATATAAAGAGTTTAACATAGACATGGAAATAATGCGAGACATGGAAATAAGCATCGCCTAAATGCTAACTTTAATGATGACGGTGATGAAAGTGTATTTGAGTAGCTGCTGTTCACAGGTCCATTTATTCAAGTGTTCATTCATGAAACACGCTGCAGGTGTTGCTAACAACAGTGTCTGTGAACAACTAGGGGCTTCAGGGAGTCTTTGAATTCTCCTAAAATCACATGGAAAATTTTGTGCGTATGTGTGTTTTCCTGGAGAGGATCTCAAAGTGATTCTTGACCTCACAAAGGTTAAAAATAAAGTCTCTGGCTTGGTGTTAGAGATACACAAGTTTAGGAAGGTGTCTTCATTTTCAAAGAGTCCACGAGTGGGAAAGCAGACAGACTGACAGACGAGCTGCTGCTGAATGACCTGTGAAGGGTGTAAGTGATGGAGGCCCCAGAGAAGGGAGAGCTGGTGAGACAGCTTCATGGATGGTCCAGCTGAGTCAGAAGATCCCAGGCGAAAGGAATGGCATGCAGAAACCCAGGCCACGAAACAGAAAAGTGCTGTACGCTTGATGTCAAAAGTAGTCTGGCAGTAACAGTGCAAGTGGCCGAGGTGTCCATGGCCCAACCTGAAGCAAACGGGGTGGCAGAGGGGAGTTTGGGAAGTGTCTTTGAGACCAGGCTTGGAGCTTTGATGTGGGAAGAGTTGTAAGCGAAAGAGTAACATGGTCAGAGCTTTAAAAAAACATCCCTCTGGGTGTTGAGTAGACAGGAAGGGGAGACTTTGCGGGTGCGGGGAGGGGGAAGGTTGAGCAGGAGGCTGGTGTGGTCCTCATCCCAGTGAGAAGGGAGGCCCCGAATTAAGGCACTGGAGATTAAGGAAGGAGAGGAAACTTAAAAATAAATGAGGAGATAAACCAGAGGACTTGCTGACCAGTGGGATACTGGGGAGGAAGAGGGCATCAGAAGGTTCTCAGGATTATGCTTCTCATTTTCCTTGGGCCTGAAGCCCACTGGATGCCTGGTTAGACATCACTGGGGACCTGAGACAGTATGTCCAGTTGTTGTGGTCCTGGAAATTTGTAGTGTTATGAGGGACATAAGGGCTACACATGAAATACTTAACAGTGCAGGCAAATTATAAGCATGATACGACGTGCTGAAGGGATCAGCAAGGTGATCACTGAGGACTGCAGTGGCTCTGAAGCTCTCCATGTCATCACGTCTAAGTTCCCATCTTGCTTGACCTCCCAGCCACATTCACACTGTTCCCCTTGCCTGTTAGGGCTCGTGCTCGCACTCTCTCTCTGGTCCCTCTTACTCAGTCTGCCCAGCGAGTCATCCTCTTCCCCCAGGACCGACCTACTGTTCCACGGGGCACTGGGGTACAGGCCCGCGTGGGCGGCCTCTGCCTCAGTCTTCAGTCCCGTCCCACACTCCTTTCCTCTCGTCTGCTGTGTTCCAGCCGCCTTGATCTTCCGGCAGGGTTTCCAGTGGGCCCCGCTAAGTCCTGCGTCTGGGCTTTCACACGCTTGTTCTCTCTGCCTGGAACACTCTTCCTCCTCACCCTGTACCTGATCTTCCTTCCAACCTCGGCTCTAATAGCCCTTTCCCAGGAGTGAAGTGACCGTTTAATTTGTTGCCCAAACTGGGATACATTGGCACTATTAATGTTGACACCGGCACAACAGGCATCGGCTGGAGCTGCCCGGGGCTGGTGGACACGTGGTCTCCTGACTCAGGGTGCCCTTCTCTGACTTCCCGGATGTGCTCGGTCCCCTGGGCTCTCCTTGCTCTCTGGGCCTCATCTCACAGCCCTCACCGGGCTTTGTAGTGATACACTGGTGTGACTTGGACTCAACCCTTTCTGCCCATGGACTGTGCGCTCCATGAAGACAGACGTGTTCCCATGTGTCTTTGGCACCTGAGACACACTGTGCCACTAAGTAGGTTCCTCACACTTAATGAGTAAAACACTTAATGTTGAACTCAGATTTGTATTGTTCTGTGGCGCATACAAAGCACTTTCATTTCCATTATCTTGTTTGGTCACTGTTACTACCCGGTGGTTTCCTCATCTCAGTGTACCAAGGACACAGAGGTCCTGGTTACTTAAGCTCTCATAGATAGTAAGTGAACAGAGACAAGTCTAGAACTCTCAGGTCTTCTGACCCCAAATCCAGTGCTTTTTCCAAAAGGGTTTGAAGAAGAGAAAAGGAAAGATGATTCCAAGACTTAGAACCCAGGTAACTGGGAGGATGGTGGTGAACTTGAGAAAAATGGGGACTGGGGAATCTTAGAAGCACTTGTCAATTTTCAATTGCCCTGTGAAAATCCACGCAGCATTCCAGGCTCCAGAGAGCTCAGAATAGAGCCATGAGTGGCCCCTTAGCCTAGGGGGCGGGGTGTAAGCAGACAGTTTTGTCGTCGCTGTTGTTTTACTGTAAAATATACATAACATAAAATTCACCATCTTAACTGTCTTTAAGTGTACAGTTCAGTGGCGTTAAATACACGTTGCTGTGCAACCGTCACCACCATCCATCTCCAGAACGTTTTCATCTTCTCAAACTGAAACCCTGTACACGTTAAACAATAACTCCCCATCTTCCCTCCCCGCAGCCGCTGGAAACCACCATTCTACTTTGTCTTTGTGAATTTGACTACTCCAGTTACCTCACAGAAATGGAATCATACAACATTTGTCCTTTTGTGTTTGGCTTACTTGACTCAGCATAATGTCTTCAGGGTTCATCTATGTTGTAGCGGGTGTTAAAACTTCATTCCTTCTTAAGGCTGAGCGATAGTACAGTGTGTGTATACTCCACGTTTTCTTTACCTATTGATGGATAATCAGTGGACACTTGGGCTGTTTCTACTTTTTGGCTATTGTGAACAATGCTGCCGTGGACATTTGTGTACCAACATCTGTTTGAATCCCTGATTTCAGTTCTTTGGGGTATATACCCAGAAGAGGAATCGCTGGATCATGTGATAATTTTTGTTTTCCGCAGTGGTTTTTAACATTACCAATGCGCAAGGGTTCCAATTTCTCTACATCCTCATCAGCACTTGTTATTTCCTTTTTATTATTATTTTTATAATAGTCTTCCTAATGGGTGTGAAGTGGTTTTGATTTGCATTTTCCTAATAATTAGTGATGTTGAGCATCTTTTCATGTGGTTATTAGCCATCTGTATATCTTCTTTGCAGAAATGTCTATTTAAGTCCTTTGCCCTTTTTTTTTTTTTTTTTTTTTTTTTTTTTGCGGTACGCGGGCCTCTCACTGCTGTGGCCTCTCCCGTTGCGGAGCACAGGCTCCGGACGTGCAGGCTCAGCGGCTATGGCTCACGGGCCCAGCCGCTCCGTGGCACGTGGGATCCTCCTGGACCGGGGCGCGAACCCGTGTCCCCTGCATCGGCAGGCGGACTCTCAACCACTGCGCCACCAGGGAAGCCCCTTTTGCCCATTTTTTAACTGGGTTGTTTTTGTTGAGTTGTAGTTTTTAAAATATATTCAGAATATTAATCCCTTATCAGATTTATGATTTTCAAATGTTTTCTCCCATTCCATGGGTTGCCTTTTTATTCTGTTGACAGTGTCCTTTGATGCAAAAATTTTAATTCTGATGAAGTTCAATTTATTTATTTTTTTCTTTTGTTGTCTGTGCTTTTGTTGTCATATCCAAGAAATCATTGCCGAGTCCAATGTCATGAAAATTATCCCCTATATTTTCTTCTAAGGGTTTCATAGTTTTAGCTTTTATGATTAGGTCTTTGACCCACTTTGAGTTAATTTTTGTATATGGTGTAAGGTAAGGGTCCAACTTCAACTTTTTGTATGTGGATGTCCAACTTTCCCAACACCAATTGTTGAAAAGACTGTCTTTCCCCCATTGAATAGTCTTGTTATCCTTGTTGAAAAATCATTTGACCATATATGTGAGAGTTTATTTCTGGGTTCTCTATCTTATTCCATTGGTCTATATGTCTGTCTTTACGTCAGTACCATACTGTTTTTTAAAAGTTATTTTTATCATTTTTGATTTAGAGATGATTTAGAGATGCTTTAAGTTCACAGCAAAATAGAGCAGAAGGAACAGAGATATTTTTCCTTTATAATCACTACCCTCACATATGCACTATCAAAAAAACAGTACACTAAAATGGTACATTTGTTAAAATCAATGAACCTACATTGCAGATTCTTATCACCCAAAGTTCATAGTTCATTAGTGTTCACTTTTGGTGGTGTACATTCTATGGGTTTAGACAAATGTATAATGACATGTATTCACCATTATGGTATCATGTAGAGTAGTTTCACTCCCCTAAAAATCGCCTGTGCTTTACCTATTTATTCCTCCCTCTCTCCTAACCCCTGGCAACCACTGATCCTTGTACTGTCTCTGTAGTTTTGCCTTTTCCAGAATGTCATATAATTGGAATCTTACAGTATGTAGCCTTTTCAGATGGGCTTCTTTCACTTAATAATACGCATTTAAGATTTCTCCATGTCTTTTCATGGCTTGATCATTTCTTTTTAGTGCTGAATAAAATTGCATTGTCTGGCTGTTCCACAGTTTATTTATTCATTCACTTACTGAAGGACATCTTGGTTGCCTCCAAGTCTTGGCAGTTATGGATAAAGCTGCTATAAACATTTGCGTGGAGGATTTTTTTGTGGACATACGTTTTTAACTAATTTGAGTAAATGCCAAGGAGCACAATTGCTGGATCATATGGTAAGAGTGTGTTTAGTTTTGTAAGAAACCGCCAAACTGTCTTCCAAAGTTGCTGCACCATTTTGCATCCCACCAGCAATGGACGAAGAGTTCCTGTTGCTCCACATCCTCTTCAGCCCTTGGTGGTGTTAGTGTTTTGGATTTTGGCCATTCTAAGGTGTGTAGTGGTATCTCATTGTTATCTTATGCACTGTTTTGATTACTGTAGCTTTGTTATACGTTTTGGCATCAGGAAGTGTGACATTTCCAAGATTGTTTTGGCTATTTGGGATCCCTTGATATTCCATATGAATTTTAGGATGGATTTTTCTATTTCTGCAAGAAAAAAGAAAATAGTCACTGGAATTTTGGTAGGGATTGCGTTGACTCTATATATCACTTTGAGTAGTGTTGACATCTTAATAATAGGAAATCCAATCCTTGAACATAAGATATCTTTCCATTTATGTGTGTCTTTCATTTCTTTCGGCATCATTTTGTAATTTTCAGTGTACAGGTCTTTGCCTCCTTGGTTAATTCCTAAGTATTTTATTCTTTTTGATGCTATTGTAAATTGAATTGTTTTCTTAATTTCCTTTTTTGGACTGTTCATGGTCAATATATAGAAAAATAACTGATTTTTTTTGTATTGATTTTGTATCCAGCAATTTTGCTGAATTCATTTATTATTTCTAACAGTTGTGTGTGTGTGTGTGTGTGTGTGTGTGTGTGTGTGTGTGTGATCTTTAGGATTTTCTACATATAAGATCATGTCATCTGCAAACATAATTTTACTTCCTCCTTTCCAATTTGGATGCTTCTTACTTCTTTTTCTTGCCTATTGCCCTGGCTAGAACTTCCAATACTGTGTTGCACAGAAGTGGCAAAAGTGAGTAGCCCTGTCTCATTCCTGTTATTAGAGGAAAAGCTTTCAGTTTTTCACCATTGAGCATGATGTTAGCTGTTTAAGCAGTTTTTAAAAAGATCTTAAAAAGACGTGGGATTATGAAGTCCTGGGACCTACTTAAAATTGTGTTTCTCTGTGTTCTCGGTATCTAGCACAGTGCCTGGCACAAAGAAATTACTGAATAAATTGATTTAGAAAAAGATAGTTTCTCAAAACTGAATGAGCTAAGGGCTCTGAATGAAAGGTTGATTTAGGAATCATTAAAGTGCCAAGAACTGAAAGGAGATCATAAGGGTGATAAGGAGTCCTCAGTAATCCACTGACGTGGAGCACGTGTTGCTCCTGCAGTGTGGGCAGCAAAGCCACTTGGATCTTGGTAAACTTTGCTTGGATAGTCTGCTTTTTAGAGGAACCTCTCCGGTTAAGTTATTTTTCCCTCCTCTATCTTAGCACTTAATAGATGGAAGTTGTTAATGCTAAAGGAGTGTGTACTATATGTCTCACTTTGGCACAGTTTTGAGATAATGTGAATGATTTAAAGGCCTTGAGTCTGTTTGCCTTCATTTTAATTTGGAATCGTTGGAAAGCATTGAGTCACCACCATTTCATTGGTAATGCTGTGTTCTCTCACTGGAACTTAGCCCTCTTAACTTGGAGCAGATAAAAATTCTGATTAACTATAGTCTTAGGACGGGAAAATTGGATGATTTTGTTTAATGTGTTGACATTTCTCTTCATTTGGACTTTTAACAAGCAGGTTCTAAATATGAAATAACGTGTCCTCACTCTTTTCCCTTAAGGGGGGTCATCTGAGTTACGCATTTTAAAAATACATTGTGTAAGTGCAGAACTTGTTGAGAGGCAGCAAGATGTAGTAGAAAGAGCAGGCCCTTTGATCTCAGCGAGGGATTTTCTGGTTGCAAGTAACTGAAACCCTATAGTTTGTGCAAAGGAGATGCATTCTATGGGTATGAGGCTGCCTTACAGGATCCAAGGACAGAAGGGACAGCCGGGCTCAGAAGGGTCTGGGCCGAGGATCTAGAAGCCCTGGGAACTAAGGCCACTCAGTCTGTGTTGCCAGGGCCACATGGCCTCATCTCTGCTTTTCTCTCTGCACCTGCTCCTTTCTCCTCTCTCAGCAGACTGGCTGCCTTTGCTTCTCTGTCAGGCTGTGCACACGGCCAAGCACAGCTGCCGGGCTCTGGCTTTTGATCACTTCCAGTGCAAGGGCCAGCAGAGGCTGCCGGGCATCTCTGATTTCCATATTCCTGGAAGAGAGAACCTGGTTATCTCATCGTGAGTCAGAGGACCATTCCTGGTTTGTTCATTCATTCATTCAAAAAGTCTTTGTTGAATGCCGGGAACCATTTTAGGCACTGGGGAATATATCCTGCCCTTGTGGACTGTGTGTGTGTATGTGTGTGTGTGTGTGTGTGTGTGTGTGTGTGTGTGTGTGTTTGTGTGTGTAAGAGACAGAGGAAGAGAGAGAAAGAGAGAGAAAGAGATTGTGAAAGCTCGTTCTGGGGGGACTGGTTTGAGTGTTGTGGTCTTCAGATAAAGAGAAGTATGGTTTGGAATTCAGCCCTGCATTCAGTTCCTGACTTTTCCCATTTCCAGCTCTGTGCAGCCTTGGGCATGTTACATTACCCCTCTCAGCCCCAATTTTCTCATCAGTGAAATGGGCATCATGCTTTCTAGGGTGGTTATGAGGATTCTAACAAAAGGGTGCCTGTAAGGTCACTAGTACAGTGCCCGCCACGTAGAATCAGAACTCTGCCTCTCAGTGGTTGTGACCCTGAGACAGTTACTTAGCCTGTCTTACTCTGTTTCTTCCCCTGCAACATGGGAAAGAAGGTCAGCAACTTCACATGCTTATTATGAGCATTAAATCATGTGATGTGTGCCAGGCCGCTGGGAGTTTGTACAGAAGAGACCCTCGGTGCCGGAGCTGCGCTTCTTGTTCCCGTCATTCATCACATTTCCCCTCTTTCTTCTAGTTCCCATTTGGCCGACGCTTGCCTTGTGACATCTACTGGCATGGAGTTTCATTTCACGACAGTGACATATTCTCCGGTCTAGTGAACAAGTTTCCAGGTATCCACTGTTATTGTTGGCATTTAAAAACGTTTCCAGGGCTGAGCCTCAGGGTACGCTCTTCGACAAAAACATAACAGTGTTTAGACATCAAACTGAGGGCTCTTAATTGGGAATGACTGCCTACACGCTGCCTCAGTGCCGTGATCTTGGGAGGCAAGGTGATCAGGACTTAACTCACCAACGGTTTTAAGACTGGAGGTTCCAAAACGTAAAAAGACAGGCTCTTCCGGTCTAATTCCACCGGCGGAAGAGCATGACTTTCACCTTTTGGATTTCAGATATAATATGGGAGCGTCATGAGGGGACTATATTCTCAAAAGGCAAAAAAAAAAAAAAAAATCCATTTGCACTCACCATAGTTTCTGGAACATTTCAATGACTCAGTGAACGTGGACTCTGAATACGTCTACGTGTGTGGCTTGCCCAGGTAGACCGTGAGGTCCTGGGAGGGGCCATGCCTCCTACACTTCTGGGTGTTCCCACGGCTCCTGCAGTCCTTCCAGGCACACCGAGGCCCTCTGTAACTGCTGTCTCACCTCCTGATGGCGAATCGGAGGCAGCCCTAGTTTTATGCCCATTGGAGGGAAAGGAGAAAGCAGGACCTTAAAGCAATAAAATGAACCGTTTTCCCTACAGAGTTAGTCTAACAATAAAAGCTGCATGTTGCACTAAAATAATAAACAAACAAATAAATAAAATAAAATAGACCATTTCAATTTCTATTTAATATGCAGGAGACGGAAAACAGAAGTACTAAAATTCTGGGACAGTATCACAGAAATGGGGTTCGCAGCTTCCATTTTCTTTAAGTATCGTATTTGCAGGTACCATTTTAAAATCGAAATACACCAGTCTCCATACTGGGAACAGGAGCTGCAGACAGCCTCTGCCTTTAACCTGAAGGCATTGTCTAGTGAGACTGCAAGGGGGGCTCGGTGCCACACAGGTGTCACAGCCAACACTCCGAGACGCCCCTTCACTCCACTCCCAGCCTCCGCCCTATCGTATACCTTTCCGTTTTACTATTAATCTCTACCGCCCTCTTCTGCCATGATTACTATTCATTATTTTGAATGGCTCAGTGAAGAGGCTGGTTAAGTTAAGTGGGCATATGTAGGGAGAAGGGGACATTTGGTTCATCTGGGTATGATCCCAGCCAAAGGGGTCCCACGTATTTTCAGAAGTTTTAACATAACAGGCACACACCATATAGGATACAATAATATATAATTTTTAAAAAGCACGCCACCATGAATCCCGTCCCTCATTGAACAAAACCACAAGGTGAATATTTCTAGAATTTCTCCCAAACCTTACCCATGTTTATGTATGTTTACGTAGTTGCAGCCAGAGTGTAGTTGTTTTCTCTAGTTGTTTCATTTATGCTCATTTTTAAGAGGAGGATCAACTTACTCTTTTTTTTTGGAATTCCATGCCACGTCTTTAAGAAAATACCTCTCACAAAACCTGATGGCCATACGTTATACATTGGCAAGTTATGCCACGTCCACTAGCGGGTTTTTCAACTAAGCAAACAGAGCACCATGGGCCACTTGGCTCAGCTTTACTTACAAGGATACAGGACAGGAAACACAGCTTGCCAGTCAGTCAGTGTCAGACATTTCTTCTCAGTGGCGTCATGGCAAGGGTTCCAGAGCTAGTCTTTGGCTCCGTAAGTGAAAGCTCAGGTGCAAAGAGACAAGATCCACATTGGTGGATGTGGGTCTCCCTTGACTTAGAAACCCTGTAGGAGCCAATAGCTCACATAGCTCCTCCACAGCACAGCTTCCAGGGTCCCCACCAGGGTCATGCTAAGTTACAAGATTCACTACACTCAGGAAAGCCCGGAGCTGTGGCTCCCTACCAGGTATTTATGCAAGATGACAATAAGGGATCATTTTAACCATATGCTTTGTTGTCTAGTCACACAGCTAACTTTCTCCCTTTATTGGTTTCCTGGGGAACAGAGCTAGAAAATTAACCCAAGGTCAGATTGGTTCTTAGAGGAGAAAGTGTTTTGTCAGAGAATAAGGAGGACTCTTGCAGCCAGGGTCCTTGCACAGTTTAATGGGATAGCTATTATTTTCTCTGTCTTGCTGCTCATAAAAGATGACGTTTGATGCCACTAAAAGAACTTATTGGGATATTGGGAGAACATAATTTGGAAGAGAACAACTCTTTGAATATGGACAGAGTTCCCAAGACATGAATTATCAAATGAGGCTTCACTGACATGTTCCCTATTTGCTCACGCCTCAAATGGTGGCCGAGAGTCGGAAGGAAGGAGTCGCTATAGCTCTACATTTGGGACGCAAATAGAAATACAGAAAAAAATACACTCAAAGGGCTAGTTTCGTTAAAGGTGATATAAGAATATTCATTCTAAAGAAGCACATTTGCCCCATCTCACGTTCCATGTGCCAGTGATAGGTACGTACAATTTTCCACTTTACTAACGGCAATTAATTAGCTCCAATGACAAAGCAGGCCTGTAGGCAGTGGGCCAGGGCCGCCACACTCTGCCCTGTGAAAGACAGCAATCCTTAGTGATGGGGTGATTCCAGAATGGTCTGTCCTTTGGCCCCGTTGGTGTCCACGCTTATCTGCTGTCTGTGATATATCCCATTATTCTGAAGATGCATTTTGTATGCACTGTGTATTACTTAGAGCAAGTTCTAGTGGACGTGCCAGGCAAGGATAAACACTTCACATGCTGAATAAACTGAAAACTTTTGGATACGCATATGGAAGTAATTTATTTTGTTCGTGTCAGCACGTTAGATTTTAGCCACTTTTCTATGGGCAATTTCCTTCAAGATATGTTATTATATCTTAACTGATGAATTAAGACTTTCACTAAAAATAATCTGATTTAGATATGTCTTTGCCTTAAGAAAGCCTAGAACCATCAATTCTCAGCTTTGCAAGCAACAGTTTTTTTGCTGAGTTTCCGGGCCTGAGATGTACGGCACCACGTGGCGGGTGGTGCCTGAGAGCCCACCCTGAGGAGGGGACTTTGTCAGAGGAGGAGGGGGCTCCAGGGAGGGATCTCTGGGGACAGCCATCTGCCAAGCACTGGTCTGGGCTAGGGATACAAAAATAAGGAGAAAAGCACATAAAGAGAGAAGTCAAATACAAAATAAGCACCATGCCAGAGGGATGCTGTGCGAATTTGGAACAAGGGCACGTGACCTAACCCAGATTTGCTTGGGGGGGCAGGCAGGGCAAGAGATCCTGGAAAAGAGGATTGAATGTGAACTGAGCCTCCAGGGATGGATGGGCCTGTCCCCCTTGCAAATCAAGGGAGCAGATGGGGTGCAAAGGCATGGAAAGCTTTGCACGTTGCTCGTTGAACAAAGGGCACGTGGCCCATGCTAGTTAGAAAAGGTCAAGTTTGATAGGGCGGTGGAGATGTGAAAGGCAGGGCCCAAACTTCTCCGGGATCCACTGAGAAATTTCTAAGCTAGAGAGTGACGTGGCCCAGCCTGCAGTTTGGAAAGATCTGCCAGAGGGAATGCATTGGAGGCAGGGGTGCAGGTCGGGGGTTTGGGGTGGAAAGGCTGAGAGAGGAAACAGCTAAGAGGCCACTGCAGTATCCAGGATCTGAAAGTATCAATGTTTGCCTGTTGTTTGGTGGTTTTAATGTGTTTTTGCCAAGAATTCTTGTTATAAATGATACTTGGATTGCATAGCGCTCCCAACATAGCTCAGATTGTGTGTTTGATTTGTTTTGTTTTGTCTTAAATTGGGCTAAGTAGGCCTGTGTGGGCAAGCCGGAGGATCAGACTCCTGTGTAACATCAATGGGCCGAGACCACCCGAGGCCCTGGGACTCCAGCGAGGCAGACAGAAGAACCCAGGCCCAGAAGCAGTGGCAGGAGGCAAGCTCTTGGGTGAGAAGCTGCAGCCTGAGTTAGGGGCTTTCCCCAACCGACAGGGGAACGGCCACAATAGGGACATCTAGGAACAGACCTTCTTGAGAAGTGCAGGTAGACAGTTAGCCTCAGAAGAACCTGTTAGTATAGCAGGAGCCCAGCCAGTGGGCTCAAGTCACATGAGGACTCCAGCCCTTGCAGGGGAGGCTTAGGGGGAACAGAGGAGGAACATCGGAGACTGCAGGGCAAAGGCATCGCTGAGGCAGCCACTCAGGCACCAGGAGCTAAGGACCGGTGACAAAACTTTGGGGACCGGCAACAGAGCCTCAGAGAAGTAATTAAAATCCTCCTTATCTAACTGGACTACAAAGAAAGGGTCCAGGCTCCCCAAAGGGGAGCTAATGGTTGGACCTAGAGCTTCTACCTCAGGTCAGAATGGGTCCCAGAGCCTCGGGCAGGGGTCGCAGGGAGGGGTCACGTGCTGCAGCTGCTTGGAGAAGGTAGACAGAGTGTGGAGCCAGCGTGGCCTGGCAGTGACCTCCCGCTTTACAGATTTACTCTGGAAGCATATGCTCTGGCGCAGCTACTCTTGTCCGCATCTTACTGAGAGATGACAGAGCGCGCATCTCTCTCTGAGCCCCTGCCAGAGGCAGGGATGCTTGCAGCTACCGCATGGGGGCTCGTGAGGGCTCAGAGATGCTTCCCCTGCAGCTTAAAGATGGCGGAGGAACAAAGGCGTCAGTAAAAGTGGATTGAGGGAGGTTGACACTGCTGCCTTCCAGAGACAGGCATTGAGGCAGGGTTCGGGGTGAGCCGTCTACAGCCTGTGGGAAAGGTAGCCAGTGGCTTGAAGGGATGCTTCTTAAGTTGGCTGGGTTTTGTAGAGAACTGTCTGGAGACAGACGCAGATGTAAACTCAGAAACAGATCTGTTAGCCGGCATGGGGGCTGGTGAGCCGCATGACAAAAGGAGCCACTGCAGATTTAAAATGAATACTTACTCCATCTGCTGGACCTTGGTTTTCACAAAGCTTCTCTGGAGCATTCGAACCACGCTCCTGTACTCACAGCACTCCTGTGTGTGTTATGTGAGTCCTTCTGACCCGCCGAGGGATTCCTGAAAGCAAACCTTCTCCTGTCACATGGCCATTAAAGCTCGGACAATACCACAGCACTGTTTGGCCAGGGAGCATCACGTATTTGCTGTAAGGTGCTGTGTTGCACTCAGTTAAGCAGGTTTTTAGTTTAATACTATAACTAAAATGTGAAACACAACTAAAACATTTCCAAAGAAGTTGGAATTTCGTGTACTTTGCGTTCAGCTCCAGTGTTTGTAACTCAAAAATTCTAATCTCATGGGGGAATAAAAGGAAGTAGCTCTAATTTTTGGACTCATACTGATTTCTTGGGAAGTTCAGCAAAGTGTCCTCAGTGAGTTTCCTCTAATATCAGAGAAGCCGTGTTAGAGCACAGTTTATTAGTGCCTTTAAAGCTCCTTTATTTCTTTTTTAATCTTCTCTATCTCCTTCTAAACAAGAACTAACAACCTAGGCACTGACATCTTGAAGTTGCCATCTTTTAGATTTTTATTGCTCTTTTTAATATGCTGAGGGAAGCAAGAAGTAGATTATTAAAGCCTTCATTCTCAGTGTTCACCCTTTGCTTCCTGAACGTAGTTTAGAGAAACCTCATGCATTCTGACTTTGCCCATTTGCAATGCAGTAATTTGGACCTGCCAAGCTGACTTGGAACTTTGTACTTTCTATTAAAAATGACTTTGCTAGCAAATTTCTAGTTATTGATGGAACCGTGTGGCCCCTTTCAGGGTGAAGGCCATTTTTAGTCTCCATTTTTTTGAGCAGTGATATTTGCCTTAAGAAATAAGCATGCTAAAATTTTAAATAATTTTTACCTATTTGCCTAAAATTTGCTAAGATATATACTCCGTTTCTTTTCTTGTCAGCATCTCTAAAGATGTGACAAGGAAAAAAACTACCATTCTTTTAAAATGTTTCATAAGTGAGACGTTTCCATCCCCTCTGGGCAAATTAATGAGATATGATCAATGTCAGTTTCAGTACTCAAAACTGAAGAACTCCTACAGATTCCATTTTTTCCCCTTAAACTATAAATTACGCTGTGCTAACCTCTCCACTTCGTGTCCTTATTTCAAGGAGACAGATGTTCTGCTGAAAGGTGTGTATTTTTCTGTTTTATTCCTTTAATACTCATGAAAGATTAAAACAAAGCAACTTAATTAAGCTTCTCATAATGTAACCAGAGTCCACTAGTTAATATTCTCCAGGGTATAAGATGGAAGGAATCCTAGAGGTATGCGTGGTGGCCCAGAATTAGAGCGGATATTAAGTTTCAAGTGCAAGATATAAATTCTTCTCTTTATTTGTTATCTAGGGGGCTGACAAAGAGTGGAATAATAAACTAGGTGGAAACTCATTCTTTTAAACTGATGCTTCATTTTTATGAGAAAAAAATATCCATCTATTCTCTCAAGTTTTTCATTAATTTGCTAGGTCTTTCCAAACCATGAATCACTGCTGTGGGGAACCACTCAGACCTTTTTTTAAAATCCTGTCTGAAAAAGTGAATATGTCGGGTGGGTGGTTTTAAAAGTCCCCACTTATGGCTGTTTTATAGCTAGTGGCCCACTGTTGTTAAAACCTCACAACTTCTCTTCTCCCCAGGCATGACGGAGATGGTGCGTAAAATTACTCTGAGCAGAGCAGTGAGAATCATGCAGAATCTCTTTCCTGAGGAGTACAACTTCTACCCTCGCTCGTGGATTCTGCCTGACGAGTTCCAGCTCTTTGTGGCTCAGGTAGGTGGCACTCCGTCCCCATGACCCTTGAATTCTATGATGGTTGCAACTTGGTCCTGGGTCCTGTGTGCTGGGAGCTGGGGCAAGGGGTCCCCAGGAAGCTGAGACTGGTTTAGGGGGTGCCTTAACAGGACACAGCAGGTGTTGCCGCGATCAAGGCAGCTTGCAGAGTTGAACGGGTAGGATGACAGGCAGGTAAACTGAAGAAGTGGGTCCTGACACCAGGAGACAGGCCTGAGGATGGTGTCAGGAGCTAGATCATGGGGTCAGGGCGTCTGCAGAGCCAGGGAGTCAGACCTGGAGCACAGTGTTGAGTCCACACGTGGACTGGGGCTGTTAGGGTGAATCCCAGAAGTGTGGTCTCCCTGGCATCTCGTGGCGTGAAATGTGGGAGGTTGGGCTCTCATTCAAGACCACTGAGTAGGTCTGACAAACTGAGGGGGAAACCTTCTAAGTGTCCTGCTTTAAATTTGTTCCAGAATCAATTTTCAAATGACCCATTCCATATCCAAACAGTAAACAGAAACAGCTTGAAGTGGTAATTTTGAAAAGGAAGCTCTCTATGGAATGGTAGTCACGTGGGTCTGTATACATTTCTTAAAATTCTTCGAATTATCGACTTGAAATGGGTGCATTTTGTTGTATGCAAATTATGTGCACAGTTAATTAAAAAAAAATAAACAATCAGCTGGTCCCTATACTCGATCTCCCACTTCTGTGGCTTTGCTCACACCACTGTCGCTACGTGGAATAACTTTCTGTCCCATTTCTACAACTGTTTATTTAAGTATTCTGCAAGACTGAGTTTAAATGAGATAGATACCGACTGTGTCTTCAAAATCAGATAAGTTAGAAGAGCATTGCTATCATCCCCAGAAGTTCCTCTGTGCCTTTTTGCCATCATGCCTCACAACCCCCAGCCCAGGCAACTGCTGATCTGCATTCTCATTATAGATTGGTTCTGCCTGTTGAAGAAATTCATATAAATGGAATCATACAGTATGTACTCTCTTGAGTCTTTTTTTTTTTTTGAGAATTATGTTTTTGAGCTTCATCCATGTTTGTTGTGTCAGTAGTTTGTATTTTTATTGCTGAATAGTGTTCCATTATGAATATACCCTAACTTATTTATCCATTCACCAAAGGATGGGCAACTGGGTTATTTCCAGTTTGAGGTTATTATAAATAAAGCTGCCATGACTGTTCATATGCAGGTCATACACCCTTCATCTAGCTTCTCTTAATATTAACATCTTGTATAATTACTGAAACTAGGAAATTAACATTGATATAGTCTTACTAAATAATCTACACACCTTGTTTGCATTTTTCCTGTTGTCCTACTAATGACCTTTTTCTGGTACAGCATCCACCCCATATTCCCTCATTGCCTTTAGTTTTTATTTCTCCTTATTTGGTCTCCTCTGAGCTGTAACAGTTCCTCAGTCTGCCTTTGTCTTTCATGACCTTGATTCTTTTGAAGAGTACTGACCCGTTATTTCCTTAAGAGTGTCACTCAACTTGGTTCTGTCTGATTTTTCTCATGATTAAATTCAGATTACACATTTTTGGTAGAATACCACAAAAGTGATGCTGTGACCTTCTCAGTGCAGCATATCAGGAGAGATACATGATGTCAAGATGTCTTAATTCTGGTGATGTTAAGATTGATCCCTTAGTTAAGGTAGTATCTGCTAGGTTTCTCAACTATAAAGTTACTACTTTTCCCTTTGTAATCATTAAGTATCTTATGGGGAGATACTTTGAGACTATGCAGATAGCTTATTTGTCTCATAATTTTTTAAAAAACAGCTTTAACTAAGGTACAGTTAAACTGCAAATATTTAAACTTTGCAGCTTGCTATGTTTTGATATATATATAAAACCCCATAAAACCATCATCACAATGAAGATAATGGACATATCCATCACCCGCAATGTCTCCTCATGTTCATTTATAATCCTTTTGTCCCTCTTCTCCCTGACCTCTACCTTCCACTGCCAGGCAACCGTGGATGTGTTTTCAGTCAAAATTAGTTTGCACTTTCTAGAATTTTATATAAACGGAATCATACAGCAGATACTTTTCTGCGTGTGTTGGGGGTGGGAGGGGCCTGGCTTCTTTCACTCAACATGTTTTGAGATTCATCCGTATTGTTTCATAAATAATTCATTCCTTCTTATTACTAAGGAGTGTTCCATTAAATGTATTTACCACAGTTTGCTTATACCGTCGATTGCTGCTGGACATTTGGATTGATTCCAGTGTTTAGCTGTTACAAATAAAGATAATATGAACATTCATGTATAAGTCTTTGTGTGAACATATGTTTTCATTTCTCTGGAGTAAATGCATAGGAATAGAATGTCTGGATCATATAGTAGGTGTCCATTTAATTTTAAAGAAAGTACCAGTCGTTTTCCAAAGTGGGTTGTGCCATTTTGTATTCCCATCAGCAACTATGACCATTCTGGTTCTTCCACATCCCTGCCGACTCTTGGTAACAGTCAGTCTTTTTAATTTTAGCCATTCTGACAGGTGTGTGGTGGTTTCTTATTGGTTTGAATTTGTATTTTCCTAATTATTAATGATGTTGGGCTTCCCTGGTGGCGCAGTGGTTGAGAATCTCCATGCCAGTGCAGGGGACACGTGTTCGAGCCCTGGGCCGGGAAGATCCCACATGCCGCGGAGCAACTAAGCCTGTGCACCACAACTACTGAAGCCCGCGTGCCACAGCTACTGAAGCCAGCATGCCTAGAGCCCGTGCTCCGCAACAAGAGAAGCCACCACAATGAGAAGCCTGCGCACCGCAACGAACTGCAGCTAGAGAAAGCTCACACACGGTAATGGAGACCCAATGCAGCCAAAAATAAATAAATAAATTTATTTTTTAAAAATGGTGTTGAGCGTCTGTTTATGTGCTTATTTGCCATCCAAATATATTCTTTGATGAAATGTCTATTCACATCTTTCACCCATTTAAAAAATTGAGTTATTTTTATTGTTGAGTTTTGAGAGTTCTTTATATATTTTGAACACAAGTATTCATCAGATATACCAACTGCAAATATTTTCTCCCAGTCTGTGCCTTGTCTTTTCATCCTTTCAGCAGTATCTTTTGAAGAGCAAGTTCTAAATTCTGATGGATCAGTTAATTGATTTGTTCTTATATGGGTCATGCTTTTGGTGTCATATATCAGGAATCTTTACCTAACCCAAGTTCACAAAGATGTTCTCTTATGTTTTCGTCTCCAAGTTTATAGTTTTAAGTCTATGTCTATGATTTGTTTTGAGTTAGTTTTTTAATATAATGTGAGGTATGGATTCACTTTTTCTTGTTTGTTTGTTTTACATGAGATATCAAATAGCTTCAGAAATGTTTGATGAGAATACTAACCTTTCCCCCCATTGCCTTTGCACTTATGTTGAAAACAGTTGCTCAAACGTGTGTTGGGTGTATTTCTGAATTCTCTACTCTATTCTATTGGTATATTTGTCAATGTTGATGTCAATACCTCACTGTCTTTGTTATTACAGCTTTATAAGGAGTCTTGAAATCATGTAGTGAAAGTCCTTCAACTTTGTACTCCTTTTTCAAAGTTGTCTTGGCCATTATAGTCTTTTGATCTGCCTTGTGAATTTTATTTATTTATTTATTTTTATGGTTTTTGAATTTTATTTTATTTATTTTTTTATACAGCAGGTTCTTATTAGTCATCCATTTTATACACATCAGTGTATACATGTCAATCCCAATCGCCCAATTCATCACACCACCACCCCCGCGCCCCCACCGCTTTCCCCCCTTGGTGTCCATACGGTTGTTCTCTACATCTGTGTCTCAACTTCTGCCCGGCAAACCGGTTCATCTGTACCATTTTTCTAGGTTCCACATATATGCGTTAATGTACGATGTTTGTTTTTCGCTTTCTGACTAACTTCACTCTGTATGACAGTCTCCAGATCCATCCATGTCTCCACAAATGACCCAATTTCGTTCCTTTTTATGGCTGAGTAATATTCCATTGTATATATGTACCACATCTTCTTTACCCATTCATCTGTCGATGGGCATTTAGGTTTTTTCCATGACCTGGCTATTGTAAATAGTGCTGCAATGAACGTTGGGGTGCATGTGTCTTTTTGAATTATGGTTTTCTCTGGGTATATGCCCAGTAGTGGGATTGCTGGATCTTATGCTAATTCTATTTTTAGTTTTCTAAGAAACCTCCATACTGTTCTCCATAGCGTCTGTATCAATTTACATTCCCACCAGCAGTGCAAGAGGGTTCCCTTTTCTCCACACCCTCTCCGGCATTTGTTGTTTGTAGATTTTCTGATGATGCCCATTCTAACTGGTGTGAGGTGATACCTCATTGTAGTTTTGATTTGCATTTCTCTAATAATTAGTGATGTTGAGCAGCTTTTCATGTGCTTCTTGGCCATCTGTATGTCTTCTTTGGAGAAATGTCTATTTAGGTCTTCTGCCCATTTTTGCATTGGGTTGTTTGTTTTTTAATATTGAGCTGCATGAGCTGTTTATATATTTTGGAGATTAATCCTTTGTCCGTTGATTCATTTGCAAATATTTTCTCCCATTCTGAGGGCTGTCTTTTCGTCTTGTTTATGGTTTCCTTTGCTGTGCAAAAGCTTTTAAGTTTCATTAGGTCTCATTTGTTTATTTTTCTTTTTATTTCCATTACTCTAGGAGGTGGATCAAAAAAGATCTTGCTGTGATTTATGTCAAGGAGTGTTCTTCCTATGTTTTCCTCTAAGAGTTTTATAGTGTCCGGTCTTACATTTAGGTCTCTAATCCATTTTGAGTTTATTTTTGTGTATGGTGTTAGGGAGTGTTCTAATTTCATTCTTTTACATGTAGCTGTTCAGTTTTCCCAACACCACTTATTGAAGAGGCTGTCTTTTCTCCATTGTATATCCTTGCCTCCTTTGTCATAGATTAGTTGACCATAGGTGCATGGGTTTATCTCTGGGCTTTCTGTCTTGTTACATTGATCTATGTTTCTGTTTTTGTGCCAGTACCATATTGTCTTGATTACTGTAGCTTTGTAGTATAGTCTGAAGCCAGGGAGTCTGATTCCTCCAGCTCCGTTTTTTTTCCCCTCAAGACTGCTTTGTCTATTCAGGGTCTTTTGTGTCTCCATACAAATTTTAAGATTTTTGTTCTAGTTCTGTAAAAAATGCCATTGGTAACTTGATAGGGATTGCATTGAATCTGTAGATTGCTTTGGGTAGTATAGTCATTTTCACAATATTGATTCTTCCAATTCAAGAACGTGGTATATCTCCCCATCTGTTGGTATCATCTTTGATTTCTTTCATCAGTGTCTTATAGTTTTCTTCATACAGGTCTTTGGTCTCCCTAGGTAGGTTTATTCCTAGGTATTTTATTCTTCTTGTTGCAGTGGTAAATGTGAGTGTTTCCTTAATTTCTCTTTCAGATTTTTCATCATTAGTGTATAGGAATGCAAGAGATTTCTGTGCATTAATTTTGTATCCTGCAACTTCACCAGATTCATTGATTAGCTCTAGCAGTTTTCTGGTGGCATCTTTAGGATTCTCTATGTATAGTATCATGTCACCTGCAAACAGTGACAGTTTTACTTCTTTTCCAATTTGTATTCCTTTTTTTTCTTTTTCTTCTCTGAGTGCTGTGGCTAAAACTTCCAAAACTATGTTGAATAATAGTGGTGAGAGTGGACATCCTTGCCTTGTTCCTGATCTTAGAGGAAATGCTTTCAGTTTTTCACCATTGAGAATGATGTTTGCTGTGGGTTTGTCATATATGGCCTTTATTATGTTGAGGTAGGTTCCCTCTATGCCCACTTTCTGGAGAGTTTTTATCATAAACGGGCGTTGAATTTTGTCAAAAGCTTTTTCTGCATCTACTGAGATGATCTTATGGGTTTTATTCTTCAGTTTGTTAATATGGTGTATCATATTGATTGATTTGCGTATATTGAAGAATTCCATCCCTGGGATAAATCCCACTTGATCATGGTGTATGATCCTTTTAATGTGCTGTTTGATTCTGTTTGCTAGTATTTTGTTGAGAATTTTTGCATCTTTATTTGTCAGTGATATTGGTCTGCAGTTTTCTTTTTTTGTAGTTTCTTTGTCTGGTTTTGGTATCAGGGTGATGGTGGCCCATAGAATGAGTTTGGGAGTGTTCCTTCCTCTGCAATTTTTTTGAAGAGTTTGAGAAGGATGGGTGTTAGCTCTTCTCTAAATGTTTGATAGAATTCGCCTGTGAAGCCATCTGGTCCTGGACTTTTGTTTGTTGGAAGATTTTTAATCACAGTTTCAATTTCATTACTTGTGATTGGTCTGTTGATATTTTCTATTCCTTCCTGGATCAGTCTTGAAGGTTATACCTTTCTAAGAATTTGTCCATTTCTTCCAGGTTGTCCATTTTATTAGCATAGAGTTGCTTGTAGTAGTCTCTTATGATGCTTTGTATTTCTGTAGTGTCTGTTGTAACTTTTCCTTTTTCATTTCTAATTTTATTGATTTGAGTCCTCTCCCTCTTTTTCTTGATGAGTCTGGCTAATGGTTTATCAATTTTGTTTATCTTCTCAAAGAACCAGCTTTTAGTTTTATTGATCTTTCCTATTGTTTTCTTTGTTTCTATTTCATTTATTTCTGCTCTGATCTTTATGATTTCTTTCTTTCTGCTAACTTTGGGTTTTGTTTGTTCTTCTTTCTCTAGTTCCTTTTGATGTAAGGTTAGGCTGTTTATTTGAGATTTTTCTTGTTTCTTGAGGTAGGCTTGTATAGCTATAAACTTCCCTCTTAGAACTGCTTTTGCTGCATCCCATAGGTTTTGGATTGTCGTGTTTTCATTGTCATTTGTCTCTAGGTGTTTTTTTGATTTCCTCTTTGATTTCTTCAGTGATCTCTTGGTTATTTAGTAGTGTATTGTTTAGCTTCCATGTGTTTGTGTTTTTTACGTTTTTTTCCCTGTAATTCATTTCTAATCTCAAAGCATTGTGTTTAGAAAAGATGCTTGATATGATTTCAATTTTCTTAAATTTACTGAGGCTTGATTTGTGACCCAAGATGTGATCTATCCTGGAGAATGTTCCGTGCACACTTGAGAAGAAAATGTAATCTGCTGTTTTTGGATGGAATGTCCTATAAATATCAATTAAATCTATCTTTAAAGCTTCTGTTTCCTTATTTATTTTCATTTTGGATGATCTGTCCATTGGTGTAAGTGAGGTGTTAACCCCACTATTATTGTGTTACTGTTGATTTCCTCTTTTATAGCTGTTAGCAGTTGCCTTATGTATTGAGGTGCTCCTATGTTGGGCCCATATATATTTATAATTGTTATATCTTCTTCTTGGATTGATCCCTTGATCATTATG
This sequence comes from Lagenorhynchus albirostris, assembly GCF_949774975.1. Taxonomy (NCBI): domain Eukaryota; kingdom Metazoa; phylum Chordata; class Mammalia; order Artiodactyla; family Delphinidae; genus Lagenorhynchus; species Lagenorhynchus albirostris. The sequence goes on from NC_083101.1 coordinate 12,869,196, forward strand.
TAGCGTCCTTCTTTGTCTCCTGTAATACTCTTTATTTTAAAGTCTATTCTGTCTGGTATGAGAATTGCCACTCCAGCTTTCTTTTGATTTCCATTTGCATGGAATATCTTTTTCCATCCCCTCACTTTAGTCTGTATGTTTCCCTAGGTCTGAAGTGGGTCTCTTGTAGACAGCATATAGATGGGTCTTGTTTTTGTATCCATTCAGCAAGCCTGTGTCTTTTGGTTGGAGCATTTAATACATTCACGTTTAAGGTAATTATTGATAGGTATGTTCCTGTGACATTTTCTTAATTGTTTTGGGTTTGTTTTTGTAGGTCCTTTTCTTGTCTTGTGTTTCCCACTTAGAGAAGTTCCTTTAGCATTTGTTGTAGAGCTGGTTTGGTGGTGCTGAATTCTCTTAGCTTTTGCTGGTCTGCAAAGCTTTTGATTTCTCCATGGAATCTGAATGAGATGCTTGCTGGGTAGAGTAATCTTGGTTGTAGATTACTCTACAACCAATCTTGTAGATTACCAACCAATCTTGGTTGGTTCTTCCCATTCATCACTTTAAGTATATCATGCCACTCCCTTCTGGCCTGTAGAGTTTCTCCTGAGAAATCAGCTGTTAACCTTATGGGAGTTCGCTTGTATGTTATTTGTCGTTTTTCTGTTGCTGCTTTCAGTAATTTTTCTTTGTCTTTGATTTTTTCTAATTTGATTACTGTGTGTCTCAGGGTGTTTCTCCTTGGGTTTTTCCTGTATGGGACTCGCTGCGCTTCCTGGACTCCAGTGGCTATTTCCTTTCCCACGTTAGGGAAGTTTTCGACTATAATCTCTTCAAATATATTCTCGGGTCCTTTCTCTCTCTCTCGTCTCCTTCTGGGACCCCTATAATGCTAATGTTGTTGAGTTTAATGTTGTCCCAGAGGTCTCTTAGGTTGTCTTCATTTCTTTTCATTTTTTTTCCTTTATTCTGTCTCGCAGCAGTGAATTCCACCATTCTGTCTTCCAGGTCACTTATCCGTTCTTCTGCCTCAGTTATTCTGCTCTTGATTCCTTCTAGTGTATTTTTCATTTAGTTATTGTATTGTTCATCTCTGTTTGTTTGTTCTTTAATTCTTCTATGTCTTTGTTAAACGTTTCTTGCATCTTCTCCATCTTTGCCTCTATTATTTTTCTAAGGTCCTGGATCATCTTCACTATCATTATTCTGAATGTTTTTTCTGGAAGCTTGCCTATTTCCACTTCATTTAGTTGTTTTTCTGGGGTTTTATCTTGGTCCTTCATCTGGTACATAGCCCTCTGCCTTTTCATCTTGTCTGTCTTTCTGTGAATGTGGTTTTTGTTCCACAGGCTGCAAGATTGTAGTTCTTTTTGCTTCTGCTGTCTGCCCTCTGGTGGATGAAGCTATCTAGCTATGAGGCTAACTTGTGCAAGTTTCCTGATGGGAGGGACTTGTGCTCTGGTGGGCAGAGCTCAGTAAAACTTTAATCCACTTGACTGCTGATGGGTGGGGCTGGGTTCCCTCCCTGTTGGTTGTTTGGCCTGAGGGGACCCAACACTGAACCCTACCGGGGCTCTTTGGTGGGGCTAATGGCTGACTCTGGGAGGGCTCACGCCAAGGAATACTTCCCAGAACTTCTGCTGCCAGTGTCCTTGTCCTCATGGTGAGGCAGAGCCACCCCCCGCCTCTGCAGGAGACCCTCCAACACTAGCAGTTAGGTCTGGTTCAGTCTCCTATGGGGTCACTGCTCCTTCCCCTGGGTCCCGATGCGCACACTGTTTGTGTGTGCCCTCCAAGAGTGGAGTCTCTGTTTCCCCCAGTCCTGTCGAAGTCCTGCATTCACATCCCACTAGCCTTCAAAGTCTGACTCTCTTGGAATTCCTTCTCCCGTTGCTGGACCCCCAGGTTGGGAAGCCTGACGTGGGGCTCAGAACCTTCACTCCAGTGGGTGGACTTCTGTGGTATAAGTATTCTCCAGTTCGTGAGTCACCCACCCAGCAGTTATGGGATTTGATTTTACTGTGATTGCGCCCCTCCTACCGCCTCACTGTGGTTTCTCCTTTGTCTTTGGATGTGGGGTGTCTTTTTTGGTGAGTTCCAGTGTCTTCCTGCCGATGACTGTTCAGCAGTTAGTTGTGATTCTGTTGTTCTCGCAAGAGGAAGTGAGAGCACGTCCTTCTACTCTGCCATCTTGAACCAATCTCCTCACTCTATTGTATTTTAAAGAGATTTAAATAACAAGAAGAAAAAAATCATATATGTACTCATGTGGTTACCGTTTCCAGTGGTTTTTATTACTTTGTGTAGATTCACATTTCTGTTTTGTGTAATTTTTCTTTAGCCTAAAGAGTTTCCTTTAGCTTGTGTTAAGGGTCTTTTGGTGATGAATTCTTTCAATGTTTGTATTTATTAAAGTTTATTTTGCCTTTGGTTTTGAAAGACATTTTATCTAGGTATACAATTCTAGGTTGATATATTTTTTTTCTTTCAAATCTTTTAGTCTGTTACTCCTCTGTCTTCTTGCTTGTATTGTTTCTGACAGCAAGTCTGTTGTAGCCGTTATCGTTGATCTTCTGTATATAACATGTCCTTTCTCTCCGGCTGCTTTTAATATTTTCTCTTTATTACTGTTTTTGAATAATTTGATTGTGATGTGTTTTGGCGTAATTTTGTCTATGTTTTTCACGTCTGGGGGGGTCATTGAGCTTTTAGATTTGTGGGTTTATAATTTTCATAAAATTTGAAAAATATTTGTCCATGATTTCTTCAGGTATTTTTCTGTCCGTCCCACCTCCTCTCATTTGGGGGACACCAATGACACATATATTAGGTCACTTGAAAGTGTCCCACAGTTCACAGTTCACTGATGCTCTGTTCATTTTTTTAAAATTTTGTTTCATTTTAAAGTTTCTATTGTTTTTGTCTTCATGTTCACTATTTTTTTCTTCTTTAATGTCTAATCTGCTGTCTAATCCCATTTAGTCTACTTTTCATCTCACACATTGTAGTTTTTATTTCTAGAAGCTAGATCTGGGTCTCTTAAAATACCTTCCATAGTTTTACTTAGCTTTTTTAATGTATGAAATGCATTATAACAACCGTTTTAATGTCATTGTCTGCTAATTCTAATTTTGTGTCCATTCGGGGTTGGTTTTGATTGATTGGTTTTTCTCTTCATTATGGCTCACGTTTCCTTGCCTCTTTTCATGCCTGGTCATTTTTAGCTGGATGCCAGACTTGGTGAATCTTACTTTATTTAGATGTTGGGTATTTTTGCGTTCCTATATATATCCTTGAACTTTGCTGTGGGATCCAGTTAAGTTCCATGGAAATAGGTTTGGGGTCTTGTTTTCAAAGTTTGCTAGGCAGGACTGGAGTAGTGCTCCATCTAAGGCTAGTTATTCATCACTCCTGAGTCAAGGATTGTATATGTACTCTTCCTAATGCTCTGTGCATAATGGTGTTTACCCGTCTCTTGGTGAGAACAGACACTATTCCAGGTTCTGTGTGGCTCCGGGCACTGTTGCCTCCAGTCCTTTTGGGTGGCTCTTTCCTTGGCATCAGGTGGTTTCCTCACGAGCATGCACTGATCTGTACTCAGCTAAATATGCAAGGGAGACTCTCTGTGGATCTCCAGAGTTCTCTCTTTGTGCAAAAGTCTCTCCAGGACTCTTCCCTGAGAACTCTGGCTATCTTAGTCTCCCTTGACTCATAGTTTCATTTCCTCAACTCAGATTGTCCACTGGGCTCCACCGGAGTTCTGCCTCTCTGTGCTACAGCCTGGACTCTCCCACAAGACAGTAAACTGAGACAATCACAGAGCTCACATCATTTGATTCCCATCTCTCAGGAATCACTGTTCTTTGTTGCTCGATGTCCAGTGCCTTGAAAACCATTGTTTAATATACAGTAAGTCCCCTACGTACAAACAAGTTCCATTCCAAGAGCACATTCGTAAGTCCAATTTGTTCGTTAAGTCCAACAAAGTTAGCCTAGGTACCCAACTAACACTATAGGCTACATAGTACTGTACTGTAATAGGTTTATAATACTTTTCACACAAATAATACATAAAAAACACACAAAAAACATTTTTAATCTTACAGTATAGTATCCTGAAAAGTACAGTAGTACAGTACAACAGCTGGCATCCAGGGGCTGGCATCGAGTGAACAGGCAAGAAGAGTTACTGACTGGAGGAGGGAGAGGAGGTGGGAGATGGTAGAGCTGAAGGACCGTCAGCAATAGGAGATGGAGGGCAAGCTGCAATTTCACTCATGCCTGACGCTGATGGCACAGGTTCTGGTTCCTTGCTGGATTCAAATCTATCTACCCTCTTGATAAAAAGATCCAGTGATGTCTGGGTAGTAGCTCTTTTTTTCTCGTCATAGATGACACGGTGGCACTGGATTGCATTCTGAACAGCCGCTGCAACCTTTGTGTACTGTTCTACGTTGGGGTCCTTTGCCTCAAAAACCAACAGTGCCTCCTCACATAAAGAAAAGCCCCTTGCCATTTCCTGAGTCGTGAATCTCTTCAGTTCTTCAGTTACTTCTTCTTCCTCTTGTCTCTCTTCGTCCTTTCTCTGGGCCTCCAATTCCATCAGGTCTTCATTAGTAAGCTCCTCGTGTTGCACAGCAAGGAGTTCAGTGAAGTCGTCCTCTTGCAGATCTGGCTCCAGCTTCTTGCTGAGGGTCACCAAGTTGCTGAAAATCTCTTTGGACTCCTCATCCTGGGCAGCTACCATATCTGCACTCACTGCCTCTCCATTACCTTTACGTTGTGAAGGTTGGCTCTAGCCTTGAACCAATGAAACCAGCCATGGAAGGCGTTAAAAGATGCGCCCTCTGATTCTTTGCCATGTTTCTTCTTCAGGTCTTCGTAAAGGCTTTTAGCTTTCTCTTGAATCAGCATTAAGCTGGGTGAGACTCGACGCTGATGCTGGTCCTGCATCTGCACACTGAGAAGTTTCTCCATCTCCTCCATCCGTTTTCCTTGCTCCTTTGATATTATTGTTGACATCATCAGCACAGCAGACTTCACATGTTCCATGATCTTGTCCTCGTTCTTTAGATTCATGCTGATGGTTGAACAATTCATGTTGTAAGAACAAGCGACGTCTACCGTCTTTTCGCCTTGCTCCACCCTCCCAATTATTTTCACTTTTGTTTCCATCGTTATCGCTTGGCGCTTCTTAGCAGTACCAGCTACGTCACCGCTGCTTTTACCCCTGCTTTCGGACATCCTGGGCTTGAAATAAAGACACTGTGCTACTGTACCCTATACCGTACTGTACAGTAAAGTACACAAAAGCACAACCACTTGTAGAGGATGCACGCACGTGACAGTGTACGCCAGACACGTGAACTAACTTATGTGATTGGACATGTGGATGCATGTTCTCATCTTAGCAAGTTCGCAACCTGAAGGTTTGTGTGTAGGGGACTTACTGTATTTTGTCCGTTTTTTGGTTGTGTCGCTTGGGAGAAGCTGAAGGTTCTTAGAACTAGCGCGTTCTCTAATATAAAGGGGGATTTCTCTGTTTCTAAAAGAGCACTAATTTGGAATCCGCTGATTCAGGGTCTGACATAGGCAGAATAAGACTGTGCGACCCCACGTTAGCTGTTTGCTGGAGACCCCCGGCCCTGTCACTTACTCCTCACTTATGTCACTGCTGCATAGTATTCCACTGTATGAATGCACCGTAGCTTTCAAAAGCATTCCCCTATTGATGAACATTTAGGTAATTCTCATATTTTTTTGGTTCAACAAATAACGCCGTAGGGAACACCCTCGTGCAGGTATCTTTATACACCTGTGCCAGCATTTCCTTCAGACAGAAATCTCAAAATAGAATTGCTGTATTAAAGGATATGTGCATTTCCATTTGTGACATGTAAAGCCAGACACGAGGCTTCAATAACAGCACACTTAATTGTGAGGTTAAACGATGTCTTCCCAGTGCCTTGGAAGTGAGCGCTCAGAGGTGTGTGTTTCGGGGGGTGGTGCTCTGGGATTCCTGCCAACAACAGGAAAAGGTGTGAGTAGCTGTAAAACATTCTAAAACCTGACAATATGTGGGTATTTTATTTCTTCCATCAATTAGGATTAAATTTACTTTGTTCAAGGAAGGGGGAGATCCACATCCCTACCCCCCATCCATTTGCAAAACTGGTACCCAAATACAGTCAGCAGGTGGCGCTAGGCAGAAGCAAGCAGGAGTCTCAGTGGAAATTTTTGTGAAGTCTAGAGGAGGATGTTGGCTTTCTTTCCAATTTTCGCAGATGGCCATAAAAAAAATTCCTTAGAGTTTATTTTGCATATGGTCTTCCATCTGGGTATTTGAGAAAAGTACAGTTTTGTTATCACAACAGTATTTATTATGGTGAAGGAGTTTGCATTTTGTAGCAGAAGAATTTTTCAGCAAATCAAGCCCAAAACTTGGTCCATGATGGTTTGCAGTTTCTTGGAGGGAACCAGAAAGCATGGGGTCCTTCCATTTTCCTCTCCGGCTTCATCTTCAGTTAGCTTTTATTGATTCAGCTCGTCAAGGCTGAATGAAATGCGTTATTTGCAAAAAACCCCAGAGAACAATGTTCTCCACTGGGTTTAGGAACTCGGAAAATGTGGAGTTCTAAGTGGGTCAGAGTCAAGGCAGAAAGAAAACCTGCAACGTGGAGCTTATATTCCTTGTCCTGATTCCACGCTTGTCAAAGAACCTTCTGGTGAGTAGATTATTTGAATCACTTTCCTTCATATACACAAGATGCTGATATGGCTGGCTTCGGACCACCTGATGGTTTATCCAGAGTGTGAGGTTTGGACCTCTGCACGCCCCTTGTAGAGCCCCTCTGACCTCTGCGGCCTCAGCTCGTACCATTTCCGACCTCTTCCTCTGGTCTCCTTCCATAGTCAGCTTTTGTAGGCACTCAGCAGCACCCCAGCCTCTGCCACCTCTGCTTTGTACACGCCTCTCCCTTTGCCTGGGGCACTTGCTCCCACTTGCAAGGCTGCCTCCTTTCACCTGACCTACTTTGCCAATGCTTCAGAATGCTGCTTACCTTTTACTTTATAAAGCCTCCTCTGCCCCCCATGCCTGAGGGGGTACCTCGTTTTCCTCTCTTTATGGTACTTTCGCCTAGCACACTGCTTAGTGACTACACGTCTAATTATCTTTCTTTCCTGCTCTAAGTACCACAAGGGCAGCGAGTGACTGGGTTCGTCTTACTTACCTTTGTATTGCTGGTGCCTATCACAGGGCCTGTGCATAGTTGGAACTCAAGTATATTTGCTCAGTTGAATTGCAGATTAGTACGCAGATGCTATGGTTTAAAAACTTCGTCTCTTGTGAGTTTAGTCATCAAGAGTCAGCTTCTCTGCGGCCAAGGGTATCAGCAGGACCCAGCCTGTCACTTTACAGGAGTGCGGGCCAGAGTTGAGCCGTGAGGAACTCACCGAAGCGATGCCAGCCAGGGACAGCGCCGGGTGGTCGGCCGCCAGCCTTTCCCTGTGATGCCCCAAACCCCACCCCCACCGCCACCCAGAGCTCTCAGACTTCCTCAGCAAGCCTAGGAGCCCATGCAGAAGCCAGAACGCCTCCTGCCGGTGCAGCACGGCATCCTGAGAGGCTGAAGCACTGGCCCAGGGTTGTGAATAACTAGTAAAAGACGGAAGCGAGGGGACTCCAGCTGTCAGAAGAAGGCAGATGATTCAGGGCCGCTGGCAAAGACTCTGTAGGAGCCATGGCTTCACCTCCCCATCTGCTTCAAGTTTTACTTCCTTTGTTGCCCAAAAAAGAACTTCACCTCCTGCTTAGATATGTCATGCTGTTCTCGGGCCCCTCTCTTAACAGCTCAGTTTGTTTATTGGAAAACTGATATCATCTGAAACTCAAGATGCTGCTCCTCTCTGGACAAGCATCCTTAGGTCCTGTTCCTCAGGAAGTCCTTTTAAATAGCCCAAGGGACAACTGGCATCTGTGCAGTGCTTTGCAGTTTACCAAGTGCTTCTGATAGACATGACCTTTTTTTGCTTCTCACTCAATTTGGGGAGGTATCATTACCTCCAGTTTACAGATGAGACAATAGAGATCCCGAATTGAAGGTACTTGCCCATGATTATGACATGACTCTACAACTGCTAGCACACTTAGATCTCTGACTTGGTTTCGTTCAAACATTTTCTGAGACCTGCTAAGTGTGCTGGGATACAAAGCAAGTTAGATGTATCCTTGCCCTCATGGAGTTTCTGGTATAGAAGGGTGATCACTCACTGATTCGTTCATTCATTCAGACATTTGTTGGGTCAAGATCCCATTTTCTTCCCACTGCCTCATGTTCTTATTCATCACCTTACAGATGAGAGAGCTGAGATTCAGGGGGTTAAGTAACTTGCCCAGAGTTACATGGCTTATAGGTCCATGTCGCCAGGACTAAGACCCATGTCTTCTGACTCTGCCATAACTTCCTTTAATGCCAGCAAACATTTACTGAGTCTTTTTTTATGTGTCCAGCACTGGTGGACTGGAGAGTCAAAGACGAAAGATGGGGTCTCTGCTTAAAAGGGAGGGCCCTGCTTAGCAAAGGAGATAGATGGTATGAGCTGATACAGGCTGTGAGGGAATTAAGCACAAGTGCTGTGGGAATCAGAGTAATACATGATGGGGAAGATGGGTGATGGAAAACATCAGGAAAAGCTCCTATGCAATCAGTTAATGTGGAATGAGACTGGGCCAGAGTCAGGACACCTGGGTTCAAGTCCCGGCTCCCCCTGTTGATTTTTCTTCCCCCCTCCAGCTTTATTGAGATGTAATTGACTATGACATTGGGTCAGTTTAAGGTATACAGCACGATGATTTGATCCATGTATGTATTATGAAATGATAGCCACAGTAAGGTTAGGTATTAGATCCATCACCTCACATAGTTACAATTTTTTTTTGTAGTGAGAACATTTAACATTTACTCTCTTAGCAATTTTCAGGTATATAATACAGTATTGTTAACTGTAGTCACCACTCTGTACATTAGCTCCCCAGAACTTACTCATCCTATAACTGGAAGTTTGTACCTTTTGACCAACATCTGCCCATTTCCCCCAGCCCCTGGCAACCATCATTCTACCCTCTGTTTCTATAAATTCGACTTTTTTTTAGGTTCCACATATATGCGACATCATCCAATATTTGTCTTTCTCACTATCAAGTGAGAGAATACAGTATTTGTTTTATTTCACTTAACATAATGCCCTCGAGGTCAATCCATGTTGTTGGAAATGGCAGGATTTCCTTCTTTCCTGTGTCTGAATGATATTCCTCTGTGTGTGTGTGTGTGTGTGTGTGTGTGTGTGTGTGTGTGTGTGTAGAAAACTCTAACTTGGATATATACATGTCACATTTTCTTTATCCATTCATCCATTGATGGACACTAAGGTGGTTTCCACCTGTTGGTTATTGTGAATAATGCTGCAGTGAACATGGGGATGCAGATAACCCTTCAAGATACTGATTTTAATTTATTCAGATATATACCCAGGAGTGGAATAGCTGGATCATATATGGTAGTTCTATTCTTAATTTTTTGAGGAACCTCTGTACTATTTTCCATAGTGACTGTATCAATTTACATTCTCACTAATGGTTGTGAGGTGGTATCTCATTGTGGTTTCGATTTGCGTTTCCTTGATGATTAGTGATAGTGAGCCTCTTATATCCCTGTTGGCCATTCGTATGTCCTTTGTTCAGAAAAATGTCTTTTCAAGTCCTCTGCCCATTTTAAAATCGGAATTTTTTTTTTTTTGCTATTGAGTTCTATGAGTTCCTTACATAATTTGGATATTCACCCCTTATCTGATATATGGTTTGCAGATGTCTTCTCCCATTTCATAGGCTGCCTCTTCATTTTATTATTTCTTTTGCTGTGCAGAAGCTTTTTAGTTTGGTATATTTCCACTTGTTGATTTTTGCTTTTGTTACTTGTGCTTTTGGTGTTATGTCCTGGTACTGCCTCTGGCTCTGGGAACCTGGCCAAGTCATCTGTCCCCTCGCCCCGAGGCTTCAGTGCTTCCTCTGCAAGAGGAAAAGATTGTAGAGCATCACCAGGTCCCTTCCAGTTCTAATCTTTTGTGATTCTGTGAGTTGTCTTTCCTGGACTTCCATAAACTCCCCGCAGGAGTTAACATTCTGCACAAATTTTTGCTGCCAAGGTTTTAGGTGGAGCACAAAGGGCCTTATGTAATCAATCATCTTGCTAATGCCGGGTCAGCATAGCCTGGGGCGTGGGGAAGTGCTGGTAATGAAGGCTGCCCTACAGCTGCATCTGGACCTGCCCTTCGAGGCTGCCTGAGGCCCGGCACCCAGGGCAGTGACAGTCTCCTCACCTGCACCCACCCCGTCCCAGGAGGCTGACTGAAGCTGTGTCTGCACCTTCCTTCCCGAGTCGTCCTGTGTTGTGGGCAAATGTTGGCTAAGCCAAGACATCCTTCCTGTCGGTTCCCTCCAGAGCGCATTCAGAAAGATCCACATTTGCCCAGGCTCTTGCACCTCTTGACTGTTTCTTTTGCCGAGGATTCCCTCCCTAAGTTTGTCCACTTGACAAACTCTTTTTTTTTGTTTTTTAATTAATTAATTTTTTTTTTTGCTCTACGCGGGCCTCTCACTGTCGTGGCCTCTCCCGTAGCAGAGCACAGGCTCCGGACACGCAGGCTCAGCGGCCATGGCTCACGGGCCCAGCCGCTCCGTGGCATGTGGGATCCTCCTGAACCAGGGCACGAACCCGTGTCCCCTGCATCGGCAGGCGGACTCTCAACCACTGCGCCACCAGGGAAGCCCCACTTGACAAACACTGAGTGTCCCTGTGTTAGAGCTGATGTCAACAAATCTGTGAAGATCTTTTCTGACAACTCCTCTCCCCCTCCCTGTCCCACTCTCCTGCCGCCCTGACCCAGGGACCCCAATTCTGTACTCTCTCAATTATAGAACCCCCAAACACAGCATTTTCTATCAGTGTTCCTGGCTGGGAGAGAGTGAGGCAAAGGTTTGGGGTCAGTATAGAACTAGGTTAAAACCCTTCCTTCCTCACTCTCTCAGTATGTACCTTGGGCAAGTCAATCACTCTGAGCCTCGGTTTCCTTATCGGTAGCACCATAGTGATGCTGTGAGAAGCACACTGTACCCCTCGGTGAATGGACCTTTACTTATCTGCTGTCCCTGTTAGACTGGGGGCCCCGGGAAGCTGGAACCGGGTCACATTCATCTCCATCTGCCCGGTGTGCAGCACAGAGAGGACCTGCAGGCCTTTGTCTGATACGAACGAACAATGAAAAAGGTTTGGCGGTCTTAAGATGGAAATTTAAGCTGGAGCTAAGAATGCTTAGACAGAGCATTCTGGGTGTTTCTGGCTTATGGGAAATGTGGAAATGGACTTATTTTAATTTTTAATAAAAATCTAGTCTTGAGACTAATTGTCTCATTATTTGATGATAGATCATTTAGGAGAGGAAAAAGCTAAGGCTTCTCTTTGGCTGAATGGCATTTCAGCCAGGCTTAACCTTTTTTTCCCCTTCGATTCCCCACCACCCCTCCCCGCTCCCAAGACAGCCCTATGCATTAATACTTTTTAAGAGTAGATGCTCTATTGTTTAATTTTCTAAACTTCAGTTGGGCCCCAAATACATTTAGTGTTTTGAATCACAGCTGTGTTAATCTTGCTCCTTTGCAGTACTGATTTCCTATTATGTGGAATTTTGAGATGAATGTGATAATTAGAGGGCCATTGCTTTAATGCGCTTTTTTCCCTCTAATGGCACGCTTTATAGAAAGAAAAAAAAAGTAAAAGAGGTAAACATTTTTCTGGGAGGCTATTCTAAAGGTCAAGAAAACCCTGCTTCCCAAAGCGAGTAAAAGGTCATCTTTCACCCTTCAATTTCTGTCCTTTCATTTTCTTCTGCAAAAGTTCTTGGTGATGTCGCCTCAGTCACTTGAGTTGAGATGTCTAATTTTCTACAGGAAAATGGTGGAGCCAATTTTGACTTCAGTGCCTTTTTCAGAGAGAAATTATGAAAATTGCTCTTGCCTGTCTGTACCTTCTTTCCTCATCTCCAAAGAAATGAAAAAAGATCGCTCCTATTCTTTTGCTCAACTTCCTTTCTGTATAATCGCTTCTTGGAGGAGACCTAATGAAAGGAGAAGCAAAGTAGAGATTCGGATTTAGAAAGGGGTCGTAATTGAATTCTCCGGCCTTGTTAATGAAATCATTCTCTTGTCCTTTCCTGTCACCCAAACATACAGCCCTGCTTCTCCCCTCCTTCTGAAATTGACTCCATATGTTTCCTAGGAGCATTAGAAGAATAAGATATAAGGATTTCTTTGGCTGGGGTGGATCTAACAGCAGTGTTTCTCCATCCTCTTGGACCTAGTGTCCCCCTTCTATTTTCTTTTAACGTTTTAATTTGATAAAATTTCATACTTACTGAAAATTCATAAGAATAATACAAAGAATTTCTATACATCCTTCACTCAACCCCAAATCTCAACCTTTTTCCGCCTTTACTTTCTCTCTCTCTCTCTCTCCCTCTCCTTTTTGAGAGTAAGTTGCATATATGATACCCCTTTATCCCTAAACAGTTCTGCGTGCCTTTCCTAAAGAAAAGAGCATTTCCTTTCATAACCACAGCGTAATTATCAACATTGTGAAATTAACGTTAATCCGACACTATCGTCTAGTCTAGTCGCGTCCAGAATTTATGCAGATTTGGACCATCGTCCTAGTAACGTATAGCACCAGAAAGTCCCACATCACACACTCCATCTAATTGTCATGCCTGTTTAGTCCCCTGGAAGCTGGAAAAACTTCTTTGTCTCTGTGTGTTTCACGACATAGGCATTTTTGACGAGTACAGGCTAGTTACTGAGTAGACTGCCCCTCAATTTGGGTTTGTCTGGGTCTTCGTCACGATTAGATTCGGGATATGCGTGTTTGGCAGGAACAGTGCAGAAGCAGTGCTTTGTTTTTCACAGGGATATCGTCTCTGGGGGCACATGATGTCAGTGTGTCTTATTACTGGTGATGTTCACTTTAATTATTTGGTTAAGGCGGTGTCTGCCAGATTTCCACTGAAGAATTACCATGTTCCCCTTTCTAATTAATATAAGTATCTTGTGGGAAGATGCTTGAAGACTACCTACTATGCCGTTACTCCTCAAACTTTCACCCTCTAGTTTTAACCTCTGTTAATGATTCTTGCTTGAATCAGTTACTGTGATGTTTGCCAAATGGTGATTATCTAATACCATCGTTCCTTCTGCCCTTGTTAGTTGAGTTTCTTCTGCCTTCTCATTATTTATCTCTGTATGCGTGCCTGTTAGTGTAGACTGGGGGATTCTTGTTTGATTCGATGGATTATAATCCTTTACTATCATTATTTATTTCAATGTTCAAAGTACCCAAGATTTGGCCAGTGGAGGCCCGTGTCCTGTTAGCAGTCCCTGGGACTCTTTTGAACACTCTCTTACTTCTGCCCCAGCAAGATGTTCCAGGCTTTTCTTTTCTTTTCTTTTTTTTTTTTTTTTGTCTGGGCACCACCAATAAACAAAGATTTATTTGGAAATTTCCAAACCTGCCAGAAGTGGCACTTGCCAAGCCCTAGGCCCACCCTCCTTACCAGGCTCCAAAGGACAATAGTCCTCGCTATCTCTCCCCTGCACCTACCCCTGCCCACACACACCCATGCCTCAGGCCACGCCAGAGAACTAGTGTGCCCTCCCTCTAGGAGGCGTTACCCTCGGCCCCAGGAGCTGGGGTGGCAACCCTCTGGCCTCTCAGGAGATGATGGCGGCCAGAGCCGCTTGCATAGATTGAGAAAAGAAAATAAGGAAGGAGACACCAAGTAGGGCTCCCTGAAAAACCCCAGCTTACCCCTGTACAAAAAAAAGTGGCTCCCACATAGAAAAACCTGCTCCACGAATAGTGCAAATACCCAAGAAAGGAAAAAAAACCAGCAGCAAGGCTGGGCTGGTAGGAATGGCAAAGAACTTTGGTTTGGAAAGGCTAGGAAGAGTGTGAGCTGTGCCCCTCTTCCTCGCCCAGCTCCCCTGAGCCAGCGCTGACACTCGCCCCAACGGGGTCTGTAAACAAGCAAAGCCAGGGGCCCAGGCTTTTCTTGAATTCTCCCTGCCGTAGCCTCAGAATCCTCCAAATCTCCAGGAAGCCCTAGTTTCTTTTGGTGGGCGCCGAGTGTACTCATTCTGCAGGGTTGGCATTCCAGTGCCCTTCTCCTTTTATAAAAAATATTTTGTGACATTATCTTTACTATCCTGAAATGAAATACAGTCAACCTACACACATAGCAAACAAACAAATCCACCCTAAATAATTCTCTGAAGGAGAAAATAAAGAAAAGTTCTGTATATGTTTCAATAAGTAAATACTTTGGTACTGTTACACTAAAAGATGTAATGCAGTGGTTGAATGCTTGCACCTACCTGTAATGAAGAAATTTGGATATAAGAAAAGTAAGATGATTTGATTAAACATTATGGGGTCTCTCTCTCTCTCTCCCTCTCCCCCCCCCCCCTCTCTCTCTCTCTCTCTATATATATATAAATATATATAAATGTGTATATGCACATATATATATTTCTTTATTTTTGACATTTCAAGATATTTTTCATACGGAATCACTGCATGTTGTATGGGTGACTCAGGTACCATAAACCACCATGTCATCAGTCATATGACGCTTCTGAAATATTGAACAACTCTTGACAAAATTCCAGGAGAAAAAGGGCAAAGTATAATTTTCCCTCCGTTTACATGATTGTTGCATCCCTGGAAAATTCTGATGTTCCATTTAAATCATGTGGAAAATTCTTTTTGTTTGCATGTGACATAGAGTTGGGTTCTGGGCTATCTTCATGTTCGCTATAAGTAGGTCTTTCACTTCACGACTGCCCAGTGCACTACAGTTGGGCTGCCCCTGCCCACCAAATGCTAGCAATACCCTCCATTCACTGTGATAAGCAAACACTCTCCCAGAAATTCCCCAAACCCTCCCTAGATGGCAGTACCAGCCTCACTGAGAACCATGGATGCATCTATGTGGAACAGACATATTTTCATCTCTCTTGCTTAACAAACACAAATCCTGTTATATTGCTCGAAGGTGTTTAATAGTTAACACTTTCCAGAATTACGTCTAACATGACAGTTTCCCTGATCCCCACCTTACTTTCAGAATGAGATTGACCCTCATCTGTTCCCCTGCCTGGGTGGGGAAGCAACCTCAGTCACCGCCTTGGACCTTCAGAGCAAGCACGCAGGGAGGGTGTCGGAAGGAGGGAGGAAGGTCTGTGCCCTCTGAGAGCACAGCCCCATCCTTCTGGCAGGCTCGTCGTAACCCTTGTTCATCAGAGAGTGTGTAGAAAGAATGCTGGTAGCCCTAAGCAGACAGACACCTCCATTGTACAGATGAGGAAACTGAAGCCCAGAGAGGGAAAGAGACTTGGCCAAGTCACAGAGTGAGTCAGAGACACTGATTAGGCCTAGAGTTGAAGTTG
Organism: Lagenorhynchus albirostris; assembly: GCF_949774975.1. NCBI lineage: Eukaryota > Metazoa > Chordata > Mammalia > Artiodactyla > Delphinidae > Lagenorhynchus > Lagenorhynchus albirostris. The sequence goes on from NC_083101.1 coordinate 12,884,734, forward strand.
GTACCAAAGAACCATAGGGATTGGAAAGGACCTGAGAGAGCATCCAGGCCACACCCCTCTTGGTGAATCCCCTCCGCACCTGGACACGTGATCATCTTCAGAAATGGGCAATTTAATTTTTTTCTAGGCAGTTCATTCCACCTTGAGACTGCTCTAAATTTTAAAATATTCCTGAGCGGAGACCTTTCTACGTGTATCTCATCCTTCCTTCCCTGCCCCTGCTGGATGCAGTTTGCCTCTCTTGGTCCCGTGGAACATGTGTGTTCCCTGTAGACCCTAGGACAGCCTTTCCAAAATTTCAAAATTGTATCCATGTCTCCTGAGCTCTCAGTCTGTGGCATTGAACTTGGCACTGAGATTATTGTGATAAACACACCTGACATAGTTCTTGTACTTGCATAGCTTTTAGTGTGGTAGGAAGGCAAATACTACATAAGTAGTGACACACGGGGTGAGGCTAAATGATCCCGTTTCTTTTTCCAAAGTGATCTAGTGGAAAAGCTTGGGTTCTGAAGCTGGCCACACTTGCAGTGATACCATCCATAGCGACACCTGTGGCCTTGAATTATTTGTACAGCCTCTACAAAATTCAGACAGTGACTGCCCCGTAGGGCTGTTGGCTGATGAACACAGAGGATTAAATAAGGACGCAGCACAGCACCTGGCACCGGATGCGCAAGACATGATCATTTCTTTCTCTTGTTCTTTTCCTTCCCAGCGTGTGACGTGTTTGAAGCAGCTTCTAGATATTTAGACAGGGCTTAAAGCTCGGAATAAAATAATTTATCAGAGTAAAGACACTCAGACTTACCTCTGCTGCACTTGACCTTTGTTAGATAACCATGGGATGCTTTCAAAATGATACGGGCAAAACACTAACAAAGAGATCATGCCTATTTGGATTCAAGTTGAAGGCAAAAAAGTAAATGGTCTCAGATTAACTGTTGTATGTTTAATGTTATAATATGTATATTGACTCATATCACCGTTGACTAATGTCACCATATCACCGTATCTTATACATTGAAATTACAGTCAGTCCACATTATTAATCTGAATATATGTGAGCTGCTTCAGTGCGTTGTTATTTTTAAAGTGTTCCCTGGCCATGCACATCTGGGAAAGGCTGGACTAGAGAGGTTTATTCTGATCTTCATTTGGTGGATGAAGATATTTATGCTGTAGTGTTACAAACCCTACTATTTCTTAGACATATCTCTATGGACTGTTTAGTTTGTGGGATTGTATCCTGAGATCCTGAAATGCTGTTCTGTCGAGGTTGTAGCATAGCTATCATGACTTTATGGCTCATAGGTGAGGCATCCCCTGCAGAGGCTGGTCTTTCCAACATCAACATCAGGGGATCTGTTGGCCAAGCCTCTGGGGAATCTGGCTGTGCTCCTAGGTCATGGGAAAACACTGTCTTCTGCCATCTGAGGGCACGTGGAAGAGCCCTGTCGTGCTGGGATGAGAGTGTCTGTAAACAGAATGAGCTAGTAGCTCATCTCTGTGTTTATTTCCCTTCTGCCCTCTCTGAGTCATTAATAAAGTCTTTTAGAGCCCGGGCGCATCTGGGCTTCAGGGAACTGAGTAGAGTTGGAGCCCATGCTTGGTTCAGAGCATTAAAGGGAATCAAACTCCCCTCCTGTCCTAAGTCTATTGTGGTGGCGACAGTGCCTCGTGAGATAACCCCAAAGGGAAGGTGGATTTGGGGGGAACAGTCGGGCAGCCTGTTCGCACACAGAGAGACGGCCTTCACCGCCCCTCTCTGGTTTATTGAGGAAGCAGGGAAGTTTCCTTACAGGTGACCACCGAGGTCAGGAAGGGGACACTAGGCCAGCATTGCCTGTGAGCCATCCACGAGCTTAGCCAAAAGTCCTGTTGTCCAGTGGCCACCTGCTACCATTGAAATAAAGCTGGGAGGGAAACATACTGTTTATTTAAGGAAAAGTGGCTTACAGAGCTGGCCTTCAGGGCACAGTGGGAGTTCCTTTGTAAAACTCAGCCCAGCTGCCTTCCAGCCACCAGGCTCACTTAGAATGCCACAGAGCTGCATGGTGATCAAAGCCATGTAAAAGTAATTCCTTACATGTCAACACCTTCCTGCTTCTCCTTGAAATTTAAACCAGCAGTTGAAATCCTGGGGCTTGCAGAGATCTCGTTCTCACTCTCCTGGTGTAAATGATCAGGGCTTCCTGGATAGACACTTGGCTGCCAGGCCACATTCTCAGAGGAGACTAGTTTCTTGGTTTGTCGGTTTCCACCCAGTGCCCTTGTGGCAGAGATCAGAACTGTCACCCCGCAGCGTCAGCAACGCAGTGCTGTCCATGCCCGCCTGGCCAGCTTGAGCCGGCGGACCCGGCGACATTCCATGCCATTGGGACTTAGGGCAGCGACTGCCCAGGTTCATGCCCCTGGTCCCCGGAGTCACCTCAGACTTCCCTGCCTCCTCCTGTCTTGCTGTTGACCCTTCCTGCCTTCCTGGCACTTTGACTCATCACTTCCAGCTGTGTGATTCACAGGTCACCTGACTTCTCTGAACCTCTTATTTGTAACAGTATTAAAAACAATAGCATGCACATACACAAAAGATACTAAAGGATAAAGCAAAAAATAAAAATATTTAGGGCGAAATGGGTGAAGGTGGTCAAAAGGTACAAGCTTCCACTTATAAAATAAATAAGTCTCGGGGATATAAGGTACAGTATGGTGACTGCAGTTAATAATACTGTATTGTATATTTAGAAGTTGCTGAGAGAGTTGATCTTAAAAGTTCTCATCCCAAGGGGAAAAAAAAATTAACTATGTAAGGTGGAAGATGTTAGCTAGACTTATTGCAGTGATCATCTTGCAATATATACAAATATCAAATCATTATGTTGTACACCTGAAGCTAATATAATGTTATATGTGATTATATTTTAATTTTTTAAAAGCTTATAAATATATAACTTATGTTTAACTAAGAAGTGATAGCTAATGAACTGAAAACCTGGTAGTCCCTACCCCCCAAAAAAGATAATAAGAGTGAACACTTACGTAGCACTTAATATATGCCCAGCACCATATTTTAAGAGACCTTTACATACATGAAGTCAGGGGTCCCTAACCCCCAGGCCAAGGACCGTTACCGGTCTGTGGTCTGTTAGGAACTGGGCCACACAGCAGGAGGTGAGTGGCGGGCAGGCGAGCAAGCGAAGCCTCATCAGTATTAACAGCCGCTCCCCATCACTCACATTACTGCCTGAGCTCCCCCTCCTGTCAGATCAGCGGCAGCACTAGATTCTCATAGGAGCGTGAACCCTACTGTGAACTGCACATGCGAGGGAAGAGCTGAGGTGGTGATGCTAGCCCTGGGGAGTGGCTGCAAATACAGATTATCATTAGCAGAGAGGTTTGACTGCACAGAGACCATAATAAATCAACTGCTTGAAGACTCATATTAACACCCTATCAGGGCTTCCCTGGTGGCGCAGTGGTTGAGAGTATGCCTGCCAATGCAGGGGACACGGGTTTGTGTCCTGGTCCGGGAAGATCCCATATGCCGTGGAGTGGCTAGGCCCGTGAGCCATGGCCGCTGAGCCTGCACATCCGGAGCCTGTGCTCCGCAACGGGAGAGGCCACAACAGTGAGAGGCCCGCGTACCGCAAAAAACAAAAAAACCCTATCAGTTTAAAGATGATACAAATAGATGGAGAGATATACCATGTTCTTGGATTGGAAGAATCAACACTGTGAAAATGACTCTACTACCCAAAGCAATCTACAGATTCAATGCAATCCCTATCAAAATACCACTGGCATTTTTCACAGAACTAGAACAAAAAATTTCACAATTTATATGGAAACACGAAAGACCCTGAATAGCCAAAGCAATCTTGAGGAAGAAAAACGGAGCTGGAGGAATCAGGCTCCCTGACTTCAGACTATACTACAAAGCTACAGTCATCAAGACAGTATGGTACTGGCACAGAAACAGAAATGTAGATCAATGGAACAGGATAGAAAGCCCAGAGATAAACCCATGCACATATGGTCACCTTATTTTTGATAAAGGAGGCAAGAATATACAGTGGAGGAAAGACAGCCTCTTCAATAAGTGGTGCTGGGAAAACTGGGCAGCTACATGTAAAAGAATGAAATTAGAACACTCTGTAACACCATACACAAAAATAAACTCAAAATGGGTTAGAGACCTAAATGTAAGGCCAGACACCATCAAACTCTTAGAGGAAAACATAGGCAGAACACTCTATGACATAAATCACAGCAAGATCCTTTTTGACCCACCTCCTAGAGAAATGGAAATAAAAACAAAAATAAACAAATGGGACCTAATGAAACTTAAAAACTTTTGCACAGCAAAGGAAACCATAAATAAGATGAAAAGACAACCCTCAGAATGGGAGAAAATATTTGCAAATGAAGCAACTGACAAAGGACTAATCTCCAAAATTTATAAGCAGCTCATGCAGCTCAACACTAAAAAAACAAACAACCCCATCTAAAAATGGGCAGAAGACCTAAATAGACATTTCTCCAAAGAAGATATACAGATTGCCAACAGACACATGAAAGAATGCTCAACATCATTAATCATTAGAGAAATGCAAATCAAAACCACAATGAGATATCATCTCACACCAGTCAGAATGGCCATCATCAAAAAATCTAGAAACAATAAATGCTGGAGAGGGTGTGGAGAAAAGGGAACCCTCTTGCACTGCTGGTGGGAATGTGAATTGGTACAGCCACTATGGAGAATTGTATGGAGATTCCTTAAAAAACTACAAATAGAACCACCATATGACCCAGCAATCCCACTACTGGGCATATACCCTGAGAAAACCATAATTCAAAAAGAGTCATGTACCAAAATGTTCATTGCAGCTCTATTTACAGTAGCCAGGAGATGGAAACAGCCTAAGTGTCCATCATTGGATGAATGGGTAAAGAAGATGTGGCACATATATACAATGGAATATTACCCAGCCATAAAAGGAAACGAAATTGATTTATTTGCAGTGAGGTGGATGGACCTAGAGTCTGTCATACAGAGTGAAGTAAGTCAGAAAGAGAAAGACAAATACCGTATGCTAACACATATATATGGAATCTAAGAAAAAAAAATGTCATGAAGAACCTAGGGGTAAGACGGGAATAAAGACATAGACCTACTAGAGAATGGACTTGAGGATATGGGGAGGGGGAAGGGTAAGCTGTGACAAAGTGAGAGAGTGGACATATATACACTACATATATACACTATATATATACACATATATATACCACATATATACACTACCAAGCGTAAAATAGAGAGCTAGTGGGAAGCAGCCGCATGGCACAGGGAGATCAGCTTGGTGCTTTGTGACCACCTAGAGGGGTGGGATAGGGAGGGTGGGAAGGAGAAGCAAGAGGGAGGAGACATGGGAACATATGTATATGTATAACTGATTCACTTTGTTATAAAGCAGAAACTAACACACCATTGTAAAGCAATTGTACTCCAATAAAGATGTAAAAAAAAAAAAAACCCTATCAGTGAGTGGCAAGTGAAAACAAGCTCAGGGCTCCCACTGATTCTGCATTATGGTTAGTTGTATAATTATTTCATTATGCATTACAATGTAATAAAATAGAAATAAAGTGCACAATAAATGTAATGTGCTTGAATCATCCCGAAAGCACCTCCCCGAACCCTGGTCCGTGGAAAAATTGTCTTCCACGAAAACGGTCCCTATTACCAAAAAGGTTGGGAACTGCTGCATGAACTCATTCAGTCCTCAAGATATCCCCTGTGAGGTAGATATATTATCCCTATCATATCCATGAGGAAACTGAGGCAGAGAACTTAGGTGCTTTGCCCAAGAACACATAGTAAAAACATCTTTTAAAATAAAAAAAAATAGGAAAGAAAAATCAATATCAGTAGATTTCTCAGAGCATAGCTGTGGGGATTAAGTAAAGTAATGAATGTAAGGCATATAGTAGGTGCACATTAATGGTAGTTATTCTATATTATTATTAGTTACATTTTAAAATGTTAAGTGGTGAGCTTTCCTCTTAGAACTGGTACATGAACCCTGAGAGATGATATGGTTTAGCAGAAAAAGAATAGCCTTTGGGGTTTTGAACCCACACCTGGGTTCAGATTCTGGCCCCCTACGGTACAACCTGTCTGGCCTTGGGGAAGTAACTTACCCTTTAAGTCCCAGTTTCCTCACCTGTGATAGGGTGGCGATAACAGTATTAGGTTGGAGCATATGAAATTGCTCATATCCCTACGGCTGTTTTTGACCTATAAAAATAGCAGTTTCGTCTGACTCACCCTTTAATGCCTACCTCATAGGGTTGCTTGTAAGGATTGAAAAGCGTACATGGGACCAGCCAGCACAGAGCCTGGACTGCAGTGCTTCAGGTGACTAGGAAGCTCTTCCAGTATTAATAGTTGAGGAACACGAGAGGAGTTGAGGTCGGTACAATGTGTAAAGAAGGAGAAATGTCAGAATTGGGGGACTGGGTGCGGGTGGGTGATGTGGGGGAAGGTAGAAACTAGGGTGACTCCCAGATTTCTGGCCTGGGGACATGGTACTATTTACTGATACAGGGAGCGCAGGAGGAGTAGATGTGAGGAGAGAGACAATGGATTAGTACTGGCCACGTGGAATTTGTGGTGCCTCTGTAGATGTCTAATTACATGGGACTGGAGCCCAAGAGAGAAGTGTGTGCCGGAGACAGAAAACAGGGAGTCAGCTACATCCAGGGCGTATGGAACTGAGGTCCCCAGGCTCAGATGAAATCACCCAGGATTAGCATTTGAAGTCATGTTTCCTGTGATCCCGGACCAAACACAACAACAATTGAACAAAGTGAGACGGTGAGTCGGGTTCCAACCAGCGTTTGCTGAGTCTCACACCCTCCGGGTTCCCTGCTAGGTGGGGACAGGACGGGGCAGGGAAATCTAGACATGCGGAAGTCATCTTCCCTGTCCTTGAGGAGTCAGCAGTTAACTCAGCTTCTTTTTTATAGGGTCTCTGGTTACAAAGTAGAAAAGTGAAAATGCTGTTACCCATCCTGTAGGACTGGATCTCATGGATACATCCTGACACGCCTAGCCCGACCCTTCGCGCTCATCAACACTGCAAACAGCGATGCTGTTTTAGCCTAAAGAACATCTAGGGGGGTGGGGGAGGACACCTGGTCTGAGTGTTGCAAAATATGACGTTGATCTTCTTGTCTTTTTTTAAAGTTCAATGTAAAGTGTGGCAAGAATGCAAGGGACAGACATAAGGACTGTGGTGTTGGGAAGCAGGATGAAGCTAGGGCTGGTGGTCTGAGGCGCTTTTGGTTATAACGTGGTCGTATGTATTTGGAGGTGTGTGCATTTAGCCCGTTCATTCGCAGGAAGCCCTCAGTATTGGAGAAATGTGTTTAGCTGGAAGGAGGCTTACTCAGCAGTCGAGTGTTGTGTGTTCCAGGTGGGATCAGCTGGGATTGCCCTCTGGAATCTCAGTAGGAAACTGTGGGGAAGAGAGGAAGGGGGTGGGGGTGTGAAGCTGGTGATGCCAGGGACTCTGCTGGGGTGACCCACACAGGAGCACAGAAATGTGAGGCTGCCATCCAAGGGGACCAGCCGACAGCTGAGGGTCAGAGACAGGCCCGGTCACCAAGGGCAGCGCTGTGGCCAGTGCAGGCAGGCGTTCAGACTCCAGCCAAGTAGGTCGGGATGAGCCTCAGTAGGGAATCTGGAGGATGCTCAGGGAACCGAGGCAGAATAATAAAAATGAAGTAAAATGAAATAATAAAGACTGATACTGTGTTAAGTACAAATGGAAGACATTATTTAATGCTCACGGTACCCATAGGAAGCAGGCCCTATTCTTCCAGTTTCACAGATAAGGACACTGAATGCAGACAGGTTAAGTAGCTTGGCCAGGCTCGTCCAGCTAGGCCGTGTCTAGGAGACTGGAACCCCTTGCCCCGGTTCTGCTGCCCCCCACAGACACTCAAGCACAGGGACCTGGTGGAGGTGAAGGGCAGCTGCAGCCTGGGGGCCCCCATGTGCTCAGGGATCCCCAAGGCCCATAGGCTGCAGCTTCAGGCTCGTCCTCAGCCGGCCTGGTTGGAGCCCCCGTGTTCGGGGATGAGAGGGAGTTGGGGAGTGGGTGGGGGAGGCCGGGCAGTGAGCCGGCTGTCCTCGTGTTCCCACTCTCCTCACTCAGCTCCAGCAATAAGGGGTCGGTGTTGAGGGCAGCCCTGAGAGGAAAATGGGCAGTTTCATGAAATGACGGGCTCCTTCCTGTGAAGCAGGGTTTATAGTCCCAGGTGTGTTCTATCCAGAGTGGCTTTCTGATTGCTCACTAATGATGGATAGATTATGGCCCACATAAAGTTGCTGTTCACTAAAAGTGGGATCCATTCATTACTTTACGTTGACAACAGGCTGGGTTTGGGGCAAAGCTGGTGGAGAGGCTCCTCTCTCATCATCAGAAGCGCCGGCCTCCCTAGCAGCCCAGCGATGCCGTGTCTGCCTTCCAGGTAAATCGGAGACCACCTTCAAAAGAAAGGACAGGTGATCCCAGGGCTGCTGCTTCAGTTCTGCCTTCTAGCTGGGTGACTGCAGGCTTCTGACTTTACACTCTGGGCCTCAGTTTCCTCATTCGCCCCAGAATGGGGATTCGAGGATTAAGTAAAGTGATTTCTCTGGAAAGCAGTGAAATTTATTATAACACCAAACAAATGTGATGTTACTTCGAGAGAGGACTTACTCCCAAGGACTCTTCGAAAGACCTCTTCAGATGCCGAATCCCGAATCCATTAGTGTAGAAAGAACTTTGGGTTGGAAATCTAGAGATTTTATGTTTTAGGACTGCCTCTGCCAGTAGCAGTGTGGCCCTGGGCAAGTCTCCAGTTTGTTTGTGAAGTGTGTGTGTGTGTGTGTGTGTGTGTGTGTGTGTGTGTGTGTGTGTGTGTGTGTGTGTGTGTGTGTGTGTGTGTGTGTGTGTGTGTGTGTGTGTGTGTGTGTGTGTGTGTGTGAGTGAGATGGTTCCTGGCGTGCAGGCTGGGTGTGAAGGCACAAGGCAGCTCTGGGGCTGTAGAGAAGCCCTCTTCTAACCCTGGGGGCCCCAGCAAAGGCGAGTTGAGCCCTGTCATCTGGCCTGTCACTTTGCTTTCCCACGACTCTCTCTTTCCTCATTCTACCTATTAAACAGAAGTTCAACTGCTTGGAGTTTTCCCAAAGAACATGGTTGTTATGGAAAGATCTCAGACTTTAGACTCTGACCAACTTGGTTTCAAATGATAACTTTATGCTTGTTAGCTGTGTGACGTCGGCCCTGGGACTCCACCTCTCTGAGCCTCTATTTCCTTGCAGGGTTGTTGTGAAGATTCGGTAGCTCATGGCTGTAAAGCACAGAACACAGAACATGGATTCTACAAATGGTCGTTTTTCCCTTTCCTCTTTCTCATTAATTTTGTTTCTACAGGAGAGGTTCGTTTATCTGGCAATCATTAGTTAGGTATGTACTAACTAATGTCCCTGGGGTTCATAAATGCCATAGTAATCAAGCTTCCTAATAATTTCATTTCAGAAAATGTTTATTGAGCACCCGCTTTTCTGGGAATAGTGAGTAAAATAAGGCTTGGTCTTTATCGTCAAGGAGCTCATAGTCAAATGGGAGAGAGATAATAACAATGAATAATAATAATAGCCCCGCCGTATGTTAGCCCTGGCAAGTCACATTCTTTAACTCGTGTAATCCTCACAACAACCCCACGGCAGAGGCACTGCTCTTACTCCCATTTTCCAGCTGAGCAAACCGAGGCACAGAGAGGTCAGAAAACTGTCGAGGGTTCCACAGCTAGTAAAGGGCAGCAGCGCTGGGCTTCGGAGTCTTAGCTCCCACAATATACTTAAAGATGCAACTATAATACACCATAGCTGTAGACCTAAAGACACACACGCAGTCACATTACAGTGTGATGGGGATGTTTGCCATGGACGGGTTAAGATGTCACAGCCACGGGAGCACAGAGGACAGACTCGAGGGGCCATTCTGGAGGGTTATGGGCTAGGAAAGGGTTCTCAGTGGGAACCTTTGAGCTGGGCCTTTGGGGCTGAGTCGTGCAGAGGGGTGGGCGGGAGGGGCAGGAAATGAGGCTGCTGAGATGCACCTGAGCTGGGGCCGGACGAGGAGGGAGGGCCTTTTAAGCCACACTGCCGAGGAGTTGCACGTGAGCGATCAGCTGTACTTCCTTGGGCATAATTAACGTTATTTCTTTTAAACTGTTCAAGTAAATCCAGGACACTCATCAGTGATAAAACAAACAGGCTTTTTTGGTGGTGGTGGTTTGTTTTGTTTTACCATTTAGGTTTTCTTAATTGGACCTCTTGGAAAGCCAGGGAGTGGGGGAGTGTTTGACAGGTGCAGTGATAGTTACTCCCATGGGGCCCATAGCTCCCCTGCTAACCACTGGCCTGAGGGTTTTCTTTGGCTACTCTTCCTTCAGTTCACCATATCCACGTCTGAGTTTAATCTCGGAGTCTCAGGCCTGCCAGACAGCGGTTGTTATTTTTGCTAACACGGGGAGAGTCGCCGTTATCAACATTAGCCATCTATATGAGTGATTGGACCACACAGTCCTGTTCCGATGAACAGTGAGCGTCTTGAGGGAGGAGGTGACGTAAAATCCTAAACGGGCTTTGTGGCTACAGGTGCTCAATTAGTAGTCAATGAGGTGAACTGCTCATCTCCCCCCTCCCCCCAACCCCAGACCCGCTCCTCTTCCTGTGTCCCCTAAATCTGTAAATGGTACCATCCCCCCCACCCTGCTGACAACCCTCTCTTTCCCCTTCACCTCCATCCAGCCACCAGCTGCCCCCGAATCCACCTCTACCATTTCTGCATCCCAGCCCTGGCGCCACTGCCCAGCTCAGGCCCTCGGGCCTTGGATGGCCCTGTATCTTCCTGCAACTAGTCTCCTCCCTGCCAAACCATCCTCCTCTCGGACGCCAGAGTGATGTGGGTGCCGTGTCACCCAGTGGTTGAAAATCCACTGGTTGCCTACAGATCAAGTACAAACACAAGGTGTCTGGGAATCTTTTCTGCCCATTCCCGCCTTGCATTCGTTCCCGGGTTCATCTCTCCCTCTCCGTACTTTCCCTGTGTAACCGGGTCCATCACGGGGGATTCCTCCATCATCCGGGGGCCTGACCACTCCAGACCTCTCTCCTTCCTCCTACCCCCCCTGCCGGCGTCCATTCAGGCTCGTCCTCTCTGCCCACCATGTCTACCCACTCCAGTCCAGCCAGAGGGATGTTTCTCCGGAACACATCAAATTGTGTAATTAAGTTCTCAGAACCCTTCAGGGGCTCACCATCACTTCGAGACATTGTCCAAACTCCCCTAAAATGATATTCAAGACCCTTCCTATCAGGCCCTGCCTCCTCCCCAAGCTTGATCTTCTTCCATTGCCCTACTTCACACACATCCCGCCTTCATTCTAGACATGGGCTCAGGAAACTGAGTGCCTGCATTCAAAACCTGGTTCCACATCCTTTAGGCTGTGTGACCTTTGGCAAGGTACTTAACCTCTCTGGGCCTCTGTTTCCTTATCTGTAAAATAGAGTTGTAGAGGGTTAAATGAGATAATACTTCGAACAGCACCTGACCCATAGGAAGGCCCCGTTCGTGTGTACGAATGTTGTTGTTTTTGCTGTGGTGATCTGGCCTCTGTAAATCTCCCGAGTGGGATTTCCAGAGCGCTTCCCACTCCACTCGCTGGCCGTTCTCCAGCCATCAGAACGTATGTGGCTCTCTCCTGCCTTCGCAAAACCGCACCCCGGCAGCACATTACCTGTTCTTCCTTCCCGCCTCACCTGTCCATCTCCCACCCTGCCCCTTCCTGCCTGGCCCTCGGAAACCTGACTGTAGAGCGCCTCCTTCTCGCCTGCCTCAGAAATCGCCTGGCACACTGGGAGTAGGAATTTGCCTGCACCAGGTGCGAGGCTGCCTTGGCCGAGGCTGGAAGGGGCTGCCCCCTGCCCCCTGCCCAGCATGTACTTGGTGACATCTGCTTGTCTACCAGAGGCTTGTTTTTGCCGAAGATCTGCTCCCTGTGCCCGTGACACCAAGGGTCTCAGTTGCTAAGATTGGATGCAAATCCACCTGTGTGACAGAGGACTGCTCTAACTGGCTTTGACTTCCCTGGTATTGCAGACATGGTATTTCTTCAGCAATTGTCCTCTTACCCGCCCCTCGCTGCTAATAATGTTTTGTGGCTTGGTATTCGGTGGCTGAATTTCTCTCCTGAAATATTTTAGCTCGCTTCTCCCAGATGCCCAGCTGACTTCCTCAAGTGCCTCATGCATTTCCCATGCAGAGCTCCTGTTCGTGTACAGCATCCCAGTGCGCTGATCACAGCAGCCCAGTATCAGCCCTCTGCTGACCAGTGTCACTTGCGTGTTTGTAACACAGCCGTCCACTGTGGTGATGTCAAGATAAATCATTGTTCAGAACCTGTTCGCTGGCAGAAGCCAGGGACCTCAGTGTGACCCCCTTTATTGTATAGGTGAGTCCAACAAAGCCCAGGAGGTTAGGTGACTTTCTCACAGTCGCACAGTCAGAAATTACCTGACTAAATTGGGACTAGAATCCAGATTTGCTGGTTTTCACTTCAGTATTCTTTCGAACTCACCTAAAGCTATTTCTTTTCTTTTTTTAATTAAATTTTTAAAAAACTTACAGTGGTAAAATATGCATAACGTAAAATTTACCATCTTTACCATTTTTAAGTGTACAGTTCAGTAGTATTAAGTCTATTCATTTTGTTGTACAACCATAGCCATCATCCGTCTCCGGAGCTTCTTCCATCTTCCCAGACTGAAGCTCTACCCATCACACACTCACTCCCCATTCCTCCCTACTCCCCGTCTTTGGTAACCACCATTCCACTTTCTGTCTCTGTGAAGTTGACTACTGTAGGTGCCTCATACAAGTGGAACCATATAGTATCTGTCCTTTTGTGTGATGGCTTCTTTCACTTAGCGTAATGTTTTCAAGTTTCATGGTAGCGTATGTCAGAATTTCCTTCCTGTTTATAGCTGAATAATACTCAATTGTATGTATGTACCACATTTTGTTTATCCATTCATCTGTCAGTTGACATTTGGGTTTCTCCCACCTTTTGGCTGTTGTCAGTAATGCTGCAATGAACATGGGCGTTCAAATATTTGTTCGCCAAAAGCTATTCCTTATGAAAATATAATTAGAGATACTTGCTGCTACCTACTGTTGCCACTTGTATTTTTTTTTCCTAATGGTAAGTTTGGAAAATACTAAAAAACACACAGTGAAGAATATAAAAGTTGCTAATTTTATGTGGTATATACTTACAGGATTTTATACTCATGTTGCCCATGATTATAAAAGTTTTATACAGACTGAGAGAGAATTTTAACAGGTAGCCCAATCTGTGTATTAGGGAGAACGCTTGAAATATATTTAAGGGACAGACAGCATAAGAACTGAGTGTGACCTTGGCCAACCATGGCATTTTGGAGATGAGTTTATTCAAAGTATGAGCTTACCTTAACAGTAATACAGAGGGAACTTTTTGTGGTGGTGCTTCCTTAAGACTATTTTAACATCTTCTTTAAAAAAAATTTTTGTTGGAGTATAGCTGATTTACAATGTTGTGTTAGTTTCAGGTGTACAGCAAAGTGAATCAGTTACATCTATCTATCTATCTATCTATATCTCAACTCTTTTTTTAGATTCTTTCCCCATATAGGTCATTACAGAGTATTGAGTAGATTTCCCTGTGCTACACAGTAGATCCTTATTAGTTATCTGTTTTATATATAGTAGTGTGTATATGTCAATCCCAATCTCCCAATTTATCCCTCCCCACCCCCTTACCCCCTGGTAACCATAAGTTTGTTTTCTACATCTGTAACTCTATTTCTATTTTGTAGATAAGTTCATTTGTAGCTTTTTTTTTTAGATTCCACGTATAAGTCAGAGAAAGACAAATATCATATTTTAACATCTTAATAGAGTATCTTACTGCTAAGAAGAGTCGAATTTTGAATGGGGGTCTTTCCCAGTCACATTTCTTAAATATCCACTAGAGGGCAGTAAAAGACATAAAAATTTTCAACAGGGCCGATGAGTGCCTGGCAATCAGGTCACTGCATCCTCTTTGCCTCTCTCTCAGCTATCCGTGCATACAGTTACAAGATGATGAATTTCCCATCCAAGCGTATGTTTGGGTGAAACTGGCGGTACCGTCAGCTGTAACCCAATTGCAAGTCTTCCTCACGTTCAGGCTAACATTAAGGCGTAAAACTTCATTCAACGTGTTGGGCCCAGATTGTATTTCTATTTAATTCACGTTAGTCCAGCGATTCTCAAACGGAGTGAACGTCAGAATTACCTGTCCTGCTTTTTCCCAAATACACGTGCCCAGGTCTCATGCCAGATCTAGAAAATCCGAATTTCTGGGGCTGGGGCCTAGTTATATAGACTGTCTTTAGATTCCGGCCCATGAGGAGGGGTCACCCTTGAGTAAAACCTCAGAGGAAAGTGAATGTGAATTCTGGAATTTTTTTTTTCTCTTTTGAAAATAGAAGTTGCTGAAGGGTCTGGTGGCTTTGGGAACCACATGCAGAACAGCTGTGAAGTTTTCCCATAAATGGTGCCTGTAGTAGACCAAGCCAGGAACCCAGACAGAGGATCTGGAATTGGGGCAGGCCTGGCCAACTCAGGATCTACAGTTACAGTTCCAAGAAGGCCATGCTCCGGGACCAAACTGTGCAGAGTGAGGCCAGAGCTCAGATACTGTCTGCTATATTAAGAGAATCTTTCCTCTAGTATTCAGGGGAAAAAAACCCTTTAATTTTACCTCAGCAGAGGTAAAGACGGCACAGAGGACCTGCCGTGAGGTCAAAAAGACTCCAGTTCTCATGCTAGCCTTCCCACTAGCCAGTTAGGGAGCCCAAGGCAAGTTATGTCACCTCTCTGAGCCTCAGCTTCCCTGTTTGAATTATTAAGGATTAGATACCATTGATCTCTGAGGATCCTTCCAGTTCTAAAAATTCAGTGATTCTATGAGTATTAATAACCTTGATTTGTATGGCTCTACTCTGGCAAAGAGCCGAAAAAATATTCAGTAATGCAACGAATGACAGAGACTATTGACCATGTAGTTTAATTTATTTAAGGCATATGCACTGAATTCAAAGGAGAAAATATTGCAGCCAATAATATATTGAACTGTTAGTATCTTCAGCATAGCAAAAGCTTTCCGGAGGGAAAAATTACCCATTAGTGCAAACCTGACATTTTTTACTTCCTGCTCCATAACTGCCATTTCTCCAGTACGTTTATGTTTACTGTAAAGGGCCAAACGTATGACTGCTTCGGGTGAATATTAAATAACTACATAAGCATCAAGGTCACTGGCGCAAAGAAGGCTCCGTGGAGGGCCCTGGGAGGCTGGCATTGATCTACTGTGAAGTTCCATTCTCGAATCCTGCTGACAAGGGGAAACAGTTGGTGTGGACCATTATTAAAGCTTTAAGTGTTTCTCCATTGTTAAAGATCTTTTACAAGCCCGGAGTAACTGATAGTGCCCAAGGAATTGGCAGAAGCTTCACTTAGAAATATAGGCTGGCCAGAGAGATAAGGAAAACCCAGAACACAGTTGTCCTGGGTTGGGCTTACGCAGCAAAGGTGCGTATCCCGTCGAGTCCAGCTCTGGGGCAAGCCGGCACCGCTCTGAGTTAGGGTTCAGAAAGGAAGGAAAGCTCGTTCAGGGGCTCTTTCATACCAGAAGCTGCAGAGAGAGCCGCTCCCTCTTTCAAATTCACCTTTAAATTTCCTCCAGCTTGTCCCCCAGGATAAGCGTCTGGGGCAGCTGGGTGTGTGTTGAGTGATGCAGACCCGCAGATCCAGACTTAGCTGCACTGGTCGAGTGCCCAGGGTAATTCTGTGGGCGTCCTGCTGACCCGGAGCTAGGAGGAGAGCAACTCTTAGGGTGATAGAATCCGGTTTCAAAAGGTCTCAACAGATTAAAGGTGGGTGTCCTGCTGACCCGGAGCTAGGAGGAGAGCAAATCTTAGGATGACAGAATCCGGTTTCAAAAGGTCTCAACAGATTAAAGGATTGGCTGAGTCCTGATGAACTTAATGAGAGATATAGATGGTAAACTAACAGCTCCCGAGCCGCCCTTCTGTGTAGTGCTGTGTTCCACCCTGTGCACATTTCAGTCGATTTCCTCTTTACGATGACCCAGGGAGGAAAGATTTTTATATCCCCATTTTTAAAACGAGGAAACTGAGACATGGAAGTACAGAGGAGGGCGCAAGCACTTCAGAGCCCTCGATCTCGATTCCAATCCCAGTTCTGCCCCTCCGTCTACCGGCAAGTTACTTCATCTTTAAAAACTAGCACTAGCCAGGCTTTATGGCCGCCTTTCACGTGTCAGGTCCTGTGGGCTTCGCCCTTTGCATTTATCGTCTCATTTAATCCTCAGAACAATCTTTCTCCTATTTTACAGATGAGGGAGGCACAGATGAGTAACTTGCCCAAGGTCACACAGTAAGTAGCAGGGCCAGGATATGAGCCCAGGCAGTCTGACTCCCAGGCCTGTGCTCTTCACAAGTACGGTACCGTCTCGGTTTCCTGTACCATGAAAAGGGAACAGCCGTATGTTCTGCGAGGGTTAGAGGAAATAACTTATGTAAAGTGCCTCATGTAGTCGCCACACACGGTCCGCATCATAGATAGTGCTAGGCTGTCATCATCACCATCACTATACCGTCATCGGTTAGATGACTCGCTCAGGGTTAGAGCTAATAACCGGCAAAGACCTGGCATTCATACCCAGGTCCTGTGACTGAAAATCCGCTGGACTGTGGGGGACAAGATCTGGGGCAGTTTTTAGGTCACTGTCTCAGTGCCTAGTACAGTTTTTACCTCCCTGGTAGGTGCTGAGTGAGTCCTCACATAGGTGGGGCCTGTTTTTTTCACTCATTCACCAAACATTTGACGAGGTCCTGCTGTGTCTCGAGGGACCAGGGAGGACAAGAATACAGTGCTAACCATCCTTTTTCTCCCCCCAGGTTCGAATGGTGAAAGATGGGGACCCCTCCTGGAAGCCCACTTTTATTGTGAAACCTGATAGTGGTTGTCAGGGTGACGGAATCTACCTCATTAAAGACCCCAGTGACATCCGCCTGGCAGGGACCCTCCAGAGCAGGCCGGCGGTGGTCCAGGAGTACGTCTGCAAACCTCTCCTTATCGACAAGCTCAAGTTTGATATCCGTCTGTATGTCCTACTGAAGTCCTTAGAGCCCTTAGAGATTTATATAGCCAAAGACGGACTCTCGCGGTTTTGCACAGAGCCCTACCAGGAGCCTCACCCCAGAAACCTGCACCACATCTTTATGCATTTGACCAACTATTCATTGAACATCCATAGCGGTAATTTTGTCCATTCGGACAGTACCAGCACAGGCAGCAAAAGGACTTTCTCTAGCATTCTTTGTAGGTTGTCTTCCAAGGGTGTTGACATCAAGAAGGTCTGGTCTGATATCATCTCCTTGGTGATTAAGACTGTCATTGCCCTGACTCCAGAGCTCAGAGTGTTCTACCAGTCGGATATCCCCGCAGGGAGGCCGGGGCCCACGTGCTTCCAGGTAACCGTCGCCAATTTCCAGCCTGAGTTCTTGACCTTGATGGGGCCTTCGGAGGGCTCCCTGGCCTCGTGTGGGATGAGGGATGGGGTGGGACGGCCAGAGGGATGGAGGGGTTGTTGCTGCCACGGGCTTTGGTGTGAAACCAGGGTCCAACTTCCTGCTTACTCTTTGCTGGCTGTGTAGTCTGGAGCAAGTTACTTCCATTTTCCTACCTGTAAAGTGGAACCAGGAGTACCTCCCTTAAAGGATGCTTGTAAGAGTCAAACGAGATGTATGGAAAACGCAGTGCCTCCCGTTCATTTGTTCATTCTTTCTTCTAGCAATTTTTACCACCTGCTTAGTAGGGGCCAGGCACTGTTCAAGGCAGTAAGTCAGGTCCCTGCTGGCTGATGCAGAGAGTCTGCTATCGTGGGAGACAAATAAGTTAAAAAGCAATTAGTATAAAGTGTCACAAGTGCTAGAATAGAGTAGGAAGTGTCCCAGGCGCTGTGAGATTGGGGGACCGTCTAACATTTTCTGAGTGGGAATGAGGGTGGCTGGGAAGACTTCCCAGAAGTAGCAGCAGTTAAGAACCTGGAGTAAGAGTTAGATGGAGCAGGTGAGGCTGGATAGGGCTGGGGAGACGAAGCATCCTAGGGGAGAGATGTTTGCAGCCCTAGAGGTGAGTATGGCTGGAGGGTGGGGTTTGAGGCAGAGATGTGGAGGGAGATGAGGAAGATAAGGTGGAAGAGATAGGTAGGAGGTATGTCCTGGAAAGCTACGGGCAGTAGGGGCCACAGGAGGGTGCTAGCCCGGCACCGATGCACTCAGGTTTGTGTGCTGCAAAGAACCAACTGGCCGCAGGGTGGAGAGTGGATTGTGGGGAGACTGGGAGCGGGGTGGAGGGGGGAACTGGTGAGCCGACTGCTTTCCTACGAGCAAGAGAGGATGCTGGCTTGGATTGGGAAGGGCTTGGTGGAGTTGGAGAGAATAGATTTGAGAGCCATTGAAGAGGTAGAATGGCCAGACTTGGTGATTGGCTGGGGCTGGGGGACAGAGGAGAGATGGTGGCAGGGGGGGCGTGGGGAGAACCCAGACCAACTCCCAGGCTTAGGCGCTTGGGTGGATGGAGAGAAGCCACCGATGGGGGACCAGCTTGTAGTGGCAGTGGGGGCAGGAGTTGGACTTGAACTTGCCTTTGAAGGACCTGCGTGACATCCAGGTGGGGAGGTTGGGTGGACGTTGGGCATCTGGGCCTGGAGTTCGGGAGAGAGAGATCTGGGCAGGAGAGAGATTGGGAACATCAGCGTTCGGATGGGCACTGAGCCCTGAGCGGCTACAGGGTGAGAAGAGGCCAGGAAGACCCCCATGAGCACTGCCATTCAAGTAAGGGACAGGCAGGGGGAAGGGGGGCAGCAAAGGAGGCCAAGAAGAAGTGGCTTGAGCCATAGAAGGGATGTCAGGAGAGGAAGCAGCCTAAATGCTTGGAGAAGAAGCACGCGGGGGTCAGCCATGGCAAACGCTGCTGAGATGTCGTGTCAGACCCGAACGGAAAGTGTCCATTGCACTTACTGACCCGTGGGGTGATGGGACAGGGCAATGGTAGAGGACGAAGCCAGTGTGCGGTCGGGGAGGAGATGGGCATGGGGGTGGCGCATTCTTCCAGATCCTTTGGCCATGAAGGTTGTGGCGGGGGACTCGGAGTCCAGGCCCTTGGTAGGCACACAGTTTCCTGCCACCAGATAAATCGGAGTAGGGAACAGACGGTACGAAGGAACGCCTCCAGGACCCTCTCCATCCAATCTTTAAAGTTATTTTGTAGCAGTTAGTGTATAAGAAAGAATACATGGAACATGTATGTAAGCTACAAAGCAAAACCACAAAATCGTCATCCCCAGCCCACCTCCCAACCCAAGATCCCCAATTACTCTGCTTCTCCCCCATCCCATTTCTCAGCCCGAGGTAATCATGGTCCTGAATTTTAGGTTTATCATTTCCTTGCTTCAAAAAATCCTTTTAGTATACGTGAATGTGTCCCTAGGCAGTATATTATTTTGCTTTGCTTGTTTTTGAGCTTTATAAAAATACTACGGTCAAGTCCATAGTCTTCTGCAACCTTCTCTCCCGCTCTGTGTTGAGGTGGGTCGTTGGTGCTCTTTCATCTGCACCGCTGGGTCTTCCATTGTAAATACTCACACTGCGTTCATCAGTCCTTCCGTCAATGAACATTTGAGTTGTTTCTGGTCCTTTACCTAAGACTGTGGCAGGAGAGAAACGGGTAGCGTGGAAGGGAGGGGAGGCAGTGGGGCAGCGCCTCTGATGGGTGGGGTGTTCCTTCAGCAGGAGAAGAGGAGGCTGGTCCCAAGGTGCGGCCCCAGATCCAGAGAGGTGACCCGGGCGGCTGGACACCCGTCAGCGGGATTTTCAGGCAGGCTGGCAGAAGCCTTTGCAGGGGGAATTCAGGCAGTGATCAGTTCCAGGAAGGGCTAATTGTCACCCAGAGGTCTGTCCTTAGGCACTTGTCTCCAGGTTCTTGTTCCCAGGCAGGGTGTCTAGCTCAGCCATCAGGTAGGTGGTTTAGGGCCTTAGAAAAGGGAAGTGGGCAGAGCTCAGAGGCAGGACCAGAGAAAACAAGTCCTGGCTTGAGCCATCAGAAGGTTAGGGCGAAGGAGAGAGTTGCAACTGGGAGGCACCCAGGGGTCATCCCAGGGGACTGTGTGGTCACATCTGTTCGACAGTGACAGCTATACCAGGAGTATCATGTGGGCCGGCCTGCGTGGCCAAGCCACAGAGCCCTGGCACAGCGAGGGTGCAGGGTGGAGGGCCAGGGCGGTGGTTTTGCTGCTTGTCTTGCTGTGGACAGGCGGCATGCGGCGGCCATGGGGTGGAACCAGGGGCCCAACTGGAGGGCAGACAGGGAGGGAGCCACTGGTTTGGACAGATCACGTCTAGCAAATGGAACCACAGCGCTGTGACCGTTTTCCACTGCTGACCACACTACGTGCTGCCAGGCCTGGGGTCAGGAGAGGAGCACAGGGCCGGAAGTAACCCTCCGGGAGGATCTCGTCCTCTTCCCAGCGGTGGGACCTCGGGCACGTTTCTTCACCACCCTGAGCCTGTTGCTTTCTCTGTGAATCCCCTACCTGCCTTCTTTGGAGGAGTGTGAAGTAATGAAGGCGAAGGTATAAAGCGTTAGATGTTTAAAATCTGTTTTATCGTATATTTCAGATTCATAGTGATTGAGAAAGTAGTATCTTTTTCTCCTTGGATTCCTCTCTCGCTTTCTTTAGTCTTATCACTTGTTAAAACACTTGGTAGTTAGGGTCTCAAGCACCTGAACTGACTTGGGACCCAAAGATGTAGGGACAACGTATGGTCTGCCATTGCCTTGCTGTGTTAATTTATTTTAGTCACTTTTCTGTGCCTCAGTTTCCTCACCTGCCTCACAGAGTTGTTGTGTGACTCACACAAGATAAAGATGGTGAAGTGCTTTGTGAACTCTGATGCTCTGTGCATACATAATGAATTATTTCTTTGTCATGGACGCCCGTTTTGCTTGTAGCCTGGGCCTGGCCCGTATTGTAGCATTCCCGGACATACACTCAAAGCCAAGAAAATTACATTTATCTTAAACATGTGACCGTGACCCCTTTCCAATCACAGCCGCAATAACTACTTGGGAAATCGTGATGGCCCAGAGCAGGGGCTGGCGCAGCCAGGCTGTGGGCAGGTTTCCTGTAATCGATTGCCTAGGAACGTGGCTGCCCTGTCATTCTGGCCCGTCCCCCTGTCATTGCCCAGGCAGCCCCAGCAAGATATCCCCCTGTCAGTCTTCTTGAGGACAGCTCTGTGAGCCTGGCTTAAAGAGCCAGGTCTGTCTGGGTGTAGATGATTCATGTGGCAGAAATGCACGCACAGAGGAAAGGTTTCTAGCTCAGCTTTCATGGACATTCTTTCCCAATTTCATCGCTTGGTTTCTATCTTCCTCTAGCTCCGGGTCCACTTCTCTCCTTGGCCGCGATCCTTTCCCTTCAGTGTCGGGAGGAGGCACCTTCCCTAAAGGCTGAGGTGCTTCTCCTTTTCCTTCTTTGCGCTTTTGATCTCCTCCCTCCCCATCAGCCCCAGACACCCCACGGGAAGGAGGCAAAGGAGCAGCCTGGGGCTCCCGCTCCGGCTCGGGTTTCGTTCTCGGATGTCCCGGGCTTGAGCTAACCCCAGCTCCTCCTTCCAGCAACTCTAGCTGGAGAGCTTGGCACGTTAACCTTTCTCTGCCTCAGTTTCCTTATCTGCAAAGAGAGATAATATTGTATTTGGACCGGCCTCACGGTTGTTGTGAGACTGAATGAGAGAAAGCTGTGTGGAATTCCAGCAGGTAGGAATCCCTTAATGAATGATACTGTTATTACATTGTTTGTTATCTGTAACAACAGTCGTTCTCAAACTGGTCTGTGAAGAAATGCCTTGAACTTACAGGGAAACCATGAAATATTCACATTTCCAACTTAATGGAACGCCGGTATTCCAAGGACCACAGTTTGAGAAACAAGTCCTGGCACTGGTTGCCTCCCAGCCTGGCCCCAACCTCGCTTCCCCGTCTCCTGGGGAGATTCCTGTCTCCTGGACGTCATTCCTGTCTCCTGGACGTCATTGGTGTTTCCCCCAGTTCTGCCTGTTTGTTCTGTCTTGGCTGCCATGCTCTCTCCTCTTCTCCCTCCTTTTTGAAATTCAGTGCTGACAAGATGGTGCTCAAATCCCACCTTCTCTGTAAAGCCTTCCTTGACCACTTCTGACATTTAAGCTTTTTTCTTCTTCTAGCCGCATTTGCTGGTCACCCACTGAGACAAGCCCTGAGCTAACTGTGGGCCATGTGGTTCTGGATAAGATGCAGTCTGTCCCTAAGAGGTGCACTGTGTAGTGGGGAGACTGCCACGTGGGAGTAATAAATGCTGTAAGAGGGCATGTACAGGATGCAGGGAGAGCACAGAAAAGGGAGCAATTAACTTTGCCAGTTAACCCAGTCAAGGAAGGCTTCCCAGAGAGGAGATGCTCAAGCTGGAGCTTAAGGCATGGAGAGAATTTGCCAAGCAGAGAACAGTGAGTGACACCACACCCTCCTGGTGTCCCTCCTCTCTCAGCTGCGGCTCCTCAGCCCCTTCTTCTGCGCCTGCCAGGGATGGCGATCCCAGCTCCTCTCCTCGTGTCTACAATCACTCTCTAAATGATCTCTTCTAGCCCCATGGCTTTAAGTACCAGCTATGTGCTGGTCACTCCTGTATTTGTATCTCCTGTCTTGACTTCTGCTTGAGTTCCACACTGGTCTATCCAACTGCCCACTTTACTTTTCTACTTGGATTTCTGGTGGGCATCTCACACTTGACATGTCCAAAATCAAACTCTTGATTTCCCTTCCAAACTTACTCTCCCACTGTCTTTCCTATTTCAGTAAAGGAATAGCATTCAGTTACTCAGACTAAACCCTGCCCCCCCGGCCCCCCAGTTTTAATATTTCTTCTTTTCTCCTCCTTCCCACATTTAATCCATAAGCAACTCTTGCAGATATACTTTAAAATGCATCCTGAATGTAACCACTTCTAACCAACTCCCCTGCTGCCATCCCAGTCTAGGCAGCCATCACCTTGTACTTGGATCACTGCAGTAGCCTCCTAATTGGTGTTCCTTTTCCCACCCTTGCTGCTTGTAGCCTATTTTTCTCACTGTAGCCAAAGTCATTCTTTTAAAACATGTCAGATCAAATTACTTCCCTGTGTAAACTCTCCAGTGGCTTTCTCATTGCACTTAAAATCCTGGCTCCTTACCATGGCCTACAAGATGCTGCATGATATGTCCCCTGTCATTCTATCTGACCTCATCTCCTATCTCCCTCTTGCTCACTCCTTGCTGTTTATCAGAAGTGGCCTTTGTTCTTGCCATTCCTCCTGCCTGGAAGGCTCTTGCTCAGCTCTTCAAATAACTCATTTGCTCACTTCATTCAGTCCCTGTTCATACGTCACCTGCCAAGTCTTTTGCTTCTGGTCATGATGGAGTAACAAAGACTGGACTTAGCCTTCTTTAGAAAACAACTAGAATAACACACAAAATGCATGAAATAAGTGTTTTCAGATTTTGGACAACACTTAGTTATGCATTGTGATCCCCGAGGAAAGGGGGGAAAAAGCCAAGATGTGTCTACGGTTGCCTCAGCTTTCTGTTTGGAGGCAATCTCCAGAAGATGGGCAAGGGGGGGGGGCACCTAAACAGAGCCTTGTGATATCAGTGAATTGAGGAAATGGAGATCAAAGTTCAGGAATGCCGAGGTGGTTAGGATTCTGTGGGCAGAATTCTGAAAGGTAGGGACCCAACCAGGAAAAGAGCTCCAAGAACCTGCATGGGATCCCTGTGCATCTTTGCCAAGTGCTGGGCCATTCACATGTGGAAGGTTAATCCACAAAGCTGCGCAAAGAATGACCAGGGAACTGAGAAGCTGAACTACTTACAGAGCTCACACAGAGCAGGGAGATGTTCAAGCTCCAAAGTCAGGGTGGAGAGTGCTTGGTGGTTATTGGACACATTCAATGGAGACTCCAGAGAAGTTCTGCCTTAATGGACTGAAGCTTCCCTGGAATGAAGGTTACTCTAGGCCCAACCTAGTAAAGCTTGAATAATAGGCCTTGAAGGTATCAAAATAATCTGTAAATAATTGACTGTCTAAAAACCTAGCACTTTTTAAAAGAAGGCAAAATCCAGACACTGAGCATTAAATGTCCAGCTTCCAATAAAAACCCACTAGATATTCCACAAGGCAGGAAAAGGCAACCCACACCTAAAGAGAAAATCAATAGAAACAGACCCATAAATATTAGAAATAATGAAACTAGTAGGAAAAAGATGTTAAAACAGCTATTACAACTATGTACAAAAATTTAAAGGAAAATATGAGCTTAATGTAGAGAGAAATGGAGCTATTAAAAAAGAACCAAATGGAACTTCTAGGAACCAAATGGAAGAAAATATCTGTAATGAAAATTTCACTGGACAGGAGTAATAGCAGATTAGATTCCGTAGAAGAAATGATCAGCGAACTTGAAGACATAGCAATAGAATTTATTCAAAATGAAACAGAGAGAGCAAAGTGACAGGAAAAATAAATGAACAGACCCTGAGTTACCTATGGTACAATATCGATGGTCTAACATGTGTAATTGGAGTTCCCTGAGCAGAAGAGACAAGGAAGATACAGGAGACTATTTGAAGAAATGGCCACACACACAAACATGTGCACGCACACACCAAGGCTTATCATAATCAAATCAGTGATGATAAGAAAATCTTAAAAGCAGCTAGAGAGACAAATTATGTTTAGAGGAACAAAGAATAACCAACAAGTTCTCATCAGAAGCTGTGCAAACCGGAAGAAAATGGGATGACAAATGTCACCTTCTTAGAAAGGCCTTCCCTGACCACCAGACTCTCCCCTCCATCCACTGTATCACACTCTATGTTCTTACGTTGTTTTAATTATTCACTTGCTTGTGGTCTCTCTCCTAGAATGTAAGCTCTAAGAGGGCAGGAGTTAAAACATACCTTGTCTTATTTGCTGTTTGATCCCCAGTGCCTAGAATAGTACCTAGGGTTTGGTAGGTGCTCAGTAAATATTTGATAAATAAAGTTGTCTTTTAAGTAGAAGAGCACAAAGAGAGCAGTAAAGCATCCTACAGCTACCAATAGTTTAGCACAATTAGAGCCCAAGATGTGCAGCAGTGAGTGCGAGAAAATAAAGCTAGAGTCTGAGACAGACTCTGGTCATAGAGGAATTTGCAGGACATGTTCTGGAACTTGGACTTCCTGCTGTAAGCAGGGATTTTTAGGCAGATGAGTGCTAATATTTTATTTGCCTTTATAAAAATTACTCTGGCATCCCCTTGTGCCAGGTCAATTAGAGGGGCGAGTTTGAGAGCAGGGAAACTAATGGGGAAGGTATTAAAGTAGTCCAGGTGAAAGGTGGTGCAGGCTTGATCTAGACCAGGAGCAACAAGGGATGGGCCAGATCTCGAAATCTCTTTAGAAGGTAGAATGTACAGAGTTGCTGAGCAGCTAGGTGTAAAGGAGGAAGGGGTGTTGGCTGACTGCTGCTGGCAGAGTCCCTCACAGGCTGCAGTCATGTCAAGGCTACTGGAGAAAGATCCCCTCCCCAGCTCACTCGCATGGCTGTTGGCTGGGACATCAGTTCCTTGCCATCTCAGCCTCTCCATAGGACAGGTTACAACATGGCAGCTGGCTTCCCTCAGAGTGAGCAGATGAGAGAATAAGAGAATGCATCCCAAGATGCAAGTCTTTTCATAACCTAATACTGGAAGTGATATGCCATCATTTCTGCCCTATTTTGTTTGTTAGAAACAAGTCACTAAGTGCAGCCCACACTCAAAGAGAAAGGATTACACAAGGGTATGAATACCAGGAGATGGTATCATTGGGACCATCTTAGAAGCTGCTGACCACAGATAGTGAGTTTGGATATGTTGAATTTGAGGAGTCTGGGACCTCCCAGCTGGGAATACTGTGGGTGCAGATGGATATGTAGTTCTGGGGCTCAGGAGGGAATCCCCTCTCATTGAAATGTAGTTTGGAGCCTTTGCATGAGTTTACAATTCATGGCTCAGGGCCTTTTCTCCCCAACTTGCTTTGGGAGCCTCTAGAGGTAAGGGATGAAGGACAGATATCTTTAAATCCCCAGGGCACCCCTCAAGTAGCAACACATAATTGCTGACTGAATTACTTGGAGGGGTGGAGAGTATCACATAATCGAAAAGTTCTCTTTCTTCATTTGACATTTCCTACTCTGCCACCAAACTGGAGAGAGGTTTTCCCATTTCTGAGCTGCAGGTTTCTAGTCTGCAAATTGGGTGCTAGACTAACTTAGTAGTTTTTAAAATATATATATATGTTTTTCCCCTGGGAACCCCAGGATGTACAAAAAGGTAAAAGTTGGTATGATCCGGCCTCCCCAGTGCTTCCCAAAAAAGGACCTCATTTTGAAAAACTCTGAACCAAATAAATTCCTGATTTTCCACCAGCTCTGATATTCTGGGATCTTATGATAATAGCACCCCTCCTCCTGGTTCTGTGATTCTGCTTCTTGAGATCCATTGGTGCTCCACATTTCCTTGAACTTGTGAAAAAATATAAAGATGACTTTCATTAAATACTTACTATGCGTCAGGTACTGTGCAAGACATTTTACATCACATTAAATTTATTTGCTCCTGTCTCCCCGACTAGAGTGTAAGCTCCATAAGGGCAGGGACTATGTCCAGTCCACTCCTTTATTTCCAGAAGCTAGAATAGTTTCTGGGACATAGGAGGCAGTCAGTATTTTACGAATGAATGAACTAAGGTAAGTACTATTCCTATTCCCATTTTATAGATGAGGAAACTGGGGCTTAGAACTGTCCAGCTAGTGTGAGAGACCAAGCTGGGATTGAAGCCCAAATCTGGCTCCAAAGCATTCCTGTACAAGACCCAACACGTTCAACTACCTGCACCAAAGTTTAGGTTCTGGGAAATATGATGCTACTGCTGTGTGCAGGTCCCTGTGGCTGATAAGGTTTTGCCACTCCCCTTCTCCAGCTTCCCTATAGCTGTGAATGCATAAAACCACTGTGCACTGAGCTGAGAAGAGTCCCCGAGGCTGAGAAAGTACAAGTCCAAACTTCTAATGTAGCGGAAAGTAAGCGTCTATGACTCAGGATGATGAACTGCAGCCCTCCGTTCTCTGTAGCCTCATCAGCATCACGTGTCTCAGGCCAGGTCTGAAGTTAGACTGATGATGTCACCAGAGTCTCTTAAAGGCCTCATCACTCATATCCACTTGTCATATATTATTAAGCGGATCTATAATACATGTAACATTTTCTACTGCATTTCCATTCCTTTCTTCTTATGACCAGGGAAAGAAAAATAGAGTGAGGATGACTTTTCCCAACTTTTCATCCTTATTGCCCTTTACTGAAGACTAACCTCATCTTGAATTACGCCCCCGCCCCCCCGAAATGGTCATCCGGGCTCTGATTTCGTTAATAAGGATGAAGCTACAGTTTAATAATTATCATTTAACTAGTGCATATTCTGTATAGACAAGTAAATGGATTTTCCCTCATCTTTTCTTCTTGAGTCCACAGAGGAGGAGATGCAGCTATATCTTTTTTCTTTCCTTTATTCTCCACATTAGTTTTGGGAACTTTGGGAGCTTTCTACCTTGTCACCTCCTAGAGACATCATGAGGGTCCTCCCAAGAGTCTGGTGTCCTTAGAGTCCGTCTGAATCCAATTAGTACCTGCAGTCTCAAGGGTGAGGAGGTGTTATCTCGATAAAGGGTTGTTTCAAGCAGCGGCAATGAGATGCCCAGGGTGGCTTACCCTGATCGTGGGGCCTGTGAGGAGCTGAAAGAGGCCAGAAGACAAAGCCTCACCTGAGGCAGCAGCCGGCGGCTGACCAGTGATGCTGGACTTAGCCTTGGGTGCAGGCTGGCCGCATGGGCGTGTGGGCTGTGCACTCAGCGTCCCACACTCCAAAGGCCTCCACGCTTGGTTTCATGCTCTGTTTCACTGTCATGAAATTGTTCATACTTTTTGAACAACAGACCCTGCATTTTCATCTTGCACCGGGTCCCACAAACTATGTAGCCGGTTCTGCTTGGGTGTGAAGTCCAGCTCTGTGATTTACTAGAGAGGCAGTCTCAGGAAATCCGCTGGCCTCTCCGAGACTCAGTTTCTGGTTCTGTGAAATGGAGAGCACGATCCCTTCTTCCACTACGCAGGCATGAGGATTAAACGTGATTCTGAATAATTGGTGCATTTTATCATAATTGGTGCCTAGTGGGCGCCTAATAAATATTCCCTTCCTCTTAGGAGGGTCTATCAGAATTACCCAGGGGATTTGTTATTTAAAACACATTTGCCTGCGTTCCACTCTGGAAGTTTCTGACTCATAGGTGTGGGCTGGGGGCGGGCAGTGGTTTTGAAAGGGGTCCTTAAGTGATGCTGATATATACCCGAGGTTAAGAAAGATAGCCTTGGGTTTTGTAGAGATCTAGCTAAGAAGCAACTTAATAGAGGAGAACAGAAGGAGAGGGAGAAATTGATGGACTACTACTGATCCTTAACATAATAAAAAACCTGTTAAAGAAGAAAGAGGTCATCATCTTACCACGCACTTCAGATGACACCGATGGTGCTGAAGTGAACCATGGGACCTCATCCCATTACCAAGGCCCCTATAAAATTTTCTGCTGTCCATTTGGCCTGACAAGTACATCCAGAGGAAGAGGGCCTGTGGACGAGAGAAGCCAGGGTCAAGGCCCAGGCTGGGGGTGGGGTTGGAATTAATTTTCACCTTGATTCCCCTAATACCATACTCGATTCCTGCAAAGACGCTGCAGCTAAAGGGAGTAATTCTGAATTATGTTTATACTGCCCCAGATTTTAGGCTTTGACATTCTTCTCATGAAAAATCTGAAGCCTATACTACTTGAAGTAAATGCAAACCCCAGCATGAGAATCGAACACGAGCAAGAAGTGAGTATTTTGAGTGTCTCATTGAATATATTACCATCCAACCGAATGTTCCCACTCTCCTGTTGCTCCCTTGGCTAAATGAGATTCGACATTCTCAGATTTGCCCAGCAAAGTTCTGTTCAGGCCTACATGATTTCAATTTTGTTGAGCTCTGAACATCATCTATTAATATAAGCTCCACCCGACCTATGGTAACTTCCCAGCATGCCATTCTCCACTTCTTACGATCTGCAAATGTAGAAGCAGCTGAGCCTTTCCATCAGTTTTGACATGAACTAATTAGTTAGCCTCAGGAGATGAACTAATTGAAATTCTACGAATATGATTTAGCCATGTCGACATGCTTGAATCACTAAGATAAATAGTACATTTAACAGTGGTTATCTTTTTCTCCCCCCCCCGTTCCCCCCGCCACTTAAGAATGCATAAAAAAGACTGGAAAGAAATACACCAACGATTAATACTGGGTTTTGTGGGAACTATATGGATTCTTTTGATTTTCCTCCTCTCTGCCATCTTTCCAGTTTTTCTACAGTGAGCACGTATCATTTTGATAATGAGAAACACATAGCGCTGTTTTTCCCCTTCATGTATTTTGTTGATTTGTAAAAGGAAACTGTCATTTTTCAGGTAGACTGAAGGGAGCCTTTAGAGAATTCTAACAGTACAACCACTGGGGCTTGTGCTGGTGGTCAGTTGGTGCTGAATCACTCTCTCCACTGTAACATGGAATCCTTACCCTTCAAGCTCTCTCCAGGGGTGTTTGAGAATGTCCCCAGCCTTGTCGATGAAGAAGTGAAAGTGGCCGTCATCAGAGACACACTGCGTCTCATGGACCCATTTAAGAAGAAAAGAGAGAGCCAGTAAGTATTTTTTATATCATTTATTTCTATCAACTCTGCTTCCTGTGTCCTAAGTAGGTAAGTTAAGTTCTTAAAACATGTTAACATTGGGAGTGAGGTTTATACCTTAAGCAGTCTAATAAATCGTAGTTTCATCTATGAGTATCAGCCTCCAGATATAGTGACTCGAAGTCAGGTGATGGAGACCTACAACATGAATCCAACACTTGGGGTTCAGTGGATGAATTTTTAGCCGACGGTTATCTGAGTCTGGAAAGTCTTCTCTAAAAACCCACTCTCCCCCAGTGATAGCATCTCCCCTCACTCACCATTGCCCACCTGGTGCTTCTCTGTGAAATCCTCAAGCACAGGGAGAGAGTACAAAATGCCGGAGGAGAGGGCCACAGGTAACTTGGACGTGGTAAGGATCGCTTCCTTTTAATTTTCTTCATGATGTTTGCATTCTTGCAGTATAAGCTTTTTGTTTCAAAACCTGCAGAACCAATTATTGAACTTGTGGCAGTTCCGTAATACTTACAACAGTTATAATTCTTCTCCATCCTACCCACCCAGTGGATGTTACACTGGGATATTGATGGGAGTATGTGCCCTGCCCCTCCCTCCATGGAATCACCCCTGAAATGAATGACATTTCACTTGGGTATTTTGTTTGCTTTGTTTTGTTACCAGATTCCTGGCTTTCACAAAGTAAGTGTTGAGTGAATATCATTGTGCCTCTTTTAGGCAGAAAAATCAAAGACAAGCAATCCCAACAGCGCTCCTGGTACCCCCGACATATCAGATTGACTCAAACGCTCCCAGACAAGTAAAGCACTTGTCAGCTATGGTTCGCGAACATGAGGAACGCTGACTTCCCTAAGCAAGGGGTGTTTTGCAGGTTCCTCTATGCAGCCCCTCACCAGCTGGGCTCAAGCCCACATATTGTTCGAATCACCCTGCAGTAGCGCTTCTCCCCTTGGCCGCACATTAGAACCATCTGGAGAGCTTTCATAAATACCAGTGCAAGCACCCACACATCTAGAGAAGCTTTTAATTAGCCTGGGCTGGAGGCCTGGCCACAGAAATAGTTGAGGTTCCCTAGGTGATTCTATCATGCGGCCAAGGTTGAGAGCCACTGCCCTACAGGAAACGTCACTCGGAAGGAGCATTTGGCATATTCTGAGTCAGGCTGGATGGTGCCTGCTCGGCCCAGTTCTCTTCCAGTGCCTTCTTTGCTGTGTGAGGCACAGATCCATTGCCAGCAAGACTCGCTGAGAACGCTCACCTGTCATT
Source organism: Lagenorhynchus albirostris (assembly GCF_949774975.1). Taxonomy (NCBI): domain Eukaryota; kingdom Metazoa; phylum Chordata; class Mammalia; order Artiodactyla; family Delphinidae; genus Lagenorhynchus; species Lagenorhynchus albirostris. The sequence goes on from NC_083101.1 coordinate 12,916,122, forward strand.
CACGTGGGCCGATCCTGCCTCCACCGACTAGGGCTTCAAAGTGGTGGCATGTCAGGTCTGCAGAATCCTCAGAGCAGCCCATGGCAGCTGGGTAATGGGTCTACGCATACACGCATGCAGCTGCTGTTTTTAGCCATCCCTAAAGAAAAGCAGTGGATTAATTGCAGTTTGGTCAGATTCGTTGTGATATAACTCATTTCTCAAAAATCTACTCTCTAATGGTCATTGATCTCCCCAGTAGAGGTTAGGTCTTGAGAGACCGTATTGCACTGCGGGGAGATTCTGGTGGCTTTCCACGCCAGTGTGGCCCAGGGGCATACTTTCAAAGATGACCTTGACACATTAGCCTTCTGATTCCTTTGGTGGGAACAAGTTCGAAGGCCATTGTGTGGCCTGAGCTTTCTTAACCTCTGCCACCAAAACCAGGAAGAGAGGTAAGGGTACCACTGTATTTTTCACATTAGATGGCCTCAACACATGATTAACTTTCTTTATCTGGTTCTAGTTGTTTTTCTTCACCAACACCTGGCATTCGGTATGATCCACATGAGCTGCAGATCTAAAATTTAAAAGCAATTTAAATGGACCCAGGACCACTGGGAAGGATGGGCAAGGCATTGTACGACTTATCAAGTCATAAGTAGCAGCACCTCATTTTTAATTTAAAAAGCATCGACTTTGTTTGTTTTTTATTGGTAATCAGGAACAGTTAGAGCTTCAAGAACCTGACTTCAATTTTAATAGAAAAACGCTTCCACCTCATCCTTTCCTTACCTACAATAGGAGGGTGTATGTTAATAGCTAAATGTCATTTACTGATATTTTTCCTTAATTATACCATTTAAAAAAAAAAAACCCAGCAATGATTGTCCATGAAAGAATTTTGTAATCTGTAAAGTGAATTTTTATGTAAAGAATTATTATTATCATTTTAATAGCTTTACCATACAAAAAGGCTGAAATTATTCTCAACTCTTTTATGTAGAAATGTTTCAGTATAACTTGGAAAAGTACCATATTTGTGCCCACAGATAACGCACAGTGTTGTAGTGCTGAATTGTGTGTTCCAGTCTGGGTCCAGGTCACTCCAACTGCAGGAAGTGATGTCACATGGACTTCTAGGCTGGCAGTTAACTTTAGAAGCTGGAGTTTCCTGTGTTTGAATAGGATCCAACGTAAACAGTTATAAACAAATGGTATCCTAGCCTTCCCCTTCAACTCCTTAGCAAAAGAGGGTCTGATGTGTCCTTCATCAGTTCTTTCCTGAGTACGCTTTGTCAGCAAGACTGTTGAAGTGGGCTTTCACTTTTCCTGCACAGACTAAAGAAAAAAGGTCGATAGATGTCCTGAACTCCTCATATCTCTAAACTGCTCGGGGAAGGTGCAGAGGGGGGCCTTGGAAGGGCACCAGACACGTGTGTCCGTGTGTCATGCATCTTCACACACCCCGGAAGGGCAGGTAGGCTGGGGTCAGTTCTTTGGTGGGACTGAAAGCAGTCCTCATGCCTTCCATGGTGAGAGGAACTCGCAACCCTGCTGAGACCCATCTTGCCGTAGTTGATAGAACTTTCTCTTGAGCTGAAGAGACTGAGATTCAAATCCTGACCTTGCGGACGTACAGAGCTATTCTGAGCCCCAGTATCCTTTTCTATAAAATGGAAATAATGACATTTAAATGAAACAATGTGAAAGACTTTTACTATATAGTAGGGACTTAATAACGCTTGGTTTACTGCTAACAATAAAATTATCTACTAGAATCTGAACAAACAAAAGGTAACGCTTGGTTGCCATGATCTTTTCTGGTATACTTAAAGCTGACTTTCGAGTTTAAAACCAATGACATATCCTAAAACCAAAGCTGTTAGATCACTGTGGACTAGACTTGACAGTGGAGCTGGCTGCCAGTGGAAAGTTTTGTTTCCAAGTAGCATGATGTCACCGGCCCAGGCAAATTTATTTGTTGGGTTAAGAGAAAATACACTTGGCCCCTGAAGGAATAAAATAGCTGTCATATGAGAGCTGTTTTGAACTCTGATGACTTTTTGTAATATCTGGTGACTCTATTGATTTACATACTAGGGTTCTTTGGAGGCACTGCAGGGACAGGGGAAGGGGGAGGCTAAAAGGGGAGGATTCTAGAACCGTCATCTATCTCCACACACACATATGGAGGTGAAATTCACACAATATAAAATTAGCCATATAAAAGTGGCATCTAGTACATTCATAATGTTGTGCAACCATCACCGCTTTCTAGCTCCAAAACGTTTTGTTACCCCAAAAGGAAGCCCTGTATCCATTAAGCAATCATTCCCCATCCCCGCCTCCACCAGCCTACTTTCTGTCTCTGGATTTCCATATCCTGGATTCTTCATGTAAATGGAGTTTTTTGTGTCTGTCTTCTTTCACTTACCATGTTTTTGAGGTTCACCCATGGGGTAGCATGTATCAATATTTTGTTCCTTTTTAATGGCCAACTAATATTCCATTCTATGGACATACCACATTTTATTATCCATTTGTCACCTGATGGACATTTGGGTGGAAGTCATTTCTTTTTCAACCAGAGGGGAGCTGGGATGACCTATGTTATGTTTTGGCATTCTAGAGATTTCCTTTGAGAGGAAAGGATCTTTTCTGCTACAAGAAGTTTCTAAAACCTCTGGTTTAATCCAACCCCCTCATTTTATTGATAGAAGCACAGACTGTTAGTATTGGAAGGGACCTTAGAAACCATCATGCCAGTCAGCTCTCTGGTTCAAGAACGTCCCTCCCAAGCATCCCAGGCAGAGGAGAAGCGTGTGTCCTGACAAGGCACTGGGCTTGGCATCAGCCAGGTCTGGGTTGAAGTCCTTCATCTCTGATCATTGCACTATGAGCTTGGCCAAGTCGCTTTATTCTCTGATCTCATCTTTGAAATGGGGATCAAGGGATGTCCTTGGCTGGACTCTCACGGGCATCATGTGAAATGACACATATGAGAGACCCTCAGGACATCTGAGAGGATTAGACAAATGCTAATTCTTGGGGTCACCATGTGGTCCATCAGGCTGCTTTAAAGTTACGCTGATGGTGAAACATAAGTCACCAGCTCCTGAAGCAGCCTATCTGAGTTGTGTACGTAATGATTCTGTCCGTCTGAATCGTACAAGACAAAACTAAAATGAAGAAGGTGGGTCATTAGCTGAAGGAGGAAATCAGGGAAATCAACGGAAAATTTCCTCTATTCTCAAGGTATTTGGGGAGCCCAAGCCTTTCTTTGTAAACACTTCTATCAGAAGCAGAAGTGAATAAATTGCATTCCTCAGTTATTTTAAAAATGAGGTGATTATTCCATCAATTGATTAGTTTTTGGAAGGTCGGTTTACCCCCGGGGGAGCCATTTTACTAGTATTTTGCTCCTCTTCCTGTAGATGTTTCTGGTAACCACCTTCCTTTCTCAGGAATCATAACCCTTTAGGACCCGGAGTAATATAAGTAAAGCCAGGGACAGGCTTGGAGTAATCTGAGAGGATTTTCTGGATGCCACGCAGGGCCTGGGAGCTGGGGCTAGGCTGCTTGCCTCTTATTCAAAAGTGTACACTTGGAACATGACTTATGTAAAGCACAGAAGCCCCTTTTCCCACAACACCGGTCCATGGTCCTCTCCCAGTTTCCCTTCCCTCCTACCGCCGTGACAACCAGGTTTATATGAAGGATGGAGTCAGCCTGCTGGGACAGCTTTGGCCCTAATTCAGAGACATTTGTCCTCTGAAGGCTTCACTGGGAGCTCAGGCTTCACTCTGACCTTGACTCCAAGTGTATCCCTTGGATCTTGTGCCATGTTCAGAACCAGTACATTAGGTGAATCCTCAAATTAGGTGGATTCTACATAGAATCTAGGACAAAGGCAAAACATTCTAAGAGAACAGAGATCAAGAAATCTCCCAGTGGTTCGGTTTCACCGCTGGGGGCTTATAGTTTGACCAAGGAATGTACCTCTGTCCTGTCCTGAGGAAGAATATCAAAAACACATTAATTAGTGGTCTCCAAGCCCAGATCTCTGCCCCTTAAATTGGCAGTTATGTCCTAGTGAAATACCCTCAACGATAGAGAGGAGGGGTTCCTAAACTATAGACTAAACATGCCTTTGTGAATGTAGAACATTATCTTTCTTACTTTCTGGAGTATTCTTCTGGAAACAGGCATTCTTTCAGGAGAATCATCCAACCACCCTGTGGATGGAATGGCCCATCCACGTGTGCACAGCTGACATTTTGTTGAAATTCTGGGGCTTTGTTGACCCCTCATGATTTCTTTGTGGCAAAACGCTACAGATGAGCACACCCTGACCCCAGGCACCTCTGAAGATTTCACATAAATCAGGAAGGAGTCTGGGTCACAGAGAGATGAATATTTGCATATTCATTTGGGTTTCATTTTACACCATGCCAGCATTACAGATACTGATTATTTAGAGCATTTATTGAGCACTTACTGTGTGTCAGGGAGAAGACTACAGAAATGAATTAGCTCATGGGCCAGTAATGGAGGCAAGACCCACACATAATATCTACGGGGTAGAAAGTACAAGATGCCCTAGACATAAAGACAAAGTAACAAGGGAAAGATTATTCCCTGATAAGAAGAGTTTAAAAAAAAAACCCAAAAAACTGACGAGGAGTGGCACTGGGCCTGAGGTTTAAAGGATGAGTAATATTCGGAACAGGCAAATGGATGGAAGGATTCCCCTGGTGGAGGACACAAAGGCACGGGGCTCTGTTGGGGAAACGTGAGGAGATGAGTCAGCTGGTGAGACAGGTGCGTGAAGTAGATTATTGGAGAGAAGGTGCCAATAGGGACGTAGATGAAGACCCAGAGGCCAGAGGTGGGTGGCCTAGAGTAAATCAAAGCTTGTCTTCAACCTGAGTTGAAAACATGAAGGCCTTCGGGCTGTCTGTGATCCCTGAAATGACACAAAATCTTATGTCTGTGTGTATTTTTCCTGGAGAGAAGGTCAGAAATTTCATCATATTTTCCAAAAGTTAAGGACCCAACAGCCCTATTATCATTAGAGGCTCCACGGAGCTAAAGCGATTTGCCCGGGGTTGGGGTGTCGCGGCTTCGGGATACATCATACCCGCCGTACCCGGAAAGGCTTCACATTTCAGGTGCCAGTCAGCAAACTAGAAAAATGTGTGCATTTTCACGTAAGAACAGACAGGAAGTGACTAAAGGTACACGCGTTATTTTATGTGCATGAAATAAAACCAGACAGCTCTCTTCCATTCGGAAACGTTTAAGCGTTAAGTCAGAAGTAACCAGTAAAAGCCTCTTCTGCATGCAGTTTGTTGAGCAGGAACCATTTCTTAGACTTATGGGGAAGGCGGATATCCTGAGCTGACGTGAGAGTGTCGTTTCAGGGACCATTACACTGGAGCAGGGCCCCTCCGCCGGCAGGCAGGCCGGTTCGCCCTCTCACCAGGGTGCAGAGCAGATGGGAACTGAGGTGAGCATATGGCCAGTCAGTCGGCATTTTGGGGAAACGGCAGAGCGGAATTCTGCGTGGGCCCTTCCAGAGTTATTCCAGGTAGTGATGGGGGAGCAAATGTGTTTGGAAATTTCCTCATGAGTTGCTCCAGTGAGCCTTAACTGTTCATGTGCTTTTAAATGAGGCGTTGTTAGCTTTTTGGAAGGAGGCATTGCGGTCTGGGCTTAGGATCAAGGTTTTGATACCAGTTCTACTGGGCCTCAGATAAGTCAGTATACTTCCCTGAGCCCAGTTTCCTCATCGGAAAAAAAAAAAAACAAAAGCAAACAACCTCAAACAAACAAAACAAGAGAAGAAAAGGGAATGATAGTAGCTGCTCTGCCTCTTTCACAAGGGACTGTTTGTTGAGTGCTTACTGTGTATGGCACGGTGGTGTTTACCTTTATCCCCATTTTGTCCTCATAACAGCCATATGCACTAGGTGCTATCACTACTTCTGTTTTAAGAGGAGGATACTGAGGCCTGGAGAGGTTGAGTGACAGGCCCAAGACCACACCAGTTATAAGCAACAGACTGGGATTTAAAGCCAGGTGTGTCTAGCTCTTGCCTTGAGAGAGTGGATGAGAAGGTATTTAGCGCACTAAGGAGACGTGCGCACACAAGGCATTACCTTATCGGGTTGGGTTCATGCCTTTGCCCAAACTTTAAGGCAGGGACTCATCCCTTTAGCTTCAATCACTGAACACGAGTGGGTGCTTATGAGTGATTGATCATCTCCTGTGAGGACTCTGTGGCCAGCTAGGTGGCCAATTCATATTCAGTAATCTTGAAAACCGTAATGAATAAAATGTAAGCCAGTGTGCAGAGAACACCAGCTTAAAGCAAGATCTACACGTGCCGCAAGACAGAACAGAACCAGACAGAAAATTATTCGTATGCAATCGTGAGTCCCAGACTGGGAACATGCTAGAAGTTCAGAAGAAGGCAGGCTGAGCCAAGGATGAGGTGGAATCATAGGAAATTACTGATATTCGATCTTTTTTTTTAATTTGACTTACAAGAGTGGCAGTTTCCTATGATTCAACTAGTGGCTGGCCTGGAGTGGTCAAGGCAGCCTTCCTGAAGGAGGTGGGGCCGTCATTTGCTTGGGCTTGGTTCAGTGAGGAAGATAGAAATAAGCTTGGGGGAGGAAGGATGGAGGCAGGAAGCCGGGCCAAGGGGTTAGGCAGGGTGGGGGAGGACTGCCAGTCATGCTTCCAAAATGGCGCTTGGGGCTGGAGAGGACAGATCCTGCTTCTCTGCTACATGCTTCTTATTAAATTTTTTCTTATTATAAAAGTGATATGTGTTCATTGTAGAAAAAAATGGAAAATACTGAAAACTGTGTAGCATGAAATAAAAATCTCCCTCAAATTAAAGCACCCAGAGCTAATCATTATTAACTTTTTAGTTCATAAAAATGGTATCGTTTTCTGCTGTCTATATTGTTTTATAGTTGAGGCCATACAATCTGTATAATTTTTGTATGCTGTTTTTACTTTTCTCCATTTTATGCGACAGTAATTTCCCCTTCTTATTAACAGTTCTGTAAACATCATTTTCATCAATGGCTGGGACTCTGCCTCCGTATTGGTGAATGTTTAGTTGATTTCTAGCATCTTGTGCTTAAAGCTCTGTGTGCTATTTGGAAGTCTGTCTTAGGCTAGAGAGAGCCCATGAGGAAGCAGGACTGGAGATGCACATGTGTTTTTAATGCAGAGGAGGGACAGCAGAACGGTGAGCGTAGGGGCCCTGGAGTCGAATGCTTTGGGGTGAATCCTGGTGCTGCCACTTACAGCTGTAAGTGGTACAGAGTTTCCTCCCCTCTCTGTACTTTGGCTTCTTCATCCATAAAAGGGAGTTTGCAGTTGGATGTTTTTAAATCTGCAAAGCAATGAGATGTTCTTAATTTAGAAGGAGAGAAAAATGCTGCTTATTCCTAAGGGAGTATCTGTCGTGGGAAATGTCCAATAGGAATGTAGTATTTAAACAAGTCAAACAATATATGTAACCTGGGGAGGTTTTTTGTTTGTTTGTTTTGTTTTAAGGAAAAAAATGTGTGAAGGAGGAGGTGGTAAAGCAAGTGGGAATTGATCTCCAACAGCGACAGGTTGATCTTTGCCTGCCAGGATGGATTTTTTTTTTTTAACATCTTTATTGGAGTATAATTGCTTTACAATGTTGTGTTAGTTTCTGCTGTACAGCAAAGTGAATCAGCTATATGTATACATATATCCCCACATCCCCGCCCTCTTGTGTCTCCCTCCCACGCCTCTAGGTGGACACAAAACACTGAGCTGATCTCCCTGTGCTATGCAGCTGCTTCCCACTAGCTGTCTATTTTACGTTTGGTAGTGTATATATGTCCATGCCACTCTCTCACTTCGTCCCAGCTTACTCTTCCCCCTCCCTGTGTCCTCAAGTCCATTCTCTATGTCTCTATTCCTGTCCTGCCCCTAGGTTCTTCAGAACCTTTTTTTTTTTTTGGATTCCATATATATGTGTTAGGATACGGTATTTGTTTTTCTCTTTCTAACTTACTTCACTCTGTATGACAGTCTCTACGTCCATCCACCTCACTACAAATAACTCAATTTCACTTCTTTTTATGGCTGAGTAATATTCCATTGTATGTATGTGCCACATCTTCTTTATCCATTCATCTGTCGATGGACACTTAGGTTGCTTCCATGTCCTGGCTATTGCAAGTAGAGCTGCAGTGAACACTGTGGTACATGACTCTCTTTGAATTATGGTTTTCTCAGGGTATATGCCCAGTAGCGGGATTGCTGGGTCATATGGTAGTTCTATTTTTAGTTTTTTAAGGAACCTCCATACTGTTCTCCATAGTGTCAGGATGCATTTGATCTCCCTCTAATTATCTGCTAGATTAAAAGAAATGAAAGCTCAAAATCAAAGCTGGTTTTAGTAATCACTTGAAAGCCCCTGGTTATCGCACCAAATGGTGGGCAATATTCTCCAGCTGCTTTCTTTCCTTTCCTTTTTATTCAATTTCCATTTTTTCCCTTTACTTTTTAAGCAGCAGAAGAGCCCTTTGCAGCTCTCATCACAGAGGCTAATGTGAGGGGGAAAGAAGGTGGAATTTGAAGGTTCAGAGTGGTAGGATCCGCCCCCAAGCTCATCCTCCGCTAGGTGCTCACATCACAGCGTGAGAATCAGCGGGGAGCTGGCTGCTCAGTGTGTGCACTTCCTGTCGCCGTGGAGCCTTCGTTTGATTGGCGAGGCTCTCTTTCTTCCTCCGGACTGTCCAGGCCTCTGCAGCACCAGAAGCTGCTAACACATGCATGAATGAACTCATGCACACACGCGCAGATGGGCTTGTTATGTGTGGGTCCTGGGCTGGGTCAGGGATGACCGTACATCACTGTGGGGTGCAGGGTGCAGTGGGAGCACCAGCTCAGCAAGGTGAGCAGGACGGAGGCAGTGAGAGAGGCCTCAGCAGAGAAAATGAGTCCCTTGAGGGCCTGAAGGCAAGACAGAGGAGCCCGGGGCTCTCAAAGCACAGAAAGAACTCCAGCCGGGTTGTTCATACAAGCTACAAGCTGGAGACAATCTAACTGTCCACCAACAGAAAAATGCACTAATCCTGGGTATTCACTCACGGGAAGACTCTATGTCAATGGGAAATGCGTGAATAACGTACCTCTGTGCGTTGATATTCAAGTTGAGGAAAAGAAGCAAATCATGAAAGAATATCTGCGGTATGGTTCCAACTCACGACAGGCAAAACTAAACTTTGTTTTATAGAGACGTAACCCTACCAAAGCAAGGAAGAATGATCAGAGAGTTTAAGATGTTTACTTCCGGACGGGGCTGGAGAGAGGGTGCGGCGAGGGGCACGGGTGGGTGGTTGAGATCCTGGCTGTGTTCTGTTAACCCAGGTGGTGGAGGCACAAGTATGAGAATTATTCTTTAAATGTATGCACCTGTTTTATACACTCTTCTGTATGCGTGGTGTACCACAAATTTACAGGTAAAACAAAGAAGTCCCAGGTGGCAAGATTATAGTGCGTAAGCAGGGAGGGTGTCAGGAGACAGGGCCAGGGGCTGCAGGATCTAATGGCTTAGTCCAGGCATTTTGCTTTTCATCCTAAAAGCAATGGACAACTTTTTTTTTTTATTGAAGTGTAGTTGATTTACAATATTGTGTTAGTTTCAGTGGTACAGCGAAGTGATTCGGTTATACATACGTATACATATATATCTATATCCTTTTTTTAGATTCTTTTCCATTATAGTTTATTACAAAGATACTGAATATAGTTCCCTGTGCTATACAGTAAATCCTTGTTGTTATCTGTTTTATATATGGTAGTGTGCATCTGTTAATCCCAACCATGGAAAAGTTTTAAATAGCAGGGTGACATGATGAGATTTATGTTTTCAAAGGATCACTTTGGCTGCAGCGTGAAAACCAAACTGCCAGGGAGGATGCGGAGGCAGCTAAGAGGTGTGAGAGAGATGGTGGCTGTGTGGATTAGGTGGCAGTGGTAGGTGGAGAGAAATGTTGTATTCGAGAGGCATTTAGGGACTTCCCTGGTGGCACAGTGGTTAAGAATCCGCCTGCCAATGCAGGGGACACGGGTTTGAGCCCTGGTCCGGGAAGATCCCACATGCCGCGGAGCAACTAAACCCGTGCACCACAACTACTGCGCCTGCGCTCTAGATCCTGCGAGCCACAACTACTGAGCCTGCGCACCTAGAGCCCGTGCTCTGCAACAAGAGAAGCCACTGCGATGAGAAGCCCGCGCACCGCAATAAAGAGTAGCCCCGCTCGCCACAACTAGAGAAAGCCCGCGTGCAGCAACGAAGACCCAATGCAGCCAAAAAAAAAAAAAAAGAGGCATTTAGGAGGATGGGTGGATAGGACTTGGGGATGTGTTGGATATGAGAGGTGAGGGTGAAGGAGGGGTCAAGAAAGGGGCTGGTTTAGCAACTGGGGGGTGCCAGGGAGCCCTGGGCACGTAGCAGCTTTGGGGGGACGTGATGCAGGGTCATGAGACCTCCAGGTATACTGTCTGCTAGGTAGCTGGGTAAGTGGACTGGGGCCTTACGAGGGGGTGGGGCCGTTATGGCGATAGCTGTTCCCTGAGTAGACTTGCATGTCCACATGGGCACACCCGACAGTTGTCTGTCAGGTGATTTCAATGGCAGCTGTGGTGAAGTGGGGTGAGCCGGGGCAGGAGGTCTGGGTTCAGATCCTGACTCTGCCGGTCTTTCTGACCTTCTTTAACTCCGTTCCCGGCATCCAGCTCACAGAGCTCCGCCCTGCCTGCTGGCTCAGTTGCTGGGCACAGAAACATCCTGTCTTTAAGGCATCTTTTACAAATCATCATGCCGTCTTAATTTACTTTCCGGCTTTTGGAGCCATGCATGTGCCTTGGTGTCCTTCGCGAGCACTTGGCCCCATGCCCTGGCGGGAAGGGTGATGGAGGAAGTAAGCTCGGGGGAGGGCAGGCAGGGAGGACCTCTCTGCAGCACCTGCTTCACGGGGCTTCCCCAGTCAGCCTCCCCTTCTACTGGTTATCATTGCCATTGTCACCTCCACACCTGTCCAGTGCTCTGCAGCTCACAGAGTCGTCGTTTCAGAGCCAGTGGTGCATGCAAAGTAGGCAGGGTACGAGGCATTACCCCATTTTACAGGCAAGGAAACCAAGACTCAGAAACAATGGGACATTCCACAGGCTTGGGGTTCTTGGACTCTACACATGACAAGAGGTTGCCAGTGATGGGAATGTTTGTCTGTTTGTGCAAATCTACCAGCCAAGGCCTCAGATAGGTCGTATTTCTGCACATCATGACTTCTTTAGGTGCCGTAAGGGATCGAGACTGGGGTCTGTCCTCAGAAGCCTGATTAGGAAGTAGTTCTGGACACCGTCTGCCGGCAGGAGAGAGTGAAAGAGAATAAAAGAGCCCAGGGGATGGCATTACCATTTTTAGCTTGAAAGGTGGTTATGTGGAGAGGGGATAAACTCTCTGCAGGCCCCAATGGGCAGAACAAGGAAACATGGCTGCAATTTGCAGAGAGATTTAAGCTCAAGTAAAGGAAGGAAAAAGAAAATCACCACCACCTTACTTTGCCTGAAATGATAATGGTTGACTCGTAGTAGTAGTGAGTAGTGAGTTCCACGTAGCTGGAAGTATTCAAGCCAAGACTAAATGGCCGCATGTAGGGAAGGAGCACCAGCTCTGGGGTCAAACAGACCCGGGTTCAGTGCCTGGTCGCGTGACCTTGGACAGGTCACCTGAGTCCCGGTTCCCTCATCTGCACAGGGATGTTGGTGCAGGTTCGTTGTGAGGATCCAATAGGGGCCAAAGCAGATCTCTGGGCACACTCATTCTACAAGTACCTCTGGAGTCCCGGAGGTGCATGACGTCTGTTGTCTGGCTTAATCGTCACCAGTTTGCGTGCAGGCCTGTCTCTAACATTTGTGGGGCCTGAGAAAGAGAACACATGGAGGTCCCAACTTCCTGCCAGCCCGCCTCCTCTTGCCATCCCTGACTCCATCCACCCCTGCAAGGCATGGGCATCTGAATCACCTGGGGGGTTTGTTAAGGCCCAGATGGCTGAGTCCCAGCCCCAGAGTTTCTGATTCATTTGCATTTCTAGCAGGGTGCCAGGTAATATCAACGCTGCTGGTCCAGGCCCAACACGACACTTTACGAACCACTTGCCTGCCAGTCCCAGGTCTTGGGTCTGTCCCGAACCACTTGAGGACTCAGGGCAGTGGCCCCTCAGCCCCTGCTGGGGTTTGGCACCATGGGGGTGGAGCAGTCAGTAGGACTCATCCTTATACAAAAGAGATGGACATGCCCCTGGTGAAGGCAGCCACTGGAGGTAATTTGCCAATAACACAGAGACAGGAGCCCCCAACTTAACATAACTCTAGTCGTAGGTGTCACGTACATTGCATGCTATCACAGGACTGAGAAAGCCAAACAGGGCCACTTCATAAATGCATGTTTTTATTAATCTGTTTCCCTTCCCTGCCTTTCTGTGCGGGTTTCTCAAGACAAGTAAAATATTAAATGATTATAAAGTCTAACCTTTAAGGCAAAATCACACCCTTTTAAAACAATGCTTCTCATGAGGGAAAATGTTGCATTATTCTTTTCTTCTCTTCATTCTCTTCCAGCTCGTTTGCAGGCAAAGTCCTAGATGATTTCTGAATTTTGACTCAGCCTTTCTCTACAAGAGAACAAGTGGTGGGGAAAATTTCTTCTCTAGGCAACAGCAACATTTCTGTCTCATTGGTTTGGTTTTGCACTGTAACGTGACAGCTTGTAGGGCTGCTAATTCGAACTTAGGCCCTTCTAGGAATGCATCGTTCATGAGCAGTAAATTTATCAGGTTGCAGATTTTAGCCATTTAATTATTAAAAATGGGAATGCTTCCTTGCCTCATGAATATCTTAAAATGGAGCAACAAACAAATTGTGTTTCGCTCCCAAATTTCACCGTAGTTTGGAACCACTTCATATTTCAGCCTTTCAGCCTTATCCGATGGCCCCGAAGCTGTGAGCTCGATTTTTCTTCAGGGAATTTGGTAGCAGAGTTACTTTGTTCCAAATCATGAAGTCTGAGACTTTTATAGGGAACAGGTTGTCTTAGCATCATTTCGTTTGTCCTTGGATCTATAAATGTCCTTGCATCTATAAATGTCCTTGCTGGAAATAGAACTTGAAGCAATACTTTCTATAAAGCGTATGCAGCGTCGTATAGTGGAAAAGACAAAGGATTCAGGAATCCAGTGGGCCTGGGTTTGAATCCTGAGTCTTCTCTTGCTCTGTGAAATGTAGCGCAGTCACTTCTCAAAGTCTCAATTTCTTCATCTATAAAATGTGAAATAATAGCAATGACTACTTAACAGGATGACTGTGATCATTAAATGAATTAAAGTACTTAAACACATAGCATAATGACTGGACGTGTTAGGTATTCAATAAGTGATAGTTATTTTATAATTATCCTTATTGTTGTTATTCTATAAAGTGCCTATCACAGTGCTGAGCACGTAGGCATTCAATAAATGGTATTAACATTATCATTATTATAATTCTTACAGGTGCATATAGATTAAAAACACAGTTTTCCACCATGCGAGTTACATGTGTTTTACTTTTTAAGATATTTGAGCCAACAGGAATTTATATAAGTAAATGGACAGCCTAATGAACTTTAGCAAGACTGAGGTAGATCAACGGTGCTCACATAAATAGTTTAATCAAGATAATCCCTGATGCAAAACATTTGTTCAATTTGTGCCTCAAAATGAAAGTGGGTTCCATAGATTTTCAGGAACTTCTCCTCTTTGCTGTGCACGGGTTTGGGAACCTTAAATAAGAACAGTCTTCCCATGGAAGGGCAGCTCTGACCGTGGGAGATGACCTGGGCTGGTGGTCAAGGTCCTGGGCCTCACTCTGAGCTTGACCTTGGGCGAGTCCCCACACTTCTCTGGGCCGTGGTTCGTTCATCTCTAGAATCTCTGTGGTGTGAGAATGCTGCGCTTCTCTAAGTGCATGTGATTTATTCCCTTTAAAAAGAAGGATATAGAAAAAGGGAGATTTCATCCTTTAAAAACCCTTAGACTCTGCCCATCTTACCAGTTGCTTTTAAACCACTAGGTATTAGGTGCCAGATATCTGAGGGTGGCTTAACTGGAAGCTGTGTTTATTATCTGGAGACTGTCAGAAAACACTAAGTGTGTTTTTTGACAGTCTCTCACCATCCAGCTACTTGCTTCCAACCAGAATGATTTGCTTTTCCACTGCATTCAGAAGAGACACTTTAGGGCTTCCCCGGTGGCGCAGTGGTTGGGAGTCCGCCTGCCGATGCGGGGGACGCGGGTTCGTGCCCTGGTCCGGGAGGATCCCATGTGCCGTGGAGCGGCTGGGCCCGTGAGCCGTGGCCGCTGAGCCTGCGCCTACGGAGCCTGTTCTCCTCAACAGGAGGGGCCACAACAGTGAGAGGCCCAAGTACCACACACAAAAAAAATTTAGTCCTGGTTACGAACGTTAATTAGTTTGAAGAAGAGGAGCAGCATTGTGTTTCTAAAAGTACTTCTGATACCGAAGGCCATTTTTTGTTGCTGTTATAATCTGGGTGCTTCGTGAGGGTGACAGTACCTGGCTCTGCATTTATTCTCTGCCCAAGTTCAGTTCTAGCATCTTTGAAATTGGGGAACCAGTGCTTATAATCAGGCGGTAGAATGGTGCTCATCTCTGTGCTGAGTTACTGTAGAAGTGGCCCAGTGTCTCCCATGGTTTAAATCTTAAATCTGCCAGTTGTTTGTGGGCAACTTTTCCTCTGGTCTCAGAAGCCTGTTGACGTGGCCTATGATAGCACAACAGTGTGAATGCATGGCATCGGAGCGGTGGACATACAAGTATCACTGCGGGCCGCAAAACATGAGAAAGGGAAGGCACGCTGGAGTGGGAGACCTGGGTCCTAGTTTGGCTCTGATGTTGACTCGCTTCTCCTCGTGGAGCCTGTGGACGCCAAGGTAATTCCGCGTGGCTCCTCCGCACAGCTCTGTCACCTGGCCTGTCTTCATTCCTTCACCGAGGGTCTTGGGCTTGACTGCTGAGGACCCTTTCTGTTCCAACATTCTGTTGTCTCAATTGTTGACAATAACAGTAATAAGTCCCAGGCTTGTTATTTAGGTAGAATTCTGGCAGCAGGTAAATCTCTGGATGAGTTCCAAATTATAGATGGCTCCAAAAAGTGCGCTCAGTTTTTGAGCTTGGTTATTCCCCACATAAGGTTTATTGTTGGCTTTTTCTTTTTCTTTTTTTTTTTTGGAGGCGGGTCTCCATAAACTGATTCTTGACTCCTTAGTAGTTGAGAAATGCTTTGGATTTTTATTTGTATTGAAGTATGGTTTAATTACGTTGTTGTGTTGGTTGCAAGTGTACAGCAAAGTGATTCAGCTATACGTATACTTATTATTTATCAGATTCTTTTCCATTATAGGTTATTACAAGATCCTGAAGATAGTTCCCTGCTCTATACAGTAGGTTCTTGTTGGTTTTCTATTTTACATGTAGTAGTGTGTATCTGTTAATCCCAAACTCCTAATTTATCCCTCCCCTGCCCCTTTCCCCTTTGGTAACCATAAGTTTGTTTTCAAAGTCTGTGAGTCTATTTCTGTTTTGTACTTAAGTTCATTTTTTTAGATTCCACATATAAGTGATACCATATGGTATTTTTCCTTCTCTATCTGACTTACTTCCCTTAGTGTGATAATCTCCAGGTCTATCCATATTGCTGCAAATGGCATTATTTCATTCTCTTTTATGGCTGAGTAGTATTCCATTGTATACGTGTACCGCAACTTCTTTATCCATCCATGTGTCAATGGGCATTTAGATTGCTTCCATGTCTTGGCTATTGTAACCAGTGCTGCTATGAACACTGGGGTACATGTATCTTTTCAAATTCGAGTTTTTGTCTTTTCTGGGTATATGCCCAGGAGTGGGATTGCTGGACCATATGGTAACTCTATTTTTAGTTTTTTAAGGAATCTCCATACTGTTCTCCATAGTGGCTGCACCAGTTTACATCCCCACCAACAGTGTCGGAGGGTTCCCTTTGCTCCACACCCTCTCCAGCATTTATTATTTGTAGACTTTTTGATGATGGCCATGAGAAATGCTTTGGTTAATTCTCTATTCCAGGCCCTTCGTGACATTCAAATTGCTTTATGTATTATCTCAGAATTGGTAGGGGCACGGCATTTTCTTGATTTATGGTGTTGTCATTTGAGGTTGGGTTTTCTCTTTCGGTTTGTTTCACATTTGAGTTATTTTTGGTGGTGTCACCCCATTCTCCCATTTTTCTCTTCCTTAAACTATGGGTCCTAATCTGAAGCAAAGGAATTACATTCATACAGCAAATAATGTTTTGGGCTGTTTATCGCATATGTGCTGACATTCATGCTGTCTTTTCTTTAGGAAAGAGCTCAGTGTTTTTCCAGGCTTTATCTGTAAAATGAGAATCACAATCATGAGAACCCTTGAAGGAGGCCCAATCAGCAGCCTCCTCTCTACCTAAATTCTGAATTAATCGAGAATAAGACAGAGGAGTAAAGAGCGTAAGGGCCGAAATATCACCTTCATCATGGAAGAGGTGATGTTGAGAATGTGTCTTATGTCCGTGGGCAAGTGAGCCTCCTGATGGCTGAATCCAGAGTGAGACTCGCACAGGATTGGGGAGCCTGCCCCAGCCCCTGGTGAGAGCAGCAGAACCGTTCTCCCGAGAGGAAGGGAGGAAGGACTGAGCTGCTTCCACCCGGTTTCTCCTTCCAAATACGAGGCATTTAATTTCCTCAGGGGAGTAGAGCAAGGGGGGGGCCGTGAGAGGCCAAAAGTATTACCCTAAGTCACTCCTGTCACATGGAAGGAAACACCAGGTGTGGGAAAACAGTGCCTCTCCAGCTTCCCTGTCCCCCCCCAAATAAAAACAATCACATTGACCTCACAGAAAGCAGAGGAGCAGGGGTGAAAAGAACAAACTTTGGAGTCTGACAGACCCAGGTTTCCAACCCTAGTTTCCGCTGACAGCCTGGGTGATCCTAGAGGAATTCCTCCACCTGGCTCAACCTCACCTGTCAAATAGGAGTGATGCCAGGTCACTGTGAACGTTAAGCTAGACAAGGCACTAGAACGCCAGGTACATGATAAGTGCTCAAGAAAAAAATAGAAAGTCAAAGTGAAGACTTAACCGTCCTGTGTAAATTATACAATTATATATAGATATAAAAAAGTATTATCGCTGATGGTGGTGGTGTTAGTGTAACACTGAATCCCACTTGCTATGCAACACTCTTGGTGCTCCCGATTTAGGCTGATTGAAATAGGCTGGGGTACCGGGTGGCTTGTTATGCATCTCTTTTCACTCAGCTCTTACAAAGCAGGCCCACAAGCCAGAAAGAAAGGAGAAATTAAATTAACGAGAAGCTTCCATGCAGCAGAATGACCATCCCTCTGATTTCAGCTATTTCTGTGGATCCTCCTGGAAGTCGTCATGTAATTCTGTAGCAGCCATTAGAAAGTATTCACTCCTTTTAATTTATGCTGAAAAATCATTGGTGGGAATTTGACACAGGCCTGGAGTGCTCTCAAGCCCATATTCCGCCGTCAGGCTTCGAGGGACAGCTCCCTTTTGCTTCGAGCCCTTGAAGTGCACACGGGAAAAAACCAGGGAGAGTCGGGGAGACTGTTGTAGTTTCACCCTGCCTCCTTCTTTGTCCTTCTCTGTCCTCCTCTGTCATCATCATCCGCATCACATTTATTGAGTGTTACCTGGCCAGCTACTTTCTTGCTTACTTTTGACTATAACTCTAGGAGGTTTTTATTATCTGCGCTTTACGGGTACTCCGTTTGCCCACCGACTTGGGCAGAGTCGGGATTTGGAGCAGGTGTGGCTCATTCCAGAGCCCATGGTCTCTTCCTTGGAGCCCTTGGTGACAACCTCAAACCTGGAAGGAGGCTTTGGAGAGGCCCTTGCAGCTTCCGCATCACGGACGCTGGGCAGGAGCCAGCAGAGCGCCCTCCTTTTCCTGGCAACTGTTATTGCTAAGATCTAGCTCAGCCTCATTTCTGGTTTTGTTGAAATAGCATTTGTTTTTCTCCCCGGACCAGGGAGCGCGTGAGGACCGTTGTGGGGAGCGTGCTGTCTGGAAGGCCCATGTCGCACCCTCTGTCCTCGGGGCAGGTCCTTTCCTCTGCTCTGTGGAGAAAGCAAACCCTCCGGCGCCAGGTGTGAGGATGAATCATGTGTTTCATTCAATTCTAAAAGAATTTATGCGCCACTACCCTTTGCCAGGCCCAGGGGTGGGAATGAAACAATAGCTCCCATCTCACGTGGCTGAGTGATGTGGGCAACAGTGGCTGGTGCCCGGGGACCCTCAGGGAGAGCAGCCGGTGTGGTTATCAGTACGGACCAGCTCGGGGCCTTGGGAGCTCCCAGGGCGGTGGGGCCAGGAAGGACACCTGCACATATGATTCCAGCACCGTTTGGTGACAGCAACAGCACAGGGCATAGGCTGAGAAGAGGTTGGCTGGATGGGAAAGGGTGGAGATCAGGCCGGGGAAGGGTCTATAGCTTTGTCAGTTCGGGAAGCCACGCAGCCTGGGGCACAGGAGGCTTGGGGAAGTCTGGTGACCATCCTGACTCGTGGGAACGTCCTTTCAGCGGGGGAGCGCATTTATTCAGTAGGGCTCCGGAGGGAAGAGCTAAGACTGACAGAATGTACCAGGAGGCTAGACCTTGGATAAACCTTAGCAAAAGCTTTCTAATAATCAGGGTTTTCTAAAGTGGAACAGGGCTGCTCGGGACCCTGCTCTCTGTCGCGGAAGGGCCCACGCAGAGCCAAGTAAGACAGGATGTAGAGGAGAGGGTCTAGGCTTTGGTGGCAGAGACCCAAATTGGAACTAAACCTGTACACTTGCTGTGTGACCCCAGGCAGGTCCCTTGCCTCGTCTGAATCTCCGTTTTGTGCAGTGATCCTATGACAAGTGTGAAAGCGCCCGATGAACTGTGAAACACTGTGCAAAATGTTAGCTATGCTCCTGTGGCTTCACGGCAGTTACTGGTGAACATGTCTTACTCGTCTCCTAATGGTGAAATGTGTGTTGATTGAATTCATTCATGTACAAATTATTTCCCCCCTAAAAGCGGCCCTGGAACTTGAATCGGCATCTTGTCCTTAAAGCCTAGTACACAGTAGGCACCAGCTTAAAATGTGTTGAGTGAAGGAATGAAGGAGAGATTAAACATGTTAATTACTGCTACCTATGTGGTCATCGCTGGGCTACGCACGCTACATAAATCTCATTTAATCCTAAGCACAGTCTTGTGAGATGGCCCCAGAAGACACAGTATCCAACTCAGGACTGTAATGGTGATGGTGGCATTGGATGGGAGGCTAGCCTAGCTGGCCTGTGCGTCATTCTCGCCTGTGAGATTCCACATTTCTGGGGCAGCTACCCTCTCGGTGACAGACGTTTAGCCCTATGACCGGGCTGGGCATGTGTCCATTTGGACCCCCAACAGCCCTCAGCTTGCATGATTAGGTCCCACTCTTGCTTCTGTACCATGTTGTCTGCACTAACTTCCTGCAGGCAGTGGGGGACCCAGAAAGCAGTGCCCCACTGACTCCTGGGTGGTCCTGCCGTGTCACCCACTCAGGAATGGTCGAACCCACTCCAAAGGATGTGGCAGCCCCAGGGGTGCGGATTCCGCAATGCTGAGCATCATTGTGAAGCGCGGTGGTGGTGCTGCCTCTTCCCAGCTCTACGACTTTGGGCACGTTGCCCTTCAAGCCTCAGTTTCTGTATCTGTAAACCAGGAGGATACCTACCTCATACAGTTCAGGATCATTGTTAAATGCTTGTTTAGTCCAGTGCCAGGCAATGGCAGGGCTCAGAGAGTGGCATAGCATCACTGTCGTCAAGTGACTGTTCGATTTCTCAGACACGGTAGACATCCCTGGATGATCAGTTGCTACTGTATAAAATTACTATAACTTGCCGAATTATAGAAACAGACATAAAACCATTTTCTCCATCAGTGGAATACTCAGGTGCACAGTTTGGGGGCAGATATTAAATAAACAAAGACCGGAATTTAAGTCAGCGACAGTTCCCTTCTTGCCAGAAGTATTTCCTTTTCTCAGCACAGGTAGACCTTGGAGATATTGCAGGTTTGGTTCCAGACCACCAAAATAAAGTGAATATCGCAATAAAGTGAGTCACACAAATGTTTTGGTTTCCCAGTGCATATAAAAGTTACCTTTACATTATACTGTAGTCTATTAAGTGTGCAATAGCATTATGTCTTTAAAAACAATGCATATACCTTAATTAAAAATACTTTATTGGGCTTCCCTGGTGGTGCAGTGGTTGAGAGTCCGCCTGCCGATGCAGGGGACACGGGTTCGTGCCCCGGTCCGGGAGGATCCCACATGCCGCGGAGCGGCTGGGCCCGTGAGGCATGGCTGCTGAGCCTGCGCGTCCGTAGCCTGTGCTCCGCAACGGGAGAGGCCACAACGGTGAGAGGCCCGCGTACAGCGGAAAAAAAAAAAAAAAAAGGAGAAAATACTTTATTGCTGCACTTTTCTTTTACCTAAGGATTAAATAATTACGTGGGATAGGACTTGACACGTGATCGTCGCTCCATAAATGTCTGTTCTAGTACCATGTATGAAACGGACTAGCTCAGTGCCTGGCTGCAAAAGCAGGCACTCAGTGAACAGGAGCTTCCTTTATTCCTTTTCAACTTACAATCTCCTTCATCCTCTACAAGCATCGTATTAGCATAATGAGGCTTTATAGCTATTGAGCAGTGCTGATAGAGGAACACGCTGTGAGGGGAAAATGCCGCGCATCTTTGTTCGGCGGGGAGCACGTGCAGCTGAGCTCAGCCGTGGTGGCAGGAGACCACGCGGGGGCAGGTAACTTCTGTTGACCCCTCCCGTTATTCCTTAGTAGGAGCCTCCAGTCCAGCGTTCCAATATTGGAAGTCCGCACACCCAGCAGCTGAGGCAGAAACAGGGCTGCTGGATGGATGGCTCGTTTCAGAGAACGTTTCCTGTTGCGCCGTCACTGGCGGAGACAGGGAGCACCTTCAGATGCCTGGTTCCGCTTAAATTTTCCTTCCACTGCCCCTGAGTCCAGGGCGCCCAGCGCATAGCAGCGTGCAGAATGCATCAGTACCCAGGTGGCGTCTGAATAAAAATTCCAGATGGATGTTTTCCACACACTTGAGGTTTGTCTCTTCAAACTCAAAAACTTTTTCAATTTTAACTGTTTGTATTTGAAATCCTTACAAAACGCTCGCTTCCTGAAATCAAAAGAACATAATTTCACATTTTTTCCCCTCTTTTCTTGGTGCTTTGGAATTGAGGGGTGCCGTGAACTGGCTCTCAAAAACCAGAATGGAACAAAACTCCCAGTGTTAGCGTTTGCCTATTTCCGTGGTATAAGTATTCCTACTATTACTCGTTTCAAGCTGACGATGGTTTGTGACAACCAGCTTGGAAGATTCCTGAGATCTGAGCTCCCCACTGCAGGGGGCCGCATGGCAGGGAGTGAGGACACAGACCTCAGACCTGGGAGGACCTGGCTTTCATCCTGATTTTTCCCAGTTGACAGCTGGGTTACCCGGGACAGGCTGCCAAACCCGAGTTTCTTCATATGAACTGAGGTGAAAATGACCAACCCAGGGCAATGGTGAGCACTCGACAAGGTGGCATAGGTCACGGGTCCCAAACTCCAGTGCTCTGGGGACCAAGCCGGTGACGTGGTGACCACAGCAGGCTGGCGGGCACTTGGGCAAACACCTAAAAGAGTGGTTCTCAAGCTTGGCTGGGGAACTTACCTGTGCCTGGGCCCCACCTCAGACCAATTAAACCAGAATGTCTGGGGGAGCCAGTAAGTGGAATATTGTTATAATTTCTAGAAATTCCACAGGGAGATCAATTCCCATGACAGGACTTGCTCATCACAGTGTTAATCGTGGACTACTTTCTGTAAAGGACTTAGACGTTGACTTTTAAAATAATTTCCTCTCCAATTTTACCTTAAATGGAAACATTATACTCAGGGTGAGTTTGGGAAAATTGTAAGTATAGTTTGATAGGGATGGAGGTGGCGGGATGTATAGGAAGCAGAGGGGATGAGGTAGAATGGTTGGCAGTGGTTGGATTATAAAGGGCCTTGAATGCCAGGCCAAGGAGGTTTTGATTTGCCCTGTGGGCAGAGGGGAAGACCCTGCAGACACATCAGGGGAGGGGCAGTCATGAGGGGCATTCATGGTTGGCCCGTTGAACAGATCAGCTCAAATCACTCATCCTTCAGAGCGGTCCCCCTGCCACCGCTGCGGCCCCATCTTGTGTTCCTGCCCTTTCTCCACTTGCATAATTTACCTTTAATTATTTCTTTCATGATTTTCACAGTCCAAACGGGCAGGGATGGGCTGATGCAGGGTGGAATTAACTCCTGGGACCTCAGAAGACCTCCTTCGTTCCTCTTATTAACTTGAGTATTTTTCAGAGAAGAGTTTATTAAAAGAGATCATCTGGGGTTTGTTTTCAGCTGCATTTTCCAGAGAGAGCATGGCCAGTGACTGCCCTTGAACCTGCTTCCCATCTACTAGTGTGCGCACTAGTAAAAGCAGGTGTCGCTCAGAGTTTAGGGAGCAACGGTTTCTAATTAGTTGCTTGTTAAACCACAGGCCTCCAGGTCGGGCTGCTAACATTACTAGTTTTTCAATGAGGAAACCCTGATGGTAATTTTTTTTTCACCCTGAACACAAGCATATCTGGTTCTTTGCTGCCACATTTTTCTGAGATTGTTGTTGTTGTTACTGTTACGCGTTAACTATTACTATTTGTGGCACCAGGGGCGGAGCTGGGTGCTCTGCAAATATTATTGTCTTGTTGAATTCTCACAGGATCTCTGCAGACACTGTTTTCCCAGAAGAGGAAATTCTGGTCTCCAAGAGCTGAGTCACTACCCAAGGTCACACAGCCAGAATGGGTCAACCTCAGCCCTAGGCTGGGCCCTTGGCCATGTTCTTTGCTATAACCTCTTCTCTGTGATGTTGATATCCACTTGCCTGTGTTTCACTGACCATCTTTTATGACATAGGAATGTATATTTTAGTCCCATAGCATCTGGAAAATAATGAGAATAATTTTTAAATGTAGCTGAAAAATATAGTACAGATGTAAATTAAATACCACTGATACTTCCCCTGGACTCTTGTCATTCCATTTGGGTTCATTTAAAGGAACAAATTCATTATTTCCTTACTATAGCAGTGAAGTTCCAAATTCTAAAACTACCCCACGGGCAAGAGTTTAGTTCTTCAGTGATTATTCACGGTGTAACCAGCCTTCCTAGGCTGTATTTATCATTTCATTAATTTGGTCAGAGTTTGTTCCTCCTTCCAGGAAAATGGTAATTGCATAGAGTCACTTTTGACTCAGAATTTCGAAGCATCCCATTAACTTGTTTGTTTTTTTTTAATCTCTCACTGTTAGCTGTTTACATTTTTATAGTCTAAGGATAGATTTTTGATTCTTTGATCAGACATGGAAAAAGAGATGGGCGGGATTATGGAGTCATTCATTCATTTATTCAACCAACATTTTCTGGAAACCTCCTGTGTGCCGGATGCTTTTCTAGGGGAGGGGCCAGAGCCGAGAAACAGCCCCACGAGGTCCTCTCTCATGGAGCTTACTTTCCAAAGGACGGGCAGACATTCAACAAGCACACAAAGAAAAAGCAGGGAAAAAATGCTCTCGTGCCACTGAGCATGGTAATGGGATAGCGATGGGGGCAGAGACGTGGTCCTTTCTCTGAGGTGCTCTCAGTGTACGGGGGGAGACAGATGTTTCAACAAATGGATTCAAACTCTGGCTTCTGGGCATTTGTGGGTTTAACATTTACAGTCTTGACTATTCTTGGGCAATATGGAGATCTGTGAAATGCAGCCATTTGTCATTTTGCTGAGGCGTAAGTTACCTTTTATTGTAAAGGAAAAGGTGTTTGCCTCCTGGTAAAATAATTTGGGCATCAACAAGTAGGTGAGGTGTGTGTTTGAGGGGAGTGCTGAGACTTTCCTGTGCTCATGGAATCAATGCACAGAGGTCTTATTTCATTATGAATTCAGCAAACCTTTAACTTAGTGTCTGTTACCATCTGTGTACCTAAGAAGGAAAGCTGGGCGGCTCCATCCCTGTCTTTGAGAAAGGAGAGAAGGATGCACAGATACTTATAATACAGTTGGCCCTTGATGGTCACGAGGAACATTTCCAGAGACATTTGTGAGTCCTTAAATTGACTACATTTAGACAGAAATGAACCAATTGCTCATTGGTCAGCTGGACCCATTCACTAGTTAAGTGACTTGCTGATTCACACCTGCCTCGGGGAAAGGGGGATTCAAGGTCATGCAAGGTGCTTTCCCTATGTCATCTCATTTCATCTTGGTGACAGTCGTGTGATCGGGATTCTCATCTCCCGCTCTCACACGACCTTACCTGCCAGGCCTTCAGGACTGCCAATGCCAAGGGCCTACCATGATCCATCCTGTGTTCCGTAGCACAGGCATGAAAGGCTGTGGGAACACGAACAGTTCAGATGCTGGGGGTCCTCGGATGCACCTTCTCGAAGGAGAGAGCACTAGACTGGGTCTTGCAGAAGGAGAGGAGCTCGTCAGGCAGAGAAAGAGGAGGTAGCAGGCAGAGGGAGCCACTGTGCAAAGGCATGAAGTATGAGAGCACGAACTGTGTTCGGGCAAAACAGAGATCTGGAACATGGGCGGGGTGGGAAGTTGGCAGGAGGTGAATTTGGAAAGGAGGGTTGGAAGCAGCCCAGGACAGGCCGGAGCATTTTTGGAGGCAGGGCTGACAGGATTCCTGCTGGCTACGGTGGAGGAGGGAGGGAGAGAGGAATCGAGGATGCTCCGGGTTTTGGCCTGAGCCACTGGGGTGGAGCCTGGGAAGATGGGGTCGCCGATCTGTATTGCACAAATATCTCCTGGGGGACAGTCCTCATGATGTACTGGACAGTGAGGTCTAGAAGGCTGTGGGGCCAGTCGACAGATGAGAAATGAGCGCCCTGACCCAAGCCGTTTGGCAGTGGAGCTGGAGAGAGGGGAATCAACCAGAGACCCTGCCTGGCTCGACTCAGCAGACCGGGGCGGGGTCACTGGGATCTGAGTGTGAAGTTGGAGGACTCACTCTTGCCGGGGTTGAGAGTGAAATGATTAATTGAGGTCAGGAATGCAGCCGGGAGAATAGATTTCAGGGGAAGGAAAGAAGTCCAGTTTGGAACAGGTTGACTTTTATTTTAGTTTAGTTTTTGGTTCAGTTTGTATTCTTATTTTTCAAAAAATTTTTATTGGAGTATAGTTGATTTGCAATGTTGTGTTAGTTGGGACAGGTTGACTTTAAGTTACCTGGGGGACTTGCAGTTCGAACAAGTCTAGAGGCTTTTGGAGAGGTGTGACGAGAGGCTTTTCTTTTTTTTTTTTTTTTTTTTTTTTTTTTTTTGCGGTACGTGGGCCTTTCACTGTTGTGGCCTCTCCCATTGCGGAGCACAGGCTCCGGATGCGCAGGCTCAGCGGCCATGGCTCACGGGCCCAGCCTCTCCGCGGCATGTGGGATCTTCCCGGACCGGGGCACGAACCCGTGTCCCCTGCATCGGCAGGCAGACCCCCAACCACTGCGCCACCAGGGAAGCCCGTGACGAGAGGCATTTTAACACGGGCTGGGAAGCCAGACCACAGGTGTGCAAATTCCGCTCAGTCAGCTGAGTGGCCAGGACGAGGTACTCAGCCTCAGTTTCCTCTGTGTTTAAAATGGGGGCATTAGCAGCGCCTATACTACAGATTGAGAGGATTGTATGAGAGATACAGACATATGAAATTAGCAGGGCGCCTGGCACGCTGTCAGCGCTCAGTAAATGTTGGCTGTTGTCGTCCTTGTCATTGTCACTCCCGATTTCATGGCCATCAGTGCATCGGGGGTAGTTGGGGCCATTGCGGAAGATGAGATCCGCCAGGCAGAGCGTGGTGAGCATGAGAGGAGAGGAGAGGGGAAAAAGCAGCCTCTACCTCCATTTCTTGCAGAAGCCGGTGCAAAGGCATGTTCTGGTATCCAGGGCTCACTTTTGTGATGGATGTGACTTGAAAGTTTCTCAAAATCCACTGCAATTTTAGAAGGTAAGGAGTAAGCCACCGTTTGTATCTGGCAATCCTGTGGTCCCCCTTTCACGAGAGCTCTTCTGAGCACACGAGTAAGATAATGACAGGCTCAGCACAGTAAAAATGTTTTAATGCAGAAAAATGAGTGTGAATGTCAGAATCTGAAATGCATTAATTTTCAACATTGTGAGATTAATTGGCTCCCAAATATAGCCTGCTCCTGCCATAATTGGGCTTCTGGGGAGCTTCCAGCTTTCCTGTTACCTTTCGCCAACATTTCTGGGTGCGATGGTGAATCGTGTTTTAAGAAGTTAGTCATCTAATTAAAATTATATTTCCAGTTTATATGAAATAGAAGAAGAAGGAATCATCAAATATTGATATTTTATTGGAGCCTGTTTCATACCTCGTGGTGACACAAAGGGTATCCAGAGAGGAGTAAGATCTCAGGCAGCTTGGGATCTGCAGGTGGAGGTAGCCTGGAAACAATGAAATCAACTCAAGGTGATAAGGGATGATAGTCCAAGCTGCTGTCAGAGCTCAGAGGGGAAAGTGTCTCCCTGTGCTAGGGGAGTCGGGAAGCATCTCCAGAGAAGCTGACATTTGACCGGGGCCTTGAAGGATGTCAGGGAGAAAAGGGGAGGATGCCAATCTAAGCAGAGGCCAGTTAAGAGAGTGTCGCAATGGTCCAGGGAGAGCCAAGGAGATCTGAATCAGGCACTGACCCTGGGGACTGTTTGGAGAAAGCATTTACCTCTCCTATCGTGGCTGATGGGGTGTGGGCACGTGGAGAGGGATAAATCAGGCAAGAGAGAGGAGGTCATGGATCACAGATGGGTAGAACTCCAAAGGAGGGAGAGATGGGGAACAGAGGGGGATTGAGCATACAATTTCATGGAATTTAGAAATAGGATTTATGACCATCAATCAAACACATATTCGGAAAATCTAACATAGCTGTTACAAGCTCTTCGCTGGTAATCTGGGCTTTGAGACTGGATTAAATACTTGCCCTGTGTCATCATTGAAAACCTGAGAATGCGCCGGGTTGTCAGGTCCCAGTAAGGAAGGGAGGCAAGCCAGCCTGCTTGGAAGGGTGCAGGAGGGAAGGCCAGTGTCCCTTCTAGATGAATTACCTTCTCAGGTAGTGAAAGAGATGCAGTCACCTCTCGTCCCCACCAGCTCACGCCCCTGCCTCCCTCTGCCCACTGCTCCCTCATCCTCCCCTGTGCTGAGTGAAAGTAGAGCCTGCTCTGATGAACTGCTTTTCAGAGCTGTCGCCACGTCTGCGGGGGGTCTGACCAGCAGCACAGGCCAGGCTGGTCCGAGAAGAGAAGCGGGGGACACCCAGGGGCTGGGCCTAGGGCTGGAGATTGGTCTTGTCTTTTCTGTTACGAAACTAAGAAAAAAATTTTTTTATTATGAAATATTTTAAGCATTCAGAAAACAGTAGATATTTATGCACTCCCAAGATTCTGCAGATGTGAACAATGCTGTCTTATCTACTTCGGATCTCTCTCTTTTTTAAAAAAAGAAATCATTTACAGATACGGCATCCCTTCTCCTCCCCTTCATCCCTGGCCCCAGGAACCACTGTGTTTTTTTACTTTCACAATGCGTGTATGTATTTGTAAACAGTACATAAGTATGGTTATGTTATCTGTCAATTTTTATATACGTGATATTCTACTTGTACGCTTTAGCAACTAGCCTCTTTGTTCAACATTACGTTTCTGATATTTGTCCAATATGATGACTTTGGATCTATGCTGGATCCGTATTATTCAGCTGCTCCATAATATTTCATTTAATAAACCACAGCTTATCTATCCCTTTCTTGTTACTTTATTCTACTAAGGAAAAGACAGGTTGCTTCTCATCTTTGCTGTTACAAGCAGTGCTGCAGTGAACAGCCCTGCACACGTGCAAGAGTTTCTCAGAGGTTGGCACCTAGAAGTGGGAAAAGGCACCTTCTTTGTTGCTGGTCATTTTCTAACATCAGACTTTACCTGTTCGGCTTGCTGCTATATCCCTTGTATCAGTACCTACAGCAGTACCTGGTAAATGGTCAGTAAGCATTCATTAAAAGAATGAATATTGACAAATTACTCCCCAAAGTGATGGCACTAACTTACACCCCCACCCAGTTTGTAGGACTATTTCCATTTCCAATTCTTTTTCTTAAATTTTCATTTTATCGAGTGTAGCTGATTACAATGTTGTGTTAGTTTCGGGTGTACAGCAAATTGATTCAGTTATACATATACATGTATTCATTCTTTTTTCAAGATTCTTTTCTCATACAGGTTATCACAGAATATTGAGTAGAGTTCCCTGTGCTATGTGGTAGATCCTTGTTGATTATTTATCTTATGTATAGTAGTGTGTGTATGTTCATCCCAAGCTCCTGATTTATCCCTCCCCTCCAAGTTTCCCCTTTGGTAACCATAGGTTTGTTTTTGTTATCTGTTAAGTCTGTTTCTGTTTTATAAGTAAGTTCATTTGTATCGTTTTTTTAAGATTAGATTCCACATACGAGTGATATCATATGGTATTTGTCTTTCTCTGTCTGACTTCACTTAGTATGATCATCTCTAGGTCCATCCATGTTGCGGCAACTGGCATTATTTGGTTCTTTTTTATGGCTGAGTAATATTTCACTGTATATATGTACCACATCTTCTTTATCCATTCCTCTGTTGATGGACATTTAGGTTGCTTCCACATGTTGGCTATTGTAAATAGTGCTGCAATGAACACTGGGGTGCATGTATGTTTTCGGATTATGGTTTTCTCTGTATATTTGCCCAGGAGTGGGATTGCTGGATCATATGGTAGTTCTATTTTTAGTTTCTTAAGGAAACTCCATACTGTTCTCCATAGTGGCTGCCCCAATTTACATTCCCACCAACAGTGCAGGAGGATTCCCTTTTCTCCGAACCCTCTCCAGCATTTACTGTTTGTAGACTTTTTGATGATGGCCATTCTGACCGGTGTGAGGTGGTACCTCATTGTAGTTTTGATTTGCATTTCTCTGATAATTAATGATGTTGAGCATCTTTTCATGTGCTTTTTGGCCATCTGTATGTCTTCTTTGGAGAAGTGTCTATTTAGATCTTCTGCCCCATTTCCAACATTCTCGCCAACACTTGGTTATTAAACTTATTAACGTTTGCTGATCTAATACATATTAAATGGTGTCATACTGTTTCAGTTTGTATCCCTGTGATCATTAATGAGATTGATGGTCTTTGCATAGATTTGGGGTCATTTGCATTGCTTCCTCTATGAATTACCTATTCATATTCTTTGCCATTTCTGTTTTCTTACTGATTTGTAGAAATGCTTTATTTAGTTTGGATTAAAACCCCTTGATGGTTATATGGGTTATACTTACGCTCACTCAAGCTGTAATGTGTCTTTTACGTTATTTTACTTTGCCTTTTCATAGACAGAAGTTTTTCATTTTATGTAGAAGAATTTATTGGTCTTATTATTTGTTTGCTAAGAATGGTGGTTTTATTCTAATTCCTAATTCTAATTCCTTTCTAGTCCTAATACTTTTTATTTCTCTATAAACGTCTTTTTGCTCTAACGATTATGGAAGGCTTGTCTTGCTTCTGATTTTAAACGGAATGCTTCTAACATTTCACCACTGAGTATGATGTCAGCTGTGGGTTTTGGTAGACATCTTTTATCAGGTTATTTTACACCATCCTTGCAAGCCGACAGTAATCACTGGTAATGAGTGATATGTTGTTTTTTCATCTTTACTGGATTTGTTCCCAGATGCTCTCTTTGGTTCTTTCATTAAATTTATTATTTTTTTCTTTCCTAATCATTTTTCTTCCCTTCTGGTTTGGTTTCCTTTGTTTGAAATTTTAATTATTTGAAACATACTTGTTTCAGGATCTTGTGGTTTGCCTTGTCTTTTTTTTCAGGGAGGGCCATCTCTTCATGCTTTTCACACTGAGTCTGTCTTTTGTTTCCATTGGCTTCCATTTATTAAGCAACTACTAAATGCCAGTAGAGTAGGGTGGGGAAAGGCTGAGTCCCTGGGCTCCAGGAATTTGTCACATGATTCGTGCTCACTGTTTGCAAATCCCTTGCCCAGCAGGGATCCAAGAGCCCAGGATTTGGAGTCTGATGAATCTGGATTAAAATTCTGGCTCCATCAAGTACTAACTGTGTACTATTAGCAAGTTGCTTAACATTTTAAAGCACCCAGTTAACTTCTTCTATTGAAGTGAGCTAATAATAGCATCTACTTCATAGAGCGCATCGGAAGGCGTGTGCTATACAGTCCAGAGCACAGCATCTGGCATATAGTGAGAGCCAACCAAAAAGAGCTGTCATCGTTTTATTATCCATGTCCACTTTCCCATTTGATCCGCACAATTGCTTAATGAGATAGATTATTATTACTATTTGACAGATGTTATAGGAGCATGTGGAAATATTGAGTAGAATATTATTAAAATGTTGATTTTTTATTAATATATGTAAAACAGCTTTGATAAATGTAAAACACCATGCAGATGGAAGGGAATGACATTCTCTGGAATGGTTTAAACCCAAATTCTTGTTGGCATATAGAGGTGTTGTTACAGGAATTTAAAATCATACAGAAGACCCAGAGGAACAGCCTAGCATGTCTGAAGAGGAGGGAGCAGAGAAAGGATTGCAAATTTCACTTAATGATAATATTAGGTGTTACTGCTATGTTATAAAAAGCCTATAGGATGATGTAAATATTTCAAAAGTATTTGCATATCGTGCCAATTCATTTTAAAATGTATGGTGTACATACATAGAATGTATGGGAAGGAAACACACTAAGAGTGATGACCCTTAAGTCATCTATAAGTAAGATTATAGATAATTTTAATTTTTTCTTTAAGTTTTTTTGTATTTTCCACGTTTCTACAATGAGCCTGCTCTGGGAAGGAAAGGGGGAAGCCAGAGCCTGCCTGTCAGACCTGTGTGAGGGCGGCTTGGCTTCAAGTCTCAGAGGACTTGGGGCTGATGGGACCCCTTACTTACTGGCACGTGCGGGAGCTGGGGTCCTTAGAAACGCAGCACCTGGGCCTCGGAAGGCAGGAGAAAAGTAGAATCTTGTCGTCTCTCTTTCTACAACCCAACTAATACTAATGGTCTGGATTATACATCCTCTTGTGAGCCTTTGATGGTTGGGCTGCTCTCCAGCCTCTTACCTTTGGTTCTTCAAGCAGGGAGGGTCTAACTGTGTTGGCCAAACCATCCTTTGTGCAGGTATCTTTTGTTTTTTGGGTTTTCTTAATTTTTAAATTTATTTTTATTTATTTTTTTTAAAGACTTCAAAGAGGCTTTAATCAAAATATTTAGAGGATATATCTTCTCCAATAATTTTAGAATCACCATTTAAAAACATCTTTCTATGCTTACTTTACCTATTCACAAAAGTAAATAAATTTCTGTAGCTTAATCCAAACTAATAACTGCTGGCATTTTATTTTATTTTATTTTTCTGTTTGTTAACTTGTTTTAGACTTGTTGAGGTTTATTTTTATATCAAAGGATAGTACAAAGTTTACCATACACCATTAACCTAAATACGATAAATTTAACCTTCTAAAAGTGCAGTTGCTTGCTCAGAGATAGATCTGCAGATAGTTTTGCCACGTAATGCCAAATTGCCCTCCTCAAGGATTCCATCAGATTACAGTCCCACTAACAATGTATGAGAGCACCTGTTATCCCAAGCTTTGGGGAACATAGCGTATTGCCAGCTGATCTTGAGTTTTGATGCTCTAATAGTTGAGAAATGGATCGCAGTGTAGTTTCATTTGTATTTAACTATTCTGAGTGAACTTGAACATTATCTCATATGTTTAAGGCCTTTCTAAAATCATTTTATATTGTTTTCCATAATTTTTTTCATTTCTCTATCATATCTCTCGTCTTTTTCCCCCTCAATTTTAAGAGTTATTTAATATTGTTCTTTTTTAAATTTAATTTTATTTATCTTTTATACAGCAGGTTATTAGCCATCTATTTTATACATATCACAGTGTATATATGTCAATCCCAATCTCCCACTTCATCCCACTCCCCCCACCACACCCCTGTTTTTGCCACTTGGTGTCCATACGTTTGTTCTCTACTTTTGTATGGTAATTCATTCAGTCTCAGCCAGTCACCAATTATACAAGTTACTACCTGAGGCCGCTTTTCTCAAAATAGCCAGTATGGGTCAGTGTACCTGGAGACTTTTGGAGACTTGGTGCTCCGTCCAGGCGTGGGCAGCTGGTTCTCACCCAGCTCTCACTGGGAGCCAGGCACCATACTCTGTGCATTACAGCCTTGATTTCTTTGAGCGCTTCTCTCAGTTCATCCAGGTACCTAAGCCAGAAACCATGGCGTTTCCCATGAACTCTCAATGAGTCTTCTTGAGTTCGCCTCCTAGAGAGCCCTTAATTCTCATCCAAGTCACCATTCTCTCTAGTTTGGCTAACTCTAAGAGTCTCATAACTTATTTTCCCCTCGCCCGATCTTTTCTCCATCCATGTTATTCAGCCCGAGTGATCCTTTCAAAACTCAACTCTAACTGGTTTAGGCTCCTGCTTAAAACCCTTCCCACGGCTTTTCATTTTCTCATGGGCTACAGATAAAACCATTTTAAATGCCTGCCAAAGCTTTGCGTGATCTAGTCTAGACCAGTGGTTCTCCAAGAAGGTCCTGGGAGCCTCAGCGTTCTCCAGGGTCTTTTCAGGATACCCGCAGGGTCAGAACTATTGTCTTCATCATAATACCAAGATATTCTTTGCTTTTCATCGTGTTGACTTTTGCAGTGATGGTGTAAAAGCAGTGGTGAGTAAAACTGCTGGTTCCTTAGCACTACTGAAGACAGTGGCACTGAATTATTTGTCAGTGTGTTCTCCACTGCCTCCTACTTGCTCACAGTTTAAAGCAAATGAACAAAAAAAACAGGATCACCTAAGAAAGTCCTTGATGAAACAGTACACATTATGAATTTAATTATATCTCAGCCCTTGAGTATGCTTCTTTTTAATATTCCATGTGGCAAGATGGCAAGTCAGCTTAAAGCAATTCTGCTGTGTGTGATTGTTTGGGTTACAAGCTGAACTAACCCCTGGTGTCATGGAATGATTGGAAGGAACGATCATTTTTCATTGAAGGAACGATCGGCAGACAAACTATAGTTATTCAGATTTGGGCATTTGGCAGACATGTTCTTGAAACTAAAAGAAGTGAGTTTCTCATTTCAAGGAAAACAACCAACAGCATTGGCCGCCAATGATAAAATTAGAATGTTTATGCAAAAAATTAGAATTTTAGAAAACTTGTATCTGCCACCATGAGCTTAACAGCTTTGCAGTATTTAAAGATTTTTTTTTCTGGTGAGATCAGTGGCACTATTAAGGAAGGCAATTTTCTGGTTTCATGTAATGAGTGCACAATATTTGGAAGGTCTGTATAAACCAGTATTCTCCAAATGTCCAACGCATGGTGGTGTAAAACTCTGCATAAGCAGAAGATCCACTTGCAGCGTAGGATAGATCAATGGGTTTTCCTGACATGGTATGAAAAATTCATTGATCTGGTTTTGCCTTCCACATTGCGGCTGACCTTTAAGAAAGCGCCGCTTGACAAGATCTTGGCGTGTGCCAGGTTCCCTTCATATACTTCAACCCCAAACATATCACAGCAGACGCTGTAGACACAGATAGGAGAATCCAACTATCTTTCATTAAGCCAGACATTGAAGAGATTTGCAAAAAATGTTAACACAGTGCTACTCCTTCACTACGTTTTTGGTGATGTTTTGGAAAAAATATTTTTCACAAAAAAATGTTATTAGCATTAACATGTAATGAGTTTACTAATTGCTATTTTTAAATGAATAGTTTTTAAAGTTGTCTGTTTTAGTTTCTATTATGGTAAATTGATAGATAAAGGACTCCTGAGATCCCAGAATTTGAGACCCACCGATCTAGACCCTAGATCTAGAGATCCAGATCTCTAGCCTCTCCTTACATCATTGCTAATATCCCCTGAGCTCTCTCCAAACTATCTTCTTCCCATCATTTCATCAGTTCCTCCAGCCTGACTCCCTTCTGCCTCCGGGGCCTTTGCACATTCACTTCCTTTTGCCTAAAATGTATCTGTTCCCTATTCTCCAATATTCTCTTATTAACCTCTACTCACACTTACCATCACAGCTCAGGAAGGCCTTCTCTTTCCCTGTAGCCATTGTATCCATTCTGATTCCCTCCCTCCCATAGGCTCCATGTTAATATATTTCGTCTGTGTTCTTTTCCTCTTGCCTTCAGACTTAAATTCTGGTTATGTCCCTCCTTTGTCATTTCCCCTTTGTACCTATTTTAAAAGTACCACCTCCTCAGTTGTCTGTTGTATTCCAGTAATCACCACCTGTCTGATACAAAAGAGAGGAAAAACTAACTGACATTTCAATGCTAAGGGAGCCAACTGATCAATCTTTTCCCTGAGATTTCATACATTTTTAAGAGGGTTCTCACATCCTTCTTTACACGCTCCGGTGTAATTTACTCTGTGGTTTTTTTCAACTCAGGAAGAAAAGCATCTGCATTTTGTCATTAATGAGGCCGATTTTCCTGTCTCTTGTAGTTCCAAATCCCTGAAGTATATGCTTATTTTTTTGTACCTGCCAAAGTTCCCATTTTAATGGTACATCATCTCTTCTCTGAGCTCCAACCCCTTGAAGTGTAAACTCAGACCTCACCTATCCTCAGGATCAGAGGGAATTAGCCTTATTATTCGATTTTTCTTTGCAAAGAAAAAAAAGTGGGTTATCTAGATCTATCAGCCTGCCGTCCTGCTCTGAAAGGTTTGACAAGCTTTTCCTTTTGAACTGCTAAGGAAGCCTTTGTAACAGCATAGGCTATCGGTGCTGTCGGTGAGGAAGGTATGGGAATGAAGCTTCTGGAGGCTAATGATGCGGGGCCTCTTCTCCTCCTGGGACCTGGTTTTCCCATTTGTGAAATGAACGGGCTGGATGTTCACTAACGCTCATCCTGCCCTAAGACTGTGTCATCCAGATGCATCCTGAGAACCTGGTGCCCTCCCCGGCTGTGCTTGCAAC
Organism: Lagenorhynchus albirostris; assembly: GCF_949774975.1. Classification (NCBI taxonomy): domain Eukaryota; kingdom Metazoa; phylum Chordata; class Mammalia; order Artiodactyla; family Delphinidae; genus Lagenorhynchus; species Lagenorhynchus albirostris. The sequence goes on from NC_083101.1 coordinate 12,951,494, forward strand.
CGAGGAGGGATACAGGTGCAGGAGAAAACAAGCCTGTGTTTCCAAAGAAGAGTACAGTGTCTTTGGAAACCAAATATTTAAATCTCTGGAAACACTGGGTGCAATATAGAATGATAGTCATTCAGCTGACCCTGAACCACGTGGGCTTGAACTGTGAGGGTCCACTTAGAGGTAGATTTTTTTCAATAGTAAATTCTGCAGTACTACAGGATCCATGGTGGTTGAATCTGGGGATGTGTAGGAACCTAGTGTATGGAGGACTAACTATAAGTCATACGTGGATTTTCCACTGCTGGGAGTGTGGGCACCCCTAGCCCCCAAGTTGTTCAAGGGTCAACCTCATTACATATGTGTATCTATATATTTTTTATACGTACACCTTGTGCCAAGCCCTTTGCTACCATCCTCCTGGGCCAGGGTGGAGGCAGATGAGGAGAATTTGAAGGTCAGGAACTCACAGGGTTGTAGTGGAGACAAATGAATATCCAGCGCACTAGACCCTACGACTCAACGTGCAGGACACAGGCTGTAAGAAAGGAGAGAACAGGAGGCCCTCCGAGTGTGCAGACATCACTGAGAAAAGCTGCACGGGGGGATGGCAAGAGAGGAGCCAGGACTGGCCCCAGAATTTCTGTGCTGAGAGTGCGGTGGCGCCAGTGGAACCCTCTGGAAAACGGGCAGCTGGACCGAGGCATGGGAGAGGTGGCCTAGTCCAACGGGACAAGGCCCTCTAAGAGGATCCTCTGCCGTGTTTCGAGGCCTATTTCCAACGTTTGCCAAATTGTTTACAGTTCACCGACGTTTTAGTTCTATCTGAAGTGGCGGATTGAATATTATAGGCTGGAAAGGCAGGGGTGGGATGGTGTGGGAGCGTGAAACTTGAGAACCTATGACTCCTCCTCCAACAAGAAGTCTAGTAAGAGAGCAGCTAATTTTAACCTTTCAGCCACTTAGCCTCCTCCGTGTCTATTGGGAGAGGTTTGCATACCCGCGAGGGTCTCCGAGGACATTGGTGGCCTGGTGCTATTAGCATGTGCTCTCTGCCCCGAGCGCATTAGATCATTACCGAGTGCTCTCAGCGTTTGACAAATGGGACAGCTGCTGCTCAGGCGATTTCTTCGTGAAAGGCTGAGCCAGGTGGAGTGGGAAGATAGCCGGCCTCACCCAACAGGGAAAGCTAATACTAATCATTAGGTCTTTGAACCTTGCCGTGTTACCAATTAATGGTAGAATAAAGTGAAACCAGCAATTAGATGGATTCCAACCCACTGGCTGGGCTTCCCTCTTTGAGTGCCTCCCGTCTCCTGACTGTGTAAAGCTGAGTACAAATTCAGTTACTTGGAAGAAAGGCAGCGAGGGATTATAACACTTTTAATGTTGATGGCTGTCATCCACTGAAAACATTAAATGAGCACTTGCTATGTGCTAGAGTCTGTGCTAGGAGATGGGCATTTATATATAAATTTATCCTCACAACTGCCCTGTAAGGTGTGGATAGCGTAACAGCTCCAGTTTAAAGATGCAAAGATCAAAGCAGAGGGACTTCCCTGGTGGCTTAGTGGTTAAGAATCTGCCTGCCAATGCAGGGGACACGGGTTCAATCCCCGATCCGGGAAGATCCCACGTGCCGCGGAGTAACTAAGCCCACACACCACAACTACTGAGCCTGCGTTCTGGAGCCCGCGAGCCACAGCTACTGAGCCCATGCACCACAACTGCTGAAGCCCACGTGCCTAGAGCCCGTGCTCCGCAACAAGAGAAGCCACCACAATGAGAAGCCCGCACACCGCAACAAAGAACAGCCCCCACTCGCCACAACTAGGGAGAGCTTGCACACAGCAATGAGGACCCAACGCAGCCATAAACAAACAAATAAATAACTTTAAAAAAAAAAAGATCAAAGCAGAGAGAAACGTAGTGACTGCCAGGACCACCTGACTGAACGACAGACCTGGGACTTGAACCTAGGCTTGCCGACAACACAGTCAGGCTCTGACTTGCTCCCTGCTGTTCACTGTACACCAGACTCCGTGCTGCTTGTTTATACGCACCCGTCTCCTTTTATCCGCACGCCACCTTGCAGGGTGCAGAGGTGGTATTCATTCTGAATTTACCCGTGAGGGGAGAGAGGCGAGTTGCTGGCCGGAGCCCACTCGAGGGGTCACAGGCTGAGCCCTTGTCCGCCTCATATAGTTGTCCTTTCTACTCCCTGGCACGTCTTGGCCATGTCCACGCTGGGGTAAGTGGCCTGGGGCCTTGCGGGCTGAGGCGTCCACATCTCAGTATGCCTCTAACCCATGAGCAGGGTTGTGACAGCAGCGACCCGGGAAGTTAGGAGCCCTGGCCCTTCTGATCCTTGGCCCAAGATTCTGCCACTGACGGCCAGCTGGCTGGCCCTGGTCGGCCACTTCCTCTCTCTTCAGCAGGGGGTCCTTGAGGACAAGTGTTCTCTGCTGCTGATTGATGTGGGCTTGAGTTTAATCTCACCACCTGTAAACTTTATCTTTGAGTGGCATGTCTTGAGATGAGATGTGGAACATAGTTTTATAATCCTGTAACTGAGAAAATGAACCAATTTGTGTCTGTACTTCCCCCAGATTATCACTTTGGGCTATTTTCTTAAGTCCTCAAACTATTTGAGTAAAAGAGCTCCTAGGGGCGAAGTATCTTGAAGATCTGAACGCTTTTCTCTCGCCCCTTGAGCCCAGGTACTGCTACTGCACGTTTTACCCCACAATCTGGAAATCACAGTGACATGGTGCACCGTGGAGTTTCATCCTGGTCCAACTGGGACCTCGGCTTACTTCTCTTTTGCCTTGAACTTACTGTGTGGTCAGAGTTGGTTTCCCTGAACTCAGTTTTCTCAGTGGATGGAATTAGATCAGGAACTCTTCTAGAGCTCCAATTCTGTGATTTCTTATTTCCTGCCTTCCCATTTCTCTCATCTGGGGAATGCAGTAGTCCTTGTAAGTGAATTTGTTTCAAAGGACAGGTACACATGTCACTAATCTCCAAAATTCAACGGTTTAGTCCCAGAAAATTTGAAATCTTTTCAAAGGCTTACACACATTTGTTTTCTTAACTACAGTAGATATTAAACATTTTCTTGATGAATTAGGTTCATCATTTTGAACTGAAACCGTAGGACCTTACTGCCCAAGCCCACCCCCTTATTCAGCAAATGCCTTAAGGAGCAGAGTCCCAGTCACACAGCTGGAGAGGAGCACAGTGTGGGTGCTCAGAGCCTGCCTTGTGCTTCCTGTCCAGAGCACCTTCTTCCTGTCTGTCTCATTCTAATGAATTGTTGCCCTGAGACCTTGTCTGTATTGCACAGGACGAGCTCAGAGAACCCACTAATCAACTGTTAAAGGAGTGAGTGAATGAGCTTGTAGCACCATAAACCTCTCTGCTTGGTAGCACCAGCGTCTGATTTGAACTTTCTGTGCGGTCCTCCCCCATCACATCTTCCACACGCACTCCTTGGCCAGGAGGGAAGCTACGAATGCCCCTGGCTCTCCTAAAACAAAATGATTGAATTTTATGGAAACTCTCTGCAGTTCTGGGCCCTCTGGGGCTCGCTTCATGTTTGGAGGCTATGTTTTGATAGTTGAAATTGTCTGAAAGTGCATGTTCTACTGAAAATCACAGAGGTTGGGGCTTCCCTGGTGGCACAGTGGTTGAGAGTCCGCCTGCCGATGCAGGGGACACGGGCTCGTGCCCTGGTCCGGGAAGATCCCACATGCCGCGGAGCAGCTGGGCCCGTGAGCCATGGCCGCTGAGCCTGCGCGTCCGGAGCCTGTGCTCCGCAATGGGAGAGGCCACAACAGTGAGAGGCCTGCGTACCGCAAAAAAGAAATCACAGAGATTGTCTCTAGTAGGCTAAAGATTTTTTTTTTTTTGTCCAAATGAAAAGACATGAGTCATTTTATACTAGTGTGACAAATGTATGTTGTATGTATATATAAAATGGAATAAAAGTTTTAAAGAGCATCTATCATGACTGCAAAGAAGTAGCATCGCATTTTCTGGAAGTTATAGTCCTTACCAGGGAGCGGTTGATTGAGAGTGTTTCTGGAACAGAATTATCGATCTTTCTAAATCACAGACACCATGTATCCCGTGCCCCTCTCTACCCACCCCCCTTCCGTGGTTCTTGATCATCTGCTGTGATCCTTGAAGACTGTGGCCCCTGGAGCATCCCCACTGAAATCGCCTGGCTACATATTCGATAATATCAAAGTCTCTTGGTTTGAGGCTAGAAACATGCATTTTAAGAAGCTCCTTGGGTGATTTCTTAAGCACACCAAAGTCTTGAGGGTTATCGGCCACCACAGTGAGATCCAAACCCAGTTCCACGGGATATACAAGAGCCTCCGTGACCAGGTCTTGCCACCTTCTCCACGTGACCTCCCACCACCTCCCAGTCACCCCGACTGTAGTACCAGATGCTGGTAAATGGCGACCCAGCGCTGCCGCTGCTCTTCCTCGTCTTCAGAGCACTCCTGCAACACTGGAGTCAGCTCTGCCCAGCTGACTCCTCAACTTCCATCAAGGTCCTATTCACGACCATAGCCCGCAGAAGTCTTCCCTGCCTTCTCTTAGCTTCAAAAATTGTCCATTTTCTGTGCTCTTGTAACACTATTTTTGCCCCCAAATTATTGGTCTACATATCCTTTTCACCCACAGACCATGAACTTCCTGGGGGCAAGGAAGGGACCTCATACGACTCCAGTGCTGTGCCTGGCCCTTAGCAGGAGCTCCATCAATGCTTTTCTGAGACCTAATGATCTAAAGGGTTGCGTCAGAGTTCAGGGAGAGGCAGTTTGCAGAGGATCATGGTGCTGACATTTGCTGAGCAAAAATTGTCCCTGTGAAGGTCAAATTCCAGGGGGAGGTGTAAAGAGTGACAATAAAAATGACAATAAAAATATCTATTGTCTACCATCTATCTATTTATTATCTATCATCTATATATTATCTATTTATCTACCTATCACCTACCTATTATCTATCTATCTGTCTATCTATCCAGTGTCTATCTGGCTATCTATCTGCATGAATAGACACACAGAGCATATGCTCTGTGTCAGACACTGCTGCAAGCTCTCCAAGCACTAGTTCAGTTAATTTCTACCACAGTGCTGTAGGGCGAGGCACTACTGTTTTCTCCCTCCGATGGGTGAGGCGACGGAGGCTCTGCGACACGCTGCGGTGTGCCTAAACCCAGCTACACTGGTAGGACCCAGAACCTAGTCTGTCTGGTCCCAAAGGTGCCGCTCCAGCCTGGAGGAGAAAGAGCCGCTGGTGGGAGATGCCAGGCCGCAGGGTGACTGGGCAGGGGGACACAGTCCACCGACCAGCTCTGAGATGGGACATACGCTGCTTCTCCCCTGGCCCCGAGCATCAGATTCCTGGCCCGTGTGACAGGCCATGGATGCCCCCTCGGAGGGCTTGGGGTGGGGGGAAACTCCTTTCGGTGACATCCTTAGCCTGGCACCTGGTACCCAGCTGACACAGAGTAGATGCTGGCTATTGTTCCCACTGTGGGGTGATGCTGAGAATGAAAGGAATCAATAAACATAGTATTTCCTTAGTAAACTGGATGGCACTGAACAGGAGAAGGGAGGCGTTGTTTTCAGATTCTAAACCACAGGTAGGCCAGCAGAGAGCGAGGGACCCAGTGGAGAGAGCACGTGGGCAGCAGTGAGAGTTTCGAAGCATCTGGCTCTCTCTGCCCCACGCCTTCTGCTGGAAATGGGACGGGGGGCAGCACAGGGCCGTTCCTGGCAGTGGACCCCAGACCTGGGCCCCTCTGAAGCTGCTTCACATCTAAAACATCGTGGCTACTTCCTGGCAGGCGTGTGTGAAGGGGAACTTCAAAGTGTGTGTCAGGATCCCCTTATGGTTCTAAAGATTAAAAAAACCCTCAAGAGACAAAATCACCTCAGAGCCTTCACATGGGTAAACTGGTATCTTTTTGAGAGGAACGCAGAACCTGAGAGATTGATATGACAGGATTCTCAGAGCTCCCGTGGCACAAGAAAAATGGGAAGGAAAGATGAATGCTTTATCTTCTGAAGAGCGGCCCGTGCCTTTCATCCGGAGATTAGAGGCCCTGGATGCCAGGCTCCCTCCCCGTAATGGGTGACGATCTTCAGCAAAGGACGGGGTTGGAGGAGGGGAGCGGGGAATTCATTCGTTCCACAAGCCCGCCCTGCCCTGAGCAGGTGCTGCTCCAGGCCCTGGACTCGGCTCTGTGCCCAGATTCAGAAGACCAGAGCCTGCGGCTGCGGCCCACATGGTCTGGCCCAGAGGCAGCCAGGGAGCCCCCGAAGAGTCTTGGTACGGGAAGCTCTGGGCACCTAGGGAGGAAGCAGCTTGCTCTGCCTGGGAGTGTCCGGAGGGCTTCCCGGAGGAGGCATCCCTTGAATTTGAAGTATGAGTAGGTGTTTACGAGAGGAAGAGAAGAGGGTGGCCCAGGCAGAGGGGAGGGCAGAGCAGAGGCTCTGAGTCATGAACACACCTGGCGTGTCCAGAATACCGTGAGGATTGTCGGGATGAGGCAGACAGGGCAGCCAGGAGGCCGGTGAGGCTGGCAGAGAGCTGGGCTGTGGGAGGCCCGCCCACCTGGCCTGGGAGCCCGGGCCCCGGGGCTGAGCCCCTGGGCTCCAAGCGGCCAACCTGCACGGAATGACAGAGTCACTTTCTCTGGGTTAAAAATATAGCTTTTTCTAAGCTCCAGCCTTGGGGGAAAACCACGCAGCCTCTTTTGTCACGTTCTTCGGTGCCTCGGTCTTTCCTTCAGAAATGCCACGGTAGAAGATTGGAACTGAAATTCTGCTGGATATATTAGAGATGCAGAAAAAAGAGACTTTCAGAGATAAGCCAACCACCCAGGTCTCACTGCGCCTCTCCTGCAGCCGAGCCTGGTCTTCTCATCATAATGAGAGAGAATTCTTATCATAAGACAGGATCCAATATAGTTGGATTAAAACAGGTCGAAAAGAAACAAAATCAATATTTTGCCATTTGTTTCACCATATAGCGCCTCCACACCTGCTTTCAGACACTTTGGTGAGCGCTCCGCCCCTTGTAACACATGACGGTCTCAGGGAGAGTTGGAGGAGATCTCCAGAACGAATTTCAGATGATAAAAGTAGCTGGGCTTGATTATTTTGCCCAGGTTAAAAAAGAAAAAAAAAAAAAAAAAGGCTGTTATCCCCACAGGTATTTCGGCAGGAAATTGCCTGGGCCTGTTGTTTCTCTCCTCTTTCTGGAAGCGTCCAATTTCACTCTGACTCCTGCCTTCCCATCAGGGCTCTCCCCAAAGCTATTCCCTCCACCTGCCGTCTTCTGTTTACTTTTCAAACTTCTTGTCCTCCTCTGCAGAACCCTCACCTGTCCCCCCAGCCCCGTGTCTTGATTTGCCAAGGCTTTTTCATTTTCCTCTGAAAGGCTGCTTCTCAGCATCTTCTAACTCTGAATTTACATTATGATGAAAACAAACAAGCCAGCAAACAACACTCAGGGAACTCAGGAAATGGAGGAAAAAACCACAGCTTGGTCTCTGCCCCCCTCCCTGCCCCGCCTTGGAAATCAGCACCATTATGGAGCTGGGAAGGGAGGAAACATTCTAGGGTCCAATCCAATGACGTCGCTAGGTGCTGAGCACCTACTACGTGCCAGGCCCTGTGTCCAGTACTGGGAGCCGGAGAGGTGGATGCCAACCCCAGCTGGGTTAGGGTTAGGGTTAGGGTTAGGGTTAGAGTTGTCTGGGAAGACTTTGTGCAAAACCAGTCGCTACTCTAGCACGAAAGCAAATGCCACTGAAGGAGGAATTCTCTCACTTAAGGACCAAAATGAGAGTGTCACTTCCCAAGAGCTAAGGGAGGCTGTGTGACCCCGGAAAGAAAGCTCCAGCTGGAGCCAGACAGACCAGGTTGAGCCCCGAGTAGCTAAAATAACGCTAAAAACAAAATTTTGAAAAAAATGAAAAAACAAAAAACCCCACCTCCAACCCCAACTTCTACCAACAAAGTTACTGCTTCTCTAGACTCTGTCGACTTACGGGTGAGCCTTTAATATTTTCTTGTCATGTACAAGCTCTTTGAACTCTTCCTTTTTTAAAAAAAAAAATTATTTTATTTATTTATTTTTGGCTGCTTTGGGTCTTCGTTGCTGTGCATGGGCTTTCTCTAGTTGCGGTGAGCGGGGGCTACTCTTCATTGCAGTGCGCGGGCTTCTCATTGCAGTGGCTTCTCTTATTGTGGAGCACAGGCTCTAGGTGCATGGTCTAGAGCGCAGGCTCAGTAGTTGTGGCGCACGGGCTTAGTTGCTCTGCGGCATGTGGGATCTTTCCGGGCGTGAACCCGTGTCCCTTGCATTGGCAGGCGGATTCTTAACCGCTGTGCCACCAGGGAAGCCCCCTCTGCCGATTTTTAAGTGACGGTATGGCCTGAGCTTTCCTTCACATCACTATGCCATCCTCCTGATCATTCTTAGTGACTAGATTCTATTCCAGGGGGAAGTTGTACCTCCATTTCCCCTATCACTGGAGGCTTATGTGGTGGTCAACTTTATTCTGCTCTGAATAAAACCCAGCTCTGGAATGACTGGGTCCAAGGGAATGCTTATCTTTAAAGATCTTGCTGCAAAGTGCGAGATTTTGCTTTTCCGAAGGGCTGTCACCACTATCTTTGCCACCATTCATGCCTGTGTGTGCCCCCTCCCCTGCAAAGCATTAGGTGCTGCCTTTATACGACTAGTTGCCGATTTAGTGTGCAGAAGGTCATTAAATATACATGTCTTCGGTTAATGAGTATGAACGTGTTTCCAGGTAACTGTTTATGTTTACTGTTTATATTTTATTTTATGGGACTTGGAAAATTATCTGCCTATATCTCTTGTCCATTTAGCCATTGGGATTTTGAGTTTTGACACAAACACACACACATACGCACTCAGCACAGATATTAACCCTTTGCCCCGAATCCTGAAAACCCTTATTTGGATGTGACCAGGCAGAGGTGATTACAGACCCTACTTGACAAATACACAGCAATGGGTACCTGTTTGGGGCACTAATTTCTGGAAACCCTCTGGCAGCCCCTGCCATCACCTGTGATAGTGATAGGGAAAGTCACAAACTTGCAGTTAGCATACAAGGTCTTTCTGCTGACTCCAGGGGAACTGAAATGTCCCTGTGGGCTCTATGTCTCCACTGGCCCTAGGCCAGCTTGCTTCCAAGGTGGTTACTGGTCGAATGTAGCATCTTGCAAACTTGAGGACTCCCAGGCCCCAAGAATACTTTCAGGAACTCCAGTGAGAAAGGCCACATGAAACACTCAACAGTTGAGGTGATTACTTGGCTCCAAGGCTACAGATAACTAGCTTAAGTGCACACAGAGGAAATCGGGGGACAGCAACATACTCGTTTTACATTTTTTAAAAAGAGTTTCAATAAAATGAAAACAGAAGGGTAAAATCCTTGAGGAGTACTCAGGGATCTTGCAAGAAACGCTGGCCTGAAGGATATTTCCTAAGGATTAGCATTACCCCAGTCAGTATAAATACACAGCTGTTTCCACTCAGCCGGTTCCCCTCAGCAGCAGCTGAAGTTTAGAGAGCACGGACTGTCTGCCAGGCTGCTTGCTAAGCTCCTTAAAGGTGTTATCTCAGAATCCTGGAAACACAGACAAAAAGGGCTTAGTGTGTGAGGGTGTCCGGCTTCCCTGGGTTCCTCCGTGGGCTCAGAGACGGCTCTCCAGGGCAGACCATCAGCCCCTCTTATCCATTTCTCGGCTCTCCTTCCTTCCAGCTGAGGAGGCAGCCCTGAACATCTAAAGTTTAGGATTACTCCCTTTACCTGGCCCCAGGCTTTGCTGCAGGACTCTCTACCCTTCTCGTCCATCTGCTTTGCTCCCACTCTCTATTTTTGATCCCCTGTTCCCTCTTTGTCTCACCATCCCCACTCGGAGTGCCTCCTAATTCGATGACTAAAGCTGAAATTCTCAAGGTGCTGAAAAAGTACACAGAAATAAATCAGCAGGTGCTGGAATTCCTCCTAAGGGGGACTCAAACCTGGGGAGGGATTACTGAGGTTTAATTTACACAACAGCTGTGCTTCTGAAAGGGTGTGTAAATCAGTCCAGGGGTAATAGAAAGACACTAGGGAAAAAAATTGTTACTTAGAGGAATCCTATGGCGAGCTCTTTTGTAAAACAAATCTTACTGATCCTTCAAGGTCTGGCTCTGATGTCACCTCTTCCTTGAAGCTCTCTCTGATAATCCCCTCTCTTCCCTACCTGGATTAATTACTCCTTCATACCCAAGTGCCCTTAGGATACCGGTGATGCCTCAACCCAGCACGTGATCCAGCATGCCTTGTGATATAAATAGATCTTGGCACAAAAAAAGGTGTGAAGTGAATGTTTTGTTGAGTCAATGAAAGAAGGAACCAGTGAATTAGACTCAATTCCCTGAAGGAAAGAAGTATATCTGATTTAACTTTTTTTTTTGCGTACAACCAGCAAGGGTCTTCCACTAGGAGCTCCCTCTTCCTGCTCAGCAGATATTTGGATGAGTAAACAACTGAAAACAAATTAGCCTCTCTTAATTTATCCCTTGTGTAACAACAGAGAGATAACATTTTAAGATTATGAGAAATTTGTTGGCAGAAATCAAAGTAAATCAAAAGCGTGAGCATGCCTTACAGGCAGTTCACATATTAACTGGATGTCCTGTTCTCCTTACCTTCCCCAGGAAAGGGGTCCTGGGCCCTTTGTATTGGGTGAGGGTTTCCTCCTTTGAGAACAGTTCCTCTCCTATGATGGGGCTGCTTACATTCATATCATGCATGAGCCTGAAATGACCATGGTTCTGTTTTGGTGGCATAAACACGGGGGCTATAATCTTAGCTACTGGTCTTTGTGTCACAGCAGACCCACAACAGTTTCCAGAGGGAAATCTTGGCCTTGGCCACAGATCCTCCCTCGGCCCACTCCTGTTGAGATGGGGTGGCCATCTCTTCAAGTACAAATCTTCTTAGATACATCAACTTAAGAAAAGGATTCCAACCCTACCCTTTGGTTTGATTGACTACGGAAGAAAATAGCTTGGGTCCAAATTTGCAAAATAGGCTGCCTACCTCCCAGTGATTTGCTGCCTAGTGACGTCCCTAATAGTTTACTAGAAGGATATGGGTCTAGATCAGTGGACCAAGCCAAACCATCAGAAGGCTTTACTCTTGTATACCATCATTCCACCTGCCTTTCTTGACTCTGCTTTGGTACTTGACCTGCGGTGAGAGACTTTAGAAGAAGCATTGATTTTATTTATTGTTACTTTGTTTATTATTATATATTTATATGTGGGCTCAGTAGTTGTGGACTGCGGGTTTAGTTGCCCCTCAGCATGTGGGATCTTAGTTCCCCGGCCAGGGATCGAACCTGCGTCCCCTGTATTGGAAGGCAGATTCTTTACCACTGGACCGCCAGGGAAGTCCAAGAAGCATTGATTTTAAATTTACGTTGTATGTGTAAAGGACCTAAAACAGCGCTTGGCACATAGTTCAATAGTATTGAGGTGTCAGCTGGTAATGTTATCGTTGATATCACCATTTGTGTTATTGTTGGGATGTTGTTGAGGACATCATGCCCTACATCACTTGCTGTCTCACCACGGGAGAAATTGCTCTCCAGCATCAGTTCCAGGAAAAGCTGGGCTTTTCCTTGAGCAACTGGTATGTCTTCTGTATTGTAACATCTGTTGTCAAAGTGCATGTTTCAGCTTTTCTGTGTCCCTCTTTCCTTTGGCTATCAGGAAGCTTGGGGCCAAATTTGTGACTACCCCACTCCTGCCAGCACCTGTGCAGACCCTGGAAGCCTGTGTCTCTCTGTGCTTACTTCATCCTTAACCTTATCTTTTGATGCTACCCAGGCTCTTCATCTACCCCTATTTACATGTCGATCCCTAGTTAAAGAAAGCATTTTAGGGCTTCCCTCATGGCGCAGTGGTTAAGAATCCGCCTGCCAATGCAGGGGACACGGGTTCGATCCCTGGTCTGGGAAGATCCCACATGCTGTGGAGTAACTACGCCCTTGGGCCACAGCTACTGAGCCTGCGCTCTAGAGCCCACGAACCACAACTACTGAGCCCGTGTGCCACAACTACTGAAGCCTATGCACCTAGAGCCCGTGCTCCGCAACAAGAGAAGCCACCACAATGAGAAGCCCGCGCACCGCAACAAAGAGTAGCCCCTGCTTGCTGCAACTAGAGAAAGCCTGAGCACAGCAGGGAAGACCCAACACAGCCAAAAATTAAATAAAATAAATAAATTTATAAAAAAACAAAAAGAAAGCATTTTATCTATCTATCCACCTGTCATCTATCCCTGTAAGTCACTCCATAGTCTTTTTTATTATTTATTTATTTATTTATTTTGCGGTACGCAGGCCTCTCACTGTTGTGGCCTCTCCCGTCGCGGAGCACAGGCTCCGGATGCAGAGGCTCAGCGGCCAGGGCTCACGGGCCCAGCCGCTCCGCGGCATGTGGAATCTTCCCGGACCGGGGCACGAACCCGTGTCCCTTGCATCGGCAGGCAGACTCTCAACCACTGCGCCACCAGGGAAGCCCCATAGTCTTTTTTAAAAGGAACATGTTTGTGTTTCTTTTTTTCTAAAACCAATATTTTAAAGTATTTCAAAGGGATGAAGCAACCCAAGTGTCCATCAACCGATTAATAGATTACCAAAATGTGGTATATTCCTACAATGGAATATTATTCAACCTTAAGGAGGAAGGAGATTCTGCAGTATGCTACCACAGGAATGCAACTTGAGGACATTATGCTAAGTGAAATAAGCCAGTCACAAAAGGACAAATACTGTCTGATTCCACTTATAAGAGGTACTTAGAGTCGTCCAAATCTCAGACAGAAAGTAGAATGGTGGTTGCCAGGGGGTTGGGAGGAATAGGGTGTAGAATTTCAGATTTACAAAAGGAAAAGAGTTACGGGGATGGATGGTGGCGATGGCTGCACAACAGTGTGAATGTACTTCGTACCACTGGACTGTACACTTAAAAACGGTTAAGATGGTAGATGTTATGTGTATTTTCATACAATTTAAAAACCCACAATGTTTTAAAGTATTTCAAAGAGATGAAACTCCTGAAGTTAGAATTGCCATCTTTAAAGTTGTCTAATATTGATTTTATTAAGAAACACAAAAATGGATACTCTTAAATTTATAATGCATTAAATTAGCCCCCCTTTCTCTCCATCATTTGGTCTAACGTCTGATCTTTGTAAAATATTCCAGTTTAATCGACACAATTTTTATTGACACATACCATTTATAGAGGAAAAAGTACATCATTTATAAACGTACTGCTCAATGAATTATCATAAAGTAAACACATTGGGGTAACCAAATCCAGGATGAGACATGGAACATTGCCAGAACCTGAGCCTTCCCGGACAGGCCCCTCCCAGTCACTACCCACTGCCGCCTCCCCATAGGTAACGGCCATCCTGATTTCTCACCCCCTATGTCCTTTTTGCCTGTCTTTGAACTTTACATATAAATACAGTGGGACAATATAAATTCTTTGGTCTCTGGCTTCTCTCACTCAACATTACATTGGTGATATTCATCTGTGTTGTTGCATGTAGCAAGAATTCATTCATTTTTATTATTGTAAGGAATTATATTATGTGAATGTACCACAATCTATTTCTACATCGACAGGTTATTTCCAGTGTTGGGCTATTATTTCGTGTCCTTTTTGGGAACAAGATGGGTAATAGAAGAAATCAAGTTAAATGAGTGAATGAATGAATGTGTTCTTTAAATTATGCCAAATGATGCCCCTCCACTCCCAAGTGGCTCGGCCCTGGAGCCTGAGGGCCAGGTCCCTCCCCCAGCTGAGCTCCCTGAGAGCATCTATATTGTCCTCAATGCCATCTGCCCCAGGCCCGGCTTGGGTGGCACCATTTGTTCATTCATTCATTCATTCAACAAATATTAAGCATCTCCCATGTGCCTGTGTCGTTTTGGAATCTGGGATACATCAAGCATGGAAACACATGATGATTGCTACTCTCGCGGAGCATGTTTCTAGTGGCGTAGACTTTCCCTAACTCCACCCTGGTATTTCCCATCACTCTGTGACCCGTGTGCAGGGCCGTTCCCTGTAGCAACCGCTCTCTTAGGCCTCGCGGAGTTTCACCCTGCACGTTCAGCCCTCAACCAAGGACGCTCGGAGCACCGCTGCCCCCATCCCATACAAAGACTCGTTCCTCCCCAGACGCCTCAGCTCCCCGGATGCTGATCTCTGCTTCAGCAGCTCAGAGGATGCTCTCCTCATCTCTGGCCCGTGGTTTATAAAGTGCCTACAGGCTGAAGACTGGGTACCTGGGCCTCACCTCATGTTTCCCTTTGTTCAAAGACCACAGGCCTGTACTGCCTGCTGTCCCATGTCTCAAAACACTTCCTCAAAAAATGTGCCTCGTTTCATAGTTGTCTAGGACAGGAGTGTGAGTTTGCTATCACTCTGTCACGGCCCAAAACACAAGTGTTTGCTTATCTTTTTAATGGCCTCATATTATTCCATTACATGGGCAGAACTTAATCTTAGTGGATTTTTTAAGTGCCGTTTATCTCCTATAGAGCAATGAGAAATGTAAGGTTTAGAGATTATACTCATTCTTGCCCCTAACTCAGGCTTGCTTCACCAAGTTCTGTGGATTGCTTTTCTTTCTTTCTTTTTTTATTGTGGTAAAACATACATAACACAAAATTTGCCATTTTAACGATTTTTCAAGTATACAGTTCAGTGTCGTTAAGTATATTCGCACCGTTGTACAACCTTCAGTTCCAGGAGATTTTAAAGGTGAGTGTATTTATTTCAGTTAAAATTGACTTCTGGCACACAAGAGAAAGTATTTGTTTGAATAAATGTGTGGTTGGATCCTGTCCCTGGAAAGAACCTTTTAGAATTTGCTGGAATGCTTTTGGCTACAGGCAACTGAAAACCCAGCTTCATTTGGCAGAAGTAACAAGGAAATGTACTACCTTCCATGAAAAGATGTCAAAAGCTAAAGTAGCTCTGAAGTTGGTTAGCATGGGGCTTTCATGGGCACTGAACACCCAGGAGCCTTCCATCCTTTTGTTCATCCATCTGCAGCCCGGTGGCTTTGTCCTCGGGTTTGTTCCCCTCCTAGTCTCAGGATGGCCGCAGCTGTCTCAGGTATCATATCCCCAAACAGCAGCATCTCAAGACAGGAAAGGGGACTACACCTATTCATGTGTCTTTAAAGAGTAAAGAAACCTTTCTCAGAAGCCCCCCAGTAGGTTTCTCATCACATCCTATTAGCCAGAATTGGGTCACTGTCCCAAGCTTCAACCAATATTGACAAGGGGAATGGACCCGCCTGGGCTCAGCCTCCTCTGAAGCACATGGCCTTGAAGAAGAGCATGGCTACCTAAACAGAATGTGAGTTCTGTTAGGAAAAGGGAAGGGAGGAAATGGATCTTGGATGGGCCGTCAATCATGTCTGCAAGAGCTTCCCAACCCCAAAATAAATCTGCCTAGGTTCCAAGTAGGAGATATTTACCTGGTGAGAAATTAGGTTTGTCCAAATAAAGTAATAAGAATCTTAACTGGTGATTAAGTTTCCTAACAATTTTTCCAACTGTCTGACTGTCATCAGTTACAAATCAAATTCTAACACAGTTAGCCGTCTTCTGGGCTCACATGAGCTCATGATTCCTTCAGCTGGGATGCCATTTCTTCCCTTCTTATTTCTGGCCATCTTTTCAGACTCAGCTCAGAAGGCATTTCCTCCAAAATCCTTCCCTGACCCCCAGAATCAAAATGAAGTTTTCTGTATTTTCCTCTTCATTCTGTTTTGTATAACCACTGTCTATCCAGGCTTTTATTTTTCTTTATTTCTGTGTTTTAAAAATTATAAAAGTAATAATTTTTCCTTGTAAATAACTTAAACAATATGTGCAGTGTATAACTTGAAAAGGCAAATCTTCCCGTTCAGCTTTTCCCTCAATCCCAACCCTACTTTCCAGTGATGACCACTGGAATCAATTTGCTTTTATCCTTCCAAACTTTTTAATGTGGTATTTAACCTCCATTTAAATTCATTTTGTTATTGCAATTTTTATAAAAGTGGAATCAGGCTATGTATTATATAATATGCACGTGTCATTCTATGACTTGTTCTTTTTACCTGTCAATATAGTGAAAACATCTTTAGTATCAGTAAATCCAGATCTAGATATCGTTTCTATGGCCTGAGTGATATTCCAGTTTGGGGGCTTAACCTACTTTTTATGACCAATCCCCTGATTATGGGGACTTAAATTATTTCCACTTTTCCACATTTCAAACAGTGCTGCCAGGAACCCCCTTGTGTGTGTGTGTGTGTTTATGTCTTTGTCTACAAATAACAAGATTTCTATAGGATAGATTGCTAGAACTGAAATTTCTGTGTCAAAGAATATATAATTTTTAAACTTCGATAGCTACTGCCAAATTTTATGAGGGTGTTTTGGGACCAGCTGCTGCTGGTATAAGGTTAGTAACTTCCAAGCTATCAGACTTCATAAAGCAATAAAATTTAAAAACAAAACAGATTGTGGAGACAACGTAAAGAAAATAGCCAACATTTTCTTTTTCCAGGTAAGGACATTAAAAAGAAAATTAAGTGCCAATCTTTAGCTTGAACCATGTGAAATGGACATTTTTTTAACACCTTTATTAGAGTATAATTGCTTTACAATGGTGTGTTAGTTGCTGCTGTATAACAAAGTGAATAAGTTATACATATACATACATCCCTATATCTCCTCCCTCTTGCGTCTCCCTCCCACCCTCCCTATCCCACCCTTCTAGGTGGTCACAAAGCACCGAGCTGATCTCCTTGTGCTATGCGGCTGCTTCCCACTAGCTATCTGTTTTACATTTTGTAGTGTATATATGTCCATGCCACTCTCTCACTCAGTCCCAGCTAACCCCTGCCCCTCCCCGTGTCCTCAGATCCATTCTCTATGTCTGAGTCTTTATTCCTATCCTGCCCCTAGGTTCTTCAGAACCTTTTTTTTTTTTTAGATTCCATATATATGTGTTAGCATACGGTATTTGTTTTTCTCTTTCTGACTTACTTCACTCTGTATGAATGACTCTAGGTCCATCCACCTCACTACAAATAAATCAATTGCATTCTTTTTATGGCTGAGTAATATTCCATTGTATATATGTGCCACATCTTCTTTATCCATTCATCTGTCTGTGGTCACTTAGGTTGTTTCCATGTCCTGACTATTGTAAATAATGCTGCAATGAACATTGTGGTACATGACTCTTTTTTTTTTTTTTTTTTTTTTTGCGGTTCGCGGGCCTCTCACTGTTGTGACCTCTCCCGCTGCGGAGCACAGGCTCCGGACACGCAGGCTCAGCGGCCATGGCTCACGGGCCCAGCCGCTCCGCGGCACGCGGGATCCTCCCGGACCGGGGCACGAACCTGCATCCCCCGCATCGGCAGGCGCACTCCCAACCACTGCGCCACCAGGGAAGCCCCCCATGACTCTTTTTGAATTACGGTTTTCTCAGGGTATATGCCCAGTAGTGGGATTGCTAGGTCATATGGTAGTTCTATTTTTAGTTTTTTAAGGAACCTCCATACTGTTCTCCATAGTGGCTGTATCAGTTTACATTCCCACCAACAGTGCAAGAGGGTTCCCTTTTCTCCACACCCTCTCCAGCATTTATTGTTCGTACATTTTTTGATGATGGCCATTCTGACTGGTGTGAGGTGATACCTCATTGCAGTTTTGAGTTGCATTTCTCTAATGGTTAGTGATGTTGATCATCCTTTCATGTGTTGGTTGGCAATCTGCGTATCTTCTTTGGAGAAATGTCTATTTAGGTCTTCTGCCCATTTTTGGATTGGGTTGTTTTTTTGATATTGAGCTGCATGAGCTGCTTGTATATTTTGGAGAGTAATCCTTTGTCAATTGCTTTGTTTGCAAATATTTTCTCCCATTCTGAGGGTTGTCTTTTCGTCTTGTTTATGATATCCTTTGCTATACAAAAGCTTTTAAGTTTCGTTAGGTCCCATTTGTTTATTTTTGTTTTTATTTTGCTTTCTCTAGGAGGTGGGTCAAAAAGGATCTTGCTGTGATTTATGTCATAGAGTGTTCTACCTATGTTTCCTCTAAGAGTTTGATGGTGTCCGGCCTTACATTTCGGTCTTTAATCCATTTTGAGTTTATTTTTGTGTATGGTGTTAGGGAGTGTTCTAATTTCATTCTTATACATGTAGCTGTCCAGTTTCCCCAGCACCACGTACTGAAGAGGCTGTCTTTTCTCCATTGTATATTCTTGCCTCCTTTATCAAAGATAAGGTGACCATATGTGTGTGGGTTTATCTCTGGGCTTTCTATCCTGTTCCATTGATCTGTATTTCTGTCTTTGTGCCAGTACCATACTGTCTTGATGACTGTAGCTTTGTAGTATAGTCTGAAGTCAGGGAGCCTGATTCCTCCAGCTCCGTTTTTCTTCCTCAAGATTGCTTTGGCTGTTCGGGGTCTTTTGTGTTTCCATACAAATTGTGAGATTTTTTGTTCTGGTTCTGTGAAAAATGCCATTGGTAGTTTGATAGGGATTGCATTGAATCTGTAGATTGCTTTGGGTAGTATAGTCATTTTCACAATGTTGATTTTTCCATTCCAGGAACATGGTATATCTCTCCATTTGTTTGTGTCATCTTTAATTTCTTTCATCAGTGTCTTATAGTTTTCTACATACAGGTCTTTTTTCTCCTTAGGTAGGTTTATTTCTAGGTGTTTTATTCTTTTTGTTGCAGTGGTAAATGGGAGTGTTTCCTTAATTTCTCTTTCAGATTTTTCATCATTAATGTATAGGAATGCAAGAGATTTCTGTGCATTAATTTTGTATCCTGCTACTTTACCAAATTCATTGATTAGCTCTAGTAGTTTTCTGGTAGCATCTTTAGGATTGTCTATGTATACTATCATGTCATCTGCAAAGAGTGACAGTTTTACTTCTTCTTTTCTGATTTGGATTCCTTTTATTTCTTTTTCTTCTCTGATTGCTGTGGCTAAAACTTCCAAAACTATGTTGGATAATAGTGGTGAGAGTGGGAAACCTTGTCTTGTTCCTGATCTTAGTGGAAATGGTTACAGTTTTTCACCATTGAGAACGATGTTTGCTGTGGGTTTGTCACATATGGCCTTTATTATGTTGAGGTAAGTTCCCTCTACACCTACTTTCTGGACGGTTTTTTATCATAAATGGGTGTTGAATTTTGTCGAAAGCTTTTTCTGCATCTATTGAGATGATCATGTGGTTTTTATTCTTCAGTTTGGTGTATCACATTGATTGATTTGCGTATATTGAAGAATCCTTGTATTCCTGGGATAAACCCCACTTGATCATAATGTATGATCCTTTTAATGTGCTGTTGGATTCTGTTTGCTAGTATTTTGTTGAGGTTTTTTTCATCTATGTTCATCAGTGATATTGGCCTGTAGTTTTCTTTCTTTGTGACATCTTTGTCTGGTTTTAGTATCAAGGTAATGGTGGCCTCATAGAATGAGTTTGGGAGTGTTCCTCCCTCTGCTATATTTTGGAAGAGTTTGAGAAGGATGGGTGTTAGCTCTTCTCAAAATGTTTGATAGAATTTGCCTGTGAAGCCATCTTGTCCTGGGCTTTTGTTCGTTGGAAGATTTTTAATCACAGTTTCAAGTTCAGTGCTTGTGATTGGTCTGTTTATATTTTCTGTTTCTTCCTGGTTCAGTCTCGGAAGGTTGTGCTTTTCTAAGAATTTGTCCGTTTCTTCCAGGTTGTCCATTTTATTGGCATATAGTTGTTTTTAGTAATTTCTCATGATCCTTTGTATTTCTGCAGTCTCAGTTGTTACTTCTCCTATTTCATTTCTAATTCTCTTGATTTGAGTCAATGGCTAATGGTTTATCAATTTTGTTTATCTTCTCAAAGAACCAGCTCTTAGTTTTATTGATCTTTACTATCATTTCCTTCATTTCTTTTTCATTTATTTCTGATCTGATCTTTATGATTTCTTTCCTTCTGCTAACTCTGGGGTTTCTTTGTTCTTCTTTGTCTCATTGCTTTAGGTTAAGGTTAGGATGTTTATTTGAGATTTTTCTGGTTTCTTGCGGTAGGATTGTATTGCTATAAACTTCCCTCTTAGAACTGCTTTTGCTGCATCCCATAGGTTTTGGGTCGTCGTGTTTTCATTGTCATTTGTTTCTAGGTATTCTTTGATTTCCTCTTTGATTTCTTCAGTGATCTCTTGGTTATTAAGTAGTATATTGTTTAGCCTCCATGTGTTTGTATTTTTTACAGATTTTTTCCTGTAATTGATATCTAGTCTCATAGCGTTGTGGTCAGAAAAGATACTTGATATGATTTCAGTTTTCTTATACTTACCAAGGCTTGATTTGTGACCCAATATATGATCTATCCTGGAGAATATTCCATGAGCACTTGAGAAGAAAGTGTATTCTGTTGTTTTTGGATGGAATGTCCTATAAATATCAATTAAGTCCATCTTGTTTAATGTGTTATTTAAAGCTTGTGTTTCCTTATTTATTTTCATTTTGGATGATCTGTCCATTGGTGAAAGTGGGGTGTTAAAGTCCCCTACTATGATTGTGTTACTGTCGATTTCCTCTTTTATGGTTGTTAGCTTTTGCCTTATGTATTGAGGTGCTCCTATGTTGGGTGCATAAATATTTACAATTGTTATATCCTCTTCTTGGATTGATCCCTTGATCATTATGTAGCGTCCTTCTTTGTCTCTTGTAATAGTCTTTATATTAAAGTCTATTCTGTCTGGTATGAGAATTGCCACTCCAGCTTTCTTTTGATTTCCATTTGCATGGAAAATCTTTTCCATCCCCTCGCTTTCAGTCTGTATGTGTCCCTAGGTCTGAAGTGGGTCTCTTGTAGGCAGCATATATATGGGTCTTGTTTTTGTATCCATTCAGCCAGTCTGTGTCTTTTGGTTGGAGCATTTAACCCATTTACATTTAAGGTAATTATCAATATGTATGTTCCTATTCCCATTTTCTTAATTGTTTTGGGTTTGTAATTGTAGGTCTTTTCCTTCTCTTGTGTTGCTTGCCTAGAGAAGTTCCTTTAGCATTTGTTGTAAAGCTGGTTTGGTGGTGCTGAATTCTCTTAACTTTTGCTTGTCTATAAAGGTTTTAATCTCTCGGTCAAATCTGAATGAGATCCATGCTGGGTAGAGTAATCTTGGCTGTAGGTTTTTCCCTTTCATCACTTTACATATGTCCTGCCACTCCCTTCTGGCTTGCAGAGTTTCTGCTGAAAGATCATCTGTTAACCTTATGGGGATTCCCTTGCATGTTATTTGTTGCTTTTCCCTTACTGCTTTTAATATTTTTTCTTTGTATTTAATTTTTGATAGTTTGATTAATATGTGTCTTGGCATGTTTCTCCTTGGATTTATCCTGTATGGGACTCTCTACACTTCCTGGACTTGATTGACTGTTTCCTTTCCCATATTAGGGAAGTTTTCAACTATAATCTCTTCAAATATTTTCTCAGTTCCTTTTCTTTTTCTCTTCTTCTTCTGGGACCCCTGTAATTCGAATGTTGGTGCTTTTAATGTTGTCCCAGAGGTCTCTGAGACTGGAAATGGACATTTCTGTATGTCAAAATAGTCTAATATTTGCAATTTCATATGGTTTAACTTAATACCATCGGCATGATTTCATAAAAGAATGGACACACACGCTCACACATTCACACACACACACACCTCATTTATTTTCTCATTTAACCCATCACATGGGTGAACACTTAATCTCATGTCCAGGAATTGCCTGCATAGAATCATTGTCCAGCGGCTCCCTCCCCCAATGGCCACCAGTGTCCATCCAGTCTGTCACAGGAGAGAAGTCTTGGTCACGTGAAGAGCAGCATAGTGGGGTGGGAATGGAGAAGAAACAGCGTCTGTTCCTGTTCTGGGTCCCTTGCACTGGTTTTAAGTAGCTGTGAG
The DNA here is from genome assembly GCF_949774975.1 of Lagenorhynchus albirostris. Taxonomy (NCBI): domain Eukaryota; kingdom Metazoa; phylum Chordata; class Mammalia; order Artiodactyla; family Delphinidae; genus Lagenorhynchus; species Lagenorhynchus albirostris. The sequence continues at coordinate 12,973,578 of NC_083101.1, forward strand.
GGTGAGGGGTGAAGGGGGTGAGAGGCAGAAGCTGATGAATCTGGGTGAGAGGACCAGTGTGACATTTGGCACAAAGGGGACTACAGGATCTCCCCTAGTCCCCTCCCCATCTCCCCACAGAAGGCCTGGAAGCTTAGGGAGCATCAAGAACCAGACCTCCAGCTCAGCGCTCACGTGACAGCCCAGCCTGGAAGCGAGGTCCCTCCCAGCAGCCGTGTGGGCAGTGGAAATGGCCCCTGGGGAGCCTGTGCCGGGGAGGAAGCACAGGGGTCTGTGCGTGATGATGAGGGCTTGGCCCTGGTCACGGGTGCTCCTGAGGTCTTCATGGGAAACTCTCTGGAATACCTGAGTGATGTGCTGGGAGGGCCGGAGCAGGGCGGACTCTGGCTCCGTTACTAGGCAGGTGGAAGGCTGCTGAGATAGTAAACACATGGGCTTACCATTTTATCTGAAGGTCCTGCCTGTAAGCTAAGCTCCCTGAAGCCACAGTCTGTGTCCTCTTCAACTTTGATTCCACCCCCTGCCCCAGGCCTTGCAGGTAGTAGGTGCTCGGGGAATTTCCTTGTGATGGTCTAGGCCCTATTCTGGGGGTTGGCAAACTGGTGCTGTAAAGGGCCTGATAGAAAATATTTCAGGCTCTGCTGACCATACTGGTTCTGTCTCATCTAGGTAATTTGGCCATAGATAATACATTAATGAATAGATGTGGCTGTATTCCAATAAAACTATTTACAAAAACAGATGGCAGGACCTCCCTGGTGGCGCAGTGGTTAAGACTCCATGCTCCCAGTGCAGGGGGCCTGGGTTTGATCCCTGGTCAGGGAACTAGATCCCACATGCATGCCACAACTAAGGAGCCTGCCTGCCGCATCTAAGACCCAGTGCAACCAAATAAATAAATAATCAAATATAAAAGAAAACAACAAAAACAGATGGCAGGTTGGTTTTTGACCCAAGGGCCGTAGTTTGCCAACCCCTGCCCTGTATGTACTGTCAGGGAAAGAACAAGAGCAGCCTGTCTTAGGATCAAATGCTACCTTCATCCCTTACAACCTGTGTCCCCCAGGTGAGTACATCACCTCTTTGAGTTTTAGTTTCCTCAAATGCAAAGCGGGGATAATAGTTGCCACCTTCAGGATTGATGTAGAGTTTTTTTGTTTTTTTTTTTTGCGGTATGCGGGCCTCTCACTGTTGCGGCCTCTCCCGTCGCGGAGCACAGGCTCCGGACGCGCAGGCTCAGCGGCCATGGCTCACGGGCCCAGCCGCTCTGCAGCATGTGAGATCCTCCCGGACCGGGACACGAACCCGTGTCCCCTGCATCGGCAGGCGGACTCTCAACCACTGCGCCACCAGGGAAGCCCTGATGTAGAGTTTTAAGTGAGATAGTGCATGCAAAGCCTGGGCATGGAGGTGGACGAGGGGCTCTAGCACTGCTAGTTTTTTTTAATTGGGGTATAGTTGTTTTACAGTGTTGTGTTAGTTTCTGCTGTACAGCGAAGTGAATCAGTTATATGTATACACGTATCCCCTCTTTTTTGGATTTCCTTCCCATTTAGGTCACCACAGAGCACTGAGTAGAGTCCCCTGTGCTATACAGCAGGTATTCATTAGTTATCTAATATTTTATACATATTAGTGTGTATATGTCAATCCCAATCTCCTAATTCATCCCACCCCACCTTTCCCCCATTGGTGTGCATATGTTTGTTCTCTATGTCTGTGTCTCTATTTCTGCCTTGCAGACAGGTTCATCTGTGCCATTTTTCTAGATTCCACATATATGTGTTAATATACGATATTTGTTTTTCTCTTTCTGACTTAACTTTCTGTATGACAGTCTCTAGGTCCATCCACATCTCTACAAATGACACAATTTCATTGCTTTTTATGGCTGAGTGATATTCCATTGTGTATATGTGCCACATCTTCTTTATCCATTCGTCTGTGGATGGGCATTTAGGTTGCTTCCATGACCCAGCATTGCTCGTTTTAACAGAGCACGAAGCCATCCGGAGCTGCACAGCCCAGCTGTCTTTCCCCAGGCCTGTCCAGGGAATAACACCAAAGAGCAGGAGGCAGGATTTTTAAGGGTTGACAGAGTGAAATGCTTAGGACTTTGATTTTATTTCAACACAAGCACTGGGCAGAGACATAAGGTCCCTGGTCCTCCTTACCCACGGCCTTCAGGTGTCAGTTGAGTAGCATCCTGGTTTCTTTACATCCATCACAAGCAGCTGAAGGTTTCCAAAAACACAGTCCTAGACAGATGTTGAGCCTGTCTGGGGATTAGAAATATCCTTTTCCATTAAGCATAAATTAACTTAATCACCAGGTATGAAAGATAAGCAACATAAACAGCATTCCCTGCAGCTTTCATTAAAGTTAAAATTCTATTTAAAATTTAGCTTGTATTTTCTAGGACCTGAACCCCTTCAAAGAGATAATCTTTGCTGTAAATTTTTACACTGACAGTGTGGCAGAGATGAATGGGCTGGGGACAGTGATGTACTATGTAATTTCACTTTGCCTCCTCGTCTTCTTTTCACCAACGGCTGGATCCGTACATTTTAAAGATATAATTAGGCTCAGTAAGATCTGGTCTTTGACCATTTTCAGAAGCAGACAGACTGATCCCAAAAAAATGAAACTCGGAGTCGAGATGACTAGGAGCAAGGTGCTTCAAATCTTGGTGTTCAGATCCAGACTGTAGAAAGTGCTCCTAGGAGAGAGCAAACAGCAAGAGAGGCATCAACAGTGAGTCACCCAGGGGCTTCCCTGGTGGCTCAGTGGTTAAGAATCCGCCTGCCAACGCAGGCGACCTGGGTTTGAGCCCTAGTCCGGGAAGATCCCGCATGCCGCGGAGCAACTAAGCCCGTGCACCACAACTACTGAGCCTGCTCTCTGGAGCCCATGAGCCACAATTACTGAGCCCACGTGCCACAACTACTGAAGCCTGCACGCCTGGAGCTCGTGCTCCGCAACAAGAGAAGCCACAGCCATGAGAAGCCTACGCACCACGACGAAGAGTAACCCCCGCTTGCTGCAACTGGAGAAAGCCCGCTCGCAGTAACGAAGACCCAACGCAGCCACAAATAAATAAATAAAATAAATAAATTTATTTTTAAAAAGATAAAAAGAATGAGTCACCTGGAGACCGGAAACGGAGCCCTCCTTGGCTTGGCCTCTGTTTGTCTGGGGTGGAGAATGGGGACTGTGGCCAGGGTCACTGCATTCCCTAGCAGACTCTGCAGGAGAGACCCCCGTGAGGGAAACCCGGCAGGGTCAGCGTGGTGTTGTAGAGCGAACATCAGAGGCATACAAACCTGCCTTCAGATCCTGGTTCTTTTTTTCTGACTCTGATCTTGTGCAAGTCTTACATTTCCTCCAAGCCTCAGGTTCCTAATCTGTAAACTGAGGTGAATAATGCCCGCTTCCTAGGATCATTGTGACGGTTGGAGATACCCTTAGTGCATAGAACTCATCACATCCCGGGTACGGCTGAATGCTTCGTATTATTCATACGTTTAAGAAATAGTTGTGGAACATCTGCTGTGGGCCGGATTCGAGACAAAGTGCTGAGGATGTAGAAAGCCGTAAAATACAACCAACACTCTCAGGATGCTCACAGACCCAAGAGGGGATCGAGACATAGAAACAAGGGAGTCACAACTTAGGGTGACAAGTCCAACAGGGTACAGAGGTGACACAGAAGGGAGTGGCGTACTCTGGAGAAAGTGACATCTGCTAAGTTTTAATGACCTAGAGAGCCTGGCACGGTATATGTGCAGAGAGGGGCATTCTGAGCAGAAGAGATGGCTTATGCAAAGGCAGAGAGGCGCGCAGAGGCATTTCATAGGAGGTTGGAGGCTTATAGACAGAGTGCTTTGTTAGAAGGGGAGGAGGAGAGGGGAGGGCGAGTCATGAGGATGGAGTGTTTCTTGATGTGGGGCATCCTCTGAAGACCTTGATTTGAAGTGCCCTGGATACTCCTCAGCTGGGCCACGGAGGCCCAGCAGGGACCGCGTGGTGGCCACCACCCCACCGAGGGTCGTCAAACATCCAGACCAGAAAGTGTCTCTTCCAAAAGGAAGTCCCACTGTTGATTTTAATGGAGTTGCAGATTGGAGCGGAAGCAGGTGGTAGCGCCGAAAATGCACTGCAAGAGGAGGCCCAGGCAGCGGGACCCCAATCCCTGGGCTGCCTTCCTGCCTACGACCTCACATACGCCTCCTGGGAGGAGGGGCGCTGTGTTTTCTTCAGACGTTTGCTGAGTAAATGCTCAGGTGCCCCATCTGACCATCTTTGTCCTGCCTCTCTCGCAATGCCGCTCTGAGGACCAGGGATAGAACAGGGGTTGAACGTACTTGGCAAAGTCTCAGAGTTTATTCAAATATGGGTGTGATCATCATCGTTATTGTTAAAAAGAGCTGTACACCAATTAGAACCTGCACCAATGTTGAAAAACCAGTCCTCCCCATCCATTAAAAAAAGTCTGTATGATTACCACTGACTCTCACTGAACAAAACCCAGCATATGAGGACTTCCCTAGTGGCGCAGTGGTTAAGAATCCGCCTGTCAATACAGGGGACACGGGTTTGAGCCCTGGTCCGGGAAGATCTCACATGACGCGGAACAACTAAGCCCGCGCACCACAACTACTGAGCTTGTGCTCTAGAGCCCGCTAACCACAACTGCTGAGCCTGCACACCACAACTACTGAAGCCTGCGCACCTAGAGCCCGTGCTCCACAAGAAGAGAAGCCACCACAATAAGAAGCCTGCGCACTGCAATGAAGAGTAGCCCCCGCTCGCTGCAACTAGAGAATGCCCATGCACAGCAACGAAGACCCAACGCAACCATAAATAAATAAATAAGAAATGGTAATTAGAAAACAATGATAATAACAGAGCACTCTCCTTAAAAAAAAAAAAAAGGAAAAGAAAAAACAACCCAGCATATGCCCTTTAAAAATACAAAGAAATGCAAACCTCATAGTTACCTTTGGTGATTTGCCTTTTGAGTATTGCAAAAATGACTTATTAGTCAAAACAGTAATTATATTTGAGACTATTAAAGATATCTGGGCTCTTTCCTCTGTAATCTAAAAAATGTTAATTTACAGGGGGAAAAAAAAACCATTGAACTTGTACCTACTTACGAAGCAAGCATTATCTTAAAAAAAAAAAAAGTTTCCCCAAGCATTTTCCACTGTCCCTACAGCTCAAAACATCACTTTCTCTCCAAACCCACAGCCCTTTGTTTTAATGATAAATGTGTTCTAAAGAAAACCGCCGCTGTCCTGGGCTAGAATCAGTGTTCGGTTTGGAGCTGTAATGCTGGTGCACTGTTTTCCAAGCTGTTAGACTCAGCTGACAAGGAAACTGTGAAGGAATTGCAAAGTTTCTAAAGCACTGCACAAAATACGGGGACGGTTATTGCAGCGGCAGAATGTTAAAGGACTGTTTTGTGGAAGAGTATGTGAAATCAAGCCACACTGCTCACAGCAGATAAGTAACATACTTTGGCCCAAGTGATAGCTAGATGGTATCAGATGTGCCTCCTGAGAGAGTGTCAGAGTATGAGACTTACCCAAGGTCATGTGCACAGAGCGGATTTGTTTTCCCAGGGACCTATTTCTGGGACTTCTTTAAACTGCTAGCGTTCAGTGTCTGCGGAGGGTAGGAGACCACAGTTCTACGTCCTGGTCCTGCACTTGACACTGTATTGTGTGGACCAACTAGTTATCCCCTCTGGGCCTCAGTTTACTTGCCTGTAAGTTGAGTAGTGATTTCTGCCCTGCCTACCTTCCAGCCTCGCTTTGAGGATCCAGTGAGGTAATGGGTGGAAACTGGTGCGTGGAGTCCCAGAAGGGATTGTTAGGGTGTCTTTAGCAGTCCTCCTGACCCCAGAGCCTAACATGCCCCTTTCCCTTCTCCTCGGCTCCCAGACATCTCTGTCCTTTGGAAACATCACTGGTTCTGCTTCTGCAGAACTGCCCCAAACCGTCTCATCCCAGGGGGGGCCTCCTTAAGTCCCCAGGAGACAGGGTCAAGAGAATCCCGTTCCAGCTCTGGCTCTGCTCCTTATTGGGTGGTTCTGGGCAAGTCCCTTCCCCTCACTGGGCCTCATTTTCTGGGACCCAAAATGAAGATTTGGCTGAAGTGTTTTCTGAAGTCAGAAACTCTTAAAGTCCCTGAGCACTTACAGTTCAGCTGAAGCTGGCCCTTGTCACTACAGTGAAACCTGGGCTGTTGGAGACCCTTGGGGAAATGAGGCTTTGATTCCTTTATTTTCTGATTGGTCTTGTGTTTAATCCTTTAGGCACCAAACCCTTTCCGTTTTATTGGGAACCTTGGCTTCTTAAATACCTTTCGGTGAATTTGACTTTTTACTGAATGATGATTCTGCAAACTGGTTTCAGGTTGTTCTGCGATGCACTGGTTCCCCTGAAGAGTCCTGTGATTCTCGCCTCAGCTTTGGAGGGTTTTTCTACTTCCTCCTCTGTCTGCAGGCTGGCAGCTGTCACTTCATGTACTGCAGATTGCGTGGTCGTGGCGCCCTATCTCATCCCTTCTAATTTGCTGGCTGAAAGGTGCTGTGTGATGGTCTGAAAATCAGATTGCCAACTTTGGTAGAAGTGTGGGTCAAGTAAGGCTACATAGGCGTGGAGGGAGGCGCCAAGAGGCCCTCCTTTCACTTACAGACAGAAACTTCAGGGCATGACCTTTGAGATCTTGAGTCTGGTTCCTCAGAGGGCTTCTCACCTGCCTTCTAGTTCTTGGTAGTGTTCGGAGTAGGTAGAGAAGGGGTTTGGGTGCCTGAGTTCTGACGGGGAGATTTCTCTACCGCCTGGTGTTCTCATGGTAATTAGGACGCATCAGCCCTTACCCCGAATCTCCCCGCTCTCACCGCTCCATCCCCATCACTCAAGTTCCAGGATTGGGCTCTGTTTGTTTACACATGCAGCTTCCTTTGGGTGGAATCCAGGCTTTCCTCTCTTCCTACCCGCCACCTTGAAGGCTCTACCCAAGTCTTCCACCTCTCAGCTACCTTGTGGGGGCCTCAGGAACCTGCCCTGAGCTCCCAGGGTATCGGAGCCCCTTTGTCCCTGTGCGCACCTCTCGATCCACACTTATGACACATGGACGCAACGCAAGGTCCTCCGTGGCTAAGACTCCTTGTTCAGCTTTGTATCTAGTACCTGGATCAATGCCTGGCACATGTGACGTACTTGAATAGGGTTAGAAGAATGAATGAACAAGAAAACCGATGAATGAATGAATGAATAAGATGATTGCCTGCCGTGGGCTGAATTTTGTCACCCCCCCCCCAAATGTGTGTGTTGAAATCCTAACCACCAGTAACTCAAAATACGACCTTATTTGGACAACGGGGCATAGGGACATTACAGAGGTGATCAAGTTAAAATGAGGTCGTTAAGGTGGCCCTAATCCAGTGCGACTGGCCTCCTTATAAGGAGAGGAAATTTGCACACTGGTACACACAAAGAGAGAAAACGGTGTGAGGACCCGGGGAGTAGACAGCCGCCTACAAGCCAAGGAGAAAAGCCTGGAACCCCAGCTCCTAGGGGACAAGCAACTTCTCTGCTTGTCGGGTCCTCATGATAGGCGTTGTGACTACTTGAAGGAATTGGTGGCTGGATGAACAGACAAATGTAGAGAAAGTAGGGAAAACCACCATTGACATGAAAAATGACTTTATTAGTTACGTCAGTATTTTGTGAATTCCCAGCGTGGTACCGTCAAAGTGGGAGATGGATCTCTTTTCTTTGCTCGTGAAACACCAGCACATGGCGGGGTCTTTCACAAGTATAAATTCTGCTCATGGAGCTAGGCTGGCAGTTTCTAACCTGGACCCGTGAAAGCCCGAGTGAGTGCCGTTATGATGTCTGTCTGCATTGGTACCACTCTTAACTGGGTAACTGTCCCTGCCTCACACGTTTTAGAAGAGAGAAACAAAAGGTCTGATAAAAGGTCACAACTCGGAGGGGCCATGAGGTCATCTGTTCCAGCCTGCGGATTTTACGGGTGGGAAAACTGAGGTCGTTACAGGGGAATGGAATTCCCTGGGACTCATGCTAGTCTGGGGATCTGAGTCATCGGATGCCTGGTCCCCTGCTCACCCTTCCACCCACCAGAAGACGTCTTCTCCTGCCTTCTCTTAAGCAGTCCACGTGCCCTGTGCTTGGGTACTAGGCATCCATGTCTAGTCTGCACAGACGGCCCTCTTCTTTGTTCTCCCTCTTCTTCTCCTTCCTTCTCCCTTAGGAGGTAGGTCTCAGTATCCCTGTTCTACAGATGAGAATACGGAACCTCAGGAAGGTTAAGTAACTTACCAGTGTCATAGGATTAATAATCGGCAAAGTGAGGACTTTATCCCCGGCTGTCTCACTCCCAAACTCTCCACCACTTCCTGCTTTTTCTTAATCGATCTTTATCCCTAGGCCTTTGACGTTTTATCCCAATTGGGTAGAACATATTTTCAAATATCCATTTGGTTAGAAGTAATAAATTTTTCATGGCGAACCAGGGTATGTCTGAGAGTCCATAGAGAAATTTGCAGTAAGATTTAGCAGGTTTCAAAGGTCTGACTTAATCCTTGGAAGGTTACTTCCAAATGGAAATGAGTGAGCAGATGATCTAGATGTGGCCAGGGCTGACTCGTGGTGATTGCTGGAGGGAATCTTGAATGATCTGTAGAAAACTGACTAAAGGTGGTGGTCTCTGGTTAATGGAAGACCAGACTATCCCCTGTCCTGTCCTGGTTTTGCAGGCGTACTTTCCCTCATCTGTGGATAACTGTATAATAAGACCACTGAAACCTCTATTTGTTGTTGTTTCGCCATGAGCTCTGGGAAGACAGAAAGAACTTCTTATTTCTCTCTGGATCCCATCACCTAGCACAATCCTACTATCTGGAACATACTTCATAAATATCTGTAAAATAACCAGTGAATTTTTCTTTCATTTTGGAACCATGGACATTTTAGAAGAAGTACTCTCTTCTTCTGACCATTGCTCTGAGGACAGCCTGTGGGCCGGCACGCGACCTCCTTCCACTTTCCCTTTTGGATCTGTCCTATACACCAGATTCCTAGCGAGGCCCAACCCACGTGCTTACTGGCAAGTTGAACCTCAATCCTCATCCTGTTATGAGTTGATTTCTATGCTAAGTCTTGGGAACCACACCAGCTTTTGCCTTCTAGGAGCTCCCAGCCTAGTGGGAGACTTGACAAATGACTCAAACACAAAAAGACCCAAGTAAGTGTTAAATGAGGCACTGGTGATGAGCTAGGGTAGGAAGCGTGATTAATTCTGCTTGGAGGAATCCGGGGAGGGTTCATGGGGAAGACAGATATTAAGAAAAATTTATTACATAAATGGATTCTGAACAGCTGACATCCCAAGTTCATAATCTACACAGGAAACTCAAAAATAGAGTTCACTTTTTCCAATTTTGGTTATTTAGGGTGCTGACTCAGACCCAGGTTCATAGCTTTGAGAAGAAGAGTCTAAAAAATAATTAGAGATACAAATCTCAATGACTATTTCCTATTATTGAGAAAGTGACTGTGGGTCACTTGAAAATATTGCTTAATCTCATCACTTCTGGTTTCACATACTCCTGTGTGAAATATTTGTAAACCCATATTTGTGTTGAAATTAATAGAAAAATGTGTCACCCTATTTTATTGTGATCTCAGTAGTTAATTTCAGGGCAAACAAAAGATTATTAGATAAAAAACTTTGAATTGGTGACTATGAATTTATTCTTCAGCAACTTACAAGGTCATAGACTAAAGCCAGATTATATATCAAGGGCCTTAAAAATGTTAATACCTGTTGACTCGCAAATTTCACTTCTGGGTCTTTACACTGAAGATATAATCCAAAATTATAAGAAAAATTCATCGTGTAACTATGTTCTTCCAAGTAATAAAAAATGAGAAACAATCTAAATATCTATTAGTTTGAGGGATAGTCATGCAGTCATTCAAGACATCTATAAATAATTTTGATGACACAGCCAAATGCTTACAATAAAACGTTAGATGTAAAAGGAGGCTACAAAACTGTATGTATAGTAGGATTTCAACTATGTGAAAAAATTATATCCATAGAAGAGGACGGGAAGGGAGTTTACCAAAATATTAAAAGTGATCATTTCTGGATAGTGAGATTATGTGTGAGAGTTTTGTTCTCTTACCCACATATTTCTACAGTTTTCCTGTCTTTTACAAAGAGATATGGTATTACAACATTAAAACCAGCAATGTTAGAGAGAACCCCAACAAGGTGGACCCCTGGGTAGGAACATACATCAGAGGCCAGCATATTCTGAGGTTGGGGGCCCATGATACAGAGAGTTAGCAGAGCTTTTCAAATGAAAGAGCATGACCAACCAAACTTGGATTCGTTTGGGTCCACGGCTACAGGCCCATGATGGCAAGAGGAGCGTGGAAGGTCAGGCACTGGCAACCAAGCGTAATGACCTCCTGCTTTCATGAGCTCAGGTCATTCACAGCTGGACCCAGATAGCACGAAGGAGTGTGGACAATGGCACCTGCTGCCCTGGTGGAGGAAGCAGGCAAGGGCTTGGCAGGGGGCCCTGTCAAATGGGCAGGGATAACGGCCAGGGCATCCATCTAGTGGGAAACTAGCAAATGAAACTGACCTCCTCCCTGAGGACGGGGCCAGTAGCTGCTAGAGTTTGAAGTTCTGCTTAAGCATGAAAAGTCCAGGCTTACAGCAGAAAGAAAAACACTGGGGCCCAGGGGACTGAGGGTCCAAGTGCTGGGCCAGGCCTGGCTCAAGGCTGGACAGGGCTGAGCCGGCCGGTGGAGCCTCAGGACTCTGGAACTCTAGCTGTGAGGGGCTGGCTGGTGTGTCTAGTTGAGCAGTTTATCAAACGCATAATAATATGTAAGAGGCGAGCAGTTGTAGATGTCCCTTTGATGATCTTTATGAAATGTGGAAATATTCTTAGTTGTTAGTATCTTCTCCAAAGAGAAAATGTTGTTTCCAAAGAGAGCTCTGCCATGCATGTGGGAATTCAAGCAATTCGTATTTCATTGTCAGACTTCGTGTGTGAAGCTAAGTTGGGCTGTGTGTTTTACCCGTTGGATTTGGTGTCCCTGAGCCGTGCTGGAGACACCTGCAGACCCCTCACTGTTAAGTGACGGGATGGATGTGATTTCATTCAAAGCAGAGAAGAGAAAATGCTCCTCAGTGTTTTCTTTAAATACTTTACATTTACCTAATCCTTCCAAGTACACCATGGCATCTGTGCTTCGTGAGAGATTTGGGAAGTCTAGACACGGCCAGCCCAGAGAAGTTGGGGATTGCCCTAAGCCAGCCACTGTTTATACCTGGTTTGTGTGTGTGTGTGTACGTGTGTGTGTGTACAAAATGAGTGTTTTATAACATTTTATAAAAATTAAATATATACATAATCTCGTATTTTATATATACGTATACATTTATATATAATATCACTTAATCTTTTTTTTTTTTTTTTTTTTTTTTTTTTGGCGGTACGTGGGCCTCTCACTGCTGCGGCCCCTCCCGTTGCAGAGCACAGGCTCCGGACGGGCAGGCTCAGCGGCCATGGCTCACGGGCCCAGCCGCTCCGCGGCATGTGGGATCTTCCCGGACTGGGGCACGAACCCATGTCCCCTGCATCAGCAGGCGGACTCTCAACCACTGCGCCACCAGGGAATCCCATATCACTTAATCTTTACAGCAACCTTCCAAGGGAGATATTATCTATATTTTAAGGGTGAGAAAACAGAGGATCAGAAAAGCTAAGTGACTTGCCCAAAGTCACACAGCATCTAAGTGGCAGAGTTGGGATTTGAACCCAACTCAGGTGTTTCTCCCTCTCCCGACGGGCAGAAGAGGGGCCTCGTGCTCCTGCCGTACCGGGGTCTGCGCAGTAACCCTTGCAGGCCCTTCTGGCCTCCTCACTGAAGTCCAGGCACCTGCATCTTTCCCCTCCACATACCCTTCTATGCATCCATTTCCCTCCCCACAGATGAGATGTGTGAGTCACTCCTTTCGGGAATCATTAGAAAAAGAGGGCGGGGGGGCTGGGCTCAGTAGTTGTGGCTCGTGGGCTCTGGAGCGCAGGCTCAGTAGTTGTGGCATGCACGCTCAGTAGTTGTGGCTCACGGGCTCTAGAGCGCAGGCTCAGTAGTTGTGGCACACGGGCTTGGTTGCTTCACGGCATGTGGGATCTTCCCAGATGAGGGCTGGAAGCACAGAAGGACAAGGAAAAGGAGGAGGGTGATGTGGGACAGTGGCTGCTACGGCTGTGACGGAGAAAAGGGTGCTGAGGGACAGTGCGGGGGCTGTGGACACCCTCACATATGTCAAGAGGGTGCCTGGGTGAGGGGGCGAGGGGGTGGGCTCCTCAGCCTGGAGTTAGGAAGTGGGACTGAAGCCCCCAGTGCTAGTAACAGGCAGGAGTGTGAGGGAGGCGTGTTGGAAAATTCCTCTGCATCTGAGCACCTCACCCAAGGCAGGAACATTGCAGGCATTTCACGTTCACAGCTTCCTGTGACTCTGGTAGGATCCAGAAGGCAGAATTCAACAGCTCCTGGTTATTCGGTTGGAGGTGACTGAAGCATTAGGTGGTGGAACACACTCGCCCACACACACATGCGCACACACACGCACACACACACACACACACTCACACACACACACCAGGTAACTGAAGCGTTAGGTGGTGGAACACACTCGCCCCCACACACACACACTCACACACACACTCACACACTCGCCCCCCCCACACACACTGACACACACACACACACACAAATCAGGCTCCTTGTAAACACTGCTTTGCAGCAAAGCCTAACAGATTCCAGGCATCTTGTTCAAAATGTGAGGGAGAAAGATCCCTCACGCGAAAATTGTCCAGGGAGCAAAGAGTGACAACTTCTTGTTCCTGAATTTAAGACATAGAAACTTAACATAAGATATATTATTTAGTCCTCTCTCTTTATTGTTTTCTTTTGATGAACAGAGGACTTTCGTAAAGGCATTTAATCAGTTTGTTCCCGCCTGTGGTCCCCCTAACTTTTCTTCTCCACCGTGAATTCTCCCATCTTAAAGACTTTAGGAATCTGCCCTTGAGGTTCTGGGAGCAAAAAAGGTTTCTGTGTCTGTGTCTCAGCACTGACTGCACACTTTGGGAACTCTCCCCCTGCACCAGATGTGAGCTCCGTGCAGGCAGACGCCCTGCCGTGTTGATCTGAGATCCCCTGTGCCCGGTGCACATAGGACGTTCCACGTGCTGACCTGCTTGGTGCCAACTTAAGGACGTTTAGTACGTACGGTTTTGTTCAAACCGTTTGTGCAAACGTGGACTCCAGGTCCTCACCGTTCTCTCCCCACGGGTATTTGCAGGCCGGGCCAGGGGAGGCCTTCTGGGACCGCTGGCAGCCGCTCTGTAGAAGTTACCTGTATTTGTCTCATGCAAAACAGCTTCCAAAAACTAGTTCATTATGCTTTCTGATTTCAGCTTTCAGCTTTCCAGATATCTAGATGGACAGAAAACACAGATTCCCTCCAGTTTCTGACAGAATGTCTTCATTGAAGCTTCGGCTTTCGAAGCTTTCCGTAGTCAGGACGTAGCTGGAGTGACCTGCGTCGCCCATACCTGTAGCCACGTCTCCCAGTAGAGTGTGGTCCAGTGGGCACCGGCAGAGGAGTGGGGTAGCAGGAGTCGAGATGGAATCAAAACTATCCCGGCTTCTCCCTTCACGAGTGGGAAGCAACAGGGCAGAGTGGGGAAAAGACAGGTTTTGACGACAGAGAGAGACTTGATCTGAACACCTCTCTTGCCGTTTATCTGCTGTGTGACTTTGGACAAATTCTTTATCCTCTCTAAGTCTTGGGGTCCTTGTCTGTCAAAAGGAGATAATTGTACCCAACTCGTAGGATCCTTGTGATAGTTAAAACTAATTTTTTGTAAAAGTATGATGACAGCTATGTTAAACCTTATATACCACACACACGCACAAGTGCGCGTACACATGGAGATGGATAGAGAGACAGACAGACAGAGGAGAAATCCTGGAAGGAAAACACCTACATGTTAGCAGTGGCTGGCTCTATGTGGGTGGTGAAACAAAGGGTGATTTTTTCTTTTCCCTTTCTCTGCTTTTCCGTATCTTTAAATAGTTTTTCCATGAACATATAGTGACTTTATAATTAGAAAAATAGAAAGTAAACTAGGAAGTGTAAAATAGTAAAAAAGAAATAATGTGCCTTAAGTGCCAGGCATAAGTTGGCACCCAGTAAATGTTGGCTATTTTTTACTAATTAGTCATCATGCTTAATAATGATAATTAGGAACAATGAGTTCCTCTGGGACCAGAGGTTGTGAATTAGTCTGTTGGTGTCGGCTGATGCCTCACAGTGAAGGGAAGTTCTGGGTTCACTTTCAGCTGGGGCCACCCCTCACTTGTCTCCCCGATCCTTCTGCCGACACCCTGGGCTCTGGGCTCCACGCTCTTGCCGCGGCTGCATCCCTCCACCCAAACAGCCCGGGCCCAGAGCCCCTGTGCCCGTGACCAAGGGGAGCCCAGAGTCTCCACGGGACTGTCCACGGAGGGGCTCGTCAAAGGAGAGCAGCAGTGTCTGTGGCAGGACGTTGCCATCCCTCTGTTGATGGCAGGTCATTTGTCCAGGGGGACAGCAAGAGTGAGAGGGTCAAGAGTCACATCTATTTCTTCTGTTTGGATAGCAGAGAAGGTCCTTGGTGAAAAAGATTGCCCAGCATCTAAAACTAACTTGATGCTTCTAGTTGGAAGATTATGAAAGCTAAGAGCATGTCCCTCTCTCTTCAATTATTAGTATAGTGATGAAAATGATCAGGATTTAGCCCAAGTGAGAGTGTTGGACTAAACAATCAAATTCCTCAGGGTCCACTAGGTTCAACCAGAGAGAAATAAAATTCTGCCTTGAGGAAATAGAAAGCGAAATCCCTAACTAGCTGTGTGACTGTGGGCACATCGGTCAACCTCTCTGAACCTGTGTCCTCAGGTATAAAATGAGAGACGGGCACAGTTGGTTCCTGAGGTTCCTGGAAGTTCTCAATTCCATGACATGCTGATTATAAATGCATTTTATAATCACAAGAAAGTGGACTTGGAGCTTATCTCTGCTCAGCGGACCAGCTGCCAAAATGTGATGGGGGAGGCAGGAGAGGACAGGAGTTCTCTCTGGGGCTGACATTTATGGGTGTGGCGCCCAGAGGTGACAAATGATGGCAGGGCTTCTGCTGGGGGCTCCGAGAACAATGGCCACAGCAGATCCTGCACAAATCCTTGCCACCCTTGTGCTGAGACGGAGCTGCCAGGGATTAAATGCCCACTGTGTGCCAGGCACTGTGACAGGTGTTACGGTAACGGACGTTATCTCTAATCCTCGGGCACCTGTGGGAGCGGCCTTGCCCAATTTCACAGGTGAAGCAGCTGAGTCTCCAGAGGTTGGCTCCCTTTCCTTGCTAGGTGTTTTCTGTGCACCTACCGCGTGTTCAGGGCACGGCAGTTCGAGTCGAGAGAGAACAAGATGATCCTACCCTGATGGGGCAGGCGGTTTAGAAACAGCCACAGACAAGTAAATGGGCGATGATAGTACAGTGTGAAAAGGGCTTCAGAAGAGGTAGAAGTAGGGTGTCGTGAAGCATGGTGAAGGGTGGGCGGGGGGATGGCGTTCCCAGCAGAGGCAACAGCACGTGAAAAGGCCCTGGGCTGGTGGACAGCAGGAGGATGTGGTGAGCAGTGTAGTCTGGCTTTAGTTTACATGGGAATATGGTAGGGCATGGGCTGGAGCAGGACACAGCCAGAGCACAACAGGACTTGACCAGGCTGGGCGGGGGCGGGGGTGGGGGGTGGTAAACTCCATCCTGTAAGCAGAGAGGGACCAGCCATTGGGGTCAGAGAGGGGCCAGTGCCTTCACGCGCTCGGCAAATATTCGTTGAGCACCTACTCTGTGCCAGGACTGAGGAGTCACTAGTGAGCAAACCACCAAAAATCCCTGCCTTCGAGAAGCTGACGTAGTTTATTGGGGTGGGCGGGACGAGAGGAGAGGAGGTGGGCAGTAAACAAAATAAATGAGTAAAGTGTCTATGCCGGTAAATGGTGATAAGTGCTGTGGAGGAGAAGGAAGCAAGGAAGGGACTTGGGGCGCTGGGGAAGCGTGGGTTACAGCTTTAAGCAGGGTGGTCAGGGAAGGCCTGTCTGAGAAGGGGCCGTTGTCACAAGCACTTGAAGGAAAGGAAGGAGAGAGCCAGGGACAGGCTCAGGGTCTCAGGGGGACACGCTCGGATCTGCAGTTTGGCTGTGACACGGAGGATGTGTTGGAAGGGAAGGTTGGAAGCAAGGAGACCGGTGAAGGGGCTGATGGAATTCAGGGGACCCACCAACGGGTCACAGGTGATGGCAGCTTGGATTGCAGGGCATAGCAATGGGGTTGGAAAGAGTGGGCGAACCGAGGTGGCAGAGGGACAAGGTTTGGCTACTCAGTGGGGAGGTGAGGGAGAACTGATCTCCTCTCTCTGGCTTCTGTCCCAGGCACTGGGTGGGTGGTGATTCTCTCCTCTGAGTCGGGGACAAAGCTAGAGCCTCAGGTTTGGGGTAGGAGACCCCAAAAGGTGAGCTTCAAAGTAAGTTGCCCATGTACGCCACGCACACCCATGTTCATAGCAGCACAATTCACAATAGCCGAAAAGTGCAAGCCGCCCAGGCATCCACTGATGAATGGGTAAACCGCATGTGGTCGATACACGCAGCGGAATATCATTCAGCCTTTAAAAGGAAGGAAATTCTGACACAAGCCACGACGCGGAGGGATCTTGAGGACATGGCGCTAAGTGAAATAAGCCAGACACAAAAGGGCAGATACTGTCCGATTCCACTAATATGAGGTCCCTAGTGGAGTCAGATTCATAGAGACAGAAAGTAGGATGGTGGTTGCCAGGGGCTGGGGGCAATGGGGCGTCAGTGTTTAATGGGCACAGAGTTTTATTACCCATTTCTGGAGATGGACAGTGGTGATGTTTACACAACAGTATGAATGTACTTAATGGCACTGTATCCATAAAAATGGTTAAAATGGTACGTTTTATGTTTACATAAATTTTATGAAAATGTTTGTAAATTTTTTTTTAAGCATTTTGCCCCACATCACACAACTAGGAAGTCCAGCCCACACCTTTGCCTCTCACACCCTTGCCCCTTATCCTGAGCTCTCTGCCTGTAGCTGTTCCCCATCTTCTAGGCTGGCTGGGATCACATGGGAAAGTTCCTTGCATCTCTGAGCCTGTTTGTCCTCAGGAGAGGAAGAACACAGTGTTGTGAGGATTAGATGAGTTCATACACATCACAGTCCTGGCAGAGAGAAAATTCTCATTACATCTCATTACATATTATTACTGTTCTTATGTCAGAACGCCCTGACTGGTAACAGCATAGACTAGAATCCATGGTTCGGCACTTGTGAGCTGTATGACCTTTTTTTTTTAACTTATTATTATTTGGGCCACGCCGCACAGCATGTGGGATCTTAGTTCCCCGACCAGGGATCGAACCCGAGCCCCCTGCAGTGGGAGCATGAAGTCTTAACCACTGCCCTGCCGGGGAAGTCCCGTGAGCTGGGTGACCTTGCGCAAACGACTTAACCTGCCTGAGCCTCAGTTTCCACCTATAAAGAGGGGCTGATAGTTCCTACCTGGCCGGGAGGAGGGCGACACTAAATCACACCTGGATGTCATAGCCTGTGATAAACAGCAGCTGTTACTGTGCGGACATGAGATCACAGTTTATGCAAGGAAAAAATTAACAGAGTGACATGACTAGTAAATTTAACATTCTTCTCTACTTCCGCACCGTTTTATAGGTAGAAACAGCACCTCCCCTCTGGTAGCTGAGGTGTTCGCAGAATCCTGAGATTACACCTTTGTGTTGGCTTCACTAACACATAGTGTCTGATTTGTCTTACAAAGGAGAACCATTCGGCCAAGTCTAAGTAACTGGGCACCTGCTGTGGGCCTGGCCCCAAGCTGCTGCCGGAGAGCCAGCAGTGAGAAAGATGGGGGGCCCGGCTGCAGAGAGCTAACACTGGCCAAAGGAAGAGCCAGGGATACTATCACAGCAAACTGTACCAGCAGTTAGGAAACCTGGGTTCTTCCTGACCCCCAAAACCCAAGTGCCAGGAAAACTTGGACAAATCACTTCCCATATCCAGAACTAAGTCTTTTGTACAGAACGAGGACCTCGAACTTGCCAGTCCCTGACTTGAAGCTATTTCCTTTCTAAATGCGTTGATTCCGTTGCCCCGATGCTCTCTCTGGGAGCAGCCCGCAGGATATTCAGGGGAAGTTGGACCAGAGTCACTGCCTTTGGTGCTAGACAGACCTGGCCTTGGGAGCTTAGCAGTCAGCCAGGATGGGCTTGAGCTCGTGGGTGCCAGGACCCCAGCGGCATGTTGGCGAGGAAGGGGAGGATGCTGGGGCCAAGCGGAGCCTGGGACGCAGAGACCCGGAGCCGGAACTGGAGGCTAAGGCTGCAAGGATTAGGACAGGAGATTCCACAGCCGGGGAGGCTCTGAGCTAACTGGGAGCTGGGCATGGCTTGTGGACAACTTGTGTGTCTGCTGTCGGGGAGCTTCCTGCCTGGAGCATCTTGGGGAGCCTGCTTCATGGCCCACGTTGCCCTTCACCTGTAGGGCTGCGTCCCGGCACTTTCCGAATTGCCGGTCTGCCCTCTGGTCCTCTCTCGATCTCCTGCCACGGCAGGGTCTGCTCATTTCACATGGGACGCTGCACCCGTGCATTCTTATCTCAGGCCAGAATGGAGTCAGATCCAGCCAGGCCGTGTTCAGGGCCTGGGAATCATTGGTATGTGCACCGGCAGAGCGCTTCCTAGTCAAATTCTCAGTAGCAAACCGAAGTCGATTAACGGGGCGGGCGGGGTGTGGGGGGAGATAGATGGCAGGTTATCGTTCAGCCACGGCTGCTGTCCATATGCATGAAGTCAAGGGACCTGACTCCCTTGCAGAATTAAGCATAACTTTTAGAGGGACCAGTTTCTGAGCACTCGCTACCTCCTACCCCCTTCTACCCCCGACCACTTCCCTACAAGCCAGAGCAAATGTGGCTTCAGGTCTGGAGAAGCAGAGGACACCGCTCGGGCCGCCCACGTGCAATCTATGTTCTTGAAGCGTTTGATGGGCTTCTGCCACTTAAGGAATTGGTCACACTTACGAAGTGAGAGAGTGGCATGGACATATATACACTACCAAAGGTAAAGTAGATAGCTAGTGGGAAGCAGCCACATAGCACAGGGAGATCAGCTCGGTGCTTTGTGACCACCTGGAGGGGTGGGATAGGGAGGGTGGGAGGGAGGGAGACACAAGACGGAGGGGATATGGGGATATATGTATACGTATAGCTGATTCAGTTTGTTATAAAGCAGAAACTAACACACCATTGTAAAGCAATTACACTCCAACAAAGATGTTAAAAAAAAAAAAGCAATTGGTCACATTTAGAAATATTCAGCTTCAGTGAACACGTCATGGCTGTGTATAGGAAAAGCATACTATTATCTCTAGAGCTCACCTGAAACAACAGGCTTGTTCCTGAAACAGATGTTTTGTAAAACCTGCCATGACAGGCTCATCAGAGCTGGAGATGGGCCAGCGCTGGGTTACTGGCCCCACAAGGGCACAGACATCCCTGCCGGCTTCCTGTCCATCCCCTGCACCTGGGCCAGAGGAGAGGCTCCCCGTGGCTCCTCTTTCTGGCTCTTGGGTTCTAAAGTTAAACATTTTACAAGCTTGATATTATTGTAGACAGAGGCAGCCAGCCAGGTGTGACCTGGGGAGAAGTTTCCAACATAATGACTCAGAATATGTCATTTGGTCCAACTAACATTTATCGAGGGTCTACTATGAACCAGCCACTATTCTAATTGCTTTCAGGTATATTACTTTGCAGTAACTCTCTGAGGTTACTCATTTCAGAGATGAGGAAACTGAGAGCTTGTTTTGGTTTCCTAGGGCTGCTGTAACAAGTTACCACACACGTAGTGGCTTAAAACAACAGAAATGTACCTCTCACAGTTCTGGAGGCTTAAAACAACAGAAATGTACCTCTCACAGTTCTGGAGGCTTAAAACAACAGAAATGTACCTCTCACAGTTCTGGAGGCTTAAAACAACAGAAATGTACCTCTCACAGTTCTGGAGGCTTAAAACAACAGAAATGTACCTCTCACAGTTCTGGAGGCTTAAAACAACAGAAATGTACCTCTCACAGTTCTGGAGGCTTAAAACAACAGAAATGTACCTCTCACAGTTCTGGAGGCTTAAAACAACAGAAATGTACCTCTCACAGTTCTGGAGGCTTAAAACAACAGAAATGTACCTCTCACAGTTCTGGAGGCTTAAAACAACAGAAATGTACCTCTCACAGTTCTGGAGGCTTAAAACAACAGAAATGTACCTCTCACAGTTCTGGAGGCTTAAAACAACAGAAATGTACCTCTCACAGTTCTGGAGGCTTAAAACAACAGAAATGTACCTCTCACAGTTCTGGAGGCTTAAAACAACAGAAATGTACCTCTCACAGTTCTGGAGGCTTAAAACAACAGAAATGTACCTCTCACAGTTCTGGAGGCTTAAAACAACAGAAATGTACCTCTCACAGTTCTGGAGGCTTAAAACAACAGAAATGTACCTCTCACAGTTCTGGAGGCTTAAAACAACAGAAATGTACCTCTCACAGTTCTGGAGGCTTAAAACAACAGAAATGTACCTCTCACAGTTCTGGAGGCTTAAAACAACAGAAATGTACCTCTCACAGTTCTGGAGGCTTAAAACAACAGAAATGTACCTCTCACAGTTCTGGAGGCCAGAAGTCTAAACTCCCAAGGTGCCAGCGTGGCTGTGCCCCCGCCTAAGGCTTTAGGAATCTTTTCTTGCTCTTTCCAGGTTCTGGTGGTGTTTCTTGGTTTGTGGCAGCATCACTCCAACCTCTGCCTTTGTCTTCACGTAGCGTCTTCTGTGTGTGTGTCTGTGTCAGGTCTCCCTCTGACTTTCTCTTCTGAGGATACCTGCCACTAGGTTTAGGGCCTACTCTAAATCCAGGATAATCTTGTTGCGGCGAGCGGGGGGGCTACTCTTCGTTGTGGTGCGCGGGCTTCTCATTGCGGTGGCTTCTCTTGTTGCGGAGCACGGGCTCTAGGGCGCACGGGCTTCAGTAGTTGTGGCACGAGGGCTCAGTAGCTGTGGCGCACGGGCTTAGTTGCTCCCCAGCATGTGGGATCTTCCCTGACCAGGGATCAAACCCGTGTCCCCTGCATTGGCAGGCGGATTCTCAACCACTGCGCCTCCAGGGAAGTCCCCAGGATAATCTTGAGATTCTTAACTTGATTACATCTGCAAAAACCCTTTTCCAAATAAGGTCACATTGACAGATTCGAGGGGTTTAGGGCCACCATTCAGCTCGCTATAGACCTCTAGCTATTATCTGGTTGTTTCCTGAAGCCCACACAGCGAGAAAGGGTCGCGTTGGGGAGTAGACCCTGCTGGCTGGCTCTGAGGGGGCCCTCGGTCAGGTCTTCGCCACCCAGACGCTATGAGACAGGCCCCTGCACTTAAGAAACCTACATCTGGGTGGGAAGGAGCTTTGCGTGTTGGTTACGAGTGAGTCTAGCTGATCCAGATGACCTTGCGCGAATTATGTGACCACTCTCGTGTCTCATACGGAAAGTGTGACGTGTGGAAAATGGGAATCATATTAAGAATAACAAGGACCTCAAAAGATTGCTGCGGTGCGGGGGGATCCAATGAGAGGATCAAATGAGAGGAGGAGATCAGCAAGGTCCCGGGACCCTGATCCCATAGCCTCTGCCAGTAACCACCGTGTTCCATGCTTCCACCTGTAGGACCCCTCCAAATATTTGAATCCGAGCCTCTGAATGGAAAAAGAACAGTGTGTGTGTGTGTGTGTGTGGGGGGCTTCTGTTCAGGTCCCCAGAAACCAGGGTGAGGAAGAGGAGGAAGCCACAGCTGACTTTAGGGTTTTGAGCTTGGTTCACTGGGAGGATGAAGTTGCCAGTAACAACATGGAAACAGCAAGAAGCTGGTTGGGGGTGGGGAGGTGGGAGATGGACTGGGAATAAATTGTCTTGAGCTTGGGGGCCAGGGGGATATCTGGGTAGATCTGACTGGCAGGCGTTGGACTTAGAAGGTGACTTTTAAAAGCTACACAGAGCTTAAGAGTGAAGGAAAGAATTGAACATGTTTGGCAAGTTCAAGTGCTGTCAGAGATTAAGCCTTTTGCCGGTGCGGGGGAGGGGGTGGAGGGCAGAGGGCGAACCAGAAAAGGGAAAATGAACGTTGTGTTCACACGCTTTGGTTCGTGGTCACAGCACCCCATTTTCCGGCCAGCAAAGTGGGCGCGCCGCTTTTTTCTCCCCAAGCTGTTGCTCAGGTTGCATTAGATCATGGATGGGAAATTGCTGCAGAGACTGTGCACCAAACGGTAGCAAGGGGCATCAGGTATGGGCCTCAGCCACGTCTCCCCAGATCCTGAGCACGACAGGAGAGGCACAAGGGCACCCTTCCTACCTCTGTGTTGTGGCTGAGGAAGCAGTAACTGCTCGTTCACCAGGTTTGAAGTGGCCTTGATGGTGGACTCTATTCATCGTCACCAAATGAACCATATAATAAAAACTGGAATTTCTCCATTCCCTGGCGAGGGGTGGAAGCTTTCGCCACGATTTTTGTTTTTTGGAAAAGCAAGCAGAGCACTTCTCTCACGAGCCTTGTGGAGCGCTTCTGCTGCGACGGGGTAGGTCACTCAACGTTGCCATGACGACCAAGGAAGAGGCCAGCTCTGACTTCAGCTCTTAGTTTCAGGGAAACTAAGTGACAGACTCTTTTGTTTTCTTTCTTGGGGAAGGGGTGCCCCACCACCTTCCCGTTGGCATGGAAACCTTTCACTCCCACCAGGTGAGGTGGTCACATGGGGAGATTAATTTATTTGAATGGGCATCTGGAGAGACCACTGTGAAAGGAGAAAGCGTCAGGACACGGTGGTTCTGGCCATTATGACATGATAAGCACCCTGCTCCTCGGGGAGGGGTGGTGGGTGGGCACCGTGGCCTCTAGACCCCAGTCTGTGTGTCTCCAAATCGCTGGAACTTTTCAGCTGCCTTTTATCAAGGACCAGTGATTTCTCTGGCATTATACGAGCTTCTCTATATGCGGTGTTACACTTAGTGCTCACTGCAACCCTGTGCATTGGTATTATTGTCACGTTTTGCAAATGAGGAAACTGATGCTCAGAGAGGTTAAGTACCTTCCCCAAGGTCACTCAGCTGGCAAGTGACCGTGTCGGAGCTCAAACCCAGACCTGCTTGCTGCATAATCCCTACAACTCTTGCCATTCTGCCGCCCCGCCTTAACCTTGTACTTGAACTTACACGAGCTCTCCGGAGTCTCTAGAGCCATCAGGGAGACATCGTCTAAAAAACGTACCACGATAACTAAACATTTAATACTTCTGTGAGAAACGCCACTGTAAACTGTCTGGATGCCTGCTTGGGGAATTAGGCAATGACAAGATAAATTAAATACTTTAAATGGATTTTGACAACAACTCTATGCTGGGGGAATTCAAATTGCATAAAGAAAAAAGTTAGACTTTCTCTCTGGACCTGATTTCTAATATGCATGCCTAATTTATTAGCCACATTTTTTAAAATCTAATTTTGTTAGGACCAAAGTTCTTGGAGGAAAAAAGTGTTGTGGGTTGGAGGAGGCGGGTAAATCTTCCTGGAGGAGGCTGGGCTTGCTCTGACCCCATGTGCATGATTTTTGAGGGGGGTGTTCGATAAATACACATTGAATGAATGATAACCGCTACCATTGCTTTCTCACTTACTAAGCTCTGGCCAGGATGCTAGCCCCTTGTTTTATGTCCTCCCATTGAATCCCTCCATACCCCTGCGATCAGGGTTCTATTGTCCATCTCCATTTTCCAGAACAGAAACGGAGGCTAAGTGATAGAGCCACTTTCCCAAAGCCATACCCTTAGTAAGGAGTGGAACCAGGACTATTATTCTTTTTTTTTTTTGTAAACTTACCAACTACCCTTCCTTCCTTCCTTCCTTCCTTCCTTCCTTCCTTCCTTCCTTCCTTCCTTCCTTCTTTCTTTCTTTCCTTTCTGTAGTTGTGGCACGTGGGCTCAGTAGTTGTGGCTCACGGGCTTAGTTGCTCCCCAGCACGTGGGATCTTCCCAGACCAGGGCTCAAACCCGTGTCCCCTGCATTGGCAGGCAGATTCTTAACCACTGTGCCACCAGGGAAGTCCTGACTATTATTCTTCTTACCATAAATTATTATTGTATTATTACCCTAAAAGTGGCTTTATAGAACCTCAAGCTGAAAATGACACCCAGAGGTCACCCTGCCCATTTTCTTGTCTTCAGGCAAAATTACAGCAAATTCTTCATGTCATTTGTCTTAAAGAATACTGTTCTTACACAGTCATTTATCTGCGTGTCTTTTGTCTGTTTGCTTTTTGCATCACCTATTAGATGTAGAGTACTATGAGGGGAACGAACATGGATGCTATCTTTGGCAGACTCACAGTCTCTGGGAGAAAGAAGCCGCAGACTTAAATAGCCGTAATATAAGTTCAGAAGATGACACATTTCACAAGCGAGGTGCAAATGAAGTGCTGTGGGGAATCCAGAAGAGCGTATTTTGGGTAGGAGGGATCAGGGAAGGCTCAGGGCCAGCTGGCATTTGAAGTGAGCTTTGCAGGATGAGTAGGATTGGGGCCTGGCTATTGGTGAGAAGGGGTGAGTGGAACACAAGCACCCAGGCACAGCATGCACCCCTGAAGCATCTCCACGTGTAACTGAGGTCGCCCAGGGAGACTGTGTAGGGCAGGAGGCGGGCCCAGGGCAGAGGCTCAGCGGACCATCTACCACGAAGGGTCCTCAGAGGAAGAAAAGCAGAGGATGGAAAGACACCAGGAGAATGCAGGGGCATAGAATGAGAGTTTCAGAAAAAGAGTGGCTGACTGCATCGGATGCTATGAAGAAGCCGAATGAGGGGAAGATCAAGGAGGTCCGTGGCAACGAGGAGGTCGGTGGTAACCTTTGAGAGAGCGGTGTGTTCGGAGCAGTAAAAACAGAAGCCAGCCACTCATCCTGAGGCCGGGAGGGGATCAGCACAGAGGGACTTTCTCTAGGTCGTGCCCCACCTGGGGAGGGCTGTGATTACAGTCTCCTAGCGGAGGGCCAGCAGAGAACCCCCCACCCCCACCCCGGGCACTGCCCAGCCTCATGCAGGAAGCCTGGAGAGAACAGACTCTTGCGAGTCAGACAGACCCAGGTCACCGTGTAGGGGGTGCGTGACCTTGAGTACGTACTTTATTTTACCTGAGCTCAGCTTCGTCTGATGGACAAGAGCTATCGCTTCTTGAGTGCTTAGGGCATGCTGGGTACGATTCTAAGTGCTCTACATACATTAGCCCATTTAATCGTCACAACAGTGCTACGATGTAGGTAGAGTTATCGTCCCCATGATACAGATGAAGACACGAGCAGATTAAGACACTTTCCCAAGGTCATCAGCTAGTTATGGACAGGGCAAGGATTCCAACCCAAGCATGGCTCTGGGATATATGTTAGTATCTCCACCTTAAGGTCTCAGCGTGGCTTAAGCAGGGTAATCAGTACACAGGAGAGCTCCTAGCCCAGAGGAGGCTCAATAAGAATTACTCCCTTTCCCTGACCCACTGCAGATTCAAAGTCAGGCAGCCTGGCCCGAGAGAGGCCTGGGGGATCAACCTCACGAGTCCTCACTCACATTAGTGAAAATGTCATGCAGAATGACACCCACAGAATCACCTTGCAAAGTCGGGTGCAAATGCCACGAGCCCCTGGGACAGAGTCCAGTGAGAATTGTTTTGCATTCAACACCCACGCGGCAGGGATTGGCCAGCTGCCGCCCTGCGAATCAGTGACAAGTGAAATTCACAAAGCGAGCAGATTTCATCTGAAATCTGGAGGAAGGAGTATATTTGACCAGGATATGCCTACTGAATCCCTGACTAAGGGTTCACTGGGTGCACAGTAGACAAAAGGGAATTAGGATTACCATAGAAGAGGAACTGGGGTTTGGATGAAATTGAATGCCAAAAAGAATTACAGTCTAGGCAAAGGATGACTTCTGTGCATGGGTTTCCCCACTTATTGTCTGGATTCAGGCAGCCCTATACTTTGGTGCAGAACTGTGTTCAAGCATTAAAATGCTTTTTGTTGCAGATAGGCTCTGAGGATGTAATTAAAAGGATCCCTTCATTAGCAGAACTGTACAACGCAAGCTCAAGTTGGCCTTTTCTGCTAATTTTGGAGGTGGTGAAACCGAGGCTAATCCAACCACTAATTACAACCGTCACACAGACAGTGCCTTGCTGTCGCTACTAGGAAGTCTTTGTTCTCCCCAAGTGTTGACAGTATATTCCCAGTAACTGGGAGACAAAAAAGTAGAAGAAAGATTCATTCTGGCAACCAGAAGGAGGGCTGTGGCAGCGTAGGGGTTAAAAATGTGACCTCTGGAGTGAGGCCACTGGATTCCAGTCCCGGTCTTATCCCTGACGCAGCTGACTTAACTTCCCAAAGCGTCAGCATCCTCAGATGTCAACTGGAGTCAATCATTGTGTCTAATTGATAGAATGGACACGGGAACTCACCGAAACAATGACTATTTTCACTACCGGTTATTCTGAACAGTGCCAGGAACTGTGTAGGGGTTATCGTCATAAACAAACAAGAGAGGTGTCACCCTTCCAGGCTTCCAGTCCAGTGAGAGAAACAGGCATCAAACAGACAATTGCACAAATACAAATAACCATATAGGTATACTTGTGACAACGACTCTGAAGAAAAAAATAATGGTGACGGCAGTGATGATGACGTACAAAGCCTGGAATGTTATATAGAAAAGCATGGTTGATGGAACTCGGGAAGCTATGGGAAGCTTTTTGGAAAAGGTGATACAGAATCTCAGATTTGAAGGACGAGTGTTTTTCAGGTGGAGACTTCGGGAAAGAGCATTTACAACAAAGAGGGAGGAACGTGGAACGTAGACCACAGGGCAGGCAAAGCAGGCAGCGACCAGACCCGCCGGGCCCCGCGCTCTCTGGCCGAGGGTGAGGCCCTGTCCAGCGGGCCTCGGGCAGCCCGTGCAGGCCAGGCTTGTCATTTGAAAACCGTTCCTCCAGGATCCAGCGAAAAACTAAGCACGAGCCCAGTCATCCACAGAAAGACAGCGGCCAGCTACTTGGTGGGTTTAAACAGGGACTCTGCAGCCCTTCGGGCAAAAAGATTCCTCCTCCATGCCGGCCAGCGTGGTCGGATGCGTCTGAAGCTCCTCATTCAGAATCAGAATTTTGGCCACTCTGGTGTTTTAGCTCAATAGTGGTGTCGGGTTTTTTTGTTTTTTTCTTTCTGTTTTCAAGGTTCTGAACTGGAAGTCAGAACTGGGCCTGCCCTTGCTACCACCACCTTTCCCTTGATGCCTCCCCTCAAGCAAGTGGCTCTGCTTTGATGTCCCAGTGTTATTTCAGAAGGAAAATGAGACGAGATGATCGCTAGGCCCTTTCTACTCCTCAGTTTAACTTTTGTTTTATGTGGGGCGCAGCAGATATCCCTCTCTGTGCACGATTCTGTGACATCAGTAATCCTCAGTAGAGAACCAGGGTCTCAGATGAGGGTCAGTTATCCAGCGAGGCCCGAGATAATGAGACTCACTTATTTAGGGGATTTGATTAGGTTCGGACAAGAGGGTAGGTGCAGTCTGACCCCGGGCGGCCTGCTGTGAGATTCCCCAGATGGCCCACAGGCAGTCGAAGGAGCAAGAGAACAATACAGTGTCTAGTCACGTGGGCTGGGGGTGGGGCAGAATGCCAAAAAGTGGTTAAAGAAAGCCTGTATTCTCCTGAGTTCCCGGAGGTGTGTGCCGATCTCTCCCACTGAAGCTGGGGACAGGACAGTGAGCCCCTCGAGATGATGACACATGGGAGAGAAAGATGCTGGTGATTATAACCAAAGTGGCTAACAGGAATTGGGGCACCGTGCTAAGTACCACGTATCCATTTTCTCTGTAATTACATCAGTCCTATAGTTTAGGTACCATTATTATTCCCACTTTATATAAGAGGATACTGAAGCTTTGAGGTTATATAACTTGCCTGAGGTCACCCAGCTAAAGAATACAGAGCTGGGATTCCAGCGGTGACTCTGGACTAACCCCAGAGCCCACGCCCGGGTTCCCCAGGCCGGCGCCTGTGGGGAGGAGCTGTCTGGCAGCATCTCCTCCCACCCTCCCCTGCCTGAGTGACGGTACATTTCACTGTCTCTTACTGCCCGTGCCCAGAGACAAAGAAAGCAAGAGGGACCAGGGCGAAGATACTCACGCCGGGCAGAGGGGCAGAGCAGAGAGAGCCCTGTGGGAAAAGAATCCCTTAGGGAGGTCTTTGTTAAACGAGCTGCCGGTTGGTTCATCTGGAAGATGAGAGGGCCGGGCCACATGACCCCTAAAGGCACTTCCGGCTCGGAAATCGCCTGAGTTCTGGGTCTGCGGGAAAGGGGGCCTTAGACTAGGTCTGTATGCTTGTTCTTTTGTTAATTCGTTGCCTGGCCCGATGGGTAGATGCTCGTGCGGCATATCCAGCCTGGTGGCTCCGGGAATTCATCCCAGGTGGGGGCAGAGACCTAGTCTGCTGCTGCCGCCATTGGGGGCCTCCATGAATTCCCACACGTGAGACACGCAGTGCCTCAGTGATCGTGTGGGCCTGAAACTGTGAAACAGAGATTGATTTGTTGGGCAGTGGAAGTGGAACAGCCCCATCCAGATATATCGTCACACTGAGGTCAGTTACAACTCCCCCCCGACCCAGCAGAATCATCCGGATGCTCTACACACAGGCTGTGTTTTTGATCCTAAAGAATGCAGCAGTTTTGTGCTGGGCTTAGACTAAGTGCCCTCCCAACCGCTCTCCCTCGTAAGTAGGAGGAGACTCCTCTCCCATTGAAAAGGAGGAGAAAATGAGTTCAGAGAAGTTTCGTAACTACACTGAGTTGTAACATGATGGAGTGGAAAGGGCCTGGGCTTTGAACTCAAGCAGATCCTTGTTCAAATCCTCACTCAGCCATTTAATAGCTGAGTGACCTTTGGAAAGTAGCCTAACCTCTCTGAAGCTCATTTGTCAGCAGCAGAATGGAGCCACTTATTATACCTAACTCATAAGGATCATTGCCAGGGTCAAATGAGATGTTACGAGTAACCGACCTGACTCTCAGATATTTAATGCCCGATAACTCCTCATGTATAGAAGAAGCCATAGTGCAGTGGTTAGAAACAAGGCACCTGCCTTGTTTAGTTATACATGATAACTCCTCATGTATAGAAGAAGCCGTAGTGCAGTGGTTAGAAACAAGGACACTGGCACCTGCCTGCCTGGCTCTCTGTCCTGGGTCTACAACCTATTAATTTGTATCTTTGTGCCTTGGTTTCCACATCTGTAAAATGGGAATAATGATAATGCCTGCTTTGTAGGATTTTATCAAGACTAAATGTTATAAGATGGCAGTTCCTGGCACATAATCAATATCATCACCATTGTGTTTTATTGTTGATGTGACACTGTGCTATGGAAGAAAGTGATTGAGGGAGGTAGAAGTGGCCAGGTGAGCGTTCATAGGAACATTGCACGAAGGGGAGCCAGTGGGAATAGACCCAGCATGGATCTAGGTCTTACAGGGACTAGAGCATCAGCCAGATGCCTCACTAAATCCCTTTCTTCATCACTTTGGAAACACATGCCTCACCCGTCTATCGCCTTCTCTTCAAACAATATAGCATTGCCATCAAGCAAATGGGACCCCTGTGATGGAAGAGATTTATCAAATGACACAGCCGGGCTACATGGTAGTTATGTTTATTTTTAGTGACTTTATCCTCCAGCTCTTTAAATTAGCTGCTGGGCTGACTTAAGGGACTTCTTTGGGGCATTGTTGGCCGTTTCTTCCGGAATGCCAATGTGCCTTTGAAACCCCCAAGGGGCTGGGGGGGGACATGTCTTGGCCAAACGGCGGGGAAAGGAGCCTGCCTACCTCCCTCCATTTGCCAGGGCCTTCCCGCTGCCCACCAGGCTCTCCTGTCAAGCCACAGGATTGCCCGGGAACATGATCCAGGGCCTTCGCTCCCTTTCACCGAGACCAGTGATCCTTAGACTTCAGCCCGCATCAGAATCCCCCACAGGGCTCGCTAAGGCAGAGCTTCTGAGGCCGTAGGTCTGGGGTCGGGCCAAGAGTGTGCTTCTCTAACAAGGCCTCAGGTGCTGCTGCTGCTGCTGGACCAGGGACCACGCTTTCAGAATCCCTGAGCTTGAGTGTTCCAGTAGCTTCCTGACATCGTCCACTCCGCCCTCGATCCAGGATACACACTGCTGGCAGATTCATCCATCTTCTCTGAACAGCTGATTTTGCCACTCCTTTCCCCCAAATCTCCCACAACCTTGTCATCTCCTACACTGCCACGTCCAAGCTCCCTTGT
Source organism: Lagenorhynchus albirostris (assembly GCF_949774975.1). NCBI lineage: Eukaryota > Metazoa > Chordata > Mammalia > Artiodactyla > Delphinidae > Lagenorhynchus > Lagenorhynchus albirostris. Next base: position 13,004,252 of record NC_083101.1, read on the forward strand.
CCGATACTCAAGATCCTATAAGACCCAGACCCAAGCTGGCTTCCTGGTCGTATTCGTACCTGCTCCCCTTCCTGTACGCCACTAAGATCCAGCAAGCCGACCTACTTCCATGTGCTCCAGGTCCCACCTCTGGGTGCTCACCTGGCCACTCCCACCTGGCTCAGTCATTGTTTATGGATGGGTCTAGTCTTCCCCCCACCGGGTCACGTGCTTCTGGGTAGCTAGGACTGTGTATACCCCACCTGTGTAGCCCAGGCCCCTGGGACAGGTAAGTGCTTGAGAAATGGTTCATGAACGAATAAATTATTGAAGGGATGCTTCACTAAAAATGGGAATGATTTCTCTGAGAGAATTCAAGCACCTTCTCTGAAACTGGAACTTGCTGTATCTACCTTCCTATTTTGTTAACTCCCGAGAATATATACATATAGAGTTTGTACATCAGAAGAAAAGTCTTTGGTTTGATTTAAATCAAATTGGCACAAGAGCTACATAGTGAGCTAAGCCTTGGGTGTGTAGTGAGACAGTCCGGAGTACAAATTCTGATTCCACCATTGATTTGTGACATTGGGCAAGTATTAAGGTTCTCTGGGCCTCAGGTTCCTAATTTGTAAAATGGGACTCGTTTCTGCCTACCTTGTAGCGTTGTTTTGAGAAACCAGTGAGATCATATATAGATAGTAAGCTGCTTGACACAGAGTGGGTCCCTGATAAATAGTAGTGATTCTTAACAGTAGGCTTTCCAGGCAAAATAGTGGTAGGTGGTTTTTCACAAGAGTTTTAATAAAACAAAATTCCATTTTATTTGAAAGACAAGAATAGATAAAACATTCCAGGATTCTTTCCCCTATTTTAATGAATCAAGGACACACCAAATTCAATTTAAGAAAAAATACCCCAAAGGACCCCAAATAAGCTTGATTTATATTTTCTTTACCAGTCACTTCTATTTCATGTTTGACTTTTCCATTAAAATGCTATTAGGTAAAAACAGGATTTTACAGTATTTGTGATAACTTGGATCTCAGTGTGATCATTGGAATTATCTCCAGCAGAATAACCATTTCTCCTCGTTTTATTTCCTCTTATATATCAGCCATATCTTTACTGCCTTCTTCCAGTTGAGTAAAACCACTTCTGCCTGAATTTGTGGTTTTGAGTCCATGAAAATATCTGTGGCTTTGAGGGCCCTTTTCATCCTGAGGTTATTAATTGGGATTCAGGAAGGAAGGGGAATGGTAGTCATCCAGTAAGAAAGGTGAGAGGCTGTCACGGAGAAGAGAAGACAAACCCATCCTGTGAGGCTCTGAGGGTGGGTTGGGATGTGGGCTATGGACACCAGAGGGAGAACAGCCTCTGACGTGCCATGCAGAAAACCTTCCCAGCCTGAGAGGTGCCCTGGAGGTGGTGAGGTCCCCCTCATCAGGTAACCCAAGCTACGGCCACCCCCTTGGATGATCTGCCAGTCAGATGACCCACTGGTGCTAATGTCCTGTCTACCTGGGAGTCATTTCTTCTCTAAAATGACATCATTGTGGAAAGGTTAGGAGCTAGATAGAGGTGGTGGTTACACGACATTGTGCATCGCGTGCTTTAAAATGGTGAATTTTATGTTACGTACGGTAGACCACAATAAAAGAAAATAGATGACATCGTTGGACAGAATGATCTCCAAGGCTGCTGCTAGCTGTTAACATGTTATGTTTCTGGGAGGGAGCACGTGGCTTAGGGGACTGGCTCCCAGACTCTATTTAGTCAAAGACGAGCCATGTAGACACTATCTGACTGACAGGGAATGGCCAATTAAATTATGGTTCAGGCATTATATGGAATATTATATGTCCATGAGAGATTATGCTCATGAAAACATACTTAATGCCACGGGAAGACACTTATGATATAATGTAAAGTGTAAGAAAAAAGGATTTAAACTACCCATGATGTGATCCTAACTTATAAACATAGATAAAAAATCAAAACATTCTTAGTGTTTATCCCTGAATTGTGGGATTACAAATGATGCTGATTCCTTTATACAGTTCTCAGAATGCTTACAAAGACCATGAATTACTATTGTAATTTTTTAAAAACTATTTAAAAACAAAAAATAAATAACAGTCCTTTGGATTTGGTAACCCCCAATGTGAACCATGATGTGTTTTGGAATAATAGGGCAGCAAGATGGAAACAGCCCTGGTTAGGAGAACTGATGTGTAATTCCAGTCCAGCCAGGGCAAAGAGCTGCTTCGCCTTGTTGCGCCTCAGTTTCTCCGTCTGGAAGAGGGGTATAAAAATAACAGTGTACTGCACATGTTTTGTGAAGAGCAGATGAGATCATGAAAGTGGGACGGTTCTGTTGATTGAAGAGTTCTCAGCCCTTTGCTTTGTCATGGAGTGTATTCAAACTGTGTATTTCCAAATCTTTTCTTTAACAAAAACTTAATGAGTGCTTTTGAAGTTAGTGATTGCCACTTATCCAGGAATTTAAGAGCTAATTTCCAGTAACAGTGCTGCTTTTTTTTCTCATCTTTCTTCCTATAACCTTAATGTGAAAACATTTTATTTCATCTGAAGTGTAACCACCTGACTTTTATTTACAGTCTTAAATTCAAGGAGGTGATGATAAAACCAGTTTAGCTGAAGGGAAGTTGCACCCACTCCATCCCACTCCCCCTGGGAATGCAGTGCTTCTCAGGAGGAATAAGGTCCCTCCTCTTTGTAGGAGGGAGCATTTGTTTCCCCGGAACCATCCACATTGTTGAACTTTAGAAGAGGTTTTCCTTTGCGCTTCTCTGGTTCTGCCTGTCCTCGCTTTGAGACCCACTTAGAAGGAACCATGAACAGAACTTACAGGACCTTTTATTCACACAAGGGGGTTCTCTTTCTTGGAGGCTGGCTCCTTGGACCAGCATAAAGAAAAGACCATTTTGGTAGGGCCGTCAAGTATGCTGTTTCTCTCTCGAACCTCTTTCCCGTTTAAACGAGCTTATGGGGTGGGTACAAAGCATCATAACCTTGATGTTTTATTTGAAGCTCACCTTGCTATTAAAAGCAAACTTTCCCAATTCAACAAATTCAATGAAACATTTCCGAAGAACCTAATACGTGCCAGGTCCTGTGGAAATAGAGTTGAATAAGATGTGGTCCTTGCCTTCAATGAGCTCACAAAACAGTGAGAGGGATTGGCGTGTAAGCAGGTGCAGCGCAGTTGATGAGAGGAGTGAAGAAATCCAAGGGGCAGGAGTGGGACATGAAAGACAGTCTTCAGCACGGTCAGGGGAACAGCTGAGCTGGTTCTGAAAGTGGAACAGAAATGTGCCAGGCAGCCAGGGCTGGGAAAGTCTTCAAGGGCTGAGGCAAGCAGGTATGAAGGTCCCAAGACAGCCCAGCTTGGTGACTGACGGTGTGCTTGGAAGTGGGAGCTCTGGGGACGAGACCATTTAATAAAGAAAAGAAAAGAGTAGAAAACGGCCTTGGTATTGAGCTCAGCACCATGGGATGTGGCTCTTCTCTTCCTGGATCTCTTAGCCAGCTGGGCAGTACTTACTGGCCGTTCACACCGTGCTCAGGGTGTTACCAAGTCCAAGCTCGTACTGCTCGCTGCACGACAGGACAATAACTAGAAAGACAAGGTGTCGGGGCAAGGAATAGCGCCTTTATTCAGAAAATCAGCAGACTGAGAAGATGGTGGCCTAGCGTCCCAAAGGACCATCTTCCTGGAGTTAGAATTCAGACTTCTTTTACACTAAAAGGGGAGGGGGTAAAGTCCTGGTTACGTCAGACTCCAGAGGGGATGTGTTAATTTCTTCCTTCCTGCAGCCAGTCACAGGTGGGCCTAGTCAGGAGGTTTCCTGTGAGCTAAACAAAGGTATTTTACCTTCACACTCATCACATGGGAGGCAGGGTACCCAGAGACAGCCATTATGTATCATTTAGGCTTACAGGCAACATCCCTTTAGTGATTAACTTGTAGCAAAAGCAAGAGAACACAAAGGTTAAAGTAAAAGTAACAGATTCAATGAGGAGTCAGATTTGTTGTTCCCTATTACAAGGGTTCTGTCTCTGGAATGGACACACAGGTGGAAAGGGTTACGCCTGGCCCCTCATCCGCTATGGGCAGGACAAGAGACAGGAAAGCAAGGTGAGCTTCAGGTGCAGAGACAGGCCTGAGTGTGGAAGGGGGCTGGGCGTCCAGCAAGCATGGGTCTCTGTGTCCAGGCCAGGCCATGACTGGGGTGGCAGCAGAGGTCAAGGCCTTGCAGGGTACAGTGTGTCTAAGGCAATGACAAGAAATAAGGAGGGCAGAGAGGGAATCAGGCAGGGCCTTGCATGCCAGAGGGAGGAGTATGGACTTTATCATGTAGGCACTCAGGAACCACAAAAAACTGTAGGAAGTGCGCATCCCAGCCAGGTCTGCTTTAAAAGGGCACCTCAGGTGCCATGTGGAGGATAGGTCTGTGGATGGGAAAGGCCGGAGGCGGGAGACCCCATTGTTAGAGTCCAGGAGAGAGCAGACAAGGCCAGGGCAGGGGGAGAGTGGAGTGGGTTCCAGGGCACATTAAGGATGCTGTGGAGACAGAGGGAGAGGAGGGGTTGGAAACATGCAGATGTTTCCTGCTTGGGTCACTGACAGATGGTGGTGACATTCGAGGAGACAGGGAGTGTGGATTTGGGGTGAGGGGAAATGGTCATGTCGGTGTGAGGTTCCCGCGGGTCACCCTGGAGGGTGAACAGGTGATAGCTGCATCTGTGTGTCTGGAGGTGAGAAGAACATTCCAGCTGGAGGTGCATATCTGAGAGTTAGTAGCTGTGAACTTTCTCGAGTATCAGGATAATTTCCGAAGAAAATATCCAGACAGGAATGACAACAGTACGACCATTTTTTTGGTACGAGTTCCAAATAAGAAAATAGTTAGGCTACAAACTCCCGTTGTGCCTGTTCCTAGAACTGGGTGACTACTGTATCTTTGCACATGGTTCACTGAACTGTCTGTGGCTTCTTGCCAGCCCTCAATGAGATTTTTATATTTCTTAATTATTCAATTACTACCCATAAGTAGGAGTTTGAAATCAAACCCAGACTGCTTCATAATAGAGTATTCTCTTCAGTCATGAGTACGGAAAAGGAAATTGTCCGTATTGGGAAGCCAGGCTGGTGGAACGGAGGAAGTGTAAGTCTCTAGTCCCGGCTCTGTCCTGGGTTCAAGTTCTGGCTTTGCCACGCCCTAGCCGTGTGAGCTTGGGCAGGTCACTTCTTTGAGGTCAGTCCTCTGGTTTGTACATTAAGAATAGTAATAATACACCCCCCCCCCACCGCAGGTTGCTATAAATCTAAAGGAAAGGAGAGTTTGGAAGGGAAAGCAATCTGCGTGCTGTAAAGCCCGCTCTAAATGTTGGTTCTATCATTAACTCCTTGTGTGCTGCAGGTCTCAGCAGCTTGGGAAGCCGTTAGCCTCAAAGGAAGAGCCTTCTGAGAGCGATGTGGCCAGTGCCTCGGCAGGCAGCGCCCATCCCGAAGCCCACCTGCCCTCCATCTGCCTCAAGCAGGTGTTCCCCAAGTATGCAAAGCAGTTCAACTACCTGCGCCTGGTGGACAGGATGGCAAACCTGTTTATCCGGTTCCTGGGTATCAAGGGGACAATGAAGTTGGGACCAACAGGCTTTCGTACCTTCATAAGGTCAGTGAGACCAGCTCCTCTGGCAGGGTGGAGACCAGCCGCACATCTGGCTGGTCCCGTCTCTCTGACTGCGCCTGGGAGAATCTGTGATGCCAGATCACAGCCCCACTTGGGGTTGGATTGGCCCAGCAGCTGGCACTGGGCCTGGCACATAGTAGACTCTTGTTTGTTGAATGAATTAATGAATGTTACGGATGTGACAGTATTCACAACATTATGTTTGTGGTTAGAAAACAGTTCTGCGCTACCCTGAGCTGGGTCCTCATTCATATATGAATAATTGCCCCTTGGACTCAGACAGACCTCGTGCTTCTAAAACTGGGGTGACGTTCTCCCAGTGGTACGTGGCTAAGTGCTGAGCTTTTATGAAGCCACAGCAGAGACACAAGCCACATCTTCCAAAGTGTCAATTCCAGGAGAGAAAAGTTGAATAATTCAGTTGATAAATAATTTAATACATTTGTTCTAATATAAAAATAATGTGGTTATATTATAGAGTATAATACAAAATTTGCATGAATTTTAAAGATAAAACATGAGACAAAGAAATTGTGTTTTTGCCACAGCCTGTGAAATAAGCCATTGCCACTTAATCTCCCAAGATTATTCATTAACTTGCCTCTACCCTCTGGGATACTTTGGGGCAGTACAGGAGCACTTACTAGCTGTGTGACCTTGGGCAAGTTAATGACAGTCTCTGAACCTCAGTGGTCCTATAAAATGGAGATGAAACTATCAATACCCTAGGATTGTATGTTATACACCTCAGAGGAACTACCAGCCAGCAGCCCATGTTGCTATTGTTTTTCTCATCATTGGTTTTAATATTTCTATCTGGCAACACAAAGTCACCCTGTTCGTAGTTTTTTTCATGAAAGCAAATAATTAGAAGTCTTGAATTGGAAACCATTTGTCATATGCTTTTCTCTAAATGAATTTTATAAATTCTAACTCTAGCGCTCTGATACTCCTGATAGAATGGCATGAAGAAGTATCAGCAGGAATTTTTGCCATCTCAGCAAACCTGAAGTCATATTTACACAGTGATTTTGAGAGGGGCTTTGTGTTAGTTTCAGGGGAAGAGAAAACCCCATGGAAGGAGCACAAGCTTTGGGGTTTGGCTTCAGAGCCAAGCACATTACTTAACAGCTGTGTGGCTTTGGGCAAATTCCTTATCTTCTCTGAGTCTCAGTTCCCTCATCTGTAAAATGGGAATAATCTCTCCCACCTTGCAGGAGTGTTATGAGGTTGGGACGTAATATATCATAAAGGATCTGGCCCACTGCCTAGTTTACGGGAGCTGTTTGTGAAATGGGAGTCTTTTGTTATTATTTCCATGAGGCAGAGGGAATTTTCAAGAAAGTCAACAGGCACATGTTATTTCCCTGAGAAAACTACCTAACGTGATACCCTCTGACTCATTTAAGAATTGCATTTGACTTGTAGGAATAGATACCCATCTATAAATGGTTTAAAGAGTAAAATTAATTTTTTTCTCATATAACAGGAAATTTGGCAGTGGGGCTTCGAGGGCTGGTTAATGACCCCACAAGGTGATCAACTTCCCAGTTTCTGTCTTTGTGCTTACCCACCCTGAGCATGTGCTTCAAGCTTCAGGGTTGCCTTATGGTCACAAGATGGCTGCTCAAAATCCAGCCATCATGGTCAAGTTCCAGGCAGGAAAAAGGAAGAAGGAAGGAAGAGCAAAAGACATTGGTCAGATGCTTCCTTTTAACTCCTAATACAATTCTACTAAAATGTAAGAGAGAGGGAGAGATTTGAAAAAAAGTTACATGTCACAAGAATCACAATCTCAGTTGCCTGAGGATGGGGTGGGGGGAGGGTGCAGGCAGGAAGGATAAGCAAACCAGTGGGTGGGGTCTAGAAGGATGAGGGGGGGTGGGGCTGTGGCAAAAAGAAAGGTTGTTGCCGGGCTAGTATTACCAAGGCTTTTGATTTTTCAAGAGAAGCTAGAAATATTGATTTTTATGTAAAATATCAATGCATGTATATACTGAATGTTGGCGATTCAGAAAATAATTCTGGGTTCAATCAAAGCATGGCGGCCCATAGCGTCCACCGGTGTGTTACCTCTGGTGTGAGAGGCTGAGGTACATATTAAGAGGACTGGTATGTTCATATACAATCTTGAAAAGAAAATTCCTGAAAAGAATTGAGAGTGGTTCTAGCAAAGAAGATTCTTAAAATGCACTCAGACTGAAACTGGATGATGTGAAAAATATTGCTACAAATCTGTCTCTGTGTGAGAGGGTTTATGATTTTTCCACCCCTTTGTTCTCTATAATTAAGAGTGTTTGCATGAAAAACCCACCTTTGTGACATTAGCGACTATTAGGTCCTGCAGCCGTCATTCCCAACCTGTGGCCGAGTACTGTTAGTGGGAGCGATGGTGACCGTGACAAGTGACAATGTCTTCAGGTAGGGAAGAGGCAGCCGGAGCAGAAGGACCCAGACTGTGAGCCCCTCTCCCCTCCCTCTGTACCCACCCAGCAAGTGTCCTGAGTAATGAAGGATGCAGGAAGGAATGGAGAAAACATTGCACAACTGTTAATAGATTTCTCCTTTTCAAATGTACCAAGACATCCGAACAGCAACTTTGTTGTAAAAGATGATCTTCTCTGCTTTCAGATTTATATCTGAGTGTGTTCCGTCTCACCAGCTAAATTTAACAGCACGTGTTTTCTCTTGCTAACAACTATTCTCTCTCTGCTTTCCACTTCAGTTTAAATTTCGCTTCATTATGAGTTAATAATATTTATGCCATGTGTTCAATCAAACCAAGTGCCCTTCTCTGGGGCACTGTGCCAGAGACATATTTGCTGGCTAGAGACCCTCCCTTCTGAGCTCCCACGCAAACGGCAGAAGTTGAACTTGACTTTCATCTGTCCTGCCCACTCTTTCTCTCCAAGTTCCTTGAAGAGAACTGGAGGGAACAAAATAATAAACATTCCGATTGAATTGATTTTCAGTGACCATCTCTCATAACGTGCTGCATAGATCAGCAGTTTTAGGAGTGAATTATGCTAATGCCAGTCTGGCCGTATTCTATTTTTCTTTTCCACCAAGAAATGAGAAATAATGAACTGTCATCCTCTCGTCTAGAATTAACTCCATCTAACCAGCTTGTCGTGTCATTTCCTCAGGAGGCATATAACAGTAGCACGTATTGCCATGAATTAAGCACCTCTTTTCTCTTTTTTTTTTAATTCATAATAATTGCTGAGGTGTGGAGACATCTCTTTCTCTGAGAAACAGAAATTATCTGCTTCTTCAGTGTGGCAGCTTTCTCGAGGGAAATGCATTTTTGTTATTTTCCTTCCATCGGATCCCTAATTTGGGAGGATTTCTATGTAATTCACTAAGAACCCGTTTTCTGAACGTATCCTACATCAGAACTTGACATCAACTAGCACACGCTGCATTTTCCATTTCCACAGCCTGAAGATTAAACGGTTTGCCAGAACCGGGGTTTATTTCTAGAAAATGGGAGGCAGCTTCTCCACACCTCGAGTGTTTGCTTCACGCTGGGCCATTCCGCTTGGAGATCCCCACTCGTGTCCTTTGTGGTTTCTAATCCTGGTCTCCTTCTAAATTAGAGAACGGTTTTCTCTTTTTCCTTCTTTTCCCCCTTCCACTCCCTTTTCTCATAAGGAGATATTAACATGCTTCATAATGGGTAGCTGTGGGGTGTTATTCTCTGAGAGGCAGCATGGAGCGTTAGAATGTTCTGGAATGGAAGTGTCAGGGGCCCTGCCTCCTCCTCTGTCATTAACTCCTCAGTGACTTTGAAAATTCCCCTGTTCTGTGATGATCTCTTTCCAGTAATATCACGAGATTTTTATGCCTGGGATATCAATAGCCTTTAAAAATAGAAACATTATAAACCAAAGTTGTCTTTCCCTCCGCCCGGCAGATGTTTAGAGAGTGGGTTGTTTTTTTTTTTTCTTTTTTAAACCAATATTGATTATTTGTTAGTTTTCACCTTACAGAAACCTCTCCAGGAAAAATAAGCTTCTTTTCTTTCAGAGAGAAGGATGAACACAAAAGAAATTCTATAAATAGGATTTTATGGAGTGGAAAAAGTTGGTTTCTAAATTTCCCATGAGATGTCACTAGTTGTTGAGAGAAAATGGGGATGATAATTTCAAATCTCTCTAATCTTAGGCTCCTTATGAACTTGAATGATTTGTGATTCTCTCCATCCTCTGTGCCCATATTCTTTTGATTCTGAAAACAAAACAAAACCTTTCTTTAAACTGGTTCTGCATCATGGAGGAAGGCTGGGAGCTGTCATATGTGCCAGGCACCGAGCTAGTCCTTAAAATAGCTTTATATGGCGAGTCGCCTTATCCTCATACAAATAAGGAAATTTAGATTGCAGAGAATGTCAGTGACCTGCTCAAGGTCACATAGCAGAGTCAAGATGCAAACTCGTGTGCCTTTGACTCCAAAGCTCATTTTTTCCATGTACGTTTCTAGCCTGTCCTTTCTGCGGAATCTTTCTGGCTTCTCATGTTACCATATTTCTTGGATTTCTCTTCCACTGAAGAATTTATCCTATCACTCGTCAGTCATTTGAAGAACTGCATCCCAGAGCATAAGGGGAAACTGTTCAAACGATTAAGAGCTACCAAGGCCTCATGTTTTTACCCCAGATTCTGAGATCATTTCTACCCTCCGAGAGCCGTATCCAAGACTGATCCGGATCCCAGCGTCACTCACTGGGCCCAGAATACCACTTACACATAGTGCACACAAAACAAATTCTATACTGAGTGGGCGGATGGATGAAAAGTTCATTCCAAAATCTTAACCCTTGGAGACGTTCCCTGTTTGAGCGCATTAAGAATGTTTGGTGACCACGGGGATAAACCTAGGAAAACCTGTCTCCAAGTGACCCTGGTTGTCTTACCCCCCAGCCTTATGTCCCAAAGCTTCCCAACAGGGCCTCTCTCCAGACTTTCTGGGTTACCTGAGACTTTGTCTCTTGAATCTTGGGCTCTTCCTGAAGCTCTGGGCTGGGCCACCTCCCCATTGCTCCCCAAAGTTCCCAAGTCCACTACTCTATCCTCCAGGGGAGGCCTGGATGTGAATCCCAGCGTGTGATCTTGGGCAAGCCATTGTCCCTTCTCTTGAGTCTCAGCTGACCCGTCATTGAAGTGGGCCTAAGAACACCTCCCTCATAAAGTGGTTATAAAGATCCAGAGAGCTCATGGGCAGGAAGGGGCCTGGCATACAGATGGTGCCCAGGAAGTGCCCACAGGATCAACCTTCTTCTAAAGCGTTTCCTGTCTACGGCAGCCAGCACAGACCCCTCCTTCCCCCGCCCCAGCAGCAAATGTTACCATCGACTGTGTTTGCAGGTATCACTAGGGAGGGAAAGTTACTTTGGGAAAAGGGATAAATGGAGAATCCTCTTTGGTAAATTATGACTCCTACTAAAGGTTTGACACTTCTAATTTCTACCTGTCAGGAAAAAAATAACTATATACCGGTGGTAAGTTTGGTTTCCCTTTTTATACTCCATGAACCCACAGAGCAAGCCAGGTAGAGCTCCTGTCCTGTGGGGAGCAAGTGGTCCAGAGGACATGGATACGATAATGAGAGAAAACCCGTAGCCACTCCTAATGAAGCTTTGGAAATGAACAGTGCAGGCTGTTAGAATATACCTTGGGAGAGACTGGAGCGGGTCCCCAGCAGGACCCAATGGAGGTAGCCATCTCAGTGACGGGTGACATGAAAAGCTCTGCATCCGCTGACATGTTGTCACTGAGGCTCAGTGACTGTGTGCTGATGTGCTTTGAAGTCTGCCACCGCGACTTGTGATTGAAATACAGAGCCGGAGCCCAGGAGGAAGCAGGATGTGAATTGATGGCCTGAGGAATACAGGCTGGGAAGAAAGGAAAGAAGGGAGGGAGGGAGGGAGGATGCTGTCATATAAGGAGCATCAGCCTCGTCCAGGCACCGTGCTGGGCACACGTGGGCACGTGTCAGGGGTGTGCATGGGTTTGGAGAGGGGCCTCTCGGATGCCCAAATCCTGCTTGCCAATCAACCCCCGACTTCTCGGGTTCCTAAGGGAGCTATTCACGCAAGGGATGATGACAAATGGGAAACCAAAGAACCACTTTATCATGGCTGGGGCGACGGATGTGGACACACTTGGAAAGTTGAAAGCAGCATGCAGTGTAGTTCAGCCAGACAGCTGGTCCCAAGGTCTAGCTTTCGGGGTTCCCAGGGCAAATCCAGCCTGTCTTGGGACTCGCCTCCCCGGCACGATCTGGTTCAGGAGGGAAGTGCCTCTGGACCAGCTGAGGGCTGCCTGCATTCTGAACAGAGAGCCTGAATTCTTTCATCCAGACACTCTGACTAGCAAGCCCATTCCTCCAGAATGGACAGGGCCTTCACTGAAAGGTCAGCCTCAGGCAGCCTCTGAAGGGGCCTAGATGGTCGCAGCTCTGAGAGCAAGAGGGCAAGTAGAGAGAGATCGGGAAGGGAACCAACAGTTGTCGTGGCCCAACCAGGTGCCAGGGCCTTGGGATGCCCCGCCTCGTCTCCTCTTCACAACAGCCGTGTGGGCGGGTGTTATTATCTTCATTTAAGAGACCAGCAAATAGAGGCACCGAAGATTTAAGTAAATGGTCCACAGCCATACTAGCTAGAAAAAGCAGCAGGGCCGGGATTTCAGTCCTGGTCTGTCCGAGGCCCAAATCATGCTCTTTTCAGCGCGCCTGCCCACCTTTGCAGACCACAGTGACTGTAATCAAGACTGCCTGTTTTATAGGTCAGGAAACTGAGGCTCAAGAAGGGGAAATAGTTTAATCAGAGCCATCTGCTTCTAAGTGGTAGAGCCAGGTTCAACTCAAGACTTGCCATCCTAAAGTCCCTCCTCCTCCCAGCCCTTTAGAGCCCTAATGAACCACATTACAGGAACCCACAGGATCTGACCTCAGCTCTTCCATTTTCAGCCTCCTCTCCCATGGTTCCCTGCCATTCACCCTTCGCTAGTTCCAGCTGTGGGGAGGGAGGGCCTTCCAGGCGGGGAGCACAGCCCGGGCAAAGGCACAGAAGCCAGACAGGACAGGACGGGTCGGATCTGGCAGTGACGTGTCCTTTCCTGTCTTCTGCAGGAACTGCAAGCTCAGTAGCAGCAGCTTGTCCATGGCCGCCGTGGACATCCTCTACATTGACATCACAAGGAGATGGAACTCCATGACCGTGGACCAGCGGGATTCAGGTACCTGATGACTGGCCTCTGCCGTGTCCTGTGGGAGGACAGAGAGGGATGGGTGGTACATTATCTGTTTCTTCTTGTTAAGGGTCAAGGTGGGGGAAGGAGGAAGGTCATCCTATGGTTACCAAACCAAACTTGGGTCTGTTCGCCTGCGTGTAGTAAAGCCAACCTGCTGACTCGGAGTTGTGGTGAAGGAAAGGGCAGCATTTATTGCAGGGCCAAGCAAGGAGTCCAGGCAGCTCAGAAGGCCCGAGCTCCCCAGTGGCTTTCAGGGAAAGGTTTTTAAAAGCAGGGTGAGGGAGAGGTGTCGCGGGGTGTGTGATCAGCTCGTGGACATTCTTCTGATTGGTTGGTGGTGAGGTCATTGGGAGTCAACATCATCAACCTTCTGGTTCCAGCCTGTCTGGGGTCTGCGTGCTTGTGGGCAGCATGCAGTTAACTTCTTCCACCTGGCGGGGGTTTCAGTCTCTGCAAAACAGCTCAAAGGACGTGGCTCGGAATGTTATCTATAGCCCTTGAGGAGGACTTTGTTTAATGACTAAACTATTATTATTTTGTTTTGCTTGACTTTTCCTTTGTTTCTGCATTTTCTCACTTCTTTGATTAAATTTCTTCTTTGGAACTTGGGGAAGGCCTAGGAAGCTAAAGTTTTTCTACAAACAAAAAGCAGATGGAGGACGGGGTGGGGGGGGGCGGGGGCGGGGGGGGGGCGGTGGAGGGTAGGGTCTGTCCTGGGAGGCTTGCTTACACTATCAGCTCTAGACCTCACTGGAGGGATGGAACTGAGTTTGAATTCAGGAGCACCGTCCTGACTTCTGCTCCCAAGGCTGTGCCCACCCAAATCCTAATTCCACTGCTGGAATCCTTTGCCTAAAGCTTTGATTCCATTTATGTTGGAAACAGTCACTTATTCGTTGGTAGGTTCATCCCTCGCCACACATTTCCAGGGCATAAGTGGGGCCAGGCCCCGGATAGACTGGAGTGAACAGCACTTGGTTCAGGCCCAGGAAGAACTGGCTCTAGAGTTGGGAGGCAGATGAGAACATAGCAGTAGCTAGTGTGATGCGTGCTAGGATGGAGGGAAGCACAGAGAGGCTGTCAGGAGGCTCAGCAGAGGAGTTCCTGAGCAAGGGGGGCCCAAGGAAGACTTCCTGCAGAAGCTGAGTGGGATCAGCTGAGGGACAGGGTGGCACACGCCCCCTCCTTCAGGGCTGTTTCCCTGGTCTAGGCAGAGACACACGTGAAAGGCTCAGGTCACCCCAAGTAGCCTGGAGGGCCTGCAGCAAGGAGGGAAAGGAGAAGAGGCAGGGACGGGGTTGCAGGAGCTGTCGAGGCCTTGAACGCCACGTGAAAGAGCTTGATCTTGACCCCCTAGATCACGTGGGGCCGGTGAAGGATTCGGTAAGAAGAATCCGCCTTCGGTGGATGAATTTCTGATCTTTTCCTCCCAGAGGGGGTTTTTCTAAAAAGCCATAATAATAACTATACCTGACATTTGTTCAGCTCATCACAAAATTACAGCGGGCTCTCATGCATATTCCCTCATTAAACGTCTCTGCTGTGAACCAGTGCAGTAGGTATGAACGTTCGCATTTCACAGCCGAGTAAACTGCATCTCAAGGGGGCCACCCTCCACTCGGCTGCCTCCCTGCAAAAAGGACACACAAAGAGGGGGCGCCTCAGGGAGCAGTTTTCTCCTGCGATAGGGTGGCGAGGACCTGAAGTCAGGGGGGTTGGGAGACCCAGCTTAGAACTGACAATGCCACTTCCTACGATGTAAGCGCGAGAAGCCGTTTCACCTCGTCCTGCCCATTGCCTCCTCCGTAAAGGGCGCCAGCAGCACCAGCTGTCCGGGGTGCCCTGTGCCGGAGGGTCTGAAAGCCTGTGGCGCCCTCGTGGACAGTTCATCTTATCAGTGGGCTCCCCTTGGGGAGAATCCTGAGCAGGGTGCTCCCCGCCAGATCCTGCCCCACACCCTGGCTCTGCCCTGGGCTCGAGCTCCCTGCCCACAGGGACCAGCAGCCCTTCCTGCGGCTGCCGGGACTTGGGCATCGTCTGCTAAGTGGTTTCACGTTTGATAGTGAGGCTTCCAGCTGCCAGTCTTGGGTGTTTCCTACATGCTGAGCACACTGCCCGGCACTTGACACGTGCAGCCTGGGCTAGAGTCCTCCCAGAGGTAGACACGATGATCTCTTTCACACGGAGAAGGAAATTGAGGCTCAGAGGCGCGGCTGGTGGGTAAGGCTTTAACGCCAAGCTGCCACCCTCCCCTTCCGGTTGCTTCCTCCTGCTATTGGTCCCAGAGCAAGGTGACCGCCCAGCTCCCTACTGCTCCCCTTTCTTAAATTCAAAAGCAAAACTCAGGGGCTGCTAATACTCACTGATTCGACAAGGCGAGAGCTCCTATCACATCTCCGCCGTCGGAGCTGCCTTCCATCCTTCCCTGGCAACCAGGAGAGGCTGGAGATGGAACCTCTGAGAAGTAGGCAGATGAATTATCATCTCCAGGACGGAGGGTGCTTATGTGACAGTTGAGCCGCCTGCTTTCTGCTGACGCCTTCAGAAAGTGAAGACGTGTTTGCTCTGTGAGCCGAATGCGGGGCGTCGTTGCGGGAGCCTGTGGAGGGGGCCAGATGAGGGGGCAGGGGTGGCAGTGGAATTATTAAATATTGAAGTTGATCAGGAATAGCAGCAGGAAGCTACTTATCATGTTTTATTGCTTCAAACTAGCATTACCATCTGGCCCCATTGTTAATTCTGAGTAGCTTTTCATGTTTTGTTTGCCTCTTAAATTGCTCCCCAGCAGCGGAATCCACAGGGGCTGCCCACAGTACAGGCTCGGGTGAGGTTTTCTGGGGTCTGCAGCGTCTCTCTGTCTGCTGAGCAAGCTAAGGAGATGAGAAAAATACTTATTTTTAGAACATACAGATGCGCAAATCTGGGGCTGGGGTCTTCCAGGCCTTTCCACCCTGCCTCAGCCCCTGAGTGTGTGGAATAACAGTCCTTAGTAGTAACTGCAATTTTGAGATCACCTCCGACGTACAAATATCACTGCTAATTCTCACACCAGACCTTCGAGGTGGGTGATCAGATCCCATTTTACAGAGCAGATTCTGAGGTTTCCAAGAGCAAAAGTGACTTGTCTGAAATCCCACAGCCAGTGAGTAGCAGAAGCTGGATTTGCACTCAAGCCTCCTACCTCCTGGCCCAGGACGCTGTCCCCAATCCAGGGCCACACCGAGCAGGGCTTGTTCATCTGAGTGATGCGGAGGGGATGGGGGCTCGTGAGGCAGGGAGGTGAAAGGTCAATTCACAGAGCACAAGGAAGGCAGAACTGCAGTGGGAGTTGGTGCCTCGTCCACGCACCTGTCTCCCTTCCTCCTTGGAGCTTATACTCCTGTTCTCCTGTTTCCATCACTCCTGAAAGGAAATAATAGCGTCCAGGGTGGGGGGTCGTACAGGCAGTGAGGGCTGGGCATTAAAGCCAGGAATGAGAAGGCTGTCTGCGCCCGTGGGCGCAGGGGCCGCTGCTGTCTTAGCTGGTGCAGGCCGGGGCCCAGATGCCTCCTGAGAAGCCTGCTCGAGCACCTCTGATTCTCAAGGAGAAGGAGTTTCTGAAGCCAGCCGCGTGCTCAGGACCATTCAGGAAGCTACTGGATGTCAGAAGAAGTAAAGGCCTGGTCGGAGGTGTGGACCCATGTGAGCTGGGGCAGCTTTTCCTGCCCTAGAGCTGCTGTGGGGCTGGCGAGAAAGAAGTCAGAAGAGGGGCAGAACATGCGCTCTCAGTCTCAGAGGGCACGCACTCACTCGTGCATTCACTCATTCATTCATTCAACAGATGGGTAATGAATGTGTTACCAGGTATTGGGCCCTACTGGAATAAAAAGAAATTATTTTACAGACCCTATTCTCAAGGAAAAAAAAATAATAGAGATTACGTACTGAACATTGACTATGGGACAGAAATCAAAGATGCTTGTTATGAATTGCTTCATTTAAGTCTCATGCAGCCCTGTGAGATAAGGCTGGCTATTCCCATCTGACAGATGAGAAAGCTGAGGCTCAAAGGGGTGAACTTAAGCAAGCGTGTCAAGTCTTACAGTGGGGAGCCTGGGATCTGAACCGAGAACGGCCTGCCTTCAGAGCTCATCCTTGGCCCTTCCATTACACCCAGCGTCTCCAGCCACACAAATGAAAAGCACGCGCAGTTGAAAGTTGTAACGGGGTGGCCAGAGCTCCCATGGGGGAAGCAACAAAGGAGGGAGCCGTGCGGGTGAGGAGAGAGCACAAGCAAAGCACTTAGCGTGGTGGGCGACCCAGAAAAGGCGCTCGCTGCGCGTTCTGTATCCCTGAGGGCCTGGCACATCGACCAGAGCACGCAAAAGCCTCTCACCTGGTGCCCAGTGAATGTTCGGTGAGCAGACGAACGCCAATATAAAAAATGTCCCCCATCCCCAAAGCAGGGCCTCTGAGTGTGAGAACCATGGCTTATACTAGCGGTGGTCTATAGGGAGCTCCCTCTGCTTTCCTATTGTCCAGTGTAAAATGGCAGTCCATTTGAATAAGACCATCACCCCGACCCAAACCCCAGTGTGTCCAAGTGCTGACACACCTTTCCTTTCTGGAAGCCAGCCCAGACCTTCCTTCTGCCCTAATGAGACTTCGGTACCCACCAAGGGGGTTAACCAGATTCCCGATGCTCAAGGCCCTTATGAACCTTCATTTGACCTGCATGAGGAGACCCTGCTATTGAAATGGAGAAGAAAAAGTGGTGTTTAAAAAGACTAGAGAGGAAAAAAAAAAACAGTAAGAAGAAGCATACATATTATGAAATCTAAATCTCAGACCACCCTTTTAAATAGGCCCGTTATTGACTGCTTTTTAAAATTGGACCTCAGGTGCACAGAACCGGGTTAATCATGATCCTTGGCTCAGGAGACACTCCATCCTGGTCCGTGCATAGCCTGCTCTATTCAGTTAGCTTTTTGAACTAGTTACTTTTAGTAATGGAATAAGCATCCCCACGCTCTCGTGACCCAAAGCAAAAGCTGGGACTCGGCGATCACACGCGTTTAGCACGTGGCTCTCCCCCAAGCCCAGCCCATTTGCCACCTCTCTCCACCTGAGGAGCCCTCAGCTGCATCCCATGCCCATCGCTCTCTAAATAGACTGTCTTCCTCTCTTAAAATGCCAATGACTACTTAGGAGCTTGGTGGAATTTCGTAATATGCAGTCTCACACTCTGCAGCAGGCCAGTGTAATTGTCAATTGTCATTTAAAAAAAAAAAAAGATTTCAGTTTCCAATTCTAGAATTTCTAGCAGAGCACAGAAATCTAAAAAAGAATTTCTAGCAGAGCCCAGAAATCTGTTTGTGGTATCAGCAAACTTGGGGTGTAGTAGCCCTCTCATTGCCCAGAACCAAACGAAGAAACACAGTTGTCAGTGAAGAGGCAGTTATGTAAATTGCACTCATGAACACCTCCTTATCATTGAGACTTTGCTTTCTACTCTTCCCAGAGTGGAATTCACTCCTCTGTGGCGAGAGACTAGGAGAGCATCAAGATTAGGCAATAAAAGGCAGTATCGGGCTTCCCTGGTGGCGCAGTGGTTGAGAGTCTGCCTGCCGATGCAGGGGACACGGGTTCGTGCCCCGGTCCGCCATGGTCGCTGAGCCTGCGCGTCCGGAGCCTGTGCTCCGCAACGGGAGGGAGAGGCCACAACAGTGAGAGGCCCGTGTACCGCAAAAAAAAAAAAAAAAAAAAAGGCAGTATCACTGGCATCATCTGTGAGAGACAAACATTTCACTTGAAAAGGGAACACTTGAGCCCAGCATCTGGTGTCTGGTCCATCTAACCCACAACCGACAGCTAGGGGCTTCAGGACAGCTTTGCTCACTTCGCAGCCAGATTTTTTGCTGTTTTAAAATATAAACTAGAGGTCCTCCCAGTAAGCAATGGAAACGTGATTGCAAAGCAAGAAAGAAAATGGACCAGAGAGTCTTTCCCACCCACATGAGCACACACGCGACACCCACGTATGCGTGTTCGGCCCACACCTTGCTTGCAGAGGAAAAATCAGAGTGGCATAGTGTAATGTCTCCTATGTGCTGTAGGCTCTTTGACCAAAATGAGAAACATTTCTTCCACTGCTTGAAGAGCTCCTGAGCTACATGCCCGCCTTCGTGGGGCTGCCTCGGCTTGACTGGCAGTATAACCAAAGCCACGGGCTCTGGGATCAGACAAAGCTGGCTTCAAATCTGAGACCGGTAAATTGCAAGCTGTGTCGTCTCCGCAGGTTATGTAACTTCCTCTGAGCCTCACATTCATCTTCTGAAAAGGGGAGATAATAACGGTGCCCACTTCATAAGAACATTGATACGGCTGAAATGGGACAAAGCAGAAAGTGCTCAGAGCAGGGTCTGAGTAGGAAATGCTCAGTAAGAAGGCGCTGCCTCTATTGATATCACCTGGCTCTGACTGCACCCCTCTCCCGGGACATGCTTCCTGGGCACCTACTCGTGCCAGGTGCTCTGCAGGTGCTGGGAACAGACAGGAAGAAACGCCTGCCTGGAGACACTCGCAGCCTGTGGGAGGGATGGGATGTGGTGGCAGCGGGCCTTCCCTCGGAGCCGACAGAGTGCCAGGGCCTCCCCTCCTTTCCCTCCAAGATGGCCCTCACCCACCTTTGGCCTGGCTGCCCCATCCTCACTGCCCTGCCCCTTTGTCCTACACAGCACTGTTGGAGGGTTGGCTGGGAAGCGGAACCCATGTGTCCAACTCAAGGAAAGTAGGGGTGGGGGGTGGATACTGTGAAGCTGGGGACCTTTAGCAAGAAATGCAGCACTCCAGCTTCAGGGCTGCCGGGCCTGGAGAGTCAGGGCCAGTTTCTCTCCACGTGTGCCACGGTCTCCAAAGACCAGCTGTCCCCTCTCCTCTGCACGTCTGCTCTCACACTGTGGGTGCTCCTGCCTTCGGCCGGCCTCCAGCCCTCCTCCTGCATCACCTCTCAACCCGGAGTCCACCATCAGCCACCTGCAGTCACTGGTCTCACGACTACAACTCCAGGGGAGCGAGCGAGAACCCTTCCCCCTGTGCAGCCACCCCTCCGGTCACTAGCCCCACGCTCACTCGTTCCAGCCAAGGTGGCCGGCCACTTCGGAGGACCTCCATCGGGGCCACTTGCCTCTGTCCGAAGCCCTCACCCCTCACACACCCCTGCCCAGGCCCTCCTCGCAAGGCGCCGCCCTCAGGCTGGGACAGCTCCCCCTTCCCACAGGCTCCAGCAGCATTCAGCGCCGCTGCTCGGCAGCACCGATCCCCATGCGAAGTGAACACGGTGGAACGAGCGTGTGGCATCTGCCCCTTGAGCTAGACTCCATGACGCCAAGCCGTTCCTGCCTTGACGAAGCCTAGCTCTGTGCCTGGCACATAGTAGGTGCTCAGCAAACGCGCGCGGGATGGACGAGGGACGGGACCCTGACGATCAGCTGACATCTGTGGGTGTCTGAGTCTCGTTACTGTCTCTCACCAAATTTCCTCAGTCGACTTATGCAAATCATCTGCCTCCTCTACTTTCCTCAGCTGGAATGAGCCCCAACTGAAATGTATGTGGTTAACAACGTACTGAAATATTTAAAAGTATTTTTACTTGGAAGGTTTAGCGAAGCCTCACTTATACATATACATGGATGGCCCCCTCCCTCCTCGGTACAGGAGGCGGGTTTCACGCGGTGCCTCGCACCGTGTCTGGCACGAGCGATGTTCTTCAGCCTTGAAATTATCTCAAAGTCAGATGGGCCTCCCTGGATGTGTGCCTACACGCTTACAAAATAGTCAGTGTCAGAATTATTTTTAATAAAAGCAAGCGAGCCAACAGAAATGCCAGCTCGCCCTTCCCGCGCAGACGCTTATCTGGGGCTGCTGCCGTGCAGGCTGCACCTTCTGTAATGAATATCCCCTCGGCGACGGGAATATCCCCTCCCGTCGCCTGGAGACGTGTGATCACCGCCACAGCCCCCTTCATTGGAGCGCCTGATCGTCACCTTCCTGTCCATCACCTCCAGGGCATGGGAACAGGATCTCCGCCGTTGTCTGGTCCTACGCCCCAAAAAAGAGACAAAAGGAAAAAAGTGAGATGAATTTTTTTATGCAGCTATTTCCTTTCCTTCATCCCAGATCTTGCAGGAACAGCGGCAGCAGGATGGAAGTTGTGGGAAAAGCATGAGCCATGAACCAGCGAGTCAGCCAGGCTGAGTCTGGTTCCTTGCACCTCCCATCTTGGAGCCCAGGGTCGGGGGTGGGGGCGCTTCAGCTCCAAGAGCCACAGTTTCCTTTAAAACGGGCCAGTGCCATCCACCTTGGGTTGTTGTAAGGCTTTAGTTAGTAAGTGTACCCCCGGCTCTCCTTTTGCTTTGTTTTAACCACCATTGTCATTCTTGACACGTGTGCGTGCTTTCAGATTACAAAAGTCTTCCAATCCACTTGTGCACTGAAAGCTCACACTCCCCCTGAGCGTGGTCTTGTTCCCACGACCCCACTCAGGGAGGAGGAAACCGAGGCTCAGAGTGGTAAAGAGGGGTCAGGGACAGAGCAGGAACCGGTCTCTAGCCTCCATCTTGTGCAGCCTCAGGAAGTGACGACACTGATGAGTAAAGATGGAAGGACTACTGCCAATCCCCAAATATCCCCAGGCCGAGGCATCCATAAGGTGGGCGGAGCTGTGTTTGGTAAGACCATCGGGGAGACGTGACCAATGACAGACGCATCCTCCGCAGCCCCTCCCCCCATCTGCGCCTCTGCTACCAAGGAGGCAGGATACAGGGTCACACAGGCTTTACTGCTACAAAGCTCTGCACTTGACACTCCTCACAGCACCGCTATTTAGAGTTGAGGAAATGAGAATTAGACTGGTTGGGGGCACCTCGCTAGTAAACAGCAGTGCTTGGACAAGGACCCACGTCTCCTAACTAAATCTTCTCCCACATACTGCCCCTTAATGTGGCTGCTGGTGATTGACACAAATATGAGCTACATTTATGGATTTGTAAAAATTAATAGACAATTTTTTTGGAAAAGTTTTTTTTTTTTAATAAATTTATTTATTTATTTATTTATTTGGGGCTGTGTTGGGTCTTCACTGCTGCATGTGGGCTTTCTCTAGTTGTGGTGAGCGGGGCCTTCTCTTGTTGCAGAGCACAGGCTCTAGGTGCGCGGGCTTCAGTAGTTGTGGCACGTGGGCTCAGTAGTTGTGGCTCGCGGACTCTAGAGCGCAGGCTCAGTAGTTGTGGCTCACGGGCTTACTTCTTCTGCAGCATGTGGGATCTTCCCGGACCAGGGCTCAAACCCATGTCCCCTGCATTAGCAGTGGATTCTTAACCACTGAGCCACCAGGGAAACCCCTTTGAAACAGTTTTAGATTTACAGAAAAGTCGAGCAGATAGTACAGAGAATTCCCATATACTCCCCAAACACATACTCTTTCCTCTATAGTATGTTGCATTAGTATACATTTGTTAGTTAATAAACAAATATTAATATATTATTATTAATTAAAGTCCATAGTTTAAAGTTCACTCTGTGTTGTACATCCTATGTGTTTTGACAACTGCATAATGTAATGTATCCAGTACGGTACTATACTATACAGAATGTTTTCACTGCCCTAAAAATCCCCTGTGTCCCACCTATTCATCCTCTCCCACCCTGAATCCCTGGCATCCACTGATCTTTTTACTCTCTTCATAGTTTTGCTTTTTTCTGAATGTCATATCGTTGGAATCGTACAGTATGTAGCCTTTTCAGTACTGGCTTCTTTCACTTAGCAATGTGCATTTAAAGGTCCTCCGTGTCTTTTTGTGGCTTGATAGCGCATTTCTTTTTATCTGTGAGTAAAAGTCCATTGAACGGATATGCCATGGTTTGTTAATCCATTCACCTATTTAAGGACATTTTTGTTGCGTACAATTTTTGACAGTTATGAATAAAGCTGCTATAAACATTTGTGTGCAGTTTTTTTTTGTGGACATAACGTTTTCAAAATGGGCAAATACCTAGGGATGTGATTGCTGGATCATATGGTAAGACTACATTTAGCTTTTTAAGAAACTGCCAAACTGTCTTTCAAAATGGCTGTACCATTTCACATTCCCACCAGCAACGAATGAGAGTTCCTGTTGCTCCACATCCTTGACAACACTTAGTATTGTCAGTTTTTTAAATTTAGCCATTGTAATAGGTGTGTAGTGGTATATACTACATTGTTTTAATTTGCAATTTCCTAAAGACATACGATGTCGAGCATCTTTTCATATGCTTATTTGCCATTTGTATATCTTCTTTGATGAGATGTCCAGATCTTTGCCTACTTTTTTTTCTTATTGTTGAGTTTTAAGTGTTCTTTGTATATTTTGGATACAAGTCTTTTATCAAGTATGTCTTTTGCAAATATTTTCTCACAGTTTATGTGGCTTATCTTTTCATTCTCTTAACAGTGTCTGTACAGAGCAGAAATTTTTAATTTTAATAAGGTCTAACATCAATTTTTTCTTTCAGGGATTTTGCTTTTGGTGTTGTGTCTAAAACTTCATAGCCAAATCCAAGGTCCCCTAGATTTTCTCCTGTTATCTTCTAAAACTTGTATAGTTTTGCATTTTACATTTATGTCCATGATCCATTTTGAGTTAATTTTTGTGAAAGGTGCAAGGTCTGTGTCTAGATTCTTTTTTTTTTCTTTTAAATATGGATGTCCACTTGTTCCAACACCATTTGTTGAAAAGACTGTCCTTTCTCCATTGAATTTCCTTTGTTCCTTTGTCAAAGATCAGTTGATTATATTTGTGTGAGTCAATTTCTGGCTCTGTATTCTGTTCCATTGATCTAGTTGTCTGTTCTTTCACTAATACCATGTTGTTTTGATTACTGTAACTATAGTAAGTTTTGAAGTTGGGTAGTGTCAGTCCTCTATGTTCTTCTTCTTTAGGATTGTGTTGGCTATTCTGGTCTTTTGCCTTTCCCATATAAATTTTAGAATCAGCTGGTCAAATATTCACCAAATAACTTGCTGGGATTTTAATTTGGATTGTGTTGAATCTATAGATTGAGTTGGGAAGAACTACCATCTAAACAATATTGAGTCTTCCTGTCCATGAACATGAAATATCTCTCCATTTATTTAGATCTTTTATTTTTGTCATTCAGGTTTCTTAGTTTTCTTCATATGTATCTTCCATATGTTCCATTAGATCTATACCTAAGTATTTTATTTTATTTTACTTTACTTGGGTGCTAATGTAAATGGTGTTGTGTTTTTAATTTAAAATTCCAAGTGTTCATTGCTGGAATATAGGAAAGCAGTTGACTATTATATAATAACCTTGTACCCTACAATGTCGCTATAATCACTTAGTTCCAGAAGTTTGTCAATTTATTGGGATTTTCTACATTGACAGCCGTGTCATTTGAGAATAAAGGCAGTTTTATTTCTACCTTTCCAATCTTTTGGTATACCTTTTCTTTTCTCTTCTTGTCTTGTTTTGTCTTGTCTTATTGAATTAACTAAGACTCCCAGTGCAATGTTGAACAGGAATGGTGAGAGGGGACATCCTTGTCCTGTTCCCAATATTAGTTGGAAAGCACCTATTTTCTTAGCATTAAATATGAAGTTAGCTGTAGGGTTTTTGTAGCTATCCTTCATCAAATGGACAAAGTTCCCCTCTGTTGCTAGCTTGCATAGAGTTTTAGGGGGTGTTTTTTTTTTTCTTTTTTATCATGAATGAGTGTTGGATTTTGTCAAATGCCTTTCCTGCACCTATTGACATGATCATATGATTTTTCTTCTTTAGCCTGTTGATGTGATAGATTACATTAAGTGATTTTTGAATGTTGAGGCAGCCTTGCGTATCTGGAATAAATCTCATTGGTTATGGTGAATAATTCTTCTTATACATTATTGGATTCCACTTGCTAATATTTTGTTGAGGATTTTTGCATCTATGTTTATGAGAGATATTGGTCCGTAGTTTTACCTTTCTAGTAATGCCGTTATCTAGTATTGGGGTAATGTTGACCTCATAAAATGAGTTAGAACATATTCCCTCTGCTTCTGTATTCTGTAAGAGATTGTAGAGAATTGGTATCATTTCTTTCTTAAATGTTTAGTAGAATTTATCAGTGAAACCATCAGGGCCTAGTGTTTACTTTTTTAGAAGGTTATTAATTTAATTTCTTTAATAGATATAAGCCTATTCAGATTAACTGTTTCTCTTTGTGTGAGTTTTGTTGAATTGTGTCTTTCAAGAAATTGGTCCAGGACTTCCCTGGTGGCACAATGGTTAAGAATCCACCTGCCAATGCAGGGGACATGGGTTCGAGCCCTGGTCTGGGAAGATCCCACATGCCGCGGAGCAACCAAGCCCGTGTGCCACAACTACTGAGCCTGTGCTCTAGAGCCCGTGAGCCACAACTACTGAGCCCACATGCCTAGAGCCCATGCTCCCCAACGAGAGAAGCCACCGCAATGAGAAGCCCATGCACCGCAACAAAGAGCAGCCCCCACTCGCCACAACTTAGAGAAAGCCCACGTGCAGCAATGAAGACCCAACACAGCCAAAAGTAAATTAATTAATTAATTTAAAAAAAAGAGAAATTGAAAACAAAATTAAAAAATAAAAAAAGAGAAATTGGTCCATTTCATCTAAGTTATCAAATTTGTGGACACAAAATTATTCATAATATTCCTTTATTATCCTTTTAATGTCTATGGGATCAGTAGTGATAACCCTCTTTCATTTCTGATATTAGTAATTTTAATTACTAATTAGTAGTCTAGTAATCTTCTCTCTTTTTTTCCTGCTTAGCCTGGCTAGAGGTTTATCAGTTTCATTGATCTTTTTATAGAACCAGCTTTTGGCTTAATTGATTTTCTTTATTGCTTTCCTCTATTTAATTTCATTGATTTGTGCTCTAGTTTTTGTTATTTCTTT
The DNA here is from genome assembly GCF_949774975.1 of Lagenorhynchus albirostris. Taxonomy (NCBI): domain Eukaryota; kingdom Metazoa; phylum Chordata; class Mammalia; order Artiodactyla; family Delphinidae; genus Lagenorhynchus; species Lagenorhynchus albirostris. Next base: position 13,030,163 of record NC_083101.1, read on the forward strand.
TCTTCTGCTTACTTTGGATTTAATTTGCTCTTCTTTTTCTAGTTTCCTAAGATGGGAGTTTAGATAATTGATTTAAGACCTTTCATTTTGTTTAATATATGCATTCAAGCCTCTAAATGTCCCTCTAAACACTACTTTCATTGCCTCCCGCAAAATTCAGTAAGTTCTATTTTCATTTTCACTTAGTTAAAAATATTTTTAAATTTCTCTTGAGACTTATTTTTTGACCCATGTATTGTTTACACATGTGCTATTTAATCTCAAATATGTGGAGAATTTTCAGCTGTCTTTGTGTTATTGATCTTTAGTTTAATTTCATTGTGGTATAAGAGCATACTTTGTATGATTTCTATTCTTTTAAATTTGTTAGGTTATATTTTATGGCTGAGAATATAGTCTATCTTGGTAAATGTTCTGTGTGAACTGAAAATAATGTGTACTCTGCTCTTATTGAATAAGGTATTTTATACATGTCAATTAGATCCAGTTGATTGATGGTGCTGTTCAGTTAAACTATATCCTTACCAATTTTCTGCCTGCTGGATCTGTCAATTACTGATAGAGGGGTGTTGAAATCTCCAACTATAATAGTGGATTTGTCTATTTCCCCTTGCACTTCTATCTGTTTTACCTCACATATTTTGACACTCTGTTTTTAGCTACATACATGATAAGGATTGTTGTCTTCTTGGAGAATTGACCCCTTTATCATTAAATAATGCCCACCTTTATCCCTGATAGTTTTCTTTGTTCTGCAGTCTGCGTTGTCTGAAATTAATATAGCTACTCCAGCTTTTTTTTTTTAGTTAGTGTTAGCATGATATATCTTTCTCCATCCCTTTACTTTTTATCTATGCCTTTACGTTTAAAGAGGGTTTCTTGTAAACAATATATAGTTGGATTTTGCTTTTTTAAGGCCACTCTAACAATCTCTGTCTTTTAATTAATATATTTAAACCATTCACATTTAAAGTGATTATTGCTATAGCTGGATTACTATTTACCATGTTAGTAACTGCTTTCCATTTATTTCCCTTGTTCTTTGTTTCTTTTTTATCTTCTCTGCCTTTTTATCTTCTCTGCCCTCTTTCTCTGCCTTCTCTGGTTTTAATTGAGCATTTTATAAGATTTCATTTTCTCTCTTAATATATCAGTTATACTTCTTCTTTAAAAATCAGTGGTTAGGGCTTCCCTGGTGGCGCAGTGGTTGAGTCCGCCTGCCGATGCAGGGGACACAGGTTCGTGCCCCGGTCCGGGAAAATCCCACATGCCGCAGAGCAGCTAGGCCCATGAGCCATGGCCGCTGAGCCTGCGCGTCTGGAGCCTGTGCTCCGCAACGGGAGAGGCCACAACAGTGGGAGACCCGCGTACCGCAAAAAAAAAAATCAGTGGTTGTCCTAGAGTTTGCAGTGTACTTTTTCTGCTAATAAACCCATTTTCAAATAGTGCTATACAACTTCCCAGAGAGTGCAAGTTCCTTGTAAAAGAGTACTCCCAATTCCTCCCCCCTTCCCTAATAACTGTGCTGTTACTCATTTTACTTATTCCTAAGCTATAATCACCCAACACATTGTTGCTGTTATTACTTTGAACAGTTATCTGTTAGATCAGTTAAGAGTAAGAAAAATAAAAAAGATTTATTTTACCTTCATTTATTCCTTTTCTGATGCTCTTCTTTTCTTTATGTAGATCTGAGTTTCTGACCTAGATCATTTTCTTTCTCTCTGAAGAGCTTCTTTGAACATTGCTTGCAAGGCAAGTCTATGGACAACAAATTCCTTCAGTTTTTGTTTGAGAAAATATTTCTCCTTCACCTTTGAAGGATAATTTCTCTGGATACAGAATTCTAGGTTTACGGGATTTTTCTTTCAACGTTTAAGATATTTCACTCCTCTCTCTTCTTGCATGGTTTCTGATGAGATGCTGATGTAATTTTTTTCTTATTCCTCTATAGGTAAGGTGTTTTTCCCCTCTGGCATCTGTCAAGGTTTTCTCTGTCTCTGGTTTTCTACAGTTTGAATATGATATGTATAGGTGTTAATTTTTTGGTATTTCTCCTGCTTGTCATTCTCTAAGCTTCTTGGATCTGTGGTTTGGATGTCTCATTAATTTTGGAAAATTCTCAGCCATTATTACTTCAAGTATCTCTTCTGTTCCTTTCTTTTTTCTCCTTCTGGTATTCCCATTGTATTTCAAGCCTTTTGTATTGTCCCACTGTTCCAAGACATTCTCCTTTACTTTATTCTTTTTTAAAAAATTCAATTTATTTATACTAAAAAACAAAAACAGTTCACCCATTTCTCCCCCACCAACTCGCCCACCTTTGGCAACCACCAATTTGTTCTCTGTTATCTATGAACTTGGGTTGTTTTTTTTAATTTGTTTTTTGTTTTAGATTCCATCTATAAGAGAGATGCACGGTATTTGTCTTTCTCTGTTCTGTCTTATTTCACTTAGCATAATGCCCTTGAGCTCCATCCATGTTGTTGCAAATGGTACAATTTCATTCTCTTTTATTGCTGAATAATAGTCATATTACAATGTCTTTATCCAGTCATCCATCAGAGGACACTTAGGTTGTGTCCATATCTCGGCTATTGTAAATAATGCTGTAATGACCATGGGAGTGCATATATCTTTTCAAGTTAATGCTTTCATTTTCTTCAGATAAATACCCAGAAGTGGAACTGCTGGATCATATTATAGTTCTATTTTTAATCTTTTATGGAGCCTCCATACTGTTTTCCACAATAGCTGCACCATTTTACATTCCCACCAACAGGGCACAAGGATTCCCTTTTCTCCATATTCTTGCCAACACTCATTATTTCTTATCTGTTTGACAATAGCCATTCTAATAGGCATGAGGTGCTGTCTCATCGTGGTTTTGATTTGCATTTCCCTGATGATTAATGATGTTGCACATCTTTTCGGATACCTGTTGGCTTCTTTGGACAAATGTCTATTCAGATCTTCTGCCCATTTTTAAATCAGATTGTTTGGAATTTTTTGCCATTGAGTTGTATGAGCTCTTTATATGTTTTGAATATTAGCCCCTTACCAGATATATAATTTGAAGTTATCTTCTCCCATTCAGTAGGTTGCCTTTCCATTTTGTTGGTGGTTTCCTTTGCTGTGCAAAGGAAACTTTTTAATTTGATGTTCATTTCTGCTTTTGGTGTCAGATTAAAAAGCTATAGCCAAGACCTATATCAAGGAGCTTACTGCCTATGTTTTCTTCTAGGAGTTTAATGGTTTCCGGTCTTAGTTTCGAGTCTTTAGTTCATTTTGAGTTAATTTTTGTGTATGGTGTTAGATGGTGGTCCAGATTCATTCTTTTGCATGTGGCTGTCCAATTTTCCCAACACCATTTCTTGAAGAAACTGTCCTTTCCCCATTGTATATTCTCTACTCTTTTGTTGTAAATTAATTGACCATATATGCATGGGTTTATTTCTGGACTCCCTCTTCTGTTCCATTGATCTATGTGTCTGTTTTTATCCCAACACCATAGAGTTTTCACTACTATAGCTTTGTAATATAGTTTGAAATCAGGAAGTGTGATGCCCACAGCTTTGTTCTTCTTTCTCAAGATTGCTTTGGCTATTTAGAGTCTTTTTTGGTTCCATACAAATTTTAGGATTGTTTGTTCTATTTCTGTGGAAAATGTCATTGGAATTTTGATACAGATTGCACTGAATCTGTATATTGCTTTGAATAGTATGGACATTTTAACAATATTAATTATTCCAATCCATGAGTACAGAATATTTTTGCATTCATTTGTCTTCAATTTCTTTCATTGATACCTTACAGTTTTCAACATACAGATCTTTCAACTCCTTGGTTAAATTTATTCCTGAGTATTTTATTCTTTTTGATGCAATTGTAAATGGGATTGTTTTCTTAATTTCTCTTTCTGATAGTTTGTTATTAGTGTATAGAAAGCAACAGATTGTTGTGTATTGAGTTTGTATCCTGTAACTTAACTGAATTCGTTTATTAGTTCTAGCAGTTTTTTGATGGAGTCTTTAGGGTTTTCCATATATAATTTCATATCATCTGCAAATAGTGACAATCTTACTTTTTCCTTTCCAATTTTGATTCGTTTTATTTCTTTTTCTTGCCTAATTGCTCTGGATAGGACTTCCAATACTATGTTGAATTAAATTGGTAAGAGTGGACATCTTTGTCTTGCTCCTGGCCTTAGAGAAAAAGCTTTCAGCTTCTCACCATTGAGTATGATGTTAGCTGAGGGCTTGTCGTATATGACCTTTATTCTGTTGAGGTATCTTCTCTCTATACCTGATTTGTTGAGAGTTTCTTTTATCATAAATGGATGTTGCACTTTGTCAAATGCTTTTTCTGCATCTATTGAGATAATCATATGATTTTTATCCTTCATTTTATTAATGTGGTATACAACATTGACTGATTTGCAGATGGTGAGCCATCCTTTGTATTCCTGGAATGAATCTCACTTGATCATAGTGTATGATCCTTTTAATGTATTGTTGAATTCAGTTTGCTAATATTTTGTTGAGGATTTTTGCATCTATGTTCATCAGGGGTATTGGCCTATACTTTTTTTTTCTTGTGGCATCCTTGTCTGATTTTGGTATCAGGATAATGCTGGCCTCATAAAATGAGTTTGGAAGAGTTCCCTCATCTCCTGTTTTTTGGAAGAGTTTGAGAAGGTGTTAGCTCTCCCTGAATGTTTGATAGAATTTGCCTGTGAAGCCATCTGGTCCTGGACTTTTGTTTGTTGGAAGGTTTTTGATTACTGATTCAGTCTCCCTACTAGTAATTGGTCTGTTCAGATTATCTATTTCATCTTGACTAAGTCTTGGTAGGTTGTTTGTTTCTATGAATTTATCCATTTCTTCTAGGTTGTCCAAAGACACTGTTCCTGGACATTCAGGTTTTTTTTGTTTTTTTATTTTATTTTATTTATTTGTTTATTTATTTATTTATTTATTTTTGGCTGTATGGGGTCCTCGTTGCTGTGCGCGGGCTTTCTCTAGTTGTGGTGGGTGGGGGCTACTCTTCACTGCAGTGCGTGGGCTTCTCATTGTGGTGGCTTCTCTTGCTGCAGAGCACAGGCTCTAGGCATGCGGGCTTCAGTAGTTGTGGCACACGGGCTCTAGTTGTGGCTCGTGGGCTTTAGAGCACAGGCTCAGTAGTTGTGGAGCACAGGCTTTGTTGCTCCATGGCATGTGGGATCTTCCCAGACCAGGGCTTGAACCCATGTGCCCTGCATTGGCAGGCAGATTCTTAACCACTGTGCCACAAGAGAAGTCCCTCAGGTTTGTTTTTTTTTTTTCATTCGTTTTTCTCTTCTCATTTCAGTTTGGTGCTGAAAGCTCGACCTCTGTGCACTGGTGCTGAACCAAATCTTGGAGACAGAGTTTTGGATGAAGTAGAAAAGAATAGCTTTATTGTTTTGCCAGGCAAAGGGAGATACAGTGGGCTTTTGCCCTGAAAAACTGTGTGTCCCAACCCCCGGGGAATTTGGTGAGGAGTTTTATAGCAATAGTTCAAGGGCAGCATTGCTGATAAGGATCTGTGTGTGTGCAGGGCCTGTATTCCTTTAATCTGGCCTCAGGTGGTCTCCTGATCCTCTCTGAAGAAAACTTCATCAAATAGTTAGCATCTTCCGTTTGGTGGGGGGTTTAGTTCTGCAGAAGAGCTTAAATATATTTTTATGTGTATCCCTTGAGGCAGAATGAGGACCCTGCCCCAAGGCTACACTATTGTTTCCTCGCTGCTCCTCCCTTGTCTCTGCGTCCCCTCCCTTCCCTGATTAACAACTGTTTGAATCTGCCCTTTGGGACTCAGGGAAGGTCATGGAGTCTGTTCCCTACAAACAAGAAACAGGGGACAGAAATGCTTCCATGCCCAGGGGCCCCACAGGGTCCTGCTCAGTTTCAAGTTTGTGACATTTCTGTTGACATATCTTCAGGCTCACTGATTCTTTCCTTAGCTATGTCTAGTCTATTTCTGAGCCCATTGAGAGCTTTCTTCATTTCGGTGCTGGTGTTTTTAATTTCTAGCATTTCCTTTTGACTCTTTCTTAGAGTATCCATCTCTCTCCTTACATTGCCCATCTGTTATTGAATGTTGCCTACTTTTTCCATCAGAGCCCTTAATGTATTAATCATCATTATTTTTAATTCTCTGTCAGATAATTCCAACATCTGTTTCATATCTGAGTCTGATTTTGATGCTTACTTTGTCTCTTCAGACCATGGTTTTTTCTCATCTTTTAGCAGCTGTTGTAATTTTGGGTTGAAAGCTGGACATGATATATCAGGTACTAAGAACTGAGGCAATCGGGCTTTAAGCGTGAGGTTTTATGTTAACCTGGCTGGGAGCTGGGCTGTATTTAATGTTTGCTGCAGCTGTAGGTACCAGAGGCTTCAGTTTCCTTGGTTTTATTTTCAACCCCCAATTGTCTTTGGGTTTCCTTAAACAATCCTTTTTAAATTGTTTTGCACCTCTCGGTTGTATCCACTGTTGTAATATTGGAGCCCTGTTGATGTGGTGGTAATTTGCTGGGGAGAGAAAGCATTTGATAATCTTATGGTTAAATTTCAGTTTCTCAGTGGGCTTGAGTACTTGGACTGTGATGTTCAGAAGTGTTTCTTAGCCTTTTTTTTTTCTTTCCTTATGTGAGAAAGAAGGAAGAGAGAGCCTGGAGTTGTCTTTCCAGGAAAAGAGAGGCTGGAGTTGTCTAATTGCCCTTCCCTCAGGTCAGATAAGCCTCTGGTAAAGCAGTTCCCCTTGAGGGCAGGCCTTCGTTATGGAGAACACTCTGGGCATATTTCAAAATGATTACCTTCCCCTCATCCCTGCCTGAAGCAAGAGGAATTTTTCTCCTATAGTCACCTTAAGAACCTGGTTGGGTTCTAGAGGTAAAGTGTGGGGGACCCCCTAAAACTGAGCCCCCAGGAATTTCTAACTCTCAATCTAGTCCATAGTCAGCCTCCAGCAGTTCTTGAATCACCAATTAAGTGTTCCTACCAGTTACTGGCTCTAGCAACTTCTGCTCCCAGTAAGCTGATCTCAGCTGTGATTCTCCATATTCACTTGTCTGTCCAGTTTTTAGGGTGACAGTTTGCCCTGTGACCTTATTTCTCTGACGGATGTCAGAAAAAACATCGATTTCCAGTTTGCTCATCTTTTTTTCTTATTGTGAGGATGGGAGTGATGACTTCCAAGCTCTTTATGTGTCAGAGCTGAAACTGGAAGTCCTCTTCACGCATTTGCACTTTTCACACCCACCTGGTTACAGAGAAGAGAGATGAAGCTCAGAGAAGTTAAGTAACGTGCCCAGGGTCACCCAGCTGATGGGTGGTGGAGCCAAAATTCTGTCTTCAGACTCCAGTGGTCTTTGAGAAACTGTACCAATGACAAGCATTCCAGAAGTATTTACCATACAGGCCCTTTCAGAGATTTTCCATGGAATTCCTGGGGAAATCTGGGCTTAATCATTTAACCTGAGAGCGAAGTGACAACCTCATGAGCCACTTAATCAGTTCTCTGTCTCTAAGCAAGAAAAGTAACCCAAGACGAAACCTTATCCAGCCCAGAGTCTATCATCTCTCGCTTGGGGCCAACTTCAGTATTCACTGGTAGCATCCTTTAAGGTGTGCTCATCTTACTGGTGTGGAATCATAGCCTTTAAAACTAGAGCGGGCTTAGAGATCATCTATTCAACCCCCTTGCTTTACAGATGAGGAACACTGAGACCCTGAACTTGCTGCTGTCCATTGGCTTTCTACCTCCTCACTTTGCTCCCTTTCTTAGGTCTTTCTAGGAGTAATTTAGACACATTTCTTTTTGAAAGAGTCAGTGCACAGTCACATGATAAAACCTGCACTCCGCTCCATCCTTTGCCCCGTGGGAGAGGGGAGAAGGCAGACACCATGCCCTCGGGCTGCTCTGCATCTCACCGCCAGACTTAGGAGACTTCTAGTGGTCAGGCATCCTTGACCGCCATCAGTCTTCCCTGAGGTCTGGATAGACCAGTGGTTCTCAACTGGAGGTGATCCCCCCCCCCCACTGCTTTCCCCTGGGGACATTTGGGCATGCCTGGAGACGTTTTTTGTTGTCACAACTGGGGAAGGAAAGAGGGATGTTGCTATTGGCATCTAGTGGATAGAGGTCAGGGATGCTTTAAACATCCTGTAATGCATAGGACACTCCCCGCTCCGCCAACGTAGAATTTTCTGGCCCCAAATCTGAAAAGCGTCAAGGTTGAGAAACCCTGAGGTGGAGTGTGCCGGCTCAGAATCTCCACAATAGCTCTCTGTGTGCTTGAAATGGCCAATTTTCCCTGCAGCTTTCCTAAAAGACAGCTCCTGGGGCGGTGGAAGCACTTACCCGAGCCCCACCACGGTCATATGATGTAGCTGCCAATCAACTCAGGGTGAGGGATAGCAGCCTCTTGGGAAAGGTGCGCTCCCGAAGTGTTCGCTGAGACCTTACATGACTGAGGTGCTTTCTTCTTGGTAGCAGGTGGTTGTCTCCGCCCACACTTCCCCGCTGATCACGTCTGGAGGAGGAGCAAGCCTTATATAAGCTCAGCCTCACGCAACCTTCTGTCATTTTGGCACTCCAGGGCCTGGGGAACCCCCTCCCTCCTGAAGTCTCAAGGGAACGTGGTTGTGTTCTGAACAGGCCTGGCAGGGATGCTTGCCACCTGCAGGATAAAATCTGAGCTCTTTAGCCTGTGAGATGGGCCCGGCCAACCTCCTCTCCATCCTCTGCAACCCCGGCCCCCCATGCCAGACCCGCGCTCCTCCCACACACCCTGTGCAGCAGCTACACGCGCTACTCCGCATGGACCAGACCAACGTGCTTCCTTCCGTGCTTACCTCCCTGCCTGTAACCCCCTTCCCTGACTGCCTGGGCAATGCCCACATGCAAGACCCTCCCTCATGAAGCTTCCAGGCCCCTCGCCCTGCCAGTCACACTCTCTTCTGTGTTGTTGGTTCTAGGCACACCCCCCAGCAGGTCTTACCTTACTGGATTATAAGTGCTTGTGTCTGTCTGTGTCCCCTTCCCACCTGCCCCTGGGGATGCTGATGCCCGTGCCTGATTCATGTCTGGGGCCCAGGGCCTAGCACAGTGAAACCTTGGTGAACGAATGAGTGAGTGAATGAATGAATGAGGGCTTGGATGGAATGTCACCGCTTCTTATTCTCAGAGTGGCCACTTCCAAGACCCCTAATGATCCCCTGTTGACCACCTGGTTACCTAAAACACAGGGCACACGACCTCAGCTCTACCTCTTCAGCCATGGATGCTGTATGATCTTGAACAAGTCACTTGCCATCTACACTAGGTACACCCAGGGTAACCAGCTGCAACACTGCAGCGTGTCCTAGGCATGGTCTCAAGAAGAGGAGGTAATAGAATCCTAACCAAGTTCAGGACTCTCCCTAATTCTCCATTTGCGGTGGCCCCAACTGGCCCCCAAACGGCACCGTTCCCAAGCGTGAGTACAGTGACAGAAATATTTTCGTGCACTAATAAAATTACCTTCTCTAAAGAAGGCAATTTGCATGTTAATGTTTTGGGTAATTCTGTGCAGCTCCAGTGCCCTCAGGGCTGCAATTTCTCTCTGACAAAGTGACAAAAATAAACTCCCACATAAAAGAGCATTTCTCTTCTCTCTCATTTGTGCTCTAAAGTGACATTCTTAATATAAGTCAAGTTGAAACCCACTTCTCTGTCTTTTTTTTGACACTCATCTGCCTCCCGTCACCTCTCCAAGTGACAAGCCGGCTTCTCAGAGCTCCTCAGAGGGGCCTCCTCTTGAGGACAGGCACCCCACCCCCACCCCCAAGGCTCCTGACTCTGGACTTCTAGAAGGTACAGCCAGTTAACTGGAGGGCAAGGATGGGGAGCAGGAAAGAGGGCTGCATTTGGTGGGGGAGTTAGGGCAGCCTAACTTCCCCCAAATTGCCTATTTTCTGGAAACAAAGAACAACTACAATGGGATGAAGATTCTGAGCCTCTGCCCTCCAGGGCAGCAGACTGTTTATCCGCCAGGGATGGCCTCTCTGATTACCTAAAGATAATAAAGAAAGAAGCTCTTGGGAATTGCCTGGTGGTCCAGTGGTTAGGACTCAGCACTTTCACTGCTGTGGCCCGGGTTCAATCCCCGGTGGGGGAACTAAGATCCCACAAGGTGCAAGGTGCAGCCAAAAAAAGGAAAGAGAGAGAGAGAGAAAAAGGAAGGAAGGGAGGGAGGGAGGGAGGGAGGAAGGGAGGAAGGGAGAGAGAAAGAAAGAAAGAAAGGAAGGAAGGAAGAAGGAAAGAAAAAGAAATTCAGATTTATGGGGTTTCTTCCATGTGCCAGGCCGGGCCCCTTACATCTAAATTCTCTCACTGAACCCATCTAAGAGCCACACAGGGGAGGTAGAAGGTGAGGCTCCCGGAAGTGAAGTGAATGAGCCGAGGTCACCTAGCACCACGTAAGAGGCAGCCCGCGGATTTGACCTTAGACACGTGTGATGTAAAGCCTGGGTTCCTTCTGCCGTAAGTGGATGCTAAAAGCATGCTCTTAACATCAATGACCCAAGCAGTGGGAAGGGAGGAGAAGACTGACATTTACCAAACACCTACTGTGTATCATGCGCTACACCTATAGATTTCTTTTCTTTTCCTTTTTTAATTAAAAATTTTAAATTAAACAATTTTTACAATTTTAAAGATTACTTTTCATTTACAGTTATTTCAAAACTGGGTATGTTCCCCCTGTTGTACAATCCACCCTCGAGCCTATCTTACACCCAATGGTTTGTACCTCTACTCCCCCATCCCTGTATTGCCTCCCTGCCCTGCCCCCACTGGTGACCACTAGTTTGTTCTCTGTATCTGTGAGCCTGCTCCTTTTTTGTTGGACTGTATTCACTCATTTGATGTATTTTTTAGATTCCCCATATAAGTGATATCATGCAGTATTTGTCTTTCTCAGTCTGACTTATTTCACTTAGCATAATGCCCTCCAAGTCCATCCATGTTGCTGCAAAAGGCAAAATTTCACTTTTTCATGGCTGAGTAATATTCCATTGTAAATATATACACCACCTCTTCTTTATCCATTCATCCGTGGCTTCCATACCCTTATGCCTATAGATTTCATTCAGCTAGTCAGCGAATGGCCTGTGAGCACCTGCCACCTGCCAGGCCCGGGTGGTGACAGCAGGTGCAGTGACCAGTAGGATAGACCTCCCCCCAGGCCCCATGCCGCGGACAGCACGGTAGCAGACAGGCAGACATTAAACTCAGAAATACAGAAATAAACACGTAATTAAATGTGATGAGTTCTAGGAAATAAGATGACTAAGTTTTTTGTTTGTTTTTGTTTTAATTAATTATTTTTTTGGCTGTGTTGGGTCTTCGTTTCTGTGCGAGGGCTTTCTCTAGTTGCGGCGAGCGGGGGCCCCTCTTCATCGCGGTGCGCGTGCCTCTCACTGTCGCGGACTCTCTTGTTGCGGAGCACAGGCTCCAGACGCACAGGCTCAGTAGTTGTGGCTCAGGGGCCTAGTTGCTCCGCGTCATGTGGGATCTTCCCAGACCAGGGCTCGAACCCGTGTCCCCTGCATTAGCAGGCAAATTCTCAATCACTGTGCCACCAGGGAAGCCCCAAGATGACTAAGTTTTAAGAAGGTTAGCAGAGAAGACCTAATATATATTAGGAGGTGGGTCAGGGAGGTCTGTCAGGAAAAGTAACACTGGAGCCGAGATCTAAGTGGCAACCAGGGAGAGGCTGAGGGAAAGGGTGTTGCAGCAGAGCGGGGGATGCGCCGGCTTGAGGGGCAGCCCAGCCGCAGAGGCAGGCAGGGGCTGGATCTTACCTGGATCTCACTGCGTGCTCACAGCACGTCAAGGAGGTAGTTTTGTTCTGAAGAGCTTAAAGCAGGGGAGTGCGCGGCTTGACTCGTGTTTCTAAAAGGTCATTCTGGATGCGGCGTTGGAAGTGGGGAGACCAGTGGGAGGCTGCATGGGGGTCCGGGGGAGCTATGGCCTTGCAGGCTCGGGGCTTGGGGGGATGGTGGGGGTGGGTGCAGGGTGTAAAGTTCTTGGGGTGTTGTGGGGAGGCAGGGACTGTGGGAGAGGAGTTTCAACAGTGGCTCTCAGACTTCTGGCAGGAGCAACTAGGAGGGTGGAGACGTCATTTATTTAAATGGTTAGGACATCAGGGAAGCAGAATCAGGAAAGGAAGACCCGGAGATCCATTTCTAACAGGCTCTTTGAGATGCTAATGAGACACCCCGGTGGCAAAAAAGCAGTGGGGCCTGGAAAGAGCGATTCGAAGGCATTGATTCACAGAGGATATTTAAAGCCTAGGGAGTGAATGACAAGGAGAGGGGGAAGCTGAGCCCAGGTGGAGAGCCCTGCAGGACTGCAAGACCCAGGAGAGCAGAGCAGAGCCAGCAGAGGACTGGCGAGCCTGAGCCGGGAGTTCCTAGAGAGACCGAGAAAAGCTGGGGAGAGAGTATTCAAGGAGGGAGCTTCCACGTGGACAAATGCAGAGAGCCAGCTAAGAAGAGGGGAAGGGGAGGCGGCCAGCCATTTGATGAGAGCAGCTTGGTGGCGAGGTAGGGGAACAGCCCCCTGAGATGCCAGGGGGGAGGCTGTGGAGACAGTGCCTGGGCCACCATCCCTTTGGGCAGTTTGGCTGGCAAGAAGCAGAGATAGAAAGGTCACTCACGTACGCGATGTCGAGGCAGCCTTTTAATGCAAGACCGGGTGCATTTGCTGGCCAGGGAGCGCGATTCAGGAGAAGGCGAGACCCTGATGATCTTGGGGGCACTGGACACTGATGCCAGCCCACCTCCTGCTCTTCCCTTAGGCTCTGCCACAGTCCTGCCTCTCCCAGGCAATCATCTGCTGCTTCCTTTGCCTTCTAACCCTACCTCCTCCCGGTTCCACCCCCTCTCTCTCCTCCCCACTCCTCCCTCCCTACCATCAGATGAGGGATGAGGGCTTGCTGGACCCTGTATCCACCTGCTGGGTGGTCAGCAAAAGTCTGTGGAAGTGAATTGCTCTGGTTGCCGCCTTGCAGATCCTCTCAGAGCAAGGCCATCGTGGGGAAGAAGAGTTAGGTTTGCTCTCTGGAAAGTGGGGTCAGTGGGGAAGTTTTGCATATTTCAGCTCAGAGGCAGAGAGCACGCAGTGAGAATGGTCCTCCTGGGGAGGTGATGAGACCCCCGTCACTGGAAGTGGCCACGTGAGGGGCTAGATGACCGTCATCAGCAATGTCAGGGCGGGCACGCTTAGCTCAGCACCTCATGGGGAAACTACCGGAAGCCAGAGACAGTGCCAGAAACCATGCTGTTTCTGCTGACCTGTGACCTGTGGCTCCTTCCCTGCCTCTCCGAGTGAACCTGGGGCCAGGAGGGCAGATTCACAGAGCTGGGCTCGCATCCCCACCGCCACCTCCAGTCTGTGGGGCTCCGGGTGAATGTCTTTACCTCCCTGCACCCCAGAAGCCTGTAGTGTCCCAATAATAAACAGCCCAAGACAAAAGCAAAGCTTCGCTACGTCCCTAAACACAGGTGAAAAACCAAAGGGTGAAATGGGGGTCAGAAACGCACCTGTTTCGAGGATGAGGCGAGAGGCGCCTTAGAGAGAGCTCGCTGCGGTGCCTGCTACATACAACGTGTGTGCTGCGTGCCAACTACTCTTATTACTTCTTCTTACTGAGTGGTGTTATGATCCTGTAAGGGCCTGGATTGTGTGACCTCTGAAGTCCTTTCCAAGCGAGAGATTGTGACCACTTGCTGAGGGTTGAGTGTTGAACCTCAGAAGGTCCGTTGGAGCCATTAATCCCACAAGAAATGTCTGGAATAGCACCAAGGAGGTGCAGGAAGTGGTCACCAGCCCTGTAGCCTGTCTCCCCAGACGGTGACTGAGGGGCTTGCATCCTTGTCATGGTGGAATCAGGGGTGACACTGGCTGGGACTGGAGCGGGACCTACCAGCCACTCTGCACCGGCCAGTGGCATGACCTGTGATTAATGAAACGATGGAATAGCTGCTTTCATCTTTGGTTATGTTTGTTATTTGGGTGCCGCGGGCATCTGGGGGCAATGTTTTTTCTCTAAGGCCTATTTATGGTTCATTCCTGACACTTAGTCATTTTTCCATCTAGCCAAGGACAAAGGTGATGGTGACTTGTTGCTGTAATGTTTAGACACAATGACTGTGCACGTGCAACTTCTGTTCCCCAGCCATGGGGAGCGGCAGGAGAAAGGCCATCCCTTCTGTCCCTTAAAGGGTGGGCCTTGAAAGGTTTCCATCTGGTTTGGGGAGAGGTGGTGTCGAGCAGCAGTGGGGGGCCCAGCGCCACCACTCCCAATGGTGCAACCTTGGGCATGGGAAGTGTGACCTTGGACAAGTGGCAAGTCACTCCTCTCGTCTGCACAGTGTGAACATTAGCAGTACCAGCCTCTCTGGGTTGCGCGTTTGGGGAAAATGCAGTGTGAGTCCTGGCGGGCAGAGCATCCTCAATAAATGTAGTTTGTGATTCTAATTAGTATCATTTTTAAAACATTCAGAAGCCACCATCCCTCCTAATGCTTCTGGAATCCTGAGAAACGGTCCAGTCCTCTGCCCATTTTACAGAAGGGGAAAGTGAGGCCCGGAGAGGGGGAGTGACTGGCTCAAAGCCACGCTGTGCGGAGGGCACAGACCACGTGAGAATCCAGGTCCTCTAACCCCCCCTTTGCAGGATTTTCCCCCCTGTAATCCCAGTCAGTCGGTTCATTGATTTCCACAAACGCTTTTTGAAAGCCTGCTCTGTGATGGCTGGAGATGGGGGCGAAGACTCCCCAGCCTCACAACAGCCTAGTGTGGAGACACGCTGTCAGCTATTGCAATAAAAGAAGAAAATGAAACCAGAGTTATGATAGCACTCCAGGCAGCGGGAAGTGAGAGGGCAGACATCAAAGTGGGGAGATGACTGGTATTTTTTAAGCACTGTATTGGGCTTTTTCTGGGTGGTGCCTTGTAAAAGCCACTCTTTACAGATGAATAAACCAAGCCCTCCAGAGGCGAAACGGCTCCCGAAAGACTCGACAGCTAGTACGTGGCGGAGCTGGAACTGAGACCAGCCCATCAGTCGCTACTCCGCAGAGCCAAAAGCCATCTCACAGGAACTGCCCAGGTTTCATCTCCCGCAGTGGAGCCCTTTGAGACCCCAGCCCCAGGCCTGGAGGGACCGTGGTAATGCCTTCGGGGATCGTGCAGCCGCAGATCAGTAACAGGCTGCAAGGCATCCCCAAAACGGAGAGAAAACAGATCCTTGTGATTAAGCACCTCAGAGCTGGTGCAGCCGTCACATAGCGCTTGTGGGGAACATTCCACTTCACAGATAGGAGCCACTAAACTAATTCGGGTCAAGGTCACTCAACTTGATTTCCTATCAACGATTCCAGACAGGAATCTTGTATACTTAAGTGCTTAAAATTTCCCTATGAGAAAGAAACATCTATTCCAGCTGAGTAATGAGAAAGAGATTAAAGGTTAGGCCAAGAGAAGGAATCGGCGAGTAGCAGTCCTAGCCCGGCACACCAATTTTTGAAATAGAATTACTAGCAAGGAAGCACAGGTATTTTTGAGAGGAAAAAAAAAAAAATCTCATATTCAGTCTGGGGTAATATCCCTGGCTGTCGACAATGATTTGGATTTAATTATATCATATGTGCAAACGTGCTCTATAAACTATAAAATAATACATAAATGTCAGATGTTAAGAAAGAACGCGGTGTCGGAAAGAGAACTGTGGGCTTGAGAGTCAGGTAGGGTTTAAATGCTGCCTCGTCCACTTGGGGGGACCTTGACAGGCCACTCCGCCTTTCTGGGTCTCAACTATAAGTGGGGAATCCTTGTAATAACGTCCTCTTCTGAACGTTACTCCGAGAACCAGACGAGATAACAGATATTCTTTGGAAATTGGCAAGTGCTCTGCACACGGAAGGTGTTATTCTCGTTTCCATCCATAAGCCCCGGAGTAGATGGTGGGATTACCGGAGAGCAGCCACCAGCACTGTCATTAAGTCCTGCGTGCAAGGTCCCCTCCCCGGGCATGGAGGGGAGCGGGCTTGTGGCCAGGAGCCCGTGGGCCCACCCTCAGCAGGCTGATTGACAGAATGAGGCCACGGTCTGTCAGGGGCTGCATTCCCAATATGCAGGTGGCAGCCTCCGTGAGAGCCACGTGGATGGCTACACGGGGATGTTTCGAAGGCTGCTTTCTCAAGTGAGATCCATCAGCTCAAAGGAAGTTTCAAAAAACACTCAGCAGCTTATCTTCAGGCACAGGGGGCAGGTGGGGAAAGCCTGTTTGCAGAGCCTGGCAGAGGGGACTGCGCCTTCTTGTTGACATCCAGCAGAGATGGGAGGGGGCGCCTCCCTCATTCACTGCAAGGCAGCATCGTTTCTTCCTTCTAAGTGACTGGAAGTAACACCCTGACTTGGCCATCTCTTTGAAGGCTCTTGAAGCAGCAGCAGAGTAAAGAAGTTATGGGAATGGTCCTAGGTCAGCCACCTTACCAGCTATATGACTTTGACAAGTCTCTTGAATATGAAACGGGATTGATGGTAACACTTGGTTCATGAGATTTCTGAGAGAGTCATTCAGTTAAATAACAAAGGCATCCCTTAGCCCAGGGCTTGCACGTAATGAGGGCTCAATGAATATGAAGTGCTACTGTTTCCTTTCATCCCTTTTACTGTAATGGGTCACTGAAGCAATGTTACCAAAGAGACGCTTCCAACTCTGCATCAGAGCTGTGAGGGGTGTTCTGGTAGGGCTGGTGGAGGAGCAGGGAAGAGGGATAGGGTCTCTTACACCTTTCCTAAGTAGCTCAAGTAATCTCAGAGACTTGGTAAATGGTAGGTGAGCATCCCAAGTACTGGGTGCGCTGCAGCAGAAACAAGCTACGGACCAGGGTGCTGTGGACTAAACCCCAATTCATATGTTGGAACCCTAACCCTCAGTTTGACTGTATTTGGAGATGGGGCCTCTGAGGAAGTAATTAAGGTTAAATGAGGCCATAAGGGTGGGGCCCTGATCCAATAGGACTGGTGTCCTTATAAGAAGAAACACCAGAGAGCTGGCTCTCTCTCTCTGCCATATGAAGGCACAGCGAGAAGGCGGCTGTCTGCAAGCCAGGAAGAGAGCCCTCACCAGAACTGAACCACGCTGGCACTCTGATCTTGGACTTCCTGCCTCCAGAGCTGTGAGAGCTGTCGTTTGAGCCACCCCGGCTATGGTGTTTTGTTATGGTACTTGGCAGCCCAAGCAGATGAAGATGGGGGAGAGAGGTGGACAGTGGGATTGCAGAGGAGAAAGCTTGTTCTGTGCATCCCCAAAGGTTCTTTTTTTTTTTGCGGGACACGGGCCTCTCACTGTTGTGGCCTCTCCCGTTGCAGAGCACAGGCTCCGGACACGCAGGCTCAGCGGCCATGGGTCACGGGCCTAGCCGCTCCGCGGCATGTAGGATCTTCCCGGACCGGGGCATGCACCCGTGTCCCCTGCATCGGCAGGCGGACTCTCAACCACTGCGCCACCAGGGAAGCCCCCCCAAAGGTTCTTGATTGCCCAGTGCTATGTTTCTCAAAGGCCATGCTCTTAACTTCTTTACTGCACTGTCTCCTCAAGAGCCCTTCGAGAGATGGCCAAGAGGGAGTGTTCATTCCCAAGCTTCCTGATCACCCTCGTGGGTCGAATCCCCAGAGCTGCAGTTACAAGTGCAGTAGCTAGGGCCTCATCACCAACAGACAATCCCCAGGGGACGGAAACAGGAACCTGCATTTCTGGCAAGGTCCCCAGGCAATTTTATGCGTAAAATGTTTGAAAACCACGGGCCTTGAGAGGAAGCCCAGTCCCTCAGCCTGCTGTTAGAGTCCCTTTTTCATGAGGGCTCCTGACTCACCCTCATACCCACATCCACCCCATCGGCAGCCCACAGAGCCACAGGCATGACCCCCAGACTCTATTCAGAACGTCACCATCCCTCACCACCTCCACCACTGCCCTCTGATCCGAGCCACTGTCAGCCCTCGCCTGGACCAGCACAGTTAGCCCCCTAATGGGTCTCCCCGCTTTCTTTCTCATGTGCCCCTGCCACCGTCAATGCGGCAGCCACCCTGACCGTGTCACTTCGAAACTTTCCAGTGGCCACCCATCTTCCTCAGCAGGAAATTCAAAGTCCCACCTTGGTCTGCAGGGCCCTTGTGGCCTGGCCCGCTAGAACCTTTCAGGTCTAGATTCCATCAGTACAGACAGAGAAGGGCAGGGCCTCGCAGAGGGCAACGGAGCTCTGCCCCCCTTAGCGGTTAAGTGATGATGCTGGAAGAAACAGGGGATGTGCGGTTCCTCAGAAACCAAGAGAGGACGTAATGCAAAGTTGGAACAAGTTCATGCTTTTCCAGCTCCATCATTAGTCTTTTAAAAATAACTGATTGAGTCTGCTTTCAATCAGAGTGTCTTAAAAGGCATTTTTATCCCAAAGTCAAGCTTCTCGCAGTTCGAGGGCAGGCCCTTTTGCAAGCAGGCCCCTTTTTGCAGATGGTCTTTGGCAGTGGAGATAGAACAGATTGAACTCAGTAGTGGGAGGAGGCGGGGCTGGGACGGGTTCTCCAAGTGGGGTCCTGACCAGCAGCCTCGTTACCACCTGGGGACGTGTTCGAAGTGCAGGTTTTCAGGCCGCACCTCAGACCTTCAGAACTAGGAACTCTGGGGGTGAGGCCGCAGTCTGTATTCCAACAAGCCCTCCAGGGGACTCTCAGCAGAATCAGCGGTGCCTGAGGCCTGGGTTCAAACCCCAGCCCTGCCACTTACCAGTGTGTGACCTGAGGGCAAGTTATTTCATCTCTCTGGGCCTCAGTTTTCTCATCTGCACAATGGGAGTTGTAGTGAGGATCAGAGCACCAGGCGCAGTGTACGGGACCCACGCACGAGTCAGTAATGTCCATTCCCCTTCATCCCCACACACACATATATATATATACACACGTATATATATAACATACATATATATACGTATATATGTAACATACATATATATAATATACATATATATGTATATATATAACATACATATATATAATATACATATATATAACTTTTATCAAAGTAGAACACATGCAGAAAGCTTGCATTGTATTTTTTCAAAGTAATGACTTCAAATTCAAATAGTAGCAAAGGGTTCATAATTAAAAGCAGCTGCCCCTGCATCACCTCTTTCTACTCTAGAATTTCCCTTTGCATATTTTTTAATTGCACACGTTTACTATAGAAAATCAGAAAATGTAGACAAGCAAAAAGAAAACCAAGTATAACACGTTAAATCCCATTTTTCATTTTAGAATGTCTTCTTCCAGGTGATTTAGCCATGTTTTTTCCTCCAGAAAAGGTCTTCATTGTATTTTTTCGGTGCGTTATAGCGCTAATCACAGCCTGCCTCCATTTAAGGGAAGGAAACGAGCGTTTGTTGAGAAAGGGTGCTCAATTCTCACTATTCAGAGTGTAGACCAGCAGCCTGGGTACCACTGGGAAGCTTGTCAGAAATGCAGGGTCTCGGGCCCCACCCCAGAATCTGCATTTTGACAAGATCGTGGTGACATTAAAGCTGGGGAAGGGGGTGTAGACTGCAGAGCTCCTGATGCTTGCAGTCACGAACTGTTCTTCACAGTCCTGGATAAGAGACTCGAGCCAGAATGTAAATGCATGTGGCTTCCTTTACAAAGAGAAGGACTTGCTACAGAGAACTGCCAGCTGAACTAAGCAATGTGATCGATGAAGAGGGTGATTTCCATTCTAGCCGGAGCTCCTTAGCTTGTCAGGGACCAGGGACACGCAGTTCCTGGACTCGGCCCCCGTCGGTCGACCACACTTGGAGTAGCGGTGCTCTTGAGATCACGCGGTTGGGAAGCTGGGGGCTGGGACTGCACTGGGTTTCTCGGGCTTTAGATCCTGGCCTCTTCACCCTGTGTGTACCAGATCCTCCCACTGACTGCAACACACACACACACACGTGGACGCACAGCCTAGGAGAGCCCTGGCCCAGAGTCGGTGATTAGGAAACGTCTGTCTCCTGATTGTAGACTGAGGCCTCCATTCCCCTGTGTCTCTGTCCGCACCAGCCCTCTGTTTACATTAAAAGGGTTACTGTCCTCTTTATCAACGCCTGTCAAGACCAAGCAGGGGACGTGCAGAACGTCTGGAGTCAAGAGAAGCCAAGCAAAAAAGCTTTGATGGACTTAGAAGAAGATTAAGAAAAAACAACTTTGCTCAGCTCAAGTTTCCGACGCAAAAAGATCTCTCAGATCCCAAGGTCCATATCCAGTATTTACAAACTCCAGGCCAGGCTTCTGCCTGCAGTGACAGAGCAGCCAGCTAGCACGTCTGAGCCGGGAAACAAGGCCACTGGGGAGGTGTGGATTAGTGGAGTGGGGACTGGCCTCATCCAGAATACTGTGTGGCATTTGGTATGCCTTAGAGCCGCCTTCCCCAAGAAGGCCATGGAATCCCATGAATGTGGATCACAGGGTTCATTTTAACGACATTGGGAAGACTCAGAACCTTTCATGTAGCACAACATAGCTAAAAGCATTGGGAGTCAGAGTTTGAATTTCCAGGCCACAATTCTCTGGCTCTGTGACCTTAGGGAAGTTACTCGACATCTCTGATGGTTAGTTTCCTCATCTGTAAAATGAGGCATCACAATAATGACCTCGAAAAGGCATGTCTGTGAAGCACCTAGCACCGACTCACTCATGCATTCATTCACTCGTGTAGTCTGTCCCTCTGTACTGAGCGCCTGCTGGCGACCTGGCACCAGGGGGACTGAGGTGAGCTGGAGCCCGCAGTCCAGACGGAAGATAGAGATTGTTAAAGAACCACACCAGTAAGCCCTGAACTAGCCACCAAAGGTGCGACAGAGAAAAGTGCCAGAAGCCTCTACCGGGAGCTGGATGTAATCTGGGGCTCAGGGGAGGTTTAGCTGAGTAAGTGATTTTCAGCTGAGATCCCAAGGATGAGTAGGAGTTTATGAGGCAAAGCAGGAGAAGAACATTCCAGGGGCATAATGGGGACTCTTATTAATACCTTCCGGAATACAGTTTTGGGTAGAGAAGGGGTCAGGTATATTTTACTTTTTGAGGTCAAATTTGCATGTAGCAAAAGGCACCAATCTTAAGGTAATATAATTTGTGGATTCTGACAAATGCACACACTCACGTAACTGACACCCCTATGAGGATATAGAACATTGCCATCAGATTGGGCTCATCTTCATACCCCTTTCCCTTATTATTAAAGCAGTGCCATGGGTTTTAATGGGAACATCTGATGGTGGTGCAGAGGGATAAGGCTTTGGGCTAGGTGTAAGTCCCAGCCCCACCGCTGTGTACCCACTGGGCTTTGCCCAGGTCTCTCCACTTCTCTGAGACTCAATTTCCCCATCTGTAAAACAGGGTTCATCGAACCTTCTTCACAGGGTGGCTTAAGGGTTGAATCTGCAAGTGGTTGCAAACACCCAGCTAGACTTTCGCATGGCAGGCACTGTGAGTCAGCCCCGTGTCGTTTCCAGAATGAGACAGCGGGTCAGCGGTGGGGAGAGAGCCTGGTGGCTGGAGTCGGGTCTTCCCAGGGCAGCGTGCCGAGGCACCTCTGCACGCGTGCGCGCGCGCGCGCACACACACACACACACACACACACACACACCACTAACCCCAGTCACCTCTGCACGCGCGCGCGCACACACACACAACCACTAACCCCAGTCACCTCTGCACACGCGCGCACACACACACACACACACCACTAACCCCAGTCACCTCTGCACGCGCGCGCGCGCACACACACACACAACCACTAACCCCAGTTCACCTCTGCACGCGCGCACACACACACACACACCACTAACCCCAGTCACCTCTGCACGCGCGCGTGAACACACACACACACCACTAACCCCAGTCACCTCTGCACGCGCGCGCGCACACACACACAACCACTAACCCCAGTCACCTCTGCACACGCGCGCGCGCGCGCGCGCGCGCGCGCGCACACACACACACACACACACACACACACACACACACACACACACACACACACACACACACACACACACACACACACACACACACACACACACACACACACACCACTAACCCCAGTCTCTCACCCACAGGGATGTGTCTGCAGGCCTTCGTGGAGGCTTTCTTTTACCTGGCCCAGAGGAAGTTCAAGATGCTGCCCCTGCACGAGCAGGTAGCCTCGCTGATTGACCTGTGTGAATACCACCTGTCCCTGCTGGACGAGAAGCGCCTGGTGTGTGGCCGGAGCGCCACATCGGGGGGCCGGCCCCCTCACAGTGGCACCCCGCAGGAGGCCACCCCCGCAGCCCAGCTGGCTGAGGGCCATCCCCCGCCCTGCACAAACAGTGCCCTCAAGCTCTCCCATTCCAGACACGCTCTGTCCTGAGGGCCAATCTGTCCTCCCAGAAGAAGATTGAGCCCTTCTGAGCCCAAGAGAACCCCAGGCTTCCTGCTGGGGGAGAGATGGCAGGATGCTGAAAATTCCCACCTGAGATTCCCCCTAATCGTCGCCATGTTCTGCACTTCCAGAGGCTGCCTGATTCTCAACCGCCCTCCTCCCAGCACCTCTTGGTGGCCCACCTGCTTGCGAGCCATCAGCGGACATATGATATCCAAAACGTGACAGATGGCCTCTTCTATTCTGGGCTCATGGGAAGCCACCGCCGGGGATAAAACTGCTGTGTTTGGGGAAGGGGGCACCAACAACCCCAAGACGGAGAGCTGCGGAGAAGAAAGAACTTGAGGCAGCCAAGACTGGGGTCTGCTGAGGCCCCGAAGAGAATACGGTTAGAGCCCAGGGACATCATGTGGACTTCCTACCACCCATTCTGTGAAAATGAAGTGGAAATACCCAGCAGGCCTGCGGGACTCACCCACCGCAATCATGTGCTACGTGGGTGCCGTTAACAGACCGACCTCGTTGATTTCATGAGCTTGCCTGTTGCTGTAGTGTCCCATGTGTTATTCATTAAGATATGATTAACTGAGAGGTAACCGAGGAAGGCTGCTGAAGTCTCAGAGCTGGCGGGAGCCTCTGAGATCATTTTGTTTGACCTTGACCCCAAAGCAGGCGTCCCCCCAGTCACATGGCCTCTGATTGACGCTCTCCATGGGTGGGGTGATCATCAAGTGTGCCCAGAGTGTGCAGGGTGCCCTGGAGGGGAGGAGAGGGCTTCAGAGGGAAGGAAAGTAAGACCTGCGTAAGGACCAGAGCGAGCGGGAGCTTGATGTCAGAAGCCGGGCAAGGGGGAGCCGGGCCCTCCCATCCACGAGACCCTTTCCCTGTCTGCATCCGTGTCCCCAGGCGGCCCCTGCTCAGAGGGGAAGCTTCAGAGGCAGCCCAAGGTAGCATTTTGGAAAATGGCCCCAGGCAAGTCAGGGTCCAGGGCCTGCTGACCACAGGCAGACAAGAGGCTGCCCTCGAACGGCCAAGCTATCCAGAGTGTTGTTGCATTTCGGGTTAATGTGGCCCTTTCCAGAGGGTCCTCGTTATAGGACCCTGGGGGCCCTGGATTTAGTTGACCATCAGGCTCTGAGTGAGGAGGATGAAGGGTCTTTGAAGGCATTGATTAGCACGGTGCCTGGCACACAGTAGGGCTCAGAAAATGCTCACAAATGTAGGGCCAGGGAGAAAGTCATTGGTGGCAGAGGTGTGTCCTAGACCAGCACAGACATCTTCCTTCTCCCGCTTTTCTTTTATTTATTTATTTTTTGTGTGTGTGGTACGCGGGCCTCTCACTGTTGTGGCCTCTCCCGTTGCGGAGCACAGGCTCCGGATGCTCAGGCTCAGCGGCCATGGCTCACGGGCGCAGCCGCTCCGCGGCACGTGGGATCTTCCCGGACCGGGGCACGAACCCGTGTCCCCTGCATCGGCAAGTGGACTCTCAACCACTGCGCCACCAGGGAAGCCCTATACCATTTCTCGAAGTTGATTTCCAGAAAGCGTTCACTTGCCAAAACGGGGTGCAGTCATCAGGTTCCAGACCAACCAAGCACGCTGAATTTTTTAGAAAAAAAAAAATGTATCGACAGGCTGAATTCCAGCCACATTGTTTGAGGTGATATGTGAACATCAGCTCCCAGGATGAGGACCGTTCTCTCCCCACCCCTTGTGTGTCATCTGGAGGCAGGTTGCTGGGTGGCCCCCCAGGGTCACTGTCTAGAAGGAGTCCCTCCAGGCCAGACAGGGCCTGAGAAGCCCCACGGCCCTCGGTGAGCACTGGGGAGACGAGGCTGCCGTTTTACAGGAGGCCAGTCAGTGACAGAGCGGGCCCTATTTGCTCAATTTCTTTGAACAGGAAGAATGAAGAGGCTGCTCCGTTATTAGAGTGAGTGATAGGAGACTTCCCCCACCGCCTCGTGCCTAATAGGAAGTCCCACTGTGTTTATCCCCTTTGGTAATTGCTGCTCGTTTTGTAGGGTGTAATTGAAGTGATTGCAAAAGCAGGTGTTTCCTTCCTCCTGGAAGAGAGGTGCTCCGTGGGGATCTGGGTCCCAGAGCTCTGCCCGTGGGGTCAGCCCAGCCCTGAGAAGGGCCCTCGGGCTCCATCCCAGCCTCGTCTCCCCCACCCTCTCCTGCCCTTCCTGCCCCTCCTTCTGGTGTTCCCACACAGTCGAGCCACACCGACGCTGTCACTATTCACTGGCTGAGCCCCTGCAGGGCCAGCCCCCAGAGTGGCTTCAATGAACGGATGAGATCAGCTCGGTCCGTTCCGGCTTGGGCCGCGTGCATCCCTGGGCCACTGCCCGCCTCCATCCTTTCTCGCCGTGCCTGCCGTGCCCCTTCTGGTGTACCCGGAAAGCATCCTTCCCCCTTCAGTGCTGGCCTTACCTGCTCCCCTCCTTCCTGCCTCCCAGGGGATGTGCTTGGCTTCTCTGCTGGTACGGTCAGGAGTTCTGTCCCCACAGCCTGGTCAGAACAGGGCTTGTGAAGGCGATTTGGATTCGGTGAGTCTGTTGGCACCGCTGGTCCCAACAGGCCCCTCCCCATGTGCAGAGGCAGGGCCCCTGGAGACAGGCGCCTCCGTCCCCAAACTCCTGGGTCCCTCCTGTATGTCCTCCATCCACTCTCCCAGCTCAGACCCCATCAGCTCTTAGCTGCACTGCATCAGTCTTCTGCCTCTTAAACCCCTCAACCATCTTCTGTCTCTTTCAGCCAGGGAGGACTCTGAGAAGCACAGAGGTGACTGCACAGTCCCCCAGTCCAGTCAACCCTCTCTCCTCCCAGTTAAAGCCCAAGCCCCCGACCCGGCATTCAGGTCCCCTCGTGATCCAGTCCCCTCCTGCCTTTCCACCCGAAATCCACACTCATCCCCCAGCCCTCAGGAGCAGCCTCTGTGCTCCCAACAGGCCCTTTGTGTCCGTTGCTACCACTCGGGAGAGAATGTGCCGGTTCCCACCCCTTTGGGAGGGCCACGGGGCCCGGATCTGCTCGGTGCTGTCCCACCTTTGCTGTCCCCTCTCCTGGACCCTCCCTCTGTCCAGTGGAAACTTACTTATCTTTCAAGGCCCAGCTCAAGTGTCCCCACTGCCATCCCCCCAACAGTGAGCCTCCCCCTCCTTCTACTTGTGAGAACCTGGAAAGTCCTTTGTTATCACACTTGTGCTGTGGTGTCGTGGCGTTCGTTCCCACCAAGCAGTGAGTTCTCTCACGGTCAGGCAGGTGCTGGATTCACGCTGGTCCCTCGGGCACCCACCGAGCCGGGGCCCGGCAGGTGCTGGGACTGTCCAGGGGGCCCGGGCGAGAAGCCTGAGCTGCAACACTGCTGCTCCCCAGCCCCCTGCGGATGCCCTGGCGGTTTAGTTTGTGAACGTGTCCGTGTCCCGGGACCCCAGCAGACAGTGGCTCCTCTGACCCTGGGCAGTCTCTCCGTGTTCCTTCGTGCCCGGGCTCTGCTCTGGGCTGCGTCCCCCATGGGCAACCCCGTCTGGGAGACTAAGGGCCACCGGGCTGGATCATGCCCGCCACGGCTCCTCCGTCGGGCATCCAGCCTGTCTCTCCAGCCCCGCAGCATCTGTGGGGGGTTGGTTAGTTCAGAGCAGATAATCCTGATGTGAATGTAGTCAGTCAGGGTGAGCAGGACCAGGTTGGGGGCGAGCCTAGACATTGGAATGGTGTTCCGTCCCTTTCTAGAATCCACTCCCCTTCCCACGTGAGTGTACCATCTGTTGGACGCTTCACAGTTTGCAAAGTACTTTTATCTCCATCCTCCCAGCGACCCCACCAAGGATGAGGATTCTCATCACCCTCTTTTCATAGCTGGGGCACTGATGCCCAGGAGGTCAGGTGACTTTCCCAAGGCCTCCCAGCTGGTGAAAGGCAGAGCCCAGCCCCCAACGCCTTGCTCCTTTCTTGGCCCGATAACCGCTCTCGTAACGGCACCTCAATGCTCCTACAGCCCATCAAGGAGAGGGTTTTGGCCCCATTTCACAGACGCAGAAACCCACATCTGAGAGAGGCTGGGTGCTGGCTCAGGTGGTCCTGGGGTTCTGGGGCTTAGCTTGGGGCAGTCCCACCTGCTCTTTCGCACTGAGCTCTATGGGCTCCGGGTTCCTGAGCTGCACCGGGGGTGACAGCTTCTCTCTCACTTTGTCTCTGGGAACAGAAGACGAGATGGAAAGCATAATACACGTGAAAGCATTTTGTAAACCCAAATGCTGCCGGGATGCCGAGTTATCTTCAGACTGGCTTCTGGTTTCCTGCAAAGTGTAAAGGGATGAAGGGAAAAGGTTCCTCCTGGAATGTTCTAATCCATCAGGACAAATGAAGTCAGAACAGTCAGCTCCCCTCCCTCTCTGCCCCGCTTCATCCTCACGTAGTTGAAGACATTCACGGGGTGAAAAATGCTTTCCGCTGCTCCTCTGACACCTGGAATTTGCCTTGTGATTGGCAGAATATTACTCCAAAATAGCTTAATTTTTTTTCATTTCTGGATGAATGCCCTAAACTCTTCGGTCCCAGCCTTGAGAACTGGCGTAACTGGCTGGCATTTGAGCCCCTTCCCTCAAAACTCAGAAATGACGAGATCTCGCTCAGTGGCTGAGAGCTGTCCTTCTCTCCAAGCGAGGCAAACTCACCCTGACTGGTATTTTTGCCAATCTCCTACTGAGTTTGACAGATAGGGGAGAAATTTTCCCATACGGTATATGAATTTCTCCCTCATGAAATACGTTCGAATTTTTTTTTCTTTTTCTGTTCCAGGGGCAAAGGAGCTTTGCAGAACAGGCAACATATTCAATTACCTCCATCTCTCGTAACCGGAAGTCCTGATTTTTCTATAACTAGGAAAACCACACAGCATACTGCTTATACATGCATGTGTGCATACACACACACACACACACATACACACACACACACACACACAGCACCATTGAGCTTTGGCATAAAATGGCAAAATTGCTTCTGAGCCTTATTTAGAGAGCAGAGGAAAGAGGGTCTTTGCAGCCCTGGGGTAACATAACACGCTCACCAGGAGGCTCACAAGCAGAACATTTCCTCCGACACGAAGGCATTTGCTAAGGTGGTAGTTTGGGGCCACAGGGACATTGCCCACCCCTCACCATGTCCCTCCAGGCCCCTCCCAGGCTGCAGAAGCAAGGCAAGGAGCTGGGGGATGAAAAGAGCAGGAGCATCTCCCTTCAGAACTTCTTGCATCAGAACGGGGAAAATGAGAATCCCAGCAGAGGCCCTGAGCGCTGTGGGAAGAGCGAGTGTCTTTGTCCGGGCCTGTCGCTCTCCAGCTATATGACCATGGCCATGGACCGGTGATTCCACCCCCTTCCCTCTTCCTCTCCTGCACAGTGGAGATGGGTCGTAACCAATGTAAAGAGCCTGGCACCAGGAAGCGTCTTAATAAACGTCCTTTGAGGAAAGGACCGGTCTCGATATGCTTGAACTAGACAGGTGCCACAGATCACTCCCGCCCACGTGGATGGCCCTGACAGGCCAGGCTCCTCCAGGTCTGGTGGGCGGCCCCACGTGCTCGTCCCTCCTCCCTGCTGCTGCTGGACTGCGGCTTCTGCTTCTTAAAAGCCTTTAAAAATTCTTTATTAAATTTTCATGGTGCATAAAGTCGAGGTTCTGTTACTTGGCCTCAGTTGTCTTGGTAACTTCGTAAAATGCAATAATAAAACAGAGCTGAGTGTCTCTGCACGCAGGCCCCACGTAGAAACGGCTGCGAAGTACTGCAAAGTACCGACGATTTCTTCTGCGTGATAATTAGCGACAGCAAATCCAGCAGGGTTGACAGGGCTTGCTCATTTGGGGTCAGCTGGGGAGAAAGGGGATCCTTCCAATTTTTTTCTCCTCTGATGGTTAATGTCTGGCTGGGGAGCTAAATATTGCCTCAGGGAACCTGTGAGATCCTGGGGGAGATGGAGGAAGGAGTTTGGAAAAACCCCCAGCCCTTGATCCACCGGGGACAGTCTCCCTGAGGGAGGGAGTGACGTGCCCCTAGAGCCTGGCCACGTCGTAGAGAGTCTGGCGGCACGCCTGCCCTCGAGGAGAAACTGGCTCCTTCCAGCTTTGTGTGGGCGGCAGCCACTGCCCACAGCGCCAGGCTGGGTAGGGGTGTGTTGCAAGCTCGGCCCCCATGGGGAGGCTCAGGGCAGGGCAGCTCCCTGGAGAACTTAGCGTTTCGAGCTGCTCCAAAGAGGCCACCTGGTGCTGCTGACACACCTGGTGGCCCTGTCCTGGCGCCAGCCCTGCCCTTGACCCTTTGGGGGTAGCCTATGTCTGCTCTGAACATTTCTCAGCCTGTGGACCAGCCGGTGGAAAGAGAAAGGCAGATGGCCTTGAGTTATAAATAAATGGGATCCCTGCCCCTTGGAAACCACCACCCAATGGCATCAGAGAGACGTCATTTCCCACAGCCCCTCCACAGTGGGGGCCACTCAGGCAGGCTCTGTCACCCCTGGGAACGTTCTTTGGACCCCTCGGATTCTCCATTTTGTGAAACATTCAGATCCTACACATTCTCTGTGCTCCAACTCTGTACCAGCCTCTTGGTCTTAGACTCCTGTGCCCGCAGGTCATGGCTTGGCCGTGCAGTAAGAGCTGCCACCCTGCTCCCTGCTGAAGAAACCCAGGTTTGTCACCCACGGTGCCCCCACCAGGTGGGGAGGCTGCTCCAGCAGCCTGGGACGTTAGCACGGCCTTGGCCCGTGGCAGCCAGGCCAGGCATACCTTCCAGGGGTCTTTCCATGCAGCTGCCTCCCACAGAAGCCCTGGGCATCTGGTGGTGCCCCTCAGGGCTCAGACCGCACTCTGTTTTTAACCCAAGCAGCTCCAGCTTGGTCTCTAAGTAATGCGCTTTGTTATAACATTCTATCCACGGCCAGAGCATTTCCAACCTGTCAATCTCACACATGGGACACTGGAAGCCCAGAGAGGGCAAGGGCCCTGCCCAAATGCCCAGCAAGTTAGGGATGTGAGCTCAGGCCTCCTCAGCGAAGGAATCTGAAGAGCAGAAGCCAGGGCCAGCCTGTAGTTCAGGGTTTTCAACTAGATTCCATGGTGCCCAAGAGCAGCTCGGCTGTTGCGTTTTTGTTTGTTTCTTTCTTCCTTTTCTGTTGTTTTGGTTGTTGTTCTGTTATATATATTGCGGTTGCACGTAAGGAAATAGCTTCAAACGCCATCATCATCATCATCACTTCCAATTTTCTACCTGTGGCAAAACTGGGGCCCTGGGAGAAGTAACTTGTTTGAAGTCATGACCAGAACAGCCTCCTCCCACCGCCGCCTGAGCCCAGCCATGGCTCCTGGAAGACGTGCATCGTGCTGGCAACAGTGACCAGTCAGGGCGGGTTCACCCCAGGGCCCGAGGCAGGAGCTGGACCGTCCTCTCTCACCCCCCATAGAATGGTTGTGGGGACCTCGGGGGCCGGTGCTGGGCTCATTTCCCACTTGGCCTCAGTCATCAGGCAGGAGCCATGTGATCTGCTCAGACACTCAACCTCAGTAGCTCCTCCCCAGGCGCTTACATGGCTGTGCTTCGAGCCATTTCCAGGGCCAGAGGCCGTGGCATCAGTGGGTCACTGGGTCTATCACTGACGGTGCTGGAGAAAAATACAGCCCAGACTGGCAGGTCAGAAGTCTGTGGGCATGGCCCTGACGCCAGCTGCAAGCAGCTGCTTACTTGAAGGCTCATGTCTTAGCTTTAAGGTCCTGTACATATTGCTTTGGGCTCCATATTATATCCATATTTTAGTCAGGATGCTGACTTATGTGATGCTGAGCTAAACCCCCCAATCACAGCAGCTGGACACCCCTGTGGTTTGCTTCTTGCCTGTGCAAATCTGACAGGGTCAGGGGGCTCTCCAGGATGACACTCCTCCATGCAGGGTCCCGGCTGCTTCCTGCCTGGCCTCTTTCTCCTCAAGGACGGCTTCCCAGTTGCCTCCAAAAGGAAGAGAAGACTGGAGGACTGCAGGAGTGGGTTGTTCAGGGAGAGGTGACTTCACCTCCACCCACATGCCCTTGGCCAGAATCTGGTCACCTGGCCCCAACCTGAGTGCAGGGGATACTGGGAAATGTGTTCTTCCTGTACATCCAAGTCGAAACAATGAAATGGGACTTGGTGGACACATGTTACCTTTTTGCCTCAATTCATATTTGTTTTACTATAAAAATGCTTCAATCTTCAAATAAAATTGCTGCTCCAAGAAAGTGACTGTGTTTATCTTACAGCTGCACAGAGCATCTCACCCCCACCACATACTCTCCACTTGAGAAGCACAATGTGATGGGGGCCACATGGGTTTCCTAAGACTCCAGAGTCAGGGGATTCTGGGAATATCTTGTGTCTTCCCACTAAGAACTCCAGTCCTGGGCTCTGTGGCTTGGCTGCAGTCCAGCTCCAAGCTCCTTCGGGAGCCTTCCCATCCCCTGGAAAGCCCAGTCCAAAGCAGGTCACTGAAGTTTCCCCTTGAGGATCGGGGCCAGGAGTGGAGAATAGATGAGGAGCCCAGACAGAGTGTGTGCCCTTCCCAGGCTGGAGCAGAGCACACAGCCCAAGGCGCTGGCGTCTTCAGGCCTAGAGACAGGTGGTCTGGCCACGCCAGCTCTAGCTATAGGTCTGCTGAGGAGGTCGGCCCTGCACAAAGCAGCCTCAGTGCGGGGAATCGAATGGCATCAGGGCTCCTCCGGTAGCTGGTGGAAGCCGTGTCACAGCACAGGGTGATCTGAATGTAACCACATTCCTCATTCACATTCCCTGAGCACATACAACGGCCAGACCGTGCCAGGCACATGGCCTGTGTTAGTTCATTTAGTCTGAGAAGCGTGCCCGGGAAATGGATACTCTTACTATCTCCCCATTTTACAGATGAGGAAACTGAGGTTCAAAACTGAGATGAAGTGACTTGGCTTAGAAAT
The DNA here is from genome assembly GCF_949774975.1 of Lagenorhynchus albirostris. NCBI lineage: Eukaryota > Metazoa > Chordata > Mammalia > Artiodactyla > Delphinidae > Lagenorhynchus > Lagenorhynchus albirostris. The sequence goes on from NC_083101.1 coordinate 13,061,666, forward strand.
GCCAAAGCCAATTTGGGATCCCGGCCTCGTGGAGACGGGATCTCACTCCAGATGGTTCTCCTCTGTGCTGCTGCGATGGGCCCCTCTTGGAAGGGTGGGTGAGTCCCACCAACAGAGGCAGCTGAGAACATGTGGAAGTGGGAGGCTCTGGGGAGGCCTTGAGTAGCACCACATCAGCAAACACTTCTCTGAAAAGCCCTGGCATGTAATAAAAAAGGCCTCGCCGTTCTCTGCTTCCTGGAAGGCACCCCAACCCAGCCAGGTTTACAGAACAGGAGGCCTTGGGAATTGCTCGGCTGGGCAGCAAAGTGATGGCGGTGGGGGGGAACCTAGGAGGCCAGGTTCCCATAACTGGGACAGGAGTGTGCCAGGCAGGGTGGCAAGGGTGGCCGGTGGTGAAAACGGTGTCCATGTGTGGAGGACCAGCTTTGTCCCAGGCCCCAGAGTCACCCTAGCCATTGGGTGATATCACTACCCTTTCACAGCTGGGGAAACTTAGGTCTGGAGAAGCTTCTCACCTTGCCTAAGGCCGCAGTAGCCTGCCCTCCGCCAGCCCACAGGCCACCAGAGAGACTCTGCAGTGGACAGCAGGGAGAGGGAAGCAGCTGCCCCCGTTACTGCAAGGTCAAAACATCCCAGGACTCCAGCCACCCCTGTGGGAGCCACCAGCGTCACAACATCCAGAACGTCAACCCCGACCCGGGCTCCCGGTCCAGAAATGACACTCTTGTTTCAGCCCTTTCTCTGTGCTCACACGCTGTGTGTCAAGTGGCACCTGACGGGCTGGGGGGGGACAGGAGCCTCCTTACAGCTGACGGGGGCCCTGAGTGCAGGGGCAAAGCGCCCTTGGCTTCCTAGTCAGGAAACGTTCGCACACATTCCACACTCTTGATAAAATATGGAAGGATAGTATACGTCTTACAGGGGTTTCCTTTATTGAAAAAAAAGCTTTTAAAGAGTTTTGATTCTTATAATGTATCTGGAAAATTCACGTTCATGGAAATTCATTCCCCGAGGACATGGTAAAATGAGCCTCCGCTGCATGGGAATGACGCTCAGCCACCTGGGCTTCTTGTGGTTGCTGTAATTTTCTTCTTTTTTTTAATGTTGTGTTAGTTTCAGGTGCACAGCAAAGTGATTCAGTTATACACACACACACACATACATATACACAAATATATCTATTCTTTTTCAGATCCTTTTCCATTACAGGTTATTATAAGATATAGAATATAGTTCCCTGTGCTCTACAGTAGGTCCTTGTTTATTTTATAGATTGTCGTGTGTATCTGTTAATCCCAAACTCCTAATTTATCCCTTCCCCCCACCTTTTCCCCTTTGGTAACCATAAGTTTGTTTTCTGTCTGTGAGTCTATTTCTGTTTTGAAAATAAGTTCATTTGTACCATTTTTTTAGATTCCACATATAAGTGATATTTGTCTTTCTGTGTCTGACTTACTTCACTTAGTATGATAATCTCTAGGTCCATCCATGTTGCTGCAAATGGCATTATTCCATTCTTTTTTATGGCCGAGTAATATTCCATTGTATACATGTACCACATCTTCTTTATCCATTCGTCTGTCGATGGGCATTTACGTTGCTCCTTTGTCTTGGCTCTTGGAAATAGTGCTGCTGTGAACATTGGGATGCATGCAACTTTTCAAATTAGAGTTTTCTCCCAATATATGCCCAAGAGTTAGGATTGTTGGATCATATGGTAACTCTATTTTTAGTTTCTTAAGGAACCTCCATAATGTTCTCTATAGTGGCCGCAATAATTTTTTAAAAATATGCAGTGGAGATACATATATAAATGCCCATATGATATTAATGCACATATATAATGACTAAAACAAATTAAAACAGCTCAAAAAGATGTACAGTGACAAGTAATCTCCCCTTCACCCCTGTGCTTCAATTCTCCAGTCTGTCCCCAGAGGCAGCTATAGTTTCTGGGTTTTGTGTGTTCCTTTCAAAGACAGTCTGTACACATACATGAATTCTTACATATGTGTGTATCCACCAACCGGCACTCTACTTTTCACTTAACACTGTTTCTGGGAGGTTGTTGCGTGATATGTTCATGTCAGCTGACCTCAGATTTTTTTTTTTTTTTCTTTTTGCGGTACGCGGGCCTCTCACTGTTGTGGCCCCTCCCGCTGCGGAGCACAGGCTCCAGACGCGCAGGCTCAGCGGCCATGGCTCACGGGCCCAGCCGCTCCGTGGCATGTGGGATCTTCCCGGACCGGGGCACGAACCCGCATCCCCTGCATCGGCAGGCGGACTCCCAACCACTGCGCCACCAGGGAAGCCCTGCCCTCAGATTTTTAATGGCACCATTGTCATGCCATTATGCGATACACTATAATGACTTAGAATATTTTCGTTTACTTAAATGGCCCCCAATCGATGCATTTAGTTTGTTTCCGGTTTTCTGTTACTACATAAAGTGCTGCAGGGATTGTTCTTGTACACGCATCTTTATGCACACGTATGAGTACATTCTACAGGTCGAAATACTAGGTCAAAGGGTATATGCACTTTAAATTGCAGTCAATATTGCCAAATTGCCCTCCCAAGAGGCCACACCGATTTTCAGTCCCACCAACATTGTGTGAGAGGGCCAGCTCCCCCATCCTCCCCAACGAGGCTCGTTATCAAAACGCTAACCTTTGCCATCGGTGGGTGAAAAAAACATGGCAGCATCTCATTACAGATTTCATTTGTTTCTCTTACAAATGAGGTTGAGAAGCTTTCTTCTGTGTTTCAAAGTCATGAGTATTTCCTTTCCTACAAACTGGCTGCTTGTGTTCTTTGCCCATTTTTCGACTGGTCTTTTTCTTGTTGATTTGCAGCATCACTTTGCAGATGAAAAGAATTAGGCTTTTGTCATATCTTTTGGCAAAATATGTGTTCTATACGGGCCATTTTTTGGCAGCCAACCGTCTCTCTACCTCAACAAATTCTCCACAGGCTGCCAGAGTGGTCTTTCGGAAATGCCACTCTGATCATGTCCCCCTCCTCCCGAAAGACACAAAACGGCTTCCTGCCACCTGGATCCAGCTCAGACTCCCCACTTGGTTTGGGGGACCTGCCCATTTGGGGCCCAGCTTTCTCCCAGCCCCAACAAAAGGCCCACCACATGCAGCCGTGAGGGTTGTGCACTGTGCAGGGGGCAGTGACACCCAGGGAAGGACCTTGGGGGCATCCCCTGGAGGTGGACAGTGGGGCAGCCCGCCGAGAGGCTGCCTCTTTCTCCGGTGAACCTTAGATCAGGACTCAGCACATTTTCGACCATTCCTCAATGCCCCATCTCTTCCATTCCTCCCGGGCTACATCCAGGCTCTTCCTTCCGCCCCAGATGCGACCCCTCCCCTGTGGCCTGGTAAGCTTCCTCCTCTGCAAAGCTGACCCCACTTTCACGGGCTGGCTTGAGTCCCCCCGCCCCAGCCTTTGTGTGTCCCTTTAACCCACTGCAAGGTGATTCTCTCTCTAGGGGAGGGCTGTGTGCATTCACTCCTGGATCCCACCCCCGGTCAGAGGAGGTGCTCGGGAAATGTGTGTGGAATGAATAAATGAGGGAATGAGCGAAGGCAGCCTTCTTTTATTTTTAAAAGAACTTTTTAAACTGAGGCAGTATAGTTGATGTACAATATTACTGATATATAAGTTACAGGTGTACGATATAGTGATTCGCAATTTTTAAAGGTTATACTCATTTATAGTTATTGTAAGATGTTAGCTGTATTCCCTGTGTTGTACAATATATCCTTGGAGGTTATTTTATACATCATAGTTTGTACCTCTTAATCCCCTCCCCCTGGATTGCCCCCGCCCCCTCCCCTCCCCATCACCCACCCACTGGTAACCACTAGTTTGGTCTCTGTATCTGCTAGTCTGTGAAGGTGGCCTCCTGACTGCTGAAGCCAGTGCAGGTGAGGAGTGAGGGGTGAAGACCCAGTATCCCCTCAGCCTTCTCAGCCTAATGTAAAGTTATGCATTTACCCGATAGGCTGTTTTTTTTGTATAAATCTCCATTAAACACTTTGAAAAATGCAAATTAAAAAAAAGTTCAGCAGACTGGCTCTTCCCAGGTAATTATAGTAGACCCTACAAGTCTGTACTGAGGCCGTTTTATTTAGTAAGTCTATGGCTTTTCCCAGATTATAAATGAAAGCCCTTCAGGGAGCAGGTTATTCTCCCTCCCCTAAATTCCCCAGGGCGGGGCATTGCAAGAGGACTCAGTGGGCACAAACACCGTTGCCATGGGGCTCGCACAGGGGAGCGGGGGCCCAGGGCCCTTCCTGGTCGGTAGGGGCCAGTGGGATGTAGGCTCTAAAGCAGTGCCTTCCTCCTAAACCCCAAACCGTCGCTGGCAGCCCCCATCTGGGCCAGCCCTCCATCCCTCCCCCAGTGGGGAAGGTACCCACGGCTCCCCAGCCCCGCGCCGTCCCCCCTGGGCGCCTGCAGGACTTCCTGCCGCGCCACCCACCTCCACTGCTCAGCTGCCATCAGTCCTTCGCCTGCATCCTGGGGACCTTTAAACACGTGAGTCAGATAACGATCCTCACAGCTGCACTTCCCTGCCTGGCTCCTGTGGCCCCTCTGGATTCCCGTGCCCTGTGCCCTGTGGGGGGTCCGTACCTCTGCCAGGGACCCTGTGACCTGGCTAAGGCCTGCTCAGCTTGCTCACCCCTCTCCCTTTCCTGCCAGCACCGTGCCAACCCTGGGGAGCTGGGGATATGAGCAAAACCAGACATGGCCCTGCCCACCTGATGCTGCGAGATGGACGGGGGTTTACTAAGAGCAGAGAGGAGGCAGCACGGAGGGAGGCCCTGCGCACAGATCCGGCTCAGAGAACGAGGACGGTGTGGGGCAGGGGAGGCTGGCAGAGGGCCAGCCCTGCAGGCAGTGCAGGCCACCCTGAAGATGTCCTCCTTGCCACTGGAGAGTGTTCAGAGGACACTGTGGTCGGGTCTGTGGTTTGACAGATAACTGAGCTTAGGATTGGAGGGTGGACCACGGAGTGGGACGGTGTGCAGGGATGCCGGCGACAGGAAGCTGGCGGCGGCCCCGGTGATAAAGGGCCGTGAGAATTGATGGCGCTCCTCATGACGGTTATTTAATGCTCTCTCCCCTCCCTCCAGGACGGCAGGGCCTTGTCCATCCCACTGGCAGCCCTGGCAGCACCTAGCACACAACTCAGTACCTAGTAGGTGGAATGTTCTGGGAATGAATGACAGGTTAGAGAGGGAATAGTAATCAAATAATGGATTTAAACAGGTGGGGAAACTGATGCTCTATGTCGTGGAGCAGTGTGTCACCTGGGTGAGCTGGCGACGACCCCGGCACGGGGCAGCCCTGAAAACCCTGTCCCCGCCCACCTTGCTCACAAAGACCTGTTTTCATAACTTGTCATTTCCCTACACGCCCACAGGCAGGGACACACACTGCACCGCTAGATAAATCTGGGCCACTTTTCAGCATCGTTTAACATCCCCGGGAAGGTTGGATCACGTGGCCTCCAGCAGCAGCCCATTAGCTGACAGGCTGAAGCATATCATATTGAATTCCACGGCCCGCGGAGCCCGGGAGACGCCGTGCTGCTCGGAAATCTGCACTGAGTTATTAGGAGGCAATTGTCCTGCACATTTCCTATAGTGAACACGTTGCCCCCCTCCTCTCGCCAGGACTGTTTCCCCAAACCTCCAGTGGGAGTGGGAGGACCTTGAACTCACTCCCTGTCTATAGCTTGAAAGGAAGAGGGGATGAGCTGGAAGGGAGATGGTAGCGGGGCAGGGACCAGTGCGGGGGGCTGACTGTGAGTGCTGCTTGCAGAGAGATGGTCTGGAGGCATTGCGCTGGCCTCCTGTCCACCCCCGCAGCCCCCCCAGCCCTCATCCTGTGTCTCCCTGCTCCCCCACCCCCGCCCCTGTGTGCCGTGGCCCTTGGCCACAGCTGCAGCAGGACCTATGGACAGGCCAGCCAGGGACTCAGCCGCTGACGCCCACAGCCTGGCCACGGCACAAGGCATCTGCCTCCGCCCTACCTCCTGGGACCCCACGGGCCTGAGCTTCTGCCTTCGGCACGTGCCACGCACCCTGACCACTGCCCTGTACAAACTAAACTGGGACACATCACTATATGGTGAGGACACTCAAGATGGCGGCTCTCTTGCTCTGTAGATCCCCTGCTCGACCAGGCCCTGCTTCTCCTACACCCTGTCACATGAGCATCATCACCCCCTCCCCCAGCTAGAGATTGTTCTAGTCCTTAGGCTAGATGGTCGTTAACTCGAAATGCGTGCGTGACGGGCCCCAGCTGCTGGTTTCCCTGGTGACTGATGAGCCAACCTGACGTCAATTGCGCTATAAACGGCAGCCTCCTTCTCCCTCAAGTAGCCAAGATGGCTGCCGTGTCCCGCCTGCTGCCCACGGTGGGGTGTTGCTCCAGGATCCTCTGGTTCGAACGTGCAAGACACTTTATCCGATTAACCATCGATGTCTCTGGCTGTTGCCAGGCTCTTTCTTCGGTCTTATGGCTGGACAACTACAAGACTTGCAGGCCTGGGGGGTGCAGCCCAACTGCTGTCGGCCAGGAAGCCGAGGAAACTCCTGTGAACGCCGAGATGTTGGAAGGTAAGGACGGGGGCGGGGGGAACCGCAAACTGTGTGGTGATCGGGGAGGGGCGCGGTGCGGGGGCCGTCCCCTGCACTTGGGGCCCTGCGACAGCTGACCGTTGTGAGAGATGCCCTTATCTTCCACTACACTGACGATGCTCTGTTAACCTCGCTCTCCAGTTTAAGAGTAGCAGCCCCGTGCTCCTGGCTCATCTGACTGCACGGGGATGGCTGGTGCGTACAGACGAAATGTACAGACCTGGCTTAGCTATCAAATACTTAGGCGTTCTCTGGTTGGGTAAGACGAGATACCCACACCCCCCACCCCTAAACAGCTACAGACACGGCCTTTAGGGATATTAACTCAGAGACAGGCCTGTGGCCAGTTACCCGGAAAGGAGTGGTTGAGGCCTGTGGCAATGGCAAAATACTAGGTACCCTGGTGCTCCTGGTCCCAGCTGCGGGGGGGGCAGAGCTACGTGCAGCCTACGGCGTGTTGTAACAGGTGGAAGCCATTACAAAAGGCCTACCCACGTTGTTGAGCAATGCAAAAACCCACCACTGGGGGGTCTAGAACAGCTGTGTGTGACATACGGGACCCCTATGAATATCACTGGTGACCAAGGGACCCGCCCTGAAGTTGAGGAATGGGCCGCTAAGAATGCCACACGCTGCCGTTTTCACCCGCCCTCCAGCCCCAGTGCCGCCGGCCGAACTGATAGGCTGCTGGGCCAGTTAACCATATAGGGATGGGAACCCGCCCTCAGCTGTGGATCAGCAGGCTAACGCAAGCCTGGAACTATCACTGAGCATCCCAGGAGCCGTCGTCCCAGTGCCTACGCTATGTTAACCAGAGCTAACTAGTCCCCATCCGACTACGGCTCTCGACCACCAAAGAGCCGGCGACAGCTATGGGCCAGGACAATAACTCACTTCTGCTCTTGCCATGCGATCTGCCCCCGGGGGGCACGTTATCAGATGGCCCTGGGGCTGGCAGGTAGTCCCTGGTGATTTGGGTTCCCTGCCCCGTGGGGAACAGGACAGATTCTGCCTGCTGGAGAAAGCAGCGTTGCATTAGCCCTGCGGTCGATTGCCATGTGCCTGCTCCGCGGCGTGGCACTGCAGGCCAGGGCGATAACCGCAGGCGGGGGTGGTGCTAGCCCAGCATGCTGTCACCGCTCGTATTTTGCTCAGTGGTCGCGATCTCCCCTGTATTGCGCCTGTTAAGCATCTTCGGTCCCTAGTCTGGGCGGAAGGCATCCAGTTACGGACTGGGCAACAACGGCTGCCTCACTGCAAAAGGAGTCTGACTGTTGGGTCTCCAGCGAGATGCCGTTGTCGTCCTGCTCTGGACTCCCATGAAAAATTGACCGGATAAGTGCCTTACCCTTGATACTGGTTAGGTGCTGTGTCTGTATCGCACGTGTGGTATCTGGTTGCAGTGCCCCTCTGCATACCTGACCCCAGGGATATTGCGGAAGAGGGGCGAGCCAGATGGTAAGGGTCGCGCAGGGGACGTAGCGGGCAGTGTGTGGTCAGGCCACTCAAGATGGCGGCCCTCTTGCTCTCTGTACCTCCCCTGCTCGACCAGGCCCTGCTTCTCCTACACGCTATCACCTGAGCATCTTTACCCCCTTCCCCAGCTAGTAATTGTTATAGTCCTTAGGCCAGAACGGCTCCACCTGCTAGTTTCTTAAAGGGAAACAACTGCCCTCGTGATGGTGATGGTCATTAACCAGAGGGGCGGTGAGGGATGGGCCCCGGCCGTGGTTTCCCTGGTGACTGATGAGCCAACCTGACGTCAATTCCCCTGTAAATGGCAGCCTCCTTCTCCCCTGAGTAGCCGAGATGGCTGCCATGTCGTACCTGCCATCTGCTGTACACCATGGAGTGTTGCTCCAGGACCCTTTGTTTTGGACATGTAAGATCCCCTGTCCAATAAACCACTGATGTCTCCGTGGCTGTTTCCAGGCTCTTTCTTTGGTCTTGAGGCTGGACAACTGCAAGGCTTGCAGGCCCGTGGGGTGCAGCCCAACACGTGTGCACACCGATATACAGACCACCTGGACAGAACCACGCTCAAACACACACATCCCATCCCAACGTGTAGGCTATATCTACCCACACGGACCCATGCCCACACGGACCCACGCCACACCCATCACACATAGTGTCCCTGGCTCTCACACCTACACACACACACATACATTTGCACACACGCTTCTACATGCATTTTGAATTTCCAAGCGGCAGATAAACTTTTGTGATTAATTCCTACTTTTATTGCTCTGTGGTCAAGAAATATGACCTTTCCTTTTGTGAACCTACTTTGTGCCGAGCATCGTTAGGTGCTAAGTGTACAAAGTTGAATAAACTTGGACCCTACAGCCTAATAACAAAACAAATTCACCTTGACAATCTGATGTGATACCTGATGCAGCAGAATCACAGCGCTTACATTTTCTCAATATATTTTATATATTTTTCTCTACTTAGGTTGTTTCCTTTTTTGTTTCTATTACCTAAACACTGTTAGACCAAAAACATATTTTCATTGCTGTCCTCATTTGCTTTTCTTGAATTACTAGTTCGAACGGGCATATTCTCCCCTATTTACTGTCCATTTGTATTGCTTCTTTGTGACTTGCCATTTCATATCCTTTGCCTGCTTTTCTGCTAGTATGATTGTTTATTTCTCCAGATTTCCAATTATTTGTCTTTTGCAATACTCTTAGATAATTCTTCAAGCCGAAGTTCTAGCATGGACCACGACTTTGACTTCTAAGCACACGTGTTCTGTTTTTTGCTCTTAGCAATGATATGCTTTAATCCCCAGTTCTTCTTTTCAAAGTCCCTCCTTCTTCTTAGCAGCACGCTCCCATTTGTTGAAGAAGCATCATTGAGTTACTTCAACATCATTCAGGACCTACGGAGAGACTTCTGCAGACTGGTACGCTAAGGCTTGGTGGACCGTGGAGAGCAAAGCAAGACTCACTGCCAGTGGAGACAACAGTCCAGGAAGGAATCTCCCTGGGAATTTACCCTCCAGGTTGGCATGCTTGTCCGTTCCTCCATACAGGCTGTGCCCGCACCCCTCCCACTGGGGGCAGGGGTCCGGGAGCAGCTCCCCCTCCCCCTCCTCTGATCGCAGGCGTCACTCAGAACACTTGTTAAACTTCAGATTCCATGAATTTGGAGATATAGATGCAAACTCATGATTTCTAAAATGTGTATATATACGTGCACATGTATATGTGTTTGAATGTATTTTTTTTGTTTGGCTGCATTGGGTCTTTGCTGCTGCGCGAGGGCTTTCTCTAGTTGCGGCGAGTGGGGGTTACTCTTCGTTGTGGTGTGCGGGCTTCTCTTGTTGCAGAGCATGGGCTCTAGGCATGCTGGCCTCAGCAGTTGCAGCATGCACACTTAGTAGTTCTGGCTGGCAAGCTCTAGAGCGCAGGCTCAGTAGTTGTGGCGCGTGGGCTTGGTTGCTCTGCGGCATATGGGATCTTCCCCAATCAGGAACCGAACCCTGCACTGGCAGGTGGATTCTTAACCATTGTGCCACCAGGGAAGTCCTGAATGTATATTTGTATACACACACACACACTCTACATTTATTTCCTAGCTCTGTCTGCTGAAAAGGTCAAGAAGGAAGGATATTCTAGCAGCTCTCAGCTCTTGGTCTGTAATTCCATTCCCCAGAGTTCCTCAGAGAAATGACTAATCCCAGAGCTGGGGCAGGGTAGGTACATGATGAGCCTGGGACATCTCGTGAGGCTAGAAAGTAAGGGAATGTTCAAAAACCACATCGAGGGTGTGTCACAGGACACAGGCACTGGCTTGGAGGGGCTCCCAGTGGCCAAATCTGGGACTGTTTGAGCACCAAAACAATCAAGTAGAGTAATGAATTATAAGCCCATAAAAACAGACATTTACGAGCCCACACTGATAACAGATAAGCAAATACATAGGAAGAATGGAGGACCTTTGCTACAGTAAAATTCTGAGTCAACCAGTGAAGTGGAAGAAATGCTAGAACTGGAAAGCCATCCTTTGCAACCATCCTAGTAAAGACTGGATCACTCAAGAATCATTAAGGGTTGCTAAATCTAGGGGGACGTTTTGGCAATGAGCAGGATATTTGTATGATGTCAGACTGTCTCCCCACAGACTGCATATTAGTTGCAAGCAAGACCAAAAAACAAACCCCAGTAATTATACAGTGGAGAGATCGGACCACACCCTGATCGGGTGATCAAAATTAGCATCACCAGGGAGGGATAGACAGGTGTCATGTGCCTCCGGATGTATTACTCTAAGAAGGACTCAATATATGCTCTCTGCAGTATTTTGGCCAAGAACGAATAACTAGAAACTAGTCACAAGGAAACATCAGACAAATGCAAAACTATTTTTATTTAAAAGGGTGGGTGGGGGTTGGGGGAGGAATGGTTGGTCGTATTCGTCCAATGTCAATGTCATAAAAGATAAAGAACAGGGCTTCCCTGGTGGCGCAGTGGTTGAGAGTCCGCCTGCCGATGCAGGGGACACGGGTTCGTGCCCCGGTCTGGGAAGATCCCACATGCCGCGGAGCGGCTGGGCCCGTGAGCCATGGCCGCTGAGCCTGCGCGCCCAGAGCCTGTGCTCCGCAATGGGAGAGGCCACAGCAGTGAGAGGCCCGCGTAACACAAAAAAAAAAAAAAAAAAAGATAAAGAACAGTCATAGAAATGTTCCAGATTAAACGAGGCTAAAGAGACACGACAGCCGAATGCAGTCTCTGACCCCAGACTAGATCCTGTGCTGGAGGGAAAAAATAGTATAAAAGGATGTTACTGGTTCTACTGAGGATGTTGGAATGTGAATATTAGATGAGAGAAAAGTCTGTAATAGGGTTAAATTGAGGTGGGTAACTATACTGTGATTATGTAAGAGAATATCTCTAATCTTAGTAAATATTCACTGCAGTATTTAGGAGTAAAGGGCTGTGGCATAAGTCACAAAAATAGCAGTAAATGTTAAACATTTATGTTGAATACACGACTGTTTTAATGCAAATTCAGTAACAGTGCAGTATAATTGTACTGTTCACGAGAATAAGATCGGGGCTTGGGTGCACTGTGGGGTATGTTCTGGAGACTGGCTCTTTCCCTGGCTTGGGGGCTGGTCACCATCCACACTGTGTGTACAGCCGCACCACGTTGTCCAGATTTGAGGTCTCCTGTCCACCTGCCTCTCCTGCTACCCACAGGCCCACTCTGTTAATAGCTACCAATGGGTGTCTGGGAAAGCAGTTTCAATTTTGTATATTTATTGTGTATTCAGCCACTTTACTGAACCAGGAGCGTTTTTTGGTTGATTCCCAGGGAAATTCTAAGAAGATGAGCCTAACTTTTGTCTTTTCTTTCTCAATAGTTTAGTTAGTTTCTTTCCTGCCTTTTTGCCTTGAAACGCAGCAGAGTCCTGCATCTAAGTCATTTCTTACCTCATTGGGAATGTCTGTTATGTTTTAAGGATAATGTTGGCTATTGGCTTGAAATATTCTATTTTTCAAATATCTTTTTATTACAAAAGCAAAAGTATGGTCAGAAAAAAGAAACTTAGAAAATACTGATTAAGCACAGAGATGGGAGGGGGGAATAAAAAGCCATTTATTATCTCTAGGTCAGTGTTTTGTTAACACCTTGGTATATATTCCTAATAATTATTATTTGAAGATTTTATTAGAATAATCATTATTGCTCCCAGAGCAGGTAGCATTTATCTGTTATGTGTCAGTAACGGTGCTAAGTTTAGGGGTGACAAGCATTATTTCAGCAAATCCTTACAGAATACCTCTCCATAGTGTAGATACTGTTATCCCTACTTTACAGTTAAGGAAATTGAGACTGAGAGGACTTTCCCAATTTACCTAAGATCATAGGCAAATCAACAGCCCTTAAGGCTGAAACCCAGGTCTCCCTTATGCCCAAGCTCTGGCTCTTACATACACTACTATCTCCTAATCCAGACCTCTTTTTGCAAATAGATTTTTTAAAAAACTAAGCCAGAATCCTTCTGGACATATGATTCTGTTATCAGCTTTTATACCTAATGTATTATTAACATCTTTCAATGTCACTTATTCTTCTTCTACAGATGTAATGGCTGTGTAGTGTTTTATTATATGGGTATGTTTTATTTATTCTTAAACGGCTCCATATCAAAATAAAAACTGGTCGTAAAATATTCAAACAATAACAGGAATATAAAGTAGAACATGCAAGTCCTCCCTTCCACCCTGCTGAGCACCATTCCTTTGAGGAAGTTACTATTAATAGTATATGTTTGCTTCCACATAGTTCTTCTATGTAACTTATTATATGTGATGTAATTTATTTAATTTTCTTTAAAGGAATGGGTATACCAATCTACTGCTTGCCTTTCATACATAATATATGATGAACATCATTCCAAATCTATCCATCCTTTTTTAATATTTTTAAAATTGAACTATAATTGATTTACAACACTTAATTTTAGGTGTACAGAAAGTGATTCAGTTATATGTATGTATGTGTGTATATACAATATGTCTACATTCTTTTTCAGATTCTTTTCCATCATTGGTTATTACAAGATATTCAAGACAGTTGCCTATGCTATTCAGTAAATATATATATATATATGTATCATCTTTATCCGTTCATCCATTGATGGACACTTAGGTGTCCACTTAGGTGGCTCCCATGTCTTGGTTTTTGTCAATAGTGCTGCTATGAACATTGGGGTGCATGTATCTTTTCTTTTTTTAAAATTTTTGTAGTTGATTTACAGTGATGTGTTAGTTTCAGGTGTACAGCAAAGTGATTCAGTCATACATATAAAATATATATACATATATATAATATTCATTTATTTGTATAATTTCTTTTTCAGATTCTTTTCCATCATAGATTATTACAAGTTATAGAATATAGTTCCCCGTGCTATACAGTAGGTCCTTGTTGCTTATCTATTTTATATATAGTAGTGTGTATCTGCTAATCCCAAACTCCTCATTTATCCCTCCCCCACTCCCCTTTCCCCTTTGGTAACCATAGTTAGTTTCAGTATCTGTGAGTCTATTTCTGTTTTGTAAATGAGTTCATTTGTATCATTTTCTTAGATTCCACATAAAAATTATATCATATATTTGTCTTTCTCTGACTTACTTCACTTAGTATGATAATCTCTAGGTCCATGCATGTTGCTGCAAATAGCATTATTTCATTGTTTTTCACGGCTGAGTAATAGTACATTGTGTATATATACCACATCTTCTTTAACCATTCATATGTTTATGGGCATTTAGGTTGCTTCCATGTCTTGGCTATTGTAAACAGTGCTGCTATGAACATTGGGTGCATGTATCTTGTCGAATTAGAATTTTCGCCTTTTCTGTATATATGCCCAGGAGTGGGATTGCTGGATTATGTGGTAACTCTATTTTTAGTTTTCTAAGGAACCTCCATACTGTTCTCCATAGTGGCTGCACCAATTTACACTCCCACCAACGGTGTAGGAGGGTTCCCTTTGCTCCACACCCTCTCCAGCATTTATTATTTGTAGACATTTTTAAAAAAAAGTTATTTTTGGCTGTGTTGGGTCTTCATTTCTGTGCGAGGGCTTTCTCTAGTTGCGGCAAGCGGGGGTCACTCTTCATCGCGGTGCGCGGGCCTCCCACGATCGCGGCCTCTCTTGTTACGGAGCACAGGCTCCAGATGCGCAGGCTCAGTAGTTGTGGCTCACGGGCCTAGTTGCTCCGCGGCATGTGGGATCTTCCCAAACCAGGGCTCGAACCCGTGCCCCCGCACTGGCAGGCAGATTCTCAACCACTGCACCACCAGGGAAGCCCTGTAGACATTTTTGATGATAGCCATTCTGACCAGTATGAGGTGATATCTCGTAGTTTTGATTTGCATTTCTCTAATAATTAGTGATGTTGAGCATCTTTTCATGTGTCTGTTGGCCGTCTGTATGTCTTCTTTGGAGAAATGCCTATTTAGGTCTTTTGCCCATTTTTTGATTGGGTTTTTTAAATTATTATTGAGTTGTATGAGGTGTTTGTATGTATATTTTGGAAATTAATCCCTTGTCAGTTGCATCGTTTGTAAATATTTTCTCCCATTTCATAGGTTGTCTTTTCATTTTGTTTACAGTTTCCTGTGCTGTTATCCATTCTTTTTAATGGACAAAAATCGAGGAGTCACATTTGGCTCTTGGCTTGAGCAACTGGGAGAATGGCAGAGCCATTTTGGTGGGTTAGAAAATGAAGGGAGGAACAAGTTTTGGGGTCATATCAAACCTGATGCCAAGTGGACATAGGCCCTGTGAAGGGCTCAGGGAGCAGTGGAGCTGGGTATAAAAGTGTGGGAGTCGGTGAGCAGAGAATGGATGGTATGTAAATCCATGGCAATGGTCCCTGATGCCAGGGAGGAGCCACACCTGGAGAAAGGGTGTGTGCTCTCCTGTTCTCCCCAGTCCCCACCTCTCCCTGTTGTCTCTCAACACTGGGTCTGAGTGTCCTCTGATGTGGGCCTGCTTTAGTCACTCACATTGCTGCCAGGTCACTGAAGCTTTGTGCTTTGCATTGTCAAGGGGTGTTCAGAAAAATCACCCAAACTTGGAATTAAGGCAGAAGGAGGGCAGCTTGTCATCCCAACTTGTCATCCCAGTGTCCCACTGGAATATTGTTAAGAGGACCACCCCAGGATTATTCTATCACCTGGGGGAATACATCTTTATTTGACCTGCCATTCACTACGTATGTATGGACATAGTGTGTGTATTACGTGTTCACTTGTGGATTTTTGGCACCCCCACTGCTTGTGGTTTTACAGCCCTGTAGGGCATTAACTAGTCTTGACTGTAGCCAGAGAACAGCACATGATCACCCTGATTAGTCTCAATGTAACCTGACCATTTCTTACCGGGATCTCTCGCTGAGACTCTCCACCAGGAATTTTCAGGAACACCAGACTCTCTGCTCTCCAGAGCCATGGTTCCTATCTCCTCACTCAGGCCCATGTACTCAGCCACTGCTTCCTTCCCCTGGGCTCCTGGCTAACGCCAGCACGGATCCACACAGCTCTGGTATGTTTGGGAATTATGACACTGTGCCCTGGAGGGGCTCTTTTTCCATCCATTGTGCTGGGTTCTTTCATCCTGAACACTTGAGTTCTTCCTTCAACTCTGGAAAATATGCTTTTATGATTCCTTTGATCGCTTTCCCCTTTCCTTTTCTTTTCCCTCCTCTAGGAATTCCCAGTAGTTGGATGTTAGATATCCTGGATTGAGCTTCTAGATTATTTTCCTCTCACTCCCATTTTCTTTTTTTTAAAATTTATTTTATTGAATTACATTTGATTTACAATTTGTATTAATTTCTACTGTACAGCGAAGTGATTCAGTTATACATACAAACATGTATATATACATATATATACATTCTTTTTCATATTCTTTTCCATTGTGGTTTTTTAATGCAGTATTGTCTTTAATTAAGTACAAAGACTTCCATTCATGTTGCCTAGAGATCATTTTATCCATCGCTCTGTTTGGCCGCCAGTCTCTTGTCTCTCTCCTCAGCACTGGTAAGGTGGATACCCTTTCCACGGGGAAGAGAGATCCACGGTTTGTTGCCTTTGCCAATAACGAAAATGTTGGAGAGCCCGGTGGCAAAGCTGTTGCCATTGGCATCTTTCACATGAACTACATCAAAAGCACCAGGATGTCTCTCCCTGTTGGTGATCACACCAATTCTTCCCAGTTAGCACCTCCAGTCACCATGCACAGGTTACCAGTGTCAAATTTGATGAAATCAGTAATCTTGCCAGTCTCCAAATCAATCTGAATGGTGTCATTCACCTTGATGAGGGGATCAGTGTAGCCGATGGTGAGAGCATCATGGTTCACCAGATGAGGGATTCCTTTTGTCCCCACAAAGATCTTTCTCATTTTGCACAACTTATACTTCGCCTCCTCAGGTGTAATATGATGAGCAGCAAAGCGATCCTTGGTGTCATAGATCAGACAAAAATTCTCTCGTCTTGTCAATGCTGATGACGTCCATAAAACCAGCAGGGTAGGTTATATCAGTGCAGACCTTCCCATCAATCTTAATGAAATGCTGCATGAAGATTTTCTTTAGTTCATCTCCTGTTAGGGCATACTTAAGTCTGTTTCTTAGGAAAATAATTAGTGGGAGACATTCCCTCAGCTCGTGGGGACCGGTAGATGGACGAGGAGCAAACCCACCAGTTGGTTTATCCAGCGTCCAATGCTTTGGAGCTGCTACGCGCTTCAGGTGCTTCTTGGGACCACAAGCCATGGCTGCGCTAGGCATGAAAAGTGCTCCATTGTGGTTTATCACAGGATATTGAATAGAGTTCCCTGTGCTATGCAGTAGGACCTTGTTGTTTATCCATTCTGTATAAAATAGTTTGCATCCCTACCCCAAACTCCCAATCTATCCCTCTCCCACCCCACACTCCCCCTTGGCAACCACAAGTCTGTTCTCTATGTCTGTGAGTCTGTTTCTGTTTTGTAGATAAGTTCATTCTGTGTCATATTTTAGATTCCACATGAAAGTGATATATGGTATTTGTCTTTCTCTCTCTGACATACTTCACATAGTATGATAATCTCTAGGTCCATACAGTTGCTGCAAATGGCATTATTTCATTCTGTATGGCTGAGTAGTATTCCATCGTATATACGTACCACATCTTTTTTTTTAGTTTAATTTTTTAATTTTATTTTTTTATACAACAGGTTCTTATTAGTCATCAATTTTACACACATCAGTGTATACATGTCAATCCCAATCGCCCAATTCATCACACCACCATCCCCACACCCCCGCGGCTTTCCCCCCTTGGTGTCCATATGTTTGTTCTCTACATCTGTGTCTCAACTTCTGCCCTGCAAACCAGTTCATCTGTACCATTTTTCTAGGTTCCACATACATGCGTTAATAAACGATATTTTTCTTTCTGACTTACTTCACTCTGTATGACAGTCTCTAGATCCACCCACGTCTCAACAAATGACCCAATTTCATTCCTTTTTATGGCTGAGTAATATCCCATTGTATATATGTACCAAAACTTCTTTATCCATTCGCCTGTCGATGGGCATTTAGGTTGCTTCCATGACCTGGCTATTGTAAATAGTGCTGCAATGAACATTGGGGTGCATGTGTCTTTCTGAATTATGGTTTTCTCTGGGTATATGCCCAGTAGTGGGATTGCTGGATCATACGTGTACCACATCTTTATCCATTCATATGGCTCTTCTGACCAGTGTTAGGTGGTCGCTCACTGTAGTTTTTTCATTTCTCTAATGATTAGTGATGTTAAGCATCTTTGCATGTGCCTGTTGGCCCATCTGTATGTCTTCTTTGGAGAAATGTCTATTCGGGTCTTTTGCCCATTTTTCGATTGGGTTGTTTGTTTTATTGTATTGAGTTGTATGGGCTGTTTGTATATTTTGGAAATTAAGCCCTTGCCAGTTGCATCATTTGCAAATATTTTCTCCCAGTCCATAGGTTGTCTTGTCATTTTGTTTATGGTTTCCTTTGCTGTACAAAAGCTTGTAAGTTTGACTAGGTCAAAGTTTGATCAGCTCACTTCCGGTTCATCTCGCCCTCTGCTAATTTAGTCAATGCTCTTTCATCAACCTCCATCTGCCAAAGCTTTTCGAATTCTCTTACATACTGATATCTCCTCCTACATTAATTCTGCCCTTATGAGCGATCATCTTTTCAGTCCTGTCAGTACGGTGGTGCTTGAAAAGGAAACGAGATAAATGCATGTCATCAGTATACCTTGTTTAACTGGAAGATTATTTCTTTTAAAAACCTAATCCTACTGATGTAATATTTATTTTTTAAACTTTCTGATAGAAGAAAAACTAAGTAAACGTCTTCTAGTGATCTCTAGTTTTATTGCTTCAAGGTACAGAATGTGGGCCAAACTTTTTTTTTTTTTTTGCGGTACACGGGCCTCTCACTGTTGTGGCCTCTCCCGTTGCAGAGCACAGGCTCCGGATGCGCAGGCTCAGCGGCCATGGCTCACGGGCCCAGCCGCTCCGCGGCACGTGGGATCTTCCCGGACCGGGGCACGAACCCATGTCCCCTGCATCGGCAGGCGGACTCTCAACCACTGTGCCACCAGGGAAGCCCCCAAACTGTTTCTTTGGCCAGCTTTTTCAGCTTTTCATTTCTTGATACATGCAGTCAGCTTTGGGTGATGTTCTAAGTATACGTGAAAGAAGGTGTGTTCTCTCTAGGGTAAGAGCTTGATGTATCCCTGCTTATTAAACCTTATTAATTATTAAAAACCTCTGGGTTCTTATTGCCTCCTTGATCTATCATAAGCTAATAACAGTGAGGTGTTAGTCTCAGACGCAACTGTATTTTTGTCGATTTTTTCTTTTGCATTTCCAGCGGTTTTTGCTTTCTACTTGATGCTCCTTAATCCACATATGGAAGTTCATGGTTTTGTACCTTCATTACAAATGCCTGTCAACATGAAATGATTTTTCTGTTCCAGTCGTTGCTATTTCCTTGAATTCTATGTTTACAGGGCATCACCTCAGCACCTCACCAGTTTGGGAACCAGGGTCAGTGGTGCGGAAGCACTGAGGTGGCCCACGGGTTTGGCAATGACGCAGTGGAGGTGGGAAAGGCAAGCCAGGCTACAGAGGGCTGGGGAAGGGGCAGGAGGCCGGAGGCAGAGATGGCAAGTCCCTGCAGGCAGTAAGTACACTTTAAAAAAGGTTGTCTGAAGTGTAGAAAACCCAGCCTGGAGAGCAGGTGGAGACCTGGTATTTTAAATGCTGTGAGAAGGAGGGGCAGGGCCTGAAGAGTTAGGAGTGATGAAAGCAAGGGGCGGCCAGGGGCTGCCTCGGGAAGGAATGGGGGTCCCCTCCTCTCCCGTGGCTGCTTTGGGGAAGGAAGCGAGGTGAGAGCTGGGGCGCCTGGCTGGCGGTGAGCCGGGGTGGGGTAGAGGGTCACTGCCGCTGTCTTCCCGCGGTGGGCTAGGAGGCTGGCTCTTGGAGCAGGGAGAGCATCTGGCTGGGAGGTCCGAGAAGAGTACGGGTTTGGCTGAACCACGGTGGAGAACAGGGCAGGGAGTCCTTGCTGAGAGGGGAGACGGGAACCCACAAGGGCACGATCTGAAATGGGTTTTTTTTTTTCCTGCAGTGCTCACCTGTCCCCTGTGCAGGGTGCAACTGAAGGGGCTCAGGCGCTGGCTTGTTCCCAACAGAGGCCCTGGGTTCAGCCTTGCAGGTGGGTCTGGGCCATGAGTTAGGGCTTCTCAGGTATCAGAGGCTTGGGTTTAAGTCTAGCTCAGCCATGATCTGCTGGTGGCCCTGGACCACCTCCTTCCCTCCTGGAGTAGGATTTCAGGGGCTGGGGAAGCAGAGTCTGGCAGGAGCTGGTGTCTGCTGTAGGGAAATGCAGGGGCCAAGCTCTGGGAGCCTAGAAAGTCCACGCTTGTCAGAGCGAGGGGGAGGGAGAGACCCCAGCCTGGAAGAGGACGGGCAATCCCAGATCACGCAGGGTCTCCCCGACCACAACTGCCACCAGGGTGAACCGAGTGCTGGTAAAGAACAGTATCAGGCCACGATGCAGGAGTCACTCCTGGAAAAGCTCCTGAGACACAGCTGAATGGAGAGGCGAGTCAGGCTTAAAATAGCTAAATAAATCTTTAATATTTCTAATTGCAAATGTACAGAAATTGCACAGCCACACAGTCTTAGAACACCAACAACTTTCTCTGTACATTATTACATAGTTAGAGTCACAACTGGAGGGAGGCGCTCCAGCCAAGACGCCAACATTTGCATTTTTTCCTTTTCACATACTTACAAAAGGGGGGGCAGGGAGGTGGAATGGGGGCTGGGGGTGGCTTGGGGGAGTGTGTAGAAAAGAGGGGCCGTTTCCCTGGACGGTCTGCCTTCCGCAGACGGCCGGGACGGGAGGGGGAGAGGTGTACCCTGGGGCAGATGCTCTGCGGGGTGGGAGTGGGGGTGGGTGCCTGGAGCTCTGGCCCTGGTTCCCCACCCCCATTCGGGGCAGGCGGAAAGAGTCTCCACTTACAGGAAGTTTGACCATTTCCTTCACCCTAAACATAAACGTTAAGCAAAATGTCAGGCCTCCCTGTGTTGGCAGGAGAGGGGAGGGGAGAGCCTTCTCCAGCACGGCTGGGCCTGGGTCTCCCCGAGCAGGGAATGCCTTCCTTCCTCCTCTCTCAGGGACGCGGGTTCAGTGTGACCCAGGCAGGTCGCACGTCCCCACCACCCAGAGAGCACGCTGCACAGCCGACAGATAAAATGCCACGGGCAGGGAAAAACCCCATCACCCAAATCCACAACCTCTGCCTCCTGCCCAGCACTGTTCTCTAGATTAAAAATAAAATAAAAACCGTCGGAGAGCAGCGGTCCCGGGCAGCCCTCGGCAGCACCAGGACTAAAGGACTATGTACAACCATTAGGTGAAATAGTTACATTACAGTCAAACACCAAGAACATTTACAAAAATCGTCAGACTTGCAATTCAGATAAAAATCTGGGAAGAGTCTGTACACTTTTACAGTTTTTGCACTAAGTAAATAAGGCTCTCGGCCTGAGAGCTCCCAACCCAGGCCAGGGGCCGCCAGCACCGGCCACTGCTGGCCTCCTGAGCCCGGCTGTCCAGGCCCTGGGAACTTCCCCCCTGTATTGCTAAGAGGCGCTCAGTCCGAGGTCGCTCAATGAGGCATCGGCGGGGCCGGGGGTGGGGGGTGAGAGGGAACCAGAGGAGGACGTCACGGGGCCAGGCCCTGCCTGTGTGGCCAGAGGAGTGAGGCAAGGCCTCCGCCCCCATGACCTGCCTTCCTGAGGTCTGTGACCCTTGGGGGTCCTGCCCTCTCCCCACAAGCGGGTCTCTGGGCTAACTGGTTTCACCCCAGGACGGGGCACAGTGTGGTCCGAGCCCCCCGCCGTGCTCCCCTTCCTGGGGGGCTCTGGGGCAACCTGGGCCCTGGTGGAGCGTCTCCAGCCCCAGCGACAGGAAGGGGTCTCCCCAGCTTCCCACGGCTGAGGCAGACGGGGCGGCTCCTGGCTGCGGGGTGAACGCCCCAGCTCCTGCCTGAGATTCCCCAGGGCCAGGGGTGGGAACAGGGAGGGACGAGAGAAACCCACGCTCCTGCCCACCTGTGTCCCGCAAGGGGGGGCGGGGAGGGCCGATAAGCTACAGAACAGCCTAGAGCTGAGGAAAACCGGCCCCAGCCGCGGGTGAGCACCTCCCTGTCTGCAGCGCCTGGTCCTCGGCTGGGCCTGGGAGGGCTGAGGCAGAGGCCGCCGCACACACGGGGCGGTGCAGGCTGCTGCTGTCTTGGAGAGGGAGCAAGTCTAACATCCTCCAGGGCCGCTATTTCCCATGCAGTGCGCACGCTCAATTTAAAAGGCCCCTGTGTTCCAGCAAGCGAGCAAGCGGGCTTTTGTTTCTAATGCATACTGTGAAAGGAAAAAAAATCACAGTTATCCACCTTCTCAGGGCCTGCGGGCGCTAGACTTTTCTTTAACCATCCATCAGGAAAGCTCAGCCTGTCTCTCAGGGGGAGCACCTGCCGGCCACTCCCTGCAGGGCCACCGTGCCCGGGTACACTAGCTCCGGGAGAGGGGCCGGCACCGCGCAGTGCCGCCTGGGCCAGCTCTGCCCAGGTCTTTGTCTTCGGGGAGCCCCAGAGCATCAGCTTGGGCCCACGTGGCAAGTGAGGGAGGTCCTGGATCTTCCCACGGGCGCAAGGGCCCAGAAGAGAGCTGCGGTCCTCGCTGGGTCCACCTGACAGAACAAGTTAGGGAGGGAAGGACGGAGGACGGGAGCGGGAAGGCGGAGGGTCTGGGGGCAAGTGACTCCTCGGTTCCTCACAGCCGGGAAGGGTCCCCGCGCATGCAGGGACAGGTGCTCGGGGTAGAGATAGGCGGGGGACCCGGCACTCCGGCAGCTCCGTCCTGCCCCCGCCCCCCCCCCACCTGCCGACCGCCCCGTCGGCTCCTGGAACTGAGGGGCAGGTCCCACAGGGCAGGGCCTGGCTGCCTGGCAGTCCTGGGGAGGGGAAGCCACGAGAGTAGGCCCCTGGCTCTCCGACCCTCCAGCTCTCCGGGCATTTCCCTCCCTGGGGAGGGGTTGGGGGTACATGCACTCAGCCAGGTCAAGGAGGAAAGGTGACGCACACCAAATTCAACACCCGACAGAAACATTGCGCAGCCCCTGTGCCTGCTCCCCAGCCCGCAGTCTCTCGGGCCTGCACCGAACGCGCTTCTCGGGGAGCGGGCCGCTGTGCCCCGGCGCGCTGCGTCAGTCTCTCGCGGCTCCCTCTGCGGCCGCCTCCTGGACCGCGGCTGGAGGGAGGCGCCAAGCCTCGGCCTCTTGCCCCTGCGCTGGGGCCGCTCCTCCCCAGGCCGAGACCCTGCCCTGGGCCACCATGGTCCTCCCTCCTCGGGCAGGTTAACAACTGCTGCTGTTTCTGAACTCGCCGTTCTCAGTAATCTGCAATTTGGTGGGGTTGGTGGGGGAGATGCCGTTACGGGCTTGCATGCTGTACCTCTCTTTCAGCTGTGTCAGGGCGCTCATGAGGCGGGCGTTGGCAGCATCCAGTGAGGCGATGCGCTTCTCCTGTGGGCAAACAGGGCATCAGCTGGGGTCGCGGAATGGCCTCCTGGGCCAAAGGGGGTCCGTGCCGGAAAGGGATCTCCCTGGAGCTGTGTCCACCTACAAGCAGCGCTGGGAGGGGGAAGGCAGGGGGCCTGGAGGATACCACGTGTGAAGGATGGGAAAGGCACCGAGGTGGCAGTGGTCCTGCTGGGGAGGAGGCGGTCTTGCCATCATGGACCAACACCTCCTTGCGCCCGCCTTCCTCATGTCTCTACCTCATCACCTGCTTCTCACCCAAAGGGAGCAGCCCCAGCCGTGTCGGCACAAGCTTGTTCACGTGTGTGTGCACTGGCACGTACAACACAGAGGCCGCAGCTACCAGTCAGCCTGTGCAGTTTCCAGACTGAGCAAGCCCTGGGCCTGGAGAGGAAAAGGGCGCAGACCCGGGTGAAGGAGACTGGAGGCCAGTCTCTTAACTGTCTCCCCTCTCAATGCAGTTGGGAAGCCACAGCTCTGAACAAGAGCTCCTTTGCTCCCTCTCTCCCAAGCCTGCTGTCACCCCCAGCCTTTCCCATGCCCCTCCCAACAGTTTCCACTCTTTGGTCAGGAACCCTGGTGAAAGGCAATACCCACCAAGCTGCCCCTGCAGGGGAGGAGTTGCCCCGCCCTTTTCATAGCCTGTCCTAGTGAGCTTGTGGTCCACCGAGACCCTCAAGTCTGACTTCTTGGAGCAGAGATCCTGATCTCCTATCCTCCTTAGCTTCTGCAGTGGGGTATGACTGAGGATGTGAAGAAACCAAAGTCACCCCCTCCTTATCCCAGGTCCTTTAACACCCGTGGCTGACCAAAAGGCCAGAGCCCCACACCTGGGCATCAATGATCTTCTGTTTGGAGTCTACAGCTGCTTGCATCTCCGCGTGGTCCTTCTTCAGCTCCTCCTCCACTGACATCAACCTGTTACCAGAGACAAGGACAGTCAGGCTGGCATTTGAGGGTGCAAGTGAGGAGGTGAGTGCGGGGCCTGGTGGGAACAAACCATCACCCCTGCACAGAGGGGGCATACTAGGAGAGCCCCTCCTTGGGCCATAGACTCACCTCCCACACTTGCCTGGGACACAGGCCCTCCAGCTGGCCCCCAACAACTGACACAGGCTGAGCCTGCTCCTTCCTTATGCTTCACCCGCCCCAGATTCTGTTCCCAAATCCCCAGAAGTCCCTGGGGCTGCCCCTTTCCTGGTGTTCTTCCAAGAGCCACAGGAGTGGGAGTGGGTGTTAGATCCTCACCACACCCCAGAGCCAGGCAGGTGGTGTAACATCATGAGACCTGTGGTTTGAGTGGGAAACAAAGGCCCTGCGAGGCTCTAGAGCTTTCTCCACCCACCCCGTATTCACTGAGGCTGTGCCGGGCACTCGAGGTCGCAAGGCAGTAGGGACACAGGCAGGGAGAAGGTAACCATGCTCTGCAGTGGGCAGCTTGTGGGCCATGGGGACAGAGAACAGGAAGCGGCTGGCTGTCTTGGGGGTGGGGGTGGACGCACTGAACTGGACAGCTGAAGGACAAGCAAGGCCTGCCGCCTGGGTAATGAGCAGGGAAGACGCGAGGACCACGATCCACAGAAGCTCGGAACTAGGGCCAGCGGGGGCCTGTGGCCAGCTGCTCCTTCCCTGAGACCCTTCAGGTCTCAGCCTGCTTGTCTCCCACGTACCTGTCAGTCACTGCTGATCACTGCCATCTTCCTACTCTCTTCCTTCAGCTTTCAGACCCCATGCTCTCTGGGTTTGCATCCTAGCTCCCAGGCCACTGCTCTGCAGAGGCCTTGTCCTGTCTGCCCCTAGGCTGTCAGGGCTCCACAGGGCTCTGCCTCCGCGGCCACTCTTCCTGCTCTACACTCTTCTCAGAGGAGTTCACCTACTGCTTTGTTTCCGTCTCTACCCGCACAACTTCTCCAGAGCAGCAGAGCATCTAGCCCCCAGGGCGAGCACTTCGTCCATTTCACAGCAGATGCACAGGGAGGTCAATGTGCTGGGGCAGGTACCACAGAGGGCTGTCGTGAAAAGCCAATGGGATCAGGGGTTGAGGAGGAAGGGGTGTGGGCTCACACCAAGAGGGGAAGTTCCTTGTCATAGGTAGGCACGTCACTGAGCAAAGCCTGTGAGAAGCAGGAGTGGGAGGAATGGAGGAAGGGGGAGAGACTTCTGCTCCCAGCTATGGTGGAATAACAAACAGGCACTGGATTTAACCTCCTGCCCTAAGAAAAAACCAAACTAGAAAACTGGACAAAATATATGAAAACAAAGGTTTCCAGACACTGAAAAGCAGGCAGTGCAGTGCAGTACGGTGACCCCTAAGAGAAGGGAACACACGAAGCGAGCCCCACCCACTGTTGGCAGTGTCCCGGCAAGCAACGGAGGGAAGGGGTCACATGGAGTCAAGGAGACCCTGGGAGGATGGAAGGGTGGGGGAGCCAAGCTTTTGCGGGGCAGTGCCAGAGAGGAGAAAATGCAGAGAGGACTCTACCTATCTCCTGAGGGGTCCCCTTGGGGCTCTGGCTGAGGACTGCTCTGCACGCTTGTGAGAAAATAGCCGGGCTGGGGCAAGAGCCATTGGAAAGGAATACCCAAAACCACCCCAGGAATAGCTCATGATCCCTCTAGGCAGTGTGGAAAAGCACACTAACACAGGAGGCATCACGTAGAATCCCCAGCAGGAAAGTCCTCGACAGTGAAGCCAGATCAGGCCTAGGCTAAAGCCTGTCCAGGACCCGCCCCAACGAAGTTGAAAAGTGAGCCTCCAAAGAATCAAACCGATCCTTCCAACGTCATTGTGTCCCAGAGCAAAGCCCCCAGATACTGAGAGGAACACAACGCATCCAACAGCTACGTGAAAATCACAGTGTCTGGCATCCAACCCCAAATCATCAAGCACGCAGAGAAGCAGGAAAACAAAACCAACACGTGACCAGGAGGAAAAGCAATAAAAACAGACTCAGATGTCAGATGATAGAATTAGTAGACGAGGACGTTAATACAGCTGTTATAAATATATTCTACACGTTCAAGAAAATAGAGGAACGCGTGAGCATGATGAGAAAAGAAATGGATGGGATTTAAAGAAAACTGAAAACTTAGGGGCAAAAATACGACACCCGAAATGAAAAAATACTGGATAGGATTAACGGCAGATTAGACGCTTAAGAAGAAACGATTAGTGAACTTGAAGACACTGCAACAATCTAAAATAAAACACAGGAAAAAGATGAAAAAAGGGAAACAGCAGAGCATCAGTAAGATGTGGGACAACGTAAAGCAGCCTAATGTATATGCAATTAAAGTCCCAGAAAACAGACTAAGGAGGCAGAACCCCACACCCACAGATCCAAGAGCGCAACAAACCCATGCAGAAAACATGTCAAGGCACTTCATAATCAAGTTGCTGGCAATGGATGAGAAAGAAAAAAACTGTAAATCAGCCAGAAGAAAAAGATACTATCAGAGTCCCTGTGATCACAGCCTGGGTAAGGGAAAAACTGGGTCCACTGCTAGTTTCCGTAAACAGCCACACCACGTACGTGCTTCTGCTACAACAGCGGAGTTTTAGCATATTAGTTACATAGTTGCGATAGACACCACGTGGCCTGCAAAGTCTAAACACTTATTATCTGCCCCTTTACAGAAGGTTTCTAACCCCTGCCCTAAAGTGACAACAAGATACAGCTAATATGCCAATAAAGGAGATAAAGTGGAATCATAAAAAATACTCAATCTAAAATGGGGCAGGAAAAGGAACAAAACAGATGGTACAAATAGAAAACAAGTAGCAAGATAATAAGTTTAAATGTAATTATATTGACAATTACATTAAATGTAAATAGTCTAAACATTCCAATTAAAAGGCAGAAAACTGTCAGATTAGATAAAAAGCAAGAACAATAAGGTGTCTGTAACAGAAACTCACTTTATAATGAGGGACATAATTGGGTTAAAAGTATAAATAGGATGAAAAAGGATATACCAGGCTAATACCAATCAAAAGAAAGTTAGGGCAGCTGTCCTAATACCAAACAAAGTAGATTTCAGAGCAAGGAATATTACAAGGGATAAAGAAGATGATTTTATAATGATAAAGAGATCAGTTCGTCAACAGCACATAACTAGCCTAAATGTGTATGTGTCTAAGAATAGAGTTTCAGTGAACATAAAATGAAAACCAATAGAAATGAAAAGAGAGACAAATCTGTAATTAGGATTAGAAACTTCATTATCCTTTTCTCAATAATTGATAGAAAACAAGTACAGAGAAAAACCAGTAAGAATATAGAAGACGTGAACAACACTGTCAACCAAATTGACGTACAGCAGGGAGGAAATACCAGGCTTGGCTAGTAGAAATAAATGTGTTACTGAATTCAGGAAAGCGTGCACCTCTCAGAGAATAGATAAGATGAGAATGTGGTTAAATGAAAAGTGTTTCCTCTCTTGGAACCACACACATGAGGTGAGCCAAGAGCAGAGCTGGAAGTTCAGTCAACAGGGGGTTTCCAGTCACCCTGGTTATAGGCCCTCTGCTCATGCTAACCATTTTATAAAGAAGAAACCCACAGGTAAATCAAGCAAGCAATAATTAGAAGCAGAGAAACAGGTGGTCTGAACAGGAGGAATTAAGGAAGGATCTTTACAGTGGACAGAGCATGAGGCCAGGTGGGGGAACATCCCGGTTACTGCACACCTGCTGATCTATCCTGATGACAGGCTCTTGTACCATGTGAACAAACAAGCTGTAAGTCCACACAGTCTCCTCTTGCACTTGGTAGTACTGTCATAAGGAAGTAAACTCCATGACTGGGACCCTGTGGGCTGGTCTGAATGCTACACCTTGACTGTATTCCCTGCTTGCAGACATGCAGGAGGGTGTATCCACTTTATCCGTGGGCAGAGTGGAAGAGAGAAGGAAATCAACACAGAAATAAAGGTAAGCCACCAATAAGGATGAGAGTCAGCATTACAGTCAATGGTCCACCTGGAAATCTTCCTGCATAACCCACAGGCACCTTAAAACTCAACATATCCACAACTGGCATCATCTCTCTCCCTCCCCATCCAAACTGCTCTTCTTCCAAAGGCCCCCATCTCAGTAACTGGCACCATGACACACCTGGATGCTCTTGGTAAAAATCCGGGGCTCATTCTGGCTACTTCTTCCCTCCCACCCTCACCCACTGCATGTAACTGACATTCATTCCTTTTCCTGCCCCGGAATGGACCCTCACTGTCTTTCCTGGCACCTGCATCCAGCTTCTGAACTCCCCTGTGAGTGCGCAGCAAGAAAACATGACTCCCTACAGGGAGCTCAGGCCCTCTGCGGCTGCCTTGGCCAACCTCACCTTCCACCATCGACACACACTGCACCATGTGGGCCCCCCACACTCCGGGCCACCTCCCGCCTCCCGGCCTGTGCCACTGTCCCCACCGCCTCTGACGCTCTTCTCTCTCCACACTCGGCTCACCCTGCGGCTGAGCAGCCCCGCCCTCGGATCCCGGGCCTCCTGGAGGGCAGCGGACAGGTCCGCTCCTCGGTGCGCGTGCGGCCAGAAGCGGGCGCAGAGCAGTAACAGGCGGCCGCGCTCACCTGCTGATGATGCCCTTCATCTGGATGTCCTTGTCCTCCTGCTGCCGTCGCAGCCGCTCCTCGCCCTCCTCCAGCCGCGCCTGATACTCCAGCACCAGCTTCTGGGTGGTCTCCTCCTGGCACTTGAACAGGGTCTCATACTCCTCCAGCTTCTTGGTGGACATTCGCAACTTGTCCTGCAGCACTGCCAGGTCCTGCTAGGAGGGCGGCGCGCCACGGGCACAGCACCCAGGACAGAGAGCACAGCCTCGTGAGCCCGGGCAGGGGCACAGGATGGGAGGCAGCCCGGTTTGGAATGCCTCAGGGCCCATCACCATCTCAGTCCTCTTCCCACAGCGGGGAGACGCCCAGGGAGAGGGGGCCAATGACACTCGATGCCTGGCCCCCATCCGGGGCTCTCCCACCCGCCAGCCCAACCTACAGCTATGAGGCAGATGAAGACTCAAACCAGACCTCAGAAGTAAAGGTCTTGAGCTTTTCATAATAAAAAAAAGTTATAAACCTCTTGGGTACATTAAGGAGATGACAGTGCTCTGAGAGACGGGGGCTCCACAGGAGGGGACGCTGAGACCCAGAAGGCAAATGACCCAATCACATGGGGAGCACAGTGACTGATGCGGTGAGATCCTAGCCTCCCAGGCTCGATTTGACCCTGAAGCCGTGGCAAGTCGCATAGGAAGTCGGGGGAAGAGATTAAAGGCAGTGGTCTAGGGCTTTCTGGATCTGACTCAGCCCAGCACTCTCGGCCTTCAGGGAGGAAGAGGGATGTATAAAGCGGCAAGAGAAGCAGTGAGCTGGGAGGCTGTGCGAGCTGAACAGAGCGCGAGTCAGGGTCAACACCCGAATCAAGGGGCTGGAGAAGTTGGGCGCCGGGTGCTGTGAGAATACCGGGAATGGGGAAGGCAGGAAGGGCCTCTCCTTGAGTCTCGGGCATCGGGGGCCAATTCACTCATCAGCAAAGGACTGCCCAGAGGCCAGGAGGCAGCAAATATAACTCCTGAAGCAAAGCTGGCCCCAGAGGAGAGCCCAGCTCCGGGAGAAACAGCCCCATCCTAGGTCTCCTGCACAGCTGGTCAGAGTGGGGTCGGGAGGGCCCTCCCTGACAGAGGCAGGACCAGGTATTCAAGGAGCTCAAGGGAACTCCAGGATTTGCCTGCAAGGGTTAATGGCAAAGAAAGAGAGAAACAGCAGCTCACTGGGCCAAGGCACGAGGAAAGAGAACACTCCAGCTGCAGCCTGACCCTTGAAATCGTTCAGGCACTCCTTGTAATTCACAGATGGGAAGGTAGGTAGTCTCAGAAAAGCGCAGAGCCTGGCCCCAGACTCATGCAAGGAGCCTGGGGTGAAGCTGGCCCTCCTTGCTCCCCAGCCAAACTCTGGCTCTTGGAGCACTGTGCCCCATGTCCCCTGGTCCCGTTCACGCAATAATGGTGAAAGCAGGTGGATGCAGTGGACCAAGGGGATGGTGGAGGCGGCGGAATGCAGCATGGACGTGGACCTGACCGCAGGCCAGCGGGAGGGAGAGCGGACACCCCGCCCTGCGTGCCCTCGCCTGAGAGGTGGCTACAGGCTTTCCTGGGGCCGCGAGGGGCGAGGGCACCCGCGGTGAGTGGGGAAGTGGCTGATGCTCTGGGGGGCCTTGCACTGGTCCTGTGTCAGCCGGGGCTCTGGCCTCCAGGAGGAGATGGCAATCGGCCATGGGTCCAGGGTAGCTGCCACAGTCACTAAAAGAATCGTGGGGAACGGAAGCACCCCACTGCTCACCCAAATACTAGATGTACGTTGGGGGTGGGATTTGGATGTCTTAGGACCAATATTTTTCCCCTGGAAAGAAGAAAACATCTCGGAAACAATCTGACATCACCCCTCCCTGGCTCTCTCTCCCAGACCCTGGTGGAGACGGGGACTGGGGGAAAGCCAGGCCGTGGGCAGGCACAATCCCAGAGCGGAGGGGCCTGGCCGGGGTGCCTCCCTGCTGTCGCCAGGACCCGTGCCTCTGCCTCTTCATGCGTGAGGCTCCCCCCAAGGGTCTCCATGCACCTCTCAGGCACCCCTGACCCCCCAGGTCCTGGATTCTCCTCAAGTCCCAGATGCTCAGAAGCTCGGCTGCCCAGTCACTTAGGGAAGGTGCCTCCTGGGGTCTGGATTCAATACGATTCCTGGGTGGGTCTCACATGCAGCCCATGTAGGAAACCTCAGGTTTAAGCTAAATCCTCCAAATTCCACTGACGGCTGTCCTCACGTGGGACCAGGGGTTCAGAGGGGACTGGCCATGTGTGGGAATTCAGGGCTCGAGGGGAGAGAATTCTGCCAGCCACCTCGGGGAGGCAGCCCCCCTGCCCCGCACTGCCAGGGTCCAGCTTTACCTTTTCTGCTTGGCTGAGCTCTTCCTTACTCCTGAGCCTATCCCTGTGGGGGGGGTCTGGGCCCAGGCCCTCGTCTTCTAACAACTGCGCGTTCATGGTCAAGAGCCAGGCGGCCGTGCGGTCCAGGGCATTGGGGCTCACGGGTGAAGGGCCCTGCGATGAAACACAGCTGTGAGGGGCTGGAGAGAGGGGTGGGGGGGTGGCCTTGGGTGAGCCCCAGGGACAAGCGGCTCAGAGGGAATCTCTAGCTGACTGGGCACGTCTGAAGCAGCCCCCGGCCCAGGCAACTCCAGGTGGCCTGAAGCAGAGTCGGGAGCCCAGGTGGCCTCCTGAGCATGGCTCTCTGCCGCCCAAGTGAGAGCGAGTGGACCTGGCCCGGCAGGTCAGTGTCCGGCCCACAGCACATCTGTTACCCTACTGCGTGTACAGCCCTGGAGGCCATCTCAGAGCAGGAGGGGGCCTGGGGGCCACGTCAACCCCTACCCTGGGTCGGGCTTTAACAGGCTTGGAACTGGGCATGGACGGACCCCTCCCTCTTCCTCCTTGACTCCAGCTGTCTCTGAGGAAACTGGCAGAGGGAACCCCGGGCCGCAGTGTCCCTGGTTCACAGGACGCAGGCTGGGGCCGGGGGAGGGGCCGGGGGGTGCACAGGCTGGTGGGATGGGGACGAGTGGGGCATCGTTCAGCATGGGATGGCAGCGGGTGCAGGTGGCGATGACACGGCCAGGAGGAGCAGCGCAACACGGGTTCAGGCCGCCCCCGGCGCCGGAGCCCGGCAGTACTGACCTGCTTGTGCACCGCACGAGGCTTCAGCTCGGGGCTGTCGCCCTTGGAGGAGGAGGACTGTTGCCGCAGCCGGGCTCCGGGGCCAGCCCAGTCGGGCGAGGCCGACGCCAGGGTCCCGCTCGAGGGCCGCGGGTACTGCAGGGTGCTCAGCAGGGTGGGTGGCGTCCGGCCGCGGGGCGCCGGAGGCGGTGGCGGGGGTGGGGGCGGCGGCTGGTCGATCCTCCGCTGGGGGCCGGCGCTGTTCTGCCGCGGCCCCGGGGGCTGCCCGCCCTTCTCAGTCAGCGACACCTGGCGCCGCGCCAGCTCCCCGGCGGTGCTGCTGAAGCTTCCCAGCTTGGCGGCAGCTGCCAGCTCCTCGCTGTTGCTGTGGGAGCTCAAGGAGCTGTGGCCCTCGGAGCCAGAGTCGCCAAGGCCACGGGGAGACAGCGGCAGGCCGGCCGCCATCTGGTACACAGGGTTCTGGAAGGAGAGCGGCGCCAATAGCTGGGGCCGGCCCGGCGTGCCCTCCGAGGTGCCCGCTGTGCTCGGCGTCTGGCCTGCCCGCCGCACCGTGGCCAGCCCTGCCAGGCTCACTGGGGCCACCCGGGCCGGCCACCCGGCCACCAGCTGAGCTGCAGGTGCTTGCCCGTCGACGGCGAGGGCGTCGGGGCCCGCCGGGGAGCCCGCCTCCCCGTCCAGCGTGCGGGCGTCCTGGAGGTCCACCATGGACAGGCTCTTGCCACCGTTGGCCATCTGAAGATCAGGCTCGTTGGCTTCCGAGTAACTCGAGCTGCGGGCAGGTGAGGGCTGGACCCCGGAGGACCTTGTGACAAAAAACAAGTCCTTGTTTTCGGGGGTTGGAGACGGTAACCGGGTGAAATCTATCAGACTGCAGGGAGACAAGCACACACAGGGAAAGAAGGGGGAAGAGAAGAACTGTGAATGCGGCCAAGGCGGGTCCCAACCGAGAGCCCCCGCCAACCTGCCGCCCACCCGGCGGCCTGAGCCAGGGTGGGGGGAAGGGGAGGGGAGAAGAGGGAAGGCAGGGGAGGGGAGGAGGTGTGGGGGTAGTGAGAGTGGGAGAGTCCCGGGGTCCAGTGGCGCAGCTGCAAAATCAAACCACAGCCCGGGCAGCTGACCCTGGCAGAAGCCACCACGAGGGCGAGGGGCTGACGGCTGCTCCAGCGCGGAACCTCTGCACTAGGGACCCGCGCTCCCAGGGTCAGGCCAGGCGGCCTGGCAGGCCCTTTCCCTGCTCAGCTGCATCTTGGGACAGTAGGTTCTGGGGCCTGAAGTGTTCTGGAAAAGCCCTCTGACTAAATCCAAACCCACGACGCAGTGGCTCTCTGCTATCCCAGGGTCCTTCACCGAGAACTAGGGCTTCAAAGCCACGGGGGCTCCCTCTGCCTCTTCCCTCTGCTCCTAGTCACACTGGTAACCAGGTGGGGGCCTGTGCTGAGAGAAGCCTCCACCTGCAGCCTCCTGCTGCCACCCGTCTGACTGGCAGGCGGGGGCTGGCGCTTCCAGCAGAAGCAAGGAATCAGAGGAGGCTCCTCCGGGCGTGACTCAGGCGGGGAGGGCCTGCACCTGCCGTGGCAGGCCATACCCTCACCCCTATCCCGGACTCCCAGACTCTCCCTGGCCCCTCCCTGGAAGCCAACTCCTTGGAAGGAGGTACAAAGCCAGGTGGGCTTTGGAGGGAAGAATGCGGGGGTGAACAGGGCTCTGAGTGGGCTAGAGGCAGCAAGAACTTGGGGGTTCAACATGGGCTTAGAAAGGAGTGGGCTTAGCCTGGGATGGTGAGCAAGTGCCAAGCCCCAGGTGATGGGACTTAGGCAGGGCAGGTAGCGGCCACTCAGGGCCACAGCACTTGTGGGCCGAGAGGAAGTGGACAAGGGCAGCAGGTGGAGCCGGGAGAAACCCAGACCAGCCATGGGCCTGGGCCGTCCTTCCACACGCCCAGGTCAGGTCTCCTGAGAACCCATGTGCCCGGACACCTCTCGAGCCACCACTCGGCTAAGGTGTGTTCCCCACCTGAATCTCTGCTTTGCCTCACTTGGAAGATTGTATGAACGGCCCCTCAAGACTTAGAGGGACCCGAGAAGGGGCATCAAGGTCTCTGCATCTGCCGCCTCCCCCTGGGCCTCCAGTCCCTCGCACCACATCCCCAGGTCCTGATCTCAGCGCCCTCGCCTGCTAAAAGCCTGCTGCTGCCACCATTTCAGAACCAGAGAGCTCCCAACTCTGCTGCTCCAGCCTCATCCTCATCAGCTGGCCCAAGATGGCCCTGGTAGAGGAGGCGAGTGTACAACTGCGCCATAAATAGTTCACTGTAAATGCCAAGATCCTCATTTTGATGTCATCACTCAGAGAACACTCTGCCTCCCCCTCCACTGTTGTTTTATTTACTGGGCACTTGTCCCAGGGCTGGGGGCTCAGAGCAAGAGCTGGGCCTCAGCACCTCTCTAGTTTCCCAGGCTCCCAGTCTCTAAGCCTTACAGTCACCTGAGCTCCTCCTGAAAACACACACACCCTGGAGCGTCACTTCTGGAGATTCTGATTCAGGTCCAGGAAATACCAGGAAACACATACAACCCAGTGATGTGGAAGTGCTTGGGACCAGTAATTGTTCTTCAACAAAAGATGGGTTGTCTTTCTCCAGGCCTTTGTCTGTGCTAGTCCCTCTGCCTAGAACGCCTTTTCCACCAATGGAGGTATTACTTTTTCCTAAGCTCCAAACTATAGCACTACCTCCTCCAAGAAGCCTTTCCTGATTTTTCCCAAACAGAACTTCACTACTTAGGGCCTGAAAAACACACCTGAGTCTCATTCAGCTTGTTTTATAAACGCCAGCGTAGGTACCTTCCACCCCACATGAGACTGCAGGTGGCTGCACCTTGTCCGAACAGGCACC
The DNA here is from genome assembly GCF_949774975.1 of Lagenorhynchus albirostris. NCBI lineage: Eukaryota > Metazoa > Chordata > Mammalia > Artiodactyla > Delphinidae > Lagenorhynchus > Lagenorhynchus albirostris. The sequence continues at coordinate 13,096,624 of NC_083101.1, forward strand.
CCGCAACACCCAGCATGCCCGGCGGCATTTACCCGGAGACGTCGTTCTCGATCACCATCTTCTGCAGCCCCGCTGAGATGCTGCTGCTGCCAGAGCCGGGCGTAGAGGCCAAGTCGTTGGTTCCGGCAAGCTGCCCACTGCCTGGGGCACTCAGTGCCGTGTGCACGTCCCTCAGGATTCGAGGCAGAGGCCCCAGTTTGGATACGATGCTCTGCAAAAACACAGCAAGAGGCAGGTGTGACCCACTGGGGCTGCCTGTGGAGGCCAAGTGCGCTGTAGCCACTGTGTTCAAAACTTCTAAGGAGCCAGTCAGAAATGCAGCCCCCTCCCACGCAGGTCAGATCCGGCAGGTCTGGGATGCGGTAGCGAGCCCAGAAATCGCAAATGACGTTTTTACCAGCTCCCCACATATTTCTGGGACAGGGTGCGAGGCCCACAGGGAGAAACGCTAACCTAGTCCAAGCCTTTCACCCCAGTCTGTCCTACCTCAGTTCCCCCCCAGAGAGGACAGGCCACACGGAATCCCGGACCCTCCCCACCTGCAAGGCTTGGCTCGGGGATGGCTCCCTCCCATGTCATCTACTCCACCGGGTGGGCTGGGCCCTGACCCACTCTAACACCTGAGCCCCAGGGGCAACGGCCCAGGCACCAGGCAGGCACCACCACACGCCTGTCAGGCAGACAGTGGCACCTGGGCTGGCTAAACCTCGCTATCCTGGTTTAGACCGATGGTGCTAAGCGTTCCGGGCTGGGGACGGGGGACTCTGCCTTCCCCTGGCTTATGCCCCAGCTTCCATCTAGGGCTTTGTGCAAAAAGAAAGTATGAAAACTCATGTAGTCAACAGAGAAGAGACGTGAGCGGCAAACAGCTCGACTTTCAATCCTGCTGCAACTTCTGTAGCTCCCGCCTGCTTGCGCGGACATGGAAGACGGTGGCAGGGCACAGGCGCTCAGTTAAGTGGTGGCCGTAGACTGAATGGTGTTGGCAGCAGTGGAGGGAGAGAAGCCCTTGGCCCTCATTTCCATTTCTCCCTCCTGGGTCTCTCGGAGCCAAAGGGCAACGGACATAAAGGAGCAGAAATGACTGCAACAGCATGTTTGTAGTTAAAAGCTGGGCCTAATCTGAGCGTCCAGTAAACTAAATGGTGCAGTCACATGACAGGACAGTCTGTGCCATTAGAAAGGTCACAGTGGCGGGGTGGCATGTACTGTCGTGAAAAGATGCCGATGACGGAGGAGTGAGAAACGCATGCGGCACTGCACGCAAAGTTCTCACTTTAACAAAAAGGGAAAGGACTTTGCCTGTGTGTGTACTTAACACATGCACAGATGTATCTAGAAGGCTACACACCAGAGCGCCCTAGGTGGTCACCCCTAGGGACCTTCCAGTAAGGTCCCTTCCAGTCTCGGTTCAGCAGTAGCTACTTTTGTAAGATGGTCTCACAGAGCCCCGGAAAGCAGATGTTTTGGAAGTGGATCCTGGCAGGCCCAGCCCTTGCTGCCAAGAACCTGCTCACTGTGCGAGCTGGGGCTGCTTGGGACAGTGGAACCCAGGCCACGGTGGCTGCAGCAATGTCAGAGATGTCTAGGGAATAACCATTTCAACTGATGGCCAAGGGCAATTCTGGAAAGGTTTGCAACTTCCTGCCTGACACGTGGAGGTGTGGCATCTTCAGTCTTCTTTTTCATATCGGTGGCCTTAAAACCCAGAGCAAGGACATTTTCAGAGAAGCAGCTAACCCTGATCACACTTGTCGGAGGCAGGGAGCACACCCTCAGCAGTGGACTCCATCCACTCAACGCCACAGCCGAAGCCCCAGCACAGAGCGGGCTCCCCTGGGCAGGGGCTGCCGCGGGAACACGGCGCTCCCCACCGAGGAAGTGGGCCCCGAGATCCCCAGCGCTGACAGGGCCTGGGCTGGACCCTTGGGCTCCGGCGCCCGGCAGGGCCGCTGATCTGCACTGCACAGGCGAACCCTCTGAGCCCCTGGCTACTCTGGGAGCTGGAGCAGCCTGAGGCAGCTCTGGTGGCCTTCGGCCCGCCCTCCGCCCATTGCGGCCCGGTGCACAGGCACCTGCTCCAGCTGGCTGACGGCCTCCCAGAGCAGCGAGTGCAGGCTGGAGAGCTCGCGGCCCAGGTCGATGTAGCCCTCGAAGCCGGCCGTGTTGGAGATGGTCTCGGGGTTGGAGATCTCCAGCAGGAAGCGCTGCATGTTGGTCCACTCGTGCTCCAGGAACTGGTTCATGAACGACATGTACTCCTCCTTGCTGCCAAACCTGGAGCCGAGCAGACGGGGTGAGTGCCCTGGGCCCTGCCCAGGAGCCCCCCTTCGCCACTTACTCCCCAGCCAGCCAATCCACTCTGGCTCAGGGCCCTCATGGCTAAGGCTAGAGACCCTTTCTGGGCCTTTTCTCACAGGACCTGGAAGGTTCCGTGGCCCTCACTCCCCATTCACTGGCAGTCACAATCTGCTTCCTCTTTTCCCCCAAACGGCAATGGCCTGGTGCGCAGACGACTCTCAATCCATGCCTGGCCAGGTCTCTCTGCTGAGCTTTCAGACACATTCCGCCACGGACACCTCCCCCTTCGTCCTCAGCTTGGCCAGGTCTGCAGTCATCTCCGGCACCCCAAACCTGTGCCCTCCTCCGGGGCTCCCTGCCCCAAGGGGAGACGCCACCACCCAGCAGAGAGCTGCACGAGGAGCCCGGCCGTGGTCAGCTCCCCCCGTGCCTCCCCCACCGCTGGCCAGGCTGCTGACCTTACCTTCTAATCACCCCGTGACCTCGCAGCAGTGCCTCCAGCATCGTCACCTCCCGGGCCCAATACTTCCATCCCTTTGCTGTTACCAGAAGCGTAATTTTGCTCTCCTCCCAGCCTCTCGCCTGCCAGTCCCGCCCCCTCCACCCCCTGGCCCCACTGCTGTCAGGCTGAACTCTGCAGGACTCTCACCCTCTCCCTCGCTCCAAGGCCCTGCCTGGCCTTCAAAAGCTCCTGCTTTCCTCTTGGGTCTCATCTCCCACCTCCCCCAGCCTGGTACTTGCTGACTCAGGGACTGCACAGTGCCTGGTCCCTCCCAGGCCTGTCTGCCCCGGCTGCCCTTCGTCCTGACACGCAGTTGGGGGAGAACGTCTTTAGGAAGCCTCCCTCTCTCCTCTCCCAAGTAGCGCAGGGCCCTCCTGCGAGCCCGCGTGCCCACGTCCACCCGCTCTCTCCCCTGCTGTAGGGCTGTCTCCCGGAGGGCAGGCCGGGCCCAGAGGAGGCCCAGAGGGGGCTCCATCCATACCTCCTGAGAGCGCCTTGATGACCCAGCCCTTCCGTTTCCACCCACTCCCTCTAAGGTACAGCGAGAACACTGAAGTGCTTCACTAGCAAAGACGTCCTTGGCAGCCTTAGATAAGGACAATCTGAAACAAGCCGGGTGCCCAACCACAGGGGTCGGCTTCAGGAGACACAGGCCCTTGTCCCTCAAAGGCATATTAGTCACTAATTTCAAAACCAAGCGTATGAATGGTAAGTACATGGGAGAATCCTTATGATAAAATGTTCATTCAAAGAAGCAGAAGGGGGCTTCCCTGGTGGCGCAGTGGTTGAGAGTCCGCCTGCCGATGCAGGGGACACGGGTTCGTGCCCCGGTCCAGGAAGATCCCACATGCCGCGGAGCGGCTGGGCCCGTGAGCCATGGACGCTGAGCCTGTGCTCCGCAACGGGAGAGGCCACGACAGTGAGAGGCCCGCGTACCGCCAAAAAAAAAAAGCAGAAGGAAAAAAATACCTTGTCTTCTCCCCTTTGAAAATTACACGGAAACATACCACAGCGGCATGTACGTTCAGTAGGGGAGCTGGGGTGCGGGGAAGGACTGAGGACAGCAGGGACTGGCCTGCCGCACGGCCCAGCTCTGGGGCGGACCCTGCCGTCGGGGGACGTGGCACTCACTTGGCGAAGTTGGCCAGGTTCTGGGTGACCTTGGCGATGAGGGTGAGTGTGCGGGCGGTGCGGTCATCGGGGTACTCCTGCAGCAGGTTGAAGAGTGAGGGCGACATGATGGCCGGGCAGAGGAAGCGCAGGAACAGGGAGGCGCTGATGAGCCGCTCGCTGATGTCCGGCCGGCCACGGCTGCTGCACTCTTGCCGCCACGAGGCGAACACCTCCTTCAGCTCCCGCGGGAAGACACTGTGCCGGGACACACGAGGGGGGCCGGCCGTCAGGCAGGGCGCCAGGACCGGAGGGGGCAGAGCAGGGACCCGGTTCTGGGTCCAATGGAACCGAGTTCCAGCCCTGCTCCACCATGAGGGCTGTGTGAGCCGGCACAGGAGGAGCACAGGGCAGGCACAGGAGCAGGGCCGCCCGGGCCGCAGTCAGGTGGATCTCTCCCCGAGGGGTTGAGTGGGGTGGGACACAGGCACGGGGGAGCCGGCAGTGAGGGCGAGCTCCCAGAGGGCTTCACCCCCCTCCCCACACGGCAGGCATCAGGGTCTAGGGGAGAGTGAGGAAAACACAGGAGGAACAGACCACCACTCCTTGGTTCCCATCCCTGCCTTTTGAGACTTACTCCCTTCACTCAAATAACGTTATAGAGTTAGAGGTTTTCAGCAGAGCTCGGGGTGATCAAGAAGATGGCTGGATCCTAACCACAGGGTGAGGACACAGCTCCCTACTTTCTCAGTGGGGAGGGAAATGGAGGCAGTGGCCTCCCCAGGCGGACCCGGTCACTGTAGGCCACATTCCCGGCACCTGGCTGGGGGCTATCTCCTCTGGGCGTCCCCCCCCCCACCGCCACAGGGAGGCCCCAGCAGGTCAAGCTTTAAGTGGCCTTCCTATCTTTTCACCCTAGAAGATGGGCATTCCCTGAAGCCAGAGTCCACCTGGCTCTGTCACTAGCTCAGGGTGCTCTGACCCAGGGCCTGGCCCTCCCTGGGCTTCGGTGTCCTCACTCTCACACTAAGAACAAGGCCTGCCCTGCCGAGCTCAGAGCCATCTTAAGGCTGGGACCCCCCCAAGACTTTAAGAGGCTTTGATCAGCTTGAAAAGCTTCTGCCCAACAAGCCCAGCACCCAGCCCGGCAGACTCTGGCAGTGAATGTGGCTGAACCAACAAGGACGTGGCTAGAGAGGAAGTGAGGGCAGGTGACCTTTAGTCCTGGCCTCTGAAGTACCAGGCACAGGACTGGGCAGGGGGCAGGCGCTGAGTGATAACGTCTATCAACAGCCTTGTTCAGAATGGAGAGGTGCCTCTGGGCCTCTACAAACGCCAGAAAGAGGAAACAGAAAATCATTGTCTCTGGTTATGTTTCCCTGTGTCCCACACCCGGTCCGCCCTGGGAACAGGCGGGCAGAGGGTGAAAACACAGCCTAGCCCAAGGGTGGGAAGTGTGTTCCAGAGCTCAGGCTCTCTGGCTGCCCCTCTTCCCCTGGTGCCAGGGTTCATTTTCAGCTCAGCCCAAGAGGCCAGGCTGGCCCCAGGTGAGCACCCTGTGTAGCCCTGGGCCAGAGGGCCCTGGGCCGGAGGCGCCCACCCCACTGGCTCTGGCCACTCCCTCTGCCCAGATCCAAAGCTGTCGCTCACCTAGCAGGCCCGCCTCTGCCTGTCCTTCGGGAGCAGCAAAACATTCCCGGGCCCTCCTGTATGCCCAGGCCCGAGCTGGTGAATCTGCCTGCCCCCAGGGCGCTCAGGGTGTGTGCAGGAAACGGACTTGGACCCAGGCACAATCAGGCACTCTGATGGGAGCGGGGCTGTGAGCGAGGGTGCCCAGGAGAGGGGAGCCGACCATATGCGGTGACCTGAAGGAGGGCTGCAGAGGGGAGCCAGATACAGGCCAGGCCGGGAAAGAACATGATCAAAGAAAGGAGGGAGGTATGGCTGGGGGTCAGGGGGTGGGAACGGGGTCAGGAGAGCGACCTGGATGGGGACGGGATGCAGGTCCTGAGCTGCAGCAGTGACCGAGGAGGAAACCTTGGCAGCTCCTCCAGTGTGAAAACATACCCACTGCTTGGGGCTGGCGGCACGGTCCCCTGGACAGTGACGAGGCTGTACTCGGCACCAGGTCAGCCGCCACCAGGTCAGCCGCCACCAGACATCCATGCCTGGGACGCTAGCCTTGGAGCTAGGCTAGCACTCCTCAGCGGCCCCGGGACTGATTCTGGCCCTGACCGCGGTCCTGTATGAGCGGCCGGCTCAGCACACCTCTGCTCCTTTCTGGGGCTGCCAGGAGCCCGCGGACCTCTGTCCCAGTTAAGGCCCAATCCACCTCCTTTGTCCTCTACAGCCCCAGCAGGAGGCCCACACCTGGTGTCCAGGCACCCACACAGGCCCCTGCTGGGCCTGATCACAGCCTGTGAAGTGAGCACCAGCTCCTACGGACAGGTGAGGAGTCCCAGGTGAAGCCATCCACCCACCCCAGGCGGGTGCCCGAGCAGGGCCTTGTCAGTCTGGCTCCCTGGGCAGCCCCAGCACCTACAACAGCACCAGCTGGTGCCCGCTGTTAAGCATGTGCGATGGGCTGCCAGGTCCGGTCCTCACCACTGCACAAACCACGTCCTGCATGTATGCTCTGGAACACTGCTTACGTCTGACAGCCCAGAAAGGACCAGGACGGGGGCCTGGCAGCCCAGCGAGACTCAGCGGGGTCAGGCAGAGGGTGGCTTCCAATCCCAGAGCCCCACTCTGAAGCCGTGTGAGGTGCGGGCGTATCCCCTCTCCTCTCCTTATTAAACCTCAGCTCTCCCGTTTGTGAGTCGGGGATGATGGAGGAGAGCCCCTCACAGAGCTGTCCGGAGGGAACAAAGCCCAGCACTCCATAGGCACCTGCACAGAAGGACCCAGAAGGACAGGGGAGACGCAGGGGTGGGGGGCCCTGGGCAGCTGAGGCCGAGAAGGGCGCGGAGGCAGCACTGACCAGTAGGAGTTGATGATCTTGCAGAAGGCCAGCTCGCAGCACATCTTGAGGTTGCCCTGGTGCTCGGGGAGGTCAGCGGCTGAGCACTTACTCGGGTCCACTTCACAGTTCTCATCCGATTCATACAGCGCTTTGATGAACTCCCCTGCGGCCAGAGGGCAGGAGGGGGCAGTGAGGACCTGGCGAGCTTGCCCCGCCTCTGCCCTCTGCCCCCGGCCGGCCCACACGCCCTACCCAGTGCGTCCTGCAGGTACTTCTGGCCCACCAGCTTGAGGTACTCCTCGATGGCCTTGGTGGCCAGCGTGTTCTCCCGGAAGATGAGGTGCTCGTCTCCACAGCGGTCCACCTCCGACATCATCAGGTCTGTCAGGAAGTCCTGTGGAGCCAGGTGAGGAGAGTGGACCTGAGCAGACGTGGCAGGTAGGACCCTAGGGTTCCAGACCCACACCCTGGCCAGGAGACCCTGCTCCTCGAGGCTGCCCCATTGCCAAGCTACTGGTACCCGCTGGTGGGGGTTGCCTGGGAGTGAGGGCAGGGCAGCCTGATGAGGGGGGACGTCTAGCCATGGCCACATCAGAGCTGGGTACCGGATCAGGGATGCAAGAGCATGCTGCATGGAGCCATGGGCCCCCGTATCACAGCCGGACCCGCGGAACTCAAATCTCTGCTCAGCCCTGCCCAGGCCTGGTGGGGTGACGGGAGCAGAACTCCCCCACCCAGTGCCATCAGTGTCGAAGAGGACAGATGGGCTGCCCTCTGCCCCTCGCACAAGCAGCTGCCACTGTCCCCCCATTACTCTGACGGGGTCTCCCACACCAGACATGGGCTCGTCCTGTGCAGCCTCACAGGCAAGGACGAGAGAGAGGCAGAGGCAGTCCGGCTGCCCTGGAAGGCAGCGAGCCAGTGCTCAGATGGAGAGAGCACCGACCTCGGCCTGGGCGGGAAGGCGGCCCACCAGCCTCTCAGCCCCAGGCGCGGCTTCACGGGCAGACCCCAGGAGGGAGCCTGAGCCCACGCCTTCCCTCCTGACTGCAGGGAGGCTGCACGATGAACCTGCTGCATCACCCAGGTGGAAACTCCTCCCTGGAGCCTGCCTCCTCACGCCCACGGCCAGCCTTGTGACTTGGGGGATGGGGGGGAGGACAGGCAGGAGGCAGGAAGTCGGAGACCCGGAGGAGGGTGACAGTCGGGCCAGGGGCCGCCCTGCACAGAGGCTGCACTGGCCAGTGCGGGCCAGGGCTTCTGGAGCTCTGGAAATTCCTCACTCCGATGGGCACAACTCTGGGCCCCTCTGGAATCACAAGTGGCCCTTGAAATACAGAACCGAACTCTGGGTCCCGGAGACCTGGCTGGCTGGCCAATGGAGAGACAGGAGGGGCTGGGGGGAAGTGGCAGTTGGCCTCTCCGGGGACCACACAGCCTGAGGACCCCTTCCTGACCACAGGTGACCTCCAGGGCCCCCTCTCTGAACACACGACAGCAGAGGTAAGTACTGCGTGTACTGCTCTGCTCTTGCCCACAGGGCTTCCTGAACTCCTAGAGCAGGCGCGAGGCCCAGGTGGGGAAGAGGAGGGGCTCTGCTTAGAGCTAGGACCCAACGAGGGGGAAGAGGCACAGAACAGGACAGGGACCTGTCCAAGGCCACACAGCTACCTGGGCCACACTGGGCCCGAGTCTCTTGTTTCCAGGCCCCGTTCCTCCCCTCGCACTGAGGGGAGGGGGGACGGCAAGGAGAACGTGCCAGGTGCTCCCTCACACAGCCCTCCCCCGGGACTGCAGGGCCCTCGTCACGTGCTCTCGAGAGGCATTGCACCCGTCAGTGCCCAAGTGGTCAGAGTTCGGACAAACGTCACGCCAGCAGCCCGAGTTACTTCCTATCCTTCCATCCACTGCTCTCCCCACCTAAGGGCCCACTGGGAGGCTGCAGCCCTGGCTTCCACCTCCTTCCACAATAAGCACCCTGATTCTTCTGTCTCAGCTGTGAGTATGAGAGCTGAAGGTCCCTTCAGACCGGAGTCAGACTCCCAGGCCAGCCCAGCCCTCGGGGGCCACGTACTGGAAGAACAGACACAGAGACAGAGAGAACGCTGCTCCAGCCCTGCTGCCTCCCTGGAACTCCCTGCGGAGGCACGGCTTCCATTCACTTAGTTTCTAGCCCCCTTTCCACTGCTAAGCAAGAAATTAAGAGACAGTCCCACATGCAGCCTTGCCCAGGCAGGTCGGAGGCTGGGGACAGGGGAAGGTGGTCCAACAACGCGGAGGAACCGAGTGCCGGACCCCACGGGGCCCATGCCAGGAAAGCGCCCCTCCCTGTTCCTGCGTTGGTCCCACACAATGAGCCCAACAGGCAGGGGCTCTGAAGGGCCCGAAGGAGGCCAGGGCCTTCCGGGAACAGATAGAGGATAAGGGCCCCGATGGAGCACGTGCCCTGGGCTCTGCCTGCGGACCTGAGGCCCGGCCCCGCCCGTGTCTTCCCCAAGCCCAGGCTGAGGGCTCAGGACCTTGACCAGGGCAGTCCCTCACCCCCACCACAGGCCGCAAACCACACCACGTCCAGAGGGCAGAGGCCCAGCTCCCGGGGCCAGCACACACGGCCTCTGCAGTGTGGACAGCCCTTCTCCACTGCATCCAAGGGAGGGGGCAGGGTGGAGGGGAGGAGGTGTGCCCTCGAGGCCCACAGAACCACACTCCACTGCGATGGGCAGGTAGGCGTGTGGAGCCTTCCAGAAGGAGCCTACCTGTCTCCGAAGCCAGGTGGGTGGGGCTGAGGTGTGGTCTGGCAGGGGGAGGCAGGTGAAAGGCCTCGAGAGGGGCCCCCACCCCGGCCCTGGAGGGCTTTAGATGAGCTCTGCTCCTGGAGACTCTGGAGCTGGGGACGGCTGTAGCTGTGGCAGGCTGCCCGTCAAACAGAGGGCTGCAATAGTGACTGTGTCCCACGTGTGTGAATTGGGAGTGAGGGGGGAGTCTGGGGCTCGGACAGTGGCCTGCACCCTGGCGGTCACCTGTTGGGATGTGTCCCAAACTCAACACCTCACTGGACGTGTGTGTCTGGGTCGCTGGGACCTGTGTGCCGGCAGAGGTGGGCCTCGTGGCCTGCTCGCCTCGAGCCTCAGGGAGGGGCCAGCCCTCTGGGGCAGTGGGTGAAGTCCCTAAACCCATTTCCTCACTGCAAGATGTGCTCCGGTCCAGGGGCTCCATCCCCGCCTCTGTGATCAGCTCCAACCACGGCGAAGGAGCACCAAGTCCCCACCCTCCACGATGCGTCTCTTGGCTTTCAGAAACTCACCTGGCTGTGACCAGTGCCTCCACCAGAGCTGAAATCCATGACGTGGACATGGGGACCGGTAGGTAATCCAGCACGTCACCCAGCCTCCCACGGGGCGACATGAGGTGGGGTCCCGCCTGAGGCCCACACACCTACCTTCACCTTGCCCGTGCTCTGCAGGATGTGCACCAGGGCCGATGCCATCTCCTCCTTGGTCTTGGCACTGAGGATGGGCTCGAGGGCGGCGCAGAGTCCCAGGTAGTGGTTGGTGATGTGCTCGGCAAACTCCTTGTACATCTCCATGGGCAGGATGGTGATGGTCTGGTAGCGTGCCTTGATGCGGATCATGGGCCCAGGGCCCTTGCCGCTCTTGGGGTTGGGCGTCACCACCGGGTACCACTTCTCCACGAACTGCCGCCCGGCCACGGAGGCGGCGGGCAGGCTCACCAGGCCCAGGTAGCTGTTGCGTTCCTTCTTCTTCTTCTTGTCTGTCTCGCGGTACAGGTGGACGGTGACGGTGCGCAGGGGCGGCAGGTTGTGGAACTCGAAGTGCTCGCCCCAAAAGACGTTGTCAGTCTTGAGCTTGCCCGTGGTGCGTGCGTACAGCACGTCGTCCAGGCAGAGCTCGCACAGGTACTTCTTCTTGGCAGGCAGGTCCTTGGCCTCGATCACCCACAGCTTCAGGATGTGCTCCACGCGCCGGCTGTTGTCCTGCACACACGCACAGGGGGGCCGCGGTGACTGGGGGCCCAGCCGCCTGCCCATCGCCCAGCCCGTAGCGGGGAAGAGCTCTTGGAGCCTGGAGGAACCGGGCCCCGGGCGAGGGACAGCTCTGGAGTCTGACGGCTGTGGGGCTATGGGGCTGGATCTCTGCTCTACCTCGCCCTAGCTCACTGACCGTGGGCAAGTGACCATCTAAGCCTCAACTCCCTTTTTTTATTCCCTTCGGAATTAAAACCGAGTACGGAGCAAGTAAGAGGCTAGCACAATGCCTGGTACACGGCAGCCGCTTATTGGCTCCCCTGTAGTTTGCTGGTCTGCAAAGTCACTTAGAGGTAAGACCATCACTAAGGCCCTTCCTTAGTAATGTCATGGCGACCAGGACTCAGCCCAGGCCAAGCTGGCCAGGGAGGCAGACACAGAAGCAAGTGATGACAGTCGGGGTCCCAGGAACCTTCTGGGAGAAGCCTGGGGGCAGCAGGAACACAGAAGGGCACCAGCCTGGGCCGGCGGCGCTCGCCTGGAGGAGGGAACAGAAAGCGAAGCTGGACTCGAAGGGATGAGCAGGATTCAGCCGGGGTGGGGGAGAGGGTCAAGAGCTCCAGGCAGATGGACACCAGCACCCAAAACCCCAGTGCTCAGTTCTCTGGCCCAGCGTCTAGAGTGTGCAGCTTCGAAGGCTGAGGCCCCCAGCACGGGTCAGCCTCTTTCAGAGCCCAGCACTACGGCCCACTCGGGTCCTGCCTACACGCAGGCTGCCTGCACCCCCAAGCCCAGGCCACACCAGAGACCCCTCCGTCTTCTCCCTCACGTCGGCGTCTGTGCTCTGCTCTGAGTCTAGCCTCCACCCCCCATGCTCTGGGGACAGCGGACACAGGCCCACCTTGTTGGGATGCACCGCTCGCCGCAGGTTCTCCATCCACTTATCCCGCTCGGCTGCTGACCGGCAGGAGAAGCACTTGCTTCCCGACGACGTCGTCACCTGCGGGGGACGGGCAGGACAGCGTCACGGGGAGGGGAAGGCAGCAAGGCGGCGTGATGGAGGACCTCCAGGACTTGGGGGAGTTTCGGCTGCCAGGTCTGACCGCACCTCAGCCCCAGGCAGGACGCAGAACAACGACCCCCATATTTCACATTTGCGGGTGGTGCACCGAGACCTGTGGTCCCAGAGCAAGACAGTGCCAGGAGGGTGGCCCAGCCCCGTGCCAGCTGGTGCCTGGTCCTGGCTCCTCACCCCTGCCTCAGTGCCCTCTGACCACAGGAAAGCATCTTTCTGAGTCCAACCTCGTTCTCCTGGAGATGGTGGGAGGCAGAGGGCACGGGCCCCCGCGTGAGTCAGAGAGCAAGGCTTCACCCAAGTCTCCCTCTAGCGGTGGAGCCACAGGCACCTAGCAGACAACCACGGGTTGGCACGAGGGTCACCTTGGTCCTCAGCGGACACCTGCCGATGACGCTTCTCTTGCCAAGTGACAGCGACAGCAATGGCGGTCACAGAAGGCTAACCTACTTGGGGCCAGACTAGAGCACTGAGAACTGGGCTGTCTGGGTGTGCTGGGCCCTGGGGTCCTGCCTGGAACCCTTACCCTCCCCTCCCTGTCTGACTTGCCCATCTTCTGGTCTCCTCCGGGTGAACAAGCCCAGCCCTAGCTGTTCCTGCCCTGTTCCTGCTGTCCCCAGCACGCCGAGGTCTCTACCAGGGAACCAGACGCCTTATCCAGCCATTCACGGGCCTCAGAAGCCACAGCACCCCCTGCTGTGGACCAGTGGGCAGGCACCATCTTCAGCCCGCCCCAGGCAGAGAAGTCGGAGGCCAGAAGGAGCCCAGCTGGGCCAGGAGTCCTGAACCAGAAACGGCACCCAGTGGGCACAGGGCTAGGGCAGATGCCAGGCACCACCCTCCTCTTCCCCTGGAGCTGGGGGTGCCGGGAGGTTGCCCTATTATTCCCAGGGTCGTGCCTCTGTCAGAAAGCTCTCCTAATTATGCAAGACTGTTGGGGGTGGGAAGCTTCCCAGAAACAGAGGTGGGAAGAGAACATGAATAATTAGAGAAGCAATTAGGAACTCCCAGCAACACCTGCGACATTAGTTACCCTGGCTCTGGCTTGGCCTCAGGCTTGTAGGCTGACCTTTGACATCGTCTTGCCTTCACTGGGCCTCAGATTCCCCATCTACAGGGAAGCACTGGACAGGTGATCCTCGGTAACAGCCCTGTCAGGTCGGGTGGCTGACCCTCTGCTCTCAAACCTTGGGTCACAGAACGCCGGGGCAGGAAAGATTCTGGCTTTCACCACGCAGAGGCAGGGACAGGGCCAGAAAAGGGGACACTCCCCACTGCCCTACAATGCACTGGAGTGGTTTTGCAGGAGGGGTGAGCAGGCCTCGAGACCAGCTCTGGGGCTTGAGCCATTCCACATACGCCTTGAACTCGCTTCCACCCACTTGGACCTCTTGCACTTCCCAGCATGGGGGACAGTGCTGGTCTGTCTCCAAGGAGGCCACAGAGCAGGAATGAAGCCCCCGTCTCCCAGCTCCACTTGGTCTCTTGGGAGGCAAAAGCTATGACAGATTCTGGCCGCTGTCCCAAAGAGCCTGGCCCCTGCAGAGGCCACGCAGCACTCCAGGCGGGCGTCTGGAGGAGACCTGGCCTCGCGGGAAGAGGACACCAGTACCCGCCCCGCCCCTGCGGCAGGACCCACCTCGAAGCAGTAGTCCTGGCCCAGGATGCTGCTGTGCACTGGCTTGATGACCACCTCCTCCTCCATGCTGAGGTCCAGCGCCTCCACCGCGCTGCTGGGGCTGAGCAAGGACTCGTGCGAGCGAGACTCCTTCAGCCTCGGCATCAGATGGGACCTGGGGGGAGGGCAGCAGGGTGCGTCAGGTCAGGCCTGCCCTGTCCCCTCCCTTCCCTTCTCCTCCAGGAAGCCTGCCCAGAACCCCCCATTTGGAGGCAATCACTCCCCTCAACTCCCACGGTCCTTTCTGTCGTAAGGCAGAGTTGGGGGGAGGCGACATCATGGTGCTGGAGTCAGAGAGACCAGCCAGTCCCTTTGCCCCAAGGCAGGACTCTGGGTAAAGGGCTCAGCCCCTAAGTGGTGGTGGTGGGGGGGTGGCCAGAGGGGCCGGCGGGGAGGTAAGGAGTTGAAAGTTGGCACTGGGTGCAGGGTAGGGCTGGACCTGGCTTCTCAGCAGCCCGAGACCCACAGAGAAGAGCGGACCCGACCCAGGCAGCCTTCTGGGGGTCTGGTGCCTTCCCCATCCCATCCCCTCCCCTCTGCTCCAGTCCCCATCCAAAACAGAAGCAGTTGCCCTGTTCCAACATTTGTCCAGGACATCACTGCCGACAGAACCCTTTCTCGTACACCATCCCACTCCGCCCACTGGCCCCAGGCAATGCAGGAGCACCGGAACTCTGCTGCTCCTTTCTTAACAGACCGTGAGGCTCAAAACAGAAGGGATGCAGCCATCTCTGCACGGTGCCCAAGAGCTGAGACTCAGACAGGGTCCACAGGCTGGGGTTCGGGGGTCAGGCCAGGGTCAGTGGGTCCAGTACAGGCACAAAGAGCACAGGTAGTTCACTCCACCTGATGCCCAAATGGAACCTGGACCAGGACTGGCTCTGACAGACCTGGTCTTGGACCTGGGCCCGCTGCTCACCTACCACGTGGCCCTAGACAAGTCACTTCCCCTCTCTGAGCCTCAGTTTCCTCGGCACTTCACGTGGAAAGCGCCTTAGACGGCATCTGCTCCGGTGCTCGATAGAGTCCACCTCAGAAAGGCAAACGTCCCTTTCCAGAGTCAACAGGACACACAGCAGTGCCCCACTGGGCCTCCTCCCACAGCCGGGGCACAGGAAAAGCCAGAGGACCAGCCAGGCTTGCAAAGACCACCCCGGGAGAGGCTGGGCAGGCCTCGCCCCTACTCACGTCCACAGTCCAAACCCTGGCCTTAGCTCACCCAGACCTCCTTCCCCCAACACCCTCTGCCTTTCAGCTCCTGGCCTCCGGGTCCAAGGCTCAGGCCATCATCTCTCCCTGTCTCGCCAAAGACCCTCTCTCAGGTCAGTGAGGCCTGGCAGGACCACCACAGACCTCCCTGTAGGGCACATACACCCCGTAACCCATTTCCATAACCACCTGTGGTAAGAGGGCCTGAGGTCCACCATGTGTGGACCCAGGAATCCAGAGATGAGCCGAACAGACCCTGCCCAGAGGGCTTCACAGGCTGACAGAGGCCACCCTCTAGCCCCTATACTTCTCCATGGCAACAGCCCTCCCTGACACGCTGTCCTGTGCTAGGCACTGCATGGCAATCAGGGCTGGAACTGGGACCCCAGCTCTTGGGGACCTCACAGCCCAACCCAAGAGACCCAGCTGGGCTCCCCCAGCTGCTCCCCCATGCCCAGCATGAAGCTGGCGCAGAGCAGGGCTCAGATCCCTGGAGCCGAGTCAATGCCCTCAGGCAGGACTCCTGAGCGCTCCCAGGGGAGCGGAGCAGAGGGAAGCTGTGAGGCAGGCTAGTCAGGTTAGAACCCAGCCAAACCTCCCCAGGACGCACCGAGGCCCGAGGCCACTGGCATGCACAGCTGTGGCGCCTCTGCTCCTCCAGCACCCTCTGGGAGACCACACCGCACACACGCACGGCTGTCACGCCAGGTGCTGACAGGCTTCTCCCGGCGACAAACCCTCCACGTCCTGCTTGGACGGCCCAGCCTCCTTCCTATCACGGCACTGACCAATGTGGTGGCTGGGTCTGCCATCCACTCTGTTGAGATTCCACCCTGGGCCTCCCTCCATACCTCAGTGCAAGGGATGCCCTGCCTCAGTTGCCGGGGAAATCACCCACCTCGGAAGGGCTGAGACCCAGAGCCCCCAGGCCCGCTGTCCAGGGCTGAAAACCCAGCCCACCGATCAAGATCAGGCTGCTTTCTGGCCCAGCCCGGAAAGCCCTGCCAGGTAAGATGCTGGGAGCTGGGGCGGGTGGAGCGGGCACCCAGGAAGTATTCTACATAGGGAGGAGCTGGCAGGCTGCGGCACCGCCTCCTGCCTGGGGCACCTGAACGAGCCGGCTGGGGAGGGGAGAGAGAGGCACACTCAGCAGACAGGGCCTGCCCAGGGAGAGGGGCCTCCGCTCCACAGCCCAGGAGCCCAGCGGGCCCAGGCCAGACCCCACAGCAGCCAAAGCCCGGAACCTGTGGCTGCAGAACCCTCCTCTTCCTTCCCCACCATCCTGCCCACAAGCAGGCCCCAACTGGCCCAGGCCTCACTGGGAAGGTTCCTGACAGAACGGAGGACTACGGGAAGCTCATGGCTAAGGCGTTCTGGCCGCAGCTGGGCAGCCCTGACCCTCCCCACCTCCCCAGGGATTCTCTAAGTGGGAGGACCTGAAGCAGGGGCCGCACCCACCCCTGCAGCCCAAGCTCACTGCGGGGGGGCGGGGGGGGGGTGTCCAGGGAGGCCCAGTGGCTACTCCTAGATCTCCCAGGTGCTTCTGGGAGTGGAGTTGAGGGCCAGGCTCTGACCACTGCCCTATGATGGGGCAGGGCTAGTGGGCCTCTGCTCTCTGACTCACAGGCAGACGCATATCCTTCTCGCTCAGCCTGGAGTCCACCTGCCCCCAGCTCCCCACAAGGCTCGTGGGGGAGAGAAAGGGGCACCTATTCATCAGGCCCTGACGTGCAGCTCTGGGCCCAGAGGGGAGCGGGTCTGCTGTGACCCTGCAGGGTGGGACCTCCTGGCAGAGGGGACTGCTCCTGTGGCAGTGACTGATAAGATAGATGACGGGCTCAGGGAGGGAAAATGGTCACTTGGTCACTGGACCCAGCAGGCCCACCTCACAGCCTAAGATCCACCTCCTCCAGGAAGTCAGCCAGCCCTGTCGCAGGCCCACAGCACAGCACCCCCTAAAACTCCACCGCAGGGACTCCTGCCCCATCAATCACCCACGGCAGGCCTCGACCCGGCCCGCCTCTGCTGCAGCCAGCATCGTTGGGCACTTCCTTTCTCACCTCCAGCTCCTGCCTTCCCAGGCTGGGCCAGAAGCCCGTCCCAGGCCATGCTCCAAGAGGGCGGCGAGCAGGCACGGTGCCCCTACCCAGGAAGCTTGGTGGGCGCCCACCTCCACCTGGCCAGGGCACCCAGCTGGTCACTTTCAACTGCACACAACTCTGCCAGGAACACTCATCTACCCATTTCACAGAAAGGTAAGATGGGCTCAGGGAGCAGCAGTGCCTGCATCTGCCCGAGGCCCCCTGCTGGAAGGAGGACACAGGTTCGTCTGGGAGTCCCGCTCATGGCTGCCCTCTGTGGTGTGGAGGTCTGTGCTCTGACGCCATCGCCATCGTATGCAGGGCCTCTGCTGCCCCGAGGCTGGGGTGGGAAGAGAAGCTGGCCCAACACACCCACTGTGTGGCCTCGCCCAGTGCTCAGCTCAGTCTGTGACGGCCCCGCTGGGGACCTCCTGCGGCATCTGGGGACCAGAGCCTCGGTCTTTGGCGAGATGGCACCCAGGAAGACAAAATCCGTCGCGGGGACCTC
This sequence comes from Lagenorhynchus albirostris, assembly GCF_949774975.1. Lineage (NCBI taxonomy): Eukaryota > Metazoa > Chordata > Mammalia > Artiodactyla > Delphinidae > Lagenorhynchus > Lagenorhynchus albirostris. The sequence goes on from NC_083101.1 coordinate 13,114,035, forward strand.
TGCTCGCGCAGGTTATCCCCACAGCCCAGGTCTGAGCTCCTCCTCACAACCCTGCCAGGGACACCACATTGGGTCAGAGAGGCCACAGAATCAGGTCTCACGGCAGTGCTGTGGGCTCCACGCGCCTGGCCCTCCTTACCCGGGCCAGGCTCGCCCTGGGCTGTGCACGCAGGAAAGAGCACACACAGCACGTGGCTGAATCCTCACAAGGCTGAGAGGAGGACGCCCACCGGACGCCGGCGAGGCCTGCTTCAGGGACGGCAGGTGACCGGCTCAGGGTCTCAGCTTCCTCCTGAAGTGACCCCTGTTCGCGCCCCAACCCCCCCAGGGGCCCTTTCCTCATCTGAAAGAGAAAGAAGGACTCTGTCTCAAATAGCAATAAATGGTAACACGCACACACGGAAGTGCTGGAGAGAGGGTCTGCGGGGAGAGGCATTCTCCCAGGCGATGGAGTCATGAAGAGGGGGTTTCCCATCAAGACCACATGGGCTCAGCTGCAGCCCTGCTGGCCGGGGTGCATCTGCCTGTCCCACCTCACCCTGGGCTCCTCTTCCCCAGGGGTCATGATTCCCTCAGGCAGGTCTCCAGGCACAGGCAGTTCCCTCCACCTAGAAATCCCCTTGTCCTATCCAACCTTCAATACCCAGCATCAGAGCCCCTTCTTCCAGGAAGCCTTCTCAGACTCCCAGGGCAGAGAGCGACCCCAAACCCTAACGTTCATTAGGCTGTGCTGGGAAGGCCTGTCACAGAGCTGTCTCCTTACCAGGAAGGGGTCTCCTCGTGGGGAGGGCTGGGTCTGGATCAGCGCTAAGATTCAGAGTTCCTGGATCAAAGCCCCAACACCGCAGGAGCTGAGGTCAGCTAAGCCTGGGGGAGGGGGAGGAGGTCAGCTGGGATGAGGACAATCCTCCCTGGTCCCTCAGACGCTGTTAGTGGGAGAAAGCGCCGGCCTTTGGGGCAGCCGCCTGCTCATGGCCAGTTCCCAAGAGCAGCACCCTGGTGCTTGCCCAGAATCTCCAAGAAACACCCCTGCTCTTGATCTGTCCAGGTATGGGGCGCTCCCTCCATGTCTCCCAAGGTCAGGGGCTCATCCAACCCTCTGTGGCTGCACCCTCCACCACAGCCGCATCCTCCCGAGACCGTCCCAGACCCAGCTGATGCTCTAGACCTTCAACAGCCCCCCAGTCACTAGAGGCCCCATGTCCCCTGCAGTCCCCCTTCCTGACCTGGACCAGCTGTCCAGGTGGCCTTTACCTGCGTCCTCCATGCCATGGAATCCTCACACTTCCTGGGAGGGGGGGTGGTGCCACGATTCTCAGGTCACAGACAGGAGAGCCAAGGCCACAGGGGAGGGAGGCCTGCCCTGACCTCCTCTGCCTCTGAGAGGTCTTGGCCAGGGCCTGGGGGGCAGTGCCCTCCCACCAGATGGGCCCCTCTGCCCAACATGATGTCACTCCTGCCCTCGGCGCTCCCCTCACAGCCTACGGAGAATCAAGTCTCAGTGCTTCACCCTGGGGTTGAGCCCTCCCCGAAACTCCAACCCTGCCACACCACACCCTGGCAAAGGACCTAGACTCTCCTCGCCAGCGGGTCCCAGGCCAGCAGGAACTCCCTCCCTCTGGGGGGACCTCTGCCCAGGCTGTTTCCTGAACCCGTCCCACCCTTCCCTCCACTCTCTGCCCGACAACAGCCTTTTCTGTCGGCGTTCAAAGCCCAGTCCGAATGCTGCCACCATCACACTGTCCCTGGTCTCTCCAGACAGACAACTGCTCACACCCGGGCCGGGGGGCTGAGCCCCACTCCACACCACTTTCCCACCTGTCTCCTTACCCAGTTCTCATGAGAACCCATCAGGACTGAGGTACCGCACCTCAGAAAGGCCAGGTGTCGTGCCCAAGATCGCACAGGCAGCAAGTGGCCAAGGGGGACTGGAACCCCGTTCAGCAGACTCCAAGCCTAACGCTGTCCGCCCAAGCCTCGCCTTCCCCTCTGCCCACAGGCGGCCACGCAGGGCCACAGCCAGCTGACCTGCTTGCCGTGACCCGCTTCGCTCCAGGTCGGGTGGAAGAGCCGCGGGGCTGGCTGGGGTCGGGCAGCCGTGCCCAGGGCCCAGGAGCCCGGGAAATGTGGGCACGCCACAGGCACGGGCGGAGCCGCTGTTGGAGATATAGCCAGGCACCAAGAGCAGCACACTGTGAGGGCGGGGGGGGGCAGGAACAACGGGACATTGTCCTGGCTCCTGGGCCACAGCCTTATCTGATAGCCTTCCAGCCAACCCATGAGCTGTTTTTCAACTCCGTCCTTTTTTCTCTTAAAAGGTTAGTGACACAAAAGTTTAGCAAATTCCCTATTATTTCAAGGAGGGAGGAGACCTGAAAATAAAACTTGTGATACTTAAAAAGCTCTATATGACACAGGGAGGATGTTCCCAGCTACGGGTGGGGAGAGTTGAGAGTGGGATTGGATAGCCTGGAAGGTAAGAGGCTCAGAATCTCCTTCCAAACCTCAAGGGGCAGAGGGAGCTGCCGTGCCTGCCCCCAGAGGGCAGGGCTGGGACCAGGAGAGGCCAATTCCAGCTCAGTCACACTGTCCCCAAATGGGCCAGCCTGGTTTGGTTTTAGAGGAGCGGGCACTCTGTCTCTGGAGGCATGCAAGCAGGAGCTGGGAGCTCTCTTTTAGACATGTCGAGGAGGCGTTGCCCGCGCTGCTTGGGGGCTGCTGGCATAACAGGCAGGCAGGCAGCGAGTTAAGCCCCAGGGATAAACACGCAGCCCACACACCTGCCGCTGGGAACGGGCGGGAGGGCAGCAGGCCCTAGCACCAAGGGTGCCCGGCTGTAGGAGCAAATCTAGTCTCCATTCCCTATAAAACACACAACCATGAGTACTTTTAACTCGTGCCACTCTCTAGGACTCAGTTTCCCCATCTCTAAGCAGGGAGAACTGACATGCCTTCCTCCCAGGGCTCCTCAGAGCGTCAACTGAGACAAGGCAAGGTGGTGCTCGGGGGAACAGGGGTCAACGCCAGCGACCACACCAGTCACTCATGCCGGTCCCCATCCTCTTTTGTCTGCTCTAGTCACTGCCTCATGCCAGACACCCCTGTAGGAGCGCAGACACAGCTGTGAACAAGGCCGATTAAGGATTACACACCAGCATCAAGGCTGACGTTTCTAGGGGAGATGACACTCCTGATGTTTGGGGTAACGAGACAGGGATTTTGCAGGCCATTCTCTGTTCCTTTCCCCTGACCACTCAAATCTCTTACCTTCTCCAGGCCTCAGTTTCCCCCATCTGCAAACAAACTACATCTAGCCAAATGCTCTGGGATGCCTCCAAAAAGCCCCCCCCTAAAAACAAAAATGCAATAAAAAGCCCCTAATTTCTTGAAGTGAAAGGAAGAAAGAGGGTGTCTGTGGGTGGGCAGGAGACCCTGCTGAGGGCCCACTTTAGCCCTTCGGCCTGTGACCCCGAGACCTGGCCTCTCACCTGCACGCCTGTGTGGTCTCACGCCACTGCCTACAGCCACAACCAGGCCTGGACGGGGCAGAAACCCTGGACAAGGTTGGTCTCCACGGAGGAGGTGCCCACTTGAGGGCTGGCAGAACCCGTGGACTCTGGAGTCGGTCAGAACGTGCCAACCATGTTTCCACCTGTCACAGCCCGGCAGATCCAGGGAGCTGTGCCCACAGCAGAAGACGCCAGGTCCCGGGGCACAGTCAGGGGGAGGGCGCTGAGCTCCTGAGAATCAGGCAGCATGACACAAACAAGGCAGAGAGCCCCCCCGCCCCCCCAGAACATCCAGCGGAGCCGTCTCTTCCCCAGGCCCGGCCTTGCCCTGCTGGCCTGGGAACCGGCTGCTGAGGCCAGCGCTCACTCCTGGCCCCACTGGGGTCCCAGGGGAGGGGAGAAGAATGCAGCTGCCTGGTGGCTCCCAGGACCCTGGGGAGACAGAGCCTGTCCTTAAAAGGCAGGGAGGCTGGCCGCCCTGCCTGGGAAGGCTTCCTGGGATGACAGGGCCTAGAGGCCTGGTCCGTCTCGGCCCAGGGCTCTCTCAGCCCAAGGCAGAGGGGCAGATCCCAGCAGTCACTAGAACCAGTGTGAGCCCATCCGCACACTCACACTGAGCCCTGGGCTGGGAGGTGCCCGGTCTCCTGCCTCACCCTATCCCTGGGAGCCTGTGCCTTCCCGACACCGCAGGGCTGAGTTGGAAAAGGAGAGTCCACATGCCGGCAACCAAGACAGGAGGCTGGGATGTCTCCTCACGTGCCACGGCTACAGCACAGCCCGAGGCCTGGCTCCAGGGGTGCCCCGTATATGCTGAACAATCGACACTGCGACAGCTGCTGCTTTCTCACCTGCTGAGCTACTTCAGAGACTGTGACCGAACCCCCAACATGTCAACTCCCCATTAACATAAGGGACCATACACCCAGAATCCCGTCAGCAAAACCTCCTTGCTGCCTGTTGCTGACGTGGGGAGAGGCCAGGGACATGAGGGGGCTGCTTCTGGCCCCTGAGCTGGAGAGGCGCCCCTCAGCATCCTGACCGTTCCCCATCCCACCCTTTCCAGTATAATTCTGCAGCCTAAGGGAGTTTTCAAAGAACATTCAGGGACACATTTACCTCCCCACATCCCTATATCTTTTTTGGGGGGAGAGGGGAGGGCAAGGGGCACACAGAGAGAGAAGAAACAAAAAACTTTCCATCTATTCCCCCAAGTTATCCCGCAGCCTGAATAATTTCCGGTTTTTAATCAATAGCTGTCAGACTTGTCAAATGACTTTGGGGACCACAAAGGAGTTTTTAAACATTCATAAACCTCAGCAGAAGAGTAAAGTGCCCTGAATTTTAAAAGAAGAGAACCTGAGGAACATTCATTGAATAGGATGAGATTTGGGCAAATCGAAAGCGAGTTGAGGGCCAAGTGCTCCTGCTGCTGCTGAGCGGGGACAGCTCTCCGTCCCTTCCTGGTCCCCAGGAGAAACCGCCGAGCCCAGCCCGGCCGCTCAGGAAGATGAAGGAGAATGACACCCCAAGCCCTAAGGTCCCCTCAGCTCCCCCAAGTAAAGCACCCCCAGGCAGGAGCACAGCAGCAGCCCCATCTGGCCCACGGCCCGGCACTCAGCCCCTCCACTAGGAAGACTCTGGAGAACCACCGAGGCCCCGGCCGTGCTGTCCCTTCCCTGCGAGCTCAGTCTGTGCCAGTCTCCTCCTCACATGTGTGAACACGGCCCGTGCGTCCCCTTGGTCCCACAGATCACCCGCCGAGTGTGGGACTAGCTTCTGACTCGTTCCCCCACCTCCACCCAGGACCATAAATACCAACAGCTGCCTCAGGCCCTGGGGACCCATGACCCAAGTGGGGAAGGATGATGAAATGAAAACAAAGAACAAACTGAAAACCAAGGCTTCCAGTCCCCAAGGAAGCAACTTCCCTCTTGCTTATCTAATTCCTCCCAGCTCTCCACCTCCAGGAAGCCCTCCTAGGCTCAGCAGACCCCTCCAAAGAATGTCATCTTCTCCCCTCTTACCCCTCCATCCCAGACCCAGGTGCCGTGCCAGGTGGTCTTCTGGTGCTGTGCAAGTCGTTCACATTAGGGTGACAAGGTGATCTGGGGACTGTCCTTCCCCCATCCCTGGGCATTAAGCTTCCTACCTCAACCAAGGACCAGCCACGTGTCAACACAGCCCCAGCCCCTGGCACCATGCTGGTTGATGACTGGTCTAATGTGGTGAGGCCTCCTTCCTTAAAAACAAACACACGTAAACATAAAGTTCTGTGACTTTGGTCAAATTAAATAACCTGCACGTCTCAGTTTCCTTATCTGTAAAATGGGGAAGACATCACCTTTGGTGCTACAGGTGTAATCTGACACGCAGGGAGCCCTGCCTTACCCTGGGCATTCTGCCCCTTCCCACCTTGCAGCACTTCTCCTTTAAGTAGGCACCTCCACGTCCCCATTTGAGGAGAGATGGGCACCCTAGGTTCTAGCAGCAATGCCCATCTCCTGTCCCGCCACCACTTAGGACAGGGGGGCTCTGTGGCCTCAGGGAGACGAGGCAAAGACACGAAGGGGAAGGGGCATGGGCCAAGGGAGCATAGACCTCGGGTTGGTCTCTCCTGCACCTCAGTTTTCTCACCTGACAAGTGGGCTGCGCTGCCCTCCTCCCAGAGCCTGATGGAGGTCTGATATGCGAACACCCACCCCGCCTGGTTTGAGTTAATCCAGCGCCCCAGTATATAGTTACTGAGTGCCTCCAGCATGCCAACGCTAAGCCTGGGGGCCTTGGGACCCCAGCTCCCCATCCTCCCAAAGCCTGGTGTCTGGGAGCCCCAGCAGGGCATCAGAGCTCCGCTTCCCAGACCGAAACTCACAGGAGACAGCCAGGAGTGCTCAACAGCAGCAAAAAAGCAGGAGCGGGGGCGGGGGCGCGGTGGGGGTGGGGGGGGCGGGGGCGCGGTGGGGGTGGGGGGGCGGGGGTTGCTGACAATAAGCCACAGGCTCCCAGGCCGCCAGCAGAGGCAAAAACGCAGGTCAAAAGCAGGGCGTGGCTGCCGAGTTCCTCCTGCTCCTAGTGACCCATCCGTGGCTCTCCAGCTCCCGTCACCCACGACAGCCCACACACCTGGCACGTGCACCAGGCAGGCCCTGGCTCCGCGGGTTTTTCTTGTTTTTTTTTTTTGCGGTACGCGGGCCTCCCACTGTTGTGGCCTCTCCCGTTGCGGAGCACAGGCTCCGGACGCGCAGGCTCAGCGGCCATGGCTCACGGGCCCAGCCGCTCCGCGGCATGTGGGATCTTCCCGGACCAGGGCACGAACCCATGTCCCCTGCATCGGCAGGCGGACTCTCAACCACTGCGCCACCAGGGAAGCCCTGGCTCCGCATTTAGCGGATTCCGTTGCTCATGTGGCCCAGCCGCCCAACTACAGTTAAGGAAACATGCCCTGAAGCTGTGAGGAGCTTCCCAAGGCCAGAGAGTGTGCCCGACTCCAAGAGCCCACCCTCTTCCCGCCCCCCCCCACCGACTCCAAGAGCCCACCCCCTTCCCCCCCCAACCCCCTCCCCCACTGACTCTAGGATGAGCTAGCCCTGCCTGTCATTTGCCACCGGCCCACAGGATTCCAACCAGCAACGCCTTAAATACAGCCTCCAAGGTGCGTCCCAACCCAGCCACACTGGGCTGTGCACATACACTCAGAACGTGCCCAGCAGCAAGTGCGCCTTATCCTTCAATGCCCAGCTCAAAGACCACCCCTCCGTGCTGCCCCCCCCCAAAGAACCGACACCTTCCTCCAGGGTTTCCCTAAGCACTCCACCCCTGCGAAGTGGAGGCTCAGGGAGGGAGGTCCAGCAGCTTGCCCAAGGTCACAGGTCACTGGCACGGGGCAGGCTGGAGGCCTGGCATCTGGGCTCCAACTCCAAATTCTTTTCACTGCCTGTCAACGCCTCAGGCTTTCACCAAACCTACAGAGATTGTGTGATTAAATGCACCAACTTTCAAGTAAAAAACTCGTGGGTCACCAGAACTCCACTGAGCCCTGCCTTTGTCACCTGTCTGGAAAATGGCGAGGACACATAGCTGTAGGAGTCTGATCCACCGGCAGCACCCCAGCAGTGGTAGTGAACGTGGGCAGGACTAAGGGACACGGAGACTTGTAAGAAGCCAGGCACAGGGCTGGCAGTTCACAGCAGCGGCTCATGTGCCCCTCACAACCCCTCCACAGGACAGTGTGTGACAAGCCAACCCCCCGACTTCTCTGGTGATGGGGTACTTCCCCAGTAGAGACTGTCGCATCACAGGGGCCTGGCTCCGGACAACCGTTTCAAACATTTAAGCTGGAGCAAAACATACCCCAGGCTCAGACACACCGCCGGCCTGCAGGCCAACGGATCAGGGAACAGACAGAGGCAGGGAGAAGGAGGGAAACAGAAGAGTCCAGTTGAGACCCGGGGCTGGGGCAGGGATGACACGACCCCCAAACCCCAGCGCAGCCCCACCCAGGGCAGCCCCGGGCTCGGCGACTCGGAGCAAAGGCCAAGCTCATTTCCCCGTTCGGTTCTCGGTGCAGCCACAGAGACCACCAGGCCTGCTCGTGGAAAGGAGCCACTGACACTGGGTTTCCTCTCTTTCAAACACTAAAAACAGCAACACCACTCCTCGGTTTCTCGCTTTTTGTCGGGCCATCCTAATTGCTTCCACATTCTGGGCCGGTGGTAGACGTCCACAGAGAGGCAGAGGCACCATAGCTGGGGAATGACTGAGTCCCTCCCGAAACTGGGCATCCTCTCTGACCGGCCGCTCCCACCCGCCTCAGTTCTCCCTGGGCCCAGGAGGCTGGTCAGGGGCCGAGACTGGCAGCCTCCCTCCTGCCTTCTTTCCTGGCCTCCCTCACCCCAACCTCCGCTCAGGCCATCAGGTCACTCACCATCCCTCAGCGCGGCCACCAGGCTCTCCAGGCCCAGGCCAGCCACCCCGCTGCCCGCTGTCCCCCACCGGGCCCAGCCAGTCCGGCCCTGCTCTGGTCCTAGACATACCATTCCAGCCCTGTCCGCTGGGACTGATCATAGCTAGTCAAACAAAGGCTAAGTTCCAACTCTCCGTAATGTGCTTTTAAAGGGCCAGTGTCCCACTTGGGTTGCTGGGGACTTAAAGACACACCTCCCTTTTTCTGTACAGGAAACAAGACAGCAAAAACCCAAAAATCCCTCAAAAGTCATGATCAGATTAGAGCCCTTGGGAAGATTTTAGACAAAATGCACGACAGTAAAAATCCGAATTTCATCTGAAGAACCCCCAAAACCCCAAAACAACGAGGCTACATCTCAAGAATAAGGGTGGGAAGGGCAGAGTTTTTAAGCACTCACAACGGGCCGGCACAGCACTCAGCACTTCACAGCAGCGTCTCATTACTCCTCACAACCACACCACAAGACAGGCAGCAGCTGGACTCATCTTACGGAGGAGGAAGATGCGGCGGGCAGAGGCTCCTGACTCGCCCAGGATGGCACAGAGCGGCCCAGCCAGGGCCCAGCCACGTGAGGTCAGCCAAAGCCAGGATTCTTCTCCCACCTGCTCCCTCCAGAGGCCCCTCCCGTTCCATATCGACTAGCATCTTGCCTTCAAACATGCAGGCGAGGAGGAGGAATCATTTGTCGCAGGTGCCCAAACACTGGGCTTTCAGTCTAGGCCTCAAAACTTTGTGAAGTGGGTTCTACTCTTTCCCCCTTCTCACAGATGAGAAGATTGGAAATCATGAGGCACAGGAAAGTCAAGGAGAGGGAGGAGAAAAGAGGGGGTCCGCAGCCCCTGCAGGGGTGGGGCATCCAACAGCCAGGCCCTCGTCCCTTCCCAAACAGGCTCTACAGTCAGAGGGGGCAGGTAAGGGAGCCGTCCTTCCAACCTCAGGGTTCGGGCAAGCAGACCAAGGTCCAAAGGAAGGGAAGAGGCGGGGCTGCAGGGATGGGGGCTCTCCTGGGGCCCCTAGGCTCCAAGGGTGGGCAGGGGAGAGGAAAGGAGAGAGTGACGGCCTGGGCCTCAGTACCTGGGCTAGCAAGCCCTGCAAGAAAGATGGGTCATTTCCGGGCCCCAGGAGTGGTTGGGCAGCCCATAGGTGCTGTACAGCCATCCTATCAGAAAGGCCAAGGCCAGGCGGAGTCCTCAGACCTAACTCTGCAGGGGCCAGGTCATCCAAGGGTTTACCGCCCTCAGTACGCTTCTTTGGAGCCTGGCAGTCAAGTAAGTCTGAAGCCGTGTAGCCTGGTGGTTAAGAACATGAGCTCTGAAGCCAGACTGTTCAAATCTGGACTGTGCCACTTGCGACCTTTTGTTCTTGGACAAGTCATGTCACCTCTCTGGGACTGTTTCGCCCTCTGCAATAATAATAGTACTCAGCCTCACGGGCTTGCTGTGAGGAGTCAATGAGTTACAGAACAAAGCCTGGCTTCCAGTGAGCACTTAATAAGACCGGCAGGTTTAGCTACGATGAAGGACGCTGCCCCAGGATATGCTGGGAGACACAAAGTGGGAAACTAGCTTCCTGGGTAGTGACCCTGGGAAAGTCACATCTTTCTCTGGGCCGCAGTTTATTTCTGTAAAGAGGGGGTCCAACTGGGACCCTCAGTGACTACCAGGCAAGACCGCCCTCTAGCATGTCCCAGATGCCCACCGTCCTCCAGAAGCATCCAGGTCATAAGGCCATAAAGGCTGAGAAAGGCTGGGCTGTAGCCTGAATTCTTTGCAACATAAAAACAGCCTGACTCTGGCCCACCCCACCCCCCAGGCTAACTGGGGTCTGCTGGGTAGGGAGAGGGTGCAAGGGTGCAAAACCACATGGCCTGTCAGGAGGCAGCATAAGGCATCACCTCTCCAGGTAGAGCCCAGCCCCACCCAGGCAGCTCTGGACCTCAGTCTCCCCACTCCCTAGTGAGGGGCGGGCCCCCGCCTCCTCAGGTGTCTCCCAGGGGACTTGCTGCAGCTGAGCTGGCTTTCCATATTGCCAAGTTTAGCAGCCGTGCAAGCCCTGCAGCATAAAGAGCCTCCCAGAAGCTGTGGGCTCCCTGGGCCCCAAGAGTCCCCAGAGCTTGATCAAGTTCAAGGTCTGCCTCTTTCCATCTTCCTGGAGCCTAAAGCAACTGGTGTGTGTGCTGGGGGAGGGGGAGGGGGGAAGGGGAGAGACGAGCACTAGAGGAAACAGGGGCTAGGAGGCAGCAGGCATGCCTTGCAGCCCCAGCAGAGCACATGGCCACTATTCCTGAGGGGCAGTGGGGGACCAGGCCCCTTACACCCACCATCACCTCCTCATCTATAGGGTTAATCAGTCAGTCAGGAGTGGCGTGATTGGGAGGTCTGCGGGGCTGAGTGGCAATTCTAGTTGTGTTCCTTAGCAACTGTGGGATTTTGGGCAAGTTCTTCCACTTTCCTGAAGCTCAGTTTCTTCAGGTACAAAATGAGGAAATACACTATCCTCGGAAGATAACAGGTGTAAAAACACTGGTTAACCAGGTGCAGAGAAAGCATTTAACAAAACCACTGGGGAACCCAAAGACTCAAATATCTGGGTGTCACTCATTCAACAGGAGCATTAGAGCTTAGGCTGTCCCCAACCCTACACTGTCTCCCCAATAAGCCAAACACATTCTAACCCGCACCCCAACCCCACCACACAGCCAAGCACTGCGGGGAGGTCAAGGTCCCAGCTACCCAAATATTCTGAAATAGACCTCGGACTTCTCCGGAGGCCAAACACACCAAGGAACCTTCCAGAGCAAAGCCACCGGTGCAGACCAAGTCCCACTCTCAGCTCTGGGAAGGGCGGAAGGGCCCTCTGAGGAAAGCCAGGTGCACAGTGCTCTTCCTTAGGCGCCCCGGACTCAGAGAGATGGGGCAGGGAGTGGGGAGCACAGGGCTGGGTGACTGCAAGAGCGGAAAGCGAGCCCTCCAAGGAGAGAGGGAGACAGAGCTCAGAGAGCTACTGAAGACCACTGCGGGGGGCGGGGGCGCCCAATCCAGCCCTCATCTCTAGGGATTCCGCTCAGAGGCTCCTGATGCAGGCCCAAGGCAGGGGCCCACTGCTGGTGCACGGGGACCAGGACCCGGGACGTGTGAGCCCTCACCTGACCCTCCTCGGCTTCCCGGACAGGCCGCTCGCCCTGCGCTTCTCAGGCCCTGCCGCCTCCTCTTCTACTCACTTCCTTTCTACTCAACACACCTGGCCTGACCCCAGTGCTCCTCCCAAAGGTCTTCGTGTGACCAAAGCCAACCACAGTTCCTGTCCTCTCCGTACTCAACAGGACAGCTAGTTCCCTCCCTGAAACCCAGGCCACCACCCCCTCTGAGGTGCCTCCCCTCCCTCCCAGGCCACTGCCCTGCTTTCCCAGTACCGCACCACCTTTCCACCAGGTGCTGGAGTTTCTCAGGCTCTGACGTGGGTGCACTCTCCTTCAGTAAAACACTCTCCTTTGGTGATCGCATCCACGCCTTAGCTTTAAACACCTCCAGGGCTCAAGACTCCAAAGTTTCTATCCCAGCTCTCCCCTCCTCTGCGCTCCAGACTCACATATCTAAATGCTGACGCCTCACAGAATCTCAAGTCTGAAATGTCCAAAGCGGAGCTTCGTCTCAGCCGCTTAAGCCAGGAGTCTCAGAAGCCAGCCACCGTCCCTTTCCTTGGCCTCCAGAACCCGATCCATCGGCAAATCCTACCGCTACCGCCTCTAAAATCTCTCACACCTGTGCACGCCTCTTCACCGGCCTTACCCCGCCTCCCCACCCAGGAGTCACAGGGACCCTTTAGAAAGGCAAATCAGATTATTTAACTCCTGGGCTAAAAACCCTCCAGTGACTCCCTACAGCAATTTGAATAAATCCGAACGCCTCCCCAGGGAAAGAGGTCCGGAGAGTACTGGCCTACCCTCTGATCTCATCTGGCAATCCCCATCCCCCAACTGGAAGCCACTGCTTTCCTGCCCTCGGGGACTTTGCACTCACTGCTCCCTCAGTCAGGAGCTCTAGTTCCACCCCCTTCTCGTAAAGGGTGGCTTCAGGAGGCCGGTGGAGCTCAGTCCTCCCCCAGACCGCCCCCGCCCCGCTACAACAGGTCCTGCCCCACCCCCATTACTCCCCACGGAAACACTTGGCTGTTTCCTTCACATCATCTTGTTCGTTCAGCCAGCAAATATTTATTAAGTGCAAACAGTGAGCCAGACACTATTTTAGGCACTGGGAATCCAGGTGCTGAACAAAGCAGACAAAAATCCTGACTGATATCACCCCATCTGGAATTACTGATGTGTTTCTCCACTCACTTCTGATTGCCTGTCTCTCCTGCCAGAAGGGAAGCTCTGTTGTCTTTCTGCATCCTAAGGGAGGGTCTGGCAACAACTCAGTAAGTATTTATGAAATAAACATGTAACAACAAAGAAACAAAGAACAGGTCAGCAAGAGAACCAAACCCAGAAAGACACAAGAAGTCACGAGCCACGCCTTCGCTGCCTTAAGGCAGACGCCTCTCACTACCCCGGGGTCTCAGGTGAGCAGGAAGGCTTCTGTGACACCCCAACCCTCCTAGGGGACAGACTAGATGCACAGTGGCAGCTGGTTAACCGTGGAGAAGAGGCATGACTGCAGGCATGCGCGGTCAAGGAGGGCTCCTAGAGAGGTGAATCTGAACACGGCCAAGCCCCACCCCGCCTCCCAAACCTAGGGAGAGGCAGGAAAACAAATTTGTGTTTTAGAGCTCTGATGTTCTTTGGTCGAGTAGAAAACAAGAAAAAAACCTGGCTCCAAAAAACCCTTTACTTTTTATTAGTGTCTGGATCAATAAAAGTTTTGGGATTAAAGCTTCCCTCCTGCAATACTAACCGTCAGAGAGACAGCCTAGGATTATTAAATCTGTCTCCAAGAGGCAGCGGCTAGGAGCCCCCGCGGCTTCACCCTGCTCCTCACCTGCGCTGGGAGGCCCAGGCTAAGCGGACAGTAGCCCGAGGGCCCTCGCTGGCTCCTCAGCTTGGGGTCAAAGGCCCCTCCTCACAGCCCACCTTGCCAACCCCACCACCTCCCTGGGCCTAGATCTCCTTCCCCACAGCTTTGCCTGCCTGCTTCCACCTCCTTGGTCCTCCGCTCACTGGGCTTCTCTCCACCCGGATCCCGAAGACTTGAAGCTCCCGGGAGGGCTGGGCCTGGTTCCCAGGAGGGAGGAGCCAGTTAAGCAACCCGGCCCCCACCTTCCCCCTTCCTTCCAAGCCGGTGGGGGTCTCCCATTCTTCCCCCGAGGCCAGCGTGAAAACCAGGCTGCTCAGGAGGGGCTGTGGGGCCTCAACAAGGCCCTGGCCGGAGAGTGGGTGGGCTCCCAGGGCTGGGCCCCCTTGGAGAAACAGCTCCACATCTTCCAGCCTCCACCCACAGCCATCGAGGTGCCCACCCACAGGGCAAGAAGTTTCCTGCACCCCCTTCCCCAGGCAGAGCCACCCACAGACCTTGGCGGTGGGATAGGCCTCTGGGCTGACCCTGGTCTGGGCACCAGGGGCCTGGGAGCCAGATCTGGCTTTCGAGGACGGCCGGGTCTCCACAGAGCAGCTCCTCCGGCCCGGCCCAGGATCTTGCCGAGGTTATCACCGAGGAGTCCGAGGCCACAGAGGCCCATTCCTGAGAATGGCGGGCACCCAGGTGCCTCTCCCGGCCAGATCGGGGGATCTCTCAGTCCAGGCCAATATCTAAGAGGTGTGACCAGGCAGGTTTCCCCTTCCCGCAAAGCACGTGCTGACTCTGTCTTCCAAGTTGAAATTTCAGAAACGACTTAAAAAAACACATCGGTGACAACTCTAAGAGGTTTCCGGGTCCTCCACGGAACAAGAGGAAAATTACAGTCTTCCATACAGGTAATCACATGGCACAAACTCCAGGTCCAAGAAGTCTAGAAAGACGCACTTCCAACCACGAGCAGGTCGCCCGCCAAAGGCACCTGGGCGGGGTGCGGGCCCTGGGACCGAGCTACCGGTCCGGGAGGCTGGAAAAAGGCTCGCAGAGGAACCTCAGGCTCCTCCCCAAAGCGCTGACTCCGCCCAGGGTCATAAGCCGCCCGAGTCCCGCCTCCGGGCCTTTGCACTTGCAGTTCCCTCTGCTTGGCCCTGGCTCTAGGCCAGGCTGGTTTCTCCTCTCTCTCATTCTGCTCTCAGATCAATTGTCGCGCGCGTCCTAGTAGAGGTCGTTCTAACCAAAGGAGTAACTTCCACCGCCACCCCAAGTTATCACTCAACTTCACTTTCCTCATGGTACTGATCTGAAAGCTTGAGCCCCCTCCTCCTCCCACCTGGAGAACGTCCGGGCCTGTTTACCTGGTAGGCCCGGCACACCTCGGGCCAGTGCCTGGCACAAAGTAGGCACTAACAGATGTCCTGATCGAATACTAGTGTCCTTATGGCTGGCCTGAGACAGGCCGGCCAAAGCTAAGTGGGAGCTGGGGTGACCGAAAGACTCGGGGGCGCGCCAAAACCAACTCTCCCGCATCCGGCTCCTGGAGCGTTCCAGGCTCCGACCCCGCGGCGCCACGCCCCTCACGCTCCAGGCCGGAAGCGGCTGACTCCGCCCCCCGAAGCCCCGCCCCCACCCCACCCCAAGCCGCTGGCCCTGCCTTCCCAGGCCCGGCGGCAGGGGACATTCCGCGGCCAGCTGCCCCCAGCTGCAACCGCTTTCCGCCCCAACCCGCCGGTGTGCTCCGGACGCGGGCGGGGACGAGGCCCGGCCCACTCCCCACCGCCCGCAGAGGACCCGCCGGAGTTCGTCGGGCTCAGAGCAGCAGTCCCGAGGCTCCCACCGCCCCCACCCTCCCCGAGGGCCAGTACCCTCCCTCTCCCGCACTTCCATTCGGACATTTAAAAAATGCGAACAGAAACGGAGGTGTAGACAAAGCCGGGGATTTGCCTACTACGGTCACCCACTCAAACGGGGCTCCCGACTCTCTGCACCGACTCCTTGGAGCTAGACCTTTTGGGAATGGGTTCAAGCTCCCTCTCAGGGCGGTTGTTCTCTTGTATCGGGGCTGGGCCAGCAGGACAGAGGGGGAGGGTTAAGTGCCGGAGGGAAGAGACAAGGGGGTGAGCTGCGCAGGTTTGTGAATGCTACAGGACGACAGGGGCAGTCAGACCCAGGAGCCCAAATGCTGCCCCACCCGCTGGCCTGGGGGGTTCATCCTTGGGTCACCCTGACAGGGCCCTTACTGAACTGAAAATCCCTCTGGGAAAGGCACACCCAGCCACCCTGACATTTTCGCCTGGGGTTACCCGCTTTGCCATCCTTCTTGAAAAGCCATAGCAATGTTTTCCAAGTATTGAGCCTCTACCACACACAGGGAATCACCTCCCTTAACAGCCACCACCTGGAGGGGCTAATCAAAGTAGAGTGGCTGCTGCAGAACTTTCTGGTGCAACTGGAGTATGGAATCCAATCCCTCCATGTGAATATGGATAACAGGCCGGTGGGAGAACAGCGCCCCCGCCTGGGGTCCTGCCTACCCATAGCCTCTACACCAGAGGCTCACAAGCCCCAGTTCAGCCCATGGTCATTTCAGCCTGCTCCAGACCCTCAGCAACAACTGAGCTCCTATTAAGTGCCAGACTGTCAGGCACCTACTGTGTGCACGTAGGCAGCACTCTGGCTGGGGCACCTGCAGGGCTGAGGAAGAGGTCTGACTGTAACCCCACAGCAGCCCCCAACCTGGGAAGTAACTCACTCCGTCCCCTGCTGTGTCCTTCCTTGGGCTCCGCTCTGTTCTGAGCACAGGTGAACCTGACCACAGGTAATCCAACAAAACCTGCCCCCCCTCCATCTGCATCTGCTCACACCCCCAAAGCCCAGAGAACTCTTAGCCAGAGGTGCACTTATGGTGGTGGTTCCCTTCCTTCCGAGGTGAGGTTTCCCCTCGCAGCTTCATCTGGGTCTATCCAATATCTTAATAAAATTTCAAAACAGGGGAGAGGTGAGGCCATAGTCACCAAGGGAGGCCCTAGGGCAGAAGCCCCTTTGGCTCCCAGAGCATCCAAGGCACCTGAGATGGAGGGGACAGAGCCCATCTCCGAGCACTCCTCCAGGGCGCAGGCCCCAAGCAGGCCTCCCACTTGAACTCAATAATAGCAATAAACAGGTAAGGCAGATACTGTAACCACCTTACAAATGAAGAAATCAAGTCTAGAGAAGCTCAATCACTTGCACAAGTTGGCCCAGCCACATCTGAAAGTACAATAGATGTGCCTCGCCCCAGACAGCCGTTTGTACCTATTTACTGGTCCCCTCTTATCTTCCTCTAATTCTAATACCCCCTCCTCCAGGGAGCCTTCCCAGATTTCCCCCAGGCAGGAAGCCACCCCCACTGGTTGATCCACACAGTTCTAATATCTTTCTATAACAAAATAGGCCCCTGTGACAGGACCTCTCCCTCTGCATGACAGCTGTCACAGGAGGGGGGTCACAAGCTAAAAAGAAACGAGCCTGTTATCTGGGGTTCAGAAGATGTACTAACCAGCTATTTGACCTTGAATAAGGTGCTTTCTCCTTACCCTTCTAGCCTCAGCTCAGGGGACTGCATAACCTCTTGCAAGCTGCTTTCAGAGCCATCTTGAATAATATGTGAAAGGGAGTGAGAACACAGTGAGCGTCCTTGGAATTTCAGAAACTGACCCCGTGACTCCTGGTTCCAGTGCCCCCAGTGACCAGGTCTCCCGAATCATTAGGCCCCACCCACCCACTGCACACTCCTCACCTTCACACACACCCCCACCAGCCAGCCACAGGCCCTCTTCAGCTCTTCCCCAGGCATCCCTGCCCCCTCTCATGGCTATGCCTCTGCTCCCACTGACCTCCCCTCCTGCACCCATCTCCAATTCTCATTCACCTTTCAAGGCCCAGCTTAACTGCCCCACCTCAGGGAAGCCTTTCCCAGTGTCCCCAGGCCCAGGAAGTATGTGATCTCTCCCTCTCTTCCTGAATTCCCAGTCCTCCCTCCCTTTCTCCTGGGTCCTGCTGCCTGTCCTGTCAGGCCCTCCTTGGGGTCTATTCATCTCTGGTTCTTCAAGTCCTAGGACTCAGTAAATGTGTGATGGACCTCTTCTCCCAAAAGCTCAGAGCCCAAACGTCTCATGACCTTTCAGATCTGAAGGTGTCTCACCAACTGGGCCAGGCCCTGTGGGAGACTCTGGAACCTACCTTCCTCAAGGAGCTTCCCATTTCCTGGGGTACAAGGGAGCCAGTCCCAAGACTGTCAAGGAGCACTTCCAGGCAATGCTTGTATATCCCCTCGGGGAGAGAGATGCATCCTGGGAGGGAGGACCTTTCTTGTGACCACAGCACTCTCCTTTCCAGAGGCTGTGTAGAGGACAGAGGCCCTTTGTGGCCTTCCCAGAACTGCCTCAGCCAGAGGAGGGCGCTGCTGTAACCCACTGCCTCCATCCAGGTGAGTCTGCAGGCCAGAAGCAGGCACAAGACCGGAGAGGGATGCCCCACAGAGGACAGTCAGCCCCAGGCCCTGGCTGTTCGTGGACAAGGGCTTTTGAAGAGACCACTGCTGTACTCAGCTGAAGCTGAGAAACAAACTTGGTATTAGACGGAGGACCAACTCTGGGTAGCGGTTTCAATGTGCCCCAGCTGTTAATTTATGTGAACACATCTATGCTTGTGTGGTTTTATCATCACCAACAAGCAACAAATGTGTCCTGGCACCTGCTATGTGCCAGGCCCAGTGCTAGGTATTTTACATATATTACCTTCTTAATCTTCCAAAGAGCCATAAGCTGTGGGTATCCACAGGCATATTTTACTAAAATGAAGCTGAAGCACAGAGAGGTTGGAAAAGTTGCTCGAGGTCACACAGCTAGTTTCCGGTAGGAGCTGCAATTCCAGGCCCCTCAGGACTCTGGCCGCAGCCTGACTTACTGGCCTGAGCTGCCAGCGCTCACCATTCCAGAGCCTCTGTTCTCCGTCCCCACCCCTCAAGTTCCCCACTCCCTTTGTTTTGTGCCATGGGTGGGGGGCGGGTTGGGAGGGTGTTAATGTACATTGTCAGCCTGCAGCCTCCCAACTCCCTCCCCCTCTCCACCTGCTCAGACCCCCCCCCCCATAGGCCGGCTGGGCTCTGGCCCTCTGGCTGCCTCCCTGCACCAGCCTGGCTGCATCTACCCCATCTGCCAGGCCCCCAACCACTGTCTTGTGGTAATGACTTCAGCTGGCAGAGAATCCTAGAAGCTTTCCCCCCCACGGCGACGTTGACACACGTTCACTCAAAAACCGTAATGTTTCCATCAAAGCATTTAGGGGGAGTAAATTCCTACCCATGTGACGCCTCCTGGGAAAACACAGAGTAAATTTACTCAACAGGCAATGAGACGCGGTCAGCACTTCTCTTTCTTGGTTGTCACGGTGCCAAGTCCTGGGCAACAACCCGCGTGGTGTTCCAGGACGTGAGCGCTATCAAGGGGCGAGGGGAGGGGACAGTTCCGGTTCTCGAGCCTGTGACTGCTGCCCTGGCTGCACAGGACGCTGGGTCAGTTTGTGATCAAGACCCCCTCATCCCTAAGCCTCTCCCCAGAGACTCCAGGGCTACTCCCTGAGCTCCCACCAGAGCCCGGCTTCTGTGTCTCTGGCTGGGCCACCTACTGCCCAGGCCCCAAGCCCTGTCGCCACAGCCACCACCCCACCAGGTCTACACCAGGCCAAGGTCACACACGACCCCTGAAGTCACAACTCTGAAAGGTCAGGGAATACAAACCTCCCTGAACCATCCCCTTAACCCTGCCCCAACCCCTGGAACTGGCGATGGGGATGCAGGGGGGAGGCCCTGCCCCACCTCCAGGCTCTATCGCTGCCAAAAGGGGAGGTACAACGCCAGGCACTGGGACCTTGGGTTCCTAACTCATCCCAGCTCCACCACTGGGAACTGGAATAACCGTGAGGCCGAAGCAGCAGAGAAGATGGAGGGAGTGAGGCGAGGCCCACAGGCCACCGCCCTGTCCGCACTTCTCCATGTAAGCAGACAGCAATTCTGCAACAAGACGGCGCTTATGACCCTTCCCACGATCCCCCAGAGCCCCGCTCTTAGAGGTTCCCTGCTTCTAGGGAGTGGAGCGCAAGCGTCTGATCTGATTTTCTCCACATGTTTTCTGAGAATCTGTTGCAGCACTGCCGTGTCTGACACTACTGGCCTCCGCTCCGTGATGTGCGTCGGAGGGAGGCATCACTATTCCCATTTTACAGATGGGAAAACAGGCCACCAAGGTTAAACATCCAGTCCAAGGCCACACATCTAGACAGGGAGTGACACCAGGACACAGGCAGGTCAACAAGACACGTGGTCTCTGCCCTCAAGAAGTTGGCAGTCCGGTGGGGGAGGGGTGAGTACAGCCATTAGCGCCAAACAAAAACACACTTACCAGGCCCTGGGCCCCGAGGAAGCTGCGAAAGTATCCAGAGCAGGGCCTGGCCCAACAGAGGACCTAAAATGACGGCAGGAACAGTTCCGGTTTGGGGGTAAGGAATTGGGAAAGGCTTCACGGAGAGGAGGGCATCCCAGTAGAGCCTCCTCCTGAGATCTGGGACCCCCACCAAGCTCTGTCCCTGGAAGGAGCGTGGACAGATGGGTTAACTGGGGCAGGACCCTGGCACACTGTGTCACGTTTACATCGTGACTGCCTGGCCCCAGGAGGTGTGTCAAGTTCTTTGCCTCATTTACAAGACAGGGAGACAGAAGTGCAGAGCAGTCAAGTACTCTGCTCCCAGTAACACGACTAGTAAGGTCCCTGTCGGCTCGTAAGGTCCCTGTCGTGTCTGGCTCAAGGCCTGCCTTTCCAGCAAGCACTTCATTTCTCTGGGTGTCTGTTTGCTCATCTGTAAGGCACTCCACCGTCAGAATCGCCTCCACCGCAGACTGCAGTTGGGCAGCCTAGGTTTGGAAGGTGGTAGCCATGTGATTCTAGACCCCGCTCCTGCAGCCTGTTGGGTGAACGAGCAGAGGGGGCTCCCCTCCTTCAGAGTCAAGGAACGGCCACCAATAACGGAGTTCTAACTGGTGAGCCTGGTGGCACGGAGCCCAGCAACACAGCCAGTGGGTGCTGCTGTCACAGGGGAAAGAGCTGAGCACAGCAAATATAGCCGCTGACCCAATTCAGTTCCATTCTGTCTTCCAGAAAATAATTGAGTTTAAATGAATAGGCTTCCCATGTCCCCTCTGGTCTCGGGGAGGGTAGAAAAGGAGAGGGGGAGACAGGAACACTTCCCTGGGCTCACGGTTGGTTATTTTTGAGTCATTAGGCCTGTGAAAGGTTTCCTTCTTGCCTTGGCAGACAGTGGAGTTGGACATGGCTGGGAGGCAGCGAGGTAGAGTGAAAACCACACAAGGTGGACGGTGAGGATGGAGGTTTAAGGCCTAGCTGACAACAGCCTTGTGGAGTGGCCCACTCGGATCCCAGGCTCGTCATCTCTAGAATGCGAACCCTATCCCCCCACACAGCCCTCCCAGGATCACTGGGAAGAGCTAGTGCAGGCTAAGCAAACTCGAAGGCCTTCTGGGGAGTAAAAGGAGTCTGAGATGAACTGCAGAGGCTGGTTCTCTGCCCTGCAGGAATACAGTCACAACGCTGCCACATCTGTTTGTTCAAGAAAAGCCAGAAATCCAGAATTTTCTGGTGAATGTTGAAGGTGAATGTTTTGGGAGTGCTTAAATATGGGGAACTGATTTTTTTTTAAAAGCACCAAAAAACACCTTTCACCCTCCCAGACCAAATGAAACCTGCCTGTGGGCTACACATGGCCACGAGCCACCCATGTGCAACCTCTGACTTAGTGACAACACGTGTAAAGCCAGTTAGGACATGCTGGTGTCCTCCCATCTGTTTACTGTCTCATAATTTTCTTTGGCAGTGAGGCCAAGCCCAGCCCTGCTTGAGTGGGAGAGGCGAGGGACACCATCCTCTCAAGACCTCAGGGGAGGCTGAGGGGCGGCTTCCCCGTGTCCCCCGCCCCCCCCACACACACTGTGGGCAGGTAGGTGGGGACGCAGGGCTGGCTTTACCCTAGAAGTTAGAGATCCTGGGTTCGCCTCCTGAACAGCCCTCAATAACCTGTTAGGGTCTCAGCTTCCTCTTCAGCAGAAACGGGGGCGTTTCTGAGAGGACCAAATGAGAAAGAGATAGAGTGAGGCTGTGTGTCAAGTCTCCCCAGAGAAGGAGTGCCGCGGGGTGGAAGAAGCGCGAGAGTTAGCGAGACCTCGGGTCTCTTCCCCCACTGCCAGCTCGTGGCTGTGTGCGCCCAGGGAAGTTACCTAACCTCTCTGTACCTCAGTTTCATCCTCTATACACAGGAGATAAGAATCTCTGGGACACAGAGCTGTGGTGAAGATTAAATGAGATGATGACTGTCAAGTGCCTGGTAGGATGCCCCGCACGTAGCAAGGGGGCAAAAAATGAGAGGCATTATTATTATCGTTCTTGTTATCTTTAGTGAAAAGCATGCCAGAGAATTCTGACTGGGTGATTACAATAATGTAGCACAGCTTGGCAAACCTGTTGTTAACAGATGAGGCCACCTCTAATTAGCACGATCATTACATATGCAAATGGCGTGGCTGAGATGCTGGAGCTGGGTGTCCTTTGAAGTGTGCTGAATAATCCCCTCCCCTGGCCGCCTGCCCTCCCCAAATCTTGTTTACACTATTAATTTCATTAGCAAACATCTTTTTAATAAAGCAAGACAGAATGCCAAACTAGTATATATACAAATCAAGGAGGTTTAAAACCATTTGACCCCTGCTGCCCACTGTGGGGGGGTAGGGGGGCTCTCTGTGGAGGCCCGCGCCCCACCTGGAATTGTTTCTGGGGGCCCATCCTCAGGCTCCTCGGTCAGCTGAAGACCTCCACTAACTGGCTCCCCTCCGATATGCGGAGCTGGGGAGAGGGGGCTTGGGGGTGTGTTTGGCATGGAGCAGGCACTGTATTGGGGGAGAAGAGATTCATAGCAGCTTTAATATGACTGCTGAGTTCCCTAAGAGCCGGGACATAGCATAGCAGGCATATCATCATACCCATTTTACATCTGAGAAAACCCAGTCCCAAAGAGATTTACAGTGTAATTTGCCCAATGTTACATAAATATTAAGTTGCAGAACTGGATTCAAACTTGGGTCAGGCCAGTCTACCACCTCTGGAGTCCGTTCTTCTGGCTCTGCCTTGAAACTGTACTTCGAATCTCCCTGGAGAGGACACAGTAAGTTAATAATCCAAAAGTGATTGCAGAGCCTTCTTACTGAGAGGGACCATCAGAGACTGACCCAGGTTCTGAATTGAAAAACCGGAGGCTCAGAGGTCCTGTATGTCCCCTACATACGAACCTTCGAGGTGCAAACTTTCAAAGATTTGAACATGCATTTGCATGTCCAATCACATAAGTTAGTGCATGTGTCCGGAGTACACTGTCAGGTGCGTGCATCCTCTACAAGTGGTTGTGCTTTTGTGTACAGTACTGTATAGCGTATAGTACTACAGTATCTTTATTTCAAGCCCAGGATGTCCGGAAGCAAGTGTAAAGGCAGCAGTGATGTAGCTGGTACTACTGTACTTCTCAAGCTACTGTACTGTTAAGACTAAATATGTTTTCATTTTTTGTGTTTGTTTTTTATGTATTACTTGTGTGAAAAGTATTATAAACCTATTACAGTACAGTACTATATAGCCGATTGTGTTAGTTGAGTACCTAGGCTAACTGCTGGACTTACGAACAAATTGGACTTGCGAACACGCTCTCGGAATGGCACTCTTTCGTATGTAGGGGACTTACTGTCATTTGCCCACAGTCCCACAGGCAGAAAGGAGAAGAGCCTAGAACCCAGAGCCTCTGGCCCCAGGAAGGCTGCTTTTACATTGAGATCTTTACACACAAGACAATTCAACAATCATCCTCCCTCTTAATAGTTCCGTCAGTATCTTAACCATGCCTGTATCCCCTGGGTCCAACACAGACCCAAGAAGACAAAAGACGCTCAGGAAATGTTTGCTAAGCTGAACTGTTTTCTTACCACAAAAGACAATGCCGAACAGCTGGGACAGTGAAGGCGTATGAAGGAAGATGGGTGGTGCTTAGGGCAAGGGAGAGAGCGGACCATCCTCAGCTTGGGAAGGGCCCCTTTCAAAGCATTTCCCTGCTGGATGTCCGCTCAAGAGGCAGGCAGTTACTTGACCCTCAATATTGAAAGAAATGAAAATATAAGTCTTAACAAATGTGTTAGCCCCTCACATGCCCCTGCCGGCTCAGGCCACCATAATGCCTTTTCTCATTCCTTCCTTCCTTGGCCCCTGAAATTGAGGCTGGGAGAGATGAGTGACTTGCCTGAGGTCTGGGAGCGGTGAAGACTAGGACCCACACTTCTCTGCTCCTTCAACCAGGCTCTTCCCACCTCCACCTGCTGGCTCTCCCATCACCCCTCCCAACTCCCCACCTGTGGCTCTTAGGAACCTAAGGGAGCCTTGATAATGACGGTGAACATAATCACCCTCCCCCGGCCCCTACCCCACGGCCACCTCTGCCACAGCTAAGCAGACTGGGCACCTCCGACGTGTGGACACTCTGCTAAGCCCTTCCCCTTAAAAACCAATAACCCTCACACATACCCTGGGAAGCAGGTACAACGAGTGTCCCATTAACAGAGATGCAGAGTGAAGTTCGGACAAGTTAAGCAACGTGCTCAAGGCTCTGGAGCTGGACTCAGGCAGGCAGTCTCACTCAGGGGCCTGTTCCATGTGGTGGGGCCCGGGGAACCCCCAGATGGGGAGCTGACGGGGGTCCCCCCACCTCCATGTCCTGGCTGGGAGTGTGACACAGTGTATTCCCACTCACAGCACTACATCCTGCCAGGGGTCATTCAACCCCTCGCCCTGCCTCCAGACAAGCTTGTAAATGAGCCTGCAGTGGGGATGGGCTTCGGGGACTGAGGTTCAGCTGCCCAAGCCCAGACAACATTCTTCAGAGACCCCCCCCTAAGGCCCCGCCCTCACTGCCTCCTGGCGGGGTAGGGGCTGGGGCTCCTGGCAGTATGGGGGAGGGGGCAAGGAGCCCCTCCCCCTTGAAGAGAAAGGCAAAAGGGGGCCAGGCCCTCAACCGCCAGCTTGTTCCTCCTCCTTCCAGGCCCCCTCCCACAAGCAGGGAGCTGCCTCGAAATCAGGCCCCGGCTCCTCTTCAAATCCTTCCTGCTCCCAGGCACCTCCAGGATCGAGTCCTGCCTTCCCGCCATCTTCCACTCTATCCCCTGCCACCCCCCAGGCCGACGCACACCCCACGTGGCCAGCGACACATGCCGCCAGGCCCACCAGCAAGCCCTTCCCTCCTCTCCCCAAGGAAGCCCGCCACCAGCCTTCACTTCCGCCCTGTGGCCCAACCACCAGCTCTGAGGAGCGTCCCTGAGCCCCAGGGGGGCTCTCACTCCCTTCCCTGTCCACCCACAGCCCCTCTGCAGTAGGGTCTGTTCACCTCCTCCTCCAGCAGGCGTCCCTGAGGGCAAAGACTGGGTGTGACCGCCCTGCCCGCAGCGCAGTGTGTGCCCAGGCTCCTAGAATTTGCTGCACTGGGTGGGCCAGGGTCCGTGAGCCCAGATCGAAGGGTGACCACTGAAAGGGGAGTCTTTTGGAGGCAGACCTGACCACAAGCCCCCCGATCAGGTCAGGCCAGCGCCCACCAGCCGGCTCTCCCAACCCCATTCATTAGGGGAATATGGACGGTGCCAGGCCCAATCTTTCCACGGACGCTGCACAATGGCTGTGTTGAGAATCAGAGGAGATGAAGTCATTGCTCCCAGAAACAGGCTGATTAAGAAGACATGACGACAACGCAAACAGCAAGGCTGGACACACACACACACACACACACACACACACACACACACACAGACCCTCTCCCTCTCCCTCTCTCTCTCTCTCTCTCTCTCTCTGTCTCTCTGTCTCTGTCTCACCGTGCGTTTCTCTACCCTGGGAAGCCGCGCCAGGCCTGAGCTCCTCTTGGAAGCAGAGATCATGCCAGGAACCAGAGCCAGCACAGGGAGCCTGGACTTGGGCCACACACTGGTCCTGGGAGCTGTGGTGCCCCACGGCGCTCTCCTCAGGGACTCCCTGGCTGGGGCGCCCTGTCCTGACCTGCACTGAAGTCCCCGACCTGCCCCCGGGCCCTCTCAGACCCTCCAGTTCCTTTTCTCACTCCCTCCTCGGCTCCACCCCTCATCTCTTCCGGGGATCTTCCCATACGCCCCCTTTTTGGCCCCTCACAATTCTGTCCTCTCCTGCGGGCACGCCTGACTAGATTCTGAGGAGGTGGGAGCTTCTATTGGCTAAGACAGGGCTCTGGGCTACAGACACTGGGCAACAGTCCCAAACAGGAGCCAGGGCTGGGGGCTTGAGGCTTCCGGGCCAGGAGTTTCAACAAGCCCAAGTCTCTTGCTGCAGCTGTGTGACCGTGAGCTAGTCAGTCCACCTCTCTGAGCTTATCTTCCTCATCTATAAAAGGCAAATAGCAAAGCACCTAGGTCACGGAGTAAGATTAAATGAAACGTGTTGATTTGTTCATTCACCAACCTTGTGTCAGGCCCTGTTCTAAGGGCTGGAGACACACTGGGGAACAGGACAGCAATGCCCTGCTCCCCTGGGGCCTACAGCCTAGCGTGGGAGAATCACACAAATGTGTACGATCGTATCAGGGGAACTCAAGTACTAAGAGGGAACTCACAGAAGGGGAGGGTCCAGGCTAGAGGGGAGGAGGCGGCTGGGTTTGACAGTGTGGCTGGATGAAGTGGGGCAGGTCACAGACATCTGGGCAAAGAGTGACCCAGGGAGAGGGAACAACAGCAAAGATCCGGGGCTGGGGGCCTGCAGGGGTGCAGGGCGGGGACGAGGCGGGAGGTAAGGTCAGCAAGGCAGGCAGGAGCTGCCCATGTGGGGCCAGGGGAAGGGCGAGGCGCCCGCGGGGTGTACTGTTTAAAGACTGCGCTGGCGGACGGCAGACTGAAGGGGAGCGAGGTCAGAGGTGGAGACCAGCCTAGGGGTCGGCCTCAGGTCCAGGTGGGAGGTGACAGAGGCCTGGACTTGGTGGCGGTATGTGAGGCGCTCGGCACGTGCCTGTCACAAAGTGAATCCTCAGTGTTCGTTCCTCTTGTCCCTGGCTTCGTCACCATCAACACCCTCGTCACCCCTCACACTGGCCAGGGTTCCGCTGGTCCCAAAGCTGAGGGGCTCTCAGGCAGACCCCAGCAGAGCCCTGTGGGGCGGGCAGGGCTCCTCACCCCGTTTTACGGGTGACCAAGCTCCTTGTTTGAGGTCTCCAGAGCAATGACAGGCGGGGCCAGCACTCTTGCCCTTCCCCGCCCCACCCAGGGCCCGTCCTCACAGGCTGCGTCCCAATCCACACGGGCCTCCCCTGGGGAAAACACTAGACTCCGCACAACAACAGCGCCCATGTTTGCATGTCACAGGTTTCTGAGTTCTTTCCTGTCTACGTTCTCACTTGCTGAGAGGGAGGTACTTCAGGCCCCTCCACGTGAGGTTCTAGGGCTGAGAAAGCACCCTGGAATCTTAGGAGCTTTCTGAGCCCAGGCAAACACTCCCTGAGGGCCGGGCTCCAGGGCCTCTTCACGGTGGCCTGCCCAGCCCAAGAGAGCCCCAGGAAGAGACATGCACGCACCTCTCCACCCCAGGCTGTTACCACAGCTGACTCCTGTCCCTGTCCCCAGGGCCGGGCACAGGTGAGCAAAAACAGAAAACTCAATCCCAAAGGTCCCCTGGGGAGTCCTGTCTGCAAGAGAAGCCTGGAGTCAGCCAGCCAGCAGGCCTCCTTCCGTCTCTCACCCACCACCTCTGAGTTTGGGCAAAGCTGCTAGGAAACGACCATCCCTCTCCCCTCCCCACCGTGGAGCCACCAGGAGAGCCACGCTGCCCCCAGAGCTGTGGGGACAGGGATGGGACGAAGGGAGTGAGCTGGGAGGGAGGAGGTCTGCGGGAACCTGGGGAGCAGCCAGTCTTCCTCCGCTCCCCTCTCTACCGGCCAAGGCGGTAAGACTGATAAGCTCTACAGCACGCTCTCAAGCACAGAGACATCGATAACGTTTTATAAGCCACAGAAAAAGCCCCGCGAGCCACGGTCAGCAGTGGTTTGGGAGAGGGGTCTGGGGTGGCAGTGGTGTGGAAGGAGAGAGGGCACTTTTGCTTCACACTCCTCCATGATGGCTAGAATTTGGTACCCTGCGCCTGTGTTTTTAACCACCTTTACGTTAAAAAGAAGACTTTAAAGTGAAATGACGTGAATGAGAAGGCTTTGGCGAGGAGCCTGGCACGCGCTGACACCTGTTCCTCTGGAAGGCACGTGCCTGCCTCACACCTCTGTTCTTCCGTGCGGGCCTCGCCCAAGCCAGCTGCTGCCAGCCGCCCTGCACGCCCAGAGGGGACAGAGCCAGGCTGGGAGGTGGGAGGGCTGGACACTGGCCACCAACCCCCCCGCTTCAGACACACACATGTGGGGATCGCAGGGTCACCGCCCCTCGTCCCTGACCGCCCCACCCCCTCTGCTGCCTTGCTCGCCTTAGCACAGGCCCCGGGGGTGGACCCTGCCACTGTCCATGTCCGGCTACTCCCTCAGCCCCCGGCCACGCTGGGCTTCCATCATGCGTGTGTCTCTGGCCCTGCACACAGCAGGTGCTCGATGAGAGCTTGCTGGACGAATGGCTGGTGAGCAGTTGGAAAGAAACTCAAAAATGGATATGGGGGGAGTGGCCGACAGGGGGGAGAAACAGAAAAGTTACGCTTGAACAGGAAGACACCCAGACAGGCTTTGGCCAGAGCAGTTCAAACTCTCAGAAGAATGCAGGACCCCTGCAGGGGGCGGGGGGGGGGGTGAGCCCCCTTCGGGACGTTTAGACCTTCCTGTGCCCGAAGGAGCCGCAGAGCCAGCAGGAGAACAAATGCAAAGGACTGGGAGAGGTCACAGCCTCACGGACACACAGGCAGATGGGCAGCCCCCCGAAAGCTGTGTAGTTACACCTTTGCTAAAGGTCAGGATACCCTGTGTCCCAGGGCTTTCTCTAAAATACTTATGACCTTTCTTCCCTGACCAAAGCCTCTCATTCGCTGTGACAGTGCCGGGCAGAAGCACCGGGCCAGAGGCAGGCGACACAGCTGAGCAGGCTCACGGTAGCCCGGGTCAGGCCCGCCATGTATCTGCTCGTCCAGGGCAGCCCTCAGCCAGGCATGCCGGGCTTCCACAACCGCGCGTGGCCCCATCCGTCCTGCCGCTCCAGTCCCCTCTGCTCCAGTCCCAACGGTCCTAAAAAATGGTCCTGCAGATTCCTGCAGCCACACCTCTGCCCAGGTGGCTTCCCCCCCAGGAGGCCATGCCTACTCCCCACTGCACATCTGGATTTTATCCAACCTTTAGGATAAAGATTTCTAACTAAAGAATACTTGGTCGACACTCATGTTTTGTTTAGCCCACACAGTGTTTGACATTTTTAAGTTTTGAATCAACTGCCAACATTTAAAGATGTGAAATTTCAAAATGTTACCCAAAACCCTCTAGACTTCTGGCTTTTCTTATAAGTCCAAAGGCCCAGTGCCATGGCGCAGGGGCTGCTGCCTCCTTAGCAGGACACACCCGCTCCAGACTGCTGGCATCCACCACATCTGCACCAGCCTCAGCCGGGGGTTCCTGCGCGGCAGCCTGCAGGACAGGGGCAGGGCCCACCACACATCTCCCAGGGACGTGCCCAGCACCTGGAGGCACACAGTAGGGGCTTGCTTACTGTGCGTGGAATCATGAACGGCCTCACCCTGCCCGGACCCCCTGACTGCTGTCGGCCTCCCTGCGAGACCCAAGCTAGGACAGAACGGTGCTCCTCGGTCCTGGGTCCCCCTCCCGCAGCTGGGCACACCTGCAGTGGGACACTGGGGCTGCAACAAGATCCTCACATCAATATCTGATCTTTGCTTCAGAAGCCATGTCTTCTAGAACCCAGCCAAAGGAAGAGTAGAGCTCCTAGCATCTCCCCGCCTTCAATCAAAGTGGCAGGATTCCAAGCTGGCCCACAGACACTGATCCCCAGGACTTTTATTAAACTGAAAAGGAGAAATTCGGCAGCAGGAACTAACAAAGCCAGGCGTCCTCGATGCCCGCCTGCAGGAGGCCTGCCCCCCTTTGAAGCAGGTAGCCAGCTCTTCCCTTTTTCTGGGTTTTCAAGGTCAGAGTCACATTGGCAGCAAGTGCTCTCTTTGTTCTCCTGCCTCTGACTTACCCCAAACACAGCCACTGTCCCCAACAACCAGGTCCTCAGCAGTGGCAAAGGACGGTCTTGCTCCTGCTGGGGGTGGCGGGGGGGGGGAGCAGTGAGAGCCAGCCAGGCACTGGCCATGTCCCCTGGGGCCCTGCTTCCCGGGAAACGGCATCTCTGTGGGCCTGGCTTCCCTGCCGGCTTGGGAGCACCCTCTCTGATCCACAGTGCTATGCTCGATAGAGACTGATGGGAGGGGAACAGCTGACGGCCCCCAGAGTGTGCTCCCAGCCTGGGGAGCGGGCACCCACCAGGAGGATGGGCTCGTCCGAGCTCTGCCCCTCGCTGGCTGATGCTGTGACCTCAGGCTACCTACTTCCTCTCTCTGAGCTCTGGTTTCCTCATTTGGAAAACGGGGAAATAAATACCTGATCCCAAACAACTGCCCTCCTGATGGGACCCAGAGGAGCTTATGAATCACAAGGTGCCATGCCGAAGTTCATTATCCCAGCGCCCGGCACAGCACCCAGCACGAAGTCGGTGCTCAAGGCATCGTTCGTGGTGCAGACGTTTATTGGGCCCCTGCACCGTTCCAGGGTGCATGCAAGGTACCTGGGCCCAGGACGAAGGCCTGCCTGTGCATGGGAAGGCTACCCTTCAATGGGGCCCGCAGACAACTGTCATGCCATGAAAACTGCCAGGAACTAAGGATCGGGATGCCGGGAGACCCACGGGGGCGGGGTCCCGGTCTCCCTGAGGTGGGGTGAGAGACCCAGGTCTTACAAGAGCGCCACCTCGTGGCTGCCAGGCCGCAGACCAAAGTTGAGGGCGGCCCAGCTCTAGGCTGCCTGGCACTCTACCCACTTCCCAACAGCCTAGCTTAAACAGAGCTGCCAGGTATGATGAGCAACCCAATTCTCCCGTGTGCATGCACACATCAGTGCCGTGCGCACCCGGACACGTGTGCCAGGGAACTAACGGTGACACAGTACCTACGTGGGCCAGACCCCATGCCATGCCTTTTACGTACACTCTCTCAGTGGCCCCCAACACCTGCTAGGGGAGTGGTTAAAATAATACCGACTCATGGGCCCCACCCCCAGAGAGGTGATGCCGCCCCATCCCCAAAAGGCAGCACTCATCAGAGCCTGGAGAGTCGCAGCGCCTGAGGTCCCCATTATGGCTGTGCCCCTTACCAGCCCGTGAAACCTGGGTCAAGTTCACCAAACCTCTCAGCACACAGTCTCCCCATCTCTCAGGTCCCTGTGAGCATTACGAGACAAAGCACCTGGTGCAGACGGAATGCTCATCCTCACGCCCATCCTCCGCCTAATCCACACCCCACAACACACGCACGCACGCACGCGCGCGCACGGCCAGGACCCAGCTCCCGCCCAGCTCACCTCTCTGTCTCCTCCTCTCCTTCCCTGCTGCTTCTGCTCTGCTGAACTGCTTCCCACTCCCCTAATGCTCCAAGCCCTTCCCACCTCCCAGGGCAGCCCCAGGTCCCAGGAGGACACGAAGGTTCTAGGCCTTGAGCACTGGGCTCACTCAAGCGGCTGCCCAACTGCCCTTCTCCCCTCTTTGACATCTGATGAACACGTCCTCTTTCAAGCCTCAGCTCCTGCCACTTCAATGAAGCCCTCCCTGATTCCTTGAGAACAGACCCAACTCCTGTCCAGCCCCTGGCGGAGAAGTGCAGAGAGAAGGGGGCAAAGCCTCCAACTCCGTGCTTGCCCCTGGGTGCGCTCCTTCCTCACTCCTGGCGTCAGCTTCCCTGCCTGTGAAGGGATCTCTGAGACGTCTCATTCTAAGCCCCCAGAATGAGCTCGCTCACAGGCTCTATCTGGGGGTGGGGAGAGCATCTCCAGGTTCACCCCAAGGTTGTGGAAGGCTGGGAAGGAGCTAGACTCAGCCTTGTTCTCCGCGGGAGGACAGGACAAGTACAGTTCAAGAGACCCCAGGCAGCGTCCTCAAGAGGCCTCGCTTGCAACTCGGGGGAGCAGACCCAATAACGAAGCACAGAGGACGCGGAGCAAAGGGAGGTCCACATCGGCCTGGGGGAAGGGGATCAGGGCAGGCTTCAGGCAGAAGCAGCTAAGGCTTGAAAGACAGGACCAAAGTAAGAAAGAGCAGGGGGTAGAGGAGGATTCCAAACCAAGGGAACACGAGACGGAAACCATGACACAGTGATGGCGAATGTATCTCACTGCTACTCCGCATGTCTCAAGGCGCTTGGCTCAGCATTTAGCTACAAGTCTCATTTATTCCTCTCAACCACCTTCGAGATAGGAATTGCTAATATCTCTGTTTCACAGAGTTAAGCAAGTTCCCCAAAGGCACAGTACTATGGAGTGGTGGAGCTGGGATGCGAACCCAGGCATCCGCCCGCCACGTCTGAGTCCACAGGGGTGACCAGTGGGGATGCAGGGAGGGTGAGGGTCTGGGGACTCCCGACAGGCTTGTTAAGTCCTCAGAGTCGGGCTCTGTCTTCCTTGCAGCCTGCTCCTGAATGGCACCCAACCCAGGCCAGGGCTGTTGGTGAAACCCCTCGAGGGTGACCCACCCACACGTGGAGGCGCGCGAGCCACACAGAGTCCGAGGACCCCAGCCATGCACTTCCTTTGCACCATCGGCCTCAAGGATGCAGGGAGCTGCTGCTAATGAGTGAGCGAGCTGCGGAGCGGGGGAGGAGCTGGGAGCTGCAGCCAGTCAGAAGCCGCGCCTGTCAGCGGCCACCCCGACAGGCTGGCTCCGAGCTGTTGCCAGGGCAGCCCGGAGAGTCTGCCTTCACAGGCAGAGTGATTGAGAACCAGCTGCTCTCTCCTGGGCCACCAGCTCGGCCAGCCAGGGGCTCCCCATCCAGTGCCCGGCCCTTCCAAAGCCTCAGCACAAAATGTCAGGGGCCCCGGAGGGAGGGCCACCGGCATGGAAAGCTGTCAAGACAGAAGGCGTGGGCACGCCCTCACATGATGGAGACAAGCCCTTTGTCACAACAGTCCTAAACAGGGACCAGGGCTGGGGGCTTGAGGCTTCTGGGCCAGGAGTTTCAACAACCCGGGGCCATCTTGTAGGATGCTCACCACTAAGTGGTCCCTGCCCCTCCACTGAGGACCCTGCAGCAGCAGGTGTCCCACGGGCCTGGAGGGGAAGGGTAGAGAAGGAAGGTGATGGCGGGGGTGGAGCTGAGCGGGAGCAGTACGGGGAAGGTGGGACCCTGCCCGGCTGCTCACCAGGCCTCCTCGCAGCATTTAGCATGGCTGCCACCGGCGGGATCAGAATAACTCTGCATGGGGAGGAGGACCGCGCTGGAGAGGCAATGTGCCGGTCAGTTCTGCGCGCCCAGCGTGCTGCGAAGCAGGGTATCGGCCATGCTAGAGCACATTCAGGTGGATGACTGATGTGTGACAAACACACGAGTGAAACTTCAGTGAATCTACCCCAGGGCAGACTCGCAGGGCCCCTAATCAGGACTCGGACGTGCCAGGAGGAGCTACAACAAGCCCATTAAATGGTTTTCTGTACAACCGCACCAGATGGATGCAGTGTTCCTCTCATTTAGAAGTGTTTTTCCCCTAGTGTGATGAGTGGCTTCAAATGTGACCACTTCTAAGAAGCCCACAGGGCATGGCCATGCTGTCTGTACCTGCTCTGAGACACAGGCAAGCTCAGCAAACCAGCCCTTCACAGGCAGCCTCTCGCGGTCCAGAACCCTGTTTGCCCCCGAGTCCCACCACTCAGTGGAAGACCCTGGCCCCCAGGCCAATGAGAAAGTTGGCAGTTCCTGCCACGGGAACACTGGCATCACTGGGGAGTGAAACTCGGGTGCAAGGTGCTTCTCCAGGGCAGAAGGACAAAGCGGGGGCTCACGAGAGGCCATGGGGCTGTCCTTCTGAGATGAGAGCCGGCTGAAATGTGTGTGCTTAGGGCGGGGCACAGTATGCGACTCACCTTCACTGAAACTCTCTTCCTGGTAGTCGCTGGGGGCAAAAGAGACAGAGTTCCACCCACTGCCAACCATTAAAGGCTACAGAGATTTACCCACGGAACCCGCTGGCTAAGCGGCCACCTGGACTTAGGAGAGAGAGACAGCAGGGATGGCCAATCGGAAATGTGTGCTTGATGAAACACCAGGCTGGCTGTTGATCCCCTGGGTTCCCCACATGGGCCAAAGACCACGGTGGGAGCCACGGAAGCAAGCTCAGAGGTCAGCCCGCTGGCTCCCTGCAAATAACAGAGCACCGTGAAAACAAACAGGCGCCCATGGTGCCCAAGGTGGGGCAGAAGTCGAGGGAGCTAAGGTCTGAATCCATCCATGGCCCAGGCAGGAGAAAAGGATGGGACAAGCTTTGACCTGGCTCCTTCTGCTTCACAGCGGCCTGGGCCTGGGTTGGCCTGAGTCTGCCACCGTGGAGGGACAGGGACTGCCTACAAGGAGATCCAAGATTTGGTACCCAGGGTCAGGGCCATCACGGTGACCCCGAAACACCACCAGGAGTGGGTCTGGTCTGCCTGGCTTTCTCTCTGCGGGAGGGACTGGCTCCCTGAGAAGCAGGAGCAATATCAGAAAGGAGATCTCGAGGCACCGACCCCAGGAAGCCACTGGTGTCTCCCCCTGGCAGCACACTGGGCTGCTGGATCCCCTCCATACCTTCAGGGCCAGCCCCGGGCCTAGCCGGAACCCCGCAGTAGATGCCCTGCTGTTTAGCTGAAGAACTCAGCAGACTTCTTTTGGAAGTGGGATCTGAGCAGGACAGAGAGCCCTGGCTGGGGCTCTTCAACCAGACCAAATAAACACTCAGCCTCTCGCCAGGGGGGCTGCAGTTTAAATTTGGAGAGGGCAGGGAAGAGCCAATCCGAGCTGAGTTTGGGCTGAACTGGCTCTCAGCCAACAGCAGTAGGCACGCACCCCAGACTGAGCTTCGTCTGAGTCTCCCGCCCACCGGCTCCCCAAGCTGGAACAGGCAGTGGTACATCCAGCCCCAAGGTTATCCTACAGCGTGACAACCCAGCACCCTCGTCACCAACGTCCCCCAGAGGCGTGGGACCCTTCCAGAGAGGGAAGAATCCAGAGCTGCTAGCTAGACGTCTCAATACTTGAGTGGGTCTCAGAATCACCGTGTCCCTCCACGGTGGCAGACTCAGGCCAACCTGGGCCCAGGCAGACGTGAAGCAGGTGGAGCCAGGTCAAGGCTCCTCGGTACCCAGGGTCAGAGCTGCCACGGTGACCCTGAAACACCACCATGACTACAGATTCTGGGGCCAGTCCTAGGTCTGTGACTCGGACTCTCCTAGGTGGGGCTCTGGAATCTTTCTGCCTGGCACCATGATGCTCAGCAGTATCCAGGAGCCGAGAGAAGGTAAGG
Source organism: Lagenorhynchus albirostris (assembly GCF_949774975.1). Lineage (NCBI taxonomy): Eukaryota > Metazoa > Chordata > Mammalia > Artiodactyla > Delphinidae > Lagenorhynchus > Lagenorhynchus albirostris. Next base: position 13,149,173 of record NC_083101.1, read on the forward strand.
TGGCCGCTGATGCCTCCCAAAGCCCCCTTCCCAGAGCCCACAGGGCATGTGTGGTCTCTCCCTATCTGCTGCTGCCACTTCCTAAAACCCTGGGGAGTTACAGAGGCCCAGGTCTAAGTCCAGACTCAGCCATTTAACGGCTCTATGACCTTGTGTTGGTCTCTTAACCATCTTCAGCTTCAGATTCCTCACTTGCAAATGAGAAAGTGTCTGTTTCCTAGGACTGCTGGGAGGCCCTCTTTTAGCCCCCTCACTCCCAGACACACTGGATCTGCACAAGCTCTTCCGTCTGCCCAGAAGGCTCTTCCCTGCGAGCTCAGCCCACCCCTCTCCTCCTCGGGGATGCCATCCCCACCACCCTGACGGATGAAACCCTCCAGTTCCGGGCTCTCGGTGCCTTCAGGACACACGCTTCCACTGCAATCACACATTGACCTGTGGGACAGTTTCACGGCAGGAGGGGCCGGGGCTGGTTTTGCCTGCTCCCCCGAGCCTGGCACACGGCGGGCCCTAACTGAACGGTATCCACTCTCCCCAGCACCAGGCCATCAGAGCTCCCTGTCTCGTCCCTGGCTCCAGCCTTGACCACTCAGAAACGCCCACTTCCAGCCCCTCCGATACTCCCGTCAGCGCCCTGCCCTGGACGGGCCCTCTCAGACCATCCGGCACCTCTGGAGCCTCACACCACCACCAGCTGCTTCCTGGGACTGGGCCCTACGTGGCTCTCAGATTTCTCGTAGTAACGCCCTCTTGGAGTTTCAAAAGCAAACCAAGTCATTTGCCAACTATTTTCTCCCATTAATTTCACAATGCATTTGCTATTTTCCCTCCATAATGACTCATTTAGCAGCAACAGAGCAATTAGGCAGACCACAGAATATTGATTTTCTAAGTGGGAGAAGTGTCCGCACAAATGTCTCCCTATGCCTGTCTCAGGCTGTCTCCTGCTACCTGATGGGGTAAACCTGAGGGGGGCTGAGCCGAATCTGCTGGCAGGATTCTGGGGTCTCCAACAGAAGCTCAAAAGCATGGTGTGCGCATGTGTGTGAGAGTGTGTGTACATGAGACGACACGATGAAATTATCATGTGACATACATGACCCCATGGAGACCTCAGAACCCTAGGAGGCAGGCACCATTATCACACCCATTTTAAAGATGACGAAACAGAGGTTCAGAGATTAGGTGACTTGTCCTAGATCACAGAGGAAGTTAGGGAGCCGGATCCAGACCTAGGTCTGTGTGTCGGCAGGGCAGAACTCTGTTCATCAGGGCGCCCTTGTGTGGCTTGCTCTCCATGGGACATGGGGGATGTGACATTGGGGGCAACGCAGTCCCTGCCATAGTGTGACCCAAGGAGACTTCTGAGACATGAAACAGTTGGCCTAGGTCTTGAGGTTGCACACCTCAGCCTCAGCGCAGCCTCCAAGCCTGCCCGCTGTAAACAGGTCCACCCCAGGCTGCCCCTGGCCATCGGCTCTTGGAAAGGCCCGGAGAAAGACATAATGGCAGGACCCCCTGCCCTCCTCCTCCTCCACCCCCTGGCCACCACCACCAGCCCAGGCAAGTGCCTGCCCAGCTGGTGGGGCACTTCAAACATCCCCTGCCTGTAAAAAGAGAGGGCAGAAGAAAAGAGAGTCAGGAATGGTTTGATGAGTGGAGCATCTATGATATCTGCGAATGGCTCCCAAACCTGGCCCCACTGCTGAGAGGATCCTATCAAACAAGAGCTTAGCTTTCCTCCTACCTCCCGCTCCCAGAAACTCACTCGAGGCAAGCTGGGATGGGGGCTGTAGGGGCAACAGGTGCCCAAGTTCCTAGGGACCAACGCTAGCCTAACCCAGCTTCTTGATGGCCAAGGGAAAGAGCTGAAAGTCCAGCTATCAGACATGAGTTTAAATACCAGCTCTGCCACCATCTATGTGGCTTTGGGTGGAATAATGACCTTCTCTGAGCCTCAGTTGCCTTATCTGAAAAAGGAATAACGCCTGCTCTGACACCTCCTTAGCTGTTACGAGGGCCAAGCAGTAAATGATAAAGTGCTACATAGGGACTTACCTGGTGGCACAGCGGTTAAGAATCCGCCCGCCAATGCAGGGGAAACAGGTTGAATCCCTGGTCCGGGAAGATCCCACATGCCACAGAGCAACTAAGCCTGTGCACCACAACTACTGAGCCTGTGCTCCAGAGCCCGTGAGCCACAACTACTGAGCCCACGTGCTGCAACTACCGAAGCCCGCGCGCCTAGAGTCCGTGCTCCGCAACAAGAGAGGCCACCACAGTGGGAAGCCCGTGCACTGCAATGAAGAGTAGCCCCCGCTCGCAGCAACGAAGACCCAATGCAGCCAAAAATAAATAAACAGATTTATTAAAAAATAAATAAATAAAGCGCTACATGAATGTTGGCTAGCGAAGCTCAACAAAAGGGAAGGTTTCTAAGAGCTGGCACTGCCCAGCAATGGGATGGCATCTCCCCATTACTGGCAATGTGCAAGCAGACCCTGGATTGTCCATGGTTATGGGAAGCAGAGTATCCTATATACCTCCTGTATACCCAGATGCACATTAGCATAGCAAAGGCTCCCAGGAGTCAAGCACTGAAGAAATTTACTTGCTTTGCTTCCCTGACCTGTTTGTTGGACTATGGAATCCCCTCATCACAAATGCCCGTTAACATCTGCAAGGATGTGGTGTTCCATGGAACCGGGCCTGAGAAATTCTCCTACGGGCGCTTTGGACAATGACCAGGGGACATAGGAAAGAAAGCAAGGCCTTTCGAGTACAACCCTCATTGGAAAGGCTATAGGACCCTTCCCAATGTCAAGTACAAGTCAGGAGCAGACCCAGTCCTCAACCTCCCTCTCTAGCATGACAGGGAGACAAATCCATTTGCCCAGAGAGAAAATTCACTTCAACGAAACAACGTAAAAAGGGACTTAGAAACCTCAAACAGGAGTCACTCCCAGGCTATCCCTGACCTTAACAAGCCAAGAAACTTGGAGGAATTGAAGAAGAAGAAAGGCCTCAAGCACAAATGCCTCCCCCTTCCCTGCTCTTGCCTGAAAATTCACCATGACTGCCCTTACCCTCTGGGTCAGCAGGGCCTCGTCCCGGCTACCTGAAAGCGGGGCTAAGACTCCACAAGCGTTGACCATATTTCAGAGTGGAAGAGTTTGCGGGGCCACAGGAAGCGGGAGCCTGCAGAATCCCAGATCCCCTGTGTGTCCAGACCCCATCTGTGGATCCTGGAAGAAGGCGGCAGGCACGCCCGGCCCCGCCCACAGTGCCGCTGTGGCGCTGCATGGACATACCCCCTCCACCCCAGTGCCCGTCCTCTCTCTGGGGGGCTCCACGCCAGGCAGGGCCGACGAATCCCGGAACCACAGGCTCCCTGGAAGAGCTCCGGCAAACCCATCCATGATGGTGCAGACTTTGCTCCCAGCAAGGACAGAGCTCTATTAATTATTCAGGGAACAGTGCAATTATGCAAATCAGTGGGCAGCCTCTGCCCAACTGCTGTCTTCTGCAGGAGTCTGGGGGGAGGGGGTGCCCAGAGCCCAAGCGGCTGAGTACAAGAAGGGAGCCACCCAGTCCGTGAAAGGCGGAAGAAACCCCCCACGTTCTGGGCCCACAGAGGGCTCTGACCAGAGCAAGGCCCCATCCCACACACAGAAGAGCTAGGAGCTGCTTTGAGGAAAGATTCTGAAAACCTGGGGATGCCTTTTCCAAAAAAAGAAAATACCCCCAAAGCTACTGCTAGGCCAGCAATGCCATCATTCAAGGCTTGCTCCTGTAGGCCCTAAAGGCATGGAATACTTCCAAAGTTCCCTCTTTAAAAATACGCTTCTAAGGAGAGGTAACAACTCAGATTAGCGTTTACCCAAGAATGCTCTGCGGAATACTACTGCTCTCGGGGTGGGGGACAGGAAACCCTGGATTAAACAAGGTGAAACTGGTTTCTTTACTGCAGGACCTCTCAGGGCCTAGAGTGAGGATGCCCATGCCACCTGCGGAGGAGAATATCTAGTCTCACCTCCAGGAACCAGGAACCGAGTTTGATAAACTCTGGACAGATTGCTCACAAAATGCCCTGCCAGGTCCATCACCCCTTGACTCTGAAATCCCGCGGTGCAGGTTTTCACTACCCTCATAAACAGCCATCATCAAAAATGTGAACTTCACACGCGGAGGGCAGCTAGACACGACCGCCTCGGGCAGGCTGGCAGGGCAGTCAGAAGGCCCGCCCGTGGCCCTGCCGCCACCCCCTCCCCAAGGCCTGGCAACTGTGCAGGTGCCCAGCACCATCTCAGGTCCACAGAGGGCGGGGTCGGCTGGGAGCCTGGCTGCACGATCAGCAACCCCCTCAGCCAGTCTAGCCGGAGGTCTCGGCGCCAGACTCACCTGTCTACCCACACGTGCCCTGCCCGCCATCATCACTGCTTTCCCTTCATCCACCTGGGCAGTGATGCGAGTGACCTCGACGTGCTGACCTGGGGAGGAAGGCTGGTGAGCCCACCTGTGACCTCTGCCACCGACCCCACCTCACCCAAGATCATAAGTCAACAGATCCAAATGCAGCCACGGCTCATTAGCTCTGGCAGGAGGACAAGAGAGGTAGGGGCCCAAGGAGGAGGACACTTGTAATCACTGAGTAACTGCCAATGCGGGGGCAGGCCCCGAGCCGGCCCTACCCTCACAGCCTGGGGACCCCAGCCACTGAGACCAGGAGGATAGGCCCGCCTCCACTGCCACACACCCCCACACCCCCTCAGGACTTCAGCACCCATAGTAGCCTCCTTCAGAGCTCGGGGTGGCCCCGGGACGCTCCCCCAGCCCCCTCTGGTGGCTGTCATGTTCTTTCATGTGGGAGACAGTAAAACACTCTGGAAACATCTAGGTGCAAATCCCGTCTATGCCAGCCACCTACTGTCGGATAGGGACAAGTGGCTTTTACCTGTCGGAGCCTCCGTTTCTCATCTGTAAAACAGGGAGAGGGCAGCACTGAGCAGTAGTTAACAGCACAGACTTGGGAGCCAGGCTCCTTGAGCTCGAATCCCACCTCTGCCATTCCAGCTGTGCAATTCACATTTCCTGGTTGAAAACCAGGGATAACAACAGAGTGCAGCACGCGGGCTGTTGTGAGGATGGAGTGAGTTCCTCTCTGTGAAGGGCTGAGAGCAGGCCTGGCCCACAGGATCTGTCCATCATGTTAACTATCATACTGGAGAGGGCCTTGGCTTTGAATCCAAAGAGACCTAGATTCTCAATCCATCACAAGGGTAATCCCCGATAAGTGATTTTACCCCTGAGGCCAGTTTCAGCACCTGTAAAATGGAGGGAGGATAAAACAAGGGCAGTCAAGAGGATTAGAGATGACGTACAGACGGTGCACAGTGCCTGGCACACAGCAGATGCTCCGTAAACGGCAGGTAGGTTAGTGATGATACTACTGACTGAGCAGGTCATCTGGAAAACAGAGACCACAAGAATAGGGGTTGATGGCAGGGCCTTAGATAATAGAGCCAGTCCACCTGGGTTTGGATCCTACCTACGAGCCGTGTGCCTTGGGCAAGTGGCTCAGTCTCTCTGGGCCTCAATTTTCCTCTCTGTAAAAATGAGGAGAGTAATATCGTTCAGAGCGCTGGTGTAAGGACGACGTGAGAAAATGCAGGAAAGGAGCCCGGCCCATCAAAGGTGGCCACGTAGGGTAGGGGCTGGTGGGTGGTGGTGATATCGCAGCACTCAGAGAAGCTCGCCATGAAGAGTGCAGAGACGAAAGGCATCCTGTCCCACCTGCTACCATGGCTCCATCCCACGTCACCTCCAGGGACTTCACGACCTGAAGGCGGTGCAGCAAAGGCCGGGAAAGACAGGACGCTACCCTGTGCTAGGTACCTCCCCTCCAGGAATCCCAGAGTTCTGGGCACTGAGATATTAGTCTTTGTTTTGCTTTGTTGAGATGGAGAAACTGAGGCTCAAAGAGAAGCAGTCAGTCGAGCTCCGGGTGGCTGACTCCAGCACACCTGCTGACCTCCCGGCAGCTGGCAGAGCAGGGGATGGGGCTGGAAGGCAGTCATGGGTTCAAATTCCAGCTCCATGGCCCACAGGCCCAGATTTCCCCTGCCCCACCCTCCCCCATCTTTCTCTCCCAATCTCAGCGGGCATCTGGCCTCCTCCATTGGGGGTACAGCCTAGGCCACCTGGCCTCTCCCAGGGACCTCTGCACAGACAGCCACTCTCATCCCTGAGCCGAGACTCTCCAGGCTGTGCTTAAAGAGCTCCACTCCCAGGTGGGGGCCAAGGGCACCTGGTCCAGGCCTGAAACGTTGGCTAGTCCTGTCCTTTGGGCTTTGACTCAGTGGACCTGGGCTTGAATCACATTACTGCCACTCACTTGATCCTGGTGACCCCAGAGAGGAGTGACTACACCTCTCTGAACCACCTGTAACTGGGAAGTCGGCAAGAGGAACGGGCCTCAGTGGCTCAGGTGGGCCAAGCACTGGACCTGGAGCTAGGAGACAAGTCCCAACTCCAACTCTGCCCCTTCACCTCTCTGAGCCTCCCCCATCTTGCCTGGAGAACGCAGACCATAGTCATAAATGCCCTAATTGCTCCAGACGCCCTTAGGAGATCTAGAGCACCAGTGTGAAAGTGCTTTTAACAGCGGGGAGCCCTGGGCAAGCACAGGCGGGGGGTGCTCCTGGCACTCCTGTAGGAGGGGGAAGGTTAGTTCAAAAGACATCACAACCTTAATAAGAAAGGGCACGGCATGCTAATGGGAAGATTCTAGGCCTCAACCAGGGAATGGATCGCCTAGGCATGGGGTTCCCCCGAGTGTGACTTTGGGCCAGTCATGTTCCCCTCTTGGAGTTTCAGTTTCTACATCTGTGAAATGAGAAACAAAAAACCCTCTTACTATGAGGAATCAATAAGAACATAGCAGTGCCTAGGCAAGCTGCGGGCATACATCTGGGACACGGTCCTGCCCTCTGCAAAAGGAACAGACTTTGGGCAGTGGTTCTCACACTTTGGGGAAACATGATTACTCCACCAGAGTCTAATTCTGAAGGTCTAGGGTGGGGCCCAAGAATCTACATTTTATCAGGGGTCCTGCCTGGGGTGGGCTGGTTAGTCCTGCTCAGGGGCCAGGCCTTCAGCTTCCAAGACAAGAGTGGGGTTTTATCAGAGCCAATTCTGGGACTGAGTTTCCTGATGAAATCTGGGGAAGATGGAAAGGGGGAAAGAAGGGTAATAGGAGTAGAGGGGTGGGGCTGTGAACAACCTATTAATCAATTTCCTCCCCAGCCAGGAAACAGTAATTGCTGGGCGCACACATCCTTCACATGCTAACAGTCTGCAGCTGCAACAGGAAGCTTCCACTGCGAATGTCAACAAGACAGCATGAAATTAACTTCCCCTTAGTCAGTGGGCACAGGGAGATGCTGCACTAACTCACTGCCCTCAGTACGAAAACTCCCCAGGACAATGTCGCATCAAATTAGAGCCTGTGCTACCACGGCGGCATCTGTATTTCTACCCGAAGTGCTCTTTTACAACCAGGCCCTGCAAACAAGGGCTGGGAGAAAGAAAGGTCAGGGCTAGCCGAGGCAGGCGACCGTCCCGGGGTTAACTGGGCCCTGGCCAGAGCCAGCCGGCACCCCTCAGCTCCCCTATGGGGGCTGCCCACCAGAAAAGGGAGGCAGCAGATCACCGTGACAAGCAGTAACTCACCCCTCAGAGCGCCTGCTGTGGGGAAAAGTGCAAACCCAACCTTCTACCTGGGCCAATTCCTGGCCCGCCAACCCCCCCGGAGAGACGGGGAGACAGACTTGTGGCTCTTCCGAGTTAGCAGTGCAGCAGGCCCAGGAGGCAGGTTCCTGCGCTCCAGCCTGGCCTGTGGCAGTCCAGGTACAAGTGGCAGCAGGAGGAGCGGCAGGAGGTGGGGCGACAAAGCCCTGCTCAGGCGCCTTTGGGAGAATGCAAAGATGTCCTGGAGGCTGCCCTCTGGCCCCTCCCCTCCTGGCAGTTAATCACCAGGCAGACCCCCAGTGCCTCCCCAAAGCACAAAGTGCTGTGTTCGGGCCTCCCAGCAGCCCGCCCCAGGCCGCCATCAGCCGCAGCCTTCAAGGGGACAACCCCAGGGGTCAGGTGCACGCAGGCTTCCTGAGCGGATGCAAGTGGGGGTATCTGGGGAACGCCCTATTCTTGGCACACCCCCAGGATCAGGCTTGACCTCCAACCTTGGGGTGACCTCTTACCTTCCCCAGGAACGCACAAAGTATTCCCAGATAGGCTGCCAGGGACCCTGCAGGCGGGATCCCGCCTCCCTCTCCTTCCCCTGGGTCCTCACCGCACCACCCGCCTGGCTCAGAGGGGACCTCTGGTGCACAACTGGTGGCTTCCACAGGGACCTGGCTTCCAGTTGCCAAGGAAGGTTCATACATGTGCACGCGCTGGGGCCTGTGCTGTGGCCTGTACGCAGGACCCGGGGGGCCGCCCAGGCTGTGCCCCCCAGGATGTGTGAGATGCTGTGTGCCCACCCACAGAGCACGGAGATTCCCTCTGTCCCAGGAGGGGACGGTAACACAGGCCACCCTTCCTGGTGCCCCCAGCTGGGAGGGGCAACTTCCGCATCATTCCCATCACAGTCATCTCCTCTGGGCTTTCAGCCTGTCCTCTGAGGGGGGTGGGCAGGATCACAGGTGACTCCACACTGAGCACCGTGATCATGAGGGAGAGCACGCCCCTGGTGGAGAGCGGGTCCTCTGAGAAGCTGCCTCAAACTCTGGAATTGGGAGGAGGGGTCCCATAGGCAGCAGCCCAAGGGCCGCTAGAGGGGAAGCAAAGGGGTTAGTTTCACTGTAGAGTGGCTGGTGACTGTCCTGTCCATAGCCCAGGCCTCAGGCATGTCGCCCGGCTGCTCTGGGGCGTCAGAGGGTGGGGGTAGGAGTGGTACAGCCTCACGCCAATCCGGGCGTGCTCTCCGCGGCCACTCGCATACCCCACCCAGGCTGGGAATGCGGCCCAAGCCACCCCTTGCAGGCAGGCGCAGGCGGATGGACTGTCTGTCGGCCAGGAGACCCAGCATTAGCAAGGGGCGCTTTTCCACTCACCGGCACCAAGGCACCCAGGAGGGCGGGTGGGGGAGGAGCTAAGTGGGCCCTGCCACCTGCGAAGGAGTCACACGCCAGCCGTGGGAGCTGGGTGTTTTCCTTCCTGCCTTTTCGGTCTCCCTATGATCTCCAGCTCGCTTCTGTGGCCCTCTCAAATAGCCATTAATTAGAGCCTGGTAATTAACTTTCTGGTTCAAGTAATATTTTGCAAAGGAATTCCATTAAAGAGTCAATTTGCATATCCTCAGACATGGGACCTGGAAATAAGCAGGGTTACTCTGGGAGAATGCGAAAGGCCTCACCCACAGCACCCCTCAGGCCTGGCACCCAGGCCTGCGCTCTGCAGGCACCTACAGGCACGAGGGCATTCAGAGGGTGGCTGTGCTGATGGCCCGGGGATATGCTGAGCCCTGGGAGGCTCTTCCCAAGAAGGCAGGCGGTTTGTTCACAAAACTGGCCAGCTCGGTGGCCACACGCCCAGACAGCAACTGCACACACGCACACAGATGCGCACATGTGAGAGCGCACACACAGAACATGCCACGCACACGGCGAAACAGGATGTATGTAAACACACACGCACATGCCGGTAGACACGTACACATAAGAAAACAGACACAGTAAGAATGGTAGCCAGCACTCATTGAGCGCTTAGAATGAACCGTATGTCCATATTCGACCTACAAATACAGCCACTTCATGTGGTCCAGCCCTACATGAAGCGCCAGGCCCTGTTCCAAACGCTTTACATGCGATTATTCACCTCAGATGCACAAGGACACTTAACATACGACGCGCACACACCTTCACGAGGGCAGGTGCGTACCTGTAAGACACACAAAACCACGCACTCGTGGAGGTACACATGCCTACAGACACTTGTACAAAAAAAGGCTTCTCTAGCTTTTAAAACCCCAGGCTGGGGCTGATCACATTCTCACTAGCTAATTTCCACCGTTCCTAAAAATATTGCCCAGCTCAGATCTCTGGAAGATACACGAGGGAGCTGCAGATCTAAAAGGAGGGCGATAAAAATGAGAAAGCAAAAATAAATTGGTTCTTCTCCAAGTCTGGGTCATGTTCTGTGGCTTTCCCCTCCCTCTGGAGATGAGGCTCAGAATCATGTGCTCGTTAGTGGGGCTCCAGTCAGCCCTGCCCCAAAGGTGCCCATGGGGATCCAAGTACAATGCTGCAGCTGGGTCGGGACATGGTCATGAGGCCTGGCTTCTGTAAGGGTCCCACCACCACGCCTTTGACCATGTGCCTCAGTTTCCCTGAGTCTAACAGTCCCTTCACCACCTACCTATTCTGCATGGTGAAAGACCTTTCAAGGTGCTGTGTAAATGCCAGGCCTCCTTATGCTAATTATCGGATTAAGAATTAAATCTGATTCCCTTATGGAGAGGAGAGCAGGGGAGGGGGGAGTTGGGAAGCATTCCTTGCAGGTAATTAATGAATTCCCGGCCATACCGCTTGGAAGACAGAGACCCATTTAACAAAGATCCACCTACATGAGGCCTCTCAGAGCTGAGGAAGGCCAAACAGGGCAACTAAGACTCCTGCAAGGGACTTGCCAGAACGTTCAGAAGGCAAAGGACATGAACAGACAAGACTCAAAAGCAGCAGCACTACTGGCCCTTAAACTCAGGAAAACAGCGTTCAATCACTAACAAGCAAGAAATGCAAACAACAAAGAAATACCATTTTTCTGCCTATACAAATGACAAAGACTGTGTTAATGACGACACCCAATGTAGTTAAAGGTCTAAGGAAACAGGTGAGCACCCTCAAAAATCACTGGGGGGTGTAAATGACTACAGGCTCTCCATGGGAGGCATTTTTATCAAAAACCTGAAACTTCATATTCTTCGACCTAGTAATTCTAGGACTTTACCTCATGAAATCAATCACAGATGTAGATAAATGATGCATACTCAAGGATTAAATACCAGCACCATTTTTAATAAAGAAAAACTAGACATAACCTAAATGCCTAAATTACTAAAAACAAGTAAGGCCTGAACATCAGATGGAACAGTAAACTTTACAAGTCAATTTTTAAAACACATATAGTAGAGGTTTGCTTTCCCAGGTGTAGACAAGAACCAGGGTCATTCCACTTGGCTATTTCTTGCGTTCAAAGTAGTAATGATCCTCTGTGCAGCCCCTTTCACCTTACGAGGGACAGCAACATCGAGTATTATTTCTCGAACTCAAAATAACACCGCATGATTGCGTGTTATTATTCCCACACTGCAGATGAGAAAACTGGGGCTTACCAAGATGAGGGGCCTGTTCGCCCCCAATTATTAACTACCACTTACTGAAAACCTAAAACACACCTGTCTAACCGCTCTCGCGTGTTATAACTTATTTAATAAAATTTTAGAAACACTTAAGAAACATTTAAGACCCAGTGTGAGTTGCGAAGGAAACAGTACTGAACAGGACAGACATTTTCTATTAAACACATGCTGAATATATTAATATCATTTCCAACGACACTATTATCATCAGACCCATTTTGCCAATGTGCAAACTGAGGCTCAGAAAGGTTAAGTGACTTGCCCCAGGAATGCCTGGCTTCAAATCCAAAGATCACATACTTCCCATTATTCGCAGAGACTAAGATGCCCAATCATCTCAACATCACCCAAGGGAAGGCAGAGAAGGACCAGGCTCTCCCTGTCTACAGCAGGGGAGGGAGAGAGCGGAGAAAACCCAGGCCTGAGTGCCCAGCCCTTCCTGCACCTACTGTCAACAGAAAACAGATTCTGTCTTCCATTTTTTCCTGTTCCTCATCAAGCTTCCTCTCCTCCCACCAAGGAATGCCTCACCCAAAGGGGGAGAATTGATTCCTGCCTACTCAGGGCCGGGTGAGGGTCCCTGAAAGCCCCCTCCCTCCACTTCCAAATTATCTCCCTCCCTAGTCTTACACTGCCTGGAATCCTACCATTAGTAACTTTCAGGTGTGGGAACTCCAGGCAACACACATACTCCCTGTAAGGGAAATCAATCTCTCACTCCACACATATCAGCCTTGGGTAACTGCACCTGGGTTGCCCGCCTGTGTGGAGGGCCAGAGTCACCCAGATACAGTATCAGCGAGAAAAAAAATGAGGAAAGCACAGTATTGCCAGCTGACCCTCCTAGATACTCAGCAACATTAATAAATAAATGAGTGACTTGGAAATTATCTTCTGGGAAGGCAGAAGCACCACATCCGAGATCGCTTTTACCAACATTAATACCGTCTTGTAAATGAAGCAGGAACATTTCCAGCCTGCAAAACAAAAGTGCTTTTGCCAGCACACCTTTCACCTGGAAAGCCTCCGAGCGGCATTCATTTCTGTTATCCACGGGAAATGATTACCTGTCCTTGGTGCTTATTTCCAAAACCTCCAAAGGAGAAATGAGCGTTGAGGGGTCCAGTGATCTTGGAGACCGACTGGGAACCTCCCCCAGGCTGTTTTCAGGGAAGTAAGTACAAAGGCTCAAACCTGTCCTGTGGCCCTCGGGGACCCCAGAGCCCAGTTGTGCCCACCAAGCCCTGGCTGGCTTGACCCCAGCCTCACCACCAGGTATCAGCCCTCTCCCCGCATCAGCCAACTTCAGCGTCTCCACACCTGGGGCAGACTCCTTTCCCAAGGAGCTGAAAGATCCCAGAACGGAGCTAACTGGATGAGAGAATCCAGAGAAGAGAATCCCGGCACAAAAAAAAAAAAAAGCTCCCAGATGAGAGAATCCCAGCGCAAAAAGAAAATAACGTCCCCAGCACAGAGAGCATGCAACAAAGCCGCTTCAGCAGCCATAAAGCAGACAGATTCATCCAGAGTCAGAACCCAAGTGGCCGCCGCCGAGTTCCCTGTGCTCCTTCTCCCCATGAGGCGGCCACGGGGGCTCACATCTGCCACCCTAGAGGCCCCCAGCCCCCTTCCCGTGCCCATCTCCTCAGTGAGGCCGCTGTCTCTGCACTTGCCCCCTTCCCAGGGAGAGGCACGGCAGCCCAGCGGGGTCCCATGAGCCAAGCCAAAGGCAGCCGTTCTGTCTTCCCAGCCTTCAGCAGCACCACCACCCCACGGCAGAGCGGGGGGAGGCGCCTCTCCACTCACCCAGCGTTGACCGTGAGCTTGGGGGGTGGGGGTGGGGGTCGCCAGAGCTGGCTTGACTCACTCAACTCCAAACAGGGCGAATCCAGGGACTGCCCCAGAGAAACACCTGCCCAGCCATCCCACCAGCAGCCGCTAAATCTACTTGTCGGCGAAGCAGCACGCCAGGAGACCCCAGTCCGAGTAAAGCCCGCTGCCGCTCCAAGGCTGGACAGGAGGGCTTCAAACTCAGTCTCTCTGCCTGTCCGTGGGAAGTCTGGGCTCCCTTCCTGGGCCAGAGAAGCCACCAAGCCAGATTTCGTTTATCGAAAATTAATAAGACAATTCCACACCACTGTCAGTGACGTTCTGCTCCAACCGCTACCATTTACCACCGCTTCTAGAAACAGACTTGTAGTCTTACTCCCTACCCAACCCCATCCGTGCCCCTCCGGCATGTGGCAAAGCTGACCTGAAGCCAAGCTGGGCAGGACCTGCTCCAGGTCATCTCAGCCGGGCCCTGACCTCCGGCCAGGGCTGCCAGCCGAGCGCTCGCCGGCATCTCCGTGCAGGCTTCCGGCTGGAGGGAGGTAAACATGGCATGCACGCTGTCTGCTCCCAGGAGGGCAGGCACACTCAGAGGCCGGACCGCCTGCCGTCTCTCCTGTTCCCCAGACACCCACACATGCACACAAAACTGGGTACGTACACGAGGCCCTGAATGCGGGTGCAGAGGGTCCTGACCCCCACCAAGGAAAGCGCAGAGAAGGGCATGTTCCTGGGGAAGAAAGCCAGAGGAAGGGGCCGGGCGGAGGGAGGAAGGCAGCAAACCGGGTGGCCTGCCGCCCAGACAATAACAAAGATGGGAACCGAGATTTTCAAAGACGCAGTGGCTGCACCCAGCGCTGAGCTCTGGCCTGGCTAAATCTTCCTGCCAGGGCACGCCTGGTCCCCTGGGGCACCACGGCCATCAGAAAAAGGCTGAGGGTCCTGCCTCGGGCTGGGCTTGGCAGCTGGGGCAGCAAACCAGCTGCAGGCAGCGGGGAGGATGCATTAGAGAGAGCAGCTCCGGGCTGATGAAAATTAAAGGTCTAGTAATTCTCCTGGAGAGTGGAAAGAGTACTCTTCGGGAAGATGCTAGGGGTCAGTTAAACAGTCACTCAACCTTGGGCAGGAGTTGGGCTATAACTTGTACTCCTCTGCCTGCTGGAACCAAGGGGGAGGGGAGAGAGAATTTCATTCTACCTGTGCCTCCCTCACAGGGAGTGCCAACTCACCAATCATACACAGGGGCACAGCCCTATGAAGGAAGGCAGATGCCAGGGGCCTGAGATGCTGGGGCTGAATGCCGAAAAGGTTCCTTGCTGCCTGCCCGTTCTTTCTTTCACCCCCACTTAGCTGAGCAGGAACACGTTCTAACTGGCACCAGAATCCACCACCATGCTGTGCCCAAGCAGAAAGGTGCTGGGGCTGGCACGGCTCAAGGAGGGGGGGACCTGGGCCCCAAGAGGCTGTGTCTGCCGGGTGTCCCCGCAAGCGGACAGGAGGGCTTGCCCTTGCGAGGTGAAGCCGGCTCCTTGCCAGTGACTCCTGGCGGGCTGAGCCACCTCCTCTCTCTCCTCCTCTGCCCCACAAGCCACCTCCCCTTGGAATTTCCACACCTGCTCCTGGCTTGCCCAGGAAAAGGAAACAGGGAATAGGAGACACCCCTGGGAGTGGAGAGGTGAGGGAGGGAAGCAGCTGCCCAGGGCTGGGAAGGATGAGGCCCTTATTCCTTGGCCTCAGGCACTGCCCGCTCTGCTCAACCCAGCCCCCAGCGGAGCACGCGCCCTACTTACAGCAGATGTGCCCCCTAAGCGGCCCAGCCCCCTGTTCCTCCCCTCCAGATGTTCACCCTTTTCGTCTCCGCTGGGTTTCCGCAAAACCCAGCCGAAATGCCTTTTGTATCGGACACTCAAGGGCTCCAGAGGCAGGAGATGGATCCTGGGGTGGAGGCGCCACTTCTGTCCCCAGCTCCGGGCACTGTACCGCCCGGGAAACAATGCCCACCTCGGCGAGGCGAGGCAGGACTTCTCGGCGAGGGCACTTCCCTCTCGGCCTCGCCCCGAGGCTCGGGCACCCTGTCCTCACCCCTGGGGGAGTGAGAAGGGTCCTCCCGTCGCGCCCCGCCCCCGTCCGAGATAGCCCCACAAGTTGCCGGAGGGCGGCGTGGGGTGCCCTCGCGCTTTCGGCGCGCCCCAGCCCGGCTCTCGCTTTGTCCCCGCGCCCTCCGGGGCGCATCCCGGGGCGGCGGCGCGCGGAAGCCGGGCCGGCGGCGACGGCGGGCTCACCTCTCATTGTCCGCGGCGGAGGCGGAGGCGGCGGCGGCGGCGGCGGCGGCGCTCCGGAACCCCGGCAGGATGTGGCGGAAGCTGTGGTTGCGGTCCAGCTTGGGCTGGCTCTTGGTGCGCTTGATGGAGCCCTTGAGGCGGCGGCTGAGGAAGCCCTGCGCGCGGGGCGACAAGAGGGGGGAAGGGAGGCGGGGTTAGCGCGGCGGCGGCGGGCCCGGGACCCGCGCGGAACCCGCGCCCTGGCTCGGGCGGCCGTGCGGCCGAGGGCGGGCGCGGGCTCGGGCTGGCCCCTGCACCTCGCGGCCCGCGCCGCCCGCCCGCCGACCGAGCGCCGACGGCCCGGCCCGCGCAGCGCGGCCCAGCCCACCCCGCGCCGCCAGCCAGCCAGCCAGCCAGCCACGTCGCCCCCGCCCCCTAAGCCGCTGTTGCCATGGCGACGCCGAGCCGAGCCGCGCCGGCCGCTACCGAGGACGCCCGAGCCCCCCCGGGCGCGGGGGCGGGGAAGCCCCCGGGGGCTGAGGGGGCGGGGCTGCAGAGGGGCGGGGACCCTCGGGGGGCCTCCGCGGCAGCAGCCTCCTCAACTCTTACAGTAACAAGGTCACACACCGCCACCCACCTGGAGGAGTCCACGCCCCCCTCCCGGTCCTGGATTGCCAAAGCGCCTTCCTCCACCCGCGAGGTCGATGTTCTCAGCCCGGGTAGTACAGATGGGGGAAACTAAGGCTCTGCGAGCAGGCGTCCGGTCCTCTGGGGAATGACCGGCTAGCGCAGCTCCTGGTAGTACCCTGGACCCCTAACCTGTGCGTCTTTCCTTTCGCAGGTGACTGTCACAGGCCCTCGGGGTGGAGCCCTTTGCCTGGAACCGTTGTACCCCACCAGGGGCAACCACCTTGGGGGCAGGGTGACCTAGTATCTAGCTCAAGGAGAGGCCGAGGGGCTGAAGGGTTTGCCGAGTACCCCCACTGCGTGCTTCAAGATTTGGAGCCAGGTCTGAGGGAAGGCTGGATCTTCCCTAGAGAGACTGCTGCCTGCTGGCCCATTCATGACCCATGGCGGGTGGGGTCCACTCCCGGGAGGAGTATGACAGACCTCAGCGGGGCCTCCCCATTAGGCCATTCATGCATCTATCAGACTGCGCTGGACTCTGAGACCGGAACCTAAGCTGAGTCCAGCCCCCAGAGCTCCGGGTCTAATGGAAGAGACAGGGAGGAGACAGCGTTCAGTACCCCACGTTGAACCAGTCTACCCTGGGGTAGATTTGGGGGCTCAAGGGGCCACAGCCTGGGGTGTTCTGGACTTGGTACCCTCAGGCAGTTGGAGGGAGAGGAAAACTGCAGGAAGAGTGATTCCCTGTGGGTGGAGTTGTCGGAGAGGGATTCTGGGGACTCACCCACCCCAGCCTCAATTCCAGGTGATATAAGGATAGAAGGGAATGAGATATTAACTCATTTTAGAGTTAATGTCGTTCACAATCTGAACACCATATTTCATCCGTCACACAATAAAGGGTAGGCTTGGTGGCCCTCTCTGCTCTGGGGGGAGAGTTGGACATTTGCTGTAGTCTACGCCCTTACTGGATCTGTCCATCTCTATGGCCCTGGCACCCAAGACTGATGAGAGCAAATGTTGGTTGTACCCATCATCTCATGTCACCCACACAAACAGAAATGACAGAAAAACATCCCTTTCTGCAAATGAAGAAACCTTGCTCAGAGAGGTGAAATGACTCACCCAAGGACACACAGCTCTCAGACCTGCCTAATGTCAGAGCTTTTCCCATAGGACCCCCGTCTTCTGCCCACCCTCTTCAAGCTTTCCCTTTTCCCATCTTTCTGCCCCTACTTTTTCCTCCCCCTCAATCTCTCCCATCCATAGAAGGCTTATCCCTGTGGCCACCTGCCAGAATTCTGCACATCCTTCAAGGCCCTTCTTCAGGCCTTCCCAGGCAGTGGAATCCAAATGCCTCTCACCTCTACAGCTTGGTATTACTCTAATCAGTTGCAGTTTAACAGTTATCTCTTAGGGGTTAGGGACTACAGGAGGGACCCTCTTCCAGAGTGGTGACCCACAGACAGGACGAGGCCTAATGCAGAGGGACCACAAATTGTGGTGGGCCAGGGGGACAGCAGGCTCTCTGGGAGACACGGCATGAAGGCAGGGACCTGCACCCCTGAATAAGCTCTGGGCTCTCCCAACCTTGGCCTCTTGGCAGGTGTTGGGGGAGGAGGGATGCGCCTGGCTAACTTGGATGGGTTCTTCTCTCGCAGGTGTGGTTGTCAAGCAAGTTCCCCCAATGGGCTTGTACTTTTTATTGGTTTTTATTTTCTACACTGATTAAAATTTCACAATTTTTTACACTCTTGTGGTACAAAGAACCACAAAGCATGTTTCAAAATTTACGGAGCTCATTATGTAGCAATATGGACAGCTTTATCCTATTCCTGAGTTTAAAAAAAAAAGTTTTCTTCCTTCTAAGAGGTTGAGTGGGACAGTGTCACTTCGTCTTCCCCACCCCCACCATCAAGGCTACACTTAATGCTCCTCTGATAAGCATTACCTGTAAGCATCCTTGAAGCCTACTCTGAATGTACCTCCCCAAACTGACCATGACCTTGGGGACTCAAACTCTCTATAATATCATTCATTCACCGTTTGTCAAGAGCCTACCATGTGCTAGGCATAGTGACCAAGACTGACATGAACACTATGAAGTGAGCAGTGTACGGAATAACAAAAGGACAGGGAGCTCACCTGTCCCCCACCTCACCACACATATCCACCATGGAGGACCTTATGTCCCCCAGAGGACCCAGCTCAGGGCTCTACATATGGCAGGCTTAACAAACGCTCATTATCCCAGAAAGCCACAGCTGGAAGGGGACTCAGATCCAAAAGACTGTATTACAAGGGTGAATAATGCCCAGAGAGGGGAAGGTCTTTCCCAAGGTCACACGGCAAGGTTAATCAAAGACCCCGGACTCCAGTTCCCTGCCCTGCTTAGCCTCACAGCTTGCTTACTGACCTCCTTCTTGGGGTAAAGGGACAAGGGTGGCTCCTCGCCCAGCCCTGGATGAAGGGAGACGAGCCTTTTCTCCTGTCCCTTCACGGGCAGGTCCCAGGACATGATTTCTGGAGGCAGCTGCAGCCCTGAACTCAGGAAGAGGGAATGACTGGCCTTCAAGTCAGAAAATCTTGTTCTAGACCCTAGTCGACCTTTAGTGAGGGGCAGTGGGCAAATCACGTCCCTTCTTTCAGTAAAACAGGGCTCTCGAGGCTCACTGCCGCGGACCCCACTGACAGCCCAGTGGCTGAGAGCTGGGAGCCAGAGGCAAACAAATGGGGCTCAAATCCAGCTCCATAGACCCCTGGCGGTGAGATGGTAGGCAAGGTCCCTCACCTCTCTGTGAACTGGGTGGGGGCTGCAGTGAGGATTAAGTAGGACAGACAAAGCCCTGGATCCCCTCCCCTTCCACACCCCCAGGGCCTGACTTTATCCACCTTCTCCAGGAGGCCCTGACTACATACTCCAGCCTGGCTGATCACACTCCTCAGGCCAGCTGAAGTCCTCTCACACTGCTTGTGTTCAAATCTTAGTTCAGATAAACTGTGGGAAAATTACTGGACCTCTCTGAGCCTCAGTGTCCCTATCTGTAAAATGGGTTAAGGATGATACCTTCTCTATAGGGTTGTGGGAAGGATTAAATGAGGTAAGCTATCCCCAGTAAAACGGTAAATACTAAGCAACTAAACACAGTAGTTGCCAGCTTTATTATTATTATTACCGAGGTTGGCTCCGATACAGCCACCAATTTTTGCCCCAAGGAGGTATGTGACCACCACAGGTGGGAGTCCGTCTGGGCTCTCGGAGGAGCTTGAAAGCAACGTGGCGGTGGGGACAGGCCTGGTGTCATGCCTAGTGAATGAATGAATGTGCTTGCAAAAATTATCCAGGAGCCACAGAATATCACTCGGTTTGGTAGTTTTGAACTCTTTTAAACAAGCACTTCTCTTCTAAAGCAACCTCCCAGAGACTCCGGAGGTTCAAAGTGCTCGGGCGGGTGGAGCCGCACAGGTGGAGGCCTCCGCTTTCATTCACTGGCGCCGGGTCTGATGGCTAAAGCTCAGCAAGGCGCCTGCACAGTCCGCGGGGAACAAGCCTGCCCCCTCCCCAGATGGCGCGCTGTGTCTCTGCTAACACAGCCCCATTCCCCTGCGCTTCTCAGGCAGCTGTACCACTGTGCTTAGGTCAACTAAGGCCCCAGGGACTTTTGCACGAGGCTGCTGCCTGGTGTCACCACCCCCAGCCCTTTGGTGACAGGGTGTGGACAGCCCTTGTAGCCTCTGCCCACGTCCGTGACAGCTCACTGCCCATGCAGATGTCCTCCCTCCCAGCTAATCCATGTCAATGGTCCAAGCCCCTTGGGCTTCCATCCATGTCAATGACCAAAGTGCAAGAAAAGTCCCGAGCGGAGGACAGAGGCCCATGGGGTCTCTGGCTTGCAGGACCCGAGTTGTCGGCTGCTCCCCCATCCCTATTCTCTGCCCCCACGCTGACCCCGGCCTCAGTGCTACTTCTCCAGGAAGTGCTGGGAAGCTTTCTCAAAGGCCTTTCAGAATTCCAGACTCGTGATTTCTCCATTCACCATTTCAATCCATTCCATGTGATGACGATGCTGATAAATTACCAATTTCCAGGCTCCTGCTCTGCCAGGTCGCTCTGCCCGGGGCACTCACGGAACACATCCGGAGCCCGAGCAGAGGGGTTGCCTAGGAGGACCCGATGCCTCTTATCAGGAATCCTCGTGAGGACATGTGCTTCAGAAAGATGTTTGGGGTTTTCAAGTGGGGAGACAGAGGCTCAGAGAATGTAAGCTACTTGTTGAGAGTGGCAGAGCTGTTAGGTGGTAGAGCTGGGACTGTAACCAGGAGAGTTCTAGCCCCTGAGCAGGCAGGGCAGGGATCCTCTTACACATGCACACACGCCACACACACACACACACACACACACACACACACACACACACACACACACGTGTCAAAGGCCAGAACGGAAGTGACTGTTCAGCCCCTCCTCCCCATGCCCCAGGTACCATGCTGGGCCCGGGGGAGAGAAGAAAGAAGGGAAGGTGGGCTTCTCCCTGAGTGCAGGGCTGTCACCTGGGGCTCACAGGTGAGGACCTGGCGGCTCAGGGAGGGGAGACTTGCCCAGTCCCATCCTCACGTATGCATCACTCCCCATCCAGGAGGCAGCATTTGGGGGGCCATGGGTTTGTATTCCAGCAACGCCACTTGGGCACCTGGGAGTCACGTGTCACCACTGGTCTCACCTGAGTGAGACCACCTTCTCACCTGAGTGTAAAGCACTCGGCACCAGGCATGGCACATAGTAGGTGCTCTACCAGCCCCGACTCCATCATCTGTTTGGTTCTGCACCCTCAATTCTGCTTTCATCACCTTCTCCCTTTTAACAAACCAACTCTGGGTCACTGCAGACGGGTGGGTGGGCCTGACCTGCGACAGTGCTCAGGGTGAAGGCAGAACCCCATGGCCCTCCCTCGGCCCCGGACCAGCTTCTCCTTTGTGGCCGTTTCTAAGGCCTGCGCCCAAACAGATCCCCTTCAAAGAAGGAGGCTCTTTTAACAGGCATGTCTCTCAATTTCTTTCTGAGGCTCTGTGCAAATGCCAAAAGTACACCTAAATAAACAGGAAAGGGAGCGGAAGATCCCATCCAGATATCACCGCCTCTCTCAGCCCCAGGAGAGGAGATCTGCCGGGCTCAGAGGCTGGCAGGAAGACCTGACACCTTGGCAGGCTGGTAGGGACACCTCACTCTACCCTGGCAGAGGCTCCAGAAAGGGGCTGGAGATGGTGAGGAGTCCTATGTTATTCTAAGATAGCAGCGTGAGAGCTGGGAGTGCCCAGAGCCGGCAGCCAGGCCAATGCCCACATGATACAGATAAGGCACCCGAGGCCCAGAGGGCAGGGGGACTTCCCCAGAGTCACTGAGCAGGGCAGTGGCAGACCCATGGCAGAACCTAGGTCCCCTTTCTCCTTGCCCGGTGCTCTTTGCAATGCCAGAATGCTTCCAGAACCTCCCAGGCTCCCCATGTTTCCTCTTTCCAGGCCTCAGTCTTCCCATCTGTACTCTGAGGGCCTGGGTTGGGTGATCACCAAGCTCCTTTCCAGTGCTAGTATTTGATGATTCTCTAAAGCTAGAGCAGCTGCCTTTCACAGCTGGGCTCTCCCACGATGGCACTAACAGTACCAGCAATTTCTGTGGCTTTGCTCGAGTCCTTCAGATGCACAACTCCTCCTGCCCTCTTCCCCTATCCTGGGGCTCTACCCTCAGCAAGCTGCCAGGCCTCCCTGGCCTCCTCCCCTGGGAGCTACGCACCACCAAAGCGGGTCCCAGTTGGGAAATAACTCAGTAACGGTGGAATGTCAGACACTGTGACAGGTGAAAGGTAGGAGGAATTTTAAGCCAGGATCAAGTTGGTGCCTTCCCAGTGGCCACCTACTCACAGGCCACCCTAAGTGCACAGAACGCTCACTAAGCCCATGACGGCGCTCCTTTGAACATAAGACCTCCACACTCCACCTTACCCAGAGAAGGTAGCCGGACTCCTCAGATCACACAAAGAGAACCAATTCACTGGCCGTGAGGACCGGGAGGGGGCTGGAGCCTGACACTCGAGCATCACTCTTGCATTAAAATATTGCCCGGATAGCTACACCCACACATATTCACATGGAGAAGTACCCAGGGAGAGAAACACACCCAGGTTCAAGGACATGGATGGGGCACATGTCGGGGAGGGACATGGCCACAAAGAAATGCGTGTATAAACATAACAGGTCTCCCTAGCACCACCAGATACACACACCTAAACACACAGGTGCACACTGACCAGCGCACACACAAATACACACATACACAACCATGAAACCCACAGATAAACATACAAATATACTGAGACAGGCTCACAGATTTACACATATATTCAACGGTCATCAGGTACTCACAGAGTTACGCTGACACCCAGGCCAGACACACTGGCCCACACGCGCTCACGTTCACAGCCACGGCAGGAAGGGAGAGTGGCCGGGTAAGCTCAAAGAGCCACACGCCCACATCTTGGGCCGCGGCGGAGAAAACGGCTCCATGTTGCTGCCGCCACAATTTCACCTGCTCCGCAGGCAGGGCCTCACTTTGTGCCAATCTCTGAGGACGACATACTTGCTTCTCTCACACCCTGAAAACTGTCTTCACAGCTCCCTAAATGTGTGGTTTCTGGGTGCCTTGAGGCCTGGCAGGTTGCTCTGCAGGGCCTCACCCCTACCCAGAACTGGAGACCCCTGCCCCGAACATCTCTCCTTCTGCCCATCACCGCACCTGAAACACCACCATTTGACACACCTCTTTAGGTCCTAGGATTACCTTGACGTCTAGGAATCCCTGGGTAAGATGCAAATACCTTTCTTCCCCCTCCCCCAAGAGGCAAGGTAGTAGAGGGTTCCACCACTTAATGACTGTGGGCCTTAGGCCAGTGCCCTAACTGTCCGAGCCTGTTTCCTCTTCTATAGAACGGGGACTACAGTAGCTACCTCACAGACTATTGTAACGAGTCAGTGAGATCATGCATGGAAAAAACTGAGCCTATTTCCCGGCACACAGTAAAAATATTAGCTACTGTCATCATCACCGTCATCGTCATTGTTTTTATTGCTCAGACTTTGCTCGGTCACCAGGGGACGGCCCAGCCATTAGCCAGGAGGAAACAGAAGGCAGTAGCTTACAGAAGCAACTTCTAGGACCCAAAGCTCCTGTGATGGAGAAGGGGGCTGGTCAGTGGCTCACGCAGGGCGTGTTTCCTGAGCCTCGCCATGTGCTGAGCCCCAAGAAGCGCTAGCTCTCTGCCTTCAGGGGTCCCGTGGTCCAGGTGGAGAGGCGGCCCAGGTCGTTCCGAGGCACCTGTGGGAGCCGCCTCGCTGCTTTGGCTGTCCCCAACCCTGTCACCCTTCCCTGTTCGTTCTCCGAGAGCATCCAGAGGGACACTTGGAAAACCAGACGAGACCCTGCCGTGGACCAGCTCCACCCCTGGGCTCCTGGGATGAAGGCCTAGCTCCTTGGTGAGGCCTAAGACCCCTCATGATCTCCCTCCTGGGCTCCAGCCCCAGTGGCTTCAGCGGCACTTTTGGAACTGCCAGCTCCTCCTGCCACAGGGCCTTGGCCCAGGCTACTGCCGCTGCCTAGAACAGAGTCCCCCTTTGCCCGGCGGGCCCTGCACACCTTTTAGTCTCTCTTCAATCTTCTCCTCAGGGGCCTCCCAGATGCCCTCGGATTGGGCCATATCTCCCTGCAGACCTATCACAGTTGTAGTTGTACATGCATTTTTTTCATGCCTTCCTCCCCCACAGGACTGTGGGGGCCATTACGGCCTGGGTCTCCAGTGCTGGACACCTGGCAGGCATTCCGTAAATACTTCCTAAATGAATAAACAAATAAAAAAGAAAAAGGAGAAAGGCAGAGAATGTGCTCTGGGAGGTCTTTTAAGGGATTCCACTTGGGGTCAATCTGGGTGGACTTGCTGGAGGAGGCAGCTTTTGAAGGCATAATAGAAACACTGAAGGTGAGGCAGCAGGTGGGCTTGCTGAGATCATGTGGGGCAGGGCAGCCGTACAGGGATATTCCAGGCAGAATCACAGCACAGGCAAAGATTGAAGAGGTAGGACAGCAGCGGGTCTGGCTGACCTGGAGGGCCCCGGAGTGATCACAGGTCCCACCGACCTCCAAGTTACACACCCGAGCCCAGGCTCATGACACGGGACATACAACCCCCTCCCCAAAGCAGAGGACACCCAGGTCAAGGGGGCCCATTAGAAACCCTGAGAGTCTAGAGGAGGGAGGAGGGGTCACGCAGTTGGGAAGCAGGTGGGGGCATGAAGGTGGGAGGGGGAAATGAGGACAACAGAGAGACCCTCCTGGTAGCTGCCAGTGCCCAGGACTGAGTGGCATCAGTTAACAGAAATCAGACACTCATTCCTAAGGTCTCGAGCAGGGATGTGATAACCCAGAGCAGCCAGGGAGTGACTCACTCCCACAAATCCTCTGGCTGGCCAATGCTTGCCTTACCTCGTAAGCCCACCCCAGAGGTCAGGATGGGCACACACACTTCATCAGCTCTTTAAGCCCTCAGCCAGCCCTGACCTCGGGGCAGGGAGTCCAGCATGAGGGCCACATGGCTGGGGGAAAACCAACTCCATCAGGGAGCCACACCCCTGCAGCAGGCTCTCTACTGTCTCTTTCTGCCTCCCTCCAGGCCCTGTCACTGAGGCCCCGGCACCAGGCCCGTCTTCCCAGGGTGACTCACTGCTTATCCCCCATCAGAACAACCCTGTCCTATGCTCTGTGCACTCTGCGTGAATGAACACTCTCACCAGAGGCTGCCTGGCAGGAGTGGCAAGAAAACCATGCGTAGACTCAAGAAATCTGGGTTCAAAACCTAGCTCTGCTATTAACAATAATGAGAACTATTCCAACGCGTTAATAAGAGCATGCCAGATGTATTTATTAAGCTCTGTCTAAGCTTCAGGCACTGGATTAGAGCTTTACATGACTTTCCTTGTTTAATTCTCAGAACCCAATGTGCAGAGGAGAAAATGGAGGTTCAGAGACATTAAGCTCCTTGCACAAGGCCACACAGCCAGGAAGTGGCAGAGCTGGGTTCAACCCAGGTGGTCGGCACCAGAGCCCAAGACCTTCCATAATTCCACTACTGCACTATGAGGCTGTGAGCAAGCACCTTAGCCTCTCTGTGACTCAGTTTCCCCATCCGTACAATGAGAGGATTGGTCTAGATGACCTCTAACTCCCTTTCCAGCTTGGGCATGCCATCCTTCCCCTCCTTGGTGACCCATTTGCTGGTGAGAACAAGGGGACCTTCTGGAGACAAAAGCTTGCCTGAAGGAAGGGTGCTAACGGTGGGACTTCAGGCCCTGTGCTGGGCCACAGGGAGCTTCTGCTGGGTCAGACTGCGCCACCCTGCCCTCCCAGGCACTTAGCTGGGCGGGGATAGCCCCAGAGCATCAAGGCAGGGAAGAGGAGCTATCCCATCTCTCCCTGGACCAGGAGCCACCAGGGAACACCAGGACCCCAGGGTGCTCCAGCCCCAGAGACCAGTGAACGCTAGCAGCAGGGAGAGGGGAGAGGTGGGCGGCAGCTCCATAAATCCACCTGAGTGAGCAGTGCTCTTAAAAGCCCTTTTCACTGCAGGATACAAAACGCACCGTTTGGGGAGAGGATTTTATAGGCTATTTCTCCTCCTGGGTTGATTTACCGTCTGCAAGCCAGGCTCACCTGGGCGTCCTGCCCCTGAGGGATCATGGGGTGGAGGCAAGGTCAATTTCAAGGCAAGACAGCGGTGGTCTGGGTGACTTGTGCTGACCTCCTCCCACGGGGGTGGCCCCTCCGCCTCAGAGATGCAGTGGGCTCTCAAGAGGAAGGAGGTGGAAACACACCGCCTCTCCTCACCCCGCCCTCACTCACTGGATGTATTCACTCCCTGCGTCTCTCACATACCTTCACCCCACAAACCCCTCGGGTGCCTGCGACAGGTGAGGCCCTGCCCCAGTGCCTGGGGCTCAGAGAAATCAGAAACAGTCACCTTGAGAAAGTCACCACGTCCGGTTAAGTCACAGCGTCTAAGTTCCGGAGCCTGTGGGGAGGGGAAGTCTGCAGGCGTCTGTGGCGGAGCACAGGGGAGGGAAGGAGCTCTCGAGGAACAGAAATGGGGAGGAAGTGTGGGCAGAAGGACCAGCCTATACGGATGCCAGGACAGGCCTGGGGGCCTCGATGCCAGCAGGGGAGCTGGATTCCACTCCCTGGCAGCCATTGAAGGCACCGGAGCGGGGCAGTAACAATCATGGCTCATTTTAGATGGTCTTTAAGCAATTCCATGGGAAAAGTTACTCATCCCCATGCAGGGCCTTGTGTCGGAAACAGATGCCATTGCTGCCGCCTCCAAAGAGGGCCTCCTGGCTTTGGAAACAATTCCCACCCGAAGATTCGGATATAATTATGTCTGCGATCCAACCCAAATGCCACTGGATGTGATAGAGGCAATCACTGCATTTTCATATGGGGGTGGGGTGGGAACAAAGGCCTCTGAGCCCTGCCCCTCACACCCAGTTTCCTGGGTCCCCTAGGAGAGGGGAAGGCCTACAGGGGCCACACAGGGTGGGGTGGGAAGAGGAGAGCAGGTCCCTCCCACGCAGGGTGGCTGCCCTGCACGGGCAGCTTCTGACCTGTGAGGGCCAGGCCAGCTGAAGGCAGGGGCAGAGCAAGATGAGGCCGAGTGCTAGCTGTGTCCCCGATTGGCTGTGTGGCCTGGAGCAACCTCCCCTCCCAGGGCCTCAGTGTTCTCATCTACAAAATGGAAAGAATAACAACACTGGCCGGCAGAGACTGAGCTGCGTGTTGTGGGCCAGGCTCTGTGAGACCTTCACTATCTAGGCTCTCGAGCTGAGTGAGCTTCAGCAAGTTCTTCACTCTCCGTCTGCCTTGGTTTCTTCACTTTAAACAAAGTGGGATTTGTGTTATCTGCCTCATGGTATCATGAGATGCTACCCAGTGAGGGCTCAGGAGAGGGCCTGACCCAGCGGACTGTGTAAAACAGGTTTTATGACTGCCCCACCCCTGCCTCCTTGTGCCCTCATGCAGACAGCAAGGAGCTGGCAGAGCCTGGATTCGAACCCAGGTCAGCCGGACTTCGTCAGAGGACAACCGTGATGGAGGGTCTATTGGTCCAGCCTGGCGACCGCGGTGCAGAGACAGTGCCAGCCTACACACTGGGCCCCTCAACCCCCTTCCTCCTGCTGGAAGGCTGCCTCGGCTCCATATCTTGCCCCCCTCCATGTCCCTGATGAGGGTCCCCTTTCAGAGGTCCCCCAGCTCCCTGGTCAACCCCGCCCAGTCGGCTCAGCCCAGCGGCCTACAGGCGCTCCTGATGTGAGCTGTTGCCTCTGCCCGGCAGTGGGCTCTGCAGCCTGTGTAGCTGGACCCCCATGGCCCCAAGGTCGGGGTGGGGGGCACACAAACCCCTGGGATCTCCACTCTCCTCTGGGAGCTGCCGCCCAGGCAGTCACTTGCTGCCCTCTGCTGCCCCCACCTGGGCAGAAACCACCCTGCACGGACACCTCCAACCTCCATCTGTACTCACCACCTGGGAACTTGGTCTCTGGTCTCTTAGGGATCCCTTCACCCCCTCTAGGCCTTCTGGTATCAGAGCCCGGTGTCAGAGCCAAGCCCTAGGAGCTCTGTCAGGGGCAATGTCATTTGGGGCAGCAGGAGGAGGGGTGCGGTAGGGAGGACCCGAGGCTCTGGGGAAAGGGTGGGGTAGGGTGAGCCCCGTCCACCAGAAAGAGGGGCAGGGCGTGAACACTGGCTGAATGCCAGGCACTGAGCCCTCACAGCCGCCCTGTGAGCAAGGGACTCCTGTGCCCATTTACAGATGGGAAAAAGAGAGGCTCAGAGTTGAGGACCTTGCCTGAGGGATCCCACAGAGGGGAGCCATGGGGCTAAGATTCAAATCCTGCCCCATCCCAGGTAGACCTATGAGAAGAGCCAGTACTGTATCCCCAGGACCCAGGGAGGTGTGAAGAGAGGAAGAAAGACCCCCAAACAGTATCCCACCTGCCAGTCACAGAGCCCGACATTCCACCGTGACTCCAACTTCCAACGGATAAGGTTCCTTTCGTGCAAGGAAACTATGACACAGGGATCAGGGAGTCAGCCACTGACACCTTAGTGGGGACTAGTTTATCCAACTCCTTGCCGCCCAACAGGCTTGAGTGCAGGGCCTTACAGGGGTGTCCTAGAGGTACCTCTGCAGGACACGGGGGGCAGAGACGGGTGGTTGAGGGTGCAGAGGCTGTCCTTGCTCCCCCCTCCATCCTCCCACCCAAGCTGCTCGAGCCAAGCTGGCATCTCCCGAAACGAGGCAGGAGATTCCAGGTCTCCTTGAATTGGTTCCTCCCTCCACCACCGCCCTCACGGACACCTACAAAGACATTCTAAGCTCAGACGTTGAGGGCGGGGACGGGGTCCCGACAACCTGCTTGAGAAAAGCAGTTCGCTTGCTCTCCATCCCTCATCCCCCACCCTGGTCCTGGTCTCTGCCCACTTAAGGAGCTCCAGACTCTCCCAGCCGGGTCAGGTCTGCTGCTCTGAAGGACACACTGCACTCCAGGTCTGCTCCGGCCAGCTCTGGCCCACCCTCAGCTCCCTCTCTGGGGACTCCATACTCCTGCAAATTCAGGCTCTGATCCCGTTTGCTCTACATGCTGCCATGGGTCTCCTGTCACTCATGCCGTTTCCCATCTCCTGGCCTTCGCAGGGGCTGTCCTGGCTGCCTGTCCTTTCCCCTTACCTGCCTGGAAATGACTTTGTCAAGGCCCAGCTAAACCCGCCGTATTTTTGCAGGTAGAACCTACGTTTTAATGCTATTTGTGTCAGTGCCCCACACAGGCCCTGAAACATAGTTGGTGCTGATTAAAAATGTACTAAAAGAAAGAAAAAAGGCAGGCAGAGAAGCGAGGGAGGAAAGTAAGTTAGTTCACACCCACAATAGGACTCGTAGACCAGAGCTTGACTTCCACCTCTGCCGCTCACCGGCTGGGGGACCCCGGGCCAGTTCCTTCTCCCTGAGCCTTGCTTTCCTAATCTGTAAAACTAAGCTGATGAAACCACCTTCATGTTTATTAATGGGGCAGGCAGCCTCCCAACCCTACCAAATACCACAGCCTGCCCTCAGTCCCAGGCCTCAGATGCTGGCCTGGCCTCAACTCAGGAGGCGCCAAATAGCCCCCGGCCCCATGCTCCCGCCCTGCAGACCGTCCTGGCCAGCCCTGACCACCCTGGGCTGTCTGCGACAATGTTCCCATCTCCTACTTTCCTGCTGCGGGAAAGGGGGCCTCTCCCCACGGAAGGCAGACGCAGACCAAATGGACACAGACCAAAATGATAGTAATTTGCCTTTTGGGTGTAAACAGTTTAATAACAATTAGGCTCCACGAAAGGCAGGGGAGGAGGAGGGCTGAGGGTCCGGGGCAAGCTCTCCCCACCAACCCTCTCATCTGCAGAAAAATGGCCAGACCCTGGGCCAGGAGACTCCGGCTCAGGAGGCTCAACAGAGCAAGGGACATCGGCCTCACAGGCAAATTCCTGGTACTACGAGGAGGAAACTGGGGCATCCAATCTGGGGTCCAGCAGGGCACCCAATCTGAGGTCCAGCACTCCTGCCTGCCAGTCTGCCACACTGCACGATTGACATCTCTCCACCAGTCTGTGGGCCACAGACATAGATGTGTCCCATGTAAATGTGCATTTGGGATGGGCCGTAGAAGCCTGGAGTGGTAGAGGGAGGCCCAGCAGGTATTCCAGGCAAACCTACCTTCTCTGGGCCTCAGTTTCCCCATCTGTGCAGTGACAGAGCAGGCTCATGTGATCTGGAAGTCTGACCAGCTTTTCTGTCCACCATCCCCATGCCCAACAGGAGTCCCCTTAGCCGACAAGGGCTACTAATGGGGGCAGAGAGGCAGACCAGGAGGTGGCAGTGTGCTGATGAGACATCAGGGGCCTCTGTGGGTAGTTGGACCCACACATGTCCATTCCCTTCAGTCCCCTCCTCCCAGGAAGCATGATGGGGGTGGGGAGAAGGACTCAGCTGCAGGGAAATGAGGGCAGGAGGGAGCAAGGCATAAGGAGCACAGGACAGCAATGGAGAGACCTGGGCTCAATTCCAGGCCCTGCTCCGGACATGCTGTGTGACCTTGGGAAAGGACCCTGCCCTCTCTGAGCCTCAGTCCCTCCTCTGGAGAAGGAAGGTTTAGACCAGTTAATTTCCAACAGCCTTTCCACAGTGGTGTTGAGGCGGTCACCCACAGTCCTGCATGTTGTGGTCATGTACCTGTTTCTGTGTATGTGAGAGAGAAAGAAAGAGCGCTGAAATGTGGGGAGGGTTTGGGGAAGCCACAGGAGCAGGAAGAGGGGTGAGCAGCTGGGGAAACCTATGGTCCACATCCCAGAGATCTCCTGCCCACTCCACTCTCACTCATCATCCCCTGACTCCTGTGTCCTGTAGCGGAAAGCCCAAAGGCCTCACCCACTCACTTTTCTGTCTAGGCTCCTCTCCATCATGTCTTCAACTCATTCAACATCATATCTAATCACACAGGGCCACTGGCTAGTTCCTATTTTGTTAGATCCCACTCTAACTGGAATACTCTTCTCCCTTTGTTCCCGACAAACTCCTACACATCCCTCAAAGCCCAGCCCCAAAGATCCTCCTCTAGGAATTTTTCCCTACCCTCGCCAGTGAGAGGTAACTGTCCCTTGTTCTGGGTTCTCACAGCACCCCAGGCACACCTCCGTCACAGCTTCAGGACCACCTAGGGTGCACACAATTGAGCATCCAGTAAAAGTGGGTGGTTGAAAGGAACGGAGACCCGCTTCTAGAAGTATCTGCAATCAACTGGTACTGAGTTTATCTGCAGCATCCACCAGCCCCCTGGGCCTTCCCCTCCCTGACACTTCTCCTTCTCCAACTCGCAAAAAATAGCCCTGAGACCTAATTTCAGCTAAACCTTCAAACACAACTCTTCACTTTCAACTTCCTGAGGAAGAATCAATTGGCTGTCAAGTTTCCCAGAGCCTCTGCCACCTCCCACACCCAGACCCTGACAGCTCTCCTCAAGGTCGATGGGAGGGGCCAGGAGCAGAGGAAGGAGGGAGGAAGCCCACACCAGGGGAGGTTGGGTCTGGGGAGGGCGGCGGGCTGAGGGGACCGGTAACAGTCACCATCTCCTTAACTCCCAAATCAGACTGTGAATTCCTCGAACATGGGGTGGCAGGTGAGAGGGGGCAGCCTGCTGCTGCTAAGAGTCCCTGGGCTTCAAGAAGAGGGATGGGTCCATGCAGAGCCCCTGGACCCAGCCTGACAGTCTGTGCAGATCCAGGCCCCCAGCTCGCTGCCTGCCTGCCTCCCCTACCTCTGACCCTCTCTCGCTTCCAGGATTCCCTGCTGGCTGCAGAGAAGACAGACATGGGTTCGAATCTCAGCCTCGCCATCTCTTTGGAGCCCAAGAGCTGAAGGCCGGAGATGGGCGGGAGGTCCCTTTGGTCGCCTGCTCCCAGCTCCTTCCCCATCCTGCCCTCATCCAGGGCCCCCCACAGCTTTCAGGGTGCACCCACTAGGCCTGCTAGCACCCAGTGGCCCCGAGGAACCACTCCCCCACCCCCAACTCCACCTGTAGGTAGAAGGAAGTTGTGCCAGGTAGGCAAAAGTTTCCATATCTTGTCCAGGTCACAAAGCTGGCATGAGGCTCAGCCCCAGGTCTATGGACTTTATGGCTCATTCCCTTAAACCGCATCAAAGTGTTTAAGCGCCTACTGTATGCTCAATACTCGAAGTCACTGCCCCCCTTTTACAGAAGGGTAAACTGAGGCTCTCCCAGGGTCCCATGGTCTCCAAGAGGCAGAGGTGGGAGCAGCACTGAGCCCGATGCCCTGTGGGGTGACTGCGGTCCCAGGCTGACTCACAAAAGGGGTAAAGGCCGCATGTGAGGGTGCAAACAGCCCAGACTCAGAAGCCCTCCCAGCTGAGTGGCGACCTGGTCAAGTCTGGCCCCTCCTGGGCCTCAGTCTGCATGAAGGAGGTGGATAGAGTGAGTCCTACAGACCCCAACGGGGATTCTCCATTAAACTACATCACTGCCAAGGGGCACCGCTGTAAGAGGTGGTGACATCTCATCACCCTGGTTTGAAATGGAGGCGAAGACGACAGTTATTCAAGTACATCCTGTGACATCTCCCCTGCCTCCTCCAGGCAAAACCATGTTCCCTGCGTTCCTTCAGGGGGTACACAGAGCAGCAGTCAGCGAGCGCGTGAGGATCTGGCTCATAGGAGCACACGGGGGCAAGTGCAAGTTCAGGCTGCAGGGGAGAGGGTGTGCTTCTGGTCCTGCACAGGGTCCGTGTCAAGCCTGTCTCTAAGGCCCAGGTCAGGCGCACATCTGACCTTCCCCCAAGCACCCGGTCCTCGCCCTCCACCCCGACCCTCCCCAGATCTTTACTGTCCTGGAGCCAAAAGAGGAAATGCAATTCAGATGATAATGGTGGATTTCATGGGGTAAGCATCTACCATGGGTCAGACCTGGGCTGGTGTGTACACACAAAGGTCCACCAAGTCCTTCAAGGAAGGGCAGTCATTCCCTACCCTTTACTGGTGAGCACACATGGCTCAGACAGGTTGAGTGACTAATGAGGTCACACAGGTCATGCAAGAGCCGGGATTTGAACCCAGATCCCCACCTCTGAGCTCCCTAGTCCCCCCCCAGCTCTGAGCACCGGCCCAGGATAGAAATTCGACTCACGCCCCTTTCCTTAACTGCCGCACACAGAAAAGGACAAGGTGCCGAGCAAAAGGACACAAAAAATAAATGTCCGGCCATCCTAGTGTCCATGCCAGGCTCTGTCACTCAAGAGCTGTGTGACACCAGGCAAATAACTTCACCTCTCTGAGCCTCAGTTCCCTCATCTGTGACTGGTAGACACTAATGGTACCTCCCTCAGGGTTGCTGTGAGAAGTGGGTAAAATGACGGCTGAACACACTTTCCATCCTGCAGACCCTAATCTCACGGGACTGTGAGTCGGGGGCCTGGTGGCTCAGAAGGCTGGCTCTGGCTCTGGCTCTGAGCCACAGGTGGTTTCCATACCAGGAAACATAGTGAAGACGACACTACAGAAAAAAAGCCAAGCCTAGCTGGCAATTAAAGAACTGCAAATTATAGCAACCTCGAGGTGTGATGGTACACCTATTAGAGCAGCAAAAGAAAGGGAAGCGGGTAAAAAGTGATGCTGAGGGGGTTCTGGGAGGGTGTGGGGGAAGGGTCCCCCTCCTCTGGTTCCAGTCCAGCCAGAGGGGTGCAGCATGCTCCTGCGCTAGGGGTGCAACACGCTCAGGTCAGGGAGACCTGAGTCCAAATCTTGGCTCCACCATTATGAGCACTTGGAGCTCGGGTTAGGGACGTCACCTCCCTGGGCCTCAGTTTTCTCATCTGTAAAACGGGGTGATAAAAGTATCCGTTTCAGGGTTGTCTCAAGGTTTAAAAGAGATCGAATAGGTAAGACCGTGAACATAGTACAGGGGGCTACACTATGATTAGTCATCGTTCCCCAAGGCATCCTGAAGGCTCAGCCCTGGTGCCTGTGGCCCTGGGGGTCCAGAAAGGGCAGGCTGATTCGATCAGGGTCTCTCAGGTGCCAGCCTCCTGATCCTCCCCACAGCTGGAGACCATCTCCCAAGGGCCCTGGTCTCACCCAGGGAGGTGATCAGGAATCCTTCCTCAGCACAGGTGTCCTTCTCCTTCTCACTGCCTGGAGGCTGATCTGACCCAGAGCCTAGGGCTCAGGACTACCTCTTTCATGAGCTTGTTAAAAATGCAGATATCCAGGCTCTGCCCCTGGCCCACTGCACTGAAATATTGAGGGGACCCAAGGTTCTTATTTTGAGAGCATTTTTATGACACACAAAAAGCAGGAGAATCAGTGGCCCTGGGGAAAGCCCCGTCCCCTCAGCTGAGGACTTGAGGCGCCACCTGACCCGGACCTGGCCCATCTTCCCAGCCTCACCTCCTACCCTGACCTCCAGACGCCTCATGTCCAGTCCCACCAAGCATTTCACCATTCCACACACATCAATTTCTAGTGTGCTTCCATGCCAGCCTCCATGTTTTTGCAACTGCTGTTCCCCTTACCTGGAACTCCCTCTCTGTCGCTGCCTGCCCAATTCCTAAGGAACCCTTCAAGACCCAGCTCAAAGGTGTTCCCAGGGAGCACCTTTCCCAGCCCACTGTCACCTCACCTGGAACCCCCATATCACACTGTATGGCAACAGCCAAGCCTGTGCCCTCTCTATTCCCTCCATCAAAACCTTCTTTCCGGGCTTCCCAGGTGGCGCAGTGGTTGGGAGTCCGCCTGCCGATGCAGGGGACACAGGTTCGTGCCCCGGTCCGGGAAGATCCCACATGCCGCGGAGCGGCTGGGCCCGTGAGCCATGGCCGCTGAGCCTGTGCGTCCAGAGCCTGTGCTCCGCAGCGGGAGAGGCCACAGCAGTGAGAGGCCTGCGTACAGCAAAAAAAAAACCCCCAAAAAACCCTTCTTTCCCCGGAGCCCCAGAGGGCTAGCTCTTTATCCCTTGGACTCCAGCTCAACTATCACTTCTCAACCACACCACTGCAAGGAAGCTCTCCTGGTTTTCCCTATCAGTCTACTTTTCTCCTTCACGGCACATAGCTCCAACACAAGAATGTCAGCCCATAAGGTCAAGGGCTTCATCCACCTGGTACTCTCTTGGCCAGCTCCTCCCACTTAGCCCCAGTGCAAAGAATGGTACCTGGCACACAGCAGGCATGCCATAAAAAATGGTTGAATGGATGAATGGATGAACGAATGATCAAATAGCCCCCTCCCCTACAGACTGTGAGCTCCCAGGGGAAGAGAACATGTCCACTTCTCCAGCAGCTGGCAGAGCATGGACAGAGGGGCACATGGTAACATGCGCATGGGGGCAGTAAAGGGACGTAGAACTGCAGGTGCGTGGAAGGATGGTGGGGACACAGGAGAACACAGAGAGTCAGATATTAAGGCTCACTGGATTCTGTTTCCATTAAGTCATTTAGGTTTGAAAGAAAAGAATGTGTGCTGGTGGGACTACTAATAATCAGTAGCTAAGATATATATACTGTCCTTTGCTGATTCTAAGACATCATCAGTTGTAAGATACAGCATTATTTTATGTGCCACCAAGAAAGAAGACACAGCAATTAAATTATGACACACCACGGGCTGTAATATGAGAGACATTAAAATGGGGAAACAAAAAGGGTGCATTCTAAGGAAGCGTGGCATGTGTGCGCACACGTGAGGGTGCGTTTATCCGACCTAACACTAGCCTCTTTCTTCCCAGGCCAGCTCAGCTCTGGGCCCCATGGCCTGCAGAGCTGTCTGTCCTCTGTCGGGCCCCTCCCTCGCAAGAAGGGGCCCCCACGTGGCCCCCTGGGATGGGGCTGAGCCACAGAGAGGGGAGCAGCTGAGCGATCGGATACCTAGAACAAGGGAGGCTGGATGCTCTCCCGGTCCGTGAGGCTCCAGGAATGGGGGCCGCGGGGTCGCAGAGCAGCACCCCAGGCCAGATGGCGATGGTGACGCAGAGATAGTTACCGTGACCCGGAACGGCGTAGCAGCTGAAGCCTCCATGCTGGGGCTCTTCTCTGAGAGGCTGCCCGGCAGGCTGCGCCGGGAGCCCGGCCTTTCTTGGGGCGACTCTGTCAACAGAGGGAGAGAGAGGGTGAGCGTGGACAATCTAAGCCACCCAGTCAGGCCCTCCTGTCATTCCCGTCCAGGCCAGGACGACACACAACTGGTCCCCATAAAATGGTCCAACCATTGTGGAAAACAGATAGCGGTTCCCCAAAAAGTTAAAGACAGAGTGGCCACATGACCCAGCAATTCCACTCCTATACCCCAAAGAACTGAAAACAGGGACACAGAGAAATACTTGTATGCAAATGTCCATGGCAACATTATTCAAAAGAGCCGAAAAGGTAGAAGCAGCCCAAGTGTCCATCAACAAGAGGAATGGATAAACACAGTGTGGTAGCCACATACAATGGAAGGTAATCCCATCATTAAAAGAATGAAAGTTCTGATACATGCTGCAATCTGGATGAACCTTGAAAACATGCTGAGTGACAAAAGCCAGACACAAAAGGACAAATATTGTATAATTCCACTTGTACGAAATACCCAGAACAGGCAAATTCATAGAGACAGAAAGGTTACCAGGGGCTGGGGACAGGGGAGCTTGGGGAGTTATTGCTTGATTGTACAGGGTTTCTATTTGGACTGATGGGAAAGATTTAGAAATGGACAGTGGTGATAGTCGCACAACTTTGTAAATGTACATAATACCACTGAGTTGTACACTTAAAAATGATTAAAATGGTAAATTTCATGTATATATTTCGTATATATTTACAACTTTTTTTAAAAAAAAGGTCTCCTAAAACCCGCACTTCAAGGCGTACATCTTGTGATGTGTGACAATGAGCTCCCTGTTACTGGAGGTATACAAACAGTCCCTTCAAACACGAGACTCTATGATTTCTAGCTTCCAGTTGGAACTGTCTCTTCCTGAGGCTTTAAACTTGAGAATAGTGCCAGGGCCAGGCAGGTAATGGAGGAAAGGGGAGCAGCGGCCAGCTGCTCAGCTCCAGCCAATTATTTCAGCATAGCAACGGGGGGCTCAGTGCAGCCAAAGCTTCCCGCGGTTCAGGAGGACCTGGAAATCTGGGGTGGGGGGGCGTTTAATATGAAACATTCTGATTTTTAAATGGCGACCGCTCATTCTAAACTCTTAGCCCCGGCCTGAGCGCGCCCATCTGAACAGCCAGGTCAGTCCACTGGCCGCTTTCCCCCGGCTCCCTGACGCCGGGCTCGGCACTGGCTGCCTCTTTTCTAGTGCTTGGGCTGTGGCTCCCACAGAGGCCCCCCTTCCTGCTGGTCCCAGCCTGACCCATCCAGCACGCCCTGGAGGAAACCCTTGGCAACCTCCTCCGCCCCCAGCTCTCAGCCCCCTCAGGGCTCCTGTAGCAAAGGCCAGGCCAGGGTAGCCTACCTACGCTCTCATTTTGCACAGTGTGTGCGCGCGCGTGTGTGTGTCCTCTGCTTGACGGTGGAGTCCAGGGTAGCCTACCTACGCTCTCATTTTGCACAGTGTGTGCGCGCGCGTGTGTGTGTCCTCTGCTTGACGGTGGAGTAGCCTATCTACGCTCTCACTTTGCACAGTGTGTGTGTGTGTGTGTGTGTGTGTGTGTGTGTGTGTGTGTGTGTGTGTGTGTGTGTGTGTGTGTGTGTCCTCTGCTTGACGGTGGAACTCCTAATGCCCACGCCTAAGCCGGCTGCATCTCCACACCCCCAGCGCCCTGCACGGAGGCTGGTGTGTGTCGGGTACTTGGGAAAGACCTGTTGACTCAGAAGAAGAAAAAGGACGGGAAAAA
This sequence comes from Lagenorhynchus albirostris, assembly GCF_949774975.1. Lineage (NCBI taxonomy): Eukaryota > Metazoa > Chordata > Mammalia > Artiodactyla > Delphinidae > Lagenorhynchus > Lagenorhynchus albirostris. Next base: position 13,186,821 of record NC_083101.1, read on the forward strand.
GGACGGGGTGGAGATTTCCCTGGTACCTGCGAACACCCCGGGGTGCAGAGTCAGAGGCGCACACCCAGAACACACACACACGTTTGCATCCATGTAGACACTCGAATGCGTACCGACTCGGATCCATCCCCAGATACACGTGCACGAGTGGATGTGTGGACACGTGCACACACACAGGACAGACGAGGAGCAGGTTTTCCCAGAAGGCAGATCGGGCTACTGGGGGGCCGCGCTACACTTTCCGGTCCATTCTCTCCGTGCAGCCGGCTTGCACAGGGGTCCTCATAAGTGTGGAAGGACAGAGCTGAGCCCCTCATCCCACTAGGGCAGGCCAGTGCTGAGCCCTGGCCAGTGGGCAAGCAGGCAAAGCCACTTTGGGACTGGAGGAAGTGGGCCACCGGAGGGGATGGGTTCAGGCCTACCAGGCAGCCCTGGGGCCACCTCTTCCAGAAAAGCTTCCTCTTCAGCCCAGTGACTGCCATGTCTTAGGGCCTCTCTGATTCCCTCGTGGCGCTTCCTACTTAGAGCCTTCCTCACTCCACTCCCCCCTCTACGGTGTCTGCTAGTCACACAATAGGGAAGACCCACTCTTTTTGGAGATTTCCGCAGGAAATCTCTTCCTGCACCCCCCAGGCTGCCTTCATCTCGCCCCCACCCCCAGTATCCCCCGTCACCTCCAGCTGGGGGTCCTCCATAACTAACCACTGTGTCCCACCCATGTGTGCGACACTGCCCTCAGCCTCCAGAAGCCTCTCAGGAACTACCCCCTCTCCCTGACACACACACACACCTGGCCACAGCTTCACTGCCCCCTCCTGGGCAGGTGTGCCTTCACACCTCTAGGCAAGAGACACACAGAGGCACCTGGCAGGACACAAGGAGCCCAGCGAGGCTGCTGCTTCTCTAAGATCAAGACTGATGTTCCGGGCTTCCCTGGTGGCGCAGTGGTTGAGAGTCCACCTGCCGATGCAGGGGACACGGGTTCGTGCCCCGGTCCGGGAAGATCCCACATGCCGCGGAGCAGCTGGGCCCGTGAGCCATGGCCGCTGAGCCTGCACGTCCGGAGCCTACGTGTCCGGAGTTTGTGCTCCGCAACGGGAAAGGCCACAACAGTGAGAGGCCCGCGTACCGCCAAAAAAAAAAAAAAGACTGATGTTCCAGGGCTTCCCTGGTGGCGCAGTGGTTGAGAATCCGCCTGCCAGTGCAGCGGACATGGGTTCGAGCCCTGGTCTGGGAAGATCCCACATGCCGCGGAGCAACTAAGCCCTTGCACCACAACTACTGAGCCTGCGCGTCTGGAGCCTGTGCTCTGCAACAAGAGAGGCCGCGACAGTGAGAGGCCCCCGCTCACGCAGCTAGAGAAAGCCCTCGCACAGAAACGAAGACCCAACACAGCCAAAAATAATAAATAAATAAATAAATAATTTTGAAAAAATAAAAAAGACTGATGTTCCCACAGCCTGTACAGATCACGGCCATTGCCTGCTGGGTCTGAGCAAGAGGCGCTCAGAGGCTGCGTGGTCCAACCACCATTTTATAGATGAGGAAGCTGAGACTAGAGGAAAGGAACTTATCCACTAGCTCCTAACCCAGTAGATAAATAGCAAAGACCCTCGTGGGTGCTCCCAAAGTAGCCGTAAACTTCAATTCAGACACCCTGGGGAGCATCTCTAACCACTTCCAGTTTGGCACTGCACAATTCAAATTGATTTTTGCTCAAATAAACTCAAGATTAAAAAAAAAAAAAAAAAAGCCCAGGCTACACTATCTGCATCAGAAGGCAGAAACCCAGCAAGGGGGCTGCAGGGAAGGATGGTTGGGGTAGAAGTCCACTCTTCCTCCTGCACGCCAGAGGAAGAGGAATCTAGGCACCTTTCCGGACAGCTTCCGCTTAGCCCCAGTTCCATTCTCCATCCTTCTCCACCCCGCCTCCTGCCCCAGGGTGTAGACCACCAACCCGGCTTCTGGGTCCTCCGGCTTCCATGGGGTTTGGCCAGTGGGGAGCCCTGGCAGGAGATCAGGGGAGGGAGGAGAGTCGCCTGGGTCAGCTGCCTCTCTCCACCAAAGCTCCCGACTACCACAGACTGCCATCAGGTCTCCTGCGCTCTCGCCTCCCAGCAGCCACGCTCCCCTCCCCTCCTACCAGCCTCGGTGGACCAGCCCCAGCTGCCAGTAGCTCTGGGGTCCTGCACTCCTCTTCATGGCTCCCCACACCCGCCCACACCTCAAATCATCCTCGTGTAAGTGCCAACTGCTTCCTGCCGGACCCCCACGGATCCACCAGGCGGGATCTTGGCTGCCTGAGAACCAGGCCCCACTCACGGAGCTGGCGGGACCCCCTTTACATATGGATGGGAAGCTGTGACATGCCTGGGGATCACACTGAACCACAGGGGCAGAGTCTGGGCTCGGTCAGGCTCCCTTCTGACCCTACACGCCAAACAGCTCCCCCTAGAAGCCAGCAGCCAACACAAGCTCCAAACACAAAGTTAGTAATAATAACCACATGGTTCCCCGGGGTACGGACCAGTGTTTCTCTACCTTTTATTCATTCCCCCTAAGGAGTCTTTTTCATTTCCTAGTTTCCCCTCAACAAAATTCTAAAACCATAGATATACAGTAAGTATCTTTTTGTCCTATATGTATATCAGGCTTTACACAGAAAAAGAGTGAGACTTTTTCACCTCCCCTTCCTAGAATCAATTTTTTTTGTCCACTTAGGGGCAATACTGCCCGCATTGAGACACATTCAAATATCATCCCCACCTCACAACTTAGACAGCTATGGGGAGGCTCCATTTTCCAGATGAGTAAATTGAGGTTCTAAGAGGGAAAAGTGACTTCCTCTAAAGTTCCCCCAGGTAAGAAGCAAGAGTATATGCTGAAACTGTTCCCCGCAAACCCACACTTGGAGGGGCTCAGAGAAGGCAGAGGATGCCTGGAGCATGGGGTAGGGGGCGGAACACCAGGCTGGGACCAGGAGACTCGACTTAACCTTGACTCCGCTGTGTGACTCCAGGCCAGCCCCTTTCCATCCCCCAGCTCATGACTTATCATCAATCCAGTGAGTCAGGAAGTAAGAGCAGTGACTGTCTCTATGCCCCACCACCTAAAATAAAGGAAATGGAAAAAGAAAACCGCTCTTTATTTCACAAAGGCAAAGAAGACAGAAAGCTGACCCCCTGAGTTCTATCTCTGCCTCTAAAAACACAGCTGCCTTTGGCCTTTGACTTAGTAGCAAGTCTTTTCTAATTTGAGGAAGCAGACACTGGGATGCTTGGGCTCATGCCCCGCACCGAGCTCTAAGCAACACAACTGGTACTAGCAGGACCCCAGAGAAGTTGAGTGAGTTTGCTAACATCTTGCAGGATGAAGGTGGCATCCCCAGGGACAGACCCCAGGAAGGGCGAACCGGCCGACCTCCGAGTCTCCTCCAGACCTCGGAGCACTGGTTCAGGCGTCTTCCCTCGGCTCAGACTCACTGTGTGACCTCCACATGACCTCTCGGGCTTCCAGTCTACAAAATTAGGTCATAGGACCAGCTGATCCTGCATCCCTTTCCAGCAGGAGGTCAAGAGTCTCTGTTTCACCAGGCAGACCAGGCTGCCTTCCTATTCTTGGAAGCCATAGTCGGAGAAACGCATTTTAACCTTCATGTGTTTGCAAAAAAAATAAATAAAATTGGTTTCATTCAAATGCTGCTGGCTTGGTTGCCATGGATACCTCCTAATCATGAAGGATGACTGTTACTTGTTCCCATGGAAACACGGAGGCCTGAGGAACATCCTGTAATTTCAGACAAGACACCAAATTTCAGTTGTCGGGTTGCACCGCCCAGATCTTACTGCTTAAAAACAGGTCGAGGCGGCAACCTCTGATACTGGCAGCAGGAGAAAAGAAGTCAGTTCTATAGAAAGAGGAGGTGCAAGGCAGGGGTGGATGTGTGTGCAGGACCTCAACAGTGATCAGGAAGATGCAAATTAAGACTACCAGATGTCATTTCACACCTTTCAGGGAGGCAAAAATGAAAAAGAACAATGACCCCAAATGTTGACAGGGATGTGGGAAAGTCTTTCTTCACTGCTGGTGGAAAGAAAAGAATTTGAGAACAATTAGAAAAGAGCTAGTTGAAACTGACACACACACACACACACACACACACACACACACACACACATACTCTAAGACAGGAAATTCCCCTCCTACATGTCCAGTCTAGAAAAATGCTTCAGACTTGCACATGGAGATCTGCACAGAGACGTCAACTGCAGCACTGTTTGTAGTAGCAGAATGTGGGAAGCAACCTAAATGTCCACCAACAGGGGAATGGATGCCCCAGTGGATGACTCCTTGGGGCAGTCATTCGGTGGAATAGGGTAGGACTCCAGGGGGCAATGTCCACGGACCCCTACAAAGGACCCAGTTCTATAAGATCAGCATGAATCAAACTCAGAAATAAGAGGTTGAGTGAAAAAAGTACATTGCAAAAGGAAACAGAGTGCAATCCACTTATACTTTTTTTTTTTAACAAGAATGTTCACAACAGCTTTATTTGTAATAGCCAAAAACTGGAAATAACCAAAACGTCCTTCAGTAGGTGAATGGTTAAACCGTGGTACATCCACAGTGTGTGAGGCAGAATAATGTTCCCTCCAGAGAAGTCTACCCTAATTCCCAGAACCTGTGAAGATATTTTATATGGTAAAAAAAACTCTGCAAATGTGATTAAGGTTAAGGACTTTGAGATGCAAGTGTATCCTGGATTTCCAGGTGGGGATAATCTTAAATGTGCAAGAGGAAATCAAAAGGATGGCTCTGAGGGATTCAATGATGCAAGAAGAGACAAGAGAGATTCTAAGCATGAGAGGAATGATGGAAGAATGGGGTCACGAGCCAAGAAACGTGGGTGACCTCTATTTAGAAACTGGGAACATCCCTCAGCTGACAGCCAGCAAGAAGATAGGAACCTCAGTCCTACAACCACAGGGAACTGAATTCTGCCAACAAGGAATGGGCAATGAAATGGAGTTTTCCCGAGAGCCTTCAGAAAGCAATGCAGCCTACTAATACTTTGATCTTAGTCCCTCAAGGCCCACACCAGACTTCTGACCTACAGAACTGTAAGATGACAAATCTGTGTTGTTAAAGCTAAGTTTTTTTTGTTTTGTTTTCGTTTTAATTTATTTTTGGCTGCATTGAGTCTTTGTTGCTGCGCGCAGGCTTTCTCTAGTTGCGGCGAGCAGGGTCTACTCTTTGTTGTGCTGCACTGGCTTCTCACTGCGGTGGCTTCTCTTGTTGCAGAGCATGGGCTCTAGGCACGCAGGCTTCAGTAACTGTGGCATGCAGGCTCAGTAGTTGTGGTGCACGGGCTTAGTTGCTCCGTGGCGTGTGGGACCTTCCCGGTCCAGGGATAGAACCTATGTCCCCTGCATTGACAGGCGGATTTTTAACCGCTGCGCCACCAGGGAAGTCCGAAGCTGCTAAGTTTTAACTTGCTATGGCAGCAATAGGAAACTAATACACATGCCATGGAATACTACTTTGCAAAGAAAAAGGAATGCACTATTGAAATATACAACAACTTGGATGATCTCCAGGGCAACGTGCTCGGTGCAAAAAGCCAATGTCACAAGGTCACGTGGTGCATGATCCCATTTATATGGCATTCTCAAAGCGGTAAAGTCATAGAGATGCAAAACCAATTGGTGGTTGCCAGGAGTTAGGGATGGGGGGGGCAGGTAGGTGGGTGTAACCATAAAAGGGCAGCACAAGAGGGAGATCTTTATGGTGACAGAATAGTCTTGTGTCTTGATTGCAATGGTGGTTACACGAATTTACACATGTGCTGAAATGGCACAGAGTCATACACACGCATCGGACCGATGTGCACAAAAGATGAGAGAGGAAGGAGGAAAGCAGACACTGAAATCCAGAAGCTGACCTGGCATTCACAGCTCTGCCATGTTATTCTCCTTTTGGACATAAACAACCTCACAGGATACCAACCTCAGACAAGGCTACCATGATAAAATGAGGCAAAACAAGTCCACTTTATCGTTTTGTCTAAGCCGCTGACAAAAGCCAGGTCACTGAGCCACCCACAAAATACCACAAATCTCCCCACCTTGGCGAAAATGAGTGTCTGCTGCTTCTTTACCGAAGACAGCTTTATCCTTGTGCTGCCTCTTCTCCCTGGAGATAAGATTTGAGGCACCCCATCACAGAATTGCCCCTGCTTTCTGAGAGCAGCCAATCAAGAGTGAACCCCACTTCCTTAGACGTCCCCCAAATCACCCAACCAAAGCCCAAATCCTAGAGTAGGTTCTCTCTACCACACTCCGAGATGTCCCGTGGCTCCCCACAGTGTGTGTTCTCCATCACTGCAATAAGTAATAAACCCAACTTGTTCAGCTGGAGGTGTGTTCCTGGTGGGTCTTTGGCTGGAGGGCATTGTACTGGTTACATGAGATGTAACTATCAGGGGAAACTGGGTGAAGGAGGCACGGAAGCCTCTCTGTACTGGTTTTGCAACTGCCTACATATCTGTAAAAATTTCAGAATGAAAAGTTAATAAATAGCCTATTTGAGATACATGGAATCATATCTGTGTGTAAACAATTGAGATTTTCCATCCCGAGAAACTAACTGCAGAAATGTATTCATATCCAGGGTTCCCTGAGTAGAGAGAATGGCCAGCAATCTAGAGGCAAGAGGCACAGAAATAGAAACACCCCTGCAAAGGCTTGCCATGGGCTCTTTAGAATGAAATACATTTGCTGTCGACATGATTAAACTAATATGATGTTTTACTTTCTGTTTGTATGTGTGTGCACTTACATAGAAAAATATCATGAACAGTACTCAAAAACTTGGTATCAGAGATACTCTTTGGAGAATAGGATGGGCTACGGGTGGGACCCGTACCACTTGCTGAATGAAGAATAATTCAGCCTTCCCAAAACTAATAGTAAAATAGAAATAGGTGGTATGATGATTCAGTGCCAAATTGTACCCTCTGAATACGTCTGAATAGGAAAAAGGAAAAGAAGCAAGAGAAAAAACAAAATCAGAAAACAAAACAAATGATATTGAAATCAACAGCAGCCCAAATGACCAGTTAGAGAAAGTGGATCAGGAAAGTCCAAAAATTAGATTTAGAAACAAACTCGTGGGTGAGGGAACGAAATTCCCCAAGCGTAAAGCTGCCAATGAACTGATGTCCCAACTTCCCCTCCCCCGCTACTGCAGGAGTGGCCGGATGAACTGCAGGAAGAGCCAAAGGTAAGATCACCATGGCAGCAGGTCAAGGAACCTTCAGAGTGTTAGAACTTTTCAGACAGGGCCGTCCAGTTGATGCCACTGTGTATCTGTGTGCGTGTGTGTGTGTGTGTGTGTGTGTGAAGCACATCTGTACTGTTCTTATCTGCTCTTAACAGTTAGCCAAATGAAGAGTGAGTTTGCCAAAACAGTGCACCGATATGTTGGTAGGTCTCCTACACACACTTTTTCCAGTTCAGACTTTGGCCATCCATCTTTGTTTTTTATTTTATTTATTTATTTTTGGCTGCATTGGGTCTTTGGTGCTGCGCGTGGGCTTTCTCCAGTTGCGGCGGGCGGGGGCTACTCTTCGTTGTGGTGCACGGACTTCTCATTGCCGTGGCTTCTCTTGTTGCAGAGCACAGGCTCTAGTCGGGCGGGCTTCAGTAGTTGTGGCACGTGGGCTCAGTAGTTGTGGCGTGCAGGCTCAGTAGTTGTGGAGCATGCACTTATTTGCTCCACGGCATGTGGGATCTTCTCGGACCAGGGCTCGAACCCGTGTCCCCTGCGTCGGCCGGCAGATTCTTTACCACTGCGCCACCAGGGAAGTCCCCCATCCATCTTTGGAAGAAGGAGGAGACATGGTTCTTAGAGGTTATTAAACCTTACCTGCCTGTGGTAGGCAGAATAATGGCCCCCAAAGAGCCCATCCTGATCCTAGAACCCATGAATATGTTAACTTCAATGTCAAAAGGGACTTCAAAGACGTGATTAATGATCTCGAGATGGGGAGATTATTTTAGATTACCTGGGAGGGTCCAATGTAATCACAAGAGTCCTTATAAGAGACAGACAGGAGCATCAGAGAAGACAGGGAAGGCGATGTGGTGATGGAAGCAGAGGTGGGAGTGAGGTGGGGCCATGGGTCAAGGCAGCTTCTAGAAGCTGCAAGAGGCAAGGAAACTGATTCTCCCCTAGAGCCCCCAGGGAGAATGCAGTCCTGCCGACACCTTGGCTGTAACCCAGAGAAACTGATTTCAGACTTCTGACCCTGAGAACTGTAAGATAAGTCTCTGTGTTCTAAGACATGAAATTTGCAGTAGTTTGTTCCAGTAGCAATAGGAAGCCAATACACCCACTGATCAAGGTTCAACTTATTCTAGTAAAAATGGAGGGGTAGTGACATCACACCATTGGCTGACCCAGGACTGTGGACTCTCAAGGTCCCTTTTCCAAATCGATGGCTGCCTTAAAAGGAGAAAAGCTTCCTTTTGGAAACATAATATTCATGACCCTACCTAATGTAAACTTCTTTCTTTCTCTACAATGCACTTGTTATCAATCAACATATGTAAAAGGGTTTGAAAACCACGAAAGTATATGGTACCTTTCTTGGTTATTTTATAATGTAGTTTACAGATGTTTTCACATCTGTACGTAGAGAATATTTCTCTTTGGATAGTCACTCCACACGCTGTGCATTTATCCTCAGTACAGATACTAAATACATTATTAAAACTTCTTTAGGGTATATAAGCTCCAACAACAGCACTCCAGAGAGACTCATGATTATCAAACCCTAAATATTCAGGTATAGAACTAAATTCACTCTATTTTTCATTTCATTCAGAAAATATAAATGATTTCTTTTTACCCCAAAATTCCACCTCAGGACTTAGTGTTTGTTCAAAAAGTATATTATTTTTTTTTTTTTGGTGTGAGAGCTGGAATTAGCGCTTTATTTTTTAAAATGACAATAGAAAAGTACCTTTAAACAGTTTATAAAAGCATAATAGACTGTGTAGAAGTTGCTCGGTTTTCCTCAGAAACAAGGATACTATTCAATTAGAACAACGTGGCTATACAACAATCTTATAGTTTTCCAACAACTTAAAATAGGCATAAAGTTTTAAGTGTGTACATACTGATTTTTTATATATAACTTTAAAACCCTCTTTACCTTTCTGTATTTGACAGCTTGGAATTCAAATTTTAAATTATCTCTAAATAACAAGGTCCTACTGTATAGCACAGGGAACTAAGTTCAATATCCTGCAATAAACCATAATGGAAAAGAATATGAAAAAGAATAAATATATATGTATAACTGAATCACTTTGCTGTACAGCAGAAACTAACAGAACATTGTAAATCAACTATACTTCAATAAATAAATAAATAATCTCCAAGTTTCTAATTTAATGGTTTAATACTAAAGCAAACTGAATTTCAGCTCTTTGTGTAATTTTTTAGCTTGAGGAACAGTTGACGCATAGATTGTACATTAGGTCCTATGAGGAACATGAAGCTATAATTTGACAAAACAAAAGAGCAGATTGTTTTACGTTCTACAAAAACACCTGTGACTGCCCTAGGAACTTGGAGGGAAAGAAAATTGATGCAAACATGAAGTTCATGCTACCGGCCATGAGTCATAGTGCCCTTTGTCTCTGACCCACGAGTCTCGTGTCTTCTGCCGGCACCCGGGAAACTCTACCAGGCTAGGTTGCTAGTCAGCAAGTAGGGTAAAAACTCCACCCTTCATAGTTATTAACAAAGAGTAGCAAAAATACTTAGGAATAAATTTAACAAAACAAGTACGAGGCTAATAACTTTAAAAATATTGCTGAGAGACATTAAAGAAAATCTAAATGAACAGAAAGATATACCACTTTGAAGGATTGGGAAGACTGTCTTGTAAAGATGGCATCTCTCCCCAAACTGATCTATAGATTCAATGCAATTCTAGTCAAAATCCTACAGGCGTTTGAAAGACACTGGCAGGCTCAATTTTACATTTAGGTGGCAAAGCAAAGGATCTAAAAGAGCCAACCAATCTGGAGAAAGCAGAAACAGGTTGGGGGACTTATATTACTTGGTTTCAAGACATACTTTATAGTCTTGAAATGTAACTAAAGTAATCAAGATAGCGTGATATTAGCAAAAGGATAGACATATAGATCAATGGAACAGAATAAAGAGTCCAGAAATAGTCCCACATATATGTGGTCGATCGATTTTTCGAAAAAAGTACAAAGATAAATTGGTGGTGGAAAAGATCGTTTTTTCAACAAATTTAGCAGCAGAACAACTGGATATTTGTATGTAATAAAATGGACCACCAGGAAATGTGGAGAAACAGATCTAAGAGAGACAGGGACTGCACGGTATGGGTATGTTTACCCTCACGCTGACTCCTAAAGTAGGAAACATCAGCTCCAACTTTAACAGGAAGAAACTGAAGTTCAGAGACATCAACTGAAAGGACCACAACCACTCGGCGAAGAAACGCAGAAGGCAGGATTCGAGCCTGGCGAGCTCTGAATCGAAGGGCTGCCCCAGGATGGGAAGCGCCTCCATGGAGAGATAAGTGAGAGGACAACAGGTCCCAAGTCCCCCGGAAGGCTGAGTGTCCTCCCTGCCCTTGGGCTCTCTCTACATCTCCAGGTGCCATCCCAGCCCTGCTACACGGCAGAAAGGGATAAGGGATGCCTCATTCGACGGCATGTTTTGGTCCCCTGATGTTGGGTCGGGGAAGGGAGAAGTTTTGAACCTATGGAACTGCGATAACCTGCTATCTCCCAAAAGGAATCAGGATCAGAGTTCAAGCTGTCTTTAAGTTCAGGACATGGTTCAGAGTCAATGGAGGTTGCCCACTGTTTCGGGGGTGGGGTCTGCTGGGAGAGAGGCATGGAAATGACTGTGGAGGGCTGGGGTCCAGGGCACCTCCCCGCCCTGGGAATCCTCAACATAGAGCATTTGGTGGGGGCACAAGAACGCCTCAGAGGGGACGTGGAGGGGTCAGGCTTCTGGTTCTCAGAAGGTGGGAGGGAAGCGCTGAGAAGACGTGCCTCCCAGCTATGTCTCAGGATTCTGGGTAGGGCCTCCCAAAAGGACAGCACTAGTGTTCACCCCTTAGTCCCTGGTTGGCCTCATGAATAACAGTCCAGTGTAAGCGTTGCAAACTTTCAGCATCTATAGACACAGCTCTTCTCTAAGCCCCTCTACTTGAGTCCCTTAACAATTGCCTTTGGGACTTTCCTGGTGGCGCAGTGGTTAAGAATCCGCCTGCCGATGCAGGGGACACGGGTTCGAGCCCTGGTCCGGGAAGATCCCACATGCCGCGGAGCAACTAAGCCCGTGCGCCACAGCTACTGAGCCTGCGCTCTAGACCCCGCGAGCCACAACTACTGAGCCCGCACGCCTAGAGCCCATGCTCCGCAGCAAAGAGAAGCCACTGCGATGAGAAGTCCACGCACCGCAACAACGAGCAGCCCCCGCTCGCCGCAACTAGAGAAAGCCCATGCGCAGCAACGAAGACCCAACGCAGCCAAAAGTTTTGTTAAATCTTTAAAAAACAAACAATTGCCTTTGACCATCCATACTTCCTATTCCTCATCCTGACATACACCTCACTTTCAAAGAATCCCCAGCCTTCCCAAAAGTCTGGGTTTCCCGGTCACTCCAAGGATTAATTACCTGGCCTGAAGCGTTCTCTAGTCCCTGAGTCCCTTTTTGCTCCTTTGCTTTCTGAGGATTTCTAGGAAATTTAGCCTCAAGTGTGACCTTCTCCATTTTTCCTCCTGAGTTTTCTCCTGTGACTCTGTAGCCCCAGGGCCTATTCCAGGCCCGGCAGAGAGCTGCCATTTATCTGTGCTGCTGGAATTCAGGATATAAGGAGGTCCTAGCGTGGAGACATGCGTTTGCTCTTCTCCACCGTGTGCCATTTCCCTGTACCCATTTTTGAAACCCACAATGCAATACTACACATTTTGAAGCATTTGCAAATGTAGTAAGAGCACACGTGGGCAGGACATGCACCGCCTTCAGGAGGCTGGTTGTCCCCGGGGAGAGCCTAGGAGGCTTTAGCTGTATCTCAGGGGTCAGCACGTTTTTTTCATAAAGGGCCAGAGAGCAAATATTCTAGGTTTGTCTCAGCTACTGAACCCTGTCAAGGTAACATGTAAACAGCCACAGACAATATGAATAAGTGGGGCTGTGTTCCAAAAACTTTACTTATAGACACGGAAAATTTGAATTTCCCGTCATTTTCACATTATAAAACATTATTCCTCTTTTGATTGTTGTTTCAACCCTTGAAAAATGTAAATGCTATTCTTAGCTCGCAGGTCATACAAAAACAGGCGGTGGGCTATATGAAAACAGGTGGGATTTGGCCTGTGAGCTGTACTTTGCCGACCCCCTGCTGTACCTGAATCATTTTATTTCTAAGAAAAAGAAAAAATGAAGAAAAGAGAAGCAGTCATGGCAATGTTAACGTTTGCTAAATCTGAGAGGTGAGTACCTGGGTGTCTGTAATGTCATTTTCTACACTTTTTATACTTTCAAATATTTTAGAATTTTCAAAAACTTCAAGAAGGGAAGAAGCCTGGAAATCACCTTCCAGATGCTCCCAGAGCTTATCACTGGGGGCTAGAATTAAAGGTTATTTTGTATTTTCTTCTCTTGCAGTAATGGATATTTATTACTTTATTACTTTTGTAATCCTAGGGGTTGGGGGAGAAGGGGAAAAACACTAACATAAACATCATATTCTTTAAAAAAAAAAGAGGAGATGGAGTGATTTGGCCCATAGCGGGTGGTCTCCCCTGGGGACCACCAGTGACCCAGGAGCCTCTTCCACAACATCCCCATGAAGGGCTGCCCCAGCGCCCAGCACCCCTGCTCCCCACTCCTTAAACTGGCCCCTCCCTCTGCAGATGGCTCTCCCTCTGCGGGTGGGACCGGAGGGCTGCACCCCTGGTTTTCTGAAGCCCAAGGTCCTGTCCCAGGAGGGCTCAGAGGCTGACGCTGATGCCGCGGAAGGGCCCTCAGGGCCCCAACCTGCTTGCTGCTAACATGTAGCTCTGAACAGCTCCCTAGACACCAGGGGGAACAGTGACCACACAGACAGTTCATGGGAAACCCAGGCTTCCCTCAGACCTCCATAGCCACCCAGCTTCTCCAGCAATGTCCAGTTCTGCCCGCCACCCTCACCCCTCAACCATTTGACCTCCTGCAGCCTCTAGTACCTTTCCACCACTTTCCTGAAGCTACTCCCCAAAGGCACCGCCTGCCCAGTCTGGTGCCCCCCTCCCGCCCCTGCAGCATCAAGAGTCAGAGCAGGCCTGTCAGCCATGCCCACAGCTCTGCTGCCCCCTCACCCCAAACCCTCCTCACTTGCCTGGGCCTATCCCATCACCAGCTCCCACCCCTCTCGCTGTGAGGACGACCCCTGACCTCTCTCTCTCCCTGCTCAAACCCACTGCCTCTTGCAACAGGATGGCCAACATAGTCACCTGTGATCACTGATACCCACTCTCTCTGCTCCCCGGACCACATCAGTCTAGCTTTCTGGTTGCTTAAAATCATTTTCCTAAATTGCAGTTCTGGTAAGTACAGTGAGAATGAAACATCCTGAACTCTGCCACTCAGTAGCTGGGTGACGTTGAGGAGGTCAATTAACCAGTCTGAGCCTCAGTTTTCTCATCTGCAAAATGGAGCTGATACAATTATCTGCGAGAATGAGGACTTAATGAAATGATGCACGCAAAGGACTTAGAAAGGCGCCTACACTGTGTTAAGTGCTCAGAAAATGGAAGTCGGTGCTATTATAATGACTGCTATTTTCAAAATTCTCCCTTTGGTTCCGTGTGGCCTGCCAGGGGGAGTTCCAACCTCGTGGCTTGCCATCCAAGGCCCTGCTTACCCTTCCAGTCACACCATCTGCCAACCCGCTTACAGGACTACCTTCCCCATAAGCCCGGCTCCCTGCGGGTGGGGGCTGACTGTATCCTCCACGGCAGCCCCTGGCACAGGGCTTGCAAACAGTAGGTGGCTCACTAAAGCTCTGCTGCTCTGAACAAGTACAAGTGACACTTGTAGCAGCCTCTGGGGGACGGGAATGCCAAGGAGCCATATGGATGGCTCTGATTCCCACAAGCATCACATTTTATTTCTAGATCAGCCCTAATAGAGCTGCAATTAACCCCTCAGGCTTTGGATGAACAGATAATGACAACTCACCCCGCATATAATGATACCCTATGTTGTTTCACATCTACTTGTTCAAAGTGCTTCTGAGCCCAGAGATGTTTAGTGACTTGCCTGAGGTCACCAGCATTTATGGTGCAGTCAGAAGGACTCCCGCCCTGGCCACACACCTGACCCAAACTCAGTCCCCAGGATAGAGGGATAAATGGATAGAAAACCGCTTTTCCAGAAGACTATCCCAGATTGCCAATTTATTGGTTTCCAACCTTTAAACCCAAGTTCTACAGTCCCCAAGCCAAGCAGGACACCAAAAGGAGCCCCATCCCTGGCTGCCTGGCTCCCTCTAGCCCCACTCTCTTCCCCTCCCCTCTGCTCCCTCATCCACCAGAGGCTTTAGGAGAGCGGCCGAGCCTCACAGCAGCCACATCGTCCTCCCTGTGCTCTGCCTTTTCCATTTCACAGCCGTGTCAACACATCACCCCTAAGGGCCAAGAAAAAAGAAGTAACACAGCCCAGATGCCGACAGTCGGGGAGAAGAGAGGAGGGAAATAAAAGCTAACAAGACTTCCAAAAGCAAAATCCCCAAACCTCCTCTCGGGTACCTGGCAGCTGTCAAGGTCAACACAGGAACCTGGTGGAGGGGGGGAAACCCATCCCCAGTAAAACCCAGGCAGCTGTGGAGTCTGAGAGTCACAGACCCAGCAGGGCTGCATTTCCAAGTGCGTGCTAGGCACCCTCACGGGCTCATCTTTCCTACTGACGTACAGGTGGTCTGTCTAGACTGTGAAACCAAGCCTGTCTTTTCTGAGTACTGAGTCTACTCTCTTTATTTTTTTATTAGTATTATTTGGAAGGCTATTACGCTTCCCCTCCCTTCCTTATTTACGCAATCAGAGGAAATCACAGCACAGACAGCCACTTCCAAACTCAAGGCCACATGGGCCAATTTCAGATGGATAATTAAATATTGAACAAATGCTGAAATGTCTCTACAGGATCGGGATGGCTAAAAATAACTACCCTGCCACTCCACGCGCGGGCATCTCGGCTGTTCCCTCTCAAATCCCTCCTCCCAGCAACTGTCAAACACAACCTTCCCAGGGAACGGCGGGTGGGGGGCGGAGGAGGGCTGGGAACCGATTCCCCAAACACCTACTTAACAGAAAACAAAACTTCAGCTCCCAGCAAGCTCCTAACGTTCCTGACCAGGAAATACTCTCCCTTTCCTGACATTTAACCAAGTGGCCTCGAGAGGAAGGTGCAGGGGAAATATCACAGCCATTGCTTTTCTTTTAAAAATAGTCAAGAGGCTGCGTGTCATTTCGAAGCAAAACACGTAAGCGGTCGGGGATGTGAGCACATTTGTATCAAGTTACACAGGAATTCAACCCCTATTCCCTCCCGCCAAGACCCTGCAAGGAGCCCAGCTGCCTCAGTGTCCCGATCGATCGGGGCTAACGTTAGGAAAAGCAACAAACAAAATCAACACCAAAATAGGATGCAAAGCGCTGTGGATTCCAGACCTGGATATCTCCTTACCTCGGGGATACCTCGGGAAAGTGGCCTTGGTTCTCTGGGCTTCAGTTTCTCCAATTGTCAAGGGGAACAGTTAGCTCCCAGGACCACACAGGTCAATCCCTCCAACCTCCCCCCATCAGCAGCTGAGCAAAGCAGGCTCCGGGCCTGTCCCTGTGCCACCAGGTTTCAGGAAGTACAGAACGCAACGGGGCAGAGAAAGAGCGCCCAGGAATCAGAGCTCCAGACCTGACCCTTGGAAGCGCGCTTCTAAGCGTGAGCTTGGGAGTACGGTGGCCTCGGGTTGAACCTTGCCTCTTCCTCCACACCCTGAGCTCAGTTTCCTCACCTGGCAAAGGGAAGTGATGGTAATGACCCCTACCTCCTAGGAGGGTTGGAAAGGTAAAAGGAGATACGAGATAGTCAGATGAAGCTCTTGACACAGGGCCTGGCACACAGTCAGCTGGGTAAAAGGAAGTGGTTACCTTCCTTGTTATTAAAGGGGACGAGGATGCGCCAGAAACACAAAGACCAAGAAGCTGACATTCCAGCAGGTGAACTTGGGCCTCCGGCCTCCCTCAAGGACCTACACAGCTCTGGGAAGTGGGCCTCAAGCTGTCTGCTCGTCTCCAGGGACCTCACAACACGGGATGCTGAACCCTCAGCACAAAGGAACTTGGTGGAAAAACAGGGCTGAGTCTGTAAGACCTGTGACCTGCCCAGGGAAAGGAGGACATGGCTGGTAGGCATGCATGGGAGCAGGATACAAGGGTGGGGGCCGGGGGAGAGCCCGGGCCTGAGGGATGGTCTGAGTCATCCCAGGCAGACAGAGGGCTCAACGAGCAGGATGGACCCTCCCCACCTCAGATGCCAGTGGGGTCATTCCCCTGCCTCCCTCCTGAATTACGGTCAGGATTGTGGAAGCGGATGGCTGTGAACGCTCAGTAGAGCTGCTGACTGTGCAAATCAGATAGAAGGAGGAGGTGGCCTTATCAAAGGCAAGGCCTAACCTCAGAAGGATCCGCCTGCCCACGGGATAGCGAGGCGGTGCGTTCACAAGCCCAGGATGTGGAGTAGGGCAGAGCTGGGCTCCACCGTTCCTTAGCTGCGTGACGTTGGACAAGGCTCCCACTCTCTGGGACACAGTTTCCTCACCTCTAAAATGAGAATTATGCCAGTATCCATCTCCAGCATTGTTGTGAGCATTAAATCAGGCAAATACAGAGTGAAGCTCACTGCCAACACTGAGCAGGCATTCGGCAAACAGAAGTCATCTGAACTTTATCACACGTCGTGGGAAGGAGTGAAGGTCCACTACCTGAGTTATGTAAAGGCCTGGAGAAGCTGGAGCCAATCCCCAAAGGAGAGATAGTGTCTCAGCAGGAACAGAGGAGGAAACAAGGCAGAAAAAAGTATATGTACAATTTCAGAGGTCTCAGCCTTGGGCTCTTGGAAGGACATTTAAAGACTGGGGGGACCACAAGGTACAACCAGCCCCCACCCTCAGGGCTGTTCTCAGGCTTGTCCAGCCCCTGGGGCCCCAAGATGCTGCCCAGGGGCCTCTCAGCGGGTCTCCCTGAAGCCAGGGTCCCCATGGAGAGGTCCCAGCGCCCGCCCTTCCCTATGGTGACACCCAGGCCCCTCTCCCTAGCCATCGCTCCCAGTCAGGAAGCAGCCATGGCAAATCAGCACCCTCTCCAACCATGTTGCTATCTTCCTGGGGGCCAGAAGCCCTGGGTTCCATACCCCGCTCTGTGAAGGTGGCCCCTCTGTGCCTCAGTGCCCCCCCCTCTGGACGTCAGGGGTTAGATCACTCAGCTGCCAACTTCGAAGTCCTGGGAGGTGACCCCCACCTCAGGAGGTCAGTCCTAGTCCTCCGGGGCACCTCCTGCCCAGGACATTCCTCAGGGGATGCTGGAGCGATCCTGGGAGCCCCCTCCTGAGGCCCCTCACACAGACTCCAGCATATCTCGGAAGGAAAGACACCCAGGTGGAGGGGAGTGGGACCACACAGCAGCCACGACACAGGGCCATGCAATGGGGTATGTGTGGGCGTGGAGAAGGAACTGACCATCTAAGGAGAAAACACAGGCCAAGTCTGCAGCGCCCAGGCAGGGCCTGGCATGTGCCTGGACCCCAGGAAAAACTCAGATGAAAACACGAAGAAAAGAATCAAAACCTCCCCTGAGTACAGGGATGGGCATTCCAAGAGGTCTCCCAACATGTGAGGCAGCAGGACAGGATTAGCCCCAATTGACAGATGGGGAAACTGAGGCCCTGGGATGTGCCGGAATCGCATAACCAGCTCATGATCGAGCTGGGACTAGAGTCCGTTTCCCACTAACCACTGCCCGGTACCCCCAAAAGGGCTCTGTGCCCCAGGGCAGCTCAGCAAGCCAGCCTCCCCAACCAACTGGGGGCTTGCCAAGAGCTGGGAGCCTATGCAATTCATCCCCATGTGCCCCATGCCCAGCACATAGTAGGTGCTCAAGACGTGTTTGCTAGTTGAATGAATGGGTGGACTTCATCCAGGGCAAGAAGAAAACTTGTATTTCCCAGCAGCCCTGGGGGTACAGGTAGGTCAGACAGACAAAGCTTTTCTTGACCTTGGTGGGGGCAGGCGGGGAGGTACCCTGGCTGGTGAGGACCCCCTCGAATTCGTGGGCCACGCCCAGCCTTCAAGCGGACCCAGGGGCACAAGGCGCGACGCAAAATGGCCAGATGACGCTTGCCATGCAAACGTCACTCTTCCCACCCTGCCTCTGGCCATCGTCAAACTTTGTGCCCCCCTCTACCAACAACAGATTCGCTCTGCCCGTTCTTCAGATGGAGAACTCAGGGCGCAGAGAAGGGAAGAGGCTTGCTTACTGCCCTGCTTTGGTCACACCTGGGGGACTGCAGACACTGTCCCTCACTGGCGGCCCCACCAGGGACAGTCTTAGTCTCGAGTCTGCAGCGAGCCCCCTCCCACCACTCCAGAGGGACAGTAGGGGCGGTGGGCAGGGAGCTTCCTCAGGGAGGTGGCAGTCTGGTCACAACCCTCTCCCTGGCTGGGCCAGCTGTGCGTCCCCACCACCAGCCAATTCTTCCCTGCACTTTCCTGTTTCTGAACAAACACACGCTGCGTTCTCGGTCATTGTCCTTCCCTGCTTGTGGCAGAGGCCAGAATGGGTGTGCAGCAAGGGCCCAATCAGGGCTGGGATGCTGGGTACCACCACCTCCTTGGGGATCTGATGATGTCACCCTCATGGGACCAAGCCCCACTGCAGATGGGGAGACTGAGGCGTGAGGTCAGAAGGCTCCCCCAGAATGAGTTACCACCCGGGGGGCGGGGGTGTGCTGCCCTCAGGAGGAGGGGCAGCCCTGGAGGCAGAGTCAGGGATCTGGGAGTTTAGTGGAGGAAGGTCAGTGATGCTCTAGCTGCCCCCAACCCGGGTGCCTCCACCTCTCACCCTGCCAGGCAGCTCCCAGCCCCCACCCATGACTCCCCATCACTCAAGGGCCTTTATCAGGCCCAAACTACTGCTCCCCGCTATTCCCTTCCACCAACCCAGGCCCTCTGCCACCCCGGGATGAACTCTGCCCACACACCCAAGAGGTTTTCCAACTCCCTGTCTTTGCACAGCTGCTGCTCTGTCCAGAGTAAGGACATCCATAGCTCACACTCAACTGTGGCCCAAGTCCCAGGCAGCGCGGGCTTGCACCTTTCCATGCCTTTGCTCTCAGTCTTTAAATAACCCTGCCATCACCACCCCCATTTACCAGACAAGGCCACTGAGGCTTGGAGAGGTAACTGGCCAAAGGATGCCTTTGTGCAGAGCGGGGGCTTGAACTCAGATTTGATTCAACCACTCCTTCTGCCAGAGGAAACTCTACCCATCTGGTGAGCCCAGTCCAAATGTCACCTACTCTGTGAAGCTCTCCCTGATTTCCCCAGATGTAACTTCTGTTCAGGGACAGTCTCCTCCCCCCTCCTTGCAGGCTGGGTGCTCCTTTGAGGCTGGGACACAAAGCAGTGACTCCTGCACAGGCGAGCCTGGGAGCTGGGGTTCAGGCGATGGCCAGACATGTATTGATTGTCTCTGGCCCAGTCAGCTGAGCAGGAGGGGGACTTCGGGTCCTCTCTGTGCCCGCAGGGATGGAGCTGGGCTGAGGTGAAGAGTGAAGGGAAGGTCACACAGGGCATCGAGCAGGGGTGGGGTGAGTACCGGAGGACTCATGGTGACCTGAGCTTAACTGGCCATCTGTACAGCTCCCATTTCTCACAACCTGAACCCATTTCCTCACGGAATCTTCCATGTATCAATACTACTAGCCCCCTTTTACAGCTCAAGAAACTGAGACTCAGAAAAGGGAAAAGACTTGCCCAAAGTCACCGTGCTTGAGCCCAGATCTCTGATCGTCCAGGCCAAGCCTGGAGGGAGGCAGTAGCCAGAGGCCTTTTCAAGGAAGGCAAGGGGGAGGAGATCATAGGCCTTGGGAGACCCTTAAAGACTGAACTCCCAGCACACACATGTGTGCATTCCCAACCTCAGCTTGAACCCTCCCACGAACAGGGAACTCACTACTCCAGGAACTCACCACTTCCTGAGGAAGCCCTGTACATTGTTGTTCAGCCCTGACTGTGGGAAAAGTCGTCCCCATTCTGGGAGAAGCAAATGAACGTATACTGCCTGCCTGCCTCACTTATCCTCATACTGATGAGAAAACTGAAGTTCAGGGGCAACTACAGGGCCCAGGACACACAACCAGTGCCCGGAGGGGTATTTGACCAGATTCCAAGCACAGATTTGCTCAAACCCCTCTGGGTCAGGCTGGGCACCGGGCCAGCCTTCCAGATTCCGAAGATAACCTGATGGTGTAAACTCAGCCCAGGTGCCCACTAGGTACTCCCAAGCCCCCTCCTCCCTCCCACCCACGGGCGCGTCAGTGGGCCTGAGCCTTTGCCAGGGACTCCAGCCTCCCCAGGGCCCCTTCGAAGCCCTCCTCCTTCCAGGGGGCCTCCCCCCACCTCCTACCCAGCCATGGAAGGAAGTCCCGGCCCCCACCCAGCCCCCTGGATCACACGCCTTTCCAGCTGTGGATCCTGTTACTGGAAAAAGAAAATGCTGCTCGCACCTCCCCCTCCGGGTCCTGCCTCCTGGCCTTGAAAAGAGAGAAACTCATTTCAAAGGAGGTGGCGCCCACCCACTCAGAGACGTCCTGGACAGATGTTACCCGCCACCACTCCGGTGGAGCCAAGGACCCCGGGATAGGACCCCCCTGAGGTCCACCCACGTGCCCCTCCACCCAAGAGGCGGGGGAGTCCACTTAAGTCCCAGAGGAGCGAAGAGGGAGTTGGGGGGAGGTAAGCTGAGAGGCCAGGGCAGTGCAGGCAAGGGGAGGAAAGCCAAGTCGCTCAGGGTGATGATGCCCCCGCTGCTGAGTAAACTGAGGCACCGTGGTCAAAAGTGAGAGGCGGAAGAAAGAAGCTGAACTGCGATCTCCCCTTTGCCTGCCCTTGGCAAGAGGAGACACCGGAGCCTCAGTTTCCCCACCAGGGTGGAGGTTGAGGAGAAGCTGGGGGAGTGGGAAACAAGCACAGTTCCGGGCAACCAGAAGGGGCGGCTGAGAGGGTCCGGAGTAAATAGACAGCAGGAGGACCCAGGGTCGCGGGCATCCCGGGGCATCAGGCGGTGATCCGGCGCTAGGGAGGGCCTGGGGTCAGGGGTCAGGGGTCGGGGTGGCGCCTACCCCTGGCGGGCCGGGTCCGGCTGCGGGAGCGGCTCCTCTGTCGCTGCAGCCGGGGCCGCCTCAGCAGCCGGTAGTAGTAGGAGGGCCTCCCGGTGCTCTTCCTGGCGCCGCCCGCGGACATGCTGCCGCCCGCCGGGCACCGGGCCGGGCCTGGGCGCGCTCACACGGGCCCCATCGCCCGCTCCGGCCGGCCCGGCGGGCGTCCTCGCGTTCTCCCGCGTGCCGCTGCGGCCGCCGCCGAGGCCGAGGCTGCCCCACAAAGTCGCGCAAACTCCTCCTCCTCCTCCCGCCCTCCCCGGAGCAGCCGGCCCCGCCGCGGGGGCCGGGGACCCGGAGGCCGGACTGGCACGGGCCCGGAAAGTCAGTGCGGGAGAAATCCCGGCCTGGAGTCGGCCAGGCCAGGCGGGCCGGAGTGCCCGGGACCCCAGGCAGGTCCCCAGGACGGCCACCGCCCTCCGCCCCGCGCCTGAGAGCCCGAGCCCCGGGCGCACGCGGCGTCCCACCCCGCCGGCGGGTATAGACAGTGCACACCCGCGTGTGGGCGCTCCCTGGCACTGGGCAGGGCGCAGGCAAGGCGACCAGGAGGGCACCGTGCTTCCGAACCGGGAACCCTCGATTAGGGTCCGAATGAGGCCGGTGCCGCAGGGCCGGTTTCCGCCCCAAGCTCACTGGGCTGCGTGTGGATCCGCAAACACACCGTCCAGCACGCCCCCCCCGCCCCGGCAGGTAGAAAGACTTCTCTTTCACGCAGGATACTCGCCTGTGCTTTAAAAATCGTCCCGTTTGATACGCATGTTACTTTTATATATTTACAATTAGGGTGTATATTTCAAGCACAGAAAAAGTAGAGAGAACATAGTGAACACCTATGTATTCCTCAGGTCTTCGCCAAATCAGAACTTTCTGCCCTTTTGATCTAAACCCTCCTCCAAATGAAACACCTCAGATGCTGTGAGGTCTCCCTCCCGCTGGGCATTTACAGCAGTTCTAGCAGGGCTGCGGGCAGGGCAGTACTCTCCCCACTGTAGGGAGAGGAAACCGAGGCTAGAGAAGGGAGGGTGCCAGCTCCCTCTATTGCATCCTGCTGAAAGCTTTCTCCGAGTCATGCACCCCCCTCCCCAGCTCAAGAACCATCCGTGGCTCCCAGAGTCCAAAAGCCCCAAGTCCAGAGAACCTTCTCTGGTATTTGAGACTCCAGCGATGTATCCTCAATCAAACTACCTCCCAGCCTCACCTCCACTCCCCCGCCCCCCTACTTCTCACTCCTCTTTTCTCTACTCCCAGCAGGGACTGGCCTCCTACTGACTTTTCTCTGCCTCGCCAAAGTCTATTGCTCTAGAGCCCACCTCCTCCAGCCTTCCCTGACCACCCTTGGCTGCGGTACCTCTCTCTACCCGCCAGCCTCTGCAGCGGCATTTATTTTTTAAATTATTCTGACAACCACCTGCCTCAGTTCCATCCCTTCAAGTACAGAAGGGGAAACTGAGGCCCTGACAGGAGGTCTGACTTGCCTCAGCGGCAGAGGCAAAGGGTCTTAGCCAGGGCTCTGACAAGTAGTCTTAAGGATGTGTTGGTGGGAGAGTCACGTGTGGGTCCTGAGGGAGTCTGGACGTCCTCCTCCAGCACAGCTGAAAAGGTGCGGCCCTGGAGGGGGCGGGGCAGTCGGCAAGAATCCAGACCAGGTTTTGCACCTCACAAAGGGGACCCCCCTCCCTTGCTCCCTCAGCCAGAGGGGAGGGCCCCCAGGTCAGAAGCCTGGATCACAGCTGGAAGCCAGGCGCCTTCCCAGGACTAGGGGGGAGGGGCAGGAGGGGTATTGCTCCTCCAAACCCAGTCTGGGTTGTCAGAAGCTATCAACTCCCCTGGCCCCTCTCCCCAGAGCTCTGACCAATCCCTGGGGAAGATGGAAAACCACAGGGCCTGCAAGGACCCCATTAGCCTCCTTTGGGTTAAGCATTGCTCTAGCTCATTTTCAGTAGCAGACATCACCAGGAGGCCCTTTTACAAGTGCAGAGGCCCCTGGGAAAAGTAGTACCCAATTCCTCCATCCAGAGGCAACCTGTGGGCCCTCTTGGCGAGCCTCCTCCAGAACACAGGAACCCAGTTCAGAGCCTCCCCGTTCAGCTGGGGCTCCCGCAGCCACCTACCCACACCTTGGCACTTCCAGAAAGAATAACCTCCGAAGCCAGGCCCACCAGTTTTGGGGGGAGGAGGACTCCCAGGAAGTCCAGCTCAGGGTGGGGACACGAATCCTGTTCCCAGGGCCTGGACTTCACGTGGCCCAGTTTCCTCCCCAAAGCAGGAACTCCCTGATTGGCCAGGTCCTAGCCTTCCATGAAGGAGACGAGACACTGATCAAGTGATCGAGCTGATTAAGGCTGGGACAAGTGGTCTTAGCCTGAGGCCCCCAACTAGCAGATTTAGGTGAGTGTGTGTAGAGGGAAGGGAAAGCAGCCAGGACCTCAGCATCTCACCTGTAAACACAGTTGGGTTCCAAAGGTCTGGCATAGACTCTGCTTATGCTTGGGATTCTCAAGTCGTTCTCTGTGCCTCAGTTTCCCTGCCTACAAGAAGTTACAGACTCCCTAACCTATCTGCCTTGTGGAGGGAGGGTCAGCTAATGAAGAGGAAGAAGCTTTTGCATTCCTGGCCTTCGGATGGTGTGGGCATTGCCAATCACCCAAGCTGAACATCTCCACTGTACCAGCTGGAGGACTGAGTAGGAAAGGGACAGGGTGGGAGGTAGGAGAGGAGGTCCAGGACCCCTGGGATGGGCAGGCAGACAAAGGCTGCTCCCTGCACACCCAGCAGAGCATCTGGAATCAATCCCGCTGTGGAGCAAGCCACCCACCTCCTCCCGCTGCCCCTGTGGCCTCCTCCCTTCAAACAGAAGCAGCCCCCCTTCTGGAGACTGCCTAGGCTGGAGGAGGGGCACCTGAAAATGTCCCCCACCCCACCCCGACCACTTCCTGCAACAGACCCCGTCAAGGGCCAGGCCCTGCTGACCTGTGAACCCCGGGCCCTGCAGGGAGGGTAGTCCCATCAGTGGTCTTGTTCTCCCACCTCAGTTTTGCCTCCAGAGGGTCTCCTGAATAGGCCCAGCTCCCACCTCCCCTACCTCCATGCCCCTCAGCCTCCAAATGGCCCCAGCTCATTAAACGTGCCTATTTCTGGGGTTCCTCCAGGACTCTTGATTCGGTGGGTCTGGATGGGGCCTGGAAATATGCCTGTTTAGCAAGTACCAGGCCGGGGGCTGGGGACTAGCTAATCAGACCCCACCCGACCCCACCACCACCTTCAGCGTCCCTCAAAAGCCGCCAAAGGTGAACTCCCAGAGTACCGAAAAGGACCAAACTCTGTCACAAAGCAGCCAGCCCACTCCATGCACCCTGATCTATCTGCTCTCAGCCCCCTAATGGCCAGATGGCTGTCATGACGCTTTTCCTCTGCACCCACCTGGTGAACTCCTTACCCCTCAGGACCCAGCTCAAACATCACCTCTTTAAAGAAGCCTTAGCCCCCAACAGAGCCACCCCCCATCCCCGCCACACACGACCAGTTAGATTTGAACAATGAGGACACAGGAGAAGACCAGAGAGGGATGGACCCAAAGAATTTCCCTGCAGGCAGAGGACCATTGGCATCGAGGTCTGGAGGAGAATTACACCCTGTTGGGCTGGAAGTCCAGGTAAACCGGAGGCCAGGCCAGGGCTGGGTCAGGAGGGGTCAGATGCAGGGAGGGGACCAGCCCAGTGCAGTCTCACATCTATTAGGTTTACAGTCAGTGAGGAAGGAGCAAAAAAAGCATATAGTCAGAATTACCCTTGAAAAGCCATAAATTGCCCATCCAGGACAGTGTTTCCTCCAGTGTAAAGTCAGATCACCTATTTCTTCAGCTTCGCGCAAAGCAGAAGGGCCTGACCTTTCCAGAAGGGCCATTTTTGTGCAGGAGGAAAACAACAGCAATAATGAACATTATCTAACACATGACTCCACTCAGGGAGGAGAGATGCTCACGCCTGGAGGGGACCACAGAGTCCAAGACCTCTAACATAGGAAGGTTATAAGTTTGGCCTCGAAAAGGCTGTCAGAGGGTGAAGTTTGGATTTAATAGCAATAAACTGTGTTCAGGATTTACTGTCTGCATTATCTATGCACATTATCTCATTTAACGTATGAGGCAGGTGGTCACCACCTTCATTTTACAGAAAATATTGGGGGCACAGAGAGGGTAAGTAATTTCCCTAAGGTCACACTGCTTGCACTAGGAGTCAGGATTTGAACTCAGGCAGGCTGGAAAGAGCAAAGGTCTTAAGGCTGAGCAGGACTTAATGCAGAGATGGAGGAGGGGCAACCGCCTGGAACTTCCCTTAAAAGCCAGCTTTGACAAGGAACAGGAGGAGGCGAGAAGGGAAGGAGTCCTGACAGGGGAAACACCGGAGCCCACCAGGCTCCACACAATGGGTGTCTGGAGGGCTCAGACCTGTCAGGTTTCCTGTCGGGACGAGGCTGGGCAGTGGCGACCAGGGGAAGTCCCCAGCTAGGCAGCCCTGCACACATCCGCCTCCCAGGCTGGTCTCAAGCTTTGAGTCGCTGGAGCCCTGGGCAGGGTGTGGGTGGGAGTGCTGCGGGACATTCACGGTTAAGGTCATGGGCCTCTGCCATGGGAGGTGGCCTGTCTGGCAGGCAATGACGGCTTCCAGTGTCCACTGTTCGTCCGGGAATGAGGTTGGACCACGTATAGGACCTTCATTCAGATGGGGAGGGCTGGAGCGGGGGATCTCCGACATGGCGGAAGGTGGAGACAAGCCCGAGAGGTCAAGCTCGAGTGCTCGAGGCCCGACTAGGTGTCCACCACCTCCACCAGCCCCTGGACTTCCTAAAGCCATCAACAAACTTAATGACATCCTTCAGAGAAAATGGCCCACTCAGGGCGGCGATGATCCCGGGCTTAGCGGGCCCTGCCCCTCTTAACACAGGCAGAACTAGGGAAGCAATCAGGCGTGGACATTGGAACACACACAGACAGAGCCTCGGGGAATGCGAGTGTTTTTTTGAAATCAAGTCACCCGAAACTGGGCTAAGGGTGAACCCTCGGGAGAGGCAGGGCTCTAATAGGGTGGAAGGCCAGTGGGTGGGGTCATTGTTTCTTTGGGCACTGCGTAACTCAAAGAAAGCCCTTGCCATCTCTGGGCCTGAGGTTTCACATGTTAAATAAAGACGAGTTATCTCTGCCCAACTCACCTCCATGGATCCCATCAGGATCTAGAAACTTCCTCCAGTCCCAAACCACCACCTCCTGCCCTCCAGAAGCCCAGAGAAGAGGATATATCTCCCTCATACATGACAACAGCCCGTCATTAAAATCCTGGAAGGTCAGGTTTAGAAGGAAACTTCAGAGCAGGTGATGGAAGCTGGGGCCCTATAGGACAGCCACTTGGCCAGAGGAGCCCGCCTAATTCATCGCAAGCCGGGGTCTGGCATCAATTCTCCAAACATGGAGGGTCTGATGGCCCCTCCCACCCCAGCAGTCAGGGTGGAGCAACAACACTCCCCGCAGATGGGGCAGTGAGGCCACAGGAGGGAGGGACTCCCCCGAGGTCACACGTGAGAGCTGGGGGTCAGTCCACCTCGGGACTGAAAGAGATGCCAAGACCCTCTTTCCCTCTCAGTTACCTGGACCACCCCTCCCAGATGCCTGATGCGTTCTGGCCACAGGTGCCCTGCCTTCCACTCCCTGCTCCAAAGCACAGGGCTCCAATCCTGTGGCTGGGAGAGGCAGGGATCCACTCTCCAGGCTGAGCCCCAGACCCCCCTTCTTACCCCCACCCTAGCAGCCGGCATTTCAGCCCAGATGGCCTGGCCTGGAGCGACTCTCTCTGCGTACTTCCTCTCCTGCCCTGACCCAGAAACACTGCCAATCTCCAGGTGGGCCCACAGCTCCTCTTTTTCCCAGCCCAGCCTGGGGCCGAGGCTCCAGGTCTCCAGCCTCCTTCCTCCCCTTCCAGCTGATGGGGCCAGACAGCTCCACACCCACTGGGCAACAGGAGGGGGTGGCATATGGTCCCAGGGTGAGGTCAGAGAGCCCCCTCCCTTCCCAGGCAGACCTTCCTGGTCATCTGTGAACCACTTCGTGGTTGGCACTGGCCTGGGTTCTGGGGGGAGGGGTCTCGCTCCACCCCTACAGATTCCACTGAAGAGGACAGATGAACCAGCCCAGTAGCCAGCTCCTAGGAAGCTTCCATCTTGGCAGGGAGCTGAAAGAGTATGGGATTTGGAGTGAGGAATCAGCACTTCTTGGCTGCGTGACCTCAGCTTACTACCTTTACCTCTCTGTGCCTCTTGTTTCCTCAACTATGGAGTGGGCATGATGATACTTACACTTTGTAAGGTTGTGGAAGGTCAGATAGCATAGTGAGTCAAAGCCTTGTGGACAAACTGGCTCACATCTGCCCCCTCCAGCCTATTTATTTCCTCACGAATCTGTGGGCTCCTTGAGAGCAGAACAGCCAGAGCTGGTCAGCACAGTTACTGGCCCAGAGCAGGCTCTCAGTAAGACTGACTAGGAGAGATAGTGGCAGTGTTTGGGAAAAGTGGCTGAGTCCATCTGATCTGGAGTCAGCACTGAGGGAATTTGGAAGAGGGAGAGATCCTGGAAGACTGCCTGGAGGAAGAGTCATTGGTACTGAGCTAGAAGGCTAAGTAGGAGTTGACTGAGTAGAGAACAGAGGAGGAACAGGCAGCATGAGCAAAGACCCAAAGATGGAAACCAGCAAGGCGTATACTGGGGGCAGCATATAAAACTGTGAGGCTGGAACAGAGGATGAGGAGAGGGACTGGGGAGCAGGCTATATGGGGTATGTAAGGGTGAGATCAGGGAGAAGAGATGGGGAGATAGATCCAAGTAGAGGTGAGGCCCAGACAGCCCCTCCAAAGGGGAGAAGTAAAGTGGTAATGAGGGAACCCTGGCCAAGGAGGCAGAGGATCAGGGCTCCAGGCCTAGCTCTGCTGCTGTGTGACTGCGTGACTTTGAATAAGTCACAGCCCTCTCTGATCCTCACTCTGCAACTGAAAGGAGAGGCTGGCTCCATGAGGCAGGCCTGCAGGGGTGGGGCTAGGCTAGATGCCCATGAACTACAGTGAGAGCATTCAGAGTTTCCTAGCAGGTTTCTTGAGGAACCACTGGCTAAGATGGTTATAGATGAGACTGGACACCCTTCTAATCCTTGAAGGTGACACACATGGCCCCACCTCAGGGCCTTTGCATATTCTGTTCTTCTACCTCACACACTTACCCCAGACCTTCAGATGTCAGCTCCTTCCTTCCATTCAGGCCTCAGCTCAAATATCACATCCTCTGAGGCCTCCCTGGCCACCTTATCTCACGTACCTCTGCCCCAATCCCCACACCCTATCCCACTGCCTTGTTTTATTTTCTTCTACTTATCGCTTCCTGAAACTATCTTATCTGTGCATTCTGCTGTTCACTAATTGTCTTCCCCCAAACTTTAATGAGGGCAGGGGCCTTGTTAGTCCTGTCCCAGGCATGTCCCTAGTGTGCACAGCAGCACTCAATAAACATTTGATGAATGAGGTGAATGAAAGGAGCTGGGCTCAAAGCCCCCCTTCTTTTTTTTTTTTTTTTTTTTTTTGCAGTACGCGGGCCTCTCACTGTTGTGGCCTCTCCCGTTGCGGAGCACAGGCTCCGGACGCGCAGGCTCAGCGGCCATGGCTCACGGGCCCAGCCGCTCCGCGGCATGTGGGATCTTCCCGGATCGGGGCACGAACCCATGTACCCTGCATCGGTAGGCGGACTCTCAACCACTGCGCCACCAGGGAAGCCCCCCCCTTCTTTTTTAAAGAAGGGAACCAGGGACAAGGGACTTCACCTCTCTGGGCCTGGGTTTCCTCCATGTGACATGTGGACAACGAGCTACAGTTTACTTTCAAGCAGCAGCCTGGGGCTGGTCGGGAGGTCAGGATGTAAGTCCTGACTCTACGCAAGAGCTGGCGCAGAAGAAATGAACGGATGAATAAATGCCTTTGCTTTGCTGTGTGCCTTTGAGCAAGTCCCCTCCTGTTCATAGGCCCAGCTTCCCCTCCTAGAAAATGGAATTGCCTGGGTGGTCTTTCAGGACCCCTGGGCACTGACACTCAGAGCTTCTGTGCCCAGTCTGGAACACACATGGGAGCCACAGCAGGTGTTAGAGGAGGGGCAGGCTATGCCAGTGCCATGGTTCTCGCACTTACTGGCTTTTCCTGGAGATCCCACCCAGCCCATAGCTGGCATCCTGAGGCTTGTAGGTGAGAATTAAATGTAGCTTCTGCAACCTGTCACCCCTCAACTCCCCTTGAGAGTGAGAACAATGCCAGCCCTGCCCCCACCGTAGGAACACCATTTTGTCTGGAAATTCCACCACGGGGGAGGAGGAAGGGCTGGGGCCCTAGAATTTTTGTGCCTGCTCAAACAGGAAGTAGCTGAAAGTTTGGGGCCAAGGAAAACAAGTTCAAGGTCATCCTGGAAATCAGCCCCTGTTCCCCCTATGGCTAGGGACTTGCCCCTTTCCCCAGGTGGGGCTCTCCTGGTAATTAATGATTAGCAAAGTGTGGAGCGGGGATGGTCCAGGACCACAGGCAAAGGCCTAAGAGAAGGCGAAATTCATCCAGCCTCATCTGGCATACCCTGGATGACAGGGAGCTCACTACTGAACTGGCCCCCTATCCTCAGAAAGTCTGAAAGTGAAGATGCCTTCCCACAACTAGGACTTGCAGGAGACCTTTAGGAATCTAGTGGTCATCCTACTGCCTACTCATGGCTCAGAGGGCTTATGACTTGCCCAGGGTAACCCAGACACCCCCAGCTACTCCCTCAGTTTCCAGCAGCAAATGAAGCTGTTACAGGGACAAGTAAGGAGGAGCCAGCAGGAGAGCTGGCGCCAGAGCCTGGGCTTCAGCCCCACCCCACATCCCTGCTGGCTAAAATGCCAGGGCTTGGGGGGGGGGAGGGCGGTGACCTCTGGCTGGCCTTTATTAGAAAGCCCAGAGGACATGGGAAGGGGCCCTGCGTTGATCCCAGTCCCACTGAGGGCCCTAGGGAAGCAGCCTGGGTTACAGAGTCCTTAACACAGCCCCTCTGACACCTCGGCCTTCTCTTGCCCTGTAGCCCCTGCCCCAGGAAACTGCAAGGCAGCTTCAGAATTTTCTGGGCCTGCTCTCTCTGACTTCATGTTTCTTGTGTCCTCCTGGTGCCCCCTCTCTCGTACCCACCCCCTTACACGGCCTCCTGTGCATGTACAGACCTGCCTTCCCACTCAAGCCCTTTGGTGGGCTCCTTCCACGCCCTACCGGGCCAGGCCCACAGAGCTGCCTGGAGCCCTCGGGAGATGCTGGCCGGTGCTGCCCCCTGCCGGTCTGCAGAGCTCTGGGAAAAAGCCTTCTTGGCCCTGGCAGGACCGACCATGAGGAGGCCCAGCCTAGGACTCCCAGGGCTCCGGGGATGTGCCCCCCGCCCGAGGACCCCAGAGTGGCCTGGCACAAGGGTCCCAGTCTGCTGAGTGACTTAGACAAGCCTTGCCCACCCCCTCTCTGCCCTGTTCCCAGCGGTGCAAAGCGGGTGGAGCAGAACCTCAGTTCTCAGACTTCAAGCCACTTCAGTCCCCTGGGGAGCATGTTAAAATGCAGATGCCCAGGCCCACCAGGGAGAGTCTGGTTTAGCTGGCCTGGGAAGAACCCAGGAATCTGCATTTTAACCAGCAGTGGTTGGGCCCACACTGGCCTACATACTGCTCTCTCTCAGGGCCCCCGGCTCTACATGGAGGCTTCTGGGAGTCTAGCCCCTGACAGGGTCACCAGCCTGTTACAACTGCAGCCTCTTGCCTTCCTCAGCACCTGTGTGTGGCAAGCAGGCAGGGGTTCCCAGTCTCACAGTACAGATGGGCAAACTGAGGCTCAGAAAAGAGGCTAGTTTGGCCCCGTCCCATGATGAAACTCCCCGCTTCCACCTCCCTCTCTGGGCCCCCCAAACGCGGTCTAGATTCTGGGGCCCAGAAGGTCAGTTCAGGCCAGGCAGCAGCCCTGACTGGCCCCCTTTGTCCTGGTCTCTGTGCCCTCTGACCTTGCCGGGTCCTGGGCTGATTAAAATATCCCCTTACAGCCCCGATAGGCCTGGTGTCTTCTTACAGGCTGGAAGGGACGCAGTCCCGTCGGAGGCATCACTGCCAGCTTGGCCGTCCTCAGGAGCTGGATACTGCTGGCATAATGAGATCAGAGAGCCTTCGCCCAAAGTGTCTGCAAAGACCGGCCTGGAGAAACCGAGGCCCAGAGAGGGGAGAGCCTTGCCTAAGGTCACACAGGACACAGTTATTAACCCCATTATAGCCACTTACTCTCTGCCGGGCCATATTAATTCAGCAAGTCTTTATCCCAATCCTAAGAGGTGGACATTGTTACTCTCCCATTTTACAGGCATAGAAAACTGCCAGGACTCGATTCATGCAGTTTGGCCCTTGATGATGACCCTGTGCTGCCACAAATGGTCTCCCCTTACCTGTCCTCAGGTAATTCACCTGCTAGCCCCTTTTCAGACACCAAGAAGACAGAGACATTTGTAAAAAAAGGTGACCTGTAGCAGTAAGGCCAGGGCCTTGGCTTCCAGTCCCAGCGGGCGGGGGGTGGGGGGCGGCGTGGTCAGTGGGTGCTGCCCCAGGCCCCTCCCCGACCTCACCTCTCAGCACTCCCTACACCTACCCCTCCTCAGCCGCACGGGTCCCGGCCTCCCACCACTTCTCTCCTTCGTGGCTTTGCTCCTACCGTTCCCACTTCCAGGACACAGGACAGGGGGCAGGCTTCCCCGGCTCCCAGCCCCACTGTGAAGTGGGTTATTGCTAGCTCCAAATTCTAGCTTGAGTCTGTCCACCTCTCTCCTCTTCACCGTCACTACCTGCATCCAGGTCACTGCCACCTCTAGCTTTGGGGACTCCCACAGCCCCTAACTGGTCCCCCCAGATCCTCTCTGGCCCTCCCGAGTCTTATTTTCCACAGAGCAGCCCGAGTGAGCATTTTCAAAGCTGCCCTCTCTCCCAGCCACCTTGGCCTTCCTGGCCTTTGGACACTCTGTCTGGCTCATTCACCCCTCCCATGGCTCCCCCTTCCCCCCTGCCCCCATCCGGGCTGTCCTGAGCCACCTGGTCTACTCAGAGTGGGGACTCACTCTTCCCTTCCAGAGAACACATCCCCCTTCCCTCTCCAAACTCGCTGCTTCCTGAGTCATTTTCTCCGGGCCCCTGCACCTTTCCTCCAGGGAGCCCATCGCATTGTGCCATGACATCTATTTTTTGATGAGTCATCTCACATCTGTCTCTCCTGCTGCTCCCCCGAGGGTCAGGTCCCGTCTGCCTGGCTCACCGTCATGACCCCAGTGCCCCGGCCGGCTCTGACACATGGTCAATCAAGGGGAGGGGGAGGGCGTCATTGGCGTTGGAGCCCCCAGACCTCTGGGCCTCAGTATACCATGACGCTCCACGGCTCACAGCAAAATGGGGACACATGGCCTCCGGCCCCGCCCCAAACAAGTCACAGCTCAGGACTTAATTCTCCTCCCCAGTAGGTTTTGCGTTTTCATTCTGTGATTTATAGCCCATTCAATAAATTTCCCCCATTATCTTTCACGTGCAGCGTGCTGCCTTTCTGCCATTTAATAATGCAGTTGGCTCGCCAGGCCTCTCCCCGGAGAAATCGAAGGCTTGGCTCCGATGCGGGAGCAGGCCCAGAAGGCCGCCAGGGATTCCGGGGGCTCCTTTTCAGACCCAAACCTTGAGCAGGTCTGAGCCTCACACTCAGGGCTAACTGGGCAGGGGCCCAACTCCTCCCCCCTCCCTCCTCCCCTGTGGCAGGGAAGCTTGGCAGCGAGAATGAAGGCTCAGATGTCCGGGGCCCACGGGGACCCTAGTGGCCAGTTTTAGGGCTAAGTAGGAGACTGGTGCTTCCCCCAACCAGCCTCAGTGGTTTCCAGAAGCTCCACAGCCATGATCTTAATCTCCCTCTCCGACTCCCCAGGCAAGACAGGAACCCATCAGACCCGCTTCACACATGAAGAAACTTCTCTGAAATACAGGGAGACTGCAGCCCAGCCTTGCCTACCCCACTGGGTGCTTGCCAGGTTCAGACGCGGCCAGCGGAGATTTCTGAGGGTAGCCTCTGTGCTGGCGCTGTACCCAGTGCTTGACTTGAACTGTCTCACCCACAACAAACTTTAGAAGCAGAAGGTACTATTATGCCTATCTTATGGATGGGGAAATCAAGCCTCAGAAAGAAGCAACTTCCCTGGGATTATTCGGGAAGACAATGGCAGTGCCCCGGAGGAATTGCTCCTGGAGTGAGGGATGAGAAGGGTCTAGAGGCTCCAGGGAGCACACAGCTCCAGCCAGAGCTTCCCACCAAAAACACAAAGCGGCAGAGAGGCAGGGAGAGCTCAGGGCCGTAAGGTCCAACAGCTCAGGGGGTGTGATTCTACCCCTGGGCGTCCTCAGCTGTGTGACTGGGACAAAGTCCCTTAACCTCTCTGGGCCTCATCTCCCCCATCTGTAGGATAGGAATACCGTCCTCCCAGGACTGTCACGGGACTTGCATGAGGCAACACGTGGGAAGGTGCCTTGTAAACTGTCCGGTCCTGGGCCGCGTCACTTTTGCATGTTAGGACAGTGGCATGAGACATCATGCAAAGACCTGCAGAAAACCCTTGGGCTCCTCTAGGCAAAGTGTAACCGGCAGCTCTGAACCATGCAGGGATGTGGCCACACAACACAGGCTCCTTCTCAGGCCACAAGATGCTTACGTCACTCTGGTACCAGGCACCTCCCACCCAGACTTGGGAGAAACTGGGCGGTGCTGCCCGGCTGGCTGGGGTGTGTTGGGCAGGGGGGCGCTCCAGGCTAGCCCGGGCCAGGCCTGCCCCCGCCATCCCCTTCCCCAGCCCTCAGCTACTAGGTCTGCTTTCCTCCTCCCTCTTGCTCCTGGAAGTTTCTGCTTCCACTTGAGAGTTTCCGTGGCAACCACCTCTCTTCCTTTGATTGTTTTCCTCTCCTCAGTCACTTCACCCTCTTAACAAGCAAGTTCCTCTCTTCTTTCCGCTAAAGGGAGGATCACAGTGGGTTGGGGCAGGAGGTCTGGCCAGGAGAAAGAGAGCAGAGAGGGCCGGGGCTGGGAAGGGAGAGGTGACCCCTGGGGTGCAGCCAGGGCGCTGGTGCAGCCACGGTTTGCCCTCACGTGACCTCGGGGTCTGAGACGGCCCACAGGGTCCTCCACGGGGGGCTTCCTTAAAGGTGGCGAGCCTGGCTCTGCAGGGGAGGCTGGCTCTGCAGGGGAGGCTGAGGGTGCACGGTCGAGGCCTTGCAAGCTGGCTGGGCCTCAATCTGCTTCCCACTGTCTTGTCTTCACTCACAGATGCCCCGCATTTGGACGGCCTCCACACCCAGGCCCCACTCTGCTTCGGCGCGCCCTTCCTTTCGCGGGGCCCGGCTCCAAAGTACCCCCCACCCCAGTAAGGCCCCGCCCTCCCAGCACCCCCAGCCCGTCAGTCAGAGCTTCTCTCCTCCGCTGTGTCCATCCTAACCCTTCTCCCAGGCAGCCTTCTGCCCTGCAAGGCAGGGCATCTGGACAGCAAAGTCAATGTCCCCCTGGCTCCATCTCCAAGCAGGTCCACAGGAGGCCGCGCTGAACCTACGGCCAGAGAGACCGGGGCTTCAGGCTGGGGTCCACCCCCAGCTAGCTACGGGCCCTTCACAAGTTTGCTCCAGAACTTGATGTTCCCTGTGGTCAAACATGGATGGAATTCACTTCCTCCCAGGCCGCTGGAGGCCGAAATGAGTTTTGTGGGTCTGAAAGAGCTTGGAAAATTCTGAAGAGTTGCACCAAGTCCAGGATTATTTTTAGACACTGAATTAGTGCCGTCCAATGAATAGCCCAGAGGCCTCCTTGACCCCACGGCTCTCGCGGCTCTCCCTCTTCACCTGCCCACCTCCTGAGGCAGGTACTGCGTCCGCACCACAGTCAACGGCCAGCAGCTTCCCTGACACACACACACACACACACACACACAGCAGCAGCAGCGGCAGGTTGGCTGAGGGGGCCTCTGAGGCCCCAGTCAGCAGGGAGCCCACGTGCTGGGGGCAGGGCTTGGGCAGGAGGCAACACCCGAAGGGGCTCCCCAGCCGAGCAGGCTGTCCACCGCCTTCCCCTGTTCCACTACCTGCTTCCTTTCCACGCCCGCCCCTGAGGCTGGACCACCAGGACCCTTCCCTCATGGGCTGGGAGGCTCCCCCCGTAATACCCGCCAGAAGCGCTCTCCCCAGAGAAAGGTCCCCTCCTCCGGGGCCCCCCTCCTTTCCCTGGTGCTGACAGAGCACTTCACCCCCACTGCCCGCCCAGCCTCAGACCTACACGTCACCCCTTACAAGCTGCTCACAGAGGCTGCGCCTGCCCAGGCTTGTGCTAGGATGGGGCTGGTTTCCATGCGCAAGGGGATGCCTGGGGCCACGGTGGCTCTGGGAGGGGTTCGTGTGTACACTTGAGGCCATTTCTCCTCCCTCCAAAGACCTGCAGAATCAGAGGGATTTGAGCAGGCTCAGAGGAAAAGGAATAAAGAGTGTGAAATGTCAGAACCAAGTGGGTAAAGACAGGCCCAGCTGTGGCCAGCCAGGGACTCTCTTCTGCCTCCCCTTCTGTCTCCGATCTGCTCCCAGTTCAAGAGTCCAGATTCCCACAACTGACACTGGGAAACCAGGCCATTCAGCTCCACACTGGGGTGCATGGGGGACGCACCCCAGGAGCTGGCATTCGAAAACCCATGCAAGTACTGGCACGGCCCTGGGAGGGACACCGTGTGGGCCCAAGGGGGCTCCGACACAGTCCCTGTCCGCAGGGAGCCGACAGTCTGGTGGGACACGTGACCTCCCACAGGGACCCACCGACAAGAAACCAAGGCAGAGGAAGCATGAGGAAGGGAGTAACTAATTCTGACTGACAGGGCAGGGAGAAATCAAGGAAGGCTTCACAGAGGAGGTAGCATCTGGGCCAGGCCTTTGAGAAGGATTCCAACAGGTAGATTGTGTTGGGGAAGGGGGGCAACCCACTGAGGTTTAGCGGCAGCCTGGGAACCACAGAGAGACTTAACTTGGCTTCCCTTTTCCAAATGCCACGTGGTTTGACCGTGGTGAGGGCTCGGGCCAAGAGGATGCTGGCCCTGTGTGGAATTAACTGGGCCTCTTAGGCCAGGCAGGCGGTAAGTCCCCCATGATGGCCCAGAAAGAGGCACTTTCCAGGCTGGTTCCTGAGACCAGAGCCTAGAGCAATGTCTGTTCTGGTCACTGGTGTCATGGGGCAATGGCCCAAGAGTGCAGAATGGGGCGGGGACATAGAACCTGCCGGGTCTTAAAAGCCCTAAAGAAAAGAGTCTCCTCGAGTTCCCTGAGCAGCCCATTCCGGGATTTCACACCGCCCCGCGGTCAGCCAGGAAGTTCTTCCCCTATCTAACCTACATCTCTCTTGCTGAAATGTACACCCACCTTGCTGGGGAGACACAGGATTCACAAAGCACAGAGGCTGAAATGCCTCACCAGCCACTCCGTCTGCGGCCAAGGTGGGAGTGGGGGTGGGTCAGTGGGCACAGCTCTGACAAGAGAGGACAGGGCCCTGTTTGTGCGCATAATTAATCTACAGGCCTGAGGAGGGCCAAGCGAGTGGGAACGTCCTCTCCCTGGGCCTCGGAAGCTTCCCTGACCCAATTTAGAAGCCGCGTTTATTGTGTTGCTCATGTCAAACCTTCCCAATGAAGTCTCTGTTCCCAGCGTGCTCATGAATTTTCCGGGGCTTTAACAGCGTACAATCTGAGAACGATTCATTAAGAAGATTAACCCCTCCCCCCAAATATGCTTCCGCGTGCTCTACAAAACGGGGCAAACTTATTCTCCGGCATCAGCAGGCTGCCACTGCCCGGAGCAGCGCAATCCCTCAGAGGGGTGAAAGCTAGGCCCCCTCGAGCCGGGAGGGAGGGAAGCCATGTGGGTAGTGGGAGACCCCGTGAGGGTCCAGGGTGAGCGTGGGAAGGTGCGAATGGAATGCCAGGACCCCAAGGCCCAGCCGCAGAGCGAGCAGGGCCCGTGTTCCAAGACCCCGTCTTCCTCCCTCGCCAGCTTTACCCAGGGCATCCCTGCTTGGGGTGGGGGGTGGGAGGGCTGGGGCCCTGGGCTCCCAGCTGAATGCTGGTCTAGAGACTTCTGCTCTGGGACTTGGAAACAAAGAGGGGCTCCTAATGTCACTCCCTGAGCACCCCTCTCTTTTGCCACATCTTCCCGACACTGGGACCTCCCAGACGGAAGGAACTCTGGTCAGATGCCACCAGAGGTGTCAGAAATAAACGCAACTTGCGCTTGATCCTTCCTGAAAGACTACACTTGAGGCGCCAGAGCAGGCCTTGCCGAGGGACAGCTGGACAGAGGAGGTGAAGACAGGAGAAGGGGCAGCTGCCCCAGCTCTTTGGAACAACAGGGAAGGTGGCACCAGGCCCAGGCTGGGGGATGGACCCGGTCTCTCAGATGCCGGCACACCGGCCCGGCCTCCGTGAGGATCTGAAACCTCAGACTTCGCCTCTCTTCTCCCTGCAGCCCCTCCCATCCAGCGGGTCCCCAAGAGGATGATAAAAAGTCATAGCGACGGCACGCCCACCACTCCCTCTGTGCCTGGCACTGTGCTGAGTTTTAAACACATTTCACGGTCAGAACAACCCTGCCAGGCCGGTGGGATTATCACCGCAAGTCTCAGATGAGGAAATGAACCTTAGAGGGTGTAATCGACGTGGCCGAGGCCACACAGCTAATAACCGACAGAACCAGGATTCTAGACTTCAGACTCTAGCGCCTGAGGTCTCAGGGACCTTCCACTCCCCTCATCCCACAGCGGGGACGACTCCCTGCTCTGTCCCCATGAGGACCCTCAGTTTGGGCTCCGTTCAGGTCTCCACATCCCCCATCAGAGGACCGCCCAGTCGCCTCACTGGCCACCCAGCCCCCAAACTGACAGATGGGCCCCCATCCCCATCCCCTCCCATCGTCCCTCCACCAGCAGCCAGAGGGACTGTCCTGGACTGCACACCTGACCACGTCTCTCCACTGAAAACTTCACCGAGGCTCCCTGGGCCGACAGCATGGGCACGAGCTTCCTTGCCTTGCATTCAGGGCCCCCAAACCATCCCTCTGCTCTCTGTCCCACCATCTCCCTCCTCCACGCTCACCACGCGTACCCAGGCTTGCGGTCTCCATGCCCGGGCTCCTGCTGGCTTTTCCCCACGTCTCTTACTTCAAAATCTCAAGGCTCAAGTCCAATACCACCTTCTCCACATAGCCACCCCGGGATCAGGCCCCACAGCAGAAGTGACTTCTCCCTCCTCTGAACCCCGACAGCACAGGGTCTCCTGGGCCCCTGGTACAGCCAGTTTAGGTGCAGGTCTTGCTCCCCGCCCCCTACCCCCAAGGAGCCCAGGAGCTCCTGGAGGGCAAGGTCTTCCCTCACCAGGGGCTCCTTCCCCACCCCACCCCCATGCAAGGCCCAGCACACAGCTGGGTGCACGTTGCAGGCTGGTTCAGTGCAGACGAGTCCCCTTGGCAACAGGACACCTTGACCAGTGAGTTGGGGGGAGGCCAGAGCAGCCTGGGTACCCAAGCCTGCGAGTCCTTCACCTTTTCCGGTGCCGTGGACTCCTATGGCCTCTGGCAAAGCCTAAGACCCCCTTCTCAGAAAAATGTTTTTAAATGCATAAAATAAAATATCAAGGATTACAAAGGAAACCAATTACATGGAAATATGATTATCAAAGTATTAAAAATTATTAGCAGTATGTTTGCTTCTTTATTAATGCCTTAAATAACAAGGTACCGTTCTAAGAGCTACTATAATTTTGAAGTAGGAGGAAAAAAAGCATTATTCAAGATACCCACAAAACTATACTATGACGTGGTAGTTCCTGTGTTTCTATGATTTCTACAAAATCACAGAACAGTTAATGCCACGTGGTTCATCACCTACATTTGTAATGAAAGAATTACAATTTGGAATTGTAATTAGAGGTTAGCAAAAAAGGTGGGATTTTATTTTTCCTGTCCAAGTTCATGGACACTCCAGATTCCACCCAGAGACTCCTGGGGTCCCTGGTTAAAAAAGAACCCATGGCTTAGAGGCAAGGGCTGAAGGGGAAAGAGCAAGGTTCGTCCTGGAGCCCCGATTCCGGCTGTGCACTGTGTCCTGAGAGTCCCTGACGTTTTCAGAGCTCCGTCTCCACCCACCTGCATGGTCAGATCACCATGGAGGAACCAAGCCCTGTGCTCACTGTCTGCTTGTTCTGGCTTATCCTGAAGCCCCTCAGTGGGGTAGGCCTGGCAGACCTCCTGGAGAATGACCTCTTGGAGCCGCTGTGCCCCAGACAGCCTAGCCCAGGGCCTCAGGGCCCCTGGCCGCCTCCCAGGGAACTTGTTTTATGTCCCCAAAGAGCAGGGCTGACAGGCGATAAATCGCCAAGGAAGGCTGGAGTGGGCT
Source organism: Lagenorhynchus albirostris (assembly GCF_949774975.1). Lineage (NCBI taxonomy): Eukaryota > Metazoa > Chordata > Mammalia > Artiodactyla > Delphinidae > Lagenorhynchus > Lagenorhynchus albirostris. The sequence continues at coordinate 13,226,901 of NC_083101.1, forward strand.
CAGACTATCTGCCTGGCGCCCGCCCAGCCACACTGCTGTACCCACCACCAACCTCCGTAGGGATGAAAGCACCATTAATTACCCGGGAAGAAAGGGCGCCATGACAACGCGCCCAATGGCTGCTCGGAGATCATCTCTGGCCACATTTTCCGAGTGTAGCGCCAAGCCTGGGGGCTGCTGTCAATCCTCCCCTCCCTCTGTCACCTCCTCTCCTCCTGGGATCTCCCAGGGCCATCTTTCAGCCTGGGTCCTGCCCTCAAAGACTCCTGACCTACCCACCAAAGACTCATGAATGGATTGCTTTTTGCAGACAGGGCCCCCAAACAGTGCTCCCCAAGGTGGTGTGGGACCCGAGAAGGCAAGGGGGTCAATTCTGTCACCTCTGTCGCCTTCACCAGCACGAGCCCATCACCGATTCCTAGGGACTCCACTCGGGAAGTCTCTGGCCTCACCCAGACCTCGCTGCCAGCTCTAGTCATCATCCCACGCCCAGGTGATTGATTCACCTGCATGCTACCCCATACCAGTTATCCTGTGCAGCTCTGTGCCAACCACTGTCCAGGCAAGAGCTCAGAGGACCCTACTGCCAGCCCTGTGAGTGAGGCACTATTATTATCCCATTTTACAGGCAAGGTAACTAAGGCTCAGAGAGGTTAAGTGATGGTACAAGGAGTCACAACTGGAAACTGACAGAGCCAGAGTTTGAGCTCTAGTCTGTCTGGCTCCAAATACCCCTTTATCAGCTCTCCAGCCTCCAAGTGGTCCCCCCATTCTCTCTAAAGAGTCTCTCTTAAGGAGGTTTGCCAGGCCCCTCCACACACCCTTCCCTCCCTTTCCTGCCTCTGCCCAGGGGCTCCCTCAGAGACCAGACACTCGTCTCCCTGCCCTGCTGGCCCCATACCACCTCCTCCAGGAAGCCTCCCCTGATTGCAGAGCCAGAAGCCTTCCAGTCCTCCCAGCCCTTAGCAGAAGCCACCAGAATTGACCACTAGTATCACCTGTGGGTAGGGGCTAAATGAGTCTTTTCCCTCATCACTTGCACCACCATACTCTCAGCCAGACCCAGACACACCACAGGGGCTCTTCCAAGAGGAAAGATGAGGAAAGTCATGCTGGTAGATGAATGAGTGAGCTCCTGGCTCGATGCTCCTGCCAACCTCCCACCAGAGGCAGGTCTGTTCATCCGCAGACAGGGGGTGGCTGCCCCAGGATCACCAGAATGGGGGCCCACCTGACCAGTCAACCAGGATGGCTAAGGGGAGTAGGAATTGGCATCGCAGCAACTCCCTGAGCAGAGGGGAGCCCTGGGCCAAAGGAACAAAGTCAGCAGATGCCCTGGACCCGCACATTGCTCAAGAAGAACCTAGAGAAGGGCCAGACCCAAGTTCAAGGCCAAGGAAGAACCATGACTTCTGCTCTGAGCTCACAGAGGGAAAAACATCTGTGCCATTCCCAGCAACAACCACTTTCTCTAGACAGAAGCCGACACTGGCACCTGAGCCTGATGTGGTCCACAAAGGATGCTCCCTGAAACACCCCAGGGGTCCTCAGACACCTGCAGAGGGGGCCTAAATCAACCATCTCACCCTAGACTGAAGAATGTTCTATGCAGCACATAGAAACAGTGAGGTAGAGGTCCATGTCCTAACTAGGAAAACCTCTCCAAAATATCTTAGTGAAAAAAGCAATTTGCAGAATGATAGATGATTTTTTTTTAAATTGTTGAACAGAATCATAGATTTCTTCCATGGATACATATGTATAAACGAGAGCTCAAAAGAGCACTGAGAAAAACGCACTCCAAAGGCCCCCACTTCCGACTGGGTCCCGCCCCATAAAGCCCACCCAAACTCTACCGGAGCCCTAGCCCAGCCCCACCGCTCATGCAGGAGAAGCTCGTGACCACATCACTTCTCACCCATGATGGGCAGGAGTATAAATGACCCCAACCTTTGCGGAGGGCGCCTTGGCAAAGTGTATCAAAAATTAAAATCCATAAAATGTCCATTTTAAATTCACGTAATGTTTCTCCATCCTATCCCTCAGACAAACTCTCACAAGAACAAATGTACAAGGATGTTTCCGTACCCCTGTTTGCAGCAGGAAGAAAAACCCCTGAAAACCACATCCATGTCCATCGTGGGGGGCCTGGCAGAATCATTCACGGTCCCCTCCGGAAGACGGAATTCTGTGCCCCCCTTTGCAGCGGGAAGTAGAGATGCATGTGCAGACATGGGGTGCTGCAGGGTGAAGGTGCAGGATACATGGGACAACCCCCTGGATGTACACATCCATGGAGGCACGGAAGCAGGTTCCTGTGTACTCTTCCAAAAATAAACAGTGGTTACTCTGGGGAGTGTGCTTGTGTGTGTGTGTGTGTGTGTGTGTGTGTGTGTGTGTGTGTGTTGAGTGGGGGGCAAGCAAGGGGAGAGGTTTAGTTTTCACACTTTGTACCCTTCTGGAAATATTTTATTTTAAATCATGGAATAGGCTGTTCTTATATATTAGAAAACAGATCCTGGTGTGAGATGTTGATAGCGGAGGAGGTCGTGTGTGTGGGGAGCAGAGAATACGGGACTCTCTCTACTTCCCGCTCAATTTTGCTGTGAACCTCAAACTGCTCTAAAAAATAAAGTCAATTTTAAAAGGAGAATTAGAGATTAAAAGCCTTTAGACATTTGAAAACACGCAGAACTTTGTCCTCCCAAGTCACGGCGGCTCCAAGTTGAATCTCCCTGCCCCTTCCTCACTCTCCAGCAAGTCCTAAGCTCCAGCCTGGCTCCCACGTGGGGAGGGGCCGGAAGGTGGACCCGCCCAATTAAAGCTCAAACTGGGGAGGCCTGTTGAGGTCCCACCTCTGAACTTCGGCTCACTCTACTCCCTCTGCCTAGAACGCCTCTGTGCTTTCACTGTGCAGGTTCAAATAACATCCTGCTTGAAAGCCCATTCCAGGCACCTTCACCCCCTGAGATGCAGACTTTCTGAGTCTGTGTCCCCAATATCTCCTTGCAGCCTCCAGGGCTGGCCAGTGCCTGGCACGGAGCTCAAAAGCCCCAACCACTGTCTGGACATCTCTCCGGGGCCACTCATTTTGCCTTGAATTATGATTCTGCCTTCCCTTAGCAGCAGGGAGCTCCCCAGAGGGGCTCCCGGGGCCACACTCGCGATACCTGCCCAGGCCTGTCCAGCTCAGGCATCTCGAGGGCTAATGCCAGTGGGAGCCAGGAAGGGAAGAGAAGGAGGGAAGCAGGCCAGCCAGACTCAGAGAAGTACTCACGGGACTTCCCCGGTGGCACAGTGGTTAAGAATCCGCCTGCCAGTGCAGGGGACACGGGGTCGAGCCCTGGTCCACAAAGATCCCACATGCCACGGAGCAACTAAACTGAGCCTGCGCTCTAGGGCCCGCGAGCCACAGCTACTGAGCCCATGTGCTGTAAATACTGAGCCCACGTGCTGTAACTACTGAGCCCACGTGCCTAGAGCCCATGCTGCACAACAAGAGAAGCCACCGCAATGAGAAGCCCGCACATAGCAATGAGTAGCCCCCGCTCGCCGCAACTGGAGAAAGCCTGCACGCAGCAACAAAGACCCAACGCAGCCAAAAATTAATTAGTTAATTAATTAATTAATTATTTTAAAAAAAGGAGTACTCACGCCCCAGCCCACAGCGAGGCTCCTGGAAAGCAGGTCCACAGTGGCCGGATGATCTGATTCAAGAGTAGCTCCCAGATTTGAATTTTTGAAAACCTCCTGACTATTATACGTAAGCAACTCGTGCACATTTTAACACAAACACCACACAGGTCATATCGAATAGGGCTGCATATGCCGGATTCGGGCCAGTCCGCCTGTCTCCGGTAGCCTCAGGGAGCAACAGCTCAGAATTCAGAGCAGCCACAATGAAAAAAAGGCAAAAAAACCAAACAACCAACGCTCCTTGATCCTGCCATCCTGTCAGCCCAAACAGCCCCAGAGCCCACACCCACGCCTCAGCACCAAGGGGGCTCAGGGACCAGCCACCAGCTGTGTGACCCAGAGCAAACGACTTCACCTCTCTGAGCGTCTGCTTCCTCCTCTGCAAAATAGGGGGGAAAATATAACAGTACCCGTCTCCCAGGGTGTTGTATGGCTACTGAGCTGTCCAGGGACCTGGGAAAGGGCCATAGCCTGTAAGGGTTCATCCTTATCGTGACCAGCAGGGACAGTTAAGCCTAGAGGAGGTGAGGGACACAGCCACATCACAGAGGGGCTGGGTGGCAGAGCCGGGGCCCCCTCTCCCTCGGCCCCCACCCATGCCCTTGGTGGGGCAGGAAATGATAAGCCTCGGAGCCGCCCAGGAAGGCCTGTCACAGAGGCACACTCTTCTCCAAACCCACTAGGTCCCCAAATGACAGAAATTAACATTCGTGGGGCGCTTACTACATGGCTGGCACCATGTGAAATCCTTCAAATGAGCTCCTATCATTTCACTTTCTCAGCAATCCCGGCAGGTAGTTATTACCACTTCCCCATTTTACAGATGAGTAAACCGGGGCTCAGACAAGTGACCTGACTTGTCCAAGGTCACCTAGTGAGCAGTACAGCCTGGACTCGGCTGGAGACAGTCTATTCCAGCGCTCTCAGCGGCCACCCCAGACCGCTCCTAAGGTGCCTTCCTTCTCTTTTCCTCAAACCCTGTGATTCCTCCAGTGTGCCAGGTGCTGACCGAGTCCTGGGGCCGCCAGGAACAGGACTCCAGCTCCAGCAGGCTGGCTAGGGCTGGGGCACAGGGGCAGGGAGCCACGGACTCGGCTTGGAAGAGCTGCTCCAGGGAGGATGGGGCTCTGAGGTAAGCAGGGGGCTGGCTGCACCAGGAGGGAACCCCCAAGCTTTGAGGCTGGAGGCTGGGACTACAGTCCAGACAAAACCGGCCACCCTGGCTTGGCCCCAGGCAGGTGAGAGAACCGCCAACAGTTTCTCTCTTGAGAGAATTTGCAAGTGTGGAAGGAATAGAAAAAGCCGAACAGTGTGGAGGTGAAGAAAACTCCAAGCCTTAAGGCTGACAACCTACCCCTGGGGTCCTCCAGCCCCCAAGAAGAGGAGGCCTCTTGCCCTGGGTGAAGCTCCACTGGCCTGACACCACCACCCTCGAGGTCATATTTGGAGGTAGTCACTCAGGCCTAGGGTGACTTATGGGCCAACATGTATTCCCCTAAAATTCACACGCTGAAGCCCCGACCCCCAGTACCTCAGAATGTAACTGTTTGGAAATAAAGTCTTTAAAGAGGTGATTAAGTTAAAACGAGGCCATCGAGGTGGGGCCTATAGTCCAATCTGACTGGTGTCCTTACAAGAAGAAACTGGATACACAAAAGGACTCCAGGGGCCCACGTGTACAGAGGACAACCAGGTGAACAGGCAGGAAGAGGGTAGCGACCTGCAAGCCAAGGAGAACAGGCCTCAAAGGAAACTATCCCTGCCGACACCTTGATCCTGGACTTCTAGCTTCCAGACGATGAGAAAATAAATTTCTATTGTTTAAGCCACCCCGTCTGTGTTTTGTTTTTTGCGGTACGCGGGCCTCTCACTGTTGTGGCCTCTCCCGCTGCGGAGCACAGGCTCCGGACGCACAGGCTCAGTGGCCATGGCTCAAGGGCCCAGCCACTCCGCGGTATGTGGGATCCTCCCGGACCGGGGCACGAACCCGTGTCCCCTGCATCAGCAGGCAGACTCTCAACCACTGCACCACCAGGGAAGCCCCCCCTGTGGTATTTTTTATGGCAGCCCTAGTGGGGTCCAGCCATGCTGTTGGAACAAGGCCCCTGGCCTGGCCATCTGGAGCTGACCTCAGGCGTGTCAAGTCAATCTCCTCTGCAAAGACGGGGTGAGAGGAGCTGCGGCCACAAGCTTAACAGGGACAGCGTGAAGCTCAGGTGAGGCCGAGAGCAGCCAGGTGGGGAGTGGCAGCCCACCTGCCCAGCAGCCCCTGTGCCCTCCCCCACACACTGTCCTTAGGAATGCACCTGCCTGGACTCCTTCTAAAGACTGTGAACATTAAAAAGAATCTGGACCTCAAAAATCACAGTCCTCCAGGAATGGACACTTGGGCAGGGGCAGGGTGTCAGTTCATCCTGGTCTCCCTGCAACTATAGTGGTTTTAAAACTCAAAGTCCCATGTCCTGGGAAATCCCTCCCCCCGCTGCCAGTCCTGGGCATATCGAGACGGCTGGTCACCCTAGCCAAGGGTCTGCCTCTCTTGAGGCCTCCATTTACCCATCCATGCGTTCATCTGACAAATATTTACTGAGGACCTACTATGTACCAGAAACAGCCAAATGCTAATGGTGAAAAGCCAGACAGAGAGCCTGTCCTCCTGGGCTTTCTGTCCTGTGAAACAAACGAAAACAAGCATTCAAAAAACTATCAATACACACACACGCACGCACGCACGCACGCACACGTATACACACATGGAAGTTAAGACTGTAATGCGCACTAGAGAGGAGAAAACAAGTATTGAGGCAGAGACTAACAGATCGCGGGAAGGGTCACCCTCGATGAGACACGTGGTCCCGGAGGAAGGTCATTTCAGGTGAGAGCTGAAGTGGGACATTCCAAGGAGGAGAGGGGACCAGAGGTGGACAAAACCAAAGGAAAGACCAGCGAGGCTGAAGAGTGGTGAGAACGGGGAAGGGGAGGTGAGCCGTGACAGGCCAGCCAGACGTCAGGGCCAAGGGCAGGTTACACGTGGCTCCCAGAGCAGTGGGAAGTGAGAGCAACTTGAACCAATCTACCTTAGATTTAAAAAAACCACACGCACTCTAGTGACTAAGTAAAGAACAGACTGTAGGAGAGCAAACAAAGGCGCGAGTCCGGTTAGAAGCATCCTGCAATCACCCAGAAGAGAGGACGGCAGCCTGGGTCTGGATCAAACTGGGGAACCGGGACTGCGGACGGATCATGGTTCTTCCCCATTACCCATCTGATCTTCCTCTTCAGTTCAGCAGCCACTGGCTTCATCCCAAGAAGACCCCTGGGAATCGGTCAGTCAAAGCCCAGGGGCCTTGGCAATGGGACTTACCCCGCCCCCCTTCCCCACACACACCCCACGGTACCTGTCACTTTCTCAGTCAACCCTGTCCCGAGCTGGCTGGGAATCAATCTCGTCCAAGGGGTCAAGTGACTGTGAGCTTTCCTCCCGCCTGGGGGTGGGGCTGGGGCCCTGGTGGTACTTTGAAGCTATTAACAATTGACATCTGTTAATTATTAGTTCGTCCACCTCTGTTTTGCTTTCACTCACACCACTGCTCAATCCACCGGCAGCCTCGGCTCTGAGAAGTGGAAATATTACCTCCCAACAGAGAGATGGGCAAGCAGAGGCCCCTCGCACTCTGGGGAGGGAGTGACTCCATCAGACCTGGGTTTAGAAAGGTCCCCTGGAGGTGGGGTGCAGGGGGAAGCAGGAGGCAGTGGCTGGGGCATCGCCTAGTGGACAGTGGGGGCAGGGAACCAGTGGCCAAGGGAACTACTGGTCTTTCACGAAGGAGGAAGGAGGGAAAGGAGGGGAGGCACCAGGCAGGGCTTCCCCAGCCCGGGTGGCCTGGCCAGCGCAGCCTTCACCTGAAAGCAGGAAGTCGGGGCTGGGGGAGGGGCGGTTAGGGGTGGGAGGAAGTGGTTTTAGTGGAAGGAACAGGATTTCCATGTTAGACCAGTTGATGTGCCTTCAGAACATCTGGTAAAAATCACTTCTCCATCTGGAACTCTGGAGGGAGGATTAGAGCGAGAGACTTACCGTCGGGATTGGAAGTAGTCCAGGTTCGGGGGTAGCTGACACCCTGAGCGTGAATGGGGTTCCCAGGTCAGAGGAGGGTAGCCAGGGTAGGACCCTCCGAGGGTCAGAAGGCATCTACATGCAAAGGGCCAGGAGGTGCAGTGTCTGGGAAGGCAAGAGTCGGGCAGCTGGAGGCTGGTACCCACCGTGGGAAGGCTGGCTGAGGCCCTGAACAGTAATGATATTATAATCATCAAAGATCCCATGTATCAGGACTTCCCTGGCAGTCCAGTGGTTAAGACGGGTTCGATCCCTGGTCGGGGAACTAAGACCCCACATGCCATATGGTGTGGCAAAGAGAAAAAAAAAAAAAAAAAGATCCCATGTAGAGTTTCCTTCATGTGCCAGGTCTTGAACTAGGGATGTGATCATCTATCTCAATGACACCTGCATAAATCCTTTGGGGGAATGGTACTGTTATCCCATTTTACAGATGGGAAAGTCAGCAAAGAGTGGTATAGTCACCCAGCTGGTCTTGAACCCAATCGGACTCTAGATCTCACACATACTTTTAACCACTGTACGGGGTGGGGGGGAGGGTCAGCGTTTGCTGACTGGTCAGTGGCGGCTATTGTCATTGGGGAAGGGGTTCCTAGGGGCCAGAAGGTGACCAGGTAGGGGCAGACAACTGTTCTTCCAGCTGGGAAGAGTGGGAGGGCGGCTCCGGCAACTTCCTCTAGCAGCTGGCCGCGGCGGCCACAGTAGGAGCCGCCCATCTGAGCGGAAGGACCTGGAAGGCTGCAGCGGTGGGCCAGAGGCGGGAAGGACCTTTAGTTCTTGTTCTCTAGGATCCAAACTTGGAAAACAATGACCGCTAAAAACGATTTGATGACTAAAATCTTTGACGGTTGCTAAGTTTAGCACCCAGGGTGGGGTAGGCACAGTGACATACAACGTGCAAATCTTGACTTCCACCACCAGCCCGATGTCCTATCCGGGTCCCCTGTTTAACTCCTCTGTCTCCACACTTCCAAATAATAACTTGCAACCCAAATAGGGCTTAGAGATCAATGAGATACACATTCAGTATCCCATTAGTACCTAGCACCTAAGCTAGTAAGGGCAATGTTTAACCCAAAGAAATCAACCACTAATGGTGGAATTTCAGGCACCAGAGGCGGTTTACAGGAGCTCCTAAAATCATACCAGTTCTCAACCCGGTAAACAGTGATAAACAGTAGGCACTCAAACTAAAACAGTGCCTGGCAGATGGTAGGCGCTCAATAAGTATGTGCCCCTGCAGGCAGGAGCCGTGCAGCTCACTGATGCCACAGTCAGAGGACAAGAAGGCCTCCCTGGAGCCTCAGAGTGCCAGGAACCACAGCCTCCAACCATCACCCCTCATCATGTCCTATCTCATTATAATTTACCTGCCGGTTCCGTAGGATAGTATTACGTATGGCCAGAAAGGGCTTCCAAGCACATGTATTTGGTCTTTTGAAGTTTGGAGGAGTCTTTCGACATTATTTAGTTTCAACCCAGTTGTTTTCAAACCTTAAAAGCCCCTATAGGGCTTCCCTGGTGGCGCAGTGGTTGAGAGTCCGCCTGCCGATGCAGGGGACGCGGGTTCGTGCCCCGGTCCGGGAAGATCCCACATGCCGCGGAGCGGCTGGGCCCGTGAGCCATGGCCGCTGAGCCTGCGCGTCCGGAGCCTGTGCTCCGCAACAGGAGAGGCCACAACAGTGAGAGGCCCACGTACCGCAAAAAAAAAAAAAGCACCTATAACACCAAAACCCAGACCCAACAAGGGATGGCACCCAGGCCCTCAGAGCACATGCAGACCCTGCCTCTCCCAGCGAGGCGCAGACCCCTTTCACTAATCAATTATGCCGCTCTTTCCTGCTGAGCCAAGCTGTGGCTTCGGATCCTTCTCAGGGCCCAGGGTCTGCTTGGTTTTGTTCTAGGATATGATGTGCCTCCAATGTAAATTCCTTCTTTGGAGGGAAAAAAAAAAGTGTCTACAAAAATCCATTGAATTTACCAGCCATTCATGACATGTGCATCGTGTTTCTGGGCTTTCTGTTGTTTTTGCCTGTGTTTGCTCCCTCTTCTTCTGGGGCCAGTGCCCCAATCTTCCCTGGGGACCCACTGTCTCCACTCCCACTGCAGTGGAGAAACAGAGCTTAGAACTGGGTGGAGTGAGAGGAGAGAAACAGATATCACGGCCTAGCTCATTCAGTTACGGTCCATTGCACTCCCTTGGGTTCTGTGGATATGTGAGCCCATAACACCCCTCTAAATGTGGCCAGTTTGATGGGATCTTTGCCTCTTATGCCTGAAAGACCCCTAGCTGACCACACACACACACACACACACCAAGCTGGGCACTGAGGGGTGATTCCAGGGTGACAAAGGGTCCCTGTCCTTCAGGAGTTTCCCAGTCTAACAGATGGTTACACAGACTCAAGGAACCAGTCATAGAACCAACTCCAACTAAGATGGTGATGGAACAAGAGAAACCACTCTCCCCTCAAAGGGCTCATCCCCTCCTCCGATGGGCTGAGGCTAAGCCTCCCAACCCCCCCCCACTACAGCCCCCAGGGGTCCTGGACCTGGAGTCAGGAGACTGGGAGTCCGGTGGGAATTTGGACAGATCACCCTGGGCCTCAACTTCGTCATCTGTAAAATGGGGAGGAAAATGCCATGTGACCCCCAGGCAGGGAGTTGCAGTGTCCAGGTCTCACGGAGGGAGCGGGGGAGGGCAGTGGTTAAGACAAAGGACAGGCCACCTCTGGGGCTGGACCCTCCTTCTCCCTGGGTGAGGGAGGGGTGGGGGGGTGGAGAGATTCCACTGAAGCCCCTGTACCATGCTGCCCCCGGCCCCCGCCCATATAAGCTCCAGGTGAGAAACCTGAGGAAACTTGTAACCCAGGCTTTCCCTTCCGCGTCTAGAACACTCACTCATTTGAAATCGGGCCTTTTCTGGGCATTTGCTGGGGGCCGTTCCTGGGAGGAAATGCCCACACTTGCCTTTTTATCCACTGAGCAGGTAAACCTCCCAGTCCCGCGCTGAGATCCTCCCTTCATGCCCTTCCCAGCATCCCACTAAGCAGGCACCCTGACCTGCCCTCCCCTCCCAGGGGACAGCAGTGCCCCAGGCAGCAGGGTCCAGGGCCAGCACTTCAGGCTGCCCAGAGGGACGGGCAGGCCGATTCACAGCAGCTGCTCTCCTTCAAGGCTCTCCTAGGAGTCGCCACTTTCTCCCTGGCCCTCCGGGAGGCCACATGACAACAGCCAGGGTCAGGGTCAGGCTGGGGCCAATGGCCAGGACTAAACGCCCAAGGCGAGGGCTGACCAAACCCATCAGATCTGATACTTGCCTTTCAGCTCTTCTTTTTCCTACAGTAAACCTGCCCCAGTTCCACAGTCAAGTGAGCTCCCGTGCCACCCGTGCACTGTCAGTATGAGAGGGGACCGATTCAAAGGCAAGAACTGTATCATCTACCACACCACCCTCACCACCACCAGCAGCGCCGCTGGCCGCCCACAACACCCTTGAAAACATATTTGTGGGCATCCCCCTGCCTCTGCACAGGCACCGACCGTCTCCTAAAACAATATTCAGCAGCTCTGAATCACCAAAAGCAATTACTCCAAGAAGGAATTTAGGCAGACAGGCACTAGAATAAAGACAGTAGATAATTCCCACTGTCAGGTAACGGCTCCCCTGAGAATTTCCCATAATAAAAGAGGAATCAGAAAGAGAGCATTTTTTCCCCAGAAAGGAAGGGGAGACTGTGCATTGATAAACAGAAGGCTCTTCTCTTCTCTGCTGCCTCTTCTCCCCTCCCTCAGCTGTGCCCCCGCGGGACCAGAGCACTGTGGAGGCACGGAACCCATGGGGATCGCTGGGGGAGGCAGGTGGGGCCGAGTTCCGGGGTCTCAGGCGCTGGGGACAGTGCTGGGTTCACAGAGGACATCTGACTCTCGTGTCCTTCCTTGGGCAGGGATGCGGACTGCGCCAGGGCTCCTGTTACACACAGGCTCAGGGATGCATGATTTGGCAGTTAACCTCTCTCTGTTTCATGTGTCCATCTCATTCCCTCAACAAGGCCAAATGCTCTTTGAGAGCAGGTCACAGCCAGCCCTTCCTTGCCACCTGGCCCTGAACACCCACATAAAGGACCTGCCACTTAATCCAGGAGTTGATGGAGACACACACAGGTTTACCTGGGGCCAGTTACTTGGTTTCCTTGACTGTCAAATGGGGAGATACCATCAAACTACTATATAGATGTCTACAACACTACATCCCCCAAGAAGGTCACAAAGCTTTGTCAATAGTTATTCCAGGAAGAAAGTGTCCTAAGGTCAGAGGTTTGAAGAGTTCTGGGGCAAACAAAGTTCGACAGATTTCTGAATTGCAGAACTTCTCAGAGCCTTTAAAATTGCCACTGTGGGTTGGTACTGTACAAATGGGCATCAAGTATGCAGCCTTTCCCAAAACTCCTTTTTTACAAAGTATCCTCCAGACTGCCATTCCATGGGACATACCTGGGCCAACAATAGTTGCAGAAAAAAGGCCTAACAAGGATATAATAAGGCATTTAAGGGGGACTGGCTGGTGGGGTGGGAGCTCTAGGAACATTTCACGGAGGGCACAGTGCTTGAGATAAGTTCTGAAGGAACAAGGAAGGGCAAAGACAGGGACATTCCAAATAGAGGGGACTGGCCAGCAGGAGCCCAGAGGTGGGAGAAGCCTGGGCATGCTGGTTCTGGTTGTTATCTGGACAGAATGAGGTAAAACAAATGGGGAGGGTCTTGGGGTAAAGAACACAGTAAGGGATTTTTTAAGATCCTTCAATAAAAACAATGGCTTACTTGTATGAGTACTTACCGTGTGCTGGCATACGTGTAGAACAATTCTTACAATTCCTATGAAGCAGGATCTATTATACCCCCCTCACTTCAGAGCCAAGGACAAGTTAAATTACTATGCCAATTTATGCAGCTACTGAGTGGCAGGGCAAGGACTGGAAGCCCCCAGGACATCAAGTTCAGAACCCATGCCCTTGGGAATTCCCTGGCGGTCCAGTGGTTAAGACTCGGCGCTTTCCCTGCTGGGGCCCAGGTTCAATCCCTGGTGAGGGAACTAAGATGCTGCAAGCCACGAGGTGCGGCCAAAAGAAGAAAAAGAACCCATGCCCTTAACCACAGCACTTCTCCGCCCCAGGGCCACGAGGGGCAGGGCGGAACCCAACGCCACCAACACCAGCAACGTGTCTAGAGTCAGTGATTCCTTGCCATGTGACACCTTCTCCCTACGCCTTGGTTTTGATTTATACTCCATCGGCCAGTCCTCCCCAAATACGTACACAGGTCGTTAGTTCTGAATATTTAAAAAGAAGTCTTATCAACCATCCTTCCGGGAACGGGCAAGAAGGTGCCCAAACAGCATGCTGACACCCAAAGAAACAGCGGCCAAACCATCAACATCCTCAACAAGATGTATGTTTCCCAAGCACGTGGCTGCACCTTGACTTATGGGGCCCATTAAGCTAGTCTAAGAGGGAGCAGACCTCTCAAGGCGGGAAGGCCGTTGTCATCTTCATCATCAGATATTTCAATAATCATCTCAATCACAGAAAAGAAGGCACCGGCCATTTCCTGCGCTTGCAAAGGAAAGGAAGTGAAATTGTTTGCCTCCATTCAATTAGGTAATTAACTAGACAATGCAAAGAGAAATTCCAGCAAGGATATAAATACTTAAAATCCCTGCACTAGTTAGTGAGGAGGATGTCAACAACAGGATCTCTGGTGGAGGGGAGGCCAGGGCCAAGAGGTGTGTCCCAAGCTAAAAACAACAGCAGGCAGGCAGCAGTTCTTAATGACAGGCACTTACTCGGAGCCAGCTCTGTGATAAGCACTTTACCTGCATTACCTCACCGACGCCTCAAAACAACTCGGTGACGTGGTCACTATTATGCTCGTATGACACATGGGAAAACTGAGGCACAGGCAGTGAAATGACTTGCCTGAGGGCACACGATGGAAGTGACAAACTGAGCTCTGATTTCAAACCCAAATCTTCATCCATACCCTTCCTCTGCCTTTTTAATGGCGTGCCCAAGATAAAGGGGCTCTAGGGATGTACAGGTCTAAAGGGGGAAACTGAGCTAGGATTGGACATCACCCCCCCCTCCTCCCCAAGTGTCCTGACTGCCAGGCTTGGGGCCTCCCAGCTGACCGGGCTGCAGGGCTGCCACAGAGACCCAGGCAAGCTTGAGAGAAGTGATTTTGCAATCCTGTCTGCAGAAACCAGGGCAGCCGCCTCCAGCACCACTTCCTCCAGGAAGCCCCCCTGATACGTCACCCTCCCCACACCAACCTGTGGCCTCTCCAAGGCTGGGCATGCTTTCTCCCTAGGAGTGGACCCCAGAGGTTCACAGGAGGGAGGGGGGAGCCGAACCTCACATTGGTTTGAATCTCTCCACCCACCCCCTTCACCCAGCAGGGCTGCTTCAGCATACACTCACCTCAGCAACTTAACCAGCAAAAACAAGCTCTACTGTAATGTGAATGCTGTGCATTTCCAGCATCTTAAAGAAATCTCATCTTAAAGAAATCTCTTCCTCTATCATACCTTTTCTCTATTCATCCCTGTAGCTCACTGAAAAACCCACATTCAAAAACCTTTTTGTTTGGTGGATTTGAGTCACCCTGTATCTTTACAAGAAAAAATAAATAAGTGATTCATATAGTCTCTTTATATCAGACTTTTCCATACCCAAAACTGCCTTCCCAGAGGCAGTAAGTTTGGAAAGGGCATTGGCCAGAGTATCCCAAGACCAATGTAAAGCTGACTGAGAAGGCCCTCAGTAACAATAATGCAAATAGTGAGAAGTAAGAACAAAACCACTAGCATTTGTTACGTGTTTACAAGGCACAGACATTGTACTGTGTTCCCTGGCTCCATGTCTAGTTTTAGCCTAACAACAACCCTAGCAGGTAAGGATTATTATTATTCCAAATTGACAGATGAGAATACCGAGGATCAGAGAAGTGAGGTAACTTTGTCCAAGGCCACAGAGCTGGTAGGTGGAGCAGCTAGGACTCCAATCCAGGTCTGTTTAATGGACCCCAGACTAGCCCCTACCCTTAGCCTCTCCAAAATACCAGGCCCCTCTGGGGTGGGAACAAGCTGCTTGCCTCTTTCCCCACCTCCCACCCCAAGCCCAGGATTCAGCAGCCAACAACAGACCCCTGTTCCAAATCTGAATCAACACAGTATTGGTCACTCCACTCAAAGGGAAACGACCCCAGCAACCATCCTGCCTTAAAGGCACCTTCCGGGAGGGGAGGGGGGGCAGGGGAGGATAGGAAAGGAATTAACATCAAAAAAGCCAACAGTTACAGGGGTTGGAAAGAGACAGGCCAGGAATGGCTTAATGTGCCCTTTCCTCCTGGAGCTTGGATACAGCCGTACCTGCTCTCCTCTGTTCCCCATCTCTGACTGCTCGTGGCCAGTGCTGGACGGGGAATATGGGGGATGATGTCAATCTAGGATTCCTCATTCACCCCTTTCCTGCTCCTTACTTGCTTAATCACACCTAATTTCTTGGTATTTATGCTTTCACAATCCCACAGGAATTAGCCCAGCAGCTGGAGGGCAGAGAAGCACAGTGACTGACACCTCGAGCTGTGGAGTGGGGAAGATTTTCATTCAAACTCTACCTCTGCCCTGTCCAAGCTGGGTGACCTCCCCTCTGGGCCTCAGCTTCCTCATCTGCAAAATGGAGATGATAACAGGACCTCACGGGTCTGTTGTGAGAATCAAAGGGGCTGATCCTGGGAAAGTCTTGAGCCCAGATCCTGGCTCATGGGAAGCACTCAGAAAGTGTGAGCTGCCAGGAATGAATTTTACAGCCCAGGGAGGTCCTGCCTCTTGCACAGAGCCAGGATGAGACAGAACATACGCTAAAACCAGGTTCAAGCTGTCTCGACACAGAGCCACTCTCCTGGAATCTGTGAGACGGCAGAGTCCAGGAGCTTGTCATGGCCCAGCAGCTTCCAGGTCCACAGTTCACAGGCCAAGTACAAAGTCCCAACCCACAGGTTTGTTTTTCTTATACAGACACACACACACACACACACACACACACACACAATCGACAAGTGGCTCAGAATGAAAGTTCCCAAACCTTGGCATCCTCCCCCATCCCGAGGTGAGTAGTGATCTCATCCCTGTGACTAAGACAACGCCAAGAGCCCTCGCCGGGAACCCGCAGGCTTGGCGCTGCTGGCTCCCAGCCCCAGGAGGGGCCAAGGCTGCAGAACCAGGATTCACACAGAGCTGGGAATCCCTGCGCTTGGAGCTCAGAAGCAGAGTGGCTCTGAAAAGCACAACAGTGTTGCAGCCAAAGCCCAAGACAGGGCTGGAGATCGGGTCTGAGTCCCAGCAAACCCAGGCCTCTGTCTGCCCAACTCTAAAATGGGCGGACGACAGATTTTCAACGGTCTGAGAGATCTGGTTTATCTCCCATCCTGCCTACCAGGGTCTCCCCCTATCTGGGGAAAGAGCAAAGAGCTAATAAAGGTATGGGTTAGAGGACAAAGGGCACTAAAATGTGTGGAAGGAGAGCCTGGTGGTCTGGGAGCTTGCCAGGGGCAAGGAGGCACTAGCGCAGCCTGTAAAAGTTTCAATGAATCAGGCCAGGAGAGAAGAGCCTTCCCTCAAATTCAGCCACCGCCTCCTCCCTCTCCTTTAATTCCTCCAACCACGGCAAGGACAGATAGACAGACAACCAGGAGAACCTAGATTGCAAACAGGAAGAAGCAGAGAAACCCAGATATAGACTTTGCTCCAGAACCCAGAGGCAGCAGAAAATGAGAGTCTCCCTCCTCTACAGTACAGGCTCCAGAAGGAGATGTGGGGAGGGACAGGGTGTCTTCTGAGGATTTAAATAAAAATCTACCCTACTGGGACTTCCTTGGTGGTCCAGTGGTTAAGACTCCACGCTTCCATTGCAGGGGGTACGGATTCCATCCCCGGATTGGGGAACTAAGATCCCAGATGCTGCGTGGCACAGTCAAAAAAAAAAAAAAAAAAATCCCCGCCCCCTCCCCGCCCCACCCCCCACCCCGCCCCGGCAAAAAAAATCTGCTCTACCAAACGCCATAAAAAGACACCCATAGCAAAGCCGGGGGAGCACGCCATCACAGGGCACTTTTGATAAAGCATTAACTGCTGTGCTCTGGAATCCTCAATGGCTCCCCGTTGCCTGTAGTATCATGTTCACGCGCCTTATTATGACATTCAAGGGGTCCGACTTGGGGTCTCGATGGTACTTCTGTGTTTCACTCTCATCACTACCCCCACCTCCCCACACACTCCCGCTCCAGCACTTACAGCCTCCCACTGCCCCCCAAGCCCTGGGGCCTTGATCCAGCCTGCGTCTTCCTTGCTGCTGCTTCGCTTAGTAATCTACCGCTATTGTTTCAATCAACCCCCTTCCCTCCTGTAGCCTGTGGACTTTAGACTTTAACTGGGCTCCTCGCAGGGGCCCAGGGAACAGACCTAGGTTCTGCCACCAAATACAGAGGCACAGCCTCCAGCAGAAATCGGGCGCATGCCGCCACATGCTCCTTCATAAAATGGGCAGCCCGACCTCCACCCACGTCAGCGGCTCAAGCCACTCGAGTGAGATAATGGAGCCGAAGGGCCCTGAGCAGCCTCAAGTCTGACACAGACCCGAGGGATTAGGATGCCTATTTTTAACTCCCCACATCCTGGCTGAAAAGCAAATCCCTCACACACCCTGCAGATCCCTATCAGGGGGCCAGCGGAGCCTTTTGGGAATTCTCTCCTCGCGGAAGCAGCGCCAGCTTTGATGGATGGGAAAGGCTCCGAGATCGTGGCTCCATCCAGAGCCAGCTTCCATTATGTCTGGCTGGGTCCTCACTGCTCCCGTCAGACAGCCATTTCCTGGTGGACTCAGCTGTCACATATTCTCCAGCCAGTGACAGTCAGACAGGGTCACCAAAGATGCTGAGAAGGACCATTCACTCATTTACTTATTCATTTACCTCCATGCTCCCTCCCCTCCCCCTCTGAGGAGGTGCGACCTAGGGTGGCCCAGAGGAGTCAACCCTGAGGCACCTGTGCTAAGATGCTCGGTCCAGGGGCAGAGGCAGGGGTGGAGACAGGTAAACTGAGAAAGCAAAGGTGAGCAGGACATTCAGTAACAAGGGCAGCATGGGAGGTGACAGGACTTCAAGGGCCCCTGCCAGCGTCTAATCGGGCAAGGGACTTGGGCAGCATCTGAACCTAAACCCAGACTCTCATCGATCTCACTTCTCTCCCTCCAGCATTCCTTGAACCTTACTCCAAGATGGGTCTTCAACAGCCACCGTGACCTACAAGGAGATGGGAGCTCCCTCCTTGGGGATAGAGAGCTCCTCCCCGGTCACCTGGCCCAGCTGTGTGGGTGTTGACTAAAGCCTGTTCTCCTTGGTCCCTCTCCTCGCCCACCTGCTACTGCCTGAGTTCACTCTCAGCAAATGATACTAGCGGGGAAAGTGACCCCAACACAAGAGCCTCATTCTGAATGGGGAGCTGTCACGATGGAGAGCCTCTTCCTGGTTCAAAAGCCCTCGCTGAATGCAGGGACAGACAGTTTCCCCGGAGATTCTGACTGCAAAGAACTGCGCATCCCTAGAAAAGTCAAGGGAATCCCTGGGTGCCTCTGGGGCCATGTCTCTGGGCCCCCAACACAATCCGCATGACCTTGCAGACCCTTTGTAAATACTTTACAAACTCTCTTCTGAATTCTAGAGAATCAGATGAATCTTGGCTACGCTGCTTTGAGACCTGAAGTACAGCCTGCAGGCAGGGGAGCTGACAAGGTACCCTTTTCAGACCTGGTTCCAGGCCTCTCTGTCTTTCATGCCACAAAGCCAGAACAGACTTTCTTACATAGCAAGAATGAGCCAAAGGAGGCAGAAAGTCTTTCCAAAAACCAAAGCCATCCCTCCGTGCATCCCTTGGCTGGAGCTAGCTTAACCCAGAGCCCAGACAGACAGGACCCCCACCTGTTTGCGTGGGGAAGCGGGGTGCAGGCAAAAAGCTCTGAGCCAGGAGCATAAAAACCAAGCCCGATTGCAAGCCAGTCCAACTCTACAAGGCTTTACGAGCGTTTACTAGACCAAGGAAGGCCCTCGCCAGGCCCCACCCACTCCGTGGGCACCGAGATGAGAGATAAAGCCAGGCCTTGCCCTCAAGAAGTTCAGAATCCATCTCTGGAGATGGACAAGCTGATGACAAAGTGTGAAGCAAGGGAGTTGATAAGAGCTACAAACCAGAACCGCACAGGGGGATGTCTCCCCCTTAGCGATGAGACTAGCAGAAGTGACATTTGTGCCGGTCCCGGCGGGGCAGTTAGAATTTGGGCAATGAAGCAGTGGTTGAGAGAGAACATACAGGAGTCACAGTTGGAGCTTGAAGAACAGAGAGAGAAGAGGCAGGGAGGGAAGTGGGAGGAGGCCTGGGGCCCTGATGGCCAGGCCAGAGAGCATGGGTTTGATCCCGTGGGAGGGTGACAGGGAGCCACCCCCAGGGAGGGGAAAGGAGGCGTGATGGACGGGGAGCTGAGGGCAGGTGGCTGGCAGAGGCCGCGGTTGACAAGGGCCTGCTTTACGAAGCCAGGCTGCTGGGAGCCCGCCCTGGGCATAGAGAACAGGCCACTGGAAGCCCCCAGTCCTGACACAGACTCCAGTTGGGAGGGGTTGGACTCAAGGAAGGCTGGGGACGCCCCATGGAGAGACATGCAGTGGTTCAGGAGGTAGATGAGAGACTATGACATTCTCTTGGTCTCTCGGCCAGGGTTGTCCTGGGCTGAGAGAGGGGCTCTACTGGGGCCCCAGCTCCCCCTCAGCTCCCATCCACACTCCCAGTCATTCCCACCATCACCCTCCTGCAGTGTTCAGAGTAATCCACCTCACTCTGCCCCGGGCACCCTCCTGCTGCCCCTCCACTGCACCCCAGCTCCCCAAGGGCCCCGGACACTGAGCCCACAAACGCCCTTCCAACTGGTTTCATAACCAGCCCCAGGGCAGCACTCTGCTCTCCAGCCCCACCAACAACTCACCCATGCCCCGAGTCCATCGTGGAACCCCACGCCCTGCCCCCGGAAATGCAAAAAAACAAAAAAGGTAACCTGTGTATGTCAAGGTTGGAAGGAATCTCAGAGATCTAACCAAACCCCCCCCACCCTTTCTAGACAAGGAAACTAAAGTTTCAAGGGATGACCAGCCCTGCCCAGGATCACATAGCCCAGTGGTGGCCCAGTCAGAACCCAGGTCTTCCAGCATCCGGGCGAGGACTCTGGCACCAAAGCCACGACCAGGTGGGGCAGGTGTGGGAGGCAGCGCGAAAAAGACCTGTGCTTATTGTCAAGGGGCCTGGGTTCAAGTTCTGACTTTACCGTCTCCCCCATGCACCCAGACGGTAGAGCTTTGGACGTGTCACTGTAGCTTCCTGGACTCCAATGACCTCTTCCGTAGAATGGATGTTTACTAATTCGGTGCTTTCAGGAGATCAAACAGGATAAAGGTGAAACAAGTGCTCTGTGTACAGCAGGGCTAGGAGGTTGGGACTGGGACCCAGCCGAGGCCGGTGCAGGTGATCCCTGTACCCCACATCCCTCCTGGCACCAGCCCTACCCAGCCAGCCGCAGCTCAGCTGTTTCTCTAGAGCTGCCCACGGACCAGCAGAGCAGCCCCCCAGGGAAAGGATGCATTTCCACTGGATTTAAAACACCAATGCAGGGCTTCCCTCGTGGCACAGTGCTTAAGAATCCCCTGTCAATGCAGGGGACACGGGTTCGAGGTCTGGTTTAGGAAGATCCCACATGCCGCGGAGCAACCAAGCCCGTGCGCCAACTACTGAGCCTGCGCTCTAGAGTCCGCGAGCCACAACTACTGAGCCCACGAGCCACAACTACTGAAGCCCGCATGCCTAGAGCCCGTGCTCCACAGCAAGAGAAGCCCGTGCACCGCAACGAAGAGTAGCCCCTGCTCACAACAACTAGAGAAAGGCCGTGCACAGCAACAAAAACCCAACGCAACTAAAAAATAAATAAATAAATATATTTTTAAAAAAACAAAACACCAATGCACACACGGCAGACCTACCCCACTCCCCTCCCCAAGAAGCTGGAGCACAGCACTTCCTGTCTGGGAGATCAGAGGCCATCATGGGGCCGTGGAGGAGGAAGGGGTGTGTGTGGAGGGGAGTCCTGCCCACCTGTCCGGGGTCCCCATCACCCGTGCTGAGAAATCTCAGCACCAGAGCTTCATCCAAGGTGCACCAGTGCTTCTAGAAAGCAGAGGCCAGATGTCTGGGGAGATGGGGGTGGGGGGAGGGGTGACGAGTAGGGCCATGCACATCCACTGTGGCAGGAGAGGCCTCACCAGGGCACTCTGTCTTCCTAGGGCCTGCCCCATAATGCGTGACATCCACCCAGGAGCCTTCCACAGCCCATCACAGACAGCAGTCACCCCGTATACTGGGGGTATAACACCTTGTCCCAGGAAGGGAAAGTAACCAGCTCAAAAGAGTGAAGCCAAGGGCTTCCCTGGTGGCGCAGTGGTTGGGAATCCGCCTGCTAATTCAAGGGACACGGGTTCGAGCCCTGGTCCGGGAAGATCCCACATGCCGTGAGCAACTAAGCCCATGTGCCACAACTACTGAGCCTGTGTTCTAGAGTCCGCAAGCCACAGCTACTGAGCCAGTGTACTACAACTACTGAAGCCCACGCGCTCTAGGGCCCACGCTCTGCAACAAGAGAAGCCACCGCAATGAGAAGCCCACGCACCACAACGAAGTGTAGCTCCCGCTCACCGCAACTAGAGAAAGTCCGTGCGCAGCAACAAAGACCCAGAGCAGCCAATAAATAAACAAGACTTGAATTCAGATCTCCTGGAACCCACATGCCACATTCTTTCCCTGAGCATGCCTTGGGGCTGTGGTTCTCAGACTGTGCTGTGCGTGAGAATGGTCTGGGGAGTTTTAAAAAGTGCAGATTCCCAGGTCTGGAGTAGAGGCGAAAGATCTGCATTTTAATAGGGGCCCCAGGTAATTGTGAGAAAAGCACTGCCAGCAAACACCACAGACTGAGACACACACACACACACACACACACACACACACACACAGTGTGTGGGCACAGTGGACACGCATGCCAGCACAGGACAGAAGTAACGATAAAGGCAGATGCTAGCTTTGGGACGCAGCCTAGCTCCTTATGTGTTGTATGACCTTGGGTAGGTCTCTTAACCTCTCTAAACCTGTTTCTTCATATGTAAAATGAGGATAAGAAAAGATTCCACCTCATGGGGCTGTCTTAAGGCTGCACAGAAATAGTATGTGTAAAAGCTCTCAGTACAGGGCCTGGCATATAATAAACACTCAATAAATGGTGCTGTGATCATTGCCAGACTCAGTTCAGTGTGTTGAACGCCTCAGGGAAGGAACAGAATGCCAGGCATCAGGGGACCACAGCGAATAATTGAGCCAATAAGAGATGCCTGAAGGGTTGTACTAGAACCAGTGGGTAGAAGTAACAGGGACACAGATTTCTACTCCAAACAGGAAGAATTTTTTAACAGACTGGAGTTGCCCAATCATGAAACCAGCTGCCTAGTGGGCTGCCACTCAAGGATCCCAGCAAAAAAGATTAGATGCTCTCCAGGTGGAGATGCAGCTTTGGGGAAGGAAGCATAGGGATGGGGTAGCTCGATGATCTTGAAGGTGACTTTGGCCAGGTTCTACAGGTCAGCCCCTCTCCCTATCATGCTGGTTAATTAGTGCACTTGCACTTCCCTGATATTTGCAACCGTAACCACCAGGCATCCAAATGGGATGGGAAGAGATCAGTGGTAGACAGAAGGCCTTATATCTTCCGAATAATTCATGACAAGGAGGGGGATGGATGGGGCTGTCTTAAATCGGAGGCTTACAAACCCAGTGAAATCACATGCCTTGGAGAGTATGTGCATCTGTCTACTTTTCTCAAAAAGGCTGGTTAGGAGGGGCTGGTCCACACCAACTTTTGAGAGGAGAGGAAACTGAGTCACAAAGGGTCTGGGGCCCTCAGGCAGCAAGAAGGCCCAAGCTCCAGGATGCAGACTGGCAGCCCAAGGCTGTTGTCCTATGAGCCAGATGCTTTCCATGCCTAACCTCACAAAAGCCTCACCACATCCCCCTGGGGTGGGAACTTTGAGCTCAGAGAGGTTAGGAAACCTGCCCAAGGACACACAGCTAATGAACAGCAGGGCTGAGTTTTTCCGGGCTCCAAAGCCTGTGTTTGGTATGCTTTTAACTCTCAGGTGTACCGTCTTAGGTCAAGAAAACAGAAAGGCATTTGGCTTTGACATTGAGGGGAAATAAAGATGATCATTAAAAAGGATGATCCTCATACCACAAACCTGTGACAAGCTACCTGCCTATCCACCCTCAATCAAAATTAATTACCCCCCTAAGTAGCAAAAGAGGGCAGGAGAGGAGAGGCGCAGTTTCCATATGACTCAAGCCAGACAGCTCAAAAGAATAGACCGTTCAGGGCTTCCCTGGTGGCGCAGTGGTTGAGAGTCCACCTGCCGATGCAGGGGACACGGGTTCGTGCCCCGGTCCGGGAAGATCCCACATGCTGCGGAGTGGCTGGGCCCGTGAGCCATGGCCGCTGAGCCTGCACGTCCGGAGCCTGTGCTCCGCAACGGGAGAGGCCACAACAGTGAGAGGCCCGCGTACCGCAAAAAAAAAAAAAAAAAAAAAGAATAGACCGTTCAGAAACAAGAAAAGCCCACGGTGTTCCTACGAGGCTGGGGACTGGCACCTAGATGGCTTTGGTCCCTGTTCCCACTCTGCTTGCTCAAGATGTTTTCTGGAGGGTAGGGTTCCAGGCAGCCCAGGAAACAGAAAAGAGATCTCACTCCAATAACACCGCCCCCCTGAAAATTGAGGAGTGGCTACTGGTCGAACAAAACAACACCCAAAACTTGGGTGCCCCGGGGTGCCTGGCTCTGGCCACAGAGGAGTGGCTGCCCAAACATCAACCCCCAGGAGTAGATGAGGAAGGTCCGAGGTTTGGGGAGACAACTTGGAATTGTTAGGGTTGGGAGGCTGCAGAAAGCCCCCAGCCAACCCCCACCGGCTGCGAGCCCCAGCTGGGGCTGCCTTCCTTGTAACACCGCGCGGTTCTCTCCCAAGGACCCAGCTGTCTAGAGAGGCGCCCAGGAAAGTTTAAAGGGTCAACTCACCACGCAAAGATCCTCGCAGCATAGGGGGCTGTAGGGTAGAAGAGGGGTGGGTAAAGCAAAGTCGCAGCCCACTCCTCAGTCAGGCACCACTATACCACCCATCAGGGTCCCCAGGTCCCCTCGAACCCCGGATCCCTCTAGGACCCCCGCAAGACCCCGAGGCCCCCTCATACGGACTCGCGGGGGCCTAGCTCTTACCTCTACTCGCCAGCCTGGCCGCTGGGCTCTGCCATCCCAAAGGCACCGGAGCCCGAGCAGCACAGGGCCAGAGTCACGAGGCGGCGAGGTCGCGGGGCGCACGAAAGTTTCAGTAGCGCCAGCCAGGCGCAGCGGAGCGGAGCCGGCCAGGCAGGCGCTGGACCCCGCCAGGCAGGCGGCGGACCCCGCAGTAGCGCGCTCTGGCCGGCTCCGCGCCTCCGCCTGCGCCGCGGTGCTTGGGCTCCCGGGCTCCCCCGGCCACTCTGCCAGCCCAGCCCCGCCAATCGCAGGCCCCGGCACCCGCAGCTCCGCCCGCTGGGCCCGGACAGAGAGGAGGCGGGGAGGGGAGGGGAGGGAGCGCACCTGTTTGGCCAGTCGACCCCACTACTACCCGCGCCGGCCGGACTGGGCAGCGCAGATCCCCTCGGTTGACGGCACAGGCTCCTGGTCCCCTCTTTTGCCCCGGATCTGGGCCGGTCCACACGCCCACTCCCCTTCCCCGGCTCAGCTAGCTTGCTGAGCCCCTCTGTGTGGCCGGACTGCGCTCTTTTCCCGGGATTTCAAAGGTAAAATCCCAGCTTTAGCCCAGGGACTATGCAGATACCAGACTGAGGAGTGGGCTGCGACTCACCCCTCTTCCACTCCACACTCTCCTCTCCCGCAAGGATCTTCGCGCGTCCGGTGACCTCTTAAACTTTGCTGTGCGTCTCCCCTTGATCTCCACCCGCGGGGGCCGTGGGCTGATGCTAGGTCCAGAGCTCCGGGAGAGGACGGCGGTGGGGGGGGGGGGTCTGGGGGGCGTCACAGGGAGGGCACCTCCAGCCCTTCCATCAACAAATTCTCCACCCCATCTGGGTTCGGGCAAACATCTCCAGAATGCTTGCGATCCGTTTCAGCAGGTTCCCCTACTTCTCTTGGGGTCACAATCAAAATTAAAGCTGGACGATTTTACTGTCCCATAATCCAGATAGGAAGACTGAGGCCAAGGGCAGGCAAAGGCTTCTCAAAAGAGGTGGCGAGACTGCGACTTCTTGCGAACCAAAGATGAGCTTGCAGAGAGCGCCTGACTCTTCTCCCCAAGCCCTGCTTGGGTTCCGACGCCTGCGTTCACCTTCCTTCGGCCCCGCCCCCCCGCCACGGACCCAGGGTGGGGAAGGAGAAAGAGGCGCCAGCAAGTGCCTGGGAAAAGCGAGAGGCGCGCCGGCTGCGGCCCGGCCTTACCTCGGCAGTAAAGCGTGTCCTCGCAGAGCGCGCCGGCGGGAAGCCCCAGCAGCGGCAGGGAGGCCCAAGCGAGCGCGCGGGAGGCCGCGCCGCGGGCTCCCATGCCGGACGGCCTCGGCCGCTCCTCGGCCCGCGGGCCTTCCGCCCTCCGCGGCACTTGTGGGGACCACGCTGTGCCCGCGGCCTCGGTCTCGGTTTCGGGGGTGGGACGTGGGCCAGGCCCGGGGTGGGGACTCCCGGTGGGGTGGGACTGTCGCGGCCGGCTCCTGGCGAGCGTAGGTCGTGCTGGGCAGGACGCTATTTTTAGCAAGAGCTGCTCTCCCAGTTGGACGGACAGAACCAGTTAATTCGACAGTTCATGAAAGGCCTGCACTGGGAGCTCCCCGGAACGGCAGCCGCAGCGCTGCTGAAAGCTGATCCTTCGCATTCCTGCCTCGGGAGGCGGGAGGGCGGGAGGAAGCCTCTAATTCCTGAGGGAAGCCGGCATCCTCTCAAGGCAGCTCCTGGGTTCCAAGGGCACGCCCAGGACAGGGCTCTCTAGATGGACTCTGAAACCCGCGGGTTTTCCTCCTCCTGACCCCAGGCCTCAGACTTCCCACAAAATGCCCACCCGAGGTCCCACTCTCCCTACTGGTCTCCAGTACTGGGAAGAGCCCCCAGAAGTGGGATGTGGCACACACACTTCACTCAGGATCTACTTGCTGAAAGAAGGAAGGAAAAGTGAAAATTCTGCACCAGAAAAGCTGGAGGATCAGGTAGAGGTCTTCAGAGCCTAGGCAAAATGGGATGGACGGAAAGGTGGCTTCGAAATGCTACAAGAACACCTTCTGTCTGTGTGACCTTGGCAAATCATCTCACCTCCTCTGTGCCTCAATTTCCTCTTCTGCATAAGGGAGTCTCGGGAGCCCAAGAGACTGAGTGTGAGAAAGTCTTTGCAAACAAAAGCATGATGTGGATGTTCATGTAATGAGTGATGAGAGGGACACAAGGATGAATAAGACACGGATATGCTCTCAGGAAGCCACTAGCTCTTCTAATTCAAGGAGGTGCTAAGAGCCTAAAAAGGTACAACTTGACCGTATATTAGCCCAAGGATAGATAAATAGGCCAATGGGCTAGAACAGAGGCTGCAAAAATAGACCCACACATATATGGAAACTTCATACGCGGCAGAGGTGGTGCTGCAGGCCACTGGGGAAAGGGTGGACTTTTCTATAAATGTTCTTTTATGGAGCAATTGGATGTCCATGTTGAAAAAAAATGAGATGGAATCTCTACCTCACACCACGCATAAAACAAAATCAATTCCAGGTGGATTAAAGAAACTTAAATGCAAAAACTTTTTAATAGGGAAAGGTTTCTTAAAGACACAAAAGGCTTTTGAGCTTAAAGACTCAAACTATCAAGAAAAAGACTGATACATTTCATTAAAGAACATAACTCCTGTTTATCAAAAGAAGACATTTGGAACATGATATCCCAAACATACAAAGATCTACAAATCAATTTTCAAAAGAAAACTGGATCAAAAATATGAACAGGGGGGCTTCCCTGGTGGCGCAGTGGTTGAGAGTCCGCCTGCCGATGCAGGGGACACAGGTTCGTGCCCCGGTCCGGGAAGATCCCATGTGCCGCGGAGCGCCTGGGCCCGGCCCGTGAGCCATGGCCGCTGAGCCTGCGCGTCAGGAGCCTGTGCTCTGCAACGGGAGAGGCCACGACAGTGAGAGGCCCGCGTACCGCAAAAAAATTAAAAAAAAGAAATAAAAAATATAAACAGTCAATTCCAAGAAGGGGAAACATGAATGTCCAATAAACATATCAAAAGAGATTCAGCCTCACTCTTACTCAGGGAAGTGCAAAATAAAGCCAGAGGAAAGTGCATTTCACACCTGTGAGATCGGCAAAAAGCAAAGGGGAGGACGGCAGAAAGTGCTGGTGAAGGTGTAGAGCACAGAGGACGCTCATACGCTGCTGGTGGAGGAGAAATGGTACCGCCACTCTGGAGGACAATTTGACAGCATCTAGAAACGACGCACACACGCCAGTGACCCAGAGACTTGGCTTCTGGGATAAGTCTAGAGAACGTCTTGCTCATTGCAACCTCGTTATCCTAGTAAAGAATCTAAAACAGCCTCAATGTTTGTCAGCGGACGAAATGCATAAACAAATTGTGGATAGGGCAGTGAAAATCTATACTGCAGTGAAAATGACTAGAGATTCCTTATGAATCATTAGTGGGGGGGATGGGGAGTAAGTTGCAGAAGATCAAATTGTATGATATCATTCATGTAGATTTCTAAAACATGCAAAACAAAATGATACCCTATATTGCTAGGAATGCACATATGTGGTAAAGTGTAAGGAAACTTAGAGGAATGATAAAGAAATACACCATTCAGGAATTGTTTACTTCTGGGGGGAGAGGGAGATGTGAAGGATGATGGGAAAGGGTTTCCCTTAGATTGGTAAGGTTTTATTTCTTGACCTGAGTGGGAAGTACGTAAGTGTTTGACTTTTCAGAACATTTTTAAGGGTACAGAGCAAGCATGATGGTATAAAATATAAAGTCCCATAAAATCTACTCCTGCTCTGAACGTCAATGTCCTTATTTGAACGATGCAGTCATCGTATCTGTGAAGTGCTCAGCACAAAGCCTGACTCATGGTGAGGTTCTCAGTAAACCTTAAGAACACGAGTAGCCTGCTCCCCAGTCTCCACTGGGGCCCTTCATACCCTAGTCCCAGCCAGGTGAGAGTCCCCCACCAGAGCACCGTCATGCAACCAGGTCTCCCGAACCCCCAACCTCTGACATGCCTTCATAAACGGTTCACTCTTCCTGGAATGCCCAGTCCTCACCCGCTCTGCTGGACCAAGACCTGTTTCTCCTATTACGATCCAGCTCTGGCCCTGTGAGGTCTTCATCAACTCTCCCAGGCAGTGGGTTCCCACGGCACCCGCCCACCGCACTATCCTTGTTTATCACATTGCGGATTGTTGCACCTGGGTGCGATCCGTCTCCTCCCCGAGCTGACTGCGAACTCCTCCAGGTCACTAACCTTGTCTGAGCTACCACTGCATCCCCACCACCCAGCCTCAGGAAGGTTTGGTGAATGAATAAAGCGGGTAACTGGATCCAGATACTCAGAAACAAAAGAGGTCATGTCAGACTCTCAAAAGGAAAGCAATCCTGCTATATGGATTGGCTGCTTGGTCTTCATGGAGTGTTCTTGCAAGGTAATGTGACCTTTGGGTCAGAGAGACCTGGGTTCACATCTGGGCTGAGCCACTGGCCAGCTGTGTGACCTAGAGCGTGCTGTCACATCCCTCTGAGCTCAGTTTCTGTGTCTGCACAACCAGGACGTGACCAGGGCTGATTGCCAGGGGGTCTTGCGAGGATTCAGTGAGATAACAGAGGCAAAATGCATGGCCCCATTCTTGGAACAGGTAGCAATTATGTGAATATTGACCAAGAGGAAGATGATTTCAGGGGAGGGCGGAAGGAACCCAAGTGGGTTACTATGAAAGTTGTGCGGCTGGTGAAAGAAATGCCAGGGTGGGGTGTTGTCCAGTTCTGAACAAAAGCATGCACCTGGAGGCTAGCCCAGACTCTTCTGGAACAGTCAGAAATGTGCTCCGGGTCGGTGCTTCTCGTGGTCCTTCCTCCTGTCCTTTGTCCTACCTCTGGGTATGGGGCTGCACAGCACTTCAGGGCCACAGACCCTCCTCCCTGTCCCCCCACATTCACTCTGGCCCCCTCCAATCTGTTTTCACACGTAGCCCAGGGATCCCAATCTGGACCCGTCTTTTCCTTGCCAACTTCCATCTGTAGGGGCGACAGACCCTGTGGCACCATCCCCAGGGACGCATCCGAGGTGATTTACCAAATGCGTCTGCGCTCTGTATGCAAAACCCACATATGTCCACTGTCGGGAGCTTCCATCAAGGCAAAGTACAGGCTGGCAAATTGCTTATAGTCCAGACTCTGCAAGATGAGTGGGCCGGTGTCACACGTTGTACAAGCAAACAGATATACGAAGTCGACAGGGCTATGTGGTCACCGGAAAAGAACAATACTGGGCGCTTCATGGGTTCGGATGAGATTTTCTGAACTAATGAGCCAATCCTCTTTGATCCAGATCGCACTGGACAATGTAATGTTATCCTGGTGACATGGACGTTAGCCACTGTTGGCGCTTTGTCCCATGAAAACGGGCATGCAAGGCAGGAATCCCATCCAGCTTAAGGTCGGCCATCTCAGTGCTTCTCAGGAAGGTCACTGATGACCTCCTTGGTGGTAACACCAAAGGACACCCGTGCACCTTGATGTCACCTGGCTTCTTGGCCATACTTCACCCCTGGAAAATCTCTGGTGCCTTCTATCTCACCATCCTCTCCCAGTTTTTCTCCTAGTTCTTTGGTCACGTTGCCCTCTCCTTGGCTACCTCATTTTACTCTATCGGGCTACAAAAGCTGGAGTTTGAGATTGTCTGCATCCCTTTTATCCTTCCAGACTCTCTCTGTGGGCAACTTCAACTGCATCCAGACCCATGGCTTCAACTGCTGTCCTTGTGCTGGTGATTCTCCAATGGTTATTTCCAGGCTGGTCCAGACACTGGCTGTCATCTTTTGCCTGAACTTCAATAAAGAACTGAGCTGGCTCTCTGCATCCACCTGGCCCTCTCCCCGTTGCCCCCTGTCTCCTCCTTGTGGGGTTTTCAAAGCTCAGATCCAATCCTATTCCGTCTACCCCTACTGGAAAGCTTTCAGTGGTTTCTTGTTACCTTCATGTGGCCTACCAGACCCTGGGTGGTCTGACCCCTGCCCACCCCTCCAGCCTCCTTCCTTGCCATCTCCCCTCTCCCCTCTCCGCCTTCAGCCCCCCAGCCAGCTTCCAGGTCCCCAAATATGCAACGCTCCTTCCCATTACACAGCCTTTCCACACGAGACTCCCCTCTCTGGACCACATTCCTCTGTCCCCTCCCATCCTTGCCTCAGTTACTTCTTCCCCTGGCAGCTTCAATGCCACGTCCTTAGGGAAGCCTTTTCGGGTTTTGCACACTACACATCCAGGGTGTTTATTGAAGTTGGCGACTGTACCTTTACTGTGTGACCACCGGATGAGCGTGTTGCCCTCCCAGGTCTGGACGTCCCTGAGCACAGGGATCACGCCCAGTTTCATTCATTGTTGTATCTCTCCCCACCCCCAGCAAAGGCCTCAGCCCATAGTAGGTGCTCCAGGTATGTTTGTCGAATGAATGAGCGAAGCCGAGTCTGCTCGCACACCTCCAGTGCTGGGCTCTGTTCATCATTGTTGGACACTGTCCGTTGCCAGAAGTTTCTACATCTCTGCACATTGGTACGTACACAAGTGCGGGGTGCTTTGCCAGGTGCTTCGCGTGTTCTCTCGCTTAATACTCACAGCCACCTCTGAGCATGCTCAGAGAGTTTAAGCAACTGGCAGAACATCACGGGGCACGCGAATACAGAGCCTGTCCTCAAACCCGCGTCTGTTTGGCTGCAAATCCTGGGCTCTATAGCCTATAAGGCCACACCACCGTTTTATAGTCGTACAAACTAATCAATGACTTAATCGCTTCTTCGGGCCCTCACCCGATGACGGAAGTGAGATTCAAAACCACAGCGACTGAGGTATCATAGAATGAACACCCAGGCCCACAGGCCCCCCCGGGCAGGGGTGACGTGAGAGGAGGCAGAGGGAAGGGAGTGAAGCTCCGATCCAGTGTGTGCAGGACCCTGAGGGTCACGGAGGATAAACAGTAAAACGTGTAAACCTCACTTCCAGCTCAGAGGTGTCCGAGAATCAATTACGCAGAGAGAATGCAGCTGCGCTCAGACACTGTGAATTACACTGGGCAGGACGATGCTCCGGTTCCCAGGACAGGCCTCTCTGAGGAGCCACAGCCCAGCCTGACTTTAATCAGTCCCCGATGCTTCGATACTGCCTTTATAGTTTCTCTCACACTGCCACCACCCGTACCCCCCGCCAGGTGCCCTCGGCTTCCCTGAGTGCTAGAGTCCGTGTCACTGGGACTCCCTCTGTGCCAGGCTCTGGACTTGGTGCTAGGGGCGCAGATAAACAGAAGAGTGGGCCGCTCACGTGCGCAGAGGGAGACATGAGGAACGACACTGCCCGGGGCCCGTGGGGCACCCCTGGGCGCCAACCCCGTGCGCTCCTGACGCAGGCTGCTGGGTGGCTTTGGGGTCCCTGATGCCAGCCTTGTGGGCCAGAGGGGCACCTCCAGGAAAGTCATCCGAGGAGATGATTTCTGAGTGTGTCTTGAAGGAGCAGAGAGAAGTTAGCCAGGCGGAGAGGAAACAGCCCCTTCCAAAGCGTGACAGCGTGAAACAGCCCAGCCCAGCGTGCTCGGGGATTCCGATCAAGCAGCTGGGAGACAGGGGCAGGAGGAAAAGGGAGCTGGGCCAGGAGGAGCCCCGAATGCCATGCCCAGGAGCGGGGACTGCAGGCAAGCTCCTGGGAGGTCTTAAGTAAGGGAGGGACAGCCAAAGCTTGAGTTTTACAAAAATCCCTTTATCTGGAAGAAGAAGATGGGTTCGTTTGTTTGTTTTTCTTTTTGCCACACCATGTGGCATGTGGGATCTTAGTTCCCCGACCAGGGATCGAACCCGCGCCCTCTACGTTGGAAGCTTGGAGTCTTAACCACTGGACCGCCGGGGAAATGCCTTTTTTTCTTCTTCCTTGAAGGTGGGTTTAAAGGGCACAGACTGGAGGCTACGAAGCGCACAGTCAGAGGAGGGGGGTGACTGTGAGTGAGGAAGGGGAACAGACAGCTCTTCAGAGAGACTTGGCTGGAAGGAAGACGAGAGATTGGGTGGTCGCCTGAGGGGAATGCTTTGGGTTAGGGTGGGGTTGGACGCTGTGATTTGCAGCCCACATCCCCGATTCCAGAATAGAGGACTCACTCCCCAGATGTGGGAAGGCTGCTGCAAGATGGCCCCCAGCTGTCAGCCCTCTTTGGGGATGTCCTCTGCGGAAGTAAGCCACCATACTGGAGGTGACACCCCCTTCCCGGGTGTCCTTCCCTCCTGCCTAGTGGGCGGTCAGCCCAAGGACATAAAGTCCCAGTCCCTTGACACCACTCAGGACAGCTCTAGAGGGCCACGCCTGCGCTCCGCCTTCCCAGGCCCTACACAGGGGGGCTGAGACCTGCACTTAGACTGTGTGCAGCTCAGCTTCTTCTGCTCCCTGCCCTGCCCTTCCCTGCCCTGCTATAGGTGTCGAGCCGTCCAGCAGGCCCTGGTGGACCTCTTGCACCCCAATACGTTCTCCTGCTGCCTGGAGAACCCACCCTGTGCCTGGTGGGAATGACCCAGGAGAGAGTGTGACCTTGAAGCCGTCAGTGAGAGAGGTAAGCCACTCTCTAGGGAGCAGGCAAGGTCTTAGGAGCAGCGGAGGGGCCAGCCCCTCCTGAGACGGAAGCAGAAATTGGAGGCAATTTGGGGTGGGGAGGGCGTCAGGATCTAGAGAGAGTCCTGGCCTTAACTTATGCAGCCAGAAG
This sequence comes from Lagenorhynchus albirostris, assembly GCF_949774975.1. Lineage (NCBI taxonomy): Eukaryota > Metazoa > Chordata > Mammalia > Artiodactyla > Delphinidae > Lagenorhynchus > Lagenorhynchus albirostris. The sequence goes on from NC_083101.1 coordinate 13,259,925, forward strand.
TAAGGTTCGCTGCTGAGAGGAAAGCTATGTAGTAGAACAATTACCTAAGAAAGTAACAACGGTAGTGTGAGATAAATGTTGCCACAACAGTAGTCAGGAGTGCAGGGCCTCAAAGGGTGGATAGGAGTTCGCCAGGCTGCGTGCCAAGTGGGGAAAGTCATATCAGGAAGAGGAAACAGCTGGTGCCCAGAACCCAGCTGGGGATGCTGTGGGAGGCTGGGGTAGGATTGCCAGATGAAATACAAGATAGCCAATTAAATGTAAGTTTCAAATAAACAATGAATAATTTTTTAGTCTGTGTCCTATGCTATATTGGGGACATACTTATACTCAAAAATTGTACGTTATTTACCTCATCCCCTTCTGGCCCCCTCCCTGCCAGCAGCCTACTAAGGGGTCCCCCATACTGTGGCCCAGGCACTGCTCAGATTCTATCTTATCCCTCCCTTGCTCAAACACCTGCAGTGGCTCCCCATTGTCCAAACCCTCAACTGGTCATTTGAAGCTCTCTATTGTCTGATCTTCAGCCACTCTCCCAACCTCATCTCCCATCCTTGAACACCCCCAGCCCTTTAATCTCCCACCTCTGGGATTTTTGCTCAGCTGTTTCCTCCATCTACAATTCCCTCCTTCATGTCCATGCTTCCAGGAAGCCCCCCAGATCCCTCTGGGTGAATGGAAGTGGTCATCTCCTTTGATCAGTAGCAGTAGCACCTTGGGTGAGTCATTGCTCATCTCTGAGCTTCCGTTTCCTTGTCTCTGAAATGAGGACAATACTGCCTTTCTTAGGTGTCTGACGGGACAAGAGACCATGTTCAGAAGACACCAGACACACTCTTGAATGTTGCCCATGTCTAGATCAGTGCCAGGCACCCAGTGGGCCCAGAGGCACATTTGCTGAATTGAATTGACACAAAGGTCCTGAGCTTTCATTGTTTAACTTGGAATTATCATGCCCACCAGTGGAACTTAGACAAAGTCAATTTCTTATATGAAGATGATCTGAAAAGAGATAAATAATGAAGCCACTGCAATTCTGATTGTATAATGGGTTTCCCTCCCAGTCGACAAGGAACCAAACCAGCTCCCCAAGAAAGGACCCGTTTTGGAACCAAGCATGGCGCCCAGCCTCTCCAGCTCACAGCGGGTAATATTCGCCACACATGTTTCTGTCTCAAGCCCTCCCAATCCCAGACCACAATAGGTGATTTCCTATAGCCATTAGCATAATTAGCTGACTGTGACGCTACAGAGATGTGATTAGATGAGCCTGTGATTTTTGCACAGTTATTTGTCTCAAGTAAGTCACCTGAAGTTCATCTGCCATCAGGATTCATGGCTGCATTCTGTAATCGCAGGGAATTATTTTGCTAATAACAGAGGTACCTTGATCTAATTTAATTTGAATGCCAGGAGGTACCCTCCCAGAATAATCAGCTCCAGGGCAATTCCAGTTTCCAGGTTTGTTACGTTCTGGAGAGAAGACTCAATTCAAGGAGGCTGAAGTTACTTCTTTATCACCCAAAGTCATCTAGGGGTGAAATGGAATCCTGCCTCTGCGTGCTTGCAGAAAAATGCGGGGAGAGGTCCAGAGATAGGGAGCCGGGGAGAGAGGGTGGCTCCCAGCCAAGAGGAACCACTGGAAGACATCACTTATGGATGAGGACAGGTCTGAATTAGGACCACAAGGCATTCCCTGGGAGAACCCGAATTTTCCTTGCATTCATTATCTCATTCGCTCTTTTATCCCATTTCTGGGACCTCTCTGCAAGACCTATGCTGTTATTTGAGTACAAATATTGATAACAAACCCTTAGGCAGCCCTGTTCTAGGTGCTTTACACGTATTAACTCATTACGTCCCGTGAGGCAGATGGGTGCTACTATTATTCCCATTCTATGGATGGGAAAGCTGAGGCAGAGAGGTTACGAAACTTGCCTCAAGTCACCCCGCTAGTAAGGGACATAACTGGGATTTGTTTTTTTTTTTTTTTTTTTTGCGGTACGCGGGCCTCTCACTGCTGTGGCCTCTCCCGTTGCGGAGCACAGGCTCCGGACGCGCAGGCTCAGCGGCCATGGCTCACGGTCCCAGCCGCTCCGCGGCATGTGGGATCTTCCCGGACCAGGGCACGAACCCACGTCCCCTGCATCGGCAGGCAGACCCTCAACGACTGCGCCACCAGGGAAGCCCCGTAACTGGGATTTGAACCTTAGACTGTGAACTTCCTCAAGTTCACGTACAAGGAAGAATCTGAGCCCGCCAGGAATTGTTCAGCCGCTGCTCTGTGCTCTCCTTTTTACCCCGCACAACAACTCTGGTACGGGGGTGTTGTGAGTCCCATTTTGTTGAGGAAGAAACTGAGTCTCAAGAGGGGGTTGATTTGACCAAGGTCAACACAGTAAGTGCAAGAGCTGGGGCTTGAACCTGAGATTCTGATTCTATACCTGGTGCTACTCTGGCTAAAGTCAGGACGTCACAGTGTCTTTGAACAGCTCCAAAAGCAGGTTGGGTATAATGTAATTACAGTAAGTGCACAGCGACCAGCCACCCAGCTCTGCTCTTTCCTTCCCACTTTGGGGCAGTTCTTCGCCCCAGAAATCAAGTGTCCTTTGCTGTCACCCCATGTTACCAAAGCCTACTTCCAGATTCCTACTCATTCATTCATACGTTTATGCTTTCAGGAGAGGGCCCTGCGGTTCAGCGCGAAGGGCCAGGGGGTTGACATGGCTCTGCCACCCCATTCCTCTCTAAGCCCTGCTCTTCTTATCTGTTCAAGAAGGAGGAGTGTTCTTTGTAAACTGATTGAGCCACAGAGCCGTCATTTCAAATGAAAAAGTTCAGGTAAACCCAGAGTTTACATCAAGTGAAAGCAGAGCTGTGTTAGGGGATGTGGCGGTCTCTCCTATATGTCAACCTCTGGGCATCTCCTCTGACCCAACTGGAAAACCACTGGCCTGGACAGAGTGTCTTGGTTCTTGGGGTTCTTAGAACCAAGGAATCTGGGATCCCCTGATGGCGGGTGATACCCAAAATGCTGGGTGGGCAGCAAAATGCCCTCCTGACAGCCCCCCCACCCCCTGAACACCTGTCCTGCCTTGTTGGTGGCATCAGGGGACAAATCTGAAAGGGGCCTGTCAGCAAGGCCAGGCTGTGCCCAAGCCCCTGGCCCTGGGGGAAGTTTTCCAGGAGTCTCAATGCAGAGAAAGGTTCCCTGCTTCTCCCCACAGGCCTGTGGAGTCAGTCTGTCCTGGTACATCGGCCAGAGGACAGGCTACTCCTCTCATCCAGGCTCTGCCCATTTGTTTTCTCTCTCATCCTCTCCCTTTTCTAAGAGCATAGTTTTTTTTGTTTTTTTTTTAATCCCTCCCCCACTCCCTCCTTCTTTCAACAAATGCTCACTAGTCACCAGTTTTCTGTCCTAGGCCTGATGCTTCAGGGGGAATGGGCCGACTTCACACACAGAGAGACAGCTGCATCCTGGAGGGATTGGTGCCACCAGTGCCCCAGGCACTCACTCACTCACTGGAGCTGGGAAGGCTTCCTGGAGGCAGTGGTGACCAAAGGGGCACTAATGCGTGAATAGGAGCTAGCCCAGTTTGGGGGCCATTGCCGATGGGGAGGAGACGGACATTCCAGGCTCAGGAGAGAGGTGGAGTTGGGAGCCGTGGCAGGTGGGGTGAGATAGTATCCTTGAAGCGCTGTGCAAGGGCTGTGGACTTGATCCTGAGGGTCATGGGGAGTCAGTGGCAGGTTTAAGCAGGCCAGATGGGGAGGCTGGACATGCATTTTAGAAGCTCCTCTGGCTGCACACAGCTGGGGGTAAGGAGACGGTGAAATGGGGCTTCCTTTCCTGTCCCTTGTCGCCTCCCCACCCCTGTCCTCCCTCAACACGCAGCCGGGCTCCCCCCCGGAGACACAGCCTGTGGACAGCAGGGAAGAGAGGCATTGGCCTGTCCCGACCCTGGCCTGGGCCCCAGCCAGGAGGGCAGCCCTTGACCCCTTCACCCCCAGGACCAAGGGTCGGGATGAGTTCAGATCTCCATCCCCACCAGCTGGGGGGCTTTGATTTGGGGGCGGGGCTCTGAAAAGGGCCTGTTTGTGAATCCGAGCTAAAGTGGGGTAGCTTCCCCACCCCCTCCCCTCCCAGCACCTTCTATCCAGATCCTGGCTCTGACAAGCCCCTGCCCGCCGAGCAGCCCCACTTGGCCCGGATCACGGCCCCTCGTCCACACCGGGCGGGCAGGGGGATGTTTCATCCCGAAACACAAGCTCTTTTGTTCCACCACTCCGCTCGGCTCTCAGCCCTGCAACGCGTTGGTGGAGGTTTTCCTGGCACTCAGGGAGCCCCAGGTCAGCTGAAGGATGAGGCTTGGCGCGGACGGTGAGAGGCTGGGAACCGGGGCTGGAGGACAGGCGAGTGCTGACTGCAGCTTTGGGCCCCGTCCCTCCCGTTTCTCGGCTCCTGCCTACTCTGGGACAGTCGTTCTTAATCGGGGGCAATTTATCCCACAGGGAACATTTTGCAATGTCTGGAGACGTTTTTGGTTGTCACGACTTGGGCTGGGGGTGGGGGGCGGATATGGTACTGGCATCTGGTGGGTAGAGGCAGGGATACCGCTAAACACCCTCTGACGCACAGGTCGGTCGGTCCCCACGACAGAGTTATCCACCCCACATGTCAGTAGTGCCAAGGTTGAGAAACCCCGCCTGAGGGAACAGCCCCCTCACTCTGTGTCCTCAGCCGTGACTCAGCCTTCCTTCAGGCCGGTCACCCCCAAGTTTCAGGCTGGGAGACTTGGGACACGCATTCCCACCTCTGCACCCTTGCTCAGGCTGTTTCCCTTGCTGGGGCACCCTCCCTGCTGCCCTCCACTTATCTGAATCTCATTTCTCTCCACCCACTCCTACCTGTTGGGACCCTCCCCTGCTGCCTGCACCCGCCCCCGCTGCCCCCTCCCAGAAGCCATTTCTGACTCCCTGATACCAAGTCCTCCCTTCCCTGTTCAGCCACTGCCAGCTTCAGCCCTCAGTTCGCACATCTGTGCAATGAACTGGCCAGGTGAACAGAGAACCCAGGACCTTCCTGCCTCTTCCTGGCGCAGGACTAGGCAACTTGGGACGCTCAGTGCAGACTGACAGTGGCACAGAGTGGGATGCACGCTGGCTTTGGAGCCAGCAAGACCAGGGTTCAAATCCTGCTCTACCATTTCCTTGCAGTGTGACCAGGGGCCAATTGCCAAACGTCGCTCTGCCTCAGTTTCCCCCTCTGTAAGATGAGTGAAAGCTCTATGAGCTGTGCACTTTCCCTTCCCTCCCCTTGTTCCCTGTCTGGCTGGTTTACCTCATTAAGGTGCCCCCCATCTCTGGCCAGTCTCAGATTCAGAACCATCTACTATTGGGGCCGAGAGGAAGAGGATCAGAGTGTCCCTCATACTTCTCCCTAGAAGCTCAGCTTGCACTGCTCGGGCTGCCGAGGACCTTGGGGAAGGGAGACCTCTGAAACTGGAGGTTCAAAAATCCAGAGGCGGGCTTCCCTGGTGGCGCAGTGGTTGAGAGTCCGCCTGCCGATGCAGGGGACACGGGTTCGTGCTCCGGTCTGGGAAGATCCCACATGCCGCGGAGCAGCTGGGCCCGTGAGCCATGGCCGCAGAGCCTGCGCTGTGCTCCGCAATGGGAGAGGCCACAACAGTGAAAGGCCCGCGTACCGCAAAACAAACAAACAAACAAAAAACCCAGAGGCTGGGCGGGCCCAGGTGAGCAGCGGCGCAGGAATGCTGCTGCCCTCTTGGCTTCCGGCCTTCTTGGCATCTCTCCCTCTATGCGCTCTTTCCAGCTTCCCAGCCCCCTCCTGTAGGCTTCCCCTACTGGGGCTGTGACCTCCCCAGGTAGACAGCCACCCAGACTTAGCGGAGCTGGCTCAGGGGAGGGGCACTGTGTTGAGTAGAGGTGTGGTTTGGGGTCTTAGGAATTCAGGGGAGACAGCACAACTGCACCCCTCCCCTGCTTGGACCTATTCATGGCTCCCTGTATGCAGGATGGAAACCAAGCCCCTGAGCCTGGAACCCCTAAGCTCTCCAGGCTCCTCCCCTACCTCCTCCCATCTGGATTTTGGGGTCCAGCCTCACTGAATCACTCCAAGTTTCCAGTAGACCCATCCCCAGCCTGCTAACTACCTCCTTCTGCAGGCCAAGCCCTGGTTACCTTTAAGCTCAGCACATCCCCTGCACACCACCCCCCAGGCCTCCCTGCCCTGGGCTGTCATTGTAGCTTTGGGCCCCTGTCCTGAGCTTTGCCCTGAGGACAGACACCCAGCCTTGTCCTTCCCTGGGCCTCCAGTGCCTGGCAGACAGCTAGCCTGGAGGAAGGGCTCAACATGAATTAAAGAAGTGAACGTAGGCAGGGAAAAAAGACACCCCGGCCCCCCATCCCCCCCCAGTACCCTCCTCCCCCAATTCCAGTGGCTGTCCCTTAGAATCACCTGGTGGGGGTGGGGTGGGGGGAAGGGAGGGGAGGAATTTAATATTCCAATGCCCAGTCCCCCTCTAGACTAACTGAATCCAAATCTCTAGGGCTGAGGCTGGGGTGAGGGTTAGAACTCTGGATGACTGAGATCAGACCATGTCCCCTCCCCCTTCCTGGGGGCAGTGGACACCCCTGGCAGGTGAGCTGACTCTTGGGGGAGGCTTCCAATGCTCTTTGATCCCCACTGTGTGTTGCATTGATCAGAGAAGCTCTTTACTGCTCGCATCGGGTCATCCATTCAACAAGCATCAGCAAGAAGTGCTGAGGCACGAAGACAGGCGGACACCCGGGTGTGACGGGGAGCACAGGAGGATGAGGGTGCTGGGAGCACTTGTTAGAGAGTCCCCTGGTCTGGGGTGGGGACTGGAGGCAGAGGGGGAGGCAGGAGGCCCAGGGTGGGGCTGGCAGCCGGGCCGGGGTGTGGGGTGTGAAGTAGGCCGCGTGTGGGCAGGGGTGAGATGGAGACCGCAGATGTGAGGAAGGGGCGGGGGATGTGGAAGGAGAGGGAGTCCTGCTTGGGCATCTGGGTGGCTTGGCTAGAGGAGGAGGAAAAGCAGCCTGCCCGGAAGAGTGAGAAGGGACGAGGATGGGGGAGGGGCGTGAGGGTCACATGCTTGCCGGTAGTGAGAGATTCCAACGATGACAAATGCAATAATAATAATCACAGTAATAACCACCAACGTCAACTGAGGGTTAACTCTGCCTGAAAGGGTCTCAGGACTGTTTTTTAAGCATTAACTGTTTACTCCTCCTAGTAACTTGTGAGACAAGGGCTAGCGTAATCATCCCATCTCACAGACGGGAAAACTGAGGCTGGGGGAAGTTACATAATTTTCCCAGAGCCACATACTCCCTGGTAAGTGGCGGGGATCTGATGTAGGTGGGCTGCCAGTCCAGGGACCCTGGTCTGAGCCACCCACTCCCAGCCCACCCCACCAGGGCCTCTCAGCCTGGAAGAGCAGGGAACCTGCGCCTGACATCCCGCATTCAGCAGTCAGGGCTCCTCTGGTGGCCTTGGCCAGAGCAGCCTGGGGCAGGGGGTGGTGCCGAGGAGCACGTGGGCGGTGAGGGACCCGGGCTGCCCTGAGGGAGCTTGGCTGTGAAGGAGCAGGGAGGCTGGGTGCGCTGAGGGGGTGAGATGTGGAAGAGATGGAATGGCAGGCTCGTTGAAGGAGGAGAAGCGGCCGGTGGAGGGGCTGAGCGGGGCGGGGCGGGGGGGTCCCCAGGCAGGCGGAGGGCGGGGGATGCAGACCCCAAAGCCACCTGGCCTCAGCGGGGAGCTGAGGGAAGGAGGCAGAGCTGAAGCCCCAACACCAGTGGACCTGGAGGGGCCTGGAGAGCCTTCGGGAGCTGGAGCCTCACTCCTCGCTGCCCCCAAGTCTGTGCAGCTGAATGGGGTGTGGGGGAGCTCTGCGGGAGGGGAGGGGGCAGGGCGGGAGCAGGCAGGCCCAGCGGGAGGGAGGCAGAGAGACAGAGATTCAGCAGTACTCGAGCAGTGGGCACCGTCCATTCCCCCAAGCTGCCGGAGGCCCAGTCTGGGAGAGGAGCCCCAGAAGGTGGGCACAGACACCCCGACTGGCCCACCACAGAGCTGGCCAAAGGAAAGACTCAAGGGTCTCAGAGCCGGAACCCTCCTAGGCGCCTGGCTTCCAGGCCATGAAGTTGGCACAGACGCTTGGTCAAGGACAGTCTCACCAGGAGAGAAGGGTTTCTACTGTCCCGCGCAGGCCGGTGGGGGAGGGGTGTGGAGACCAGGTACCAGGAGGGAAACCAGGGACAGACCTGGGACAGCCCCAGGAGGCTCCCGAGTCAGACCCTGAACTTGGCAGCCTGGGCTTCGGGAGGCCAGAGCCCACCCTCCCTCCAGACTTGTCTGGTCACCTCCCGGTTCAACCTCACACTGTGTTCCAGGTCCCCTCCCTCCGCTGCCCTCGTTCTCCATGCCGAACATTCCACCATTAGTAAAGGCGGGGGAGGCCATTTATCTGAAATTTGGGTCAAGGGAGAGAGAGTCCTGGGCAGAGGCGGGTTGGCGGCTAGGGAACAGGCACCCCAGCCATTTCAGGACCTGTGTTCCCCTGAGCTGGCTCTTCCGGAGCACAGCCTCCCTCATTCTGGTGCCGAGTCTGTGGTACCCCTCACCCTCACGAGCTCGCTCACAGACGAGATGGAGACCCACCTGCTGGCGCTCCATCCCACTGGCGAGGCGCTCGTGCCCTCAGCACGAGTTCGTGTCACGTACACACACATGCCCATGCACAGAGGCGCGCTGCGATGTAGGTCACCGGCTGGAGTGCCTCAGGCCTGGGGTTGTGAGGACCGAGCCATCCGGGCGGACACTTCCAGATTGGACAGAAATGCACCCCTCCCTGCGTCTGCGTCCCGCCCTGCTCGCCTGTGTCAATCTGACCCGAAGCCTCTCTAGGCTTCTGCTTGGTTTTCCCAGAATCCCCTGGCTGAGGCTGCGGAAGCTGACTCTATCCAGGGGAGGGCGCATCTTCTCAGCGTGTGGATCCTTGTGCGGGGCTTCGTGGGGTCTACAGAAGACACGGGAGTGTGGCCCCAACTCGAAGGCTTCCCAGGCGTAGCCCGTGAGACAGCCTAGGACTAGAGGTGGTGATGACCAGGAGGGCACCGTCAAGGAGAGAATAGAGCGGCCTCAGCCAGTGGTCAGGGCTGGCTTCCTAGGGGAGGTGGCAGGACCTTGGCTGGGGAGGTGAGTAAAGGTTTCAAAAAGTCTAGGAAAGGGAATGGTACTGATGCAGCTGGGAAGGTCTAAGATGCTTCCATCCTCCACCCTGGAATCGGAGCCTCTCTGGAGGTCACATCTGGAATGACCATCACTGACTCTTCTACAGAAAACCACGCGATGGCCCTGCAGGCCCTTCAGACACAGCAAGCCCAGCACATCACTCCCCTCCCACCCAGAATATGCTCTTCCACCCATGTCCCCCTCTCAGTGTGGACACCAACAGTCCTGCCACACAGGCCAGAGACCAGGTCACGCTGACTTCTTCCTCAGCCTACCCGCTCAGCCTCCAACTTTTCAATCTGGCATATGGAGCAGCTCACAGTCCAGAGGTGAAGACAGGAGGGAAGCAAATGCACTGTACTCATTGGCGTGTGGCAGGCTAGCTGGAAACCCAGGGTGTCTGGGAGCTCAAAAAAGGTAGTCAGGGAAGGCTTCCTGGAGGAGGTGACACCCAAGCTGAGACTGCAGGCTGAGCAGGAGTGGCCAGGGTGGGGGAGGAGTAGTGGGGAGAGCTGAGACGGGAGAGTATTCCAGGCAGGGGGGATTACCAAGTGCAAAGTTGAGGATGGCACATTCAAGACAGAGATTAATTGGTCGTGCTGGGATAGAGAGAAAGAAGGGGTGTGCTGGAGATAAGCGCAGAGGTGTCATCCAGGAGTCAGATGGTGGACTGCCTTGACACCGTGGTAACAAGTTTAGACTCTATCCTGCTGCATTGGGGTGCCCTGTGGGACTTTAAGATGCCTGAGAGTGGCCCCTTTAGCTGCACACAGAGGATGAGTTTGGGGAATGGGCGAAGACAGGGATCCCCAAGAGGGCGCAAGGTAGCTGTCTAGCGGTCCAAGGTGGGGCGTGGCCTGAGGTGGGGGCTGGGAGATGGAGAGTCAGGGCACAGCTCAGGACCAGTTAGGAACTAGAATGGCCCTTGAGTGGTTCTGGTTCCTCCTCTCTCAGGTCCCCATCTTCTCATCGTGTAATGGGGGATGGGCAGGAGGACCCCCAAAGACCCTCTCCCTTGGATCTCCTCACACTTGGGGCCATTTTCTGTTTGCTCCAGTCTCCCCAGGCTTCTGAGGTGACCTCTTGGGAGGAATCCCCTCTGGGCGGGGCATAGCTCTAGCTTCCAAAGGCCTGGGGTGTAGTCAGCAGCCCAGGGCACATCCACCCAGTAGAAGGAATGAGCTGGGCAGCGGGAACAAAGGGCTGGACTCGGAGTGCCCAGTGGTTGGCCCAGGGAGGCCAGCCAGTGAGAAGGTGCTGAGACCCACTGGGCCTCATGGAGAAGGTCCACCAGCCTTCTTGGCATAAGGGGGACCAGAGCAGTGGTCCAGGAGCCTGGGTGTGAGTTAGGCCCCATCACTCACAGGACTGAGATTTGGGTTAGTGACCTCACCTCCTTGTGCCTCAGTTTCTTCATCTATAAAATGGGGATTAAACATGCCAGGAAATACATCAGGTGGTAGGAAAGCTTAGGGGAACCGGGCCCTGCTGCTGAGTGATTCAACAAAGATCGGCAACTAGGTACCACAAGGTAACCTCGAGGGAGGGGCTGGCTCCAGGCAGCCACCGTCCAGGACAATATAAGAAGAAATGATCTGGGAGGTGGTTACTGCTGTCCCCAGTCCTCCGATGAGAGGCGCAGAGAGACCTGTGGCCCAGACCCCGGGGAGATGCAGCAGGATGGAAGCCCAGGCCCGTGCAGGAGGACAAGGGTGAAACGCCTTTTCTTCCTGAGTTCGCTGCTCCCTCCTCCTCCCACCAGGAGCCCCTCTCCTTGAGCTTCCTCCTGCTGTGCTGGGGGCACTGCAAGCACAGGGGCCACCCTCCCATCTTCCCCAGGCCTCACTCCCCGGCCTTCTTGTGCAGCCAGCTGCTCTGGCTTGGGAACATCCATGATTTAAGCCCCTCCCCGTCCGGCCTCATTGTTCTTTATTGACTCTTCTCCCTGATTTCACCTCATCCCAGAGTCCCGTGGGGCAAGAATTGGGGGCTCCACCCCTCATCCACCTGCCCAGCTGAGGAAGTTCAGAGGCCCAGGCAAGGCCAGCCAGCAGGACTGAGGCTCTCCTGGGCACAGGGAAAGGCTGGGGGTCAGGATACGCAAGGGGCAGCCCAGGGTGGGCAGAAGCGCAGGCGTCTGAGAGTCCTGGGTTTGAATCATGGGTGGCCCCACTAGCTGTGGTCTTGGGCCCTTCTAAGCCTCAACTGTCTCAGCTGAGCAATGGGGCCATTCCTTCCTCTGTGAAGAGCCCACAACTCCATGTGGAACACTTAGCACACAGCTGGGCACGTAGTAAGAGCTCAGTAAGTGGGGTCCCTGCTCTGCCTCTCTGGCCTGATTCCTTCACCTGTGAACTGCCCTAAAGTGGGGCTGTGGCCTTTCCTGTTCCTTCCGTCCCCAGAGGCCCAGCCAGCTGGTCCACAGCAAAGTCCTAGAGTAAGATGGAAGGAATCTGGAATTGGCATCCCTTCCCCACCCCAGGTAGGCCGGGCGTCCACGATTACCTCCATTTCACAGATGGGGAAACTGAGATTTGCTGTTGAGTTAGCTCAGCAGCAGAGAGAAGAGGAGGCCCCAGGCTCTTGGCCCTGAGGAGGCAGCGGAGGCCTGATCCATCCACACAGCACAGCCTCAGAGAAGGGCCTAGTGGGCACTGGTTCAGAGCTTGGGCTCCAGATGGGACAAACCGACATAACCCTCAGCTCTGCCATTCGCTCCCTGTGTGACTTTGGGTGAGTCACCCAGCCTCTCTGAACTTGTTTCCTCATCTTGAACATGAGAATGACAACGCCAGCCTTACAGGGTGGGGGAAAGGGGAAGCAAGATGATGAATGTGAGGCACGTGGCCGGCCAAATAGTTGCTGTTTTTTTCTATTTGTTATTTTTTCTACGGTTATTTTCTATTTGTTACCAGCTAAGGCAAGCCGCTTATGACATCTTCAGCTTCCCCCTCTCACGGGGGAAGGGCCAGGGAGTGGTGACATCAGCCCCCCTGACAGCTTCCAACCCAAAATAGCCCTTTCTTTAGACTGACCCTGTCCCGTTACAGCGGCTTCTGCACTCACTGTCCCCAGCTGACATGACATCACTCTCAGTAGTGGCTCCTGCCCTGTCGTGCTTGTCTCCTGAACTGCTCCAACAGACACTCCTAGCAAGACAGGATCTTAGGCGGCAGCTTTGGTGCAGGGACAGCTCTCGGAAAGTGCAGCAAAATGAAGCCCCCGGGCTCTGTCGCAACCTGGGTTAAATCACTGACCTCTCTGTAAGGTCTTGGTGTCACTTACTTTCCCTGAGCCTCAGTTTCCTCATCTGGAAAATGGAGCTATAACAGCAGCCTAGCAAGTTTGTTGAGGATTCAAGTAGGCAGAGTGTGGGGCCTGGCCTGGAGTAGGTGCCCAGTAAATAGTACTGGTTCTTTTACATGCAGCACCTGGAAGTTTACAAAATCACCTCATCTGCCTCCCTACAGGGCCCCCAGCTGGAGCTCATGTCCTGTGCTGGTATCATGGGAAGAAACTGAAGGCTCTGAGCTGCCGGTTCTGCCCCCAGGGTTTGCAAAGCAACCAGCCCCTTCCGGAGCTTTTATCCTGGTCGTCTGTCTGAGCCCAACTCCCTCACCCAAGAATCATGAACTCCCCCTAACAGGTGTCCAGCCTGCCATAGTTGTATCTCATCACTCCTCTGGAGACCCCAGCCGACCCGGGAAGCAGGCAGGCAGGACTGAGTCTGCCCATTTGTCAGACAAAGAAGCTGAGTCTGAACAAGGAGCAGGGACTTGGTACAGGCCACCAGATGGCTGAGGGAGCCGGGCTGAGGCTCAGGCCACAGGGAGGGAAGACGGTGCCAAGTGCTGAGTCGGATTTAGAATCTTAGATGGTCAGAGCTGGAGCATTCAGGGGTGTGGAGTGCAGTACCCTCACCGGACAGCTCAGGAAACAGAAGTCCAGGGAGGAGGAGGATGCCCGAGGGCACGAGTAAGTTAAGGGCGGGATCCAGCTGGTGCCGCTCACCGTTCACTCATTCATTCATTCATCCAATGAGTGTGTATCGAGCATCTCCTCAGGGCCAGGCACCGTGCAGGACCCTAGAGATACAGCAGCAAACAAGACACGGCCCCTACTCACAAGGATCTCAGGGTCTCGAGTGGGAGTCAGGTCAGCGAGCCGTTGATCATCTTGTCCCCTCCCTCGCAATCACAGGCACACAGGAAGGAAGTGATTCTCTGGGCTGGCCTTTCCGTGCGGCTCTGAAGAGCCCATGCCAGAGGGGGTCAGTCAGATCTCGTCTGGCCCTCGCCCCAATTTACTTACACGTGGGGAAACTGAAGCCCCTCCACGAAGGCTCTGCTAGGGTTAGTGCACAGTCTCCAAGCTCCCTCCTCCTTGCCTTCCTGCCTGTGAATGTTGTGTAAAAGAAAGCCCTGCTCCTGTGTTTGCCACTCCCCCCAGCTGTGGTCTGAGCCCTCGCTGGCCTTGCTCTAAGGGTCCCTCATCTCAGGACCCCCTATGGGGCTCTACTCAGCCCTGTCTGCTAAGATGCTCTGAATGTGCTGGAGGCCTCCAGGACATCAGTGTCAGTGGCTGGGGACGTAGCCAAACTCCTTTCATCCCCTGAACACCTGATGAATGGAATTAGAGCTCAGGATATCCACCCGACGGAAGGGAGTCTTGCCCTGCTTGAAGCAGGGAAGGGGGGCCCAGAGCCCCAACCCCAGCTGTGCTTCTCCCAACCCTGGGCCCCCTAAGGAGCTCAGCTTGCCAACACCTGACCAGAAGCTTCACCCTCAATGGGAGTTTCTCCAGCCTCCGTGCCTTTGCACCTGCTGTTCTCTCTGCCTGGAAGGCCTTTCCTCACCTCCTTGGCTAGGCCAACCGAATCGTCCACTCACTCATTCTCAAGTATTTGTTGGATGCTTACTACAGGCCAGGCAGAGGGCTATGCTCTGGGGATAACGGCTGTCAGGGAGCTTAGAGATTACTGGGGGATACAGAGGTTAAACACATACACATACCATAATGTGTAGTGCAACTAGGAACAGGTCCTATAAAGGAGAAGGGAGAGTAGAAGAGTGGGATCTAATTTGATGCATTGGGGGAACGTGATCTAGGGGAAGCTTCTCTGAGCGAGTGGCTTTCAGTGGAGACTGGGAGGAGGTGGAATTAGCTCAGTGGAGACTGAGAGGAAGAGGCAAGGAAACCCCATGTGTGAAGGCCCTGGGCTGATAACTAGCTTGCTGAGTGTGAGGAAGGTCAGATCACTGTGGCTGGAGCCTATAGAGTGAGGGGGTGAAGACAGAAGATCATGGAGGGAGGCAGAAGATGCTGACCTTGGTGATAGGACCGTGTGACTAACAGGTAGCGGGAGGGGTCCAAGAGAAGGAACCAGAAAAAGAGACTGAGAATAGATGGGAGAAAATCAGGATAGTGGCCTATAGCCCAGAAGCCAGCTGAAGAAATTGTTTCAGAAAAGAGAGAGTCATCCTCTTCTTCGGTGGAGGAGTCACCTCCTCCGGGAAGCCTTCCTGGACTCCACATATGGGGTTAGGGGTTCCACGGGGCCCTGGCCTTCCGCATCAGAGAGAACTTACCTCTCTCTCCCAGACTAGCCTGGGAGTGTCAGAAAGGCAGAGACAAGGTTTGATTTACCTCTCCAACCACAAAATTTAGTCCAGGACGTGAAAGTAGTATTTGTTAGATGAACAAATGCAGGACCTGGGCTTAGAGAGGATGTGACTCTGAGGCCACAGTTGTCCCTTTTCCAGGATGGCCCCTTCAGCGTGGGGACATTCCCAAGGACTTCCTGGGCTCTCCTCCATTCCTGCCTGCCCCTTTCCTAAGGAACGCTCCCCTGTCCCTTGTCCTCTTCCTCTCAGTTTCCAGGCTCCTCACTGCCTGACCAGCTTCCAGAAGGCCAGCCACAGGGCAAGACAAGGATCTGATGGTGCATGGGCCCTTCAGTTAGGGGGCAAGCAGCGTCCGTTTCCAGGGCCCCTGGGCTTACCCTGCCCCAAGCCTGCCACTAGCAAACCCAGGGGACAGCAGGTTGGGACTGTGGGTTCCCGAGAGACCACTGGGTGCCAGGTGGGGAGATGGAGCCCCAGGGGATCTGGAGCCTTGCTTGGCTCTGGGTTGGTCCCCCAGACAAGGGTCTGTGCCCTCCGTGGGGTAGCGTCCCCGTGCCAAGCTTCAGGTAAACATCTCTGGAGACCAGCAGGCCTGTCGCACACCCCAGACTGTCTGCCCCCATCTCCCCCCACTAGGAACTCATCACTCTGAACCCAGTATCATTTGTCTGTCTCCTATTGGAGGCTGGGAGCTCTTCCAGGGCCAGGGCCTCCGTCTCCCTTTTCTCCCCTCCCTCTCTCTCTTTCCTCCCAACATTCACTAAACACAAACTGTTTCTTAGGCTTGAGTTCTTTATTCCAGCATCCCTGACCCTGACACAGAGCCTGGCACGTGGGGGTCACTCGGCGTGCGTCCACTGGCCACCCAACCGTCCAAAGACGCCCGGCCAGCAGGCTGCCAAGCTCCCCCGAGGGGTGCAGCTCCAAACGTGGCAAAGGGCCCCTCTCCCTGGAAAGAGCTGAAGCTGGCAGGAGGGAGGCAATTTGGCCTTGAATCTGTGCCCAGCGGCCAGGCCTGGCTGCGGTGGGGCTTGGGGGTCCAGAGGGAGAAGAAAACAGTTTTCTTAGCAGGGATCATGGTCCCAGGAGGGTCTGGGCCCCCAAAAGGCGGATCCAAGCTGGGGTGAGGCCTCCCTTGACCAGCCCTCCTCTCTGAGGCCAAAAGGGCCCTCTCCCTACTGAGCCCTAAAACCTGCTGGCCCCCCAGGGCCCCCCCCAGTCCCTCCTGCCCTCCTGCCCCTCTCCTTTGCACAACACAGAGATGGCCAGAGCGCCCCAGGTGTCCTAGCCAAAGGTGCACAGCCTGGCTGGGCTGAGCAATGGGGTCTTGGTTCCCTGCACCCCTGGAGCCCCAAGCCTGCAGAAACTGCCCCGGCCGAGCCATTCCGAGCCTTACACGTCCGTGCCGTGGGCTCCAGACAAGTTGCTCTGTCCCAAGCAACTTTTCCCTAACAATCCGCCCGGGCTTCGCAGGGAGGCTGCGTCAGGGGCAGCTCCCCGGTGGCAGCCCCTGGGGCCCTGCAAAGCGGGGAGTGCTTACAGCTGGGCTTTAATTACAGACTGCGCTCCTGTTGCCTGGTCCATCTATATTTATCTGCAGGATCTAACTAATCAAACTCCCCACGGCACCCGGCAGGCCTGGGGACAGCGAGTGAGGCAGACAGGCAGGGGGGCTGCAAACTTCCTTTCCTTCTCGTCCGGGAGCAAAACAGAAGCCGCCGAAACTCCCTCTCCCTCCCCCGACCCTGCCAGTGCCCGGTCCAAGGGGCTGCCCAGGCCCCGCTCCTGGAGCCCTTCAACTCTGTGCCATAATTCCCGGCACCCATGACCCCCAGGTCCCAAGACCAGGCAGTGCCCATCTTCCTCCCCGCTTTAACTCGGATTCCGGCAGCCAACGGAGAAAAGTCTGCCTGAGCAGCGGCTGAATCCCCAACTCTGCCACTTTGCCGGCGCTTGTCTTACCGAAGGAGTCGTCTTGGTCCAGGAGGGAGTCGGGCTCCATGGCGTGTGCGCCCCCAGCCCCTGGCCCCGCCTGATTTATGAACCGAGGCTGTCTCCATGAGCGTCTGGGTTTCTCCTTTTGTATTCCATCTGGCGGCTTTTCCAACTAGATGACTGGGTATTCCTGCAAGCAGGCCCCTTTCCAGCCCTCGCCTTCATACAGTACATTTAAAGTAGCAGTAACCTCTTTTTCCTCCCCCCGCAGCCTGGCTGGAAACATTAGAAGGGACCGAGGCAGCGAGATGTCTAAAATAGGAAGACGCCGGGACGATTGGCCTGGCTGCCTGCGACGCTGGCTGTGGGGATCTGGCCCCGCTGTGCAGATGGAAAAGCTAAGAGGTAAGGCTGAGCCTGGGCTGAGCATCTGGAAGCTGGCTCTGGGGCCCAGGCGTCTGCGGGAAGTGGGGAGACTGACCCACCCGTGGGAGGGCATGCGGGGTCCGCTCTGTTCACTGCCCAGCGCCCAAACCCCAGGGGCTTCTCCCAGGCTTTGCTGGAACCTCCCACTCAAATCTGTTCTACAGACATTTCCTGCGGTGTGGGGGATGCAGAAATTGACTCATCCATCCATTCAGTCAGACACTAAACATTTTTCTGGAACATCTACTCGGCGCCAGACACCGTGCCAGGTGCTGGGTTTGCAGTGGGGAGCGAGTGGCGGTGTCTGGTCTCTTGGAGCTCACAGGTAAACAGGTGAGTGCAGCGCAGTGTGTGTGGTAGGTGCTGTGGGAGCATAAAGAAGGGCTGGCTCACCTGGATGGGGGAGGTGGTCAGGGAAGGCTTCCTGGAGGAATGGGCCCCTAAGCTGGGGCCTTATGGATGAGTAGGAGCTAGCCAGGTGACAAAGGAGGGAGTGTGCCAGGTGGAGGGAGTGGCCTGCGCAGAAGCTTCGAATTGAGAGGGTACTTGGGGTGTTCAGTGACCCCCAAATAAGTTCCGGCTGGTTGGAGCTGCGGTCACGGTACAGGTGGCGCAGAGAGACAGAACCGTGGAGAGAAGCAGTGGCGGGTCAGGCAGGGTCTCGTGGGGGTGTGGTTCTCAGGCTTGACCCAGGGGCTGACCCACGGGAGTGACACATTCCCGGCTGTTCTTTAGAAAGGCCTCTCTGGCTACTGTGTAAGAGGGCGGACGCTCGGGCAGGACTGGACTGGGGAGGCTGTCAAGTCCCCAGGGGAGAGGGACACGTGGCCTATGCAGGAACAGCTAGGATAACGCTGGGTACCACTCACTAAGTGGCCACCAGAGCCGGGCACCATTCCGAGCATTTCCCACATGGTCTCAGTCACTCCTCAGTGACCCCTCTGGCAGAAACCCTGCCTGTCCTGTTTTGCAGATGAGGGCAAGACTGCTTAGAGAGGGGAAGTGGCTTGTTCCAGGCTTGTGAGTGGCCTCCAGACCAGGCCTGGACCCCAGAGAGGTCACACCCTTGGTGCTGGGGATGGGGGGGTGGGCAGTGCTGGGGGAAGACAAAGATGCAGTAATTCAATGCACATCAGACCCAGAATACAGAACAGGGCCCCCGGGCTTGCAGGAGAGGGAGTGTATCTTTTGGGCCCAATCAGGGGAGGCTGCCTGGGTGAGGAGGCAACTGAACTGGACAAAGAGAGAAGAGCAGGATTTGGAGGGATGAGCAGGGGTAGGTGCAGGCATCCCAGGCAGAGGGAATGGCACAGGTAAAGGCACGGAGGCAGGAAGGCAGCATGCAATGGGAACGACAGACGGCTGGGAGGAGGTCAGGGCAGATGAGCCGATGGGGCTGGGGCAACAGCACCTGGAGTGAAGGCCTGGGAGTGCGGCTTTGGTGCAGGGAGCTCCAGGCAGCCTCAGAAGCCCTCTACTCCAGAGAATGGGCTGCATTCCAATGGATGCCTGGGTATCCCTGCAAAGGCCCCTTCCCAGGATGCTCCTTAACCCTCTGCACTTACAGCAGGAGAAAACTTTCTGCTCCTCACGAAATCACTGGAACATTAGAAGCTGAGCCTCCGTGACCAGATTTCTGAAGACATGGATCTGCAGCTGAGGCAGAGGGGACATCAAGAGGACAGAGATGGGGGAATTCCCTGGTGGTCCAGTGGTTAGGATTACGCGGTTCCACTGTAAGGGGCACAGGTTCGATAACCAGTTGGGGAAACTAAGATGCTGCATACCTTGGGGTGCAGCCCAAAAAAAAAAATCGAGTATCTCTCAATAAAAAAATTTTTTAAAAATGAGGAGGGGACTTCCCTGGTGGCACAGTGGTTAAGAATCCGCCTGCCAATGCAGGGGACACAGGTTCGAGCCCTGGTCCGGGAAGATCCCACATGCTGCGGAGCAACTAAGCCCGTGCACCACAACTACTAAGCCTGCGTTCTAGAGCCCGCAAGCCACAACTACTGAGCCCATGTGCCACAACTACCGAAGCCCGCACGCCTAGAGCCCATGCACCGCAACAAAGAAAAGCCACCGCAGTGAGAAGCCCGCGCACCGCAACGAAAGAGTAGCCCCCGCTCGCCGCAACTAGAGAAAGGCTGTGCACAGCAACGAAGACCCAACACGGCCAAAAATAAATTAAAAAAAAAAAAAATGAGGAGGGAGATGGGAGACAGACAGATAAGCCAGGAGGCTGGCAGGAGGGCCCAGGCCAGGGGTGGCAGGGAGGGAAATACCCACCTGGCCCCCTTCCCAGCGACCCACTGCTGCCCAGCTGCTCCCAGAGCAGCCAGTGGCTGCTGACGTGGTTGGCCCAGCCTGACAGAGTGGGCCCTCCTCTGTCACCCTTCACCACCCGTCCTTGGATGACAGATCCCAGCTCCCAGCCTCCCGCTGCCTTAACTACAGGGAGGTCAGGCCCTACCCAGGCAGCTGCAGGCACGAGGCTCCCTGGATCTCTGATTCGGTGGGTGTGGAGGGCAGGCTGCAGCGGGGCGGGGGGCATCTAGGAGTGGTGGATCGGGCCCCTGGACCACCAGTCAACAGGTGAGGTCAGGCCCAGTTACACCACCACCACTTCCCCAGCTCTCTGGGACCCCAGGGGTTCTGGGAGTTCCAGGATTCCAGGAGCTATGGGGGCCCATTTGCACACAGGCACTGTGGTCCTTTTCTAGTTATAGTGTGACGGGGCTCCTCTCCAGAACACAGGCCAACGTGGGCTTGCGTCCACTTTGGAGCATCCTGGCTGCTTTCTCAGGTGAGGACAGACAAGCCTGCCTGGGTCCAAATCCCAGCTCCCCATTTACCAGCTGGGTGACCCTTGGCAAGTGACTTTACTTCTCAGTGCCCCAGTTTCCTCATCTGTAATCAGAAGGAGAGTCCCTGGAGGGCTGCTGGGAGAATTAGTGAGCTAATATGGGTAGAGCTTAGAACAGGGCCAGAGGAAGCGCGCCGTAAAGCTAAAATCGAGAGCCCTCAGCCCTCAGCACAGCCTTCCAGGCCCTCCTGCGTGGTCTGGGCCCCCTCATCTCATCTCCCTCCCCCCCACCCCCAGACCTATTGGCCTTTTCTTTGAACTGCCTCTCAGACTCTTACCCCAAGGCCTGGCCATTTCCTCTGCTTGGAGTGAGAGTCCCCCAAATCTTCACCCACTTCTGTGTTCAGGTCTCCGACCACCTCTCTGAGATATCATGCCCCCTGCCGCTCCCCTCACCCCACCCCTGGCTTTAGTTTTCTTCCCGGCCCTTTGGACAGCTATCACCTGACATGATATTATATATTTATTTGCCTGTTATCTGCCAGCCCCTGCTTTCACGCAAGCTCAGCGCTGTACCCCCAGCACTCGTCAGAACGGTCCCCAACGGGTCCAACTGAAGCGGACCCCCAATAAACGCATGTGGAATGAAACCCCCAATAAACGCATGTGGAATGAAATACCTGTGGAAGGAGTGTTAGCCGTAGTTGTTATTTCCCCTACTGCCTCTGCCTTGATACGTTGGCGCGGCCCCCAGGAGCTCTCACTGAGTTCCAGGGCCTCTCACGTCCAGACAGTCCTGCGTCTTCATGCTTACCTGCTTGGACCGGGTTCTCCTTTCTCATTAAGTGCTGGACCCCCAGGGCCAGCTGGCAGGAGGGAAACCAGAGGGTCTTCAACTTGGGAGTGGGCTTGGGCTGTACTGTGAGCCTGGTACCCTGTCTGCTTCTCGCACCAACTTTCCCCAGAAGTTTTCTGAGTCCATTTCACAGATGAGAGGCTACACTGAGTCCGTGAGAAGTGGCAGAGCTGGGGTTTGAGACCTTGTCTGCCTGATGGGAAGGCCCTACTGGTGCCACCGTAGCACCCAGCTGGGCCTCCCAGCCGAAGAGGAAAGGAGCATGGCTGCGTAGAGGTGACAGGGAGGCTCGGAGGTGGGAGAGAACTGACAGACCAGCCTTGGGTCTGTCCCCGGTGGTCCCACCTTACATCCTGGGCCCTTCCAAGCATCTGTCCTTCGCCATCTCCTATGTTTAAGGAGAGGGTCGCTTGGCTTTTTTGGCTCAAAGGCCGCGAAACTGAGGGCTGATACCTTTCAGTAAGTTCTGAGCTAGCCGGCAGGGGGCAAGGGCACATTACCGGCCGGCCCTGTCACTGGCTCCACGGGGGAAGGAGGGTCTCCTTCTGATGACAGCAGCCCCCTCCCCACGCCCCACCTCCACGTGCGTTCCCGTGCCCTACCTCCCAGAGGATCCTAACTGCATCGTCCTGGGGAAAGCAGGACTCAGAGAAAGCAAACGCTCATAACCTCCCAGCCAGGAAGCGGCAGGAGCAAGGCCTAGACTGTGTGGCCCTGGCACCGCGCTGCTGGGCCGGATTCGAAATTTGAGTCCTTCGTGGCGCTGCTGGGAAGGTTAAGTCACTTGCCCCCAGTGGTCACACAGTGGATTCCAAGGCCCGGACTCTCAACCACAATGCGCTGTAGGCTTCTCATCCTGCAAATGTGAAGCCGAATTATCATTAAAGAACCTCAGACCTTTCCAGGAAGGGAAGCAAGCTCTAAATAAATGCCGGCAGTTAGGGGATTTCCAGGGCCAAGGGGATGGCAGGGATGGTGGCCCGGGGTCCTCAAAGTTCCTGACATCATCGATTTTGTGATGAGCTATGGGGCTCCACGTGGGACATCCTGGCTGCTGGGTCCCAGGGCCCTGCCTCGGGTTCTGGGAGACCCTGGAGACACGGGCACGCCCTGCCTTCCGGCAGCAGGGATGAGGCAGGCTGGCATGATGTGAGGGGGCTCTTCAGCAGCTGGCAGGGATAATGCTCTCCATCTGCCTCCTCCCCTAGCCCCCAGAACTTGGCCTTGGCCTTGGTGGTGCCCAAGTGCCTGGTCATCGCCCCAAGAGAATCCCAGGCTTCCCAGAGCCCCAGGTTGGAGGCTCATCCAGCTCATCGCCCCCCGCCCGCCCCAAACAGGGCAGGAATCTTCTCCATGACATCCTTGCTCCAAACTCCGCTTGCTTACCTCTCAGAACGGGGAACTCCCTCCTTCCCAGGAAGTCAGTTGCCTCTGATTCCAAGCAAGGTCCTTCCTCAATGGAGGCATGCTGTGTCTTCCTGTGCTGCTCCTGGCTCTTTTCTCTGTGGTCACAGAGTGACTCTGCCTTGGGGGAAGCCCCTGGGACCATCAGGACCCCTCACATGAGCTCAGCCCTCTGCTCTACACCTGATCTGCACCCCTCCTCATGCTTCCTGGCTAGTTTTCAGGTTTCGTGGTGAGTCAGGAAAAAACCCAAAAAGCCTGGGAGTGTTTTACCAACACAGCGTGATGGTAGTCATGCAATTCAGCAAACTGCAGCCAGAGACTCTGCCAAACGCTAGAGACACAGAAATGAATCAGAGTCCCTGCTCGGGAGGGTCCACTAGGATGGGGGGAGGGAGGGCAGGGAGGGACGTCCAAGGCACCAGCCAGGAGGGGATGGGTCAGCCCCACTGGTCACAGGGGGGGTTGGAAGCCATCTTTTAGGATGGCTAGTTTTCCAGCAGGTAGACAAGAGGAGGGACAGAGAGAGAGCATGTAGGGTAGAGGGACCTGAGGAAGCAAAGGCCAAGTAGTGGGACCCCATAACTGACTGATTTGCTTGGGATAGAAGGTACCATGTATCAGGAGTTAGCAAACTTTTTCTGTGAAGGACCAGATGGTCAATATTTTTGGCTTTGCGGGCCACATAGCCTCCGTTGTAACTACTCAGTCCTGCCATTGCAGCTCCGAAGCAGCCCTGGACAATACATCAATGACGAGCGCGGCCATGTTCCAACCACAACTTTATTTGTTGACCCTGAAATTTGAATTTCATAGGATTTTCTTGTGTCGTGAAATAGTACCCTGCTTTTGATTATTTCCCAGCCATTTAAAAATGTAAAAAGCATTCTTAGCCTGCAGGCTGTTCAAAAACAGATGATGGGCTGGATTTGGCCCACAGGCTGTAGTGTGTCAACCCCTGCCGTACGGGTTTGGGAAAGCTGGGAGACTGGGCTTGAAAGTTGGGTAGAGGGCCTTGAATGCCAGGGTGAGGCTCTTTTTTTTGATTAGAGCCTGATTATAGATCCCACGCCCACCACCCTGGCTGATGAACTCACCACTAACCCGTCAACACCCCCTCCACCCAACCCAGCTGCCATCAGACCATCGCCTGCCATCGAGAAGCTAGAAAAACGTGTGTTTAGACCAAGCGCTAAAACATTCATAGGGTCAACTGTCCAGTTACAGAGGAATACAAACTTACTGTTAAGAGTCGATACAGAAGCATATAGACTAATAAGGAAACTTCCCCTCCAATCCCACTCTGTACCCCACGG
The DNA here is from genome assembly GCF_949774975.1 of Lagenorhynchus albirostris. NCBI lineage: Eukaryota > Metazoa > Chordata > Mammalia > Artiodactyla > Delphinidae > Lagenorhynchus > Lagenorhynchus albirostris. Next base: position 13,283,566 of record NC_083101.1, read on the forward strand.
ATGACCGTGGTGAGGAGGTGGGTGAGTGTGAATCCAATCCCCTTCCTACGCACATGGGCACACGGACACACACACACACAGAGTATATGCTTATTCACACCACACATGGCTTATCCTATGATGCTCTGTGACGTGCTCTTGGCACTTAGCAATTCAATCCTGAATCTTCCCATCTCACCACGTGGCTCCATCCTCTTTGATTTTTGTACTGGCCACCAATTCCTGTGTGGTGTGCTGTGCTCCCATCACCCAGCGGGCCTCTACGGAGGGACATCCAGGCTGGCCCCTGTTTTACATGATTACAAGCACACACATCTACTTCTGTGCACCAATGCTAGTATTTTTGTTGGAGACATTTTCAGAAGCAGAATTGCTGTGTCAAAAGCCATGAGAACAGACAGAGAAAGACAAATATCATATGATATCGCTTATATGTGGAATCTAAAAAAATGATACAAATGAACTTAAATACAAAATGGACCCACAGGCATAGAAAACAAACTTATGGTTACCAAAGCGGGAAGGGAGGGGGGATAAATTAGGAGTTTTGGATTAACATATACACACTACTATATATAAAACAGATAAACAACAAGGACCTACTGTATAGCACATGGAACTACACTCAATAGTTTTTATTTTATTTTATTTTATTTTTTTAACATCTTTATTGGAGTATAATTGCTTTACAATGGTATGTTAGCTTCAGCTTCACAACAAAATGAATCAGTTATATACATACACATATTCCCATATCTCTTCCCTCTTGCGTCTCCCTCCCTCCCACCCTCCCTATCCCACCCCTCCAGGCGGTCACAAAGCACCGAGCTGATCTCCCTGTGCTATGCGGCTGCTTCCCACTAGCTATTTACCTTACGTTTGGTAGTGTATATATGTCCATGCCTCTTTATCGCTTTGTCACCGTTTACCCTTCCCGCTCCCCATAACCTCAAGTCCATTCTCTAGTAAGTCTGTGTCTTTATTCCTGTTTCACCCCTAGGTTTTTCATGACATTTTTTTTTTTAAATTCCATATATATGTGTTAGCATACGGTATTTGTCTCTCTCTTTCTGACTTACTTCACTCTGTATGACAGACTCTAGGTCTATCCACCTCATTACAAATAGCTCAGTTTCGTCTCTTTTTATGGCTGAGTAATATTCCATTGTATATATGTGCCACATCTTCTTTATCCATTCATCCGATGATGGGCATTTAGGTTGTTTCCATCTCCGGGCTATTGTAAATAGAGCTGCAATGAACATTTTGGTACATGTCTCTTTTTGAATTATGGTTTTCTCAGGGTATATGCCCAGTAGTGGGATTGCTGGGTCATATGGTAGTTCTATTTGTAGCTTTTTAAGGAACCTCCATACTGTTCTCTATAGTGGCTGTGCCAACACAACCACTGAACCAACCTTAACCACTGGGGACAGACACAAACAACAACAGGAACTACGAACCTTCAGCCTGCAAAAAAGGAGACCCCAAACACAGTAAGATAAGCAAAATGAAAAGACAGAAAAACACACAGCAGATGAAGGAGCAAGATAAAAACCCACCAGACCTAACAAATGAAGAGGAAATAGGCAGTCTACCTGAAAAAGAATTCAGAATAATGATAGTAAGGTTGATCCGAAATCTCGGAGATAGAATGGACAATAGAATGGACAAATTGCAAGAATCAGTTAACAAGGACCTAGAAGAACTAAAGATGAAACAAGCAACGATGAACAACACAATAAATGAAATTAAAAGTACTCTAGATGGGATCAATAGCAGAATAACTGAGGCAGAAGAACGGATAAGTGACCTGGAAGATAAAATAGTGGAAATAACTACTGCAGAGCAGAAAAAAGAAAAAAGAATGAAAAGAACTGAGGACAGTCTCAGAGACCTCTGGGACAACATTAAACGCACCAACATTCGAATTATAGGGGTTCCAGAAGAAGAAGAGAAAAAGAAAGGGACTGAGAAAATATTTGAAGAGATTATAGTTGAAAACTTCCCTAATATGGGAAAAGAAATAGTTAATCAAGTCCAGGAAGCACAGAGAGTCCCATACAGGATAAATCCAAGGAGAAATACGCCAAGACACATATTAATCAAACTGTCAAAAATTAAATACAAAGAAAACATATTAAAAGCAGCAAGGGAAAAACAACAAATAACACACAAGGGAATCCCCATAAGGTTAACAGCTGATCTTTCAGCAGAAACTCTGCAAGCCAGAAGGGAGTGGCAGGACATATTGAAAGTGTTGAAGGAGAAAAACCTGCAACCAAGATTACTCTACCCAGCAAGGATCTCATTCAGATTTGATGGAGAAATTAAAACCTTTACAGACAAGCAAAAGCTGAGAGAGTTCAGCACCACCAAACCAGCTCTACAACAACTGCTAAAGGAACTTCTCTAGGCAAGAAACACAAAAGAAGGAAAGGACCTACAATAATGAACCCAAAACAATTAAGAAAATGGGAATAGGAACACACATATCGATAATTACCTTAAATGTAAATGGACTAAATGCTCCCACCAAAAGACACAGATTGGCTGAATGGATACAAAAACAAGACCCATATATTTGCTGTCTACAAGAGACCCACTTCAGACCTAGAGACACATACAGACTGAAAGTAAGGGGATGGAAAAAGGTATTTCATGCAAATGGAAACCAAAAGAAAGCTGGAGTAGCAATTCTCATATCAGACAAAATAGACTTTAAAACAAAGACTATTAGAAGAGACAAAGAAGGACACTACATAATGATCAAAGGATCGATCCAAGAGGAAGATATAACAATTGTAAATATTTATGCACCCAACTTAGGTGCACCTCAATACATAAGGCAAATACTGACAACCATAAAAGGGGAAATCGACAGTAACACATTCATAGTAGGGGACTTTAACACCCCACTTTCACCAATGGACAGATCATCCAAAATGAAAATAAATAAGGAAACACAAGCTTTAAATGATACATTAAACGAGATGGAGTTAATTGATATTTATAGGACATTCCATCCAAAAACAACAGAATACACATTTTTCTCAAGTGCTCATGGAACATTCTCCAGGATAGATCATATCTTGGGTCACAAATCAAGCCTTGGTAAATTTAAGAAAATTGAAATTGTATCAAGTATCTTTTCTGACCACAACGCCATGAGACTAGATATCAATTACAGGAAAAGATCTGTAAAAAATACAAACACATGGAGGCTAAACAATACACTACTTAATAATGAAGTGACCACTGAAGAAATCAAAGAGGAAATCAAAAAATACCTAGAAACAAATGACAATGGAGACACAACGACCCAAAACCTGTGGGATGCAGCAAAAGCAGTTCTAAGGGGGAAGTTTATAGCAATACAAGCCCACCTTAAGAAGCAGGAAACATCTCGAATAAACAACCTAACCTTGCACCTCAAGCAATTAGAGAAAGAAGAACAAAAAAACCCCAAAGCTAGCAGAAGGAAAGAAATCATAAAAATCAGATCAGAAATAAATGAAAAAGAAATGAAGGAAACAATAGCAAAGATCAATAAAACTAAAAGCTGGTTCTTTGAGAAGATAAACAAAATAGATAAACCACTAGCCAGACTCATCAAGAAAAAAAGGGAGAAGACTCAAATCAATAGAATTAGAAATGAAAAAGGAGAGGTAACAACTGACACTGCAGAAATAAAAGAGATCATGAGAGATTACTACAAGCAACTCTATGCCAATAAAATGGACAATCTGGAAGAAATGGACAAATTCTTGGAAATGCACAACCTGCCAAGACTGAATCAGGAAGAAATAGAAACTATGAACAGACCAATCACAAGCACTGAAATTGAAACTGTGATTAAAAATCTTCCAACAAAGAAAAGCCCAGGACCAGATGGCTTCACAGGCGAATTCTATCAAACATTTAGAGAAGACCTAACACCTATCCTTCTCAAACTCTTCCAAAATATAGCAGAGGGAGGAACACTCCCAAACTCCTTCTACGAGGCCACCATCACCTTGATACCAAAACCAGACAAGGATGTCACAAAGAAAGAAAACTACAGGCCAATATCACTGATGAACATAGATGCAAAAATCCTCAACAAAATACTAGCAAACAGAATCCAACAGCACATTAAACGGATCATACACCATGATCAAGTGGGGTTTATTCCAGGAATGCAAGGATTCTTCAATATACGCAAATCAATCAATGTGATAAACCATATTAACAAACTGAAGGAGAAAAACCATATGATCATCTCAATAGATGCAGAGAAAGCTTTTGACAAAATTCAACACCCATTTATGATAAAAACCCTGCAGAAAGTAGGCATAGAGGGAACTTTCCTCAACATAATAAAGGCCATATATGACAAGCCCACAGCAAACATCATCCTCAATGGTGAAAAACTGAAAGCATTTCCACTAAGATCAGGAACAAGACAAGGTTGCCCACTCTCACCACTCTTATTCAACATAGTTTTGGAAGTTTTAGCCACAGCGATCAGAGAAGAAAAGGAAATAAAAGGAATCCAAATCGGAAAAGAAGAAGTAAAGCTGTCACTGTTTGCAGATGACATGATCCTATACATAGAGAACCCTAAAGATGCTACCAGAAAACTACTAGAGCTAATCAATGAATTTGGTAAAGTGGCAGGATACAAAATTAATGCACAGAAATCTCTGGCATTCCTATATACTAATGATGAAAAATCTGAAAGTGAAATCAAGAAAACACTCCCATTTACCATTGCAACAAAAAGAATAAAATATCTAGGAATAAACCTACCTAAGGAGACAAAAGATCTGTATGCAGAAAATTATAAGACACTGATGAAAGAAATTAAAGACGATACAAATAGATGGAGAGATATACCATGTTCTTGGATTGGAAGAATCAACATTGTGAAAATGACTCTACTACCAAAAGCAATCTATAGATTCAATGCAATCCCTATCAAACTACCACTGGCATTTTTCACAGAACTAGAACAAAAAATTTTGCAATTTGTATGGAAACACAAAAGACCCCGAATAGCCAAAGCAATTTTGAGAACGAAAGAAGGAACTGGAGGAATCAGGCTCCCAGACTTCAGACTATACTACAAAGCTACAGTTATCAAGACGGTATGGTACTGGCACAAAAACAGAAAGATAGATCAATGGAACAGGATAGAAAGCCCAGAGATAAACCCACGCACATATGGTCACCTTATCTTTGACAAAGGAGGCAGAAATGTACAGTGGAGAAAGGACAGCCTATTCAATAAGTGGTGCTGGGAAAACTGGACAGCTACATGTAAAGGTATGAAATTAGATCACTCCCTAACACCATACACAAAAATAAGCTCAAAATGGATTAAAGACCTAAATGTAAGGCCAGAAACTATCAAACTCTTAGAGGAAAACATAGGCAGAACACTCTATGACATAAATCACAGCAAGGTCCTTTTTGACCCACCTCCTAGAGAAATGGAAATAAAAACAAGAGTAAACAAATGGGACCTAATGAAACTTAAAAGCTTTTGCGCAGCAAAGGAAACCATAAAGAAGACCAATAGACAACCCTCAGAATGGGAGAAAATATTTGCAAATGAAGCAACTGACAAAGGATTGATCTCCAAAATTTATAAGCAGCTCATGCAGCTCAATAACAAAAAAACAAACAACCCAATCCAAAAATGGGCAGAAGACCTAAATAGACATTTCTCCAAAGAAGATATACAGAGTGCCAACAAACACATGAAAGAATGCTCAACATCACTAATCATGAGAGAAATGCAAATCAAAACTACAATGAGATATCATCTCACACCAGTCAGAATGGCCATCATCAAAAAATCTAGAAACAATAAATGCTGGAGAGGGTGTGGAGAAAAGGGAACCCTCTTACACTGTTGGTGGGAATGTAAATTGATACAGCCACTGTGGAGAACAGTATGGAGGTTCCACTCAATAGTTTTTAATAACCTATAACGGAAAAGAATCTGAAAAAGAAAAAAATATATATACATATATATATGTATAAGTGAATCACTATGCCATACACCTAACATAACATGGTAAATCAACTATACTTCAGTAAAAAAAATAATAAAATTTTATTTTATTTTATGAGCATGAGAACTTAAAATCTGGATTAGTGTGGCATACTGGAGCAGTTTCTCCTCACTGCTGGTAGTAAGCACTGCACATTCTCTGGGGCTTGGGGAAGTCCTACAGGCACCTGTCAAGATCTGGGACCTCAGCATCTCAGGTGCTCCAGAATGACGCTAGAGCTCAGATGTCTCCAGGTGGACAGACCTGCCTTTTCCTGCAGAGTCAGACCCAGGACAATACTACATCAACATCTTGGTCCATCCCTCTATCCACCTATCCACATAGCCATCTACCCATTCATGCATCCACCCACCCAACCATCCATCCATCCATCCATCCATCCCTTAATCACCCATCCATCCACCCATCCATCCATCCATCCATCCATCCATCCACCCATCCATCCATCCATCCATCCATCCATCCATCCATCCATCCACCCATCCATCCATCCATCCATCCATCCATCCATCCATCCATCCACCCATCCATCCATCCATCCATCCACATCCATCACTCACCCATTCAGCCACCCATCCACCCATCTATCATTCACCCATCCATCCACCCACCTACCCATCCTCCATCCATCCACCCACCCACCCACCTAGGCATCCACCCGCCCATCCATCCACGCTTTCAGTATTTGCTGAACACTGATGATGGCTTGAGCGCTCTGGCATTGGTGGTGAATACAATCATATTCCTGCCTTCTTAGTCTTCACTGGCTGGTGAAAGAGGGTCTACCCATGCCAAATACTGAGAATACAGCAGGGAACACAAGAGGAAAAAAATCCCTGCTTTCCAGGATTTACGTTCTAGTGGAGGAGACAGATAATAAACACAGAAGCAGACAGGATAGGTGGGTGATGATAAGGGCTACTGAGGAAGATAAGGCAGAGTGAGGGGCTCTAGAGCAATGAGGGAGGGAGCTGTGCAGATATGGGGGGTAGGAGTGTCAAAGGCAGAGGGAGCCGCCAGTGCAAAGGCTCCGAGGTGGGAATAGCCAGAGAGGCCAGCACTGGGGTCGTGAGAGAGCAGGTCAGCTCTGGGAGGTCTTGTAGGCAGGGGAAGGCGTGGCTGTTACTCTGAGTGAGGAGGGGCCTGTGGAAGGTCTGGGGCAGCGGGGCTGGCTGCTGGGTTGGGAATATACTGAAAAGGCCCAGGGCTAAAGCATGGACCAGGGTCAGGAGGCCACCGAACTTGACCCCACAAGAGGTCTTGGACAAGGCAGTTGAGTGGAGGTGATGGCAGGGATGGGGAGGGGTGTACTTGAAGGTAGCCGCGGGCTTGCCCCACGGATGGGATGTGGAGTGATAAAAAGGAATGAAGGACGACGCCGAGATTTTTGGCCTCATGAACCAGACGAATGGGGACGATGGAAGAGGAGCAGGTGGAGGAAGGAGTCTGAACCAAGAACTTGATCTGAACGATGTGAGTTGGAGGCGTGCCTTAGCCATCAGTGGAGAGGTGAGGGGCAGCTTACGGGGCGGAGCCTGGAGTCGGGGGCGGGTCCAGGCTGGAGACTGAAACACGGGGCTGGCAGCGTGCAGTGGGATTGAAAGCCTGATGCCAGCCCCAAGGGAGAGAGGAGATGGATTAGAAAAGAGGTCTGGGGGCCCACTCCCAGCATTAGAGGGCAGGGAGATGCGGAAGAACCTGTCAGGAGAACTGAGAAGCAGCGGCCAGCGATCAGAGAGGGGAGGAGGGCGGGGACCCGGGAGCCAAGGGGAGGAGGGCTTTGGGCCACAAGGGCCTGAGGTGATGCTGAACAGCGAGTGAGCTGGGGACACAGCACGACCGGCTTTGGCAACACGGTGCGACCTGGGCAGAAATGGGTTAGGGAGGGTGGGAGGGAGGGAGACGCAAGAGGGAGGAGATATGGGAACATATGTATATGTATAACTGATTCACTTTGTTATAAAGCAGAAACTAACACACCATTGTAAAGCAATTATACCCCAATAAAGATGTTAAAATAAATAAATAGATAAATAATAATTTAAAAAAGAAATGGGGGAAGCCCAGGTTACCGTGGGAGCCCCAAGGAAGGGCACTGGACCAGGGAGGCTTCCTGGAGGAAGGAGTGTCTAAGCGGGAGCCTGAGGGACACATGACTCGTTCATCAGGTAGCAAGGCCAGGAGGAGAGAACAGTCACAGCTTGTTTGGGGAACTGAAAATAAGTCTGGCTGTAATATGGGGTGCAGGAGGGGTGGGGGCAGATGGCGAGGGGGTGTTATCCTCACAGGACCCTAGAGAGGTCGACAAGGCAGATGGTGGGGTCTTGATTAGAGACCAGGCTATGGTGATTAGAGAGTGGGTGGGAGAGGGAGGACGGTGGGTGGTAGCCTGGGGAATGGGGAAATAGGAGGAGAAGCAATCTGGGGAAGGATGATGAATTCAGAGAAGTTGAGGGTGCTGAGGACATTCAGCGAGATGTCCAACATCAGCGGGGCATGTGGGCTGGACACTGGGGTCTGGGAGGTGACCGCATGTGGAGGAAGGATGCTGCGCAGAGCTGGGTGGAGCTGAGCCACACATCCACCCCTTTCCTGGCGCTACTTGAGGTCAGCGTGTGTCCCGGCGCCCTCTGTGTGCTGGGGAGGGTACCCGGCAGCCTCCAGCCATCGCGGCTTATTTCCCCGGGCAGCAGGAGTCCAAGGGGAGCCCAGTGGTTCCTCTGGACGGACTGTTGTAACTGCCTTGTCCCTCCCACCTCCATCCCATCCACAGCCCACAAAGCACCTTTGCCACGCCCCCTTGGGACCTCAAAAAGAGGGGGCCCCCATCATTCGATGCACGCTCACACTGTTTCACGAAACCATAATTTACGGAGCAGGTGACATCCTGGCCCTGGGAAAGCAACGATGACCCAGGCAGACAGGCCTCAAGGGACCCACCATCCAGCGGGAGACGCAAGCAATCAATATGTGATTAGAGTCAAGTGTGGTATTAGGAGAGGGCGGCCTGGCGGCCCGTAGGGGTCAGAGGGGCTTCTAGGAGGAGGCAACATTTAAACTATGGGTGTGAAGGATGCGACAGAGTTAGCCAAGAAAAAAGGGTTTGGAAAAGTGTTTGAGTGAATGGGAACAGCATGCAGAAGGCTCAGAGGTGAGAGAGTGCACGGCGGGTGGGAGAGAAAGAAAGGATTCAGTGTGATGGAGCACGGAGGTAGTGGTGGTGGTGAGGACCCTCAGGAGGCAGGCTCGGGAGCGTGGACCTTCTCCTGAGGGCAACGGGGAGCCACCGCGTGTCTTAAGCAGGTGGTGACTTGCTCAGATTTACATGTGGGAGAATTTGGGGACAGAGACCAGAAACACCCAATCTCAACCCAGAGAGACCCAGGATCAGTCGTCCAAGGCAAGACCCTCCTCCACCCTCTTGCAGCTCCCTTGATAGATGAGGTGCGTTAACATCGCTTGCACCCCTCCATGGACCTAGAACTCACTACCTCTGGAGACAAGTCCCAACGATGATTTACCGAGCCCTCTGAGAGCTCCACAGGCCCTGGGAATCCGGTCTGGTCACTGGGATACCCGAGGGCATTGAACTCAGCGCGGCGAGGTTGGCTGGGCGGCACCACGGCTTGGATAATGGCCCGGCGGCTGGCGCTGAGAGGCTCCAGAGCCACCTACGGGGCGATTGGTTCGTGGCGTGCGAGCGCTCCCGACGCCAGGTGGTGAGCCTGTCTCAGGATGCTGAAGAAATAAATCTGTTCACGAAGATGCGCCACTCCTTCCCCACCGCGACGGCAGCCCACTCCCTCCCACCATTACTCACGCCCCTTCCGGGAGCAGCTGAACCTGCCCCGCAGCGCCATCGTGTGGGCGACGCGGCTCAGGACATCAGGAGGTCGATCACTCAGCTCCAGGTGCGGAGCGCTGGGCAGAGGAAAGGAACCCACATCCTAAACGGCCTTTCCAGGCTGTAAGGCATACCAGGTCCCATTCTCACTACGTTTAAAAAATTTATTTCTTCAGAATGGAAATGTATTTGCGGCCTGTTTGTGATTGTAATTATTTCAATAATACATGCTTACTGAAAAAAATGTGCAAACTCCATAGACTGCATACAAGGCAGAAATTGACAGTTCCTCCCAGCATTCATGCACCCCCTTGCTTGCAGACACCCACTGATTGCATTTTGGCAAATAAGCTTCTAGATTTTTTTCCTACAGAAAAAATATATGTATATATTTCTGTTTGTCTCACCTATTTTCTGTTTCTTTTTTTTTTTTTTTGCGGTACGCGGGCCTCTCACTGTTGTGGCGTCTCCCATTGCAGAGCACAGGCTCCGGACGCGCAGGCTCAGCGGCCATGGCTCACGGGCCCAGCCGCTCCGCGGCATGTGGGATCTTCCCGGACCGGGGCATGAACCCGTGTCCCCCGCATGGGCAGGCGGACTCTCAACCACTGTGCCACCAGGGAAGCCCTCACCTTCATTTTTAAAGGGTATTTTTTCCCCGTGTATGTAACTTCAGGTTGGCAAGAGAGGGCAAGAAAGGAGAGAAAAGTAACAGAAAAAGTGGGACAAATAGAAAACAAAGAGTAAGATGGAAGACCTACAGCCGAATAGATCAGCAATTATATTAAATGTAAGCAGATTAAATACTCCCATTAAAAGTCAAACATTAACACATTGGATTAAAAAAACAAACAAAAAACCCAGTCATATGCTGCTTACAAGAGAAAGATGTCCAATATAAAGATACAGAAACGAGAAGAGTAAAAGGATGGATAGTTACGCCATGCAAATAGTAACGATAAGTAAACCTGTGTAGCTACATTAATATCAGCAAAAGTAGAGTTCAAGGGGGAAAAAATGCTAAAGATAAAGAGAGTTATTCACAGCAGAAAAAAAAATGTTCGATATAGCAGGCAGATACAACGATTCTAAATTTGCATGTCACCTCAAAAGGTATAAAGCAAAACCCAAAAGAACTAAAAGGAGAAACAGACAAATTCACGATCCCTTTCAGTAATTGATGGTACAAGCAGATAAAAAATTAGTTAAAACTTCAAATATCTACGGGAACATCGCAGAAGTGACGAACGGATGCTTTGGCCTCGGGGCAGAGGCCAGGCAAAGGTACTCAAGGTAGTCAACCTGGGGCTGAGTACCTTGACCTTTTGTAGACAGTACCTCCCTCCCCATCCCTGCCCCAGGTGGAAAGATTCAAACCTGGTAAAAGTCTGCTCCTCTCTGAGCTTCAGTCACCTCCAAAGAAAGCAACCAGAACTGCCTCCCAAAGTTGCTGGGGTAGCACTGGGCCAAGGGGGAATAGCACGCAGGCACTGGAGCGGACAAGGGTGGGGGTAGGTGGGGGCCCTGTGTGCGACAGGACACTCCCTGGGGTTGCGTTCTCCCAGACCTGGGGGCTCAGAGCCAGGAGTGGGGGAAGGGATGCAGAGTGGACACTGGAGACTGGCAGCTGGGGGAGCCTTTGTCATGGATGTGAAGGAGACTTGGAAGCAATCCTTGTTGTGTCTTTGGGGGATGAAAGCAAAGAGTTACCATGGAAACCATCTCACAACAACCCACTCCAGTTGGAGCTCATGGAGGTTCCCTGAATAAGGATTCTCATCTCTTTAGAATGCAGTTTCTTAGCCACATCTACACCTCCAAAGGGTGTCTGTGTGTGTGTGAATAAGCCTGCCTCTCTCTTCTCCAGGCTTTTGCACACTGCCAGTTCCTCTGCCTGAACACCCTTTCCCTTCCCCACCTTCACTTTTGCCTGGCCCTCTCTTGCTGATTCATTAAGAGTAGGTAAAGGAGTCTTCTCCCCTGGGAAGCCTTCCCTGAACAGCCCCCCATGTCTGCTCAGGGACCCCTCTGGTCCCACCATGCCCCACGCTGGCTTCCCTCTCCCCCTGCACTGGTCCTGCTGGGCTGTAATCTCTGGGTCTTGCGTCCATGAGTTCCTCAAGTGCAGGACTGGGTCTTGTCCATCTCCGCATCCCCAGCACAGGCAGGGACCTGGCACACAGAGAGGCCCAGAAAATGCTTGTTGAATGAAAAGAATGAGGGACAGAACAGCCACTTCTGCGGAAGGGTTTGGAACCCTGCCAAGTCTTCCTTGCTCATCTCGCAAAACCAAACTGCTGTCAGAGCTGGCAGGTCTCTCAGAGGTACATCCAAGAACCAGCAGCGTGGGCACCACCGACCGGGGGAGTTTCTTAGACATGCAGCTTCCCAGGCCCCACGCCAGACCCACTGAGTCAGAATCTGCCTTGTAAAAAGATGCCCACGGGCTTCCCTGGTGGCGCAGTGCTTAAGAATCCGCCTGCCAATGCAAGAGACACGGGTTCAAGCCCTGGCCCGGGAAGATCCCACATGCCACAGCGCAACTAAGCCCGTGCGCCACAACTACTGAGCCTGCACTCTAGAGCCCGCGAGACACAACTACTGAGCCCATGTGCCACAACTATTGAAGCCTGGGCGCCTAGAGCCCGTGCTCCACAACAAGAGAAGCCCACGCACCGCAATGAAGAGTAGCCCCCGCTTGCCGCAACTAGAGAAAGCCTGTGCACAGCAACGAAGACCCAACGCAGCCAAAAATAAATAAATAAATAAATTTATGTATATTAAAAAAAAAGATGCCCAGGTGATTCACATGCACATCATCGGGTGAGAAGCATGCTCTGTGGACTCCACCTCCCATTTGATAGACAGGGAAACAGCTGGCAGAGGGGAGGGCCTTGCAAGGCAGTGGCAGGGTTGGGACTTCAAGCCCGGTGACCTTCTCCCAAGTGCCATGCTCCTACCCCCCACCCCACCTTCATCCCACCCCTCCTGGCATGCACCACCTTTCTGGTTGACTTGGCCTCAGATGTTAGACCCTTCCTTTTTCACCTCGAGGTCTTTGCAAGGAGCTCATACTCCCCCTGGTGGAAGGAGAAAGGGATGGGCTGGCCTGAGTGACCTGGACATTTGTCTCTGGGTTTAACATTAAGGATTAGAGTTGGGGGGTTGGAGGGCGGGGGACACAGAGAGGGGGCAGCGTGAGGCAGAGGCTAAGAGTGTGAGGGCAGGGCTGGGCTAAGACACTTGCTTTGGAGAAGGCTGAGTTCACGCTGGCTTCGGCACATCCTAGGTGTGCAGTCTGGGACGATCTGATCATATTCTCTGAGCCTCCGTTTTCTCATCTGCAAAATGGGGAGAGTAAATAATGGTGCCCACCTCATGGGCCATCCATGGGGATGAGGTTGGGAAAGCTCTTAGAACAGAGTTAGGGGACCAAGGTGGCAGGAGAGCCTGCCTGATGTAGCCCCTCCCTTTCTCCCTGCCCAGGCCCCAGCTAAGCCCTGCACCTCGCCCCTCTCACCCTCCCACTCCTGCAAGGAGGCTCTTAGAGACCACCCAGGCTACCCCTCCCTTCCCAGGGGGAGATGGAGGCCCAGTAAAAGGAGGCTATAGAAATATCCACTCCCAGATGGACCTGGAGATTATCATACTAAGTGAAGTAAGTCAGACAGAGAAAGACAATAACATATGATTTCACTTATATGTGGAATCTTTAAAAAATGATACAAATGAACTTAATCACAAAACAGAAACAGGCTCGCAGACTTGGAAAACAAACTTATGGTTACCAAAGGGGAAAGGGAGGGGGAAGGGATAAACTGGGAGTTTGGGATTGACATATACATACTATATTTAAAATAGATAACCAGCAAGGACCCACTGTATAGCACAGGGAACTCTGCTCAATATTGTGTAAGAACGTAAATGGGAAAAGAATTTGAAAAAGAAGAGATACATGGATATGTATAACTGAATCACATTGCTGTATACCTGAAACTAACACAACACTGTTAATCAACTATACTCCAATATAAAATAATTTTTTAAAAAGTAAAATAAAAATAAAAACAAACAAACAAAAGAGAAATATCCATTCCCACTGGTCAGGGCAGGGGCTGTGGTGGAGAGGCGGTCCAGGCCCTGTCCCTGATGCCTGGAATCTGAAAGGTTGAATTCTGGAGGGGGGGTGACTTTGGGGGGACAGGAAGCCAGGAAATACACATGCTCTGCAGTCAGACAGATCAGCTTCAGACCAGCTGGATGAACCTGAGCAAGTGACTTTGCAGCTCTGGGCTTCAGTTTCCTCACCTGGGAACCTCCTTCCAGGACTGTTGTGAGGTTTACAGGAGATGGTGTTAAGCACTCAACACCCACCCAGAAGGCCCCAGGGTCGCTGTTGAAACTGACGCGGAGCAGCTGGGAGGCCAAGGGAAGGAACCCAGTCCCACCACAGCAGTTGCCACCCCTGAGCACAGGGTGGCAGGGTCTCTGGGTCCTTCCTGGGCAAGGCTGTGGTATCAGGATGAGGAAGTGTGGGGGGCAAAGACCGGTAACCAGGCTGAAACGTGGTCTTGGGTTAAGAAAGGGCGCCCTGGGCTGGGGTCTGCTTTCAACAGTGCCAACTTCCAAGACTGGCTGTCTGATGGTCAGGTTGGCACAGGTCAGGGGCTGTCAACCTCCCCAGGTGGGTCTTAACTGGGAACCATTCTGACGTCTGCCTCACCTACGGTGCCGTCAAAGGGAGGTCCCCCCAGGTGATCAAGGGTGAGCCCTGGCTCCAAGGAAATCCTCTGCGGGTTTGTGAGTGACCTGGCTTGAAACGATGAGCTTGGACCAAACCGACTGTCCCCCTGAGTTCTGGAACTGACCAACAGAGGGAAGAGAGAGTTAGAAGGTGAGGTGACCAACCCTTCTGGCTGCCAAGAACCTTCCTGATTCGGGCACCGAAAGTTCTGCATCCCAGGAAACAGACACTGCAGTGGGAGCAGATGCTAAAGAAACGTGAACAATGCTATGAATGTTGATCACAGCTACTGCTTCTTGAGCGTCTACTGTGTATCAGCTTCTGTGCTAAGCATTTTTTCTTTTTAAGATTTTTAAAAAACTTTTCTAAAAATTTATTTTTAATTTGCCATTTGAATCATTTTTAAGTGTAAATTCAGGGCCATTAAGTACATTCACAGGGTTGTGCAACTATAACCACTATCCACTTCCAGAATTTTTTCATCATTCCAAGCAGAAACTCTATTCCCATTCCACAGTAACTCCTCATTTCTTCTGCCCCCTGACCCCTGATGACCTCTATTCTACTTTCTGTCTCTATCGCCATTCTAGGTACCTCACTTAAGTGGAATCATACAATATTTGTCCTCTTGTGTCTGGCCTATTTCACTTAGCATAGTTTTTCCAAGGTTCATCCATGTTGTCATATGTCAGAATTCCAGCCCTTTTTAATTGAGGCTGAATACTGTTCCATTGTCTGGATATAGCACGTTTTGTCCATCCATTTTTTGTTGGACTTGGGTTGTTTTCGCCTTTTGATTATTGTGAAGGATGCTGCTATGAACGTTGGTGTACAAATATCTCTCCCTGATTTCAATTGCTGGGGGTATATCCCTAGGACTGTAACTGCTGGGTCATATGGTGATTCTATATGTGCCTTTTTAAGGGGCCGCCAGCCGGTTTTCCACAGCAGCTTGTGCTGAGTATTCTTAGTGCCTTAGCTCTGGCAGTGCCACCCAAAAGGCTGGCCCTGCTATTGGCCCAGGTTCCTAGGGCAGGACACTGAGATTCAGACAGATGAAGTAAAGTGTCCCATGTCCCTCAGCTAAGAAGCAGAGAGCCGGGATTCAAACCCACCCTGAATGACTCCCTGAGCCCACGTGGCCCAGCTCTGGGTTGGCCTGGGTCTCCAGATCATCAAGGGAGGGGCTGCCACAGAAAGGGGAGGGAAGGTGCCCACAGCTCTGCAGGGCCTGCCTCAGCCCTCACCAGCTCCCTGGCTCTAGCTCCTGGAAGGCCACTGATACTGTGCTTCCTGTATGGAACATGTCTCTCTTCGCCCAGCATTCTCTTTTTTGGCCATTAGACAACCCCATCTCCCCCATTTTCCTTAAGGAGCTCCTAAAATTTCAGTCGAAGTGATTGGATTGGTTAGAAGTAGGCAGGAGGCCCAGACCTAGCCAATCAGTATAATCCTTTCCTACTGGCCATGGTGATTGGTTCAGAGATGGTCATGTGACTTACACTGGCCCAGTGAAACCTGAAGCTGTTCAGAACTATGGCTAGAGCTGATGGGAAGAGAGAAACTTTCTGTTCCCTGGGATGCCAGAGGGTGGCTTTGAGCCAGGCATGCTGCGACCACCTTATTCCATCAGGGGGCGCCTTCCTGAGACCGGAGCCAGACGGGAGGGAAGCAGGTGGGGGTACAAGACTGAGTTTTAGTGCCAGTGTTTGAGTCTCTGGATCCAGATGTACCTGATGGCAGTTCTGAACCAATTTTCTCCTCCTCTTCCTTTTTTTTTGCTTGGGGTTTTTGTCATTTGCATCTCAAAGAGCCCTGATCTGGTTGATCTTGGGGTGTCAAGAAATTCTCAACTCCCTGGCCACACCTCCTGTGTTTGCATCATAAACCTCCCTTTCTGTGAGCTGGTCTGAGGAAATATCTGTTTGTTTCAACCAATTCAGCCAGAGGGAAACAGAGGGCCCCCCCCCCCCCCCCGCACAGCCTGGAAGGGACCCGGGACCCAAGAACGTGACTCAGTGGTTATAGGGCTGGGACCCTCGGTGGAGC
Organism: Lagenorhynchus albirostris; assembly: GCF_949774975.1. NCBI lineage: Eukaryota > Metazoa > Chordata > Mammalia > Artiodactyla > Delphinidae > Lagenorhynchus > Lagenorhynchus albirostris. The sequence continues at coordinate 13,300,265 of NC_083101.1, forward strand.
CTGGCCCAGCATCCAGGGGGCAAGGCTACCTAGGCAGGGTCCCCAGAGGCATCCACTCCAGGGAGGAGCCCTGGAGCCTGGGATGCTGAAAGGCAGGGGAGCGGGAGTCGGTTTTTCTCACAAGCTGAAGGGCTTAGCAGGGAGATTTAATCTCCCGGAGGAGAGACCAGGAACAAGGCTTCCACAGGGAGCCCAAGCTCAAAGTACTCACAGCCTGCCTGTAATCAAACCCTACTGAGGGGAACTAACTTGCCTGACAGTCGAAACCTCTCCAGGGGCCAGGGCAGGTCAGTGTGGTCTCGGCGCCAGTGGAAGATCTGTCCTGTCTTCAGATCCGGCGTGATGCCGCGTGAAGTGGCTCATGGGGGAAGCCACCACCAAGGACATCACTCATCTTCGCTCGTCTTCTTCCCGTGGTACCCCTCACCCAGCCTGGGAGCAACTTATTCCTATCATAGTGCCAGAGTCATTCTCCTCCTGAGAGACTGGTTCGTCTTCATTCCCAGACCGGGGATTGTGCAAGTGGCTACAGTTCCCTTTTTGTGGCCTCCATAGCAAGTCTATAGTGATGAGGGGACCCAGCCCCTCACATCAAAAGAAGCCCGTGCCTCGGATCCCAAAAGTTAAAGCTCACCTAACAGAAATACCCTTAATGTTTACACCTTCTCAGTTACACTCCCTTTGTTTTTTTTTTGAAAGAATACTGTCTTTTCAAAATGTATATCTGAATCTTTTTTCATGTGAATAAATTACTCTGTTTACAGTGACTCTCCTTGTTTTCAAAATATATACCTTGAATACTTCTCAAATCCACATTATAAGGGTCCCCCCCTGCCCTGTGCATTCCAACATGATTTCTGGAAAGATGCAACGAGTGTGTGTGTTCCGTGCATGAAATCGTGGACTGTACCCATGTATAAAGAACCTGTAAAGCCGATGGGGTGAGAACTAAATGATTGATCACTCAGCCGTGGCTACAAGATGCTCCCCTCATTTCTTTGTGCCTTGAGTAGATGATAAAAGCCATCTACAAAATTTCCTGAGTCTCTGGTGTTATTCCGCAACAGTGAATCTTTATGGTCAGTATTTTAGCTTCATTTCTGCCTCTTTTGTGTTCCCATCCTTGTGTTTCTTTCTTCTTTTTCCACACTCTAATTTTCTGCTCTGGTTGTATGTTATGCACCCTTGGAAGCTCCCCGAAATCCTTTCTGCAGCAAGGCAGGGAGCAAATCAACCAGCCAGCCCACCTACAACGAGACCGCTGGACTCCTGAACCTGTCCCTTTGTTCTTCCAGCATCAGCCAGCAGGTAGCAGTAAGGTGCTCCCAAACGTCATACCAGGGCTGGGGAGGGCATCCTCAGGTATTAAGTGGGCAGTGGCCGCAGATGGAGACCTTGGGGACTGTAGAGAGAAGGCGCTGGGGTAGAAGGCAGCTGAGAAACAACAGCATCTACTGCATTATCTCTTTTTTGTTTGTTTGTCTGTGCCGCACGGCTTTCAGGATCTTAGCTCCCCAAGCGGAGATGGAACCCGTGCCCCCTGCAGTGGAAGCATGACTTCCTAACCACTGGACCGCCAGGGAATTTCCACATCTAATGCATTAATTAGCTCCAGGCTAGGATGATCCTCAGGCCTCCTGGGCTAATTAATGTCAGGTCAGTATTCTAGGTCAATGTCAGGAGTAGGGGAGAGACTAGATTGAATGTGCTCAGTGCTTGGTGCGTAGTAGGTGCTCAGGAAATGTTGGGACCTTCCTTCCCCCTATTGTCCTAGAGGAGTGGGTGGCTTTGCTCCTTCACGGACCAGGGTCTGGGGCCCAACCTAGGACTATGCTCTCTCCACTGCATTTCTCCCGCCATGTCATGAGCCCCTCTCTCTGCAGGACAGACCTCTGTCGGACAGGGCCGATCCTTCTGTTGTAGCTGCTCTTTCTGTGATGAGATTCCAGGGGTGGAAAGAGATGGTAGGAATGGATGCAGCTTCTCCCACGTCCCCTTGTCCTCTGGCTCTTCTTCTCCCAGAAGGGGAAGCCAGTGGGAAGGGCACTTTGTCAGGAACCTGCGCTGCCCCAGCAGCGATCTTCAGTGGAAAGAACAACACACAGAGCCTGAAAATCTGTGTTGGCAGCTCCTGCTCTGGTTAAGAGCCTGGACTTTGATGTCAGGCAGACCTCAGACCTGGCATCTAAACACTGCTGCTTACAGACTTTCTAACCTTGAGCAAATCACCTATCCTCTCCAAGCCTCAGTTTCCTCATCTGTAAAATGGGCAGGGTAATACCTACCTCATAGAATAGTTACGAGAATCCAATGAATTAATGCATGTAAGGTGCTCAGCCTGACATCTGGTTCCAGCCGATGCTGCCCATCACTATCGCTACCTTTTGTGAAGTCACCTGGGGCAAGCAACTTGGTCCCACCGAGCCTTGGTTTCCTTATTCACAAAATAGGGCTATGGATAACCTCCTCCCTGGATTGTTGGGAGGATTAAGGGAGTCAGCAAGGGTAGAGTCCCTTAGACAGTGACCAGCAGCCAGATGATGCCCTCTCGTTGTGTGCTGAATTGGATTCTAAGACTCTGGGGCTGGAAGGAGCACTTATTTAATCCCTTTACAACATCCCCTCTACCCAGGTGCCTTATGTCTGCTTGAATGCTTCCAGTGATGGGGGACTCATCACCTCTGAGGAGCGTGCCCCTTCTTGCTCTGTTCAGCTCTGGCTATGACAACACCCTTCTTTATGTAGGGCTAAGACTCATCTCCCAGTAGTTTTCCAGCCGAGAGTTGAACGTGTTCCAAACCTTAATTTCCCATCACTAACCCTGGGGGCAGTCACTAACTCCTCACTTCCCTTCCCCATGACTTCTGCTAAATGGATTAGTCCTCTGGCCTCTGCAAAATTAGATTCTGCATCTGGCCAGCAGGGGAGGGCAGGAATGCAGGGGAGGGGGAGGGGTGCAGCTGAAGTTTTCCTGCCTTTTAGGAGGGCAGTTAACTGCTTCCATGCCAGGGCTAGGATTGTCATGCAAAGCTGGTGATCAGCGTGAGAGGCTGCTTCTGCTGGGATGGGTGATGTCCACATTCGGTGTTCTGTTCATCGAGCCACTGTACATGATGTGGCTGCCTGGCGTGGCTACTCTGTCATGGTCAGAGCAGCACCCGCTGGCCGCAGATGGGGAAACTGAGGCTCAGAGGATAAGTGGCCAAATGGGGAGCTCTGCCTGTAGTTCATTCATTCATTCATTCAAATGTTCTTTGAGCCCTTACTGGGTACCAGGGCCTGTGCTGGGTACTAGGGATACTGCAATGAATGAAACAAAGATAGGATTTTGCGCGAGGCGAGTGGTAAAGGTAAATAAAGAGGGAGACACCGAGGAGGAAATAATTTATTCTCCCAGCAAGCTGGAAGGATGGCTTGTTCATCCATCCATCTCTCCAGCCAGCCAGCCAGCCCACCAACATGTACTGAGGGTCTAAAATCAGGGGTCCCCAGAGTCCAGAGGTGCCCAGCATCAGGACCCAGTGACAGATCTAGACATCAGTTACCTTTGCTGTGCAGCATCCTCTCTTTGCTTGGGGCAATAGTATCCTGATTTGGCTTTGGGAGACCTTGTGCCCTACCCACGTGTTTCACAGTAGCAAACTCCATCTCCCGTCTTGGGGGTGAAACCCATCACCTAGTGTAAGCCCAACAGTGCTTTCCATGATTCCCGCCATGTCGATCAGTTCAGGGATTGAGCCTATGTCAGGCTCATCGGGACCAACAGATCTCAATCCCAGGGCTTTGATTTGAGATATAGAGGAAGAGCACTGTGCCTTCCATTGGACTTGGTGTTGAGGTGATGGGAGCTGCTGGGGGTCACGCCCAGGGAGCTGGAGAACGGAGCCAACCCAGGTGAGGCAGGCAGGGGCCAGCGACATCGTTTGAGTCCTGAATCCATTTATGCCTGAAGCCAGATCTATCCATGATGGAAGCCATTTTTTTGTTTAAGGTAGTCTGGGTTTTGTGCCATTTTCAACAAAAGAGGCCACCTGGTTCCAGCACAGTCCCCGTCCTCCCAGCTGACCCTGGGCGGGCATCAGTCTTTGGTTTCTGTTGCCCACTGCCACACCCACAGTGCTGACTCTGACTCCCCACTCTCCAAGATGAAGGATGCCTCTCTCAGCCAGCCTCAGGGAGTCAGGCTTCTCAACCAAGTTCAGTTCGTGGCAGCTTAGCTTCCTCCTCTGTTCTCCTCTCTGCCGCAGAACTTGCAACACGCCCCCTGTCACGGAAGTTCCCTTCCTTGGGCTGTCCCCTGAGGATCCTTCTTGCTGAAGATGCTTCCTGTGTTGGGAAATGGCCCCTCCATTCCCACGAGTCCCTCTCACGAGAAGTCAGCCCACCACCTCCTCCCCTCCCAAAGTTTGCCTCCTAAATACCTCCAGAATCCATCCCGCCTCTTCCCGCTGAGGATACCCCGGCCCAGGTCCCATCCCTTGTTACCCGGACTGTTGCATCAACCTTCTCCTACTGGTGTCCTGGCCTCAGCAGCAGCAGCAGAGGTCCATCATTTGGGACTTCATAGCTCCAGAGAAAATTCCTTCAGTTGCTTGCTGGTGGGTAGGGCATGAAGGAATACTTCCGGCTGTTGGCATTCTAGGAGCAGGACAGGGGAAGAGGGCTAGAAGTCCCATCACTCAGGATGCATATCCCTTAATCCCTGTCTCAGTCTTATTCTCTGCTGTGCCTGATATCTGCAAGCCTTTGTAGTTCCTCCACGAAGAAACTAATATTCTTATGCCTGTGGGTGAAGTCATCTATACCTATAAGACCTGAGGAACACCTGTTCTGTGTCCAAGCTTCCCACCAGACCTGGTCCCTCCATGACCCGGGGCTCTGGGATGTTCAGGACCAACTGGCTGTTTCCCCCTCCTCTCCTCTGCGGGCACGTCAGGTTGTAGCCACGAATTTACATGCTACTTCTCTGTTAGCATCCCATCTTCCAAAGGTTTGTTGAAATCTTCTTTTCTGCTCATGCCTCCTCTCCCAGCTTCTTTGTCATCATGGGCTGGTATATACCTACTTTTCCCCTTCACTGTCAGTTTGGTGGGGCCTGAGGAGGGACAGGGGACAGATGCTTGGCTCAATACCATGTCCAAGTGGCTCTCAGGCAAAGTCCTACCTCCCACTCCCTCCTCATCCCTTCCCACCTGGTTCTGCCCCCAGCCCTGCCCTGAAACACCCCTCATCAGGTCTCTAGGACCAGACCCATAGGACCACTTTCTGTTCTCACGTGACTTGATGTCTTGGTAATGTTTGGTACTTTCAGATTTGTTCTCTTTCATCTCTGTCCTGCCTTAGCTTCCGGCGGGGGGGCGAGGGGGGGACACGGTGTCACGAAGACCCTTCCTGTGTTTCTCCAAACCTCTGTGCAGATCTACTTTGCTGGCTTCTCTTCCTTCTGCTTCCTCTAAACAATTATTATGTCTCAGGGTTCCCTTCTCAGCCTCCTTTCCTTCTCACCCCATAGGCTTTCCCCGAGCACCTCTTCCATTCCCATGGTCCCAGTGGTTTTGCTCCAAAAGCCGCTCTCTTCCAAGTGCTGACTTCCAGCCCTGGCCTCTCACCTGGACTCCCTCACCAGCCGTCTCCTGGACCTCTCTTCTCGGATGTCCTCATGTCAAAAGCTGGCCTTGGCTTCTCCCTCCTCCCAAACATGCCTCACTTCCTAGGAAAGGCCACCATCAGCTGTTTAGTTGCCCAGAACTAAAGGTGTCGTCCTTGCCTCTCCCGTTTTCTCAATTTGCACACCCAATTGCTCACCAAGGCCCACTGACTCTACCTCTTTAATAAACCCCTCTCTGCCCACCCACTCTTCATCCCTAAAGCTTCTCTTAACTGATCTCCCTGCCCCCTGCATTCCACCATCTCCTGTTAAAATGCAAATTTCACCACATCATCCCCCTTCTGAAAAGTCTCTAATGGCTCCCCACGACTTAGGTATTAAGTCCAAACAGCCCCCAAGGCTGGAGTTGCCAGACTCAGCATATCAAAATACAGGATGTCCAGTTACATTTGAATTTCAGATAAACAATCTTTTTTTTTTTTTTTTTCAAGTGTACGTATATCCCATGTAACACCTGGCATCTGTACCCTTTCCACACCCCAACCTCAACCTCATTTCTTGCTACGCTGTATTTCACATCTGACATTCAGGACAGACTGAACTGTTTGACCTTGCACTGCCCAGCTGGGTCAGACATTTCCTCATCAAGAGGCTCTTCTTACCTGCTGCTCCCCCAACCAGAAAGGCCATGTTCCCTTCTTGTCCTGACCAACCTCTGCTCATCACTGGGGTCCCCTCCCCCAAGAAGCCTCTGTGCTCCCTCCTAATGGACTGGGTTCCTTCCCTGGGTGACCAGAAGCCCCTATTTCCCTGGATGGCAGCACTTTGTCAGCTGGTTTGTCCCATCAGTTTGCTCTTTTTCTCTCTCCCCTGCAGACAAAGAGCCGCCAGCAGCTCTGCCGATTTCCCCGCCCACATCTGGCCCAGCCCGCTTGGCTCCGCCCAGCTGGAGGCTCCCGTGGGCCTGGAGTGTTGGCCAAGACCCCAGCTTTCTTTCTGGTCTCTTGGCCTGGGTCCCAGTCTGATGGTTCACACTGTCTCCTTGCTTGAGTTCCCATGAAAAGTGGCCTCCACCCGTAGCCCCCTGCCCAGGGCCAGATTACAAGCTGCTGAGACAATGGAGGCTCCAAGCCAAGTTTCCGACGAGCCTGCCATGATATCCCCACAGCATCTGCCTGTGCATCTGGGGGCAGATGCTGGCAGCTGAGGCCACAGAGAGCACGGCTCCTCTCACACTGGGCATGCCCAGCCCTGATGGGGGTAAAGGGGAGGGAGCTCAGACTTAAAGTTAGGACATTGGGTTTGAATCCCAGCCCTGTATCTTTCTAGCTGCCTGGAGATGGGCCAAATGAGCACACACACACACACCCTCCCCGCACCTCATTTTCTTGTCTGTAAAGTGGGGATAAAAATGCTTATCTCACAAGATATGCTATCAAAGAAGAGTGCTTAACACACGCAAGAACACGCAGCAGCAAACAGGGTGCTGCTCTGACCTTCACCTGCCTTGCTCAAGGCTGGTGGTGGCAGAACCCCGGGGACCAGAGCTCTCCTGGTAGCTTTCTACTCCCAGCATCACTGACTGGGCATCACTAATTGGTCTCGAGGGGCTTTGTTCAGAGAAGAGAGGAAGAGAGTAGTCAGACCCCACTCTCCACCCCCGCACTGGCTCCACACGGAGGAGACAGCATCTCCACTGTGAATCAGCAGCCCAGGTGAGCGCAGGACAGCTGAGGAAGCAAGCTGAAGGTGAGGATGACTAAACAAGGAGGTAGTAGGGCTTCCCTGGTGGCGCAGTGGTTAAGAATCCGCCTGCCGAGGCAGGGGACACGGGTTCGAGCCCTGGTCCGGGAAGATCCCACATGACGCGGAACAACTAAGCCCGTGCACCACAGCTACTGAGCCTGCGTGCTGCAACTACTGAAGCCCGCGTGCCTAGAGCCTGTGCTCCACAAGAGAAGACACCACAATGAGAAGCCCGCGCACCGCAACGAAGAGTAACCCCTGCTCGCCGCAACTAGAGAAAGCCCACGTGTAGCAACGAAGACCCAGTGCAGCCAAAAATAAATAAATGAAAATAAATAAATACATAAATTTATTAAAATAATAATAATAAGGAGGTAGTAAAGGACAGAGGACAAGGCATTGGGGAGGGAGAGCTGGAAAAGCCGGCGCCTCCTCCCTCCTCACGTTTGCCCACCTCTGTCCTTCCTCTCTGTCCCTCTTCTCTTCCCGAGCATGCTTCAGACCCCAGCTGAACCATTGTTGCTGCAGTGCTGGCTATGCTGAGCCGGCCTCCGCCTCGATGGGGCGGGTTCCCCTGTAAACATTCTTGGGGCACTTCTCAGCGCTCCACACTATTTATATCATTTATTTACTGATGTCATTATTTATGTCCCAAATTGAACATGCAAAGAGAGAAAAGAATGGGAAAAAGAAGGGAACAGAATATCCAAAAACTGTGGGACAATTACAAAAGGTGTAACACATGTGCAATGGAAATCCCTGAAGGAGGAGAAGAGATTTTGGAAGTAAGAATGGCTGAGAATTTTCCAAAATTAATGACAGACTCTCTCTGCCACCCCCTTCCAAACTGTGAGTGCCTCAAGGGCAGAAGTCTGTCAGTTTGCAAATAACAATAACCAAAACTGTTTAGGATGACATGTATGAAGTGTTTTGTAAAAATTACATATATACACACAGACGCTCAGTTCCAACTCCAATGTGGGGAGACCGCAGGAGAGGACTTTCCTGGTGGTCCAGTGCGGCTAAGACTCCGCGCTCCCAGTGCAGGGGGCCCAGGTTCAATCCCTGTAGTCAGGAAACTAGATCCCGCGTGCCGCAACTAAGAGTCTGCATGCCACAACTAAGAGTCTGCATGCCACAACTAAGAAGACCACATGGGCTTCCCTGGTGGCACAGTGGTTGGGAATCCGCCTGCCAATGCAGGGGACACAGGTTCAAGCCCTGGTCCGGGAGGATCCCATATGCAGCGGAGCAACTAAGCCCGTGTGCCACAACTACTGAGCCTGTGCTCTAGAGCCCGCGAGCCACAGCTACTGGGCCTGCGTGCCACAACTGCTGAAGCCCGTGCGCCCTAGAGTCCGTGCTCTGCAGCAGGAGAGGCCATCGCAATGAGAGGCCTGCACACCACAATCGCATCACTGCAACTAGAGAAAGCCTGCGCACAGCAACGAAGACCCAACGCAGCCAAAAATAAATAAAATTAATTAATTAACAAAAAATAGAAGAAGACCGCATGCCGCAACGAAGACTAGTGCAGCCAAATAAATAAATATTTTTAAAAGAAAAGAAAAGAAAAAAAAAAAGACCTTAGGAGGCATCATTTCCATCCTTACAGGAAGACCAAGCTGGAGAAACTGCAAATCTTAGATCCATCAGAGAATTGAGTTCACAGGGCAAATCCCACCCCCAAAAACTGGAGAAAAAGGAGAAAAAAACAGAACCACAACATGATTAGCCTCCTGGGGGAGCCTCTGGAGCCATGATGGGCAGAAACGCTTCTGACAGTAATTGATGGATTGCTGGAGGCTCAGTGTGGACTGGGTTGAGAGTTTAAAACTCCTAGATAAAATGTGTGTGGGTTTTATCTCCAGGAGCCTACCGGGTTCTCACCCTGAAGACAGGACAGAAATCTCCTCTTGCTTCCGGAGGGGGCAGAGGAAGCGTAACCGTTTCCAAACACACCCAGATCTTTGTCTCTAACAAAGGTATGCCCCCAAGGAAAACTGCTTAACCATAGTCTTATCTGATCTGGGTAAAGGGCAGATTTCTGTATCACATGTGGTTGGGGAGTTAAGAAGGTCACAGCCCCGGCACTCAGAACCACTACAAAAATGAAACAGCTGGGATTTAATCTTAAGACTATAGCATGCTTCCCCTCCCCAACTCCATAACACACGTCAACAGGTATAATAACTAGAGTTTATAGAGCTGCAAGACAAAGAAGTTATTTAAGAAAGAATTCTTAGGGAAACCCAAAGACAATAGGAGAAAAAACAGCCTGGAACTAGAAGAAACTGAAGCCTGTGGCACCTATAGCTGCCGCAAACATTAACAGCCCAGCTCTTAGCCAGGTTAACATAAAACCTCACCCTAAGCCTGATTACCTCAGTTCCTAGTACCAGACACCTCATGGCCAGCTTTCAACAAAACATTACAAGCCCTGCTAAAAGACAAGAAAAAACATAGTATGATGAGACAAAGCAAGCATCAGAATAAGACTCAGATATGCTACAGAGCTTGGAATTGTCAGATAAAGAATTTAAAACAACTATGATTACTATGTTAAAGGGAATGTTAATGGAAAATTAGACAACATGCAAGAACAGACAGATCATGTCAGCAGAGGTAGAAACTCTAGGAATCACAAGGAAGTGCTAGAAACTGACAAAAAAGAAGAATGTTTTTGATAGGTTCATTAGACATAGCCAAAGAAAGAGGCAGTGAGCTTGAAAATATGTCAATAGAAACATCCCAAGTTGAAATGCAAAGAGAAAAAACTCTTTGCCACTTTTATTCAATGTAGTGTTGGAAGTCCTAGCCACCACAATCAGACAAGAAAGAGAAATAAAAGGAATTCAAATTGGAAAGAAAAATAAAACTGTCACTATTTGCAGATGACATGATACTATACAAAGAAAATCCTAAAGATGCCACCAAAAGACCACTAGAACCACCAATGAATTCAATGAAGTTGCAGGATACAAAATTAATATACAGAAATCTGTTACATTTCTATGTACTAATAACAAACTATCAGAAATAGAAATTAAGAACACAATCCCATTTATAATTGCATCAAGAAGAGTCAAATACCTAGGAATAAATCTAACTAAGGAGATAAAGGACTTGTACTTGGAAAACTATAAGATGACACAAATACAGTAGATGGAAAGATAGATTGTGCTCATGGATTGAAAGAATTAATATTGTTTAAATGACCAAACTACCGAAGGAAATCTACAGATTCAATGCAATCCCTATCAAAATGCCAAAGGCATTCTTCCACAGAACAAGAACAAATACTACATCAAACTAAAAAGCTTTTGTACATTGAAGGAAACTATCAACAAAACAAAAACACAGCCTACTGAATGGGAGAAGATACTTGCAAATGATATATCTTATAAGGGTTTAATATCTAAAATATACAAAGAACTCATACAACTCAACATCAAAAAAAACAAACAACCCGGGACTTCCCTGGGGATCCAGTGGCTAAGAATCTGCATCCCAATGCAGGGGATGTGGGTTCGATCCCTGGTCCGGGAACTAAGATCCCACGTGCCACAGGGCAACGAAGCCCGCGCGTCACAACTACTGAGCTCATGCGCTTCAACTAGAGCCCGTGTACCGCAACCTACAGAGCCCACGCTCCCTGGAGACCACGTGCCACAACTAGAGAGAAGCCTGCGCATAGCAACGAAAGATCCCATGTGCTGCAACTAAGACCCAATGCAGCCAAATAAATAAATACTAAATAAAATAATGGGTAGAGGATCTGAAAAGACATTTTTCCAAAAAAAGACATACAGATAGGCAACAGGCAAATGAGAAGTTGCTCGAGATCACTAATCATCGGGAAGTGAAAATCAAAACCACAATGAGATGTCACCTCACATCTGTCAGAATGGCTATTATCAAAAAAACAACAAAATAGAAGTGTTGGTGAGGGTGTAGAGAAAAGGGAACCCTTGTGCCCTGTTGGTGGGAATGTAAATGTCTAGAGCCAGTCAAAACAATTGTTTCCTAAAGTTGCTTCAGTTCGTTGTTTTCTTCCCTATTGCTTTCAGTGTGGTGATGTTATTCATTTGTCGTACTGTTGGGTTCATCTGTTACTGTTTGAATAACTTTGGGTGTTCCCCCTGCATCCTGGTTGCATCTATTTATTTAGTCAGCTTTGGGGTATGTGAAATATTGTCATAGCTCTATGAGTCAGAGCTACACAAAAAGTCAGAGAAATTCCAACGGTCTTTCTCTTCTCCACCCTGTCTTCGTTTCCCTTTCTTTCTGCCTTGTTCACACCTACCCCCTGCAGATAACCAAGCCCATTAGCTTCTGATTTATTCTGACTGTATTCCTTCTGCTCAAATGAGTAGACACATGCATATTTTATTATGTCCCTTTGAAAAACATCTTTATCTTTCTTTTTTTAAAACAAGCTCCGGCCAGTTTTATTAAAGAAAAATTGTACATGAGTTACTTTACACCAGCCTGTTCCGGCATGCTTCTAATGATATCAGAATCACCTGGATCAATGATAGCAAGTGTCCATACTCTGTAGTATTTTCCACATGCTGTGCCCAATTCAATATTATTGCCACTGTAGTGATAGACACCAGTTTTGGCCAACATGGCATAATACTCTATTTCAGATTTCCTCAAGGCTGGGCAGTTGTTGGCAAGGATGACCAGTTTCGCTTTGCCATGCCAGATTATTTTCAGAGTCCGCTTGTACCCCAGCACGTACTTTCCACTTTTCACAACCAGTTGGAGCCTAGAGTTGATCGACTCCAGTGACATTTTCATCTTCTTTGCGGCCACCATCTCCCTGCCTTAGGTGCGGGACACCCCCAGCCCACTGCAGCCGCCAAGATGGCCGGAGAGCAAGAAAAGGCCATATTTATCTTGATAGACATTTCTCCCAAGAAGATACACAGATTGCCAACAAACATATGAAAGGTTGCTCAACATCACTAATCATTAGAGAAATGCAAATCAAAACTACAATGAGGTATCACCTCACACCGGTCAGAATGGCCATCATCAAAAAATCTAGAAACAATAAATGCTGGAGAGGGTGTGGAGAAAAGGGAACCCTCTTGCACTGCTGGTGGGAATGTAAATTGATACAGTCACTATGGAGAACAGTATGGAGGTTCCTCAAAATACTGAAAATAGAACTACCATATGACCCAGCAATCCCACTACTGGGCATATACCCTGAGAAAACCATAATTCAAAGAGTCATGTACCACAATGTTCATTGCAGCACTATTTACAATAGCCAGGACATGGAAGCAACCTAAGTGTCCATTGACAGATGAATGGATAAAGAAGATGTGGCACATATATACAATGGAATATTACTCAGCCATAAAGAGAAACGAAATTGAGTTATTTGTTGTGAGATGGATGGACCTAGAGACTGTCATACAGAGTGAAGTAAGTCAGAAAGAGAAAAATAAATACTATATGCTAACACATATATATGGAATCAAAAAACAAAAAAAAGGTTCTGAAGAGCCTAGGGGCAGGACAGGAATAAAGACACAGACATAGAGAATGGACTTGAGGACATGGGGAGGGGGAAGGGTAAGCTGGGATGAAGTGAGAGAGTGGCATGGACATATATACACTACCAAATGTAAAATAGATAGCTAGTGGGAAGCAGCCGCATAGCACAGGGAGATCAGCTTGGTGCTTTGTGACCACCTAGAGGGGTGGGATAGGGAGGGTGGGAGGGAGACGCAAGAGGTCAGGGATATATGTATACGTACAGCTGATTCACTTTGTTATACAGCAGCAACTAACACACTATTGTAAAGCAATTATACTCCAATAAAGATATTAAAAAAAGAAAAAAAACATTTATCTTGAAAACATTTTGCAAATATTTCTATAAGGTAAATTCCAAGCCTGAAATTTCTGGTGTGTGTTGCATATGTTTCCTGAATTATGCAAATTGCCTCCGCATAGTGGAGTAGGTGCTCAGTGAATATTTGGGGAATGAATGATTTCTTGGCTTGACACTAACACACTGTATGATTTGGGGAAAGTCTCTTCGTGCTTCTGGACTTCAGTTATTACAACTTTGTAGGCGAGGGAAGGCTCTTCCAGCTCTGATGTTACAGCACACTGTGATGAAGGTAGCAAAATGTACAAGCACACCTCGTTTTATTGCGCTTCGCAGATTTTCGTTTTTTTGTTTTTTTTTTTAACAAATTGAAGGTTTGTGGCAACCCCGCATCGAGTGTGTCTATCGGTGCCATTTTTCTAACAGCACTTGCTCATTTCGTGTCTTTGTGTCACATTTTGGTGATTCTCCCAAAGTTTCAAACTTCTTCATGATTTTTTTTTTAACATCTTCATTGGAGTATAAATGCTTTACATTGTTGTGTTAGTTGCTGCTGTATAACAAAGTGAATCAGTTATATGTATACATATATCCCCATATCCCCGCCCTCTTGCGTCTCCCTCCCACCCTCCCTATCCCACCCCTCTAGGTGGTCACCAAGCACCGAGCTGTGATCAGTGTTCTCTGATGTTACTACCATGACTCTCTGAAGGCTCAGATGATGGTTAGCATTTTTAAGCAATAAGTTATTTTTTAACTAACGTACACATTTTTAAAGACATAATGCTATTGCACACGTAATAGACTATGGTACAGTGTAAACATAACTTTTATATGCGCTGGCAAAGCAAAAAATGTGTGTGACTCGCTTTATTGCAACGTTGACTTTATTTCGCGATACAGGCTTTGCTCCAATGATCTGGAACCCAACCCGAAATATCTCCGAGGTCTGCCTGTGTCTTTGGCCTTTTCCCTCCCCGCCTTTCATGATTCCCCCCCACTTCTTGCTACCCCTCTGTTCCATCTCCATAAACAATAACAAAAAAACAATAACAACCACAGTAACGATGACTGCAGCTGTTCACTGAGCACTTGCCTCGTGCTCTCATCTTCAATCCTCACAAAAACCACCTGTGAGAGGAGCGGTTATGATTCCTACTTTAGGGGTGAGGAATTTGAAGCCAGGGAGGTTTCAGTAACTTGCCTAAGGCTGCATCGTTCTAAATTGGGGAGGAAGACTTGAACTCTTAGCTGTCTGACGTCTGAGTGCACGTGGTCGTGCACTTGGCACACCTTTCTCCCTGTCCCCGTGGTGCATTCCTGTAAGCCTGGTTCTTAACAGATCGTTGACCAAATCTCCCATGCTGGGCATTTCCCATTCCTGGTGAATATAAATGACTGCTCTACTCGCAGGCCAGTCAAAGCCTTTCTCCTTCATGGCTACTCAGGTCTGTACTGGGCTCTGTGATTTTCCACAGGGGATGTCGACTTGCCTGAACTTACGTTAGCACGCAACTGGTTTTGTTCTTGCAACATTCGTCACATCCCGTGTATTAATTCTTTGGGCCACAGCTTAAGTAGCATCACCCTTGGGTTTTCAGAGGCCACGTGCCCCAAGAGCGTCTTTCTTCTTAGGAACAAAGAGGCTCGCAGCCTGGAAAGCATCCGTGGACCAAAAGGTGGCTCTGACAGTGAGGACTTCCAGCCCTGGAAGAGCTGTCAGGAGAGTAGGTGAGGGCAGCAGGACCTGCCTGGCCCCCTGTGTGTAACACTCAGTCAGTGTTGCTTCTGTGGCTGGTTCGAGAGGCAGACGATCCCCTTTCTGCACGGGGTGAGGGAGCTTGGTCTCAGCAGCATTTCCTGTGGCTCAAGAGGCATAGTGCTAAATGGGGTTTCACTTGCACCTACTATTAGACAATGTCCCCTGGCAAGGCAGTACAGGAAACGCACAAAGGTCCCAGAGCTAAGGGGGCTCTCTCAGGACACCTCTTTTTTTTTATTTAACATCTTTATTGGGGTATAATTGCTTTACAATGGTGTGTTAGTTTGTGCTTTATAACAAAGTGAATCAGTTATACATATATACATATATATATGTTCCCATATCTCCTCCCTCTTGTGTCTCCCTCCATCCCACCCTCCCTATCCCACCCCTCCAGGCGGTCATAAAGCACCTATCCCTGTGCTATGTGGCTGCTTCCCACACCTCTTTTTGATGATAAATGCTGCCCAGGGCCGCAGCCTCACATAACTCCTGAGGCTCTGTTCATATAGAAGGAAGCAATTCGACTCCAATAAAGATCTGTTAAAAAAAAAAAAATTGTACATGAAGTACTAAGAATGCTGCTCCGCTGGCCTCCATGCTGGTAGAGGCCCCGGAAATCCTGCCTCCATTTCCTGAGCCAAAACTGAAGGCTTAGTTTTGCTGAAAATGAGGAAAAGGGAGAATTTTAAGAAACGCTGTGGCCTCCAAATTCTTGCAATTCCTGCATTTTTCAAAAGGTCTTAATGAAAATTAGTACCGAAAAAATTATTTGGAAAAGAAACAAGAGAGAAATGCCCCGATCAGGTCTTTTCAGGAAATTCCAGATTAAATAAAATGGAACAGAGTCCTCTGCTACAGGACTTATCAGAGCCTTTCATATACTGAAGACTCTAAATCCAAGAGGAAGAGAGGGGCTATGTGTGCGTCTGGAGCCTGTGCTCCTCAACGGAAGAGGCCGTGACAGTGAGAGGCCCGCGCACCGCGATGAAGAGTGTCCCCCCCTCGCTGCAACTGGAGAAAGCCCTCGCACAGAAATGAAGACCCAACACAGCCAAAAATAAATAAATAAATAAATAAATTTATAAAAAAAAAAAAAGAAGAGAGAGGGGTTATGACATTTCTCAAACTTGTTTCACTATAGAATTTCCTTTTCCCTCTTTTTTGAAACTAACGTTTCAGGAACCACATTGGGAAACTCTGGCGTAGGAATGTGTTTTCCCCCCAAAAGTCAACTTTCCTCAAGGATGTGCAGAAAACATCATTGTCCCCCTCGCGTCCCTCTCAGCTTGAAGCACCATTCCGTCCCTGAGACGGCCCAGCCCACCAGACCACGGGTCCTGGAATAAACTGTAGTATTTGTTGAATTCCAGTATGAATGGTTGCTCAGCTTGTCCAGTCTGTGTGGCTGAGATGCCTCAGTTCCTTGCTTAGTGCTGTAGCTCCCAGCCTGAACGGGGCTATCAGGAAACTGCTATAAAGGGTATGACTCCATAGACTTCTGTTCTAAGCGGGGCTCTGCCCCTCCCCCCCCATACCCTATGATCTACTGTACCTTTTTGCTCAAGCTTTGGCATTAAACAGAAATGGGTTCTCATTTTGACTCTGCCACTCCCCAGCCATGCGAACTCGGGTGTTAGAAGACCCCTTCTGGGGTCTTAATTATGCCCACATTACCAGACTAGTCCTAGATAAAGTATGTGATGAGCTTAGGCCAGTGCTAGGCACACAGTAGGTCTCATAAGTCCTCTTTGGTTGAGTGATCCCAGCTACGCTAATGACTGGCTGTGTGTCCTTGTGCAATGGACTTTTTTTTTTTTTTTTGACACTGAAAATAGAAATCTCACTTTTATTGACAAGGTGGGGCCACAACGGGCAGCTCCACAGAACACAAATAAGCAGTCCCAAGACAAGAGTGTAAAATTGCAGCAGACAGGTTAATATCCTTCACCCTCATCTTCTCCCTCAGCGCTATCGGCTCCAGCCCCCTCATAATCCTTCTCAAGGGCAGCCGTATCCCCACGGGCCTCAGAACACTCTCCTTCCTCCATGCCCTCGCCCACGTACCAGTGAACAAAGCACGCTTGGCATACATCAGGTCAAACTTGTGGTCCAGGCGAGCCCAGACCTCAGCGATGGCTGTGGTGTTGCTCGGCACACACACGGCTCGCTGTACTTTGGCCAGGTCTCCACCAGGTACCACAGTGAGAGGCTAGTAATTAATGCCAACTTGGAAGCCAGTGGGGCACCAGTCCACAAACTGGATGGTATGCTTGGTCTTGATGGTGGTAACGGCAGCATTGACATCTTCGGGAAACATATCACCACTGGACAACAGGCAGCAAGCCAGGGCAATGGACTTCCTGACCCTGAACTTCAGTTTTCTAATTCCTAAGGTAAGAATGATCATGCATATTTCAGCAAGTCATTGGGAAGTCGAACAAGATGATGCGTGCAAATGCTCTTTGGAAGCTGTGCAGTCCTGTATAGTTATAGTAACCATGGTAACAACAATGTATTAGTGAAATGTAAAGTTGCTACACCACCAGGAACCCATTCTAAATCCCCGAGGAATTCTGTGTGCTTGGCGCTAATTCCTATGGATTGACAACGATTCAGCCCACAGATGCTGTGAGCTGCCAACTCCAGGCCAGATTTCAAGCTTAGGCTGGGGACCCCTATCAAGAACTGGGAGAGGTATGAGATTTTGCCCTACTTGTGAGCTAACTAGGGTGCCCGCAGAAAACACGAGAGCCTTGGGCCAGAGACAAAGATCTTTATTACTCACGGCATGGCAGCTGGCATAAACATCAGCATATTTGCCCCAGTTCCTCTGGCCCCCAGGTCCCACGGCGGAAAGGCTGCCTGATTTAAAAAATAAACAGAGGGCACCTGGTTAAATTTGAATTTTAGATAAATGATCAATACCTTTCTTTAGTATGTCTCAAATATTGCACGGGACATACCTATACTAAAAAAGTAGTCATTGGGAATTCCCTGGTGGTCCAGTGGTTAGGACTACATGCCTTCACTGCCGAGGGCCTGAGTTTGATCCCTGGTCAGGGAACTAAGATCCCACAAGCCTCACAGCATGGCTAAGAAAAAAAAAATTTTTTTTAATTAAAAAAAAAAATGTAGTCATTGTTTATTTGAAACTCAAACTTACAAGGGTGTCCTATATTTTACTAGGCAAGTCTAGACGAGGATGACAGAGATGGGTCCAGCTGGATGCCTCACATGCAGTGGGTTGCAATACAAGACATGAACACCAAGCTTTTATAGTGGGCAGTAAGCATGCCTGCCCTTCGATTCAGAGAGAAAGACTCTCCGTCTTCCAAGGCTGTTTGCTATACAAACATTCTTGATAAGATAGTCTAAGGCTTCCCTCGTGGCGCAGTGGTTAAGAATCTGCCCGCCGATGCAGGGGACATGGGTTCGAACCCTGGTCCAGGAAGATCCCACATGCTGCGGAGTGACTAAGCCCGAGCGCCGCAACTACTGAGCCTGCGCTCTAGAGCCCGTGAGCCACAACTACTGGAGCCCGTGAGCCACAACTTCTGAAGTCCGTGCGCCTAGAGCCCGTGCTCTGCAACAAGAGAAGCCTCTGCAGTAAGCCCGCGCACCGCAATGAAGAGTAGCCCCCGCTCACCGCAACTAGAGAAAGCCTGTGCGCAGCAACAAAGACCCAACACAGCCAAAAATAAATAAATAAATTAAAAAAAAAAAAGATAGTCTAGAACAGTTGTCAGTGTCTCTGCTTGCAAGATTTGAGAAACCCATGGAGATTCATCTCCTAAAATATCCTGGGTAAACAGGTGTGGGGAAGAGGGCACGGCTGTGGTTTCCGTTCCCTGGAGTCAGTATCCTGAGATAAATGCTTGTCAGGGGGGCTTGGTTCCACCCATTTCGCTCCCTAACCTCCCTCCCCGACTCCCTGTTACAATATGCCTCCTTCGCAGGAGCAAAGGGGGTTATATGATAATTCAGGTGCAGTTCTAACAAAGTAAGAGATGGATGCAGGAATTCCCTGGCGGTCCAGTGGTTAGGACTCAACGCTTTCACTGCCATGACCCGGGTTCAATCCCTGGTCAGGGAACTAAGATCTCCACAAGACACATGGCGCTGCTGGAAAAAGAAAAAAAAGAGAGAGAGAGAGAGATGGATGAGAACACACACCCTCCCCCTTTCCATTCATCCAGCAACTGTTTGTCCAGTGCCTACGGTGCATGGTTCAGGTGCCAGTCCGGGCACTGGGGCTGCAGCAGGGCAGGAGGCTCGCCTGGTCCTCGCCCTCACGGAGCTCACAGTCTGATGTGTTTGTGGAGGGGACCGAGAGAAAAAATGACTGCTTTCTGTAAGGAAACAGCTCCACTGGCGAAGCCCCTGCTCAGTTCTCTGCCTGGGGCCCCCAGCTGCAACCACATGGGTTTGTTCTCCGACCCCCCTCGTGTGTCTCCACTTCCCCGACTTTGCTTCCACTGCAGCCGCTGCCTGGCAATGCCTCCCCTTCACCCCTTCCCTCCTGCTGATATCCTGCTTTGTTTGGGAAAATTTCCCCTCAAATCCCTCTGCCTCCAAGAACCTTCCTCAGAATGATGCTTCCTTGCTCCACGCTCCCACTTATGTCTCGGCCTCCCTTTGAGCACCGTTGATACACAGCCTGCTCTGAATCACAAGTGCAGGGAGGGGCCCAGAGCCTGGACTCTGAGGTCAGACCACCTGGGTTCCAGGCCAGACTCAGCCATCTTAAAGCTGAGCAACCCTGGGAAAATCACTCTGCCTCTCTGGGCTCTGCCTCTCTCATCTGTCGAGAGGGGTCATAGTGAGGACTGAATACGAAAAGTCAGGAAAAGGACCCAGCATCGAGCAAATGCTAACTCATTAAGTCACAGTGAGGATGATTGTGACAAATTCCTTTACATTTTATGTCTGTTGATTCCTCACCGCAGCCCTAGCTGGCAAGTTTTATAATCCCCATTTCACAGATGGGGAAACTGAGGCTCAGAGACTTGAAGTGATTTGCTCAAGCAGTGCTAGCAGGTGCTAGAGCTGGGACTCAAACCCTGGCTGGCCTGACTCCAGCGTCTGTGTTCTTCCAGCGACAGAAAAACTATGGGGCCTGGGAGCGAAGGGCACTGAGAATACTGTCTGTGGTCTCTGGAAGGCAAGGAACTATGGCACCGAAAAGATGACGATTTTC
This sequence comes from Lagenorhynchus albirostris, assembly GCF_949774975.1. Taxonomy (NCBI): domain Eukaryota; kingdom Metazoa; phylum Chordata; class Mammalia; order Artiodactyla; family Delphinidae; genus Lagenorhynchus; species Lagenorhynchus albirostris. The sequence continues at coordinate 13,320,435 of NC_083101.1, forward strand.
CATTCTAAGCTTCTCCGTACAGAACCCTGGTTGTCTCCTCTAATATCTTTTCTTGCCGTTCTGAAGCTCCAACGTGGGAGAGATGGGCCATCTGCAAGAGGAATAGACTTTGCGGACAGTTGAACCTCTGGTTGTCTCGGCGATGCTGTTCCCAACCTCCCCGGCTCCACCTCCGCCAAGATCTTCCCATAATAAGTCACCCTGAGCCTTCACAGAACGCAGGCAGCTCATTTCCTTCCACTCTTGCTCTGCCTCGCCATCCCGCCCCTCTGTGTCCTTGCTCCGGAGCCCCAGGACACTGGTGTCGGAGCTGAGCCCTGCTCCAAGGCCTCCTGCTTGCCTGGAGCTGGTTTGCTCACGGGAGAGTCAGGGCTCTGAGTTTCCTGATGCCCCTGGATGCTGAGAGCCACACCTGGAGCAGAACTGGACAAAGGAAAGTGCTTGGCTCGGGCCGGTGGAGACAGCCTGCCCCCATCCCCCCCAGGCATCCCCGGGGACCAGTACCCTCTCTCCTTCTAACAACAACAAATATGGACTCTTCCACTCTCTCTGGCAGCAAATCCTATCCCATCTCCCTTCTTCAAATTTAGTGAAACCCAGCTGCACCCCCTCTTACCCTCCATTGACAGGAAGCCCTGTGTCACACTCTGGAATTGCTGGGGAAGTCCTGGGATGCTTTGGATGGCTTGTCACTGCTCCAACGCAGCTGCGTGGCGCTGCTAGGGTGCTGGTCTCATGTCTGTCCACTCGGGCTGCCCCATATTCCCCGGGCTCTGGTTCAGGCCACCGTGAGCCTCCCAAAGTTGGGGTGCTGGGCCGGCAACTTCACCCCTACTGTGGTGAGCTCTACACCTCCTGCAAGCTTACTGTTTTGAGTAGGCTAAACTTCTTTAGCCATTAGACCCAGAATGTAGTGACCTAACACAATGGAAGTTTATTTTTTTCTCTCATGATAAGATCTAGGAGGTTTGTTCCAGGTTGGTGGGATGGACATGGGGCCCAGGCTGATGATGGATCAGCCACTGTCAACACAGGGCCCCCAAGGTCATCCCACACACAGGAAGGGGATGAGCAGGGAGGGGCTGGGATGGGAGGTTTTCGGGGCCAGGCCTGGAAGTGGCACTCATCACATCCTACCGGCTCCAACGCCATCATTTGGCCAAACCTAACCTCGAGGAGGCTGGGGAATGTAGCGAGCTGTGAGCCCAGGAAAGGAGAGAGTGAATGTCCATGGACCCAGCGGTCTCTGCCAGGCCAAGCTTTCTCAGACCCTTAGCTTTTTCTTCCTTGCATATGATCTCCGTTTTGTACTGCCTTGCCTCAAACAGGAAACTTAGCTCTGTCTGAGTTACACACATACACACACACACACACACACACACACACACACACACACACACACACACACTCTTTGTATCAAGCACTCCTGGGACTGGCAGATGTTACTGATGATTTGTAGGTAGAGAGGGGACGGTGTTACAAACCACTTCTGGGGAAGAGTGGAGAAGCATCATCAATTCTAAAGCTCTCCTTCGGCCACTCCTGTTTACCTGGAAGTCTGGCTGGTTCTCCCTCCTTGGGGCTGGCTTTCTCCATCTTGCTGGGTCTTCTGTTTGCCCCTTCCTCTCCCTTCCCCCACCCCATCCTTTATTTTCCCATTCAGGAACTCCCACCCCAAACAAAGCCTTTCTGTTGTGTCTTATCACACCCAGCCTCATGCGTCTCTCCAAGATGTTTATCAAGGTAGTTTCCCCAAAGACAGTTCCCAGCTCTTAAGATAAGAGCTTTGTTCACATTTCCAGTAACCCCTCATGAACTTGACGTCTGACACCAAGAGAAGGAAAGAACTTGCTTAATTAGAGAGCTGATAAGTAATAGACTCCCCACTTGGCCAATAGACTTGCCTCTAGGACTGCAGGCTGCGGGCTAGGCGTGGCTAAATAAGGGCCCTGACATTTCTTAGGTGCTCTGCACGGTTCTAGGCCTTGACGTTTCTTATTTGACCTGGAAGTTCTCCCCATTTCACAGATAAAGAAAGTGAGCATCAGACACAGAGAAGCCGCTTGCCTGAAGTCAGCGGTGGGCTGGGCCGCTCTCTCCTGCCCAAGTCCCCACCTGGGGGCAGAAGCCTAGAAACCTGGGTCTCAGCTCCAGCTCTTCTGTTTGCTCTGTGACCTTGGCTGCATCCCTTCCCAGAGTTGAACCAGTCCGGTTGGACTGAGCCGTTCCTCCCAGCACTGACGTTTCGGAGGCCAGGATTCTACCTCTATCGGCTCTGCTGATGCTTCTTTAGCCCAGAGACTCCCCCGCCTTTTGCAGGCTCTGTGGCTCCCAGTTTCGACCCCAGGTTGCAGGCTTGTGATGGACTTTGTAGGAAAGGAAACAGTATTCCCTGCCACCCCTGACCTCACACTTCCTCCTACCACCGTTCTATGTGCAACCAGCAAGCCCCGAGCTCTGCTGGCCCCAAATCGCTTTCCAAATAACCCAGAGGGCTGAGTTCCTGAGGAAGGAAGAAATTAGACAAATAAAGCCAATCCAAAAACTTTCTTCTTCTTCTGGTCTTGGGGAGTAGCATAGGTTCAGTGCTTCAGAATGTCCCCTCCCTGGCTTCCCAGTGCCTCTCCCACCTTTACACAGACAGAGCACTTTGCCAAAGGTAACCAAGGCGTCCCAGTTTGCCTGGGACTTACCCCGGTTTTCAAACTGAAAAGCTAGCATTCCAAGAACCCCCGCTCAGTCCTAGGCAAACCGGGACGTCGGTCACCCCACGGTCACCTTTAATATTTTCTACCTTAAGAATTGCTTAGTGATTAAGACTTCAGTCTCTGGAGTCAGATGGACCAGGATTGAGTCCTGCCTCTGCCCCTTATGAGCTGTGCATCACTGGGCAAGAGACCGCTCTTCCTGGAGTCTTAGTTTCCTCCATTATTGTAAAATAGAGACAATAAAAGCATTTCGCTTCAAAGGGTTGGTGTGAAGGTTGACCGAGATGATGTTTAGTAGCATCTAGTCCCTTGGGTCACAGAGATCATACAGATCCAGCCTCACACGTGAGCATCGAATAGATGTGAGGTGTCTGATGGAGGTTGGTACTCAGTGTCGCTGGGGCACGAGGAGGGGTGGATGAAGTCAGCCCATGGGTGACAGGAGACACTTGAGGGATGGAGAGCCATTTGGGTGGGGCCTTGATAGATAAGTAGGAGTTACTCAGCAGGAGAATGCAGAAGAACATTCTCAGCAGAGGAAACAGGCTGGGGAAGTGTGTGTCTGGTCAAATTCAGCTGAGCCGGAACTACGTTTCTGGGATTACCTCTGGGTTGGGGTTGGCCGTAAGAAACATCCGCATGAGGTTTGGAAAGTGGAAGTGAATGTTGGGCGTGGCCGTGGTGTGTATGGTCAGATGATGAGGACAGACACTGCTGCAGCTCATGCATGCTGGCATGCCTCTACAGGGTCTCCTTCTCTCTCTTTTTGTTTTTGGTGTGATGTAGCAGCCAGGCCCGCACCTGCTTCAGCTCCCATTGGATTTTCTCCTTCAGTTTCTTCTTCTTGTTGTTTTTTGTTTTTGTTTTTTGGTTCGGTTTTTGGAGGGTTCTTATTTATTTTCTTAGGAGGTAATTGAAAGCAGGTTATCTCAGAGTCACTTTTGTGATTTAGCTAAGAAACTACTACCAGGACATAGAGTGAAAATTTTCTTCTTTTTTTTTTTTTTAAATTGAAGTATAGTTGATTTACAGTGTTGTATTAATTACTGCTATACAGCAAAGTGATTCAGTTATACACATATATATACATCCTTTTTTAATATATTCTTTTCCATCATGGTTTATCATAGGATATTGGATACAGTTGTCTGTGCTCTACAGTAAGACCTTGTTGTTTCCCTTCCATTTCTTCTTCATCTCTTGGATCAATTTCTTCAATGAAGGCTCCACTTCTGCCGGTCAGCCCCTTGACGGAAGCTACAGGTTCAGACACAAGGAGAGACAGCGTGGGTTCCAGTTCCTTCCCGTAAGCACCAGCTTGCCCTTGCTCTCCCCAACTCCTGACGATTTTCCCTCTCTAGTGCCTGCTCTGCTGGCCTCTGGTGCTGCACTAGTTGCAGTGACCACGGCTATGCGTAAACAACTGATGCGCTGTTACACTCCCATAATCGCATCAATCGCTCCCTGTAAGATACCCCAATTCTCTCCCACGCCTAGTGGTTCTTCACCCAGTGGACCCAGACTGATTCACTGAGTCCCGTGTGACTGGAAGCTGGAGAATCGGCAACACGGGGTCAGCAGGAGTGGTGGGAAATGAGGATAGAGAGGTGGGCTGGAGCCCCGGGAGCTGAAAGGCATGAATGTCTGGGCAAGGGGCTTGCAATTTTTCCTGCCATTAATGAGGAGCCATGAGGGGGGGTTTGAGCAGGGAAGTGATGTGGCCGGATTCCAGATGTTCTTCCCCTCCCTCACATTCTTGGTTCCTATGATTATATGTTTATGATGAGCCAAGCCCCAGGCTGGGTCCTGGGAGAGAAACAGAGAGGGTCAGACATGGGTTTTGCCCCCCAGGGGCTCATAGGCACATACGAGTTATTTCTCTTACTTGAAGAAGGACTTCAAGGCAAAGAGTGGTCAGAACAACAGGAGGAGAGCTGGCAAGATAGTGCATTTCCTCCGCTAGAGTAGGACTTTCTTAGACCGCATTTCTTCTGTACTTCCCCTTCCAGGGTTGAGTAAAGAGCAGTTGCTTCTTGGATTAACTTGAAAACTGCTGGTTCTTTCTTATCAGAAGGAGACCAAAAAAAAATCTGAGGGGTTTATACTTAACAAACAGAGGTTTCAAAAATTGTCTTTCTTTTCTTTGTCTTCATTTACCTAAATGGGTGTGTGAATCTGCTTATTAACAGGGGATGGGACAGGGAGACCATCAACCCTGTGTCCTGGGGGTCCTGACTGATCAGAGCTGGGATTCAGACACCTTAGTACGTGTGCCCACTTAGGCGACATCTTCCACCCAGCGCCATGCTGTTGTACCCACTGATTTACACGGGGTAGAGGGGCAACCTGGGAGGGATATCTGTGTTCACAATCAAGGTTCAGACGTGTACGGGTATGTGTGGCAGAGCGGGGTGGAGGAGGGAGGGACCGGCTGGCAAGGCGCGCAAGGGCAAGGGATCTGGTGTGGTGTAGCAGACTCAGCCCCAAGGCCAGGGAGGGGGACACAGGGGATTAGTGGCTGCTGTTGGAAACTGCCCTCACCCTAGTGGTCCTGGGGGGAATGTAGGAGCTGCCTCTCTAAACTCTGTAACGCTCGAGGGCCCAAGCAGCCCTGCTGTGGGTCTCTGAGCGCAGCCCAGAGAGGAAAGAGCCTTCTCCTTTAAAGCCACATGACAAGCTGTGGTGGCACTCTGAGGTCTGTGAGTGTGGGCGGCAGTGCTACAGGCTGAATCGTGGTGGCGGAGCCCTGGAGAGGATGGGGTGGCTGTGTCAGATGATGTCTTCTGCTCAGTTAGTGGCAGTGTCACCACCGGCATTAGTCACTTTCTACTTCCGAGAGCCTTGGCCATGGCGGTGACGTGGAGTGGCAGCCAGGACTAACTCTTTTTTTTAAAAAAAATTATTTATTTATTTATAGCTGCATTGGGTCTTCATTGCTGCACCCGGGCTTTCTCTAGCTGCGGTGAGCGGGGGCTACTCCTCGTTGCAGTGCGCGGGCTTCTCATTGCGGTGGCTTCTCTTGTTGCAGAGTGCGGGCTCTACGCGCGCAGGCTTCAGTAGTTGCAGCACATGGGCTCAGTAGTTGTGGCACGTGGGCTCTAGAGCGCAGGCTCAGTAGTTGTGGTGCACGGGCTTAGTTGCTGCACGGCATGTGGCATCTTCTCGGACCAGGGCTCGAACCCATGTTCCCTGCATGGCAGGCACATTCTTAACCACTGCACCACCAGGGAAGCCCTACCAGGACTAACTCTTAAGTGACTGTATCACACTCCTTGGGACTGGAGTTCCTGTGTGAGCAGGTAGAAGGTTTCCAACTTGCAGAATTGAAGGTTAACTGTTAGTGGAACATTGCTCATATCCAGAGTTGGCCAGATCTGGGAACACTGGGTTACACTAAAATAAGGACGGAGGTGGTGAAAGGATAGCAATCAGATGGGGAGAGAACTGGAACTGACGTCTTGGGTGCGGGAGGAAGAGGCAGGATTTGGTGGAGCCTGGGGAGTGGAAGCAGATACATAGGTTGGGGTAGGGGTGGGGGAGAACCATCGCTCTCTTGGTATAGAAGGTGCAGACATTCGACAGCACCCAGGGGGTGGGGAGGAGTTGGAACCAATGAGAGAAAGCCATGGGGAGGCAGATTCTCCTTCAACTCAAGGAAGAACTTTCGAGAGCCCAGATGCCTTCAGGTTACAGTGGGTACCTGCCCCACAGGATTCTAGCAGAGGTGGGACGACTGAATGATGGGAATGCTGAGGACCCGCAGACCCAAGCTCCGGGTCTCATAAAATTTAAAACATTATTCTTGGTATCAACATAAGTTTAACACCAAACAAGGGAGGAAGAACATACACATAGGTTTTCCCAAGAGAAGATTTATCAATCATATACCAAGGAGGGAAAAAAACGATACGGAAGAAAACATAATTTATGTGTCCAGTTTCTGTTCCCACAATGGACTATTATAAAGCAGTGAATATGAAGGAATTACAACTGGAAACAGCAGCATGGATGAGCCTTAGAAACATAATATCAAAGGGGAAAGAAGAATCTCAGAAGACATACAACATGATACCATGTGTATAAAAGTTTCAACATGAAGCAAAACCAAAGAATATATTGTTTAGGGATGGACACATCTGTGGGAAAGCTATTTCTGAAAAGCAAAGGTATCAGAAACACAACTTTAGGTAGTGGTTACGCGGGGTGGGGAGGAAGCCGGGGGCTGGGATGGGGGAGCACACAGGTGGCACTGACAGTATCAGCAGCTTCTAGGGTCTAATGCACGTGGTTGAAGGACAGACGTTTGCTTCGTTGCAATGCTTCATGACTTCATAATGTGATGTATGTTTTCGTCTGTGTAACATTTGCAATACAAATTAGAAAAAAAACAAAAACAAAGGATATATGCAGAATTACACAAAAATTAGTATATGTATTATTAAACTTTGTTTTGGTACTTTCATGTTTGGTAGTTTTTTTGGTAGTAACAGTTTTAAAGAATTGTTTCAGACACAGAATTCTTTCCACTTGGGCATTGACATTGACAGTGGCACAGAAACAAAGCTTGAATGTCCAACTTGTTCTAGAACTTCTACTTTTGCCAGTCCTTTTCATCAATTCAGTGTCACGTGGGTATGCGGATGCCCTTTTGCTCACTTGTGCAAACGCAGGAAATTGAGGAACCATAGCTCTGGCTGGCAGAGCTGGCAGGAAGGGGGCCACAGGGCTGGCTGGGGACGCTGTGCAAGGTGAAAACGTGAACCCAGCTTGAAACTTGGAAACCATGGTGGCGGAAAGGAAGAGAGCGGCGAGGAAGGGGCAAGGGGAGGGGATTGCTAAATGACCTTCAGGGAGGTGCTCTTAGACCCGGGGCAGAGTCCATACTGTGTGCTGGTCTTCCTCCAGCTGTGTCCTCTCTGTGGGGTGAGGAGCCTCTGAGGCCAAGGGGACCCACCCTCTCAGAGCTTGCATCGTCCTTTTCTTGGAACCATATGCTGGGTACGTGGAACCCTGGAATTCTCTGCCCAGTGGTCCCCCTGAGAGCAGAAGACACTAGCCCACATGCCAGCGTGCACAGGCCTCGGCCCGTGGTGGCTGTGCAGGCTGCAGGTGTGGACACGGCTGAGACCAACTGAGGTTGCCCGTGCAGGTAGGCAAGGCCCCTGTCGTGGTAGGGATGGGGTCATAGGTAGGGAGAGGGGCAGGGGCGAGGGCTGGGGACCTTCACTGGTATTCCTGGCCCAGCTCCTCAACTCTTAGGAGTGGGCTTGTCCAAAACTGTCTCAATTTCTAATATTGTCCCCATGTCTGGGAGCCAGTCCCAATAGCTGAAGGCAGGAGGTTGGATTGAGAGATCGCTCAGGCCAACCTGCCCATTGTCAGAAGCTTCAGGGGGCAGAGGTGGGGATGTTCCAGGTGCCTGTGTTAGCTCCCGTCCACAGGACAGGACAACTTAGGTATGAGCTGTTCTGTAGGTCCCAGCCAGACGTGGGTCAAGGGCCCTGAGCTCTGGGTTCTCCCTGACTCTGTCACCAACAAGCTTGGACATGTCAGTTGCCTTCTCTATACAGTGAAGGTGTAAGATGGCAGGAGCCCCGGCGGGTGCCAGGGAAGCGTTTCAGTGGGGGAACTGCTGTCCACCCAAGCGTCACCCCTCTGCAGCCACCCGTCTCTCACTCGGGTCTGCCCTGTCCCCTTCCAAGATGGCTGCCCCCAGCAAGCTGAGCCCATTGCCCTCTTTACACCCCGTCTCAGCACCATCCCGAAGAAATATTTCAGCAGCAACGATTAGATGGCTGTAGCAGACAGCCTCTAAGATGACCCCCAAGAATTCCCACTTCTATATCCATTTCCTCATGCAATCCTCCCTCTGAGTGTGAACTGCACCTAGGAACTCGCTTCTAGTGACCAGAATATGGAAAAAGGGATGGATGTTCATCTGAGATTAGATCTCAAAACACCCGTGGCTTCCATCACTCTCCCAGCAGGGATGGCAGCCCCAGCCAACACCTCGATTCCAGCCTCCAGAGAGATCTGAGCCAGAGGCACCAGTTAAGCTGCTCCTGGCTTTCTGAGTCTAGAAACTGTGAGATAATTAATGGTTGTCATTTTAAGCCACTAAATGTTGGGATAATTTTTAAGCAACAATAGATAACCAATCCAATGGCTTTTTCTGTCCCTTTCCAGCACCGATGGCCCCTGGTCTTCTACTTTGCTTACCGTCATCAGAGCAGCTTTCCAGCCATCTGTCCCTCTATTTTCTGGGCTCTTCTGGGTCAGGGTCAGAACCTGTCTATCCAACATGGTCTGTCTGTACCAGCCTCTGACTCTGGGACATCCTACTTTGATGGAGGGTGACAGCCCAGCCCAGAGTTACGTGGTGGGAGGGTGCTCATTCTAAAAACTTCTGCAGGTTTGCTGTGTAATGCTGGGTGCCCTCCATCCAGATCCCTCCCTCTGGGTGGCAGGATTGCCTGACCGCTCTCTCGTTACCATTGCAGCAGAGAGCACAGGAGTGTCCACAGCTTCTCTCTGGTTCACTGGTCTCCTGGGCCACCTGCTTCCACTGTTGGCACGGAAAGCAAGGATTATCAAGGGAAGCTCAGGGAAGTAGCCAAGTTGTGGGGCGTGGGGATGATACGGCCAGAGGCCAGCCTCCTCTGTTTGACCTGCAAAGGTAAGTGCCTTTTCCTCATTTCCTCAGAAATGCTCCTCTGAGACCACCTCCGCCTCATTTCTCTACCACCCTCTTCACTGTTCCTAGTGCAGGGTCTACCTCGGAGCAGAAGGACTTTTGGAAAGAACAGAGGGAAGATATTAGGAGAAAAGGACCCTGGAGTTAGAGTCAGACCTGGGTTCAAATCCCAACTCTGCTATTCTCTAGCTGTGTGATACTGGGCAAGTCAATCAATCTCTTTGAGCCTCAGCTTCCTCATCTGTAAAATGGGGTGAATCGTCTCTGCTTTGGGTATTTAAATATTTGTATTGTGGTAAAATATATGTAACATTAATTTACTATTTTAGCCTTTTTTTTTTTTCATTTTAGCCATTTTTAAGTGTACAATTCACTGACATTAGTACATTCACACTGTTGTACAACCATCTCCATCCTCTATCTCTGGAACTTTTTCATCATCCCAAACTCTGTACCCATTAAATAATAATTCTCATTCCCCCTTCCTGTCACCGCCTGGTAACCACCATTCTACTTTCTCCCTCTGTGAATTTGACTCCTCTGGGTACTTTATATAAGTGGAATCATACAATATTTGTCCTCTGCATCTAGCTTATTTCACTGAACTCCTTTAGGGTGTTTTGAGGGATCATTGAAAACTATGTGTGTGGGACTTCACTGGTGGCACAGTGGTTAAGACGCCACACTCCCAACGCAGGGGGCCTGGGTTCGATCCTTGGTCAGGGAACTAGATCCCACACGCGTGCCGCAACTAAGAGGTCGCATGCCGCAACTAAGAGCTTGCGTGCCACAACTAAGACCCGGTGCAACCAGATAAATAAATAAATAAATACATATTTAGGGGGAAAAAAGAATAAAACTGGCTAATTAGCTTTACAGGAAAATAGAAAAAAAAAAGAAAATGTGTATGTGACAACTCCGACTGGGGGTCAGCACATTATAAGTGTTTGGAGACATTTGTGGATGAATGACTGTTGGGACTGTCACAGCTGTCTCCTGTGTCTCCAGGCAGAAGGAAGAGGACTGGAAGAGGGAGGAGCCCACCCTACCTGTGGGGAATCCAAGCCCCGGGAAGGGAAGCCCAGCTGCCCAGGGATGGCCCTGTCCCAAGGAGGCCACGTAGTTGATGACGAAACCAAGGAGGTCTCTCATGCATTCAGCTCCACTGCCTGATATTCTGCCGTTAGGACTTCATTGTTCTGGGTCTTAATGGGGTTTGATTCCCGGCTTGTTCACATCTCTTTCTCCTCCTGCCTAGAAGCTCTTCAAAAGCTGGGGCCCTCGCTTCTTCACCACCGTGTCTCTGAAATCTTCAGGGCAATGCCGTGAACGGTACCTACCAGCATTAACCGGTGTGGACATTGCCCTTATAGGATGCAAGTACTCCTGGGACAGGCCTATGTCCATTTGGGGCCCCTAGAGCAGTGACTCTTCAAAACCAGAGGCCTCTTTCACCAATCCTTCCCCTGCCTGGGCTGGAGAGGTGTATTCCTACAGCCAAGCTGGGCTGGGCACTGCACCAGTGTTATCAGGGCTCTTGTGGGTTTGTTTTCTACTGCTGCTGAAACAATTACCAAACACTTACTGGCTTAAAACACACACACATCTATTAGCCTATGATCCTGATGGCCAATGTGTGATGCAGGTCTCACTGGGTTAAGATCAAGGCGTTGGCAAGACTGTGCTGCTTTCCAGAAGCTCTAGGGGACAATCTGTTTCCTTGTCTTTTCCAGTTCCAGAGGCTGCCGGCATCCCTTGACTTGTGGCCTCTTTCCACCCTCAGATCAGAGATGAGGGTTTGAATCCTTGCATCTCATCACCCCAACCTCTGCTTCCTCCTCAGCTGCTCTTCTGCCGCTGTCTTCCACTTTTAAATATTCTTGTCTTGGGCTCACCCAGACAGTCCAGAATTTTTACATTTTATTTTTAAGGTCAGCTGATTAGCAACTCTAACTCCATTCACTACCTCCGTTCCCCCTTTTCTTTTCTTTTTTTTTTGGTACGATAGAATTTTACCGAAATTTTGCTTGAGACAAATGGAATTACTCTGCTAGGAACCTAATTAGAAATAAACTTTGAGAGAGTCAAAGATTATAGATAGATTTATACTTTAAAAAATGCCCATCTCCCCAATTAAAATTATTACACTGTCTTACTAAGAAAATATAATCTTTACGTAAACCCTTATGTGACATTTCCCAGAAATCAGAAGGAAAAAAGTTGTTAAGCCACAAGAAGTGAGTTGAGAATTTGCTGTGAAAGTTGCAAATGAGACTGTAAAAATAAATGAAAATTTTCTATAAATCTAAAACTAGGTCGTAAAAGATCTTAAATGATAAAACCATGCAGACTGGCTTTCCTTTACCTTTACTCTTAGAGTTTTTGTTTGTTCTTTCTTTCTTTGTCAGGTATATTGCATGCATTTGGGGGGGGGTCTGTTTTCATTTTATAGTGAGTTTATGATTTTCAAATTATTTTTGCCAAGTCTTTTTTTTTTTTTTTTCTTTTTTTTTTTCGGTACGCAGGCCTCTCACTCTTGTGGCCTCTCCGGTTGCGGAGCACAGGCTCCGGACGCGCAGGCTCAGCGGCCATGGCTCACGGGCCCAGCCACTCCGCGGCATGTGGGATCTTCCCGGACCGGGGCACGAACCCGCGTCCCCTGCATCGGCAGGCGGACTCTCAACCACTGCGCCACCAGGGAAGCCCAGGAGTCTGTGGTTTACACCCAGGCAGTGGGAGAAAGCCGACCAGGTGGAGCTGATGTGGGGGGGCTTCCTGGTTCCATTCGCCTCCAGTGGGCCTCCTTCCCCCGTGGCCTCAGCAGCCGTGTCCTCCTCCCCCCAGAGACGGCCAGGGCAGGCCACGTGGTGGGTCAGTGAAAACCCAGGCCTTCTGTGTGTCTATGTTTTCACATGGGAGGTGGGTCATGGAGAGACAGACAGGGCGCCCAAGAGGAGAACCCCCGGCTTCTCAGGCGGGTTCTTCTGACTCCCGGAAACTTGTTTTGCGTTCCCAGGCCCCGCATCACCCTGGTCTCCTTCAGGCTGTTGAAGAGACCTTGGCTTTTGATGCAGCGTATGGCGGCAACAGTCATTTCTAGGTGTGTCTCTCTGAGATCTCGAGATGCCTGTGCTCTGAGTCACGCAGCGGCAGTGAGGAGAGCCTGCAACGGGCCTGCCAGAGCAGGTGGAGGAATCCCGGTGGTAGAGGGGATGTCTCAACCAGGTGGAAAGGAGTCATTTTGTCATGAGAAGAATTGGAAGATGAGACTGATGATCTGAATGAGGAGGGCCCTGCCTAAACCCCTCAGGCCTCCTCTGCTCTCAGGGCCACACCCCACCCCCACCTTCCGACCCACCTCACTGTCTCCCTTCCAGGCCACTTGTGTGCCATTCTCCTTTCCTGCCCACCACTGGCCTTTGCCTATGCTGCTCCCTCCTTCTTTAACACTGTTCCCTCTCTCATCCCCTTGTTACTTTCTACTCAACCTTCAGAAACCAGCTGGGTCATCACATCCTCAGGAAAGCATTCCCTGTCCTCCCAACGCACATCTGGATTTCCCCACTGTGAAGCCCTCAAGGGCACCCCGGACCCTCTCTCACACCCTGTACCTCTGTTCCCACACCTTGTAGGGTTGCAGTGTTTATCCCTGCAGTTGTTTCTCCTTGGTTTTCTCTCCCGCCAGTCCATAAGCTCCATGAGGACAGGAACGGAGCTGGCTTTAGCTCATCACTGCATCCTCGGTGCTTTGCATAGTGCCCGGCACACAGTAGGTGCTTAAAGAATATTTGCTGAGAGACTTCCCTGGTGTAGCAGTGGTTAAGACTCCATGCTCCCAATGCAGGGGGCCCGGGTTTGGCCCCTGGTCAGGGAACTAGATCCCACATGCATGCCACAACTAAGAGTTTGCATGCCACAACTAAGAGTTCGCATGCCACAACTAAGGAGCCAGTGAGCTGCAACTAAGGAGCCTGCCTGTCGCAACTAAGAAGCTCATGTGCCACAACTAGCCTGCTGCAACTAAGACCCGGCACAACCAAATAAATAATTTTTTTTTTTTAAAGAATGTTTGCTGAATGAAGGAAAGGAGATGAATAGTTGCACCCTCTAAAAGCAGAAGATGCTGCCTTGGAGGGAGTGAGCTCCCCAACAACAGGAGCATTCAAATACAACTGGACGTTTGCCTAGAGAGAACATTTGTGTAGAGAGGAGTCAAGCATGATATGCATGTCCCAGATGAGCTTTCAGGTCCCCTTTGATCCCAAGAAACTTGAGGGCTGGGGAACCCGCGATGGAGCGGCACGCTGGCTGTTGTCTGAGAGGCCCGCGTTGACAACTGGCTCAAGAGACATTTGTGGATGTCACTCTAAGCGCTTTTCCCCATTATTTCATTTTTTCCTCCATCAACTTTCATTTTCTCATCTTAAAAAGAGAATGATACCAAGCATGCCCCAAACATTGGGGTGATTGTGTGTAAAACTGCTTTCATGCTGTCGTCAGCTAGGTTTCCTAGACACAGAGCCTGGGAAGGGCTTCTTGTGAAAGTGATTTGTTAGGGGCATGTTCTCAGGAAAAGGGGGTTGAAGGACGCAGGTCGGGCAGAGAAAGAAAGTGATGGAAGAGTATGGTCTTGACTGGTGATTATCTTAACCTGTTCCCTTTGGGGACCTCTAGAGAGTGAATTGTATCGTGGAGCTGGTTGCATCTTGAGACAAGAGGACTAACTTTCTGTAGCTCATAGGAGTCAGGAGTCATTGGGTGCTGGGTGCTCTGAGGGGCATGTGACCTCCCAGGCAAGCAGCCTGCATTTGGCCGAGGACAAGAAAAGGGCAGCTGAGACTTCAGAAGCCAGTACTCACAGAGGCTGGAGACAGGTGCACCAGAGGGTGTGATGGAGATCTGGGTGGGCTCCGGAAGCCTCCACTCTACATATTCATGGTCACTGGGACCAGAAGGGGTCAACCTTGATGTCAGGTGTCCCATTGTGCCACCAAGGAAGTGGAAGCTTGGAGACTTCCAGCGACTTGTTCAAAGCCTCCCAGTTCAGCCATGGGTGGAAGCTGAACTTGAACTCAGGTTGTCTGCCTCCAAACCTCTTGCCCTGTTCAACCCTGCTCCGGACGCTGAGGCTCCCCTGGCGGGGGGAGGGACTGGTCAGCAGGGGAATCTGGGAGCACCACGGGATGGGGCACAACAGGGGCTCCCTCCTTGGGGCAAGAGCCATGGTGTTTCCTCCAGACCCTCAGCATCAGGGTGTCAACCAGTCTCAGTGGAGCTCTTGCAAGCTCAGCCCTTCTGGTTCCCACAAAGAAGTCCAAATAGGCAGGTGAATGAGAGCTGCTAAGAGGCTACCCTGAGCCCCCATTGAAATGAAAAGGGAACCGACTGATGGTACAAACCACAGGCATTTCCTGACTGAGGGGGAGGGAAATCAAGTCCAGGGCTACCAGGGTCCCTGTACATGTGGGTGCCTAGGTGCACACCCCCTCAGAGCACACACGCGTGCACGTGCACGCACAGCCGTACACCAAGACGCTTGCTCAGGCACCACCCTTGCAGGCAAGCTCACGACTGCACACAAGCACACACTCCCTGTCACTCAGCCCTGCAGCCGCACACACTGAAACACACACTCACCCTTCAAAGGCACCCACACACTTATGCGTGCAGACACACATCCAGACACCAATATGCATCCCTGCCTCGCCTCCATCACAGGCACGAACAGGCACGTTCAGAAGGACATACAGGAACGCACACGCAGCCACACGTGCGCGCCACTCAAGGAGTCACACATGTACTCTCGTGCATATTTGTTCAATGATCAGAACCAGAGGGCAGTTAACGTGTGCCCGGCGCTGTCTAGGCATGCGGAGACATGGACTCACAGGCACACATTCAAACGTATCTGTGCACATACACATGCATACTCAAGCATACACACAGTCTCAAAGGCAGACACATATATGCACACTCACACACACGTAGACAACAAATACACACAACTGCTCTCCAGGCACACAGCCAGGTTTTTTTTTCCCCCAGCTTTATTGAGATATAATTGGCCACACACAGTTTGATTTCTCAGTGAGTGAAAATAACAAGGGGTGTTGTTTCTTGAGATGTCTTGCCTTGGTGGCCTCTTCCTGCCGCCCCCTCCCTCATCCTTTCTCCCTTTCCTGCTCTCCCTTCCCCTTTCATCCCTCCTCTCCTTCTTTCTTCTCCCAAAGTCTGTCTCCTGTTTTACTCAGGAGATGGGTGGCTACAACCCTGTTACAGTTATAAGAAATTCAACCTGAAAATCTGTGGGCTTGGATTTCTTTCTTCTCTGGCGTTGCTCCAACACTTTTTCTTTCTTTTTTTTACTGAAGTGTAGTTGATTTACAATATTGTGTTAGTTTCAGGTGTACAGCAAAGTGATTCAGTTATACATACATTTTTTTCAGATTCTTTTGCATTTTAGGTTATTACAAGATATTGAATATAGTTCCCTGTGCTATACAGTAGGTCCTAGTTGATTATCTATTTTATATATAGTAGTGTTTATATGTTAATCCTAAACTCCTAATCTATCTCTCCCTCTCCCTCTCCCCTTTGGTAACTGTAAGTTTGTTTTCTATGTCCGTGAGTCTGTTTCTGTTCTGTAAATAAATTCATTTGTATCATTTTTTAGAGCCCACGTATAAGTGATACCATATGATACTTGTCTTTCTCTGTCTGACCCACTTCACTCAGTATGGCAATCTCTAGGTCCATCTATGCTGATACAAATAACAATATTTCGTTCTTTTTTATGGCTGAGTAATATTCCATCACACACACCCACACACACACACACACACACACACACACACACACACACGCTACATCTTCTTTATCCATTAGTCTGTTGGTAGACACTTCGCCAAACCCTTTTTTGTTCAGATCAACCTGACTGCTTTTAGCTGAGGGTAGGGCCAGATGCTGATGACATCTGGAAATAAAAAAAGTAAAATCTGTCCTGGAACCCAAAGTTTGAAGAATTTGGTTGGAAAGCTAGAAAGACGAGAAAAGGATCTAATCTTTGGCCACAGGGTACACCTTTTGCCCCAACTGTCAGACCCAATCCCCTCACCTTAGGAAGAAAGGATTGAGGCTGTGGAAGATGCAGAAACTTTGCTTAGGCAAGGGCTTGTACCCAGGTGTCTCTGTATCCTGTTCTGAGCAATTTTCCTCACACCAGGCATACCAACCAATGGTCTAATGGGGCTGGATGATGAAGATGATGGTGGTGATAATGATGATGGTGATGTTGGTAATGGTGACACTGATGATGGTGATGATGATGTTGATGATGGTGATGTTGATGATGGTGATGTTGATAATGGTGATGGTGATGATGATGGTGATGTTGATAATGGTGATGGTGATGATGGTGATGTTGATGATGGTGATGTTGATGATGGTGATGGTGATAATGGTGACACTGATGATGGTGATAATGGTGATGGTGATGATGGTGATGTTGATGATGGTGATGGTGATAATGATGTTGGTGATGTTGATAATGGTGATGGCAGTGATGCTGGTG
Source organism: Lagenorhynchus albirostris (assembly GCF_949774975.1). NCBI lineage: Eukaryota > Metazoa > Chordata > Mammalia > Artiodactyla > Delphinidae > Lagenorhynchus > Lagenorhynchus albirostris. Next base: position 13,337,407 of record NC_083101.1, read on the forward strand.
ATAATGATGACGATGGTATTAGTGGTGGTGATGAGGGTACCAACTCACATATAGTATCTACTTCATGCCAGGCTCTCTTCTACACTCTTTAGTGAATTATTACCCACACTTTCAGATGAGGCAGCTAAGGCACAGAGGTGACATCACTTGCTCAGGATCACCTAGCTAGTAATAATGGCAGGCAAATTCAGAGAAGGTATTGCCTTGACTCATAAATGCTCCGTAGGCAGGACGCTAGACCGGAGAGGGCCTGGGGAGACCGCCCCACCCCATGGGGTCACTGTACCGACGGGGCATCTGGAGTCCAGGGGAAGGGACTTCCTCAGGTCACCCAGTAAGGCAGCAGCAGAGTCTCTTTCAGGGAGAGTTCCAGTGCTGACACTTAACAAAGCCAGGACTCTTCAAGATGGAGAGTCCCACTTTACAGAAAGAAGAAAGCCACAGTTACAGTCAACTCCAGTCTGGACGAAAGCATTGACGTCCTCTAAAATTGATCCACGGTCAAGGCAGCCGTTCAGTTCTGTCCAGGACCCCAGCAAGTGCAGTGTACAGCGTGGGGAGAGACCAGTTGCCATAGTGAGCATTCAAAATGAGGGACTTCCCTGGCAGTCCAGGGGTTAAGGCTCCGCGCTTCACTGCAGGGGGCGCCGGTAGGATCCCATGTGCTGCAAAGCGCGGCCAGAAAAAAAAATGGAGGTCATGCCCCCACCTTCTGTGCAAAAAGAGACACAGGACTGGATTCTTGGGTACCTTGGTTTTGCCTACGGTTATGATTTGAGATGACCCAAGAATGCTCATCCCCTGTATCTTCCCCTTCTAATTCCTGACATTCCACCATTTAAGGTTCATTCCTCTGTGTCCTGATAACCATCACAGCCATCGTACACTGCCAGGTGCCTCACATACCTCATCTCATTGGATCCTGGGAGGGAGGCTTCCTCGTTACACAAATACAGAGACTGAGGCCCTGAAAAGGGCTGCATCTTGATCAAAGACCCCAGCTAGTAATGGTCAAGCCAAGATGGGGGCCCAGGTTTGTTAGAATTCAGGAGTTTCTCTCTTTACTGGGGCAGCCACCGGTAACTTGGGGTCCTCCTGGGTATGATTTCTGCCTCTAGAAGTAGGGTGGCGTGGAACATTCATGTGGGATGCCTCCAGGTGTGTGTGAGTCTGGGGGCATGAAGAATGGTAATATAGAAGGTGAAGCACTGGAGGAACTAGGAAGCTGCCTAATGGGGACACACAGAACCCGGCACAGAGCCTCAGGGCAGCGACCTCCTGACAGGGTTGCAAGTCAGAAAAACAAACCAGGTTCCCAGTGCGTCTTTCTTTGACAAGCCATAGATCAAAAGACAAATGGACACAGATTTTAATCAACTTTTTTAGCTAAAGAAGGGTTTGTGTTTGGTTTTTAATTAAAAAAAAAATCTAAGGGCTTCCCTGGTGGCACAGTGGTTGAGGGTCCGCCTGCCGATGCAGGGGACGCGGGTTCGTGCCCCGGTCCGGGAAGATCCCACATGCCGCGGAGTGGCTGGGCCCGTGGGCCGTGGCCGCTGAGCCTGCGCGTCCAGAGCCTGTGCTCCGCTGCGGGAGAGGCCACAACAGTGAGAGGCCCGTGTACCGCAAAAAAAAAAAAATCTAAGAAATACATGCTTACAATAAGTAGTGAAGTGACTATGGGTCGGGGGAGCATCCCAGGCAGAGGGAACAGCAGGTGCAAAGGCCCAGGTTTGGATTGTACTTGACCTGTTTGAGCGACAGCACAGGGGAGAATGTGGCTAGAGCCTAGGGGGCCCAAGAAGCGTGGTGGGAGGTGAGGGACCAGGTAGCCAGGTTGTGCCTGAGCTGAGATCTACAGGGTGAGGAGGGGTTAACAAGGTGCAGAGGGAATAGCATGGCCGGGGGGTGGGGGGACCTCATTCCCACTGGGTTTAGTGATCCAAGAATTCAAAGAAAAACTGTATATAATTGATGATGGGAGCTCACATTTCTTTGGTACCTTATTATATTTCGAACCTCTTTCGCAAGAGCACACTTTATCTCATTTTTTATCTTAACATACCCCTGGGAGGTAGAGATAATTACCCCATTTTATAGATAAGATAACTGAGGCTCAGGAAGTTTAAGTGTTTTTTTTTTTCCCCTCAAGGTCACCAGTCTTGTGGAATTGCAGGAACGAAGCTTGAACCTGAGCTGATCCCAGGCTTGTTCTACTACAAATTTTATTTTTTAATTTATTTTGGCTGCCCTGGGTCTTAGTTGCAGCATGCGGGATCTAGTTCCCCGACCAGGGATCGAACCCAGGCCCCCTGCATTGGGAATGCGGAGTCTTAGCCACTGGACCACCAGGGATGTCCCTACAAATTTTATTTCTAATGCCCAGAAGATAACATTCAAAGCCTTGAGAAGACCCAGGACATTAGCTTCTTTAAGTTGTGTTTTTATTTTATTTATGTGCTTAATTTTTAAAAATAGAGGCGAATTCCCTGGTAGTCCAACGGTTAGGAATCTGTGCTCCCACTGCAGGGGGCAAGGGTTCTATCTTTGGTTGGGGAACTAAGATCCTGCATGCCACGGTGTGCCAGAAAAATAAAAAAATTTGTTTCTTAATAAAAAAAACTATTAAAAAAATAGATAAGACATTCTCAGGGAATAACAATCCAGATGTATAAAAGGGTTTACAGTAGAAGTGTCCTCCCACCCCCTGCCCTTCGCTCAAGTGGATTATTTCTTTGATCTTTTTCGAAGGTTGAGAGGAACACACTTTTAACACTGGTGGAATGTAGCTTTATAAGTTTTGGTTGCAAAGGTAACATTTTATTTCAACTGGTAGAATTCTTTGGCCCTGGAAGCACTAACTGTTTTCCAAAATGAACCCAAGAGCCTTAAAGTATTTGGCTTTCTCCCTGTTTCTGCCTTTTGAAATTAGATGTATATAAATGCCAGAGGTGGAATTTAATATCATTAGAAAACAAATGACTTCCAAGTACAAAACGAAGTAAAAAGGATATTTCCTCTCCTGGAGATGATGATTTTTAATAGCATTTCCTTGGATCAATAAAGGATGGAGAAGCTGATGGGCCTGAAAGGAGCCAAGTCAGCCTCTGCTCTCCTGGGCTTGTCAATGCCTCCCACCTTATTTATTGTCAAACTGGAAGGAAAGCAATTATCTGTTGCCAGTCCCAAGTCAGAAAGCCTTTCTTTCCTTCCCTCGCTCCCTCCCTCCTTCCTCCCCCACCCCCTTCCTTCCCTCAGTAGGGGAGGAAAACACTTTTCCTTTACCCTCTTATGTGCTGTTTGTGCAGCCTGCAAATTAAACTGACAAAGACAGATTAACAGGAGAAAAAGGCATATGTTCCTTCATTGATGCTAATATTTTTACATGTTTGGGGGCTTCACAGGAAAAAAAGTGAAAACCCAAAGAAGTGGTTAGACTTGGGGGGCTTATCCACCATTTTAACACAGGACAATAAATGGTGGTGAAGTGACTAGACAAAAGGGAAAGGAGTTGGGGCTACTAAGGGCGGTAAACTGCAGCAAGGTAAATATACCCAGGGTGGGGAAGCTAATGGAAGATAAGGGTAATTTCAATCAGGTTTGTTTATGCAGTCTCATCTTGATCTCTGCTGATAAAGGTTGTTCTCCTCCTCCTGGTATGAGTTGGAGGTGGGGAGGTGGGGTACCTCACAAGGAGAATTCATGTCACCTTTACGAAGGGAAATTTATGCCCTGCTTTTAGACAGAAAGATAAGGGGGGAGGTGGTGGCACAGAGTTTTTCCTGTGTCTGCTGCTTCTCACTTGCCTTCAGCTCAAAATAATCTTTATGCCAAAGTGGCATTTATTTTTTCTTTCTTTCTTTTTTTTTTTTTGGCGGTACTCGGGCCTCTCACTGTTGTGGCCTCTCCCTTGCGGAGCACAGGCTCCGGACGCGCAGGCTCGGCGGCCATGGCTCACGGGTCCAGCCGCTCCGTGGCATGTGGGATCTTCCCGGACTGGGGCACGAACCCGTGTCCCCTGCATCGGCAGGCGGACTCTCAACCACTGCGCCACCACGGAAGCCCCGAAGTGGCATATTCTTGAGGGTGGCATATTCTGATTACCTTAACTAACTTCCTTCCTCCCTTCCTTCCTCCCTTCCTTCCTTCCTTCCTTCCTTCTTCCCTTCCCTCTTTCCTTTCTGGCTCCTGCTTTCTCCTTCCTTCCCTTGTGACCTTATTTTTCAGTGACTGTGACAGCACTGGTGGGACTATCCCTTCAGAGACAACCTCCATCATGCCACCCTCCCTTCCCAGGGGTACTCCAGAGGCTCCCTTCTCAGGAAAGGGTTAAAGGCGAATCCCTGGTCCTCCCCTTCCAAGCTCCTCTGCTTCAGCCCCTCAGCCCCAGGCTGGTGGCCCCGTGGCCCCCAGGGTGGACCTCGCCTGTCCCGTCCTCTGACCTTTGCACGAGCCGCTCTCCTCCCAGCTGCCGTCCGGCATTCCCGCTTCCTCCTCTGTGCTCAATCACCTACTTCTCCTGACTAGCTCAACCACTTCTGGAAACTGCTTTAAAACGTTTTCCCACTCTAGCCCTGGGAGTTTCCCCTCCTGTCTGGGGCTGGGCAGCAGTTGAGAGAATTAGGAATGAAACCCAGCTCTGAAAAGTTCTACTTAGTGATTTTGAGGCAGCCGCTCCCGCATCTGAATCTCATTTCCTCATCTGTAAGCGGAGCGCTGTGACTGGCCATCTCCTGGGGCGCCAGGGCCCTGGGTGTCTCTGGATCTGAGGAAGCTTCGCATTTCCTGGAGCCGGGATTCCTGTGGGAAGGGCTCACCAGACTCTGTGGACCCTGGTCCTCCCCGCCAGACCACCCTCGCTGATAGGCTCTTCCCCACAAAAACCTCAACGAGGCAATTTTCCTTCCACCGAGAACCTTCTGGATTCACATTCCAAACCCTGCCTGCCAGAGGTCACCTCACCTCAGTGTTTCTGACACGGAGAATCTGAGGGAGAAAGGGACCTTGGCAAGAGGGGAGGCCAGGGTGACAGCAGGGAGGTTTGCTGACCGTGTGGATGAGGCAGCGTATGAAGACCCTAGTGAAGTGTCCTTCGTCTATCTGGGCACCCATCTCTCCACTCAGTCAGCACGTGCCCATCACACATGTCTTGTGTGCCAGGTATGTGCTGGGGGTACGATGTCACAGGATAGATGTGGCCAGGGACGGATGCAGCCAAATGGAAAGTTCTGTCCATACAGTGATGTTAAGTGACACGAAGGGGACACCTGGGAACCCTGACCCCGTGGCATTTCACTCAGGACCTTAACCAGGTGTGAAAATTGCAGAAGAAGATGTGTCTTTTCCTGTTTATTTGCAGGGGTTCCTTGTAGACTCTGGATACCAATCCTTTTCTGTTTTCTACGTTGCAAACATCTTCTCCCAGTCTCTGGTTTGCCCATTCATTCATTGTGGTATCTTTCCTGTATGTTTTGTATTTTAATATAGTCACGTATCCATATTATTCTTTAAGGCCAGCACACTGTGTGTGTGTGTGTGTGTGTGTGTGTGTGTGTGTGTGTGTGTGTGTGTGTGTTAAATAAACTCTTACCTATCTGAGGTAATAATGATACTTTCCTCTGAAAGTTTTAAAGTTTCTCTTTTCTTTCAGATCAGTTACCCATTTGTCAGGTGGCGGGGTGTGTGTGTGTGTGTGTGTGTGTGTGTGTGTGTGTTAGGAATCTGATTTTATTTTACTTTTTGTATGGATAGCCAGTTGCTCAGAAACACTTTTTAAAATTGTGATAAAATTTGTAGAACATAAAATTCACATTTAAATGGGTAAGCCATGCTTACGTGCACAGGTCAGTGGTATTGAATGCATTCACCGTGTTGTACCAGCCTCACTACTGTCTAGTTCCAGAGTCCAGGAGGAGGCCATGTATCCATTCAGCAGTCACTCCCACTCTCCCTCCCCAGCTCCTGGCAGCCTCTTATTTGCTTTCTGTCTCTGTGAGTTTGCCTCTTTTGGGTATTTCCTATAAACTGAGTCATACAATACATGGCCTTTTGTGTCTGACTTCTTTCACTCAGCATAATGTTTTCAAGGTTCATCCATGTGGTAGTGTGAATCAGTATTTCATTCCTTTTTATGCCGAATAATACTCCATTGCATGGATGTACCACGTTTTATTTATCCAGTCATTGCTTGAAGGACACTTGGGTTGCTTCCACTTTTCTGCTACTGTAAATAGCAATGCTATGAACATTCCTGTACAAATTTTTGTTTGCACACCTGTTTCCAATTCTTCTGGGTCCAGCAACACTTTCTGAAGTCTGTTCTTCCCCTGCTGATCTGCAGTCCCACTTCTGGTCGACACTGAGTTTCCACATGTGTGTGGGTCTCTTTCTATGCTCCTTATTCTGTCCCCGTGGTCCAAAAATCCATCCTGGCACCAACCCTACACTGTTAGAGTGATGCTGAAGCTTTCCAGCACATACTTATGGCTCTTTTTCCTCCCACCTAGAGACCTTTGCACATGGCTCTGCTTGGGTCACTCTCCCTCAAGTCTTCATCTAGCCAACTCCTCTTTCTCCTGGTCTCAGGGTCCTGTGCACCCTGTATTTATCCCTCAGAGCCCTGATCACAATGGTCCTGAAATCATTGATTGGGTGGGTCTTGGTTTAATGTCTGGGCTGCAGACTCCTCCAGGGCTATAATGCTGTCTCGCTTGTTTGCCTGGATGTCCTCAGCTTGAAGAACAGGGGCTGACAGATAGTAGGGTCCCAATAAGTATTTGTTAAAAGGATGAAGGAGGTAAGGGAGGAAGGTCTTCTGGCCCCAGAGCACTTTGGTCATACCTAGAGAGAAGGTTGAACGAAATTACTTAAATTGCCTGTGCCTCGGCTTTCTTCCCTGGAAAATGGGGATGTGATTAGGGTGTGCAGAGGATGAAGTGAGCTCAGGTGTGTTCGAGGCGCTTGGAGCAAAGCCTAGCAAGTGATCAGAGCTACCTGTGTTTACCTGCCCCGCACTTCGCCTCCGTGAACTCCTCGAACTCCGGTGATGATCCTGTAGGCGCTAAAGCCTTTTCTCTAACAGTTGTCCCATTTTGATTTTGCCCCTCCCATGAACTAGTCATCTTATTTCCGTTCAGTATACGATGCAAAGGAGTCTCAGATGGGAAGAATGACTCATCTAAGGCCTTAAACCTAGAAGCCCTGATCCCAAAGCTAACGTATGTAATCTTGAAGCTGTTTTCCAGCTCAGCGATCCAGTCGCTGGAACTGCCAGTTAGATTTTGAGAACTATATATAGCTCCTCCCAAAACAAAACAAGACCAAACAACAACAGCAACAACAAAAAACCCTTCCAGATCCATAGTATTGACTTAAATTATTTTTATTTTATTGTTATTGAAATAGGTATAAACCTGAAATTAAGCAGGAAGTCCTCATGCTCAGAGCTCTATAAACAAACCATAAAACCAAAACAAAATTTCTACGTAGATACAAACACAACCTCAAAACCAATAAAATCCAAACTAACAGCATTAAATTAATGTGACTGATGATTTGTTGCTGAAATCAAATCTCTTGCATCAAGTTTAATGGTAGCGAGTGATGTTTTTACATGTCTCATCTCCTGTGTCATCTTTTTTTTCTTAACATCTTCATTGGAGTATAAATGCTTTACATTGTTGTGTTAGTTGCTGCTGTATAACAAAGTGAATCAGTTATACGTATACATATATCCCCATATCCCCACCCTCTTGCGTCTCCCTCCCACCCTCCCTATCCCACCCCTCTAGGTGGTCACAAAGCACCAAGCTGATCTCCCTGTGCTATGCGGCTGCTTCCCACTAGCTATCTGTTTTACATTTGGTAGTGTATATATGTCCATGCCACTCTCTCACTTCTTCCCAGCTTACCCTTCCCCCTCCCCGTGTCCTCAAGTCCATTCTCTATGTCCGTGTCTTTATTCCTGTCCTGCCCCTAGGTTCTTCAGAACAATTTTTTCGTTTTTTTTTAAGGAACAAGGATGTATTGTATAGCATGGGGAATTACAACCTTTTTTTTTTTTAACATCTTTATTGGAGTATAATTGCTTTACAATGGTGTGTTAGCTTCTGCTCTATAACAAAGTGAATCAGCTATACATATACATATATCCCCATATCCCCTCCCTCTTGCATCTCCCTCCCACCGTCCCTATCCCATCCCTCTAGGTGGTCACAAAGCACGGAGCTGATCTCCCTGTGCTACACGGCTGCTTCCCACTAGCTATCTATTTTACATTTGGTAGTGTATATATGTCCATGCCACTCTCTCACTTCGTCCCAGCTTACCCTTCCCCCTCCCCGTGTCCTCAAGTCCATTCTCTACATCTGCATCTTTATTCCTGTCCTAGGTTCTTCAGAACCTTTTTTTTTTTAGATTCCATATATATGTATTAGCATATGGTATTTGTTTTTCTCTTTCTGACTTACTTCACTCTGTATGACAGTCTCTAGGTCCATCCACCTCACTACAAATATCTCAATTTCATTTCTTTTTATGGCTGAGTAATATTCCATTGTATATATGTGCCACATCTTCTTTATTCATTCATCTGTCGATGGACACTTAGGTTGCTTCCATGTCCTGGCTATTGTAAATAGAGCTCCAATGAGGTACATGATTCTTTTTGAATTATGGTTTTCTCAGGGTATATGCCCAATAGTGGGATTGCTGGGTCATATGGTAGTTCTATTGTTAGTTTTCTAAGGAACCTCAAACTGTTCTCCATAGTGGCTGTATCAATATACATTCCCACCAACAGTGCAAGAAGGTTCCCTTTTCTCCACACCATCTCCAGCATTTATAGTTTGCAGATTTTTTGATGATGGCCATTCTGACCAGTGTGAGGTGATACCTCATTTTAGTTTTGATTTGCATTTCTCTAATGATCAGTGATGTTGAGCATCCTTTCATGTGTTTGTTGGCAACCTGTATATCTTCTTTGGAGAAATGTCTATTTACGTCTTCTGCCCATTTTTGGATTGGGTTGTTTGTTTTTTTGATACTGAGCTGCATGAGCTGCTTGTATATTTTGGAGATTAAACCTTCGTCAGTTGCTTCGTTGCAAATATTTTCTCCCATTCTGAGGGTTGTCTTTTTGTCTTGTTTATGGTTTCCTCTGCTGTGCAAAAGATTTTAAGTTTCATTAGGTCCCATTTGTTTATTTTTGTTTTTATTTCCATTCCTCTAGGAGGTGGGTCAAAAAGGATCGTGCTGTGATTTATGTCATAGAGTGTTCTGCCTAAGTTTTCCTCTAAGAGTCTTATAGTGTCTGGCCTTACATTTAGGTCTTTAATCCATTTTGAGTTTATTTTTGTGCATGGTGTTAGGGAGTGTTCTAATTTCATTCTTTTACATGTAGCTGTCCAGTTTTCCCAGCACTGCTTATTGAAGAGGCTGTCTTTTCTCCACTGTATATTTTTGCCTCCTTTATCAAAGATAAGTTGACCATTTGTGCATAGTTTTATCTCTGGGCTTTCTATCCTGTTCCATTGATCTATATTTCTGTTTTTGTGTCAGTACCGAACTCTCTTGATTACTGTAGCTTTGTAGTATAGTGTGAAGTCAGGGAGCCTGATTCCTCCAGCTCCGTTTTTCTTTTTCAAGATTGCTTTGGCTATTCGGGGTCTTCTTTGTGTTTCCATACAAATTGTGAAATTTTTTGTTCTAGTTCTGTGAAAAATGCCAGTGGTAGTTTGATAGGGATTGCATTGAATCTGTAGATTGCTTTGGGTAGTATAGTCATTTTCACAATGTTAATTCTTCCAATCCAAGAACATGGTATATCTCTCCATCTGTTTGTATCATCTTTAATTTCTTTCATCAGTGTCTTATAGTTTTCTGCATACAGGTCTTTTGTCTCCCTAGGTAGGTTTATTCCTAGGTATTTTATTCTTTTTGTTGCAGTGGTAAATGGGAGTGTTTCCTTAATTTCTCCTTCAGATTTTTCATCATTAGTGTATAGGAATGCCAGAGATTTCTGTGCATTAATTTTGTATCCTGCTACTTTACCAAATTCATTGATTAGCTCTAGTAGTTTTCTGGTAGCATCTTTAGGATTAGAATTACTGTCATAGTTTCCTTTAAAAAACAAACAAACTCAGTTATTATCCAGTTTGATGGGCTGAGCAATTTAAACAATGCATTCTCAAATGCAATAATGAAAATTGGGAAATAATACACTTGGTATGACATCACTCATTGTATATTTACAGTGATACTCACCACGAATGAACTATTACAAGTGACTTCTCCAAAGACAATCATGGAGCATTTTATGCTTTTGCAAAGTATTTATTGTACTGATTGCCATGGAACTCCTCCTTCCTGAGCCACTGTGTGGGGTTGATGATTCAATTCTCCCACTGTTTACTCCACTGTGCCCATCAGGAAACTTTGTTTTCCCAAGCTCCAAGACCTCACCTGGCCCCCTGCAGCCTCTGTGTATCCTTCAAGTATTCAATCAGGCTTCTGTTCTTTTCTCATTAGCACGAAACAATTAAAATTATACACCACACCCAGGCTCTGTGCCATTTTCATGGTGTCAAATTATAGTTCCAATGCATTAAAATATTTGAGAAGCTAATTTCTTAGTCTCTGAAATTGAAGTTCAATGGCAGATGATCCTGGCAAAAGAAAATGTTGAGTTTTGCACCAGCAAAATAGATGGTCTGGGAGCCCAAGAAGTGAGGTGACCGTCGTGGTTACCAGTGTAGGACTAAATGAGCCGGATGTACCTGCATCAACCCACCAAAGTGAATGGTTGTCATACAGGCCACAGAAGCACAAACTCTGAAATAGATTTTTTTTTTTCTTTAGTTCCCTTCTAAAATAATTCTAGTAGAGAACCCCAGGGCGTGTATAGAGTTCTGTTTGAGAAACTCTGGGCCCAAAGACCACTAAGTCTGCGAACAAACCCGGGCAGGGGCCGCGCTAGGTGCCCAGTGACCAGCCCCTCCAGTCGGGAGCTCAGGACTTGAAGGACTTGGGTCGCGGGGGGGAGCTCAGAACTTGGCGGGGGGGTGGGGGGGGCTCCAGCGAGAGCAGCTCCAGCCCGCAGGCCTGTCGCTGTCTACCCCTGCTCCCTTCCTTCCCCAGGAAACAAATGGTAGATCAGACCTCCCAGGCTCTCCGCTCCCCCCGTGTTTGGCGGGGCGCCAGGGCACCGGGGCCCCTTCCTGCGGTAAGGGGAGACAGACCCCACCCCACCCTCCGATGCTCCGGGTCCCCGCCACCCCTCCCCCACCCCTCCCCCACCACGTGCAGGCCCGGGAAGGCAAAGAGGCCCAGCCACCGTCACCAGGGATTTTCTTTTCTTTTTTTGCTGGTTTCAGGCTTTTTTCTGCCTGAGTGAAAATGAAACAAACACCCCCTGCGCCTCCCCGCCACCAGACACACACGCACACCGGCAGTCGTGCACTCGCGCGCCCGGCCTCCCAGCCGCCGTGTCCGGGGCGGGACCCTCTCTGCACAAACAGCCGCGGGCCGGGCCGAGCGGGGAGCGCGCCGCCCGCTGCCCAGCGCCCGCCCGCTTCCTCGCGCCCCTGCCCGCCGCGCGCTGCCCGCCGCCCCGGAGGAGCGCCCGGCGGCCGGCCGGCCCGAGCGCAGGCGGCACACCCCGCCCCGGCACCCCCCGCCGGGCTTGGGCAGAGGCAGCGCGCCGACTCTTCGGGCAGCCGAGGACGACGCCGGGGCCGGGAGCCGAGGCGCAGGTCAGCCCCGAGCGCGCCCAGCTTCTGCGGATCAGGTGGGTCCCGCGGGGCGCCGCCCGAGCCCCCAGAGGCCGCGAGCCGAGCCCGGCCCGGCCCTGGGCGGCGGGCGCCGAGTGAGGGCGGCGCGGGGAGAGGACGGGCCACCGCGCTGGCCCTGCCCTGTTGCTGCCCTGCTGTGTCCCCGCTTTTGTTCTTGTCGCTACCTCTGCGCCCTACTCCGACCCCGTTTCTGTCCCCGCCTCTGCCCAGCCTTCCAGACTCGGGCCAGAAGGGCCGCGGGGTGGGCTTCCCACGGGGTTCGCGAGGTGGAGGCGGGAGAGGGCAGGCTCAGGGGGCGCGGAGCTGGACCACCGAGGAAGTCTCGAAAGGAGAGAGGGTTCTGCCCCCGTCTATGGAGCAGGGTGGGGGAAGGGCTCCATCGCCCAGGACCAGATGGGAAGAGGATGCCTCCGGGAAGGGGGAGCCTGGAAGGGTGAAGTGAGGGGCGCAGGAACCCCCGAGAGCCGGGACACGGAGCGGGAGAGGTCGGGGAGCTCAGAGAGCCGAGGAGCAACCCAACACCCAGCACCGGGAAAGTTTCAAACGTTGTAACTTTGGCAGCTACCAGGCCTGCTGCATCGGGGTGATGGGAGGCGAAGCCCTTCAGGTCTTCAGACCACCACGTTCCCACTCAAAGGGACACCACTCCGCGTTTGAAAATGGCAGAAAAACAGCTAAACAGAGTGATTGCACAAACTCTTGAAAGGCGTCCAAGAAACAGTAAAGTGGAAAAAAATGTCAGCGCGCGAAGAGAGAAAGCAGAGCGACTTGAGATTCCCCAATCTTCCCGCGGGCCAGGGAGGGAGGGAGGGAGGGAGGGAGGCGCGGAGGCTGTCGGCGAGCTCGCTCTTCCCCCAGGAGAGACCCGAGACCCCGGCGGCTGCGTTTGTAGCTCTGCTTGTAGCTCTGCTTGTGGTTTGCGCTCCTTCTGGCCGCTGAGCAGGCCTTGCTGCCTCCTTCATTTACTTAGAAATAGGTGGGTCTCAGGGGGCAGGAAGTACGGGGTGAGGGTGGGGGGAGCCCTGGCCTCGCTGCCTCCTAGCTGGGAAACCCTTTCCCAGGGAGAGCCTCAGTTTCCGTAACTACGAAATAGAGATACTGCAGTGAGTAAAGAAATGCCAAGCGCCAAGGGGCTGTGTATGTGCGTGTGTGTGGGCGCGCGTGTGTACGTAGAGGAAGGATGTGGATGGTCTGTTGTACTTCTGCGCTTCTTTGGCTACACTCAGCACTTTTTACCTTGCTCGGAGTTAATTCTGGGTGTACCTTGCCTCCCCTACCAGGCTGGGGGGCAGGTGCAGGTTCCCAGTTATTGTTACATGTAACAGGTATGCAATGACTGAATAAGACAGAGCTGAAAAAGTCCCTAGGGTTTACCTGGTCAGGGAGATTTCAAACTCTGCCCCTGAGAAGCCTAGGGTCCTCGCTCAAGGGGCACCATGGTGGGGGAGGGGAGCCTAGGCGGCAGGGCTCTGGTCCTTACCTTCCCTCTTTCAGGCAGAACCGGTTCAGTTCTGCCTTTGCCTCTTCTATATATTAGGAAACCCCAGAGGCTGTTTTTGGTATCAGATTCTTCAGATCCAGTCTGATCTGGCCATCTTTGGTGGAGAAACTAAATCTAGAGGTGCGCACAGTGATTTGGGCAAGATCCACCAGTGGCCAGGCCTAGCCAGGAAACTGTCTCCTTAGTCCTAGGTCAGCAATGCCTTTTCCTGGCCCTGGTGGCTCTGAGCCACCGGCTCACCTCTTAGCACCAACCAGCCTAGACCCTAACTCCAGGGCCCCAGGGCCACCTCCCTACCCTTGAGGGAGAAGAAGCCCAGGAGTCTCATCCTCTGAGCTTTTCCAGGCCTTCAGTGGGCCTTTCACATGCAAGTTGGTTTCACAGGCTGAGGCCAAAAGAATTAGGTTCCGCAGAAACTAGTCAGCACACTGCCCCTTTCTTAGCCCAGCCCAACAGGTGTCATCGACCTCCTTTATAGTTGGGGAGATGAAGGTGCGGAGAGGTCAAGTAACTCGCTCGTGGGCACTCAACTCCTAAATTGCAGCCGGGATTTGAAAGCAGCTCTGTCTGGCTCTAAGGCTTCTGCTCTTTGCATTACATCATCTCTCATGATGGCTAGAGAACAGCTAATGGACAGATGTCATTGAGATGGGGGCAAGGGTGAGGGGAGAATGGCCGAAAGGGGGGCTGGGTTAAGGGGGAGGCTGGACATTAATATAGGTGCATTCACAGCGTAAATATAATTATTGATATATTTGAACTGAATGTGTTTTCTGCCCTGTACATTGTCTTTATTTTAGCTTTTATTTTCTAGACACTTTAGAATTATTTTCTTTTCCTAATTTTTAACTGAAGTATAATTTCCATATGATAAAATCCACAGATGGTAAGTATTGGGTTCAACAAGTTTTGAAAGCTGTTTGCGCCTATGTAACCACCATCCAAAATGAGATATGAAATATTTGCATCATCTTAGAAAGTTCCCATTTCCAGTGAATTTTCCTTCTGCCCTTCCAAGCAACCATTTTCTGATTTTCCTCACCATTGATTGATTTTGCCTGCTCCTGGACCTCACGTAAATGGAATCATACTGTGTGTCTCTTTCACGTCTGGCTTATTTCACTCAACCTGATGTTTGTTAAATTCACCTGTGTTATTGTGTATATGAGTAGTTTGTTCCTTTTCAGTGCTGAGTCGTATTCCATTTTATGGATATACCATCATTTGCGTATTTATTCTCCTGTTGATGAATATTTGGGTTATTTCCAATCTGGGCTAGTCTTTCTTTCTTTCTTTCTTTTTTATTTTTGGCTGCATTGGGTCTTTGTTGCTGCGTGCAGGCTTTCTCTAGTTTTGCCGAGCAGGGACTACTCTTCATTGAGGTACACAGGCTTCTCACTGCAGTGTCTTCTCTTGTTGTGGAGCATGGGCTCTAGACACACGGGCTCAGTAGTCGTAGCGCACAGGCTTAGTTGCTCCGCAGCATGTGGGATCTTCCCGGACCAGGGATCAAACCCGTGTCCCCTGCATTGGCAGGTGGATTCTTAACCACTGCGCCACCAGGGAAGTCCCTGGACTATTATTTCTGGTAGAAATCTTTTGTGGTCATTTGTTATCACTTAGAAGTGAAATTGTTGGGTCATAGAGTATACCATTTTACATCCCCACAGCGATGTATACGACATAATTATTACACATCCTTGACAATATTTGGTATTGTCTGTCTTTTAAATTTTTTTTAAACTTTTTTTTTTTTTTGCAGTACACGGGCCTCTCACTGTTGTGGCCTCTCCCGTTGCGGAGCACAGGCTCCGGACGCACAGGCTCAGCGGCCATGGCTCACAGGCCCAGCCGCTCCGCGGCATGTGGGATCTTCCCAGACCGGGGCACGAACCCATGTTCCCTGCATCAGCAGGCGGACTTCCAACCACTGCGCCACCAGGGAAGCCCTGTCTTTTTTATTTTAGCCATTTTAGTGCCTGGATAATGGTGTCTTATACCTTCTGTTTTTTGGGGTTTTTTTTTTGCGGTACACTGGCCTCTCACTGTTGTGGTCTCTCCCGTTGTGGAGCACAGGCTCCGGACGCGCAGGCTCAGCGGCCATGGCTCACGGGCCCAGCCGCAACGCGGCATGTGGGATCCTCCCAGACCGGGGCACGAACCTGTGTGCCCTGCATCGGCAGACGGACTCTCAACCACTGCGCGACCAGGGAAGCCCCTATACCTTCTGTATTTATGATGGAATTATAAGAGTTCTTGAGGAACACGACATGATCGGGGCAAAGAATATGAAACAAGATGGTGGTGTGGAGGCCACTGTGAGCCATGACTCCAGAGGGAAGGAAGCAAATGGTGGCTGGAATTGTGACCTTAGGAATAGGAATTTACGAGCTCGGGAGAGCTCTCTATATATCAACTGAGATTTAAAGATCTGGTCCTTGTGCTCTATAAATACACAAGCTGACTCATGCTCATGGCTTTAAATGCTACCTGTATAGCAATCATCTTTACCTCCAGTTCAGATCTCTGTTATAGGCTCCCAAGTCACATGTTTTTCTTGTTTTTTTTTGGTTTTTTTTTTTGCGGTATGCGGGCCTCTCACTGTTGTGGTCTCTCCCGTTGCGGAGCACAGGCTCCGGACGCGCAGGCCCAGCGGCCATGGCTCACGGGCCCAGCCGCAACGCGGCATGTGGGATCCTCCCAGACCGGGGCACGAACCCGTGTCCCCTGCATTGGCAGGCGGACTCTCAACCACTGCACCACCAGGGAAGCCCCCCAAGTCACGTGTTTAACTGCCCTTTGGGTATCTCTTTTTGGATGTCTCAAAGGCACTGCAGACTGGACAAATCGATAACAGAATTCATTATCTCCTGTTGGCTTTTTGTCGTGGGTCATTGGATGGTGCCACTAGCTGAAAGAATATGGAAAGAGGAATGCCTGAGGTTGGGCAGGGAGATACTGAATTTAGTTCCAAGCTAAATGGTGTGGAGCAGTCAAGGAAGATAAAGACTGGGTTGCACTGGGCAATTAGGAGATTACTGAAATATACTGCGAGTGGTTTTGGTGGAGTGGAGGGCAGGTAAGCTAGATTGCTGGTAGGTGAGAGAGAAAGAACTGGAGATGGTGAGTAGAGTCAACTCTTTGAAGAAGTTTGTTTGAGAAAGTCAGAGGAGGGATTGAGCTATAGTTGGAGGAAGACAGGGTGAAGAAAAGGACTTTAGGATGGAAAAGATATGTGAGATATAGGCTCAGGGGAAGAATTTAGTCCAGGAGAGGGAAGGAATGGCCAATACAGCAAGGTGCTGGGAGGAGTAGGAGGGAGTGGGGAGGGTTGGCTTTGAAAAAAGATGGAGAAGCTTCATCAACTACAGAATTCTCTGTTGACTCTCCATGTGGACAACTCCTAATCATGACGTGTGAGGTTCTTCACCACCTGCTTCCGTCTCATCTCATATATATAGTGTATATCAGTTAGCTTTTGCTGCATAACAAACATCCCCCCCCATGCATAGTTTATGACCACAAAGGTTTATTTATTACTCACACTACACGTCAGCTGGAGGGCAGTTGCAACTGCATGGTTTTGTAGATCTGCTCTGGGTGCCAGCCAGCCACAATATCTGCTCCCTGTATCTTCTCCTCCCAGGACCGAGGCTGAAGCTGCTGCTTCTACCTGTTATATGTTATTTTATGGTGAGAGCTGGAGGAAGAAAGAGATGATGTGATGCGTCTTAAAGTCTCTGAACTGGCTCATGATCACTTCTACCCATACTCCTTTGGTCATAGCCAGTCATATGACCAAGTCCAAAGTCAGTGGGACAGAGATATATGTCCTCTACCTATTGGCCTGGAGTGGATACTTGGGAACAGCAATCCACATATATTTGTTAGAAACTCCTTCACACAGGTCCCCGCCTATCTTTATCTCTCCAAACTAATCCCCATCACACTGCTCTTTGGTACCATTGTTCCCCTTTCCTGAAGCATGGCAATGGCCTTTCAAGTCTCTATATCCCTCTGTCTAGGCATCATCACCCCCGCCCCCGCCCCTGACCCAGCTGCCCCTGCTGAGTTGGTGTGCAGCTCTTTCAACCTGGACCCTGCTGCTGTGTGCTCCCTGTTCTCTGCTCCAGACTCGCACCCTCCCGCACACCCTCTCCCTGCAGCCCAAGTCCTCTTTCTAGACACCAAATTGATTGGCATTTTCCATCTTTCCAAGGCTCCCCTCTGCTCTCAGGATAAAGCACATGTCCCTTTAGGTGACATCCAAGGTCTCTCATCCCTCACCACCCCACCCCTTGGAACTTCTGCTCCAGCCTGAGGGAATGACTGCAATTCCTGAAACCCGCTCTGGGCTTTTCCCCATGCTGCTCCCTCTGCTTAGAACACCCTCCCCGCCTCCCCTGCAAGCCCACTCACAGACTCCTACTCATCCTTCAAGAGCCCCACAAACCTACTCACAGAATCCCACTCATCCTTCAAGACCCAGCTTAACCATCACCCTCTCTGAGATGGCAGTCTCTTCCTCCTGCCCCCCATGAATTAGGCATTCCCTTTCCTCCCGCCAGGTCTCTGGGCATCCTGCAGTACACACCCCAGATACATTCTGTCGCATGTCATCATTCCTCCCCTCCTCGACTATAAGCTGCTGGAGCACACCGTGCACATGACCACAGTGCTCTTTACCTGACCCACGCTGCTGGCTAAGAGTGGCCTCTGGAGGCCCACTGCCTGAGTTTGCACCCTAATGCCTGTCAGACCTGGGGCAAAATACCTCCCCTCTCAGCCTGGGCTGAAAGGTCTGCTGATAAAAGCTTCACCCTCAGTCCTGCGAGACGGAGGCCATGTAGGCCAGTCTGGGAAAACAAAAAGTAATGTACAGGGCTTCCCTGGTGGCGCAGTGGTTGAGAGTCCGCCTGCCGATACAGGGGACACGGGTTCGTGCCCCGGTCCGGGAAGATCCCACATGCTGCGGAGCGGCTGGGCCCGTGAGCCATGGCCGCTGAGCCTGCGCGTCCGGAGCCTGTGCTCCGCAACAGGAGAGGCCACAACAGTGAGAGGCCCGCGTACCGCAAAAAAAAAAAAAAAAAAAGTACATTTGGACTGTGGACTGAAGGCAAAGGGGTCATCATTTAGTATGCTTAACTCAATTATTTATAAAAGTCCTTGCAGGAACTTCCCTGGCAGTCCAGTAGTTAAGACTTTGCCTTCCAATGCAGGAGGTGCGGGTTCGATCCCTGGTCGGGGAGCTGAGATTCCACATGCCTCACGGCCAAAAAACCAAAACATAAAACAGAAGCAATAAGAAGAAAAAAAAAAAAAGAAGCAATATTGTAACAGATTCAATAAAGACTTTGAAAATGGTCCACATCAAAAAAATCTAAATAAATAAATAAAGTCCTTGCAGTTCTAAAAAGGGGAAGTAAAAATATGTCATCGAAATCTCCAGCCAAGGAACTAATCTGCTCACCTTGTCTCAACGCTGGCGTGGAGGCCACAGTCCTCAGCTGCCTACGGTCAGGCTGTGGCTCTTGCCAGGACTTGGGCTCTGCCCTTATTGCCAAACAGAGTCTCTAAAGGAGAGGTGGCGAGGGCAGCAGGGTGGAGACCCGAGGCAGCGTGCTTACGTTTTGTGTCCCAGGGGAAACCGCACCCAGGCGTTCTCCAGGGAGCTGGTGTAGGGCCTGTCTTTCCTGCAGTGCCTGTCTCAGGCCGTGTGTGGTGGGCAGATGTGAAGGGCAGGCGAAAGCGTGGAGCTGCTGCTTGGGCCAGGTCCTAACTGGAGAGTGAGTGATCTGAGACAGAAGGAGCACATCCGGGAAGGCAGAGGGGGAAAGGATTTCTAGAAGGATGTGGTCAAGAGGGTTGCATGGCTGAGAGGATGGATAGAGGACTGGGCCCTGGAAGAGGTCTGCTGGCTATGGGTTGATCGCAAGAGCCTGGAGGGAACGGAAAAATACTGTAGAGTTGTTCTTACCAGAGGTCCCTACACTAGTGGACAGTTAGACAAGTGAGATCGTATATCCACCTTGCTTGAGGCTCACAGAAGCCCTGTGAAGTTGGCAAAGCAGGAATTATTCCCCCCATTTTACATGTGGGGAAACTGAGGCTTAGAGTTTTGATCTTTTGGCCAAAGTCTCTCAAGAACGAAGTGGCAGAACTGAGGCATGAAAGCCCAGCCTTGACTCCACACCTAATTTGGCTTGGAGACTCTGGTGGGCTGCGGGCAGGGGGAGTGAAGGTGATTCTGAAGGGGGGCCAGGGTGCTGGGGCACAGATCCATGCCCAGCCCAGCTGAGGGCTCCTGCCTGGCTCAGCCCAGAATTAGCCAGAGAGAGTGAAAAGTAGCAGCTGGAAGAGGTTGGAGAGACAGAGGTAAGGTCTTGTAATTAGTTTTATTTATTTATTTATTTGGCTGTGCTGGGTTTTAGTTGTGGCATGCAGACTCTTAGTTGCGGCATGCGAACTCTTAGCTGCGGCATGTGTGTGGGATCTAGTTCCCCGACCAGGGATCGAACCCGGGCCCCCTCCATTGGGAGCGCGGAGTCTGGACCACCAGGGAAGTCCCTTATGATTAAGGGACTTATATTAAGTTCTTAATAAAAGTTTCAAACTCCTTCCCAGTCTGGGTGTTCTTATCTTCTGTAGACTTGCTTCACGTGCCCTGGACTTTACCCCATATGGGGGGTGGGAGGGACACTAAAAGGAGCTTTGGGCTGAAGGTGAGCTCGTCTCGCCCCACTGAAGCTGGTGCTGCCGGCAGCAGGAGCTGTCGGAGCCTCAGCTTCTCTGTCAACAAAACGATACAAGGCTATGATCTGGCCGACTTCTCTCTGAGCAATATCTGCTGTTAAACAAAACGCAGACAGGTCCAAACCAACAGGAAGTGAACATTCAAACTAAAAATGTGCAAGGGAGAAGCAGCTGCTTTGGGCAGAGGGGTCAAGTTTTGAGCCCCCGTTTGTGAGTTTGGGTACCAGGAACTGGTTCTAAAAGTTACACCTCTTGCCAAGACTCATGCTTTGAATCACATATTCATTCAACATTCACTGAGCTGCCGGAACTTCATTGACTCATTGTTAAAGCATCCAGAATTTATTGAGCGTCTGCTACGTGCCCTGCTAGACACCTGAGATTAGCAGTGAATAGAGAGGTACCATCCCTGCCCGTGCAGAGGTAGAATTTAGCCTGGGAGACAGTCATTCAACAGCCAAGTGCACAGAGAGAGCCAAGAAGGAGAAATACAGGGTGGAGGGTCACAGGGGCCTGTAGCTGTCGGGGCAAGTAGTCAGGAAGGGCTTCCCTGAGGAAGTGACCTTCAAACTGCAGCCTGCAGGGGTTAGAGGCTGAAGAGGGAAGAGTATTTCAGGCACAGGGAGGAGGCTCTGAGAAGCAATCATCCTGATTTTCCCCATGGCCGTTCCAGAATCCAGATGGCCCTGGTGTCTGGAGCGACACCGAGGAGGGAGCGAGCCTGGGGCAATGGGTCAGCTGCCCAGCGGGGTGAGGTTGTGTTTGGTAGCATCTGCAGGCAGAAGCGCAGCTGTCCTTTCTCCTCCGTCAGGGAAACCACGAGTCCTCAAGCGGCCGGCCAGCTGTCTCCGAGAGGAACTTGCCTGGCATCTGTGGGGAACGACACGACACTTTGCAAAATCAAGGGCGGGGTTTTCTCTAAGGGGAATATGGCTCCCGGAGAGCAGGGACTGGGTCTGGATTTGCTCTCGGTTGATCGATGGTTGTTTGTAGATTGGTATTTTTATGGCAAACTCTTATTTTCATATGTTAACCAGAGCTGTGCAGAGGAAGGGGGAATTAATATTCTCATGTGCAAATTGAGTGCTTAGGAATTCATTCCCTGGCATGAAAAGGCTTAGTAAACGTTTGCGGCTGGTATACTAAGAAGCACCTGAGAAGAGGCGCCGGTCAGGAGTCGTGGCTGCAGGCAGCCGAGGGAGCTTACGGCTCACCGGGGCAGAGGAGGCACGCATTGGAAGCATTTTTTGTTGTTGCTCACAGTATCCCTGGGGAAGCTGGAAAAGCAAGTTGCGCAGAACCAGTAGAGGTTGGACAACAGACCACACAGTTAGGCTCTCCCAACAGGAGATAATTGTAGTTTTGCTGCCACTGGAACTGCTGTAACATTTCACTGGCATCTGAACCTTAGCGCTACTTCCTTATGATGCAAAGCTGACCAGGCCTGGGTCACTCTCCTGCATTCCAGGTGCAGATGAATGACCAGAGGGGCAGCCTGGCCTTAGTCAAGTTATTGAACCCCTGAACCTCAACATTCTCTGTGTAAATGGGTTGGCGTGGATTTAAGAGATAACCTGTGTGTCTAGTGCCTGACATGGTGCTTGTTATCATTATTATTGGTAGAAGTAGTAGTAACGTCACTCCGCCGTTATCAGAACAGTTACGTTCTCGAAGGAAGAAACCCAACGTACGAAAATCTAGAGGAATTCAGAAGTGACCGCACACTTTTACACAAACAGATTCTCTGCAGGGTGTTCCTTTAAATTTTTACCTCCCCAGTATACTTAGGATAGGATTTAACTTATCAAAAATAAACCAGAGGAATGAATGCGTCACCATCTTACAGACCCTTGTTAAATACTGTTGAAGAAAGCAGTTCTTTTGCAGGAATTGACAGATCTGTTTAGACTTCCGAGACTCGCTTCCTCGCTGTGGAAGCCTTAAAAAAGGAAGAGGGAAGTTCATGGCCACAGGACTGTAGCCACCGCCCTCACACACAGCCCCAGGAGGGCTGGGCTGCACCACCATACACTCTCCCCAGAAAAACAGACTCCCACAAACACAGAAGGCCTGGATTAGAGCTGGAGGCCATGGTATGCTGGTAAATGTTTCATGACCAGTTGAAAAATGAAAGCCCAGGGACTTCCCTAGTGGTGGAGTGGTTAGGACTCTACGCTTCCACTGCAGGGGGCACAGGTTTGATCCCTGCAAGCCACACGGCCAAGCCAAAAAAAAAAAAAAAAAAAAAAAGCCCTGATACATGGTATTTGCCAATTCCCATAGTATAGATATTTCCACTGTGACCAGTTTCAAGCTGCTACTGGAGGAGCTGGGAGCATGCTGCTGTAGAGTATTTTCCACTGTGTCTAGATACAGCAGACATAAATAACCTCAAGGGTATAGCATGTAGTAAAACAATTAGGAAGTGATAAGGTTTTTTGTTGTTGTTTTTTTTACATCTTTATTGGAGTAGAATTGCTTTACAATGGTGTGTTAGTTTCTGCTTTACAACAAAGTGAATCAGTTATACATATACATATGTTCCCATATCTCTTCCCTCTTGCGTCTCCCTCCCTCCCACCCTCCCTATCCCATCCCTCTAGGTGGTCACAAAGCACCGAGCTGATCTCCCTGTGCTATGTGGCTGCTTCCCACTAGCTATCTATTTCACGTTTGGTAGTGTATATATGTCCATGACACTCTTTCGCTTTGTCACAGCTTACCCTTCCCCCTCCCCATATCCTCAAGTCCATTCTCTAGTAGGTCTGTGTCTTTATTCCTGTCTTACCCCTAGGTTCTTCATGACATTTTTTTTTCTTAGATTCCATATATATGTGTTAGCATACGGTATTTGTCTTTCTGATTTAGGAAGTGATGAATTTTGATGATTACCTTTTTTTTTTTTTTTGCGGTACGCGGGCCTCTGACTGTTGTGGCCTCTCGCGTTGTGGAGCACAGGCTCCAGACACGCAGGCTCAGCGGCCATGGCTCACAGGCCCAGCCGCTCCACGGCATGTGGGATCCTCCCGGACCAGGGCACGAGCCGGCGTCCCCTGCATTGGCAGGCGGACTCTCAACCGCTGCGCCACCAGGGAAGCCCCTGATGATTACCTTTTATCTTACTGTAATTCACTGAGTTGTGAGTTTATAGAATTTAATTTTTAATAATGGCTGTGTTTAACAACTTGCTCGCCAAGTTCCTGAAAATTTAACAACTGGCTCTTGCAAGCCAGCATGAGCCAGCTCCAGGATGCTACTGGCTTGGGAGGTCCTTGGGGACTCCAGAGGACCCAGTGAAAATAGGCCATCCCCCCAAACAGCAGCTTCCCCTACCCTCAGGCAGTCTCTAACATGCCAGCCTTTTTATTGGCTTTGTTACCCTTTTCCCCACCTGAAATTATGTCTTTAATGACTTGTTAATTATAATTATTGATTTTGTATATTTGTTTACCAACTAGAATGTGAGCTCTGTGAGAACAGAAGACTTTCCTGGGTGGTTCGTTGCCGAATCCCCAGTGCTTAGAACACTGCGTGCATGTAGTTGACCCTCAATAACCATGGATCAACTGCACGAGCAGAGACAGGGCTAGGACCCTTCGAGGGTTCAAATCCTGCCTCTGCTATGAAGTGCATCTTTCTTTTTTTTTAATTGAAGTATAGTTGATTTACAGTTGTGTTAGTTTCAGGTGTATAGCAAAGTGATTCAGATATATATATATATATATATATATATATATATACACACACACACATGTTCTTTTTTCCTTATAAATTGTTGAAAGATATTGCGTATAGTTCCCTGTGCTATTCAGCAGGTCCTTGTCAGTTATCTGTTTTACATACAGCAGTGTGTATATGTTAATCCCCAAAGGGTGCATGTTTCCTTGAGCCTCTTCATCTGTAAAAGAAAAGAGTTTGAGCAGAGACCCCTAGGGTTCCCTTCAGGTATAAAAAGTCTCTGTACCTGACAAAGGCGTCCCTTCCCCACAGTGCAGCCAAACAGGGATTCTCAACTGAGCATCCTCAGGGGTAAAAGCCAGTGCACTGGTTGTTAGGACCGTCGGTTTTATTCTTTTCCTCCGAGGACAGCGTTCAACACTGAGTGCAGCATGACTTCCCTTGAGCTGCCGTGACTGGCCCCATCCAGCTGTGCAGAGAGAGCGCCAGGCCCTGCCTGTTCAGGGGCAGCAGATATTTTGAGGCCTGTGGCATTTGCAGCTGGGTGAAATGCTCTAGGGTGAAGGAGGGAAGTCTTCCTAGGTGAGTCGTTCCAGCAGGATGGGCGCCCACAGCTCCACCAGGAACACAGAGCCCACTGGAGCCAAGTGGGGGCAGCCCTAGGAGGGAGGCAGGACAGGGACCCTACGTGTCTCCTGCATCGTGCTTTGCATCTTAGGACAGTGAGGTAAAAGACCGATCCTTTCCTTCTTCCTTTCTTTCTGGTCTCCCGTGGACCGGTCCTTTGGTAAAATACCGTAAACGCGAATTCCTCTCAATTTCTGTCCCTCCTCGTGGAGGAACAAACAGCATCTGTCCGCAGCCCCGCTTTGAGACTCACAGCAGCTGGTGGAAACAGGTGTTGGAGTCTCCTCCCTTTGCAGGTGAGAACACTGAGCCAGGTGGGGCTCAGGACCCTCCCTGGGTCCCTGAGGAGTGGAGGGAGATGGTGAGGCCCACACCTCCATGTCCCCAGGGGAGAGGCCACCAGCGCTGTCCGAGGGAGTCATCCTCATCCCTTCTCGAGGCTGCGATGACTGAATCCAGCCTCCTCTTCCCTGGGAGTTTCCAGGCAGAAGTAGGAACAGATAAACCCAATCCGCATCTTCTTCTG
Source organism: Lagenorhynchus albirostris (assembly GCF_949774975.1). Lineage (NCBI taxonomy): Eukaryota > Metazoa > Chordata > Mammalia > Artiodactyla > Delphinidae > Lagenorhynchus > Lagenorhynchus albirostris. Next base: position 13,362,278 of record NC_083101.1, read on the forward strand.
CATCTCATTGCCCTCCTCCACAAGGTCGTCCCCCTCCAGGGCAAGGTGGAGATGGTCCGGGGCCCTCCCTCTACTACTGACTCAGTGCAGCTGGAGGCCTTCTGGTGCCCAGCAGCCCCAGGGAGCAGCCGATGCCCCCAGTCCATCTGCTTTGGGGCAGCATCGTAGGTTTTTCCGCCTTTCCCTGCATAGTTCCCTTTTCCTATGGTGTTTGGCCCACACTGAGATTCAGATTTGCTTTCCCTGAGGGATGGGGCTTGGGCGTGGACTGCCACTGCTGGGCAAGTAGGGCTGCCTGGGTTCTGCCTGCCCTTCTACAGTCAGCAAACTGGGAAGGGGAGTGATTCAGAAACCAGAGATATCATCAAACAGGAACAACTCACGCTTACTGGGCACTTACTCCAGATGCTGTTCTAGTAGCTTTACAGGAGCCCTGCCTTTTCATCACCCAGAAACCTGTTTTTTATAAATGAGGCAAGGAAGCACAGAAAGGTTTAGCTATTTCCCAGGGCCACATGGTAGGGGAGAGATCTGGGACTCAGATACCGGTGAGATGATGGGACCCTTCATCAGGGCCGCGTACTGCCTTCGTAAAGAAGATGTCAGAGCAAGCAGGGAGCTGGCGTAGCCCTCAATCCAACCCTCTCACTCCAATGGATGGGGAAACCCAGGCCCAGAGAGGGGTGGGGGCTTCCCTAAGGTCACACAGGGCCTGCGCTGGAGCCCAGGAGTCCTACACGCCACCTTCGGCTCTGTCCTGAGGTTTTACCACCTTGGGTCAAGCATCAGAGTAACAGTTACAAGGTAACATCGCCAAGACGGCTCATCTGCTGGTTCTGTGCTGCGGGGGCCCCCTGTGGTTACGTGGGGGCGGGAAGGGCATGGGAGGCCCAGCCAGACCCCAGCAGCGCCCTCTGCCTGCACTGCTTGAGAAAGGTCTTGGGCATGGAGTCCCGGCATTAGTTGGAAAAGTTCAGACTCTTTGTTCCCCCGCCAGCCCCCCATGCTGTAGAGAAACAAGCGGCCCATCCGCTCCTAGATGTCACATTTCCTGTTTGTGAGCCTGGATTGAGGTAGAGTCCATGGTGAAGGGCAAGGGGATGGCGGGGCCTTCCTTTCGGGAATTAGAATAGTTGGAGGTGGAAAGAGCTGGAAGATTTTGCCTAAATGCTTCATTTTGTAGATAGGGACACTGAGACCCCCCAGATGTAAGAACCTGGCCTAGGTCATAAAGGATGCTGGAATCACCCTGGCTTTTGCTTTTTGGTTTTTGGGGTTTGGTTTGTTTTTTCTTTTTGAGACAACGCAATCATAGAATGTGTGAGCTGAGCTGGCAGAGATCTATTTAGTTGGTGCCCCAGTTCACCTCTCCAGGTTGCATAGGTGAGAACCTGAGACTGGGGTGGAGGTGGGCGGGGATGGAGGAGTACTTTCTTTTCTTTTTTTTTTTAACTGTGTAATGCTTTATTGTACAAATGTTTTCATAATATATTTAATAATTACTTTATTGTTGAAAATTTGGGCCACTTAAGAAACTATTGGGTTGGCCAAAAGGTTCGTTTGGGTTTTTCCATAACATCTTACAGAAAAACACGAATGAACTTTTTGGGCAATCAAATATAATTTTTTAAATTAATTTTTATTGGATTATAGTCGATTTACAATGTTGTGTTTCTGCTGTACAGCAAAGTGACTCAGTTATACATATATAATACATATGTCCCCTCTTTTTAGAGCACTTTCTTAAGATCCTAGAGCTGGCTGCTGGCAGAGCCCTGAGAAGAACTCGTTTCTTGAATCAATGTACAACAAATACCATTGAATGCCACCTCTCAGCCTGATGCTGATTAGCAAGGAACTTTCCATCTGGTGGGGAGGTGGATATTAATCAAATAATCATGCATATATGTCCAAAGACTGATCACTGCCCTCGAGGAAAAGAACAGGAAGCTACAAGGAGAATAAGACTCTTCCCTTAGGAAGTGATGTTGGAGCTGAGACCTAAAGGACATGGAGGGAGGGGGTAGACGGGTGTGAGGGGGGTGGGAAAAGGTGACCCAGGCAGAGGGAAGAGCACGTGCAAAGGTCCCGAGGCAGGAAGTGCCTCCTTTTATAAATGAAAAAACCGAAGCCCAGAGATTGGAGACCCATCTAGCTTAGTGCCCCAGAGAATCTTTCTCTTCCCCTACCCCCAATTTCCTTAAAACTTTTTTAAAGGAAAGAGACAGAAGATAAACAACTAACTAAACAAGTGAGTCAGTGGCAGAGCTGAAAGTACTGGGACCCACCCCCCTCTGCCTTCACGCCAAGGGAATTTTAGAAAACCCTCAGACTGGCTGTTTACGAACTGTGGGACCTTGACTAAGACAGTTAGCCTCTTTGAGCCCCTGTTTCTCCACTTGTAATATGGAGCCCACCTACCTGCTCTGTGGATCCCACACAGAATTCTTGTGAAAGGGCTCCGTGCTGGCCAGTCAGTGTGGGAGGGAGACCCAGGACAGCGGGACTGCTGGTTCCCCTCCCGTGTCTCCTCCAGGGCTGGTCCTGGGCCCCAGGTCTGAAGGAGCCTCTCTCCACCCCATCATTTGACTGTAATCCTGTAATCCACCAGTCAGCATTAATCACATATGGTACCAATGCCCCACCAAGACACGTATGTGTCTTGGACAGTGAACTTATAGGAAATAAAGGAGGAAACTTGGGAGCACCTGTTATGCATCCAGCATCTCAGTAGACACTCCACACAAGCAGCACTGTTTAACCCTCCCAGCAGCCCTGCAAGGTGGGTGCCGTTCTGCCCACTGGCTAGGGAAGGACACGGAATCTCTAAAGGACACTGCCTAAGGTCACATAGCCAGGGAAGGGCCACTCCAGGGGTAGCCCCAGCCTGCTCATCTTGGAGGCTACCTTCTGGTCTGTCTGCCCTTGAGCCAGCCCGGAGCAGAGGGCCCAGGCACCAGGAAGGTGGACCCGCGTGACTTAGGGCAGAGGGCACCCTGGCCGGCAGACACATGGGCTGCCCTTCAAACCAATATCTTTATATCTTTGTTCGACATTATCTGGGGTGAGAGGTGCTGGAGGAAGTGGATTTGCAGTGAATGCAGATGGTGAGGCTCTCCTGGATTCTGAATTCATTCTACAGGAGAACGTTTTCCAGAAGCAGAAGGGATAGAAATTCACTGACAAAGTCACTTTCCCAGCTGCAGTGAGTTAATGTCCTAAAAAAACACCAGCTGTTCCCCATTTTTCTTTCTCTCTTCAGTTTGCCTTTGAGCTTTTCCAAGCCAGACAGCTTCTTGGGAGGCTCGTTAGAGGATTTGTTTTGGTTCCTTTTTTATTTGAAATTTATTTAAATATAGACAAGAACAACTAGCCTTAGAAAGGGGGCCTGCTCTGCCTGTAGTTTATTTTGACTGAGCAGCTTGGTGTATTCTTCAGATGGCATCCTTGAACTTGGCTGCTTTTATTAAGTACAGAAAGTATTGCTTACATTTGCATAAAAGACAACAATGCATTTTGGGAAAGTACCAGAGAACCACTAGTTTTATGTAATTAAATCGCTCTTCATCTGGCTTTGCTTTTTTTGTTTTTGGTTTTTTATGGGGGCCACACCGCTCAGCATGCAGGATCTTAGTTCCCCGGGCAGGGTTCCGCCAGGGATCGAACCCGTCCCCCCTGCAGTGGAAGCGTGGAGTCTTTTTTTTTTTTTTTTTTTTAAGCGTGGAGTCTTAACCACTGGACTGCCAGGGAAGCTCCCGCTTTTTGTCTGGTTTTAAAAACAACGTATTCTCATTGTAGAACATTTGAAAAATGCAGAGAAGTGGAAAGAATAAAGTGATCCCTTTGCCACAATCTCATTGCACAGAATTCACCGCTTTTACCTCGTGAAGCTAGGTTTTGTTTTCGTGGTAAAATAGAACATAAACCATTTTAACACTTTTTGAGTGTACAGTTCAGTAGCACTAAGTACATTTACAAGTTGGACAACCATCACCAGTGTCCATCTCCAGAACTTTTCCATCATCTCCAACCAATGAAGCAAATAATTTCCCAATTCCCACTCCTTGCAGCCCCTGGTAACCGCTATTCTACTTTCTGTCTCTATGAATTCGACTACTCTAGGTACCTCATCTAAGTAAAATCGTACAATATTTGTCCTTTTGTGTCTGGCTTATTTCACTTAGCATAATGTTTTCAAGTTTGGTCCATGTTGAAGCATGTGTCAGAATTTCATCCTTTTTAAGGCCAAATAACATTCCACTGTGTGTCTAGACCACATTTGTTTATCCATTCGCTCATGGATGGACATTTGAGTCGTTTCCATCCTTCTGGCTATTGTGAATAATGCTGCTTGGAATCGGTGTCCAGGTATCTCTTTGAGTCCCTGCTTTCAGTTCTTTTGGGTATATAACCAGAAGTAGGACTGCTGAGCCATATGGTAACTCTGTGTTTAATTTTTTGAGGAGCTGCCCTACATGTCCAGTAATTCTGATGTATAATATCCATAGTGTAAATCATAGTCTCTGTGCAATTTTGTATCTGATTTTCTTACTTCATTTTCCATTGTATCAACTATTCCTCAACAACGTTTTTTAAAGGTTGCATAATATTCCACTGTGTTGTCATACCACATTTCCTTTTTCTCCACTCATTGATTTCTGGGCCACAGCAAAAGATTTTAAAATACAATGATAAAATAGATAACTTGCTTCTGATAAACAGCCTTATGTTCTGTTCGTACTTGTTCAAGAAATACTCACCAAAGAGAAGTTGCTGCCCTCAAGAAATTTTTTAATGTCTCCTTGGGGATTCTTGGGGATCATCCAATTCAGTGGTTTTAAAAGTTCTTTGAAGCCAAGGAACCTTTACTACAAACAAAACAGCAAAGAGATAAAAGGAGAGATGGTCTAGAGAAGGGTGATGGGGCTCAGAGTCCTGTTCTCTCAGCCTCTCCAGCTCCTCTCTGTGTCTCTGAGGGACTTGGGAGATTCTGGGGTTTTTTTGGAACAGTTTGAAAACCACCAGGCTGATCCAGCACCTTTATTTTAACAAAGGGTAGGCATCTTGAGAGAGGAAGGAACTTGGCTGAGGTCAAGTTCATTTTTTCATTCATTCATTCATTCATTCATTCATTTTTTTCTCAACCCTTAACACCTGCTGCATGCATGTCAGTATCACTTAGGGAGCTTGTTAAAAATACAGGTTCTGGGGGCTTCCCTGGTGGCGCAGTGGTTGAGAGTCCGTCTGCCGATGCAGGGGACACAGGTTCGTGCCCTGGTCCGGGAAGATCCCACGTGCCGCGGAGTGGCTGGGCCCGCGAGCCATGGCCACTGAGCCTGCGCGTCCGGAGCCTGTGCTCCGCAACGGGAGAGGCCACAGCAGTGAGAGGCCTGCGTACCGCAAAAAACAAAACAAAACAAAACAAAACAAAAAAAACAGGTTCCCAGGACTGTTCCTTCCAGACTCCAAAGCAGTAGATGTATGGAGAGACCAGGACTGGAAACCCAGCTCCACAGTCCACACTGGGCTCCACTGGGGGTCTTCCCCTTCCAGCCCCTGCGTTTGCAGATGCTGGCTCTTCGACCCAAGTGCCCTTCCCCACCCACCAGACTCCTACTCACCCTCTGAGGCCCAGTTCAAATGTAGCCTCTTCTTCTTGGAAGCCTTGCTACACAGCCCGTACACCATGGCTTAGTCCTTCCTCTTTGGCCCCAGAACACAACACAGGGCCTCCATCCCCTCTCAGCCACTCGCACTTAAATCTTTCTCTTGTGCATAATAGTTAATTGCTTCCAGGCCTGGCTCCCTGACTAGAATGTCAGCTCCTTAGGGAGTCTGTATAATCTCTGCGTTCCCCACAGTACCAGGCACAGAGTGGGTGCTTTGTTATTGTTTATTGGCTGGACTTGGATCTAGTACAGCCCCGTATTTGGAGGATAAGAAAACCGAGGCCCAGATACAGCCTGCAATTTATGGAAGGTCATACAGCCCATGGGGGCAGTGCCAGACTGCCGCCCGGGTGTCCTGAGGCCCAGCACTCAGCCCTGGCCAGCTGGCCAGGAGGGCAACTAGCCGTCTGCTCTGGGCAGAGGGCACTGGCCCCACTACCTTATCCCTGACTCCTATAATAGCCCTGGTTTTCGGAAATCCAGAGAGCTCTCTGCCTTGCTTCTGATTCAAGTGTACATGTTTGGATGCCTGGAATTAAGTAAATTCTAGTTTCAAAAAGTTTTATAAAGTATAAAACTTCAACATATACTGTATGGGATATCATGTGAGTGCTGCTTGGACCAAGCCAGCGCTCAGAAGCTATGAAAGCAAATTTAATAGGGACTGTCTGGGGGTAGGGCCAGCCAGCATTCTGTCCAGAGGGGGCTGCTACAAAGCCCTCCTCTTGTCCTAATTTGTGATCAACAACTGATGCTTTTCTAATTAGCACGCGGGATGCTAAAAATAGTGTTTTTTTTAAATTGGGGAAACAGGTGCCTTGTTTATTATGATGAATGCCGTACATGGGCTCACACTGCTGAAATCAAAGTAGTTATGTTATTTATGTATTTATGCTGTGGGGATGGGATAAAGCAACATTTATTCACTCCCCACTGTTGCATGAAGATGGTATAGGGTTCCTTACCCCATCCCAGCCAGGTTCTATGGGACAATGCGGGACAGAACCCAGCCTCTGGAACCCTGGCATCTGCCTCTGCAGGGGTCCTTAACCTTTATTGTGCTCCTTTATGGACTCCTTTGGCATCTGGGGGAGCCTATAGACTCCTTCTGGGAATGTTTTAAATGTGAAAAATAAAATGAATAGGATTATAGAGAGAATGACTCAAATTGAACTATAGTTACTAAAATACTGGGTTGGCCAAAAAGTTTTTCCATACCGTCTTACGGAAAACCCATACGAACTTTTTGGCCAACCCAATATTAATATTAGGGATTGAATTTCAGCTCAACTGAACTGAGATGCTTCCTCATCTGTAAAATGAGGATGATTCCGGTACCTACCTCTCAGAGAGCTCAGTGAGAATTGAATAATGAGTGTAAAGTGCTTAGAACCCAGCTCAGTATTCAAGAAGTGTAGCATATGCTGCTGTTCCTGCTTTGTTGCTGTTGTTATTATTATTATTATATAAGGTACAGATTCCTGCTCTTCAGGAACTCACAGTCTGGACTGGGATATATGTAATTATATGTCAGTAATTAAAGGTAGAAGTAAAGGTGCAGAAAAGAAGCCTGATAAGGGGCTAAGGGGAGCTCAGAGGGAGTGAAATGTCTTCCGGCTGAAAGAGCACTGGGTGGTGGCTAAGCTTTTGTGTCAGCCAGACTTGGATTAGTTCTGGCTCTGATCCTTAGCTTGAGCAAGAGATATCATCTTTCTGAGCCTTGGTTACCCTCCCTGTAAAATGGGAATACCAGTAGAATCTACAGGGATGCTGTGAGCGCCACCTCCTTCCCTCCCATGATCAGCCAGTTAAAGCACACATCCTTCATTGCCTTGAAACCACACCCCCTCCTTGTCTTTCTAGCCACCCTCACTGCCGCCTACCCCGGCCAGACAGTCCCTAACTGGGGAGGAATCCAGCCAGTTGCCATCCCTACCACTGTCCTTGGGCTGGCGTGGCTGGCTCGGTTACAGCCCCAGCAGGGTTGCAGAGCTGCTTGGCACTGTGTCCTCATTCCTGGTCAGTGTCCTCTCCCAGTGCCCAAGGCATCTGCTCCTAACCTGGGTGGCTGTCACGTTGCAAGCCTGCAAGACGTTCTCATGAGTGACCTAACTTCCTATCTCATAGGAAAGGGAAGCCACAGAAGATAACACGCTGAACTTCCTTCGCATTCCTTTCAAATGTAGCTGAATCTTCAGCCATCTTTGAAACCTAAGGAGGAAAAAATTTCTGCAGGACACTGGAGAGATGCTCTTGCCTCCACTTCATTTTCCTTTGTTTATGCAAGGCTCTCATTGAAGAGGAGGGTAAAGATTTTTATAGGGAAGAAGGCAAATTAATATCTAGAGAATATCGTATTCTGTGTGAGATGGGCAGTGTATTAGTCAGGATGGAGTATGGTATGCTGCAGTAACAAACAACCCTTGAATCTTAGGGGCCAAACCCATAAAGGTGGTTTATCTTTTTTTTTTTTTTTTTTTTGGCTGTGCCTCCCAGCTTGTGGGATCTTAGTTCCCCAACCAGAGATTGAACCTGGGCCCTCAGCAGTGAGAGCACAGAGTTCTAACCACAGGACCGCCAGGGAATTCCCTAAAGGTGTATTATTTCTTACTCTAGTTAATATGGGCATCTTGGGTCAGCTTGGGGCTGTGTTCCTCATTCAAGGAATCAGGCTGATGGAGCGGTTACCTCCTTGAATGTACTTCATGGCCCTGAGAAAGAGAGCCCTAGAGGGTCTTCCCCTGGCAATTAAATGCTTGGACCATCTCATATCTTATTGATCGGACTAGTCACATGGCCCTACTCAACCACAAGGGGACCAGGAAACGAAAGCCTACCATGAAGGTGGAGAGCAGGGACTATTTAGTAGAACAGCATTAACGAATACCCCAGGTGGGCCACTCCTTTTTTGTGTGCTAGGTCAACTCTGCAAGCGGAGATAACCAGGCACGTGGCACAGACAGAGTGGGCTGTAGGCTGTCCTTGGTGAGTGCTAGGAAACCACACCCAGAGACAAAAAACCCTAAAGGCACCTCTTAGCCCCAAGTGCTAAGCAGAACAGAAAGGCACACGCAGCTGCCGGCCTCTCTGGGGGAATGAAAAGCAGAAGTTCAGTGAAGAAGGCAGCAGCCCTGACGAGGGCAGGTGATACCTGCTGGGAGCTCCAGGTGCTAAACGCACAGGGAAGGCAGAGGCAATGGTATTGAACTGGGGTTCGCAAGCCACATTCTTCGTCCCAGACCCATATGACGTTTTGTAAGCGTGGCACATATCTAGGCGTTCTCCCTCCGTTTCTGAGCTATTTGATGTTTACGAGAGGGACGTTCTTTCTGAATTGGATGCCTCACTTGTCTCCAGCCCACACACGATGCTCACCTTTTCCCAGTTGCATTTCTGTGTCCCGTCGTGGTATCCAAAATCATTCAAGGGCAGTGAGGGTAGAAGGGGGAGGGAAGGACAGAGACATGGCCCTCCCTGGCAGAGGCTTTTGGGGTTTTCTTGGGCATAAATAAGGAAACTCTGGGAGAAGACTACCGACTGCAGCCCTCAGCCCCTTCCCTGAGTTCTTGATTTCCTGTGCTGTAGTTAAGAGGCTTCTCGTCCTCGTCCTGGAGAGATGCCGGACACCTGGCTACTAGCCCCAGCTCCTCACTTCATTGCTGAGTGGCCCTGGATAAGTCATTTCCCTGCCTTGGTGCCTCAGTTTTCTCATCTGTAAAATGAAGCTGCTCAGAAGACTGAGGCCAGGCCTGAAAGGAGAGTGACCCTGGGTGGCGGGGGTGTTCCTGTAGCTGCCTGGGCGAAGAGGCAGGTGAGATTGCTCTCTGAGTCCGCCAGAAGTCCGTGGAGCCTAGAGTAAGGGGGTGACTCATTGCTGTCACAGGACACTCCCCTCGGTTGCAGGATGTATGTGGTAGCATGAGAGTTGGATTCTGGGCTCCACTTCCCACTACACTGAGCTCGGTGAGAGGGAGGCCGTATTGGCTAATCCTTGTTGACCTAGCAGCCCGGACAGTGCCTAGCACTTGGTAGGTGCCAATGTTGACATTAAATAAATATTTGCTTAATGAATGAATGAACAAACGAACACATCATTCCCTTCAACTCTGAATCAGTGATTTGCAGACTTCCTTTGGGACAGGAGGAGGTTGAAGAAATTCTGGGCTCTACCCAAACCCAGCTTCCCACCTTGGGCAAGTCACCAGACTCCCTCTGTATGCAGGGACCCATCCTGCCTCACGGGCTGTGTCAGAGGCTCCAGCAAGCAGGAGGCCTCCTGAACACCCCGTGCCAAGGAAGAGCTGGTTGTTTTTAGGACGTGAGGACAAGTCGCTGTTTGACACAGAGCAGGTGGTGCTGGAGCCTGTGAGGTGGAGAGTTCTGGAATAATCATCATTAGGAATTGAGTAGCTGCCGTCTATTGGGCACTTGCTCCAACATCAGGCCTTATGCCAAGCACTTGATGTGCACTATCTCATTTAAGATGGTCTAAGAGAGACATTGTTATTCTCATTTTACAGAGGAGAGAAATCAAGTTCCAGGAGGTCAAGTGACTCACCCAAGGCCACACACTTAGTCAATGCCCAGGCCGTGCTCACTCAAGTGCAGGCTCTGACCTCTATGCTGTACGGCCTCCTGCTGCTATGATGAGGTAGGGACAGTGCTTGTCTCTTAGGAACCGGTGATAATAATACAAGTTGCCTTTTCCTAAGTGCCTATGAGGTACCAGGAACTTTATAGATGTTATTGTTCACCCTTTCAACAACTCAAGGAGTAAGGAATTATTATCCCTGTTTTACAGATGAGTAAACCAAGGCTCAGAATGTGAAGTGACATTTCCAGGGCCACACAGCAAGAAAGTAGGGAGCGGGGCTGGAATTTGAACTCAGGACTGGCTCATCCCAAGAACAGGCAGAGAAAAAGTCATCTCCATTGTGGGCTCCACTAAGAGGTTGTTTTTTGGTTTTGTAGCTGTTGCTGCTGTTTTTTAGCTTCCGACTCTAGGTTCCTAGAACGTCATCATTAGAGATTATTTCTTGGAAGGCCTTTTACGCTCAACTTATTACAAGAAAAAAATCTAGTGGAGGGGAAAAAAAAGAAGCCCGAGACAAAAACAACCTCAGGATTTTTCAGTAAATTCTTAGACTCTTCATACCTCCTAGCCTACACAGGGGAAGCAGGGTGAGCTGAGATGATCTCAGCCGCAGGCGCTAAGGGGGACAAGTTGGGGGTGGGGGCGGAGATGCGTCTGGAGGGACTGGGCTTGTACCACCTCTTGCGCCACAAGCGGCCTCAGAAAAGAGTCTGGCGGCTGAAGCCGGTATCCTGAGGCACTGGTTGGTAGTAAACACAAGCTCTGCATCCTAGAGGGTCCGAGGGGACTTCGTTGAAGCCTCTTTATTTTATTGAACAGTTTTTACATAGAGTGACCCTATGATTTATCCCCCAGACCTACACACCTTTGAGAGTGAAAGGGGGGCACTAAAACATTGACCTGAAAACTGATCCACGACAAGCATGAATCAGAAGTGTCAGGGAAAGCACCTTGATTTCACAGGCTCTGAGAAACTACCCACACCAGGAAGGGTTGCTGTGAAAAGGCAAAGCCCAGAGGTCAAAAACAGGAGGATGGCAAAACAGAACAGAAGGACAAGACGAGGGGTAGAGAGGAGCAGTGACGCCCACCAGGGGACACCCGTGCAGCCTGGTTAACACAATGGCAGTAGCTGAGGTCCGCAGAGAGCACTTGGCGTTTGTGGGCACACGTGTCCCTCTCAGCAGACTTGGGCTTGACAAGCGCAGGCAGTGGATGTGATTCATTCTGTGCGCACCCCAGTCCCAGCAGTCCCAGGACTGAGTAAATGTCCTCCAAGTGTTTACCGATGGAATAAATGCTTGTGGGTACGGCTTTCCTGAAGTGTGCCAGGGAAGATGATGTTTTGCTTGGAGAGGAAAGAGTCAAGGGTCCTATCTCTGAGGAGCCGTTAGGGTGAATGGGAAAGGCAAGGCTACACGGACAGGTAGAACTTACGGGTTCTGCTATATCTGCTAGTCTGTGTTACTCAACCTCTGAGCCTCAGATTCCCTGCCTGGGGAATGGAGGGCTCATGAGTGATTGTAGAAAGGGTTAAATGAGATGGTGTATGTAAATGAAAGGTAGTCCTTATTATTAATAATAACATCCTGGGAAGCAGAGCTCAGTTCCACACTGAAAAGATGTGTCTTACAATCAGAAAAGTCCAGAGATGAACCAGACTACTCGGGTGGGTGGTGAATTCCCCCTCACTGGAAGGCTTCAGGCAGAGGCTGTTCGGCATGGATGCTGTAAATGGTGTGGCCACCTTTCGGGGGGGGGCTGGGCCAGCAGGACACCGGGAGAGGAGAGCTGACAGATTACCACTGGCGTGAAAGCCTGAGGGACTTGAACGCCTTTGGATGAGAGTGACTTGTTTATGTCACTGTTCGTGTCACCTGGAAGGCTGTGCTGTCGGCCAGCCAGGGGAGCAAACGGGGTCAACAGGCTGTGACTGGGAGCTGGCTGCTTGAGAGCGGGGGGGATCTCCTTCTAGGAGGGAGAACAGGAAACAGGCAGAGGTCCCTGAAAACTTCCACTTCTTCCCACATGAAACGGCCCCTTGCTGGTTCCAGGGCCTCGCATTTTGGCTGAGGGGGAAGGAGCTCAGCTGTTCTGATGGGAACCAGGTAGAGCGTTGGATTCCGCATGGCTGTTGGCTCGGGCCACCGGCTCCCTCCCAGAGTGCCCTCCCTCCACCCAAAGGCTGTCATCTCCCCTCTGACTCTGGTTTCTGGAGCCTCGCCACATGCTCTGAACGCACCAACTGCTCCTCTGGGGGCGTTATTCGCTGAGAGCGTGTGGCTGGGCATGAGGGGTGCCGTGAGCCCCCAGAGCTGGCATGCGATGCAGAGTCTGAGACACCAGCCCCACCTTTGCATCTGATTGGGGAGGGGGGTGGGAAACAGCGAGGCACACACAGGGAGTTGCTCAGAGTTGGAGGCACAGCGGGGGACAGGACCTCTGTCTGTTGCCACCCCTCGTTTGCCTGGCAATCCCACTCCTTGGGATTCTCAGGCCCCAGCACCCTTGCCCCCGGAACACGACCCTCCCTCCACAGCCTTCCCTCTTCCGGGGGCAAGTGAGGCCAGAGGCAGCCAGAGGAGTGTCATCGGGCGGAGTTGAGCTGAGAATTCAGATGGGGCTAATCCCAGCATTCTTTTTTTTTCTGTGTGTGTGCGCGGTACGCGGGCCTCTCACTGTTGGGGCCCCTCCCGCTGCGGAGCACAGGCTCCGGACGCGCAGGCTCAGCGGCCATGGCTCACGGGCCCAGCTGTTCCGCGGCATGTGGGATCTTCCCGGACCGGGGCTCGAACCCATGTCCCCTGCATTGGCAGGTGGATTCTTAACCACTGCGCCACCAGGGAAGTCCCCTGTCTCCTCACTTTTTGCACAAGGGGAAGCACCTTCTGCCTGTCTTGGTGGCATCCCCACCTCCATCCTCCCTGAAGCCTTCCTCCACAGCCTTCAGCTCTTCCTCCACAGCTCTTCAGCACCTGTCCTTTCCCTCCTCTGAACCTGCAAACCGTCCTCTCCGTGGCTCTGTCTCATCAGGGGTTTCCCGTCGTCAGCAGTGTACTCAGGAGTATTTCCCTTTTTCTCCATGGCTTCTCTAACTGGACCCTCTCTCCAACCCCTCCCAAGGCAAGTTGCTGGCAAGAGGTCCTTGCACTCACTGACGTCACTTCCTCGCCTGAGGTTCTTTCCTCGACACACTGCAATCTGGTATCCGACTCCAAGCTTCCATGGGTTTTTGATGCCAGCTGCCCCCGGGGGCCCCCTCTTCTTTCACATCTTTCCCCTCCTAGGGTGATCTTATCCACTAACATCTCTATGTTGCCCAGAGCTGAACGTTGGCTGACCTGTAGCATCTCTACTGGGCATCCCACAGAGCCTGTCTCAGGGAGGCGTTTCTCTTCTTCCTATAATCCTGATCAAATAGAGATGCTCTAAGGATTCCATCCACTTTCCTCTCTCTCAAGACCACCTCCACGTCCCCACCTGCCTCCAACCTTTGGCTTTCAGCTCTGTAATTGTATGCAGGTGGTTCTGCGAGTGTTTACAGGCTCCCAACCAATAGCTATTTGGATAACTGTCTCTAGTGGGTAGAATTGTGTCTACCAAAAAGATGTGTTCAAGTCCTAACTCCCAGTGCCTAGGAATATGAGTTTTTTTGGAAATAGATTCTTTGCAGATGACTCAAGCTAAGATGAGGTCACACTGGATTTGTGTGGGCTCCAATCCAGTGACTGGTGTCCTTATAAGAAGAGGGAAACTTCGACACAGACACACACACACGGAGAACACTGTGTGGCGCTGTAGAGCGTTGGGTTATGCTGTCACAAGGAACACGCCAAGGGTTGCTGGCAACCACCAGAAGCTAGGAGAGAGGCATGTTGGGTTCTCTCTCATGACCTTCAGAGGGAAGCAGCTCTGCCAACATCTTGACTTTGGACTTCTGGCCTCCAGAATTGTGAGAGAATAAACTTCTGTTGTGTTAAGCCACCCAGTTTGTGGTACTTTCTTACGGAAGCCCTAGCAAGCCAATATACCATCCATCTGTCCGTCCATCCACCGATCCTCAGGACCGCCTCTGTACTGGACCCTGTATGAGGACCACCAGGGACCTTGAGTTAAAGCAGAGCTCCCTGCTGCCCTTGAGAGCTTGCACGCGGAGGGCGAGATGGACACTTGCACAGCAATCTGTGCTCCAAGTAGGCTGCACAAGGGCAGCGGGAATTTGGGAGAGAGAATCAGCTCCAGCCGGGAAGCAGATCTCAGAGGAGGTGATGTTGAGCTCTGAAGGCTGCACATCCATCAGCCAGATTTGCAGAGCAAGTGAGACCAGGATCTTCACAGCCACCGAGCCCACGTGGGTCCCCTCCAAGGAGCCATAGGGATCCTGGGAAAGTGCTGCTTCAGGTTTGGTTTGCGCCCACATGGGGTGTGAGGCCCAGATGGGGAAAAGGATGTGCCTGGAGCCACGTGGCCTGTGGAAGCAGGTCACTGGATTTAGAAAGCACTTTCTTGGGCTTTCTTTTATCTGGTTGTATTATTGGTCTTGACTTCAATTTTTAAAACATTTTCTTCACTGCAATCCAACCCCTTCCGCAGGCTCTTTGGAAAGAAATGCTTCTGGGGCTGGGCTGGGCTGGGCTGAGTGGGGCAGGCCTGCCTAGCCTCCTTATCTTCACGGTTGCGTGAGTCCTCACCCCGGCCTTGCAGTGAGCCAGGTTGGGAGAAAGTTCTCTGTGGCTCTGCCAGCCTCGGAGTCCCCTCTCTCAAAAAACTGGTTTCCCTTCTCTTTGCTTGGCTGAGTTTCTCTGTTTTGGGGCCAGAATTGTGCCCCATTTCCTCTTTTCTTTCACCGGTGTGTTTGGGGCCTCCTTTGGGAGGGTTCAGAAGGGCTCCTGAGTGGCCTGGAGGTTCTGTGGCATCCTGGCCCCTGCCTCCAAAAGCCAAAGCTGGTTGGTTCATAAGCTGACCCCCACAGGACCTCCTGGGGGGACCGGGCCTGAGCAGAAGAGGATTTACAAATCCTGAAGGGGGGGGCTGCCTGCCAGCCTGTCTTTAGTGAGAAGGAAGAGAGGGGTGAAGGCCTGTGCAGACAGACATGCCAGGTCGCTGGGAGGCAGGAGAAGCCCACCTGAAAAGTCCAGTCACATCACCTCCTCCATGAAGGCTTCTGAGATTCCCCTGGTCAGATTTCTATAAGAGCCCGATCCACAGCTGTACCCCCAGATTCAGGCTCAGGCAGGGCAGAGTGGAGTTGGGAGGGACCGTCCACTCCACAGATGAGAAAACAGAAGCACAGAGAAGGGAACTGGACATGGCTGCATCACACAGGCTGGTGATAACGGAGCAGGGGTTCAAACAGTACTTTTAGTTTCTGGTACAAAATGATTTCCCTTAAAAAAGGAGTCATCTGTGGCCAATATATCACATTCCGTAATCAGAGAAGTGCTGTTTAGGTGCAGTTATTTTTCTCTTATTATTATTATTATTTTTTATTTTTGGTCGCACTGGGCAGCTTGTGGGATCTTAGTTCCCCGACCAGGGATCGAACATGGGCCCCCTGTAGTGGAAGCGCAGAGTTCTAACCACTGGACCACCGGGAAGTCCCAATTTTTTTGTCTCTCTTTTGAAAATCTGATTTCGATCTGATTTGGGCAGAAGTTCCCCAGTTTACCACAGACCCCATCACTCCCTATGGCATTATACCTGGTCAAATTCACACAATTCTGCTGCCCAGCTGGCTCCTGGCTTTCACTCAGCATTCATTCAACATATATCTATTGAGCACCTAATAGGTGCCAGGTGCTGTTCCAGGTACTGGGAAGACCCGGAAGTGACCAAGATGGAAGACAAGCACCCCCCACCCCCCAATAGCTCTTGGGTTCCAGTGGCATTTGGTTCACAGCCCCTGCCTTCTTCTACATCCGTTAGCATCCCCAGTTTGGTCTGGCTTCACCACCATCGGGGGTATAAGAGGTTAAGGTGGGATAGAATCATGGAAAAACCCTAAACTTGTCTTCCATTCCAGGGTTAATGACTCAGACCGTACACTTCTGTAAGGTTCTTACTTTATCCTCAGTTCCCTTCCTTATAACTTGGGACTGTACTCTTCACCCTACTTACCCTCCTAGGGTTGTGTAAAAGTATATGGGTCGTTGTAGACAGCAGTGGGCTCTAAACAGGGCATGATGGTGACCTTGAGGGACGCTGAGCTTCTCACCTGTTCAGGAAGTAGTTCTGCTCTGAGGCAGGGCACTGGCCTACTGGCTTCAAGCCTCTCTCCATTCAGGGAAGGGTGAGAATTTCTAGGGGAGTCGAGGGCACCCCCTGGCACCCACCACCCGATTGTGATAAGAACAACCAGGTGCCTCTTTTTCACCTCCATCTGGGGCCAGCAGCCTGAGGAAGCGGTGAGAGGAAGCAAGGGAGGGTAGAGGGCGAGGGGAGACTCCTCGGTTGGGGAAATCCAGCCACCTGTATTGGGGGCTCAAGCCCAGGCTGTCCTCAGAACCCAGTCCTTGCCCCTCGGTGGAAGCTCCTCGTACCTTCCAAGCTGTCAACAAAGCCAGCATCTTCCTTCTGTAGAAAGAGTCTGACCTACAGCATGAAGAACCAAGGTCAGCCCCAGGGAGGGGCTTCCTGGTACAAGGGGTGTGGCTGAGGCTCAGGACGGAAGCTTCTGGAAGCAGGGGGTGCGCCCCAGCACGGCTTTGGTGGAGTCTGTCCTGGAGTTAGGTGGAATGGAGGCATAGCTCAAGAAGGTTTGCTGTGCGTTGCTTGGAAAGAGTCGTCATGATTTCACGTTTCCAGCTCTTCTCAAGGAAATAGACTTGGAGGTGCAAACTCTCCTGGGTGCAGTTATTTGCCACATGGGCTTTCACCAAGATCATTTCAGCGCTGATGCTCACAGGTGTGTGGCAGTACTTAATGGTAATGGAAACATTGGCTGGAACCTCTCCTTCCCCACGTTTCCCCAACCTGGAGGAATACATGATCAAAATTTTTATTTCGTACACCGATGTAAAATCGAGGGAACGGCAACCTTGGATTAATTGAACACTAGAGACTATCAGTGATGGAGAACCTCAAGCACTTTTCAAGGAGTAGCTCCTTAATTCTTGCAACACTGGGTAATATGTATCTCTATACCCTTACCATGTGCCAGCTACCATACAAGTACTATTATCCCCATTTTATAGGCTGTAGAAACAGAGACACAGAGAAGTTAAGTAAGTTGCCCAGGATTGCACAGCATATGGGGCAGAGCCAGGACTCAAATCCAGGCAGCCTGGGCCCAGAGTCCAAATTCAGAACCACCATGCTCTAAGCTCCTGGCCTACCCTGAGAGGTGGGGACTATGATTACCCCCAACACAGAGAAGGGGAAACCAACCAAATTGCTCCAGCACTCACGAGCATCAGCAAGAATGTCTTTTATAGGGCTTCCCTGGTGGCACAGTGGTTGAGAGTCCGCCTGCCGATGCAGGGGACGCGGGTTCGTGCCCCGGTCCGGGAGGATCCCACATGCCGCGGAGCGGCTGGGCCCGTGAGCCATGGCCACCGAGCCTGTGCGTCTGGAGCCTGTGCTCCGCAATGGGAGAGGCCACAACAGTGAGAGGCCCGCGTACCGCAAAAAAAAAAAAATGTCTTTTATAACTGCCCTGAACACATTCAGGATTCAACAAACAGTGACAGCCTGAAACTTTTGTGTCTGTAGCATTCTTGGCCAAGAACAATTAATCCTCACACTTCCACAGAGGTAAGCGGGGTGGGGGTCTGATCCTTCGTGATTCCCGGCCGGAAGGGGTCTGGGATGTGAAGCCAGGGCATCTCCACACCTGGGCTGCAGCTCTGAGGCTGTGTGAGCCTCTAGGTCGGGGTGTGGCAGACAGACAGGCCCTGAATGCTGGCTGTCGTCTGACAGGCCCATGGACTGTTAGGGCTGGAAGGGACCTTGGTGACCATTGAGTGATGAGATTAGTCAGCCTGGCCGGGATGCCAGGCTCTTAACCTGGACAGCCTCTGGCCTCCTTTGATCAGCAGAGCAACATGGCCTGAGGCTCCCTTGCTCCAGTTCCCCGCCTCTCAATTAAAAACCGACCACAAGTATGTGCTCCTTTGTTTTGAGAGTCTGTGCTTCAGGGAAGGAGGAATTTCATGTTGGATCCTCTGGAAGTTGAATTTTCTGCCTTCCAGGTTTGCATGCTCTGTCGAGCTGTGGTTAACCAACCTGGAGCTTCTGATTCCACTAACCTGTAGAGTGTCCCCCGGGGGCAGCTCAGGAGGAAGGGCGGCATGAGACCCACCAGCTGGTGACCTCGAGCAAGTCGCAGAGGCTCTCAGAGCCTCCCTCCCTTCCCTGACCCCTGGGTGGGTGAGCCTGAGGACTCACTGAGCTAAAGGCGAGAGGCTGCTTTGTAAACTATAAAACGGAAGACCCTTGTGATCAGTGCTTGCTCGTAGAAAGGACCGGTTTATCTTAGCGCAGCTCCTTAGCCTCCAAAGGCTGTCATCTTTCCCTTCCCTGTTGACCACAGTACAGATGCCTGGATCATTTAATGCAACAGATCTTCCCTGAGCCCATAGTGAGGTGCTCCGTGGTGCTCGGTATTGGGAGGTCCACCCCAAGAGAAGGAAAAAAGCAAGGTCTATCCGTGACCCTGTGTCCTGAGAGCCAGAGTCAGGGAAAGACAGAATGCCCCAGAGAATGCAGTTTCCAGCAGGAGGGTTTCTGTTCACTTTTGCTCTTAACATACACACAGAGAAGGGACATTTGGGATGAATTTTCACAAGGTAGACACACCTGTGTAACCACTACCTGGCTCAAGAAACAGCATGGAACTCCCCCGGGGCCCCTTCCCAGTCTCTACCACCCCCCTCTCTGACTTCTAGCACCACAGGTTGGTTTTGCCTATTTCTGAACGCTCAATGAATGGAGTCACCCAGGCCTGCTTTCGCTCAGTGAGAAAGAAATGTGTGTGAGACGCATCCTGCTGCTGTCAGTGGCTGTAGCTGGTTACTTCTCGCTGACGTACGTGGACTCCCACGCTCGATCGCACCCGATCTGTCTGATGGTGCGCCTTGGGGTCGTTGCCAGTTTTTGGTGCACTGTGAATGTTCCAATCCGTGTCTCTGGGTGAGCTTATGTGTACTTTCTTTGAGGTATAGACCTGGGTGGAATAACTAGGTTGTAAGGTGTGGCTGGGTTAGCTGTAGTAGATGCCGGCAGGAAGGATTTAAGTAAGTAGTTAAGCAGCACTTCCAGACCCTGAAGACTGTGGTCGACTAGCTCATGCCCGCAGAGGAGGGGGCCGTGAAGGCTCTGGAGAACAAGAGGAAGAGGCTGGATTAGGCATCCCTTGGAGGCTGGGGGGCAGTCCTTGGCCCCTTTCCATCTGGTTTTGGTCCCGTCTCCTTGGTCTGTCTGGGGTTTCCAGTCTGTACTCCCAAGGAGGTGTCCAGGGCCACTTGGGAGAGATGGGTAGGGGGGCTTTAAGCTTCATTTCCCTGCATCAACCACAGCTCCCTGTGTCCTCTGTTTCACATAGGGGTTCTGAGAATGACTTCATGTGCTTTTTTTTTTTTTAAAGCTTTCGCTGTTTCAATATTTGAAAATCCACCGCTGTGAGGTCCCTTCCAGCTGGGAAGTTCTATTTTGGGAGCTGGAGGTGGGTGTGGGAAGGGTTAAGCATTATTCAGCCAAAGAGCAGGGTTGGGCCTCAGTGACCTTTTAAAGTTCTTATAGCTCGGCTTGCAATGCGGGCGATCTCAGAACGTTCTATAAAAATAGCGCTCAAACAAAACAACTTCTGAAGCCTAAAGGATGTGGAAGAGAGGCTCGATGTGGAGGAACGTTTAGGTGGCTGACAACAGGAGTCTTGAGGACTCTCTCCTTCAAGCACCCCTCTCCATTTTTTTCCCTTCCTTTTTAACTCTCCATCAGCTGTTCCTGGTAGCTGTCACTTGGGATTGTTTGGGTTCAGAACGGTTCTCATTTTCGCCCAGGAGCGGGTGACGCAGGTGGCCTGTACGTCTCTCCCAAGGGTGGTGGCCTTCCCTCCTCCAACACCAGCCCTAGTTTGGACCTGTAGTTTCGCTTGGTGAGGGAGGCCGGGCCGTTCCCGGCCCCAGAGAGGAACGTCTCTGCCTTGGCATGCAGCTCTGAGTCAACAGGCCTGATAAACGGCCCACTTCCCAGGGCCAGCAAGGAACAAAGCCCTGACTGCTGCTGCGGGATCCGTCTGCCCCCCTCCTCCCGAAACAGCTGTTTATTCTTTTGACAGGAGTTGGAACGGAGCACCTTCCTTTCCTCCCAGCCCGGCCTCCTTCTGCAGAACGGAGCTCAATAGAACTTTGTTGTTTTGCCTTTTACTCTGGGGGGAGAGAAGCAGACGATGAGGTACGTGACATGTTGAAATGATTTACCTCTGCCTTGTCGGGGTCACTGGGGGTTTTGTGAGCCAGCTGCGGCGTGCATGCCCCTGGGGGAGGAACCCCGCTCTCCCCCTAACTGCTTGCTGGTCCCCTCGGTAGTTCTAGAAGAAGACAGAGTCCTCCTCTCCCCGGCGTCGGATCAAGCGGGTGCTGGTGGGATGCTGGTCCAGTCCCTGTTAGTTTGCTGCCCCTGGCAGGACCTCACAGGGCGTGGCTGCAGCCTGGGGTTTTCTGTGCAGGACTCAAAGTGCCATTGCAGGGGCAGGAGGGCGAGTCTTGGGGCCCAGGACCTGCGTTGCGGGTGGATGCAGAGCTCTCTCAGGGCAGCGCCGACCCTTCATTTACCTCCCCTTCTTTCTCTTGGAAAAACTCTTGCACACTGATTTCTGGGCCAGGCAGCAAGGAAAAGCTGGCTGGATCCAGGCTTCAGATTTCCTGAAGGGGATTCAAGAAAGGGCACTACAAGACGTCCCTCCGAGAACAGGTTGTTCCGTCTGTGATGGCTGGAGCGACAGCTAGTTGTATATTTAGTCTGAAGCTTGTCTCTTGTTTTCCTCCGTCTGTGTTTACTCTGACCCTTGTAATGAAAAACATAACTGGAAACAGCCCTCCATGCACTTTTTTTCCCCCACAAATTATAACATGTTTCTCCCAACAGGGAGCATTTCCCCGTAATGCCCACCAATTTAGAGAGGTTTTAGGATAAAGCAGCATTCTCCCTCCTCACCCTCAGCACCACCCCCTGCCAAAGCTGGGCCTGGGAGGCACAGGGTCTGCCTTTCAAACACACCACCCACCTGTGGGTGAGCCCAGTGCTCTATCTCAGCCTTTGCCAAAGCTCAGTTTCCTCAGCTAAAAGCCGCTGCGCTGACCAGGATGAGGGATGAACAGGATGGAGTGAGTGCGGAAGGCTCCCACACCAGGCACACAAGAGGCACCTGGAAATGGCAGAGGAGTTGAGCCAGTGCTCACCAGCTGGTCCAAGGAGAAGCTAGCCCCTCAGTGAGTCTAGCCTGTGATTAGCTGGCTTTGGGTCAATTGCTAAGTGGTAATCATGAAAGGCAAAATGAGAGGATGTTGCAGAGAGACATGGGTGGTTAGTCCATGGGTAAGCCTGCATGTTTACTGAGAACAAAAGAGTTAAAAGGGTGGACACTAGAGGCCAGCTCTCTGGACCTGAATCCTGGCTCCACCACTTTATGCTGTGTGGCATTGGGCAAGTCACTTAACCTTTCTGAGCCTCCATTTTCATATGTGTAAAATGAGCATGATACTAGAATGCCTTCACAGGGTCGTTGTGAGGCTTACCTGAGAGATTACTGGTAAAGCATCTAGCCTGGGGCCTGGCCTGGTTCAGTTGGGGGGCATCCAAGTGTTGCAGGGCCAGAAGCGTATTCAATTTCCAGGGTCCGCTTTAAGAAAAAGAATGCAGAGTTGCAAGTATAATATTAGTGTGGAAGTGAATGCAGTCGTCCCTCGGTATCCACAGGAGATTGGTTCCAGGATCTCACAGATACCAGAATCTGAAGATGCCCAAGTCCCTTACATAAACGGCATAGTATTTGCATATAACCTACACACATCCTCCTGTTCACTTTAAGTCACCTGGAGATCACTTACAATACCGAGTATGATGTAAATGCTATGTAAATAGTTGCATGTACGCAGCAAATTCAAGTTTTGCTTTTTGGAACTTTCTGGAATTTTTTGTTTTTCAACATTTTCGATCCGTGGTTAGTTGAATCCGTGGATGTGAAACCCATGGTTATGGAAAACTATTTAGAATGTGAGGAGACATCCCAACAAATAACAAAAATTGACAAATACTCGACATAGGACAAAATCCAGAAAACATCCTAATAAAATGTGAAAGTAATAGAAAATGATCAGTATTGCTCAGCTGTCTGATGCCCCTGTCATACTTTGGCTGTGTACTCCTGGGCTGCCTCTCTGCTGATTTTGTAGTATCATTTTTAACAGAGACAAAGACCAATCCGTTTTGCCTCTAGCATGGTTAGTCAGTGGTTGCTTTTTATAGCTGCGAGTTTAGAAGTTTCTTTCAGCTTTACAACTTGTTATCGGTGATGCCACGGCTGCGAATCTTCTGGTACTTTCCTGCTCAGGTGGCGCCAGCCAGATCTCTGAAGAACTCAGCTCTTCGATCCTGGATGGCGGGAGGGGGGTGTGGGTACCAGGTGGCTGTGAGGTCTGGATCCCTGGGACCCCTGAGCAGGGAGCAGAGTAGCAGCTAGTTCAGCTCCTTCTCTTGTGGGTCAAAGTGGGGGGCTCCTGGGAGCTCAGCAAGGCCTAGCTGGGGCAGGTTGTTCCTGGGACCCAGGTAGGTCTGCAGGGAGTGGGGTCAGTATTCAGGCCCCACCTGCAGCCCTGGGACAGGCACCCAGGCTGGAGTGATTCCCCCAGGCAGGAGCAGTGCCTCGCCTCGGGGCAGCGTTTGGGCTTTCCCCACTCTCCACCCCAGTGGGAGAGCAGGCCCAGTCTTGCCGGGGGTCCTGACTCAGAGGTTTCATAAACTTCTGGATCAGTTGGCCTGTGGGCTCAACATGAGTTGCTTGGCCGTCCTCTCTCTTGATCATCACTTCCAGGAATCTGCGGGCCATTGCAGCAAGACGAGCTCCATGTGGCTGAGTGAACTTGTCCTCATAAAATGAGACTTCCAGCCCTGTGGCTGATTTCTCATCCAGGTCCTAGGTCCATCAGGAAAGCCTGAGGACTTGTTTCAAGGCTGGGGAGACTGAGGCCAGAGGAACCCGTGACCCTGGTTCCCAAAGCCGCTCTGTGTGGGGGCTGGCGTGACGTTTGAGCCGCCGCTTCCTTCACTGCCCATGGTGAGCCACGGGGGCAAAGGCCATGCACAGCGGCACCCCGAGCTGGGGGCGGTGGGGAGCCGAGCTGACCGTCACAGCAGTCACCGCGTGGCGTGGAGGGCTCTCGCTTGACTCTTCTGTGTGGTGCTGCCCTGGAGGGCCAAGTCTCCTCTCAGAGGGAACCACAGCTCTGCCCTCAGAGCCACGCATTTCTG
This sequence comes from Lagenorhynchus albirostris, assembly GCF_949774975.1. Taxonomy (NCBI): domain Eukaryota; kingdom Metazoa; phylum Chordata; class Mammalia; order Artiodactyla; family Delphinidae; genus Lagenorhynchus; species Lagenorhynchus albirostris. Next base: position 13,386,008 of record NC_083101.1, read on the forward strand.
AATCTCTCCCCTGAGAAAGCATCATCCTTGTTTCCACTGCCATTGGTGGAGCAGTTACTGACCACCAGTCACAATGTGCTGTGCAAACATGTCTCCTTTTGTCCTTTCAAGAACCCCAGAGGAGGGTGTTTGAAGCTCCATTTTTGTCTATGTAAATAGAGGCTCAGAGCCAGAGAACTTGCCCCGGGTGGTGCATATAGGGCTGCACGTTCTTAGCGGAGTTTTGTGCAGGGTGACTAATACCCAGTCAGCTCCTGAGCCCTCTCCCCACCCCCTTAGCTGCTTTGTTTTGTTTGCAACACTTGTGGGTTCCAGGGGCAGGGGGAAGGATCACGGGGAGAGAGGAAGATTCTTCAGCCTGCAGGAAGGTTTGGTTTCCTCTGCCGCTGCTGTTGCCATTCTCTCCCAAGATAATGGCTTTTCCAGGGCTTCTGAGTGCTGTGATTCAGCTGAGATGCTCACCTTTTCCCGACATGGGATGGAGAAAACAAGGGCCACGAGAATTCCTTTCAGAGAGGAATTCTATCTGGAAGGAATACCTTGACTTAGATCAGTTGGGGTGAAACTAGGAGATTCTCTGAAGTCGTGGGTGTGTGTATCATTCTGTGTGGAAGAATTAATTTATGGGCCACATGGAAATGTCTGACACTCCAGGCAAACAGAAGTGGAAGAGGAGGCGGGGGGAGGGGGCGAGGACGGCGGAGAAACGACAGGCTTACAGTGTGACCCTGCCTTGCGAAATGCACCCAGGTTTTTAGCAAGGAGTGGGGACGGTTTCCTGTGGAAACCGTTGCAGGGACTGAGTTCTGGGAGTGGCCCAGGAGCAGCCTGTGCCAGTGGTGGGATGGATTCAGAGGGAAATCGCAAACACCATGACAAGAGGGCCTGGGAGATGCTGGGAGGGCTCAGGTGGAACTGCGCCTGGCTGGGCTCACATGATCCTCTGAGGGGTGGGGTCCAGGTGACTCAGCTAGTTACACTCTCCCATATAAGGCAGGGTGCTAGTACTCTGTAGGTCCTAATTCTGTGCTCAACCCCTTAAATGGGATATTTGGAAGCAACCCCAACTTTCCTACTTGGTGGGTCAGAGAGTCAACCACGAATCTTCAGAATGACACAGTTTTGAAAATTCTGAGAGACAAACACATCAGCGAAGGGCTTTTAGGCCCCATTGGCTGCCAAATGCCTCATTTTATCCAGAGAGAAAAATTAAAATGTTTTAAAAGACCCGCTGGCCACCCTGCCAACCCTTCTGTCCCCAGACACTGGGGTTCCAGATTCCAGGAAGCGTGTATACACCCATTTCCAGTGCTTTGCTAAAGGATGTGAGATCGGCTCATTTGCACAGCTTCCAACTGTAAGTTTCCAACAAGAGTGATACCTGGCCGCAGCAAAAGTAAGCAGATTCACGTCATTTATAGAGTCCAGAAAGAAATGGGCTTCTAGAGTTGCCTCTGAGGCTAATTTCTGAAATTAAAAAATCAAACAGCTGCATTTGGAGAGGGGATTAGGGGGTGTGTCTGATTTTATATCAGGCTCTCCCTGATGTAAGCGTCCATGTTCTCTACCATGAGAGCTTGTGCGTTTCTCTATTTAATGTTTCTTACACCAGGAGAAAATTTGCGTTTGATCCTCAGCAGGTGGGGTTGATAAAGCTTCGGATGGCCTGGGCTTGATCAAAGAAAATCAAAGTCGCCTGGCATTGCCAAGGGGCTCTTAATCAGGCTGCAGCACAGAACAGCTGGATAAACCTTTCGAGTCCCGAATCTGCATCAGTTTGCACTTTATTGTTTAACATGTTCTTATTCCAAAACCCTTATTCTTTTCTCTCAAATATGCTCTGAGCTCTTGCTAACTACCAGGCACTGTGCTGTCTTCACTGGATCCTCCCAACAGCCTGTTTTATGGATACCACTAGTAAGAACTAGCTTTTTTTTTTTTTTTTTTTGCGGTACACGGGCCTCTCACTGTTGTGGCCTCTCCCGTTGCGGAGCACAGGCTCCGGACGCACAGGCTCAACGGCCATGGCTCACGGGCCCAGCCGCTCTGCGGCATGTGAGATCCTCCCGGACCAGGGCACGAACCCGTGTCCCCTGCATCGGGAGGCAGACTCCCAACCACTGCGCCACCAGGGAAGCCCGAACTAGCCTTTTTTGAGCATTTATATGGTGCCAGGCACGATGCTAAATATTTTATGGATGCCAACTCTTACAGTCATCACCATTTTTAACCCCATTTTAGAGACGAGGAAACCCACCTAAACGTGATCCATTACAGGTCCACCATCCCTTTTCTGAATCCCTAGGGCCAGATATGTCGGAATTCAGAACTTTTTAGATGCCGGGTATTTATCATATTATGTAATGCACCCGTGCAGCAGGAGCAAGCACGTAACAAAATACATCAATATTTATGCAAAGAAACATTTAAACAGTCTCACTAAGTGGGATAACGTTTATAAATAGCCTCATGTCCGTTAGGGCCTGATGCCAATTGAATTATAAACAGGCTTTTGGTTCTCAGAGCTTGGAGTTGGGTGAGGGTCTGAAAAGATGCTTACATGTTCGGAGTTACCCATTTTCATGTGTCTCAAATCCCCGCCTCATTCCCAAGCTCCTGTGTTCTATCACCATCCACACTTCTCTGGGGCTGAAGACAGTGGCAGAGAGAGATGGCCACAGTCTCAGTCCAGATCTGTTTGCTTCCACACCCAGGCCTTTCCTTGCACTCAGTGCTAATGCTGTTGACATAGAAATCAAGTGGCTTCTTCCAGCAGCGGGGCCGAGTTGCATGCAGCCCTCTGCATTTTGTAACTTTGCTGTGGGCCCCGGGCTGTCTGTGCAAGCTCACGAGGTATTCACAGGGAAGAAGCTTGAGACCGAGGTTTCCCTGTGGCCCAGAAGGCTCATCTTCTCACGGTCTCTGGAACACCACCGATCACAGTTGTATCTGAAAGCTGGAGGTTGAGTTATGACCTTGAGTTCAGCCCTGGCTTTTCCATTTCCAAACAGAATGCACCTTCTAAGCAAGAAGGAATAGAGGGCTTCCCTGGTGGCACAGTGGTTGAGAGTCCGCCTGCCGATGCAGGGGACATGGGTTCGTGCCCCGGTCCGGGAAGGTCCCACATGCCGCAGAGCAGCTGGGCCTGTGAGCCATGGCCACTGAGCTTGCGCGTCTGGAGCCTGTGCTCCGCAGTGGGAGGGGCCACAGTGGTGAGAGGCCTGCGTACCACAGAAAAAAAAAAAAAAAAAAAAAGAAGGAATAGAGTGTCATGGCTGATCCCATACCTTTTCTTCTTTAACTGGATTTAATAATAAAGGTGATGGAGCATGTGAGATCCAAGCCGGGAATCATCTCAGAACGCTCTTTGAAAAGAATTGGAGAATAACCTGTCCCCTGAAAGGACACATCTCAGTGCCATTCTCATTTTATCTCATGCACTCACCAGACATTTATTGACAGCCCCGTCTGCTGTCTGTGGGGCACTGGGGATTCAGGGTTGAATAAGAAGACATCCTTCCTGGGACTTGCCTGGCAGTCCAGTGTTTAAGATTCCATGCTTCCAGTGCAGGGGACATGGGTTCCATCCCTGGTCAGGGAACTAAGATCCCACATGCCACGTGGTGTGGCCAAAAAAAAAAAAAGAAGAAGACGTCCTTTCGGCCCTCAGGAAGCTCAAACGAATGATTAGGGGAGACAGCCAAAAATGTGGACGTTACCACATGAGCCGCCTCCCAAGGTGATGTGTACAGCAACGTAAATAAAGTGATGAGGGAGCTGGAGGAGAGAAAGGGGGCTTCGCTGGTGGTCAGGGGTGGAGGTGGGAAATGGCTTCCCCAAGGCGATGACATTGGCTCCCACGTGTCCACTCTTGTGTTTTCTCCACCTCCTGGTCCTCTCCTTCTCGCCCCCTCTTCTATCCTACCTCTAAGTGTTGGCATCTTCAAGCTTCAGCCCAGGGCCCTCCTTCCTTTTTTTCTCTCTACATTCTCTCCTTGGTAATCGAATTCATTCCCTTCACGTTAAATACTGTCCTGGGTCCGTGGACAGCTCCTCCAACTGCACAGCCTGCCCACATCTCTCCCATGAACTTCAGGCTTGGAAGTCCACTTGCCTACTCGTCTCCATTCAGGTGTTCACACACTCCTCGAAATACACACATCCAAAAGGCAATTCATGGTCATTATCCTTCAAGCCTGTTCCTCCTCCAACCCATTTGAGGAAATGCTACAACCCACCTGCTTAAGCAGAAACCTTGTTTCTTCCCTCATCCCTGATGACTAAATTACCAGCCAAATCCTATCAGTTCTGTCTCCAAAGTATATTTTGAATGAAGCCACCCTTTGAGGCAGGCCACCTCCTCTCTGTGACCATTAAAATAGTCTGCCCTTGTCCTTTTATCCATTCTGCATACCCAGCGCCCAGATGGGTCTCTCTGAACGAAGTTGGATGAAGTGATTCTTCAGCTTCAGATGCTTTGGTGGGTCCCCACCCACTTTCCATGCCTTTCCAGGCTCTGACTGCCCCTGCCCACCCTCTGACTGCCTCCTACCACCACCCCTCCCATGTTCCAGCCGCTCAGGTGGGACAACTTCGCTATTTTCTTCTTGTCCAGGTTTTTTGCTTTTGTTTTATTCCAAACACAAGAAGCTTTTTCTCGGTCAGCCTGGTATAGATGCTGTTTCCGAAATATTCTCACCCTTTCTCGTGGCACTTTTCATCCTTTTCCATCCTATCTTCATCCCGTGGGAAGCTTTAAAATCACCTCCCCAGTGAGGGCTTCCCCGACTACCCAAATTGAGGTACTTCCCAAACCATTATTCCATACCCATCACCCCTTCTTCCCCCTTCAATCACAATTTCATGCGGCAATCAGGAAGTAGTTATATACCTACTGTGTGTCGATTGTGTGGGTGTGGAGAAGAAAAGCTGGCTGGGAAGTGGTTGAGTCTAGATTGTAAAGGACCAGGGAGTTTTCCCCTCTGAGGATGGGCATATAGGCAGTATATCAAGGGCAGCAGAGCTCAGGAATGGATGGTTCCCCAAAATCACATGCCAGGAGGTGGGGCGATCTGAGTCAGAGGCAGCTGGCGTCCATGGGAAACATTAGCTAGACCCTCACTCTAGAAAAATGGTACAGATGAACTTACTTGTAAAGCAGAAATAGAGTTACAGATGTAGGGAATAAACTTATGGTTACCAAGGGGGGAAGGGGGGATGGGATGAAGTGGGAGATTGGGATTGACATATATACACTACTATGTATAAAATAGATAACTAATGAGACCCTACTATATAGCACAGGGAACTCTACTCAATGCTCTGTGGTGACCTAAATGGGAAGGAAATCCAAAAAAGAGAGGATATATGTACACATATAACTGGTTCCCTTTGCTGTACAGCAGAAACTAACACATCATTGTAAAGCAACTATACTACAATAAAAATAAGTAAATAAATAAACAAACAACCCCCCACTCTCCCACGTCCATGGTGAACCTTGTGATCAATCAGGGTACTTTCCCTCTGAGCCTCGAAGTGGCCTTAGCGTCCTTCCCAACCCAAGCAGCCCCGTCAATTCATTGAATTGGCTAATTTGCCATCACAGGCCTATGCAGTTTAAGGTAGAACATGCTCCTTAGCTCTCGTTAAATATTCATCAACTTTTCATTTTAGAAAGGATATGGGTAGAAGCATTTCTTAAAAACCATATCCCATTCTCAACATTTAATCTATTTTTCCCCCTCTTCTTTTCTTTTCCCAGGAGAAAATAATGAATGTCAAAGGAAAAGTGATTCTGTCAATGCTGGTTGTCTCAACTGTAATTGTTGTGTTTTGGGAATATATCAACAGGTAATTATGAAACACGATAAAGTGATGTTAATGAAAGTCTCCTCTAATCTCCAGGTATCAGTCAAGTCAGCAGGTTGAATTAAAATTAGGATTAACTGACACCGTAAAGAAGGGATTCCATCCTTCCTGTATCCCTGAGCCCTAGACTGTCTTTTAAATCATTAGATCTTTTTTTTTCTTTTTTAAAAGATTTATTTATTTTATTTTTGGCTGCGTTGGGTCTTCGTTGCTGTGCACAGGCTTTCTCTAGTTGCGGCGAGCAGGGGCTACTCTTCATTGTGGTGCGCGGGCTTCTCATTGCGGTGGCTTCTCTTGTTGAGGAGCATGGGCTCTAGGCGCGCGGGCTTCAGCAGTTGTGGCACGTGAGCTTAGTTGCTATGCAGTATGTGGGATCTTCCCCGACCAGGGCTTGAACCCATGTCCCCTACATTGGCAGGCGGATTCCTAACCGCTGTGCCACCAGGGAAGCCCAGAATTATTAGATCTTCATGCACCTTCTACGTAATTAATTATCTTCCTTCCGCCATGTTCCTAATGTCTTGATTTTTATACCTTTGCGGTTCTGGGTAGGCTAGAGCCAGAAACAGTAAGGTCATATTAAGACCAAAATGTCATATTAAATTATTTATATGACCAGATATGGAAATTACCTTAAGAAATTTCAGACAGGAATTCCATGAGAAATCCACCCTGATTTTTGCAGTCCTAAAATATTTGCTAAGTTTAAAGGAACAACTCAAGGTTGTTGACTTTGGTGCAAAATACACTCTGAATTGCTGGTGATTCATTTGTGCCTGGCAAAACTTTGGGGTATTTTGTCTTTCTTTTAACCCTGGAAAGCAAGATGAATTAAATATTGCTGAGTTTTCAAGTTCATCAGTGGATTCACCCCAAATATTTGAGCTGCTTCTGTGTTTTTGGAAACTACCAATGCCTCGGAGATTCCAGCTGCAGAAGCCTCTGACAGAAAGGAGTCTCCGCAAGTGGCTACAAAAATGCATGATGGTTTTGACTTAAGAGGCGTTGGTACAGCTCAGCCTTTCTTTCAAAAAGGCCACCTTAGGGCTTCCCTGGTGGCACAGTGGTTGAGAATCTGCCTGCCAGTGCAGGGACATGGGTTCGGGCCCTGGTCTAGGAATAGCCCACATGCCGTGGAACAACTAAGGGCATGAGCCACAACTCCTGAGCCTGTGCGTCTGGAGCTTGTGCTCTGAGACAAGAGAAGCCGTGACAGTGAGAGGCCCACACACCGCAATGAAGAGTGGCCCTCGCTCGCCACAACTAGAGAAAGCCCTCGCACAGAAACGAAGACCCAACACAGTCAAAAATAAAATAAATTAAAAAAAAAAAAAAAAGGCCACCTTCCAATTCTGGGCCAGGAGAGCTGTCTCGTCACCATTGTTGTTTTTTTGTTGTTTTTGTTGTTTTTTTGCGGTACGCAGGCCTCTCACTGTTGTGGCCTCTCCCGTTGCGGAGCACAGGCTCCGGACGCGCAGGCTCAGCGGCCATGGCCCACGGGCCCAGCCACTCCATGGCATGTGGGATCTTCCCGGACCAGGGCACAAACCCGTGTTCCCTGCATCGGCAGGCGGACTCTCAACTACTGTGCCACCCGGGAAGCCCACCACTGATATTTTCATGGTGAAGTGTCTTAGAAGCCTCCCAAGTTCAAGATGATGGCCTGGATGAACATTAGAATGTCTCTTTCAATTATTAACTTCTAAGATTTGATGAGCCAGCAGGACAATCTTGGCCGCTTATAAAGGAACTGCACTTTCAGGTACATCAGTAGAAGGAGGATTCTCTGGACTCCAGAGCTATTATTCCCTGGGGTGCTGCATAGATCTCACCGCTTCTGGAGTGTTATCCTGTTTCATTCTGAACAACTCATTTTAAGAAAAACAAGACAAGCTAGAGAGTGACCCTGTTGAAGTGGTCTATAAACCAGATCTTTTGAATTGAAACTGTGGGTACTTAGTCCAAAGAAAAGATGACTCAGTCAGTGTTGGATGCAGGGAGTTCCCAGGGCTTCCTTAGATACTTGAGGGCTGAGGAAATATCCTCGCTGAAGTCCGGAGCTAGGCTGCCTGGGGCTGGTCCTGTGCCACCACTTACCTCCTCTGTGACTTTGGGCAAGTTATTCAGCCACACTGTTCCTCAGTTTCCCTATCTTTAAAAATGGGAGAACAAACTTATGGTTACCGGGGTGGGGGGAAGGGTGGGGGGAGAGATAGTTAGGGAGTTTGGGATTGATGTGTACACACTGCTGTATTTAAAATGGATAACCAGGGCTTCCCTGGTGGCGCGGTGGTTGAGAGTCCGTCTGCCGATGCAAGGGAAACGGGTTCGTGCCCCGGTCTGGTAAGATCCCACATGCCGCGGAGCGGCTGGGCCCGTGAGCCATGGCCGCTGAGCCTGCACGTCCGGAGCCTGTGCTCCGCAGCGGGAGGGGCCACAGCGGTGATAGGCCCGCGTAACGCAAAAAAAAAAAAAAAAAAAAAAAAAGGATAACCAACAAGGACCTACTGTATAGCACAGGGAACTCTGCTCAATATTATGTAACAACTTAAATGGAAAACGAATTTGTAAAAGAATAGATACACGTATATGTATAACTGAATCACTGTGCTGTACACCTGAAACTATCACAACATTGTTAATCAACTATACCCCAATATAAAATAATAAGTTAAAAAAAATAAAGAAATGACTGATGAATAGGGGGGCTGTTCTCCCTGTCTTAGTGAGTGTATTTGTGGAGCAGACCAGTTTGTATACCTGTAAAAGCTTTAGTAAACCTGGATTATTTTTTCTTCTAAATGGGCATAACAGTAGTACCTGCCTCATAGGGTTGGTGGATTCAATAAGTTACTGTGTATAAAGCACTTAGGGCAACACACTCAGTAAATGCTAGCTGCTCTCACCATTATCATCACCATCCTTACCGCCATCCTCATCATCTGCTCAGAGGGCAGAATAGGACAGGGGATTTTGGTGAATAATAGAAGGAAGAGCTCTAGCAGTTGGAAGATTCCAACAGAAGAGCAAGCGCCCTTCGGGTTCCTCCCCTGAATTGAGTTGCTTGTGTAGGTAACCTTCAAGCTCTGAACGCTTGGTTGGATGACCTTGGTGTTTTGAATTGCAGCCAGAGTCATACTTCCATATTTTGGGTACTTCACAAAATTAAATTATGGGAGCCAAAGGCCCAAATGTGCATCTTGGCACTAGCCTCCCATAAAGAGGGTTATTTCTCAGTGCTGGGCACACTCTTCTCTGCACAGTAACTGGAGCAGGTTCTGGCCGCTCTTCAGGGCCATAGTCTGGCACCCAGACTGCTGCCACAGAATTCTTCAGTGTGAGGAATCTGTTTGACTGTCTGCAAGAGTTTTAAAAGGCAGCAGATTCTTTGCCACCCTGTGATTTGACCATGTGATGATCTGAGGTGAGCTGAGGGCACTAACCTTAGACAGGTGGGCAGCACTGTAGCTAAAAAGGGTTGTAAAATAACTCAATGGGACACATCAACTGATTAGGAAAGAGAACTATTGTCAGTAGAGCATCCTGAAAGAATGTTTGATTTGAGGCTGGGTAAGAAAAAATTCTTAGAATTTTAGAGATGGAAGAAACCTTAAAAGTTATAATAAAGTAATGATAGTGAGGGTGCTTTTGATGATAGCAGCTACTAGTTATTGAGCATTTGCAGGTGCCAGGAACTGCACTGTGCATTCCCTCCAGTTCTTAAAATAGGCCTGCAAGTAAGTATTAGTCAGCATTTCCAGATGAGGAACACTGAGTCTCCACAGTGTTAAAGGTGAATTTTCAAAGTCACATTTTCAGGAAGATTTAGGTCCGGGGCTGTCTGATTGCAGCCCATTCTCGACCCACGATTACAACCCTTCCTTTAGCTGAGAGTTCCCATTTTTCAAGTGACAAAATGGAGACCAAATTGGTGAAATGACTTAACAGTGAATTTATGTCCAAGTTCTAACTAGAACTCAGATCTGATTCATCGTCTGGGGCTCCTTCTTGAGCTGGTTGTGCATGCCGAGTGCTGTGAGGGATACAGTGTGAGCCATGGAGAATTCCTACCCTCAAGGGGTTATGCTTTGGATGGAGTAAGCAGACGTACACACCAATAAACCAAAAATGCAAGACTTCCCTGGTGGTACAGTGGTTAAGAATCCACCTGCAAATGCAGGGGACATGGGTTCGATCCCTGGTCCGGGAAGATCCCACATGCCATGGAGCAACTAAGCCTGTGCACCACAACTACTGAGCCTGTGCTCCAGAGCCCGTGAGCCACAACTACTGAGCCCGCGTGCAACAACTACTGAAGCCCGTGCGCCTAGAGCCCGTGCTCCACAGCAAGAGAAGCCACCGCGATGAGAAGCCCATGCAATGCGACGAAGAGTAGCCCCTTCTCGACGCAACTAGAGAAAGCCCGTGCGCAGCAACAAAGACCCAACACAACGATAAATAAATAAATAAATATATTTTTTAAGTTAAATTTAGAAAATCAAACCAAAAGCCTAGATAAAGTTAAATTAAAAAAAAAAAACCAACAATGCGAGTGGAGGAAGGACATCAGAGGGAGAGAAAAGGGGCCATGAGAGTTCAAGAAGGCAAAGATTATGTTTGGCTTAGAGAGGGATCTATTTTTTTTGCCTTCATTTACAAATATTTATTGAGCACCTACTGTGTGCCAGGCACTGTGCTAGGATCGTACCAAGGAAGGCACAGAAGAGGTGGCATTTGAGCTGTGCCTTGAAGGATGAATATGTGTCAAATGCCATACACTGCAGCGTGGGTGTTGCTGTGACCTGAGATGTCGAAGGCTTCTGGGAGAGGAGGGTGCAAAGGGCAAGATGGCAGATTAAAAAGTTGGGACAAGGTGGCGAATCTGAATCTGCAGATTGATGCCCTGAGTGCCAGGTGGGGGTCTGAGTGCTGAGTTGCAGCGGGCCCACCCCCTCCTCTCCCCTCTCCCTTCCTCCTCTTGTAGGGCGTGGAGTCAGATTCCCCAGGTTCAAATACTGTTTCTTCTCCTAGCAGTACGACCTTGAACAAAACCACTTAATGTGTAGGTGCCTCTGAGGAAGAATAGAACCTCCTTCACTGATTGTTGTGAGGATTTAATGAGCTAATACATGTCAATCTCTTAGAACAGTCCCTGGCCAAGTATTAGCTATTATGAATATTGTCGGATCAATAAACAGATTTAGAAACAAGGGACGTTAGAGCTTGGTCCACAAGTATTGAGCTCAGAGGGGAAACGTAGGTGGAAAGAGGGCATGCATTTTACTCCTACCAGGAGATGTGGACTCCCAGCAGGGGCAGAAGGCAAAGTCTGAAACAAATATTAGTCATTTAATTTTTTCAGAGATGAGGGCAGCTGGGGCCAGAAAGGCGCTGAGCCAGGGCAGGTACCTGAGCCCAGGTCCAGAACTGTTTCTACCAAGCTCTCTCCTTTATATTCACAGGGAGGAGAAGTGAGCAAGTAAGGTTTAGCCATTGGGCACAGCTTCCGTGCACAAAACAATGGAGGAATCTAGTACTATAAGTCCTGTCCCTTTGCCCCCCAAATGTCTCTCAAGTCAGTGCACTCCTCTCCCTCCATCTCCCTGGCTCCCTTGACCTGGGCCTGGACCACTGCCAGCCTCATGACTAGTCACCCATATCTACTCTCACAAGGCCTACAGATAGGACCCTATTCGTCTCCTGCCTAAAACTCTTCAAGGGCAAAATCCCCAGCAGGCCCCAGCGAGGGGACCTCTGGCTACTTCTCTGTTTATTTCCTTGCACATTAAGTGCCTCCTTCCTTTCTCAGGGCCTTTGCATATTTTTGTCTCTGTTAGGGACATTCTTCCCAGTTCCTCTTCCCCTGGACTCCTATTTATCCTTCAGAACTCAGCTAAAACATTATCCCCTCCTCTGGGAAGCCTTCCAGGTCTTCCTGTTAAGTGCTCCTGGTTACTTATGCTTTTTTTTTTTTCCTGCTGTCCCCAGTAGCTTGTCTGCATCACAAGGACGCATAGGGACTGTGTCTGTCTCAGTCAATGCCATATCCCCAGCACTTGGCATGTAACACACTGTCAGCAAGTATTTGTTGAATGAAGGGAGGTGGTCCCCTAGAGGAGTCATACAGTCGCTGGTCCAGTCTTGTAGGTGCCTTCAGATGGTCTCACTGCCTTCGTTGGCTAAAGAAATGCCCTTTGAGGCTGCTCTGTAGAAGGCTCTGAGCTGGTGGTATGCTGGCTCTGCAGTCGTTGGTTTTAAGATAATCCTGGGTGATTCCTGAGCAGGTGGCAGGAGGGGACCTGTCTGTGGAGCCTCTCCCTCAGCAAGGCCACCCTGGACAATGGAGAGCTGCCATCTTTTTTTTGTTTTTAACTGAGATTTGAGATTCTCCAGAGACCTTCTTCCCACCCCTTGTTCTGAGTAATCCAGAAGTGACTGAAGTCCCTTGATATCATTGGTTCTATCTCAAAGGAAGGTGGAAACCTGGGAGTAGACAAAACCCAAGCTCTCAACTCAGCCCAGGACTTCAATGATAATGGTTTTCTCCAAATTAAAAGTAACATGATATGTTTTTATTTCTCATTTGCTTTTAGCCCAGAAGCCTCTTTGTTCTGGATAAACCAGTCAAAGTAAGTGCTTTGAATTCTAGATATCTATGGGATGCCTCCCATGTCCACTCCGGCACCCCTACAGTCCATTCTTAACATGGCAGGTGGTGATGCAGCTATGGTCACAGGTGGAGGGGAGGGGTCCCAGGGGTCTGGCCTGTACTCCTCCAGCCCCCTAGTCTTGCCTTTATAGAGCCGTGACTCTTGTTTTGTCCGTGCTTCTCATCAACTATCTGTCTCTTTAAGTAGTGTTGTCTGGAGAACATTCCTGCCTTACTCATAAAAATAATCGGGGTAGATATTGTCCATTATGCAGCCCACTACATGTTGTATAAAGACCCCTGCAAGAAATTTTGTTGAGACAAAGGATCAGGAAAAAAGTTTGGGTTTCCCAATGAACCAGTGTGTGGAGGAGGAGGAGGAGGAGGAGGATGATTGGCAGTTAGGACTCTGTAAGCCTTCATTTTTCTGTCTTTGTCTTGGTTGCCAAGAAGCTCAGAGCAAAGTGTTGTGCTTAACTTGTACTTTCCTCGGCCTTCATTTCTGATATAATTTCTCCCCTGGTGTTAAATCCTGGCTTTTGTGCTTACATGCTATGGGATCTTGGCAATTTGCTCAAACCCACTCAACCAATATCTCAGCCATAAAATAAAAATAAAGGTAAAACTTTTATTCTCACAGAGTGGCTGAGATGACCCAAGTCATGTGAAAACACCTACCTGAGTGACTAAAATGTTCCTCTGTTTCCTTTTGTTTTTGTTTGGTTTGTTTAGTTTTGTCTTTATTCTTGTATTGTTTCCCTATTTATTGTAACCATACCTTCTTTTTTTTTGGAATTTTGGAAAATTTATTCATTTTATGCAAGTGGGAAAAAGAAAAAGTAACCATACCTGCTTAATCATAGACCATCTCAAGCACTTCTTGAAAGTAGATGGGCTTTAAAATAGGTTTCTTACTATTTATACCCATTCATGCCTCACCACCTTATTTGTCCAACCGAAGGGCATTGTATCCCCTGGCTTCCCCGTCTTTTCCTGCCTCCGGAAGGTGCCCACCTTGGAGAGACTCTTACAGTGAATGTGGACACTTCAGCATGTGTGTGGTGAAAGTGGTTCTGATTACAGATTGCTGAGCTTCTTTCTGGTTTAGAGACCCTCAGATTTCCTGAGTCTGTCACTGCTGACCTTTGTAGCAACTCCAATTCTCCTCGTTTAGCAAAAGAGATCATTCTTGGAAACGTGCACTGTTTTCTTGAAAGACGCCGACTTGCTACAGTCATTTTCAACTTAGAAAGCTCTTTTACGTATGCTACTTTGTTTAGTCTTCAAAGCCACCTTCACGGTAGATTTATTATTGTTGTTGTTATTATTAGCATCTAACTTTTCAGAGGAGAAAATCAAGCTTCAGAGAGGGAAAATGTCCGATCACAGTCACACAACTAGTAAATGGCAGATCCAGGACCCAGAGTTATGTATTAGTTACCTCCACATCTTGTCATTCTTCTCTCCTTCTCTCCCTGCTAGGGCTCCCTGGATGAGCTGAGCGCCAGGGGACGCCCAAGGGAGGGGAGATCCAGGGAGTGTCAGGTCCATCTCTCATTCAGCTAGAGCGGTGTCACTTCGGCTCATTTTATGAATTAGTGATTTAAAAAAAAATTTTTTTAAGTGACCTGCCATGAAAAGAGTTTGGAAAAACCCCAGTTTGGGACTGCCTCCTTTTCTAAAAACGTTTGTCATCTTTTTCATTTTTTAGAAACCCAGAAGTTGGTGACAGCAGCATTCAGAAGGGCTGGTGGTTTCCAAGCTGGTTTAACAATGGGTAAGGCAGTCAGACGATGGTCTGTTTATCCCCCCGACGCTATAGAGTCCAAATAAAATGGTTTCATATGGGGATATTGATATACGTAGAGCTGATTCACTTTGTCATACAGCAGAAACTAACACACCATTGTAAAGCAGTTACACTCCAATAAAGATGTTAAAAAAAAATTAAAGACTAAAAAAAAAAAAAAAGTGGTTTCACAGCCATAAACTCAGTCACTTGTCTTTCTGGCCTATTGGAAGCACACAAGGACTCTATTTCATGGTTGGGACTGGGACATTAAGTTTGGTTTTCATGTTTTTGTTTTTTCCCATTTAACTTGAGGATGAGTGAAATTCAGGCTAAAGTTGGGATTGCAGGAAAGACTGTCATACACTAAAACGTTTTCATGAGGACGGTTTTATGAAGTTTCCCTCCCCCTGAAATAACCTGATGGTTGTTGGGTCCTTAAATTGCTAACTGTGCTGACCTGGGAGGATAATAAGAAAGGTGAGTACTGCACCTTTGCATCAAAAGTACGTCTTTATGAATAAACGTATAGTATCATGAACCTTTCTCCAGACATTCACTTGGTGCACATGTTCTCTGCCTTGGCACCCGTTTTTTTTTTTTTTTTTTTTTTTTTTGCTGTACGCGGGCCTCTCACTGTTGTGGCCTCTCCCGCTGCGGAGCACAGGCTCCAGACGCACAGGCTCAGTGGCCATGGCCCACGGGCCCAGCCGCTCCGCAGCATGTGGGATCTTCCCGGACCGGGGCACGAACCCATGTCCCCTGCATCGGCAGGCGGACTCTCAACCACTGCGCCCCCAGGGAAGCCCTTGGCACCCGTTTTTGCAGGATCCTCACTCACCTCCCTGCCTTCCTCAGCTTGTTTTCCCTTTGTATGTAGGACCCACAGTTACCACGAAGAAGAAGAAGATATAGACAAAGCAAAGGAACAGAGAAAGGAGGACGAAGAGGAGCTTCAGCTCTTGGACTGGTTTAATCCACAGTAAGAAAAGAAGCGTTGCCCCAAGTTCAGTAAACCCATAGCTCAGCAGCGGTGGGGGCTGCATAGTCCACAGTGCCGTGGAGAGCGTTCCTGACTGAGGAGACAGGGTCTTAGCATCTATTAGACTTTGAAAACAGATTAGATGAGAAGCTGAGAGGCTGGATATTTTGACTTAAATGCTTGAGCAACAACTACAGTGATTCTGACAGCAGTTAGCCAGCGGCAACAAATGAATCGCAAAATACTGGGGCTGGAGATGTTCTCACAGGCCACGGGGTGTTGTGGAAAGCCACAGAATCTAGAGGCAGAGCGAGAAAATTCTGTGATTCGGTTAACTCATCTGAAAAGGGCGGTGATGACCCAGAATCTCAGAGGGCCATGCACGCATTCTTTAACATACAACACATGTTTATCAAACACCTATGATATGCTAGCTGGTGTTTTTCAAACTACCAGTCCCTGCCCATTAATGTGTTCAGAAATTAGCTGAATGGGTTAAAAACAGCTTTTTAAAAAATTGAAATCAAATAGAAAATCAGAAGGTATCGCATGAAGTAAGGATAGGTATTGTTTAGTGGAATTTTTGCTTCCGTATATATGTGTACGTGCATATGTGTTTGTGACAGAAGATGTATTTCTCACTATAAGTCATGGTCAAAAATTCTATACTAGACATTGTGTTAGGCACAGGAGACAGTAGAAATCAATCAGTATGGTTATATTCAAGAAGTTCACAGTCCTGTAGGGGTACTAGGTGTGCAACTAGTGTTTGCCATGATTAGTAAGGAGGTGTGATCAACCTGACTTAGAAGGATGCGGTTTGGGGGTAAGGAGGTAAGAGCTGTCCGGGATGACCCTGAGGCCTGAGAGACTGGTGGGTGGTGGTGCCATTGACCAGGAAAGGGTCTGTTAGTGGTGGTGGGGGCGTGAAGGACGATGAGCTCAACTGGGGATGTATGTGGATTCAGGTACTTGTGGGGTATCTGGACAGAGATTCACAGGGTGCCTGTCTTTGTCATTCAGGCTGCTATAACAAAATACCATAGACTGGATGGCTTATAAACACAAAAATATATTTTGTACAGTTCTGGAGGCTGGGAAGTCCAAGATCAAGGCCTCAGAAGATGTGGTGTCTGATGAGGACCCACTTCCTAATATATACACGGTCATCTTCTCACTGTTTTCTCACATGGTAGAAGGGAAGAGGGAACTCTCTGGGGTCTCTTTTCTAAGGGCACTAATTCCATTCATGAGGGTTCCACCCTCATGACCTAATCACCTCCCTAAGGCCCCACCCACTAATACCATCATGTATGGGATTATGTTTCAGCACATGAATTTTGGGGGGACACAATAGTCAGTCTATAGCAGTGCCCATAAGTGTGGCAGAAGATACGTAGTAGAGATGTAGGAAGAGGAGCCATCAGAGTACAGGTGGCAATGGGATCTACAGGCCGGGTGGATGTCTGACATCAGCCTTTACAGGGCCAGTGGAGGAAGAAAAGTCTGAAAAGGAGCAGGAGTGGCTGTAGAGGTAGGAGGATCAGGGGAGAGTAGTATCTATTCCAGCATGAGGGGGCTTGGGCTCTGGAAAGACTGAACATGTTCTGGCAAGTTGTCTTATTGTTTTGGGATAAGGGATCCATGTCAGTGTGAAAGGATGGGGAATTTTGGCCTCCCATGTGTCATTTGAAGAGCTGGACAATGACATAGGGTAGCCATCTATGAGATGCTAAACCATTCCTGGAAATGTAAGAATATGGTGGCACTGTAGCTTTGACAAGCTCCTTATATGTGTGTGGGGGGGTGGTGAGACACCCCCGCCCCCGTGCCCCGCGCCAAGGGCCAGCTAGATGAGCTACAGATGGTCGCCAAGCTCCCTTCAAAGGAGGGCGGCACACTTTTACTGTGGTACTTGTGCTTTGCGGAGTGAGACTTGGAAGGCGGGGCCGGGGCTGAATTACTGGGGTCAGAGAAGAGGAACAGCTCACAGCCACCAGCTGTCACTCTCTCCACTCTCCCCCACGCACGGCTCAGTTTCTCCTCAAACAACCGGCGAGCAGATATTTAAAGAATATTGATTTGTAGTGACACCAAATCTAAGCCTCCTCAGGAACTAAAGTATATTTCTTGCATAACTGAATGAAAGGTGAACAATTGAATTAACAAATATATTTATAGAAATGTATCCTCTTCTGCAAACTGTCTGAAACATCTTAAGTATATTGTGTATGCATTTTTACATCAATATCACTTACTCTCTGTATCATCACATCCTCTTAATTTTCCTCCTGCTTCTCCCATCTCCCTTCTCAGTCTCCTTAATTGGAGCCTCTCCCTCTTCCCAGCCATCAAATATTAGTTTCTGGAGGTTGAGTCCAGTATCCTCATCTCTTTTCTTTATACCATCTTCCAATGTGCTCTCACCCATTTCCATGGCATTAGACGCCGTCCATGGGGGAATGACACCCACATTTATATCTTTAGTCCAGAGGTTTTCCCTGATCCCCTGCTTGTGTCTGCCTGCCTGCCTGACACCTCTGTGTGTCTCACGTGACCCAGATGGAGTTCTTGATTCTGCCCCACCCTCATTCTTCTCATTCCCCATCTCAAGCCAGAGTCCAGGAGACCTCTCTGATTCCTCCTTCAGCCTTTCCTTCATCCATCCCACAGTCTAATTCATTTACATGTTCTGTTAACTCTTCCCCCCCAATTTTTCCCACATCATCTCCTTCTCGCCCTCCCACAGCCACCACCCTTGTTCATGTCACCATCAGCTCTTGTCTACGTGCTGCTGCCTGGAAGGAGTCCAGTAAATAACACGTTGTATGCATTCCACACCTGTTTTGAACTGCTGCATGATTCATAGAACTTTAACACTTCCTCTTCCCCATCCTTGGGGACCACAATGTACCCATAAATAAGTACACAGAATGTAAAAGCTACCAGTTACCTAGCTAGGTGTGTGTTTGGGTTATGGAGGCCCTTTTATCTTGTGGGAAACCTTTAGCCTGTGCTGGTGGAACCCCACAAGCTGAAGTAACACAGTGGGTGCCCTGCTTGGAAGGAAGGCATTTGGGCAGTTTCCCATCTTTCCTGGTACTTCTTCCTCCTTTTAGAGCCCCATCTTGGTAACCTTGGACATCTTTTGCTCTTACACGTGTGTGGTTTGCCTGCTGTCACTTGTCTTTTTTTTTTTTTTTCAGGGTCGGGTGGGGTGGGGTCTGAGCAGAGGTTCATCCAGGAAGCTGATCTCGATCATCTTCCCACCCCATCTTCCTCCCCACGGCCTGCGTTTTCAGCCTGTCATCTGGCTTCCTAGTCAGGGTCGCTGACACGTTGGAATTGCCAGTGGAATTTAATAATTAACAGCTGGGAAATAGAACATTTTAATTTTTAATGAAACGTTAATTTTAATATTACTGCTTTTTTTGTTTTTTTTTCCTTCTCAAAGGACTCTTCCCAGCCAAGTAAACAAACTGGACACTGGTGTCCTGACTCAGTCTTTCTAGAAGGTGTAGACTGAGTGGTCGTGCAGTGGAGGAGCATGTGGTAGGCCACCTGTCAGGACTGTGAGACTCTCAAGGGGTAGGACAGGTCTCATTCCTCTGATCTCCGTGCTCAGCTCTGGGCCTGGCACAGAGCAGAGACTTAGCAGATGTGCGTGGTGGGGCTGAGGGCCCTGGTCTGGCCCCTCCTGTTGATTAGATGACGAAAGCTGTAGTTCCTTCTCCTTCTCGCCTACCCCTGCTTTCTTTATTTGTGAAACGGGTGAGGACAGCACCCGCTCTAAAAGGTAGTTGTGAGGATTCAATGAGAGAATGAAAGTCAAGGACAGCCCCTGTACCCAGAAGTATTAAATAAGAATACCGTCCTTTCCTCCTTTTTCTCTTCCTTTTCTTAAAAATAATATTACCGGCTTGCCAAATGTTCAGCTCACGCGTGGCTGCATGGCTTAGCTGATGGGCTGGGACAGAACTGCTAAGAGATCCTTGACAGGCAATGGATGAGGTGACAATGCATGGAAGGGTTTACGTTCAGAAACATAGGTTATAGAATGATAAGCCGTGTGTGTGTGTGTGTGTGTGTGTGTGTGTGTTGGTTTGAAATCCAGTCATTCAACAAAGCTGGGAGTTTTATGTGACTAAAAGCATCACATAAGCTTCTAAAAACAAAACAAAAAAACCTCATCATTTCTCATTCTGCACTGAGAAAAAGTGCTGAAGTAGTAAGTTGAGTGGAAATGACTGACAAACCTGTGTTTTAACCCCATTTCATCAGCCTAGCAAATAAATATGCAATATAAGAAGCAATAGATATAGTGGTTCAGAGCACAGACTACAGAGTCAGGTTATCTGGGTTCAAATCCCAGCTTGGCTTCTTACTAGCTGTGTGACCTCAGACAAGTTATTTAACTGCTCCGTGCTGCAGTTTCCTCATTGATAAAATGGGACTCAACATAGCACCTACCTCTGAAGGGTGAAGCCCTTGGTGCTGTGCCTGGTTCCATAGGAAGTGTCCAGTGTGTGTTAGTTACATCATTAGCTGTTTGGCCTTGGACATGTTAACAAGCCTTTCTGAGCCTCGGTTTTCTTATCTGTACAATGAACATAATACATGGCAGGGCTTTTGCAGGGACTACATGAGAAAGTGTATGTGAAAGTGTCTCACAGGTTGGTGCAGAGTCCAAAATAGCTTCTTTCATGGTGGAAGGAAACCAAGAGCAGCTCTCCCTGTGCAGCCATGCAGCCATGCAGCTGTCTTACCCGGGGTGGGAGGGCAGAGCTGGGGTGGGGTTTGGGACCCCAGGCAAGATGGGGAGGGCCGCGAGAGCAGCCTGGCAGTGTCCCTCCCCGTCTCTGGAGGAGATTCACTGTGTGGAGAAGAAGGAAGCAGCCCTGAAGCAGGGCACAGGGCAGGGGTGGGAGGGCTGAGTCAGCTCCAGAATAGGAGTGCAGAGCTTGGGGACAGAGGGACAGGAGGCATGAGTGAGACGCTACTGGGAGTTGGGGTTAGCAGGGCGTGACCCAGCCTTGCCCAGCCTCACTGGAAAAACTCAGCTTCGTCCATGGGGGTTGAGTCTAAATGACTGTGTTTTAGTTTCTACTTCCCAACAGGCAAGTGCAGTCACTTCCAGAGCAAATGGGGGTCAGAGCTGAGTCTCCGCCATCCCACTCCCATCCCCCCACCCCGCCTCGGGCTGGGCCCCAGCTGCTACTCAGCCTTTCTGCATTTACTCTTCACAGTTTGGTGTTTTGTCGTTGCTCTTACGTTGTTTCCTGTGTTTGTGTTGGCTCTGCCAAGTCCCTTTCAAGTGTTCTGAGTGCAGAGAACATCCTCCCCTCCCACCTCCCCCAGCTTTGTGCCTTTAGTAAAGAGGCCACGTGGTCTGAGAGAGGTCGGAGCAAGAACCCCAGCCTGCAGAGTCCCTTCTTTCCTGGGTGACTGTCTCCTTGTTTGTCAAATGAACGATAAACACCAGAACCCCCTTAGTCTGGGGCCCTTTTTGCCCTATAACCAGGTTCCAACCCAGGGATCCCCTTCTAGCAAAACGCAAATTGAAACAGCGGCTTCTTCCTCTTTCAGCTCTCGTGGCACTCTCTGGTCCCCCTGCATCAAGCACTAGGGCTTTCTCAGGGTCAGAGGGCACCCACAGGGATGAAGAACACCCAGAGATGCCACTGGAAGCTTAGGAAGGGGCTGGGGAAACCGCAGGAGAGATTTAGAAGGAAGACGAGGACAAGGAAAGCAGGAAGGCGGGGGGACAGAGGGTTTGAGTTGTACAGGTAAGATCCCCACAGGCTCCCCCAACGCAGCCCTCAGAGACACCTGGGCCAGGGTCTCCTGTCCCTCACCCAGAAGATGATGCAAATGTCATACCACCAGCCGACTGTTTGAGGTTAAACTGTAGTCGGGATTCAAGGACAGTCACCATAAGCCGTGGCTGACCCGTTTTCCTTCAGACCGTCTCTGCCCTACCTTAAAACCATCCTGATTCATGGACTCTGTTTTGTCACCAGTAAACGCCCAGAGGTTGTGACCATGACCGGATGGAAGGCGCCGGTGGTGTGGGAAGGCACCTACAGCAGAGCTATCCTAGAAAATTATTATGCCAAACAGAAAATTACCGTGGGCTTGACGGTTTTTGCTGTCGGAAGGTAGGTGTTGCCAATAAAACTGACTTTACTTTTTTTTGTTCCACTGTCAGAAGGTTGGCGAGGGGTCCCCTGGGCGTACGGAGGCTGTCCGTGACGTGTATGAATTGTTAGACAGGAGAATGGAGTAATAGGACCATTTCAGGCTCATTTCTGCTGAGGCCCCAAAAGGCTGAGAACAAGACAGTGATCGGGGAGTCGACAACTTCCCACCTCATTGAGGGCCTCGGGTGCAGGTAAGAATGTCTGCTGCACCCACTGAGCCCGGAGTCTACAGCACGCCCACAGCCGCCTCTGCCCTGACCTCCACAGCTCTCTGGAAATTCCAAAAATGCCAGCTGTTAGACAGCCCGAATGGGCGTCATTGTTTCTCCTACGCTCTCAAGACCCCGGACCAAGGATCAGGGAGAGAAGTGACCTACATGCGGTGGTTTCCCACATCAGCATGGCTGACCACTCCTCCATGGGTTCCTGGGCTGCTTCCTGCCCCATTCATCCTGGAGGCTTTGGCCCCAGGAGATTTGGCTGGTCAGAACTTCCTCTTCCAGAGGTTGGATAGGTTCCTGTTTCAGCTTCCATTTCCTTGTTTAGAACATTGCTCCCCAAACTGCAATCATTCCTACTTAAAAGTAGTAGCTGTAATCTTAGTTTAAAATACAATATAACCCATTTTGTTCTTTTGGGTTATATTGAATTTTTTTTTTTTTCCAAAACAAAATTAAAAGTTCACTTTTCCTATTAGCCTCCTCCCTCCCCCCGCACCCCCCGCCCCGTCATGGGCCTTCCCAACTGTACCTTTTCCAAAAGCCACATGGAAAGTTGACCTCTCGCCTGTACAAAGAGGGGTGAAGGCCCAGGATGATCTGAGTGAAGATCTGAGTGTTCTCCCGAGACCTCCGACCCAGAGCCCAGAAGCCATTGCCATCATCATACTGATCAAGTCCTAATGTCACTAAATGTGCTGATCCCAGGGGCCTAGGCGGCATCTCTAATTGAGAAGGGTGACTGGAGTTTTGACATTTTTACTAGAAGAATCTGTACTGTTATGAGGCGGGAGCAGATGCTCAGCTCGCCTTATCCTTTGGTACGAGAGGGGACAAGCCAGCCACACTGATGACTGATTTAATCCTGATGTTTCCAAAAAGAACAGAACGTTGCCGGCGGCTCCACAATGGTTTCTGCCATCTCCTTGCAGCTTCTCAGAACTAAACTGTAAATCACATATCCTGGTGAAATCCATGTGCTCTCCGCTCGGGGGCATGAGAGGACTGTTTGTACTCAGCAGCAATAAATCCTCCCAAGAGTGGATTTGGGCTTTTAGGAGGTATGGTGTTTGGTTTGTTTTCAAATAACAATGCACAGAGCCAACCGCAGTGCTTTAATCTCTAACCAATGTTAAACCTCACAAAGGCCCCCTCCCTTCCCCTGGGATTGTCTCCCAGGCTTCAGGGTGCAATAGATTGTTCTTAAAGTTCCAGAGTATGGAAGAATTTCCTGGCCACCAGCCCCAGAGCCATGTTGAAGTCCCTCTTAATATTGCTCCGATATATTCTCTCCGTTTAAAAAATCAATAGTGTCAACGCTGGGGTTTCCAGAGACCAATATTAAAAGCACAGTTTATTTTTGTAGTAACAAAAGGGAATCCAAGCAGCAACCAAAAAGCAAAAAGAGGTGCCGCTTATTATTACTCACAAAACACCATAATTGGCCGTTAGTGTGATCAGCAAATTACACTTACTCCACCTTCACTGAGCATGAGTCTGGGGGTGGCATGAGTTGTGTTAAGCAAGCCAACCACTCCTTCTTCCCCTTCTCTATCATCCCCATGGCTTCACAAGATAGCGTGTAGCTTGGCTTACAGAAGACACGAACATGATGTTCTGTTTTGTTTTGTTTTAATTTATTTATTTAATTTCATTTTTGGCTGCGCTGGGTCTTCGGTGCTGCGTGAGGCCTTCCTCTAGTTGTGGCGAGCGGGGGCTACTCTTTGTTGTGCGCAGGCTTCTCATTGCGGTGGCTTCTCGTTGCGGAGCACGGGCTCTAGGGGCACGGGCTTCAGTAGTTGTGGCGCGCAGGCTCAGTAGTTGTGGCGCACAGGCTTAGTTGCCCCACGGCATGTGGGATCTTCCCAAACCAGGGATCAAACCGGTGTCTCCTGCATTGGCAGGTGGATTCTCAACCACTGCACCACCAGGGAAGTCCCAAACATGATGTTTTTTGAATGAATAAGTAAATAGCTAAAATACCACTGCACATCTATTAGAATGACCCAAATCCAAACCACTGACAACACCAACTGCTGGCGAAAATGTGGAGCAAGAGGTACTCACACTGCTGGTGGGATGCAAAATGGTGCAGCCACTTTGGAAGACGGTCTGGCAGATTCTTACAAAACTAAACATGCTTTTATCATACGGTCCGGCAACTGCACTCCTTGGTGTTTACCCAAAAAAGTTGAAACTTTATGTCCACACAGAAACTTGCATACAGATGTTTATAGCAGCTTTATTCATAATTGCCAAAACTTGGAAGTAACTAAGATGTCCTTTAGTAGGTGAATGGATCAATACACTGTGGCACATCCAGATGGTGGAATATTATCAGTGCAAAAAAAAAAAAAACTATCAAGGCTTGAGAAGACATGGAGGAACCGTAAATGCACATTACTAAGTAAAAGAAACCAATCTGAAAAGACTACATACTGTACAATTTCAATTATATGACATTCTGGAAAAGGCAAAACTATGGAGAAAGTAAAAAGATCAGTAGCTACCAGGGGTTGGAGTAAGGGAATGGATGAATAGGCATAACACAGAATTTTTAGGGCAGTGAAAATACTCTGTATAATACCATACATAATGAAAGATACCTGTCGTTATATATTTGTCCAAACCCATAGAATGTAAACGGTGGACTTAGCCTCATAACGATGTGTCAATGTGGGTTCATCGACTGCAATGCATGTGCCACCCTGGTGCTGGACGTTGATATTGGGGAAGCTGTGGGAGGGACAGGGGAGTGGGGGGGCATATGGGAACTCTCTGCAATTTCAGCTCAATTTTGCTGTGAGCCTAAACATGCTCTAAAAAATAAAATCTATTTTTAAAAAAGGAAATGAGATAGTTAAAATAAGGTTAAATCAGAGCTTGTTTGCTCTGGTATTGGGATGGGTCTTATAATGGCAGTATCTGGTTAATGGATTGGTGTTTGGGGTGGCCAGAGGGAAATTCACAGGGCGAATGTGTAATATGGAAGGATATCCATGTCCCATAACCCATTCTCTGGGTCCCAGAGAAGGATAAGAGAGTGGCGATGGTTAGACTTAATGCATCCCCAAATGACCCAAGGGTCACGTCACTCTTGCATCTGGTAGGGCAATAGCAACATTGGAGTATAGGTTGGGGTTTTCAAGGGAGGCCTGAGAACTAGTGCCCCCTGATGTTGATTGAAGGGTACATACCTGCAGTTATCAGATGAATAAGTTCTGGGGATCTAACATACAGCATGGTGATTATCGTTAATAATGTTGTATTATAGACTTGAAAACTGTTCAGAGAATAAATCTCAAATCTTCTTGCCACAAAAAAGAAATGATAATTCTGTGATGTGATGAAGGTGTTAACTGATGCTACAGTGGTAATCATTCTGTAATACGTGTGCACCAAATCAGCACTTGGCACACGTTAAACTTACACAATGATACATGTCAGTTATATCTCAATAAAGCAGGAACAAAAAAGAACTAGTACCCCCTCTGCCTGCCCAGAGTCTGAATCAACTGATATAAGACAAGGGGCTAAGTAAGGCAGGTGGTAGTGAATATCACCTTCATTACAGTTAAAGCCGATACTGCAGAATGTGGCTTGTATGTGAAGGCCCTGGGCCTCCTAACGTTGAACCACAGAATTAGAAAGACTTGGGCATCCAGGCACCTACAGCACAAGAAACTGCAAGCCTCTGGTTGTGGGAGCAGGGCCTGTACCACTAAGCTACCAGTACAAGGCCCAGAGCAGTTGAGAACACATGTTCTTTCCACCTGGCCGGCTTCCAAGAGTGAGAGAGGAGGGGGCGGGGCTGGGCATGCCCAGTCACCCTTCTAGAATCATCAGTCAGGTAAGTCACTCCACCTCCCCAAAGTTGAGTGACTGAATGGTGGAGAGTGGCCAGGAACATCCCTCTGTGTGAAAGCACTTGTCTCGGATGGGGGGAAAAATAATTCCTTTCCTAAACTGCAAAATACAGACAAGATGATGAGAATAGAATGTCGCCTCCTGCAGAAATCCTAGAGGTTACATTTATCCCATTCTTCTTTGTTTCAGATACATTGAGCATTACTTGGAGGAGTTCTTAACATCTGCTAATAAGTTCTTCATGGTTGGCCACAGAGTCATATTTTACATCATGGTGGATGATGTCTCCAGGATGCCTTTGATAGAGCTGGGTCCTCTGCGTTCCTTCAAAGTGTTTGAGATCAGGCCTGAGAAGAGGTGGCAGGACATCAGCATGATGCGCATGAAGACCATCGGGGAGCACATTGTGGCCCACATCCAGCATGAGGTCGACTTCCTCTTCTGCATGGACGTGGACCAGGTCTTCCAAGACACCTTTGGGCTGGAGACCCTGGGCCAGTCGGTGGCTCAGCTGCAGGCCTGGTGGTACAAGGCAGATCCTGACGAGTTCACCTACGAGAGGCGGAAAGAGTCCGCAGCATACATTCCATTTGGCCAGGGGGATTTTTATTACCATGCGGCCATTTTCGGGGGAACACCCACTCAGGTCCTAAACATCACCCAGGAGTGCTTCAGGGGAATCCTCCAGGACAAGAAAAATGACATAGAAGCCGAGTGGCATGATGAAAGCCATCTAAACAAGTATTTCCTTCTCAACAAACCCACTAAAATCTTATCCCCAGAATACTGCTGGGATTATCATATAGGCCTGCCTTCAGATATTAAGCTTGTCAAGATATCTTGGCAGACAAAAGAATATAATTTGGTTAGAAATAACGTCTGACTTTAAATTGTGCCGGTAGGTTTCTGAATTTGAGAGAGTATTATTCTGGCTACTTCTTCGGAAAAGTAACACTTAATTTTAACTTAAAAAAAAAATACTAACAAAACACCAACACAGCAAGTACGTATTATTCCTCCTTGCAACTTCAAGCCTTGTAATATGGGAGAATGAACCTATGGTAATCAGATGTAAATTCCTAGTGATTTCTTATCTTTTCTGGGTTGGGGGGATACACTATCAGCTAAACAAAAAAAAAAAAAAAGAAGAAGAAAATTGTCATGGGCAAAGAAAAAGCCAGAAACCCTCTACATGCGTCAGTTGACCTACCAGAGAAAAGTATGCATAGGGAAATGTTTGGCAACAAGATACAATTGTGAGCGGTTGTCCTCTTGATTTCAGTGTCTTCCTGTCTCTGCTGAGTCTAAAGCAACAGAGTTGCTTTGCAAACAGGAGAACTCTTAGTAGGACACAGTTAACCTTGGCAACCCTCAAGTGGTTTCAACAGCAGAGTACTTCAGGCCATTTGTAGTCCACGTCCTTTTCTTATCAGGACGTTGTTTGGCTTCCATGCAAAGACTGGTCAAGACTCCCAGTGGATATCAGTGACGAATGTTGGGAGTCCCAGGGAATCTGATGAGCCAGTGGGTGCTCAGCATGAAATGAAAACAAGCCTCAAAGTAAGTTTGCCATGAAATAGCAAAGAGAGAGTAGAGAGACGGGGCTGATCACTGTGGGGGCAATGCCACCTCTGAGGGGAACAGGGCATGGGGTTGGCACATAAATACAGCAGCATGGATCCAGGCACTGAATGGGAGGCAATGTGGGTGGTCTCCAGTCTCCTCAACCGTTATGACACCAAGAGAAGTGTTGTCTTAGAAGATGCTTCTTGTTTTGGCCAAGTCATATTCGGTCCACTGTGCTCTGGACCTTGAGTCTTCAAATCCTTGGCCAGAGGAAGCGGGTGGTGTCAGAGTAGACAAAGACCTGCAGGGGATTGAAGAGGCCTGCAAGAGGTTACGTTTCCCAGACCTGGGCTTCATTTCAGGACAGTCAGTCATCAGCAAATCCTGCCACCACCTGTTCTAACCCTCAGCCCATCATGCCCCAACTTGGAGGGCTGACATCAAGGAACCTCTTGTTTTCCCCTGCCCCATCTGCACTACTGAAGTGTAACAACCAGATGTGTATAATAAAACAGTTCATTGATTTTATATCAAAAGTAGAGGGGATGGCAATGGGAGACCCAGTCTTCGTGACTGAACAGCTTAACCTTCAATTCCTTTCTCTAAGAGAAGCTATGAAATCTTACATATTATTTAAAGTTAAGCAATTCAACGTAAAGGGAGTTAGGAGGCAACATTTACATATGCAGGCACGTTTATATTTGCTTGTGTTCCAGTTTAGGTCACTGGTTTCCATTTTCAAGCAATTTACTTGAAGAGCCATTGCACTGGCCTGATGTTCAGCACCATGGGCTTCTTTGATAAAATCAAACCTCCATTTTCGCTACTGTTTCACTGTGCCTCCTAGTCTTCAATTCTTGCCAAGAATTTTCACAACCCAGCAGAATAAAACAAGACCAACAAAAATCCTGAAGAAGTGCCCTTGTAAAAGACAAAGGAGATTGCAGGTCAGTTAGGACTCTTGCTTCTCTATAACTCAAGTTTTCTGGGGTCCATTCTGGAGTAGGGAGAGTTCATGGTTTAAGTCCCAAAGCAAAGAAATGACCTATCCTCAGATTAAAGGACTGATGTTTCCTTTTGAAGGAATCTTGATTTTTTATAATTCACTTAAATTCCAAATGGACAAACTCAAGATGTTATTGATAGTTCAGTATTAAAAAAATAAATAAAATTCCTGATTTACAATTGAATAAATTATTTTCTCAGTATATTCTGGTCCAGTCATGGAGTGTGCATTTTCTCCCAAAGATGTTCAGAATTGCCAATTGCAGAATTTTAAATACTTAGATTCCAAATAGTCCTTGTGTCCTTCTAAGAATTTGTCCACTGTTACAAAGATAGAAAGAACATGGTTGAGATTCCCTCACTTTTGTAACAATGAGTGCTTATCAAGAGCTTCCCGAAGTGATACGCTGAAGTAATTAAGTGCCAGTAGAATGAGGCTTGCCCCTGAAGGTCTGGGTGGGGCACAAGGGCAGAGGGAGGAAACAATGCCATAACCATATCTGGTGGTTACTAGTCCTGACCTCTGGGGAATATATCTGGCCAAGGGAGCCCTGGGAGAGACTTGCTGAATTTCCAGCAAGACTGGGTGGGTGTATTTATAATAAATACAAAAATTGAAGTGGAGCAGCCTGATGTAGTGTGGTGCATGGGATATGCAACAGGGCATGATTCCCTCATAGTAGAGAATTATTCCCATTTTGTAGATGAGCAAAGTGAGGTTCAGAAAGGTTAAGCCACCCAGCTGGGAAGCAACTGAGCTGAAGCTCACACCAGAGAAGCTGATGAGGATAAATGTGTTGACACCATGCATATGGAGGGCCATGTTTCCTATCAAGGAAAATGCTGCTTTATAGAAGAATCTGATAAAGGGGAATTTTTTTTTTTTTTTTGCGTTATGTGTGCCTCTCACTGTTGTGGCCTCTCCCATTGCGGAGCACAGGCTCCGGACGTGCAGGCTCAGCGGCCATGGCTCACAGGCCCAGCCGCTCTGCGGCATGTGGGATCTTCCCAGACCAGGGCACGAACCCGCGTCCCCTGCATCGGCAGGTGGACTCTCAACCACTGCGCCACCAGGGAAGCCCGATAAAGGGGAATTTTTGCCATAAGAAGTAATATTTTAAAAGCTAGGTATGCTCCTAGGCCCGTACCACTTCCCACTTTTTCTGCACAAAACCTGCCCCAAGTGCATTAAATTAGTTAAAATGGATCATGTAAAAATAAATAAAAGACTGCGGTCATTCTCAACTTTACGTTGTGCCTGCAAGGGCCGCTATAAGCCCAGTGGGCACTCATAAGCTGTTATACCAAGGAAGTGCCTCAGAGGGCAAAGCTGGGTGAGGGGGTGGGTGGAAGGGACAGCCATGCCTCCTCCTTCCACTCTGGGGGTTCCATGTAGCTGGAGGGGGAGAAGTTTCCGTAAAGCTAGAAGGGCCTGACTTCTCTTGTCCTTCTTGTAATGACTCATTTTCTCTCTCTCAGCCAAAGTCACTATGTGATTTACTGATAGCTATGGCACTACTTACAGTTATAAGAATTTATTAAATCACTGTTTATTAAATGTACCTTATGTAAATGAATAACACAGGCATGGTAGCATACTCACAAGTGTGAAACACAGAAAGCATGAATGTACAACACAGTGCATACTTCTTTTAAGGTGAGAAAGCTGGGTTAAGTGGGGACCCATTGGTCAAAGCCTCAGGTCTATAAGGGTGCAGAGCTAGGATTCAAACCCAGGACTGTCCGACTCCAAATCCTTTGCTCTTCCCACAGCTCCAGTCTGCTTCCCTTACTGTCTCTCACATATGTGCACACACACACACACACACACACACACACACGCACGTTTTAACCATCCTGTTTTTTTTTTTTTGTTTTTTTGTTTTTTTGTTTTTTTTGCGGTACGCGGGCCTCTCACTGTTGTGGCCTCTCCTGTTGCAGAGCACAGTCATCCAGACGCGCAGGCTCAGCGGCCATGGCTCACGCGCCCAGCCGCTCCGCGGCATGTGGGATCTTCCCAGACCGGGGCACGAACCCGTGTACCCCGCGTCGGCAGGCGGAATCCCAACCACTGCGCCACCAGGGAAGCCCCATCCTGTTTTTGAAATCTGTGGACAGCAGGGAATCACCACCAAAAGCTCTCAATCCTTGTCTTAGGAATTAAAGAGAGAGAACTTAGTAGACCCAGACTCTTCAGAGGCAGGAGGTAGGTCTAAGCTCATGCTGCAGCCACGCTGGAGAAAGTCAAAGGGAACCTGAGCAATACGAGGCCCAGGAAAGTTCAAGGGCCAAGGGCGTGCAGAGGAGGAAAGGATGTCTGGGAGGTGGAAATAGCCTCAGGGGGGCTGCCTCTGAATTGAGCTTTGCGAGAAGAGAAGGGGATCACTGTGACGAGTGGAGATGGAGTGAGGCTTCGGAGGGAGGTGCAGCAGACACGCAGCACAGAGGACTGTGATGAGCCTTTCACGGAGACCCACCCAAATGGTGCCAAGGCCTTGGGACTGGGTGAAATCTCATAGCAGAGCCTGTGTGAAAAGCAGCAAAGAGCTTGAGAGGGCTTTGGCTGGTTGAGGGCTGCACATTCACCCAGCATCTGTGGCTCTCTTTCTCCCTCCCCAGCGAAGCCTGGTCTCCTCTATGGAGTCTATGTGATTTCTATGGAAACTAGTGCCATAGCTGGACCAAGTGACCCAGACTAAGCCAATCAACACTTTCCCTCCCCCTGGTGGCAATGAATGATTCGGGGGTGGGCAGGTGATCTAAACTAATGCAATCAAATTGAATCTCAGGTCTTTTACTGGAAATAGACACATGTAACATTAGAAGCCACGAACACTTCTGGGGATCACAAGGGAGGTCAGCCTTAGGATGAAACTGACAATAGGACAGGAGGAGCAGGGACACCGAAGGAACCACAGTCCTTGATGACAGCCCTGAGCCACGGGCTCCAGCCTTACCTAAAGCCTGAATTGCCTGTGGACTTTTCGAATGTGTGAGCCAATGAGGTCCCATTATTAAGTCACTTGGAATCAGGGTTTCTCTTACAACTGCAAGTATCCCATTGAACCCTTCTAGAACTGTGAGTTCCTTAAAGGCAGGACCATAGTCTGCCTTTGCATCAGCTCCAGCACCCATTACATCACCTCTCTCAGAGGTGCTGCTTAACGAATGAATCGTTACATCCACTCCCGTCATGCCTCATAAGAAGTGCTTTTTTTAATTAAAAAAAATTTTTTTTTGACTGTGGACTCTGTGTCCTACTACAAAGCAGATGCTTTTCTATCACTATGGGAACTCGAGTCCAGGTCTGAGCTTCAGGCTCTAACCGGGTACCCTAACCTACTGAGCTCAGTGCTGCTTAAGGTCCGTGATGCACGGGACGAGCTTACTCCATCAGAGTAGAGCCGTCGTTCTCAACCAGGATGATTTTGTACAACCACCGCCACTGCTGCGCACCCACGCCCCACCCCTGCACCGACCCCAGGGACATTTGGCAATCTCTCAAGATATTGTTGGTTGTCACAACTTGGCGGGGGGTGGGTGGGTGGGGGGGGCGGTTGCTATGCAAATCTAGTGGGCAGAGGCCGGGGATGCTGCTAAACATCCTACAATGCACAGCGCAGGCCCCACACCAAATAATCATCGGGCTCAAAATGTCAATCGTGGGCTTCCCTGGTGGCGCAGTGGTTGGGAGTCCGCCTGCCGATGCAGGGGACGCGGGTTTGTGCCCCGGTCCGGGAAGATCCCACATGCCGCGGAGCGGCTGGGCCCGTGAGCCATGGCCGCTGAGCCTGCGCGTCCGGAGCCTGTGCTCCGCAATGGGAGAGGCCACAACAGTGAGAGGCCCGCGTACCGCAAAAAAAAAAAAAAAAAAAAAAATGTCAATCGTGATGAGCTTGAGAAACCTGCTGTAAATTTCCCTTGAACCTTATGAAGAAAGAAACGTGGGGAGCCAATCTGCATAATACCCACCTGTCTATACCCAGGGAATAGTCCCTAATGGGTGCCGAAAGCTTCGAACTCACCTAGTCTTAGTCCCCCTGTAACATTTCACAGCTCAGACAAAAGTAGTTCCCCATACTGGACACCAGAGGGCAGGAATTTCCCAAGACAACACTGTTATCCTAAGCAACGGCTTAGGATGAAAACATCAAAAAGGGTTAAAAATAGTCTTTTCCGGACCTGGCGAGGACTGCACATTTGTAGAAATAGATATGAGTTTTGCATATAAATGAATATAGCTATAAATATTTTAAAATCAGCCAAAGTTAGAACACACTTTTAGTAAGTTGACTGTGTTCAGAATAAAAGGTGGTTATGCTAGCTAGGTGTCTTAGTTAAAGATACTTTGGTTGCAAAGAACAGATATTCCCCTTGATCTGTATAAACCCAAAAGAGAGATTAGTGTGAGGCTACTGGAGAGTTCTACTAAATACAAGGGAGAGTTGGCAACCAGACCGTGGTATACTGCAGCTGGTTCATACCTGCTTGTGAGAACGTGTTGTGCGCAACACTTCCCAACCCTGTTCAGTGACTTCACTGTGGTAGCTTGATATCGGTCATGGTGGGAATGTTTGCACCATGGGAATCAGCAAACACTAGAAATCAGGGTTCCATCCCCTTCCCTTCCCTTTGCATCTTTCTAAGGAGGCGACTGTGTAAAAATTTACTAGCACATCACTACAACCAGGCCATAAGCAAGAGCCAGGGAAGTACAAGGGCTTCAACAGTTGAAAATTGTAAACTTCCCCTAAAGGTCTTCAAATATGACCAAGCTCCAACTATCTCCAGACTCAAGATTTCTTCCTTCAAAACTCTAAATTCCTGGAAAAGAAAACCCATATGGCACAGCATCCACTCATGCTCCCAGCAGTTGCGCCATGGGGTAGGTTTACTGGAGGGTAGGTTACACTCTGGGGAGGTTCTCAGAGAAGGATATACTGTTGTGAGCTCAGTAGATGCCTCTAAAAGTGTCTACCACATTCACTTATAGCTGTCTGGCTGTCAATCACTTCTTTCCACATATCTAAAATATTCCCTGCTACCATGATTCAAAAACATTATGCACAACTCTAGCACCGACCCCTCTCCTAATAGCAGGCCACAGGATCCACAGCAAATGTCAGAGGGCTAAGCTGCTCAGAGCCTACTATCTCCAGGTAATAACTATTTATCCTTTGGTTCCTTAGAAAGCCCATCTGACTATTCTGCAATCTGTGAAATAAATGGTAAATTTAGCTCACACCCAAATACACAAGAGTCAATAGTGAGAGACAAGGAAGGAAGAGGGGAGAAAGTTACAGTAACTCCTACTTAAAAGGAGGGGAAAAAAATGAAAAATAAAGGGAGGGAATAATGGTTACCTGCTCAAGGGGCATTTCCTTACTCTGGAATTCAGTTGACCTCTGCTGTTAAGTTTTCTATCAAGGCTAGCAACAGTCTTCATCCATCATCCCAGTCTACTTCAGACCCTTTTAGCTATGTAAGATATGATTGGTCACAAGAGTCCAGTGGCAGGGTAACTTGTCTGCAACATGGACCAGCTGGAGAGCTTTCTCTTGTCCAAGGTCCTACTGGAAGCTCACTGCTTTTACACTTATCAGACAAGTGGGAGGTAGCTGGTTACCCTTATGTGTGGGGACACTGCCTCCAAAATCCAAAGTATCACATAAGAGTTATGTGTCCCTTTAGTAATAGGGGACATAAAGCTGCATTCTGGTTCTCAAACTTGGCTGCATTCTGGAATTACCTGGAGAGCTAATATTGATGCCTAGTTCCAACCCCAGAAATTCTGATTCAGTTGGTATGCGTGGGCATTGGGACTTTTTTTTTTTTTTGGTACGTGGGCCTCTGACTTTTGTGGCCTCTCCCGTTGTGGAGCACAGACTCCGGACGCGCAGGCCCAGCGGCCATGGCTCATGGGCCCAGCCGCTCCGCGCATGTGGGATCTTCCCGGACTGGGGCACGAACCCGTGTCCCCTGCATCAGCAGGCAGACCCCCAACCACTGCGCCACCAGGGAAGCCCAGCATTGGGACTTTTAAGGGCTTCCCAGGTGAAGAGGATTCTGGTAATATGGTGGAGTAGGAAGCACCAGGAAGCTGTCTCTCCACCTAGACTGGCAGAATTGTCTGATGTAACTATTTTGGAACTCTGGAGTCTATTGAAGGCTTGCAACTTCCAGAGGAAGACTTGAATGGTAAATTAAGGTTAATTGCAGTCAATTTCAGCTCTTAGCACAGTAGCAGCCACCCATCCCCATCTTCCAGCCATTTGGCAGACAGCTGTGCATGTGTTCCTGCAGTGACTTACCCACAGCTTGTGGAAGCCAGGGTGGGCAAAAAGACCCTGTCCTCCAAATATTGGGTATCTGTGCTCTGATTGCTGATTGATGCTTCTGATCACAGAGGCGCAGACAAAGAGATAGGCATTCATTGTTGTTGCAACTGCCCCCATTGTTGCAAGCCCCTCTCCCTCCGGCTGAAGTAACTTCCAGGGGATTTAAAGGGTCAACACCCATTACCTCTCCCTTCATTTTTCTTTTTCCCTCTTTGGGACCAGATATTAAAGACTAGGACATTCAAAAACAACACATATAATGGGAAAATTAGTAAGTGACCTCCTTTGGAGGAGCCCCAGAAGGAGAGGAGAGAGAAAATATTTGAAGAAATAACACCTGAAAACTTCCCAAGTTTGATGAAAACCATGGCAGTAAACATCCAAGAAGCTCAATAAACTCCAAGTAAGAGGAACTCAAAGAGACCCACACTGAGACACATTATAATCAAACTTTTGGAAGACAAAGATAAGGACAAAGGGAAAATCTTGAAAGAAGCAAGAGAGAAATGACTTGTCGCATATGACAGAGCCTCAATAAGATTGTTGGCAGATTTCTCATTGGGAACTTTGGAAGCCAGAAGGGAGTCTTGCAGGGTGAAATGAAAGGACATTAGCCAGTTACGCAAATCCATATGGAGAAATAAAGATCTCAGTGAAAGTAAATATATAGGCAATTGTAAAAGCTAGTATTGTAACAACTGTTTGTAACTTCACTTTTTTTTGCTACATTATTAAAGAGACAAATACATATTTTTTTAAGTTACTGGTCTAAAAGGTAGCATTATTATAACTTTGGTTTGTAATTCCAAATTTTGTTTTCTACATAATTTAAGAGACTAATACATTTAAAAGAATTATTAGTTTATGTTTTGGGGCACACAATGTACAAAGATGAAATCTCATGACATCAACAACCACAAGGGATGGGGACAGAGCTGTAAAGGAACAGAGTTTTGGTGTGTTATTGAAGTTAAGCTGGTATAACTTCTAATTTGAGTGTTATAACTTCAGAATGTTAAATGCAATCCCCATGATAACCACAAAGAAAATAGCTGTAGAATGCATACAAAAGGAAATGAGAAAGAATTTCTAATATTTCACTACTGAAAAATCAACTAAACACAAAAGATGACAGTAATGCAGGAAATAAGGGACAAAAAAAGCTATAAGGCATAAAGAAAGCAAATAGTAAAATGACAAGTAAGTCCCTCCCTATCAGTACTTTATTTTAAATGTAAATGAAAATAAAGGTAAAACCTTTTTTCTCATGGAGTGGCTGGGATGAACAAAGTCATGTGAAAATACCTACCTGAGTGACTAAATAGACGTTTCTCTCTCTGTTCCTTTTTGCTTTTTCTGCTTGTATTGTTTCCCTGTTTATTGCAACCACACCTTAATTATAAGCTGTCTCAAACACTTCCTGAAAGGAGATGGGCTTTAAAATAGGTTTCTTTATATTATTATGCCTGTTCATGCCTCACCACTTTATTTGTCCAACTGAAGGGCATTGCATTCCCTGGTTCTCCCCCTCTTTTTCCCTCCTCCAGAAGGCACACAACTTGGCAAGATTCTCACAGTGAGAGAGTGTGAAAACTTCCATGTGTGGGTGGTAAAGGTGGATTCTGAATACAGTTTAAATGTAAATAGATTTTAATTTCCACTCTTTTTCACAATGGATGATTAACATTGGTCTAGCTTTCATTTCACTGACCTTTCCTTCTATAGTATTCAATCTGTTTGTAAGCCTACCCACTAATATTTTCATTTCAAATATAGTATTTAAAGTTCTAGTATGCCATTTTTAATTGCTTCCATTTATTTGCTGATCCTTATCTGTTCATTCATTTTGACCAAGTTGTCCATTAAATTCTCAAACATTCTCATAATAGCTGTTTTAAAGTCCTTGTTTACCATAACCAACATCTGAGTTATACCGGGGTCCATTTCTCATCACTATGTGTCACATATTCCTGTTTCTTTGCATGTCTAATAACCTTTTAACAATATATGTCTGACATTATGGATGACATGTTGTAGAGACTCTGGATTCTGTTATTTTCCTCTGTAGAGTGCTGGTTTTTGTTTGAACAGTTAGTTAACTGGTCTGGACCCAAATTCCAAACCCTTTTTCTCCTGCAGGGAACATCAACTGAAATAACTAATTTTTATAGCCTCTTAGATGTTCGTATTTCCTGGGGAAACTGAAATCTTTCCTATGCGTGGACAGTTAAGTTGTCATCCAAGGTTTTGGTCAGAATTTTTTTTTTTTTTTTTTTGGCTGTATTGGGTCTTTGTTGCTGCACATGGGCTTTTTCTAGTTGTGGCAAGTGGGGGCTACTCTTTGTTGTGGTGCACGGGCTTCTCATTGCAGTGGCTTCTCTTGTTGTGAAGCATGGGCTCTAGGTGCGCAGGCTTCAGTAGTTTCAGCATGCGGGCTCAGTAGTTGCGGCACGCGGGCCCTAGAGCACACAGGCTTCAGTAGTTGTGATGCGTGGTCTCAGTAGTTGTGGCACACAGGCTTAGTTGCTCTGCAGCACGTGGGATCTTCCCAGACCAGGGATCAAACCCGTGTGCCCTGCATTGGCAGGTGGATTCTTAACCACTGTGCCACCAGGGAAGTCCCTTGGTCAGGGTCTCTATGCCGACTTTGGGATACCCCATTTTGTGTATCCCTCTTTCTGGGATTTCTCTATTACTTTTCAGCCTCCTTTACATCTAACAACTCTACCCTCTGACTCCTCAAGTCTTTCTATGTGAGCTCTAGCCACCTAGCTCTGTGTGAATTGAGAGATAACCTCAAACGAAAAGCTGTATAAATGTGAATTTTACCCAATACCTTCCCTCCTTTCAAGGACTGGTCTGTTTTTGTCCCTCTCCTTTGCCTTCAGATAATTTTATTTAACTTTTTCTTTAAATTTCATCCAGAGCTTATGACTATTATCTATGGGAGTATTAGTCTGGTATAATCTACTCAGCTGTGACCCAAAATAGATTCTAATTCTGCACTAATTTAATTTAATTATCCTCCTTCACCACCTTCTTTTTTTCTTCTAGGAAGAATGGAAATCAACAGAAAATTTCCAACATTGATATGGATTTTATTTCCTGTATGGATCATGTATGGTATATACTATTTCAGGTAACTATAAACCATTGGTGAATAGTAATGGCTTCCTTATTCTTTTTCTGAATGGTGTCTTTTGAAGAGCCGAAGTTTTTCTAATTTTGATGAAGTATAGTTTACCATTTCTTCAGCTGTTGTTTTCTGTCACCTAAGAGACATTTATCTACCCCCAAGTTACAAAGATTTTCTCCTATGTTTTTCTCTAAAAGCTTGTGGCTTTAGCTTTTATGCTTAGATCTGTAATTCATTTTGAATTAAGTTTTTGTATGGTGTGAAATACACACAACAACATGGGTGAGCTGCAAAACTTTGGAGTGAAAAAAGCCAAATGCAAAGAGTGCATCAGTACAATTCTATCTATATGAAGTTTTACAGCAGGACTAACTCAGCTATGGTAATAGAAATCAGAAAACTGGTTTCCTGGGTAGGGGAAGGTAGTGACTCCAAGGGGCACAAGAAAAGTTACTGGGATCATGGAGATGTTGATACTGTAAAGTGGTTTTTACATACACATGTACATTTGTTACAAATCCAATGAACTGTACACTTAAATTGCATGTGTTTTACTTTATGTAAATTATACTTCAGTTAAAAATGTATTATGAAGCTTTAAAAAATCCCCAAGGAAAGAAAGAAACTTAAGTTATCCTATTTTTTTTTTTCTAATTGGACAAAATCTAGTCCCCTGGTAATGACAAAGAGAAGCTACTGGCATATGAATTGTTAAGGCTACAAGTGTCTAATTTTTTCATCATCAAAAGAGAATCTGGGGCTTCCCTGGTGGCGCAGTGGTTGAGAGTCCGCCTGCCGATACAGGGGACACGGGTTCGTGCCCCGGTCCGGGAAGATCCCACATGCCGCGGAGCGGCTGGGCCCGTGAGCCATGGCCGCTGAGCCTGCGCGTCCGGAGCCTGTGCTCTGCAACGGGAGAGGCCACAGCGGTGAGAGGCCCGAGTACCGAACAAATACTAGGTTATCTGATTCACGATTTTTCAAAGGTCTCAAAATGTCCTGCTTGAAAACCGTCTACCCTCTTAGGATTCTCTACATGAATTCCCAACCCATTATACCATAAATGTTAAATCTCCAAGAAGAAGCTGTATAAAATTACTATGTGATCTTTGTAAAACGAAAGGTAAGAGTTTGTCCTTAAGTTCAACCATCAAGCCATATCTAATTCCTTTCTGCACACAGAGAATTTCATATTCCATAGATTACGTATCACAAAGGAGTTCTGTAAACTTGATGGCTCAAATTCCAAGGCCAATGCACAAATAATCTAAAAATTATAGTTTAGCCTCCAGCCAGTGGTCTGAATCAATTTTGTATTCAAATACTTTTGAGAAGGGGCACATATTTTATGCTGTTAGCAGTCCTATCACCTTTCTTAGAATGATCTTCATAATATTGTTTAATTAAAAATAATAACTTCCTTCATAACTATACAACTCTTTAGAGTCCAAGTAAGTATTTTCATAATGATCTCTTTCTCTGACACCCACCCTGTGAGCTAGGGTGGCTTGGAAGTGGCATTTATACTTTTCTTTTCTGTAGGAAAAGCCCTTTGTGCTTTAGAAAAAGACATATAAAGGTTGTAAGAGCTCTTGTATCAGGTCAGCTTATGCCAGCTAATGTCCTAAGTCTTTGGGCAGCTAGCTCAAATAAACAGTGTTTCTACTGACTTAACTCTATTTTCGTATAGACAGATATCCAAGGAGCAGAGGTGCCTTACATCCCAGCCAATATCTATTACCTCATCTAGTTTAAGTCATGGAGAGGTAGGATTCAACACAGCATACTCTGTGTACATTGTGCTTTATTTAATCTAGTTTTATCTGTTCTTTTTATCGTTCCAGGAAAGAATGAGATACCAAAGGAAAATAATTCAATTGTTATTAATCTTATTGTTTCTGTGGGCCTTGCATAGAGCGTATCATTTCAGGTAACTTTAAAAAATTAATGGTATTTTATTCTGGTGTTGGTAAGGATCTGGCATGTCATAAAGGTGATAGGTTTTCCCCCGAATGGATCAGCATCTAAATATATTGATCCTAATATACCCAATTATATCCAAATAATATCCAAGTATGTCAGCATAAACATAGCCTTGGCATAAAAGTTCTTTGTTTGTAATGTAATCAGAGCTAAATGTAAATTTTATAGGCCCATGTGTGTGAGGAGAAGCAATGTTAAGCCATCAGACAGTTACCATGTAATTATGGCAGTGTAACGTTAGAGAAACTGCCGTTTTTAAATAGGTGGCATTTTTTAAAAAAAGAAATGTCCCTAATATTGTTGACTTCAGACACTTAGTGTGGTATTTGCCCTCCCCATATTTGAGCAAGAAGAAAGTCTTCATTGGCAATTAGCAAATTTCACTGGGGTTTTTCTTGTTGGTTGGTTGGATTTTTTGGCCTCGCCATGCAGCTTGCAGGATCTTAGTTCCCCTACCAGGGCTTGAACCCAGGCCCTCTGCAGTGAAAGTGCTGAGTCTTAACCACTGGACCACCAGGAAGTTCCCACAAACTTTGTTGTTTAAATGTTATTAAGTAAGTTTCTCTGTCATTTGTATCTCAAATAATTACTTTATTTTTTCAGATATAGCATATGAGGTCATAACTACAGTGATTTTTATCATGTTTATTACTGTATCTCTATAACCAGCAATGTATTTGGCACATAGTGTATGTCTTAGTCTATTCAAGCTGCTAAAACAAAATACCATAGACTGGTTGGCTTATGAACAACAGAAATTTCTCACAGTTCTGGAGGTTGGGAAGTCCAAGATCAAGGCACCAGCAGATGTGGTGTATGCTGAGGACCTACTTTCTAGTTCATACACAGCCATCTTTTCAATGTGTCCTTCCATGGCAGAAGAATCTCTGCCATGGGATCTCTTTCCTAACGGCACCAATCCCATTCATGAGGGCTCCATCCTCATGACCTACTCACCTCCCAAAGGCCCCAGCTCCTAATACCATCACACTGGGGGTTGGAACTTCAACATATAAATTTGAGAGAGACACAAATATTCCATGCATTAACATTATATGTTCATTAAATATTTGGTAATATTAAGTAGTAAAATTAGGTAATAAAATTAATGGATTTATAGGGGTATAACTCTAGTCATCTTAAATGTGGAAGCCCATTATTTTAAAATTAATACAATGCTTTTCATTTATCCTAAGCACAAAGAAACTACAAAGGATATATCAGTGCTGGTAAGTCTTTATCTACAGATATGCTATGACCTCTTCTTTGAAGATGAAATCAGTTGGAGGGCAATGGACTACATGCAAGTCCTTGGTTCCGATGGACAGGATAAACCAAAGCAATTGTACAAATAGGCATTGGAGATATTTGTTTAAGGTCAGAGTACTAGGAGTCAAAGAAAGAGCAGACCGGCAGAGCGCCACCTCTGATTAGAGGAATGAGACCTGGATAGAGGAAATGTGTTACAGAAGCCAGAACCCTGCCTCTAGGAACCTTGGGTCCTTTAAAGGACCCAAGCTTTAAAGCTCTGGGAAAACACGCAGGAGCCCAGTGTTGGCTAACAGACTCTCAGGTATTAACCACATACCACCTACAAAATCATGCCATCAGAATGTGTACAGAGAGGAAATTCCCCAAAGATTGTCCAAGATTCAATATCATAAGATGTTCTTCAATTTCTCCCTACAGTCATGGGAACAAACATAGTGAAGTGAAAGCAACTTTCCTTTCTGTTGCTCGTTGTGTCCAGGGACTTGTCTCTCTGAGGGTTCCATGATTTTTAACACCCCCGCTAAGACCAAGACTCCATACTTGGGTGAGCGGTGCTCTGCATGAAAGTAATAAAGAAGGTTTTCATGTACCAGGCAGAGTATGTTTCCCCTATATACATCCATGGCGAGCAGGGCACTGGAACTTTCAACCACCTGAAAAAAGCAGGAAAATCCTAGGCAAAGGTGGGAACATTCAAGGAAAGTCTGCTACAGCAGACACTGATAGAAAGAATGGATTAAAATGTTTTCTGCCAAAATGTATTTAATGCAATACAACCTAACAATCATTCTCTCTATTATTAACATTAGTTCTCCTTAGCATCAGGATTCTATAGCCCTAGCATAGTAATACTCATCATCCAAGGCATCACTATCAGTGGAAGCTGGTGCCTGGTAGAATGTCATGTCTCAGCCACACTCTGCCATAGCAGTTACTCCCATCTGTGTACACAGGCACAAAGACAGTCTCATGACATACGACTCAGCTCCATAGCTGCCTCATCCCCTCGTTAACTCAGCCCAGGATCAGCTCTCTAAGGGTGTCCTAGCCAGGGTGCTATTAGAGTATTTAGGAAAGAAGAAGAGTAAGGACTCAGGCATGATTGCTTGTCTTTTCACCTACTGTGCAACTATGGACAAGATAATAAAAGCTCTCTGTGCCTCAGTTTATCTCATAGTGGTGGATTAAATTTGATAATATAAGTATTCAATAAGTATTAGCGATTAATGAAGGGAATCCAAGCTCATCTGGCAGATTAGGGAATTCTCCCCTTAGGAAGGGATATTTAAATGAGACCTAAAGGCTATGTGGGGATTAGCTGGTACAGCTGATACTACAACTGAGTATTCAGCCAGCCATTTCATAAAGTTAGCTGCTTCTGGATCATGAGTCACATGGTAAAACCAGTGAACCCCATGGACATGAGCCTACTGTAGCACTTACTTGACAATAAAATCTATCTCCCCATCAGAGGCAATGGATAAAGCTTTCTATTAGTCCACAAGTGGTGGTGCTGACAAAAGCACTGTGGGAGGACTTCCCTGGTGGCGTAGTGGTTAAGAATCCACCTGCCAATGCAGGGGACACAGGTTCGAGCCCTTGTCTGGGAAGATCCCACATGTCGCAGAGCAACAAAGCCCGTGCGCCAAAACCACTGAGGCTGTGCTCTAGAGCCCGCGAGCCACAACTACTGAAGCCCGCATGCCTAGAGCCTGTGCTCCGCAACAAGAGAAGCCACTGCAATGAGAAGCCCGTGCACCAAAACAAAGACCCAAGGCAGCCAAAAATAAATAAATAAATTTTAAAAAAGAAGCACTGTGGGGAAGAAAGGCAATCTGTATTCAGAATATATTTGTTTGAGGACAAATTTCTTTCCCTTCCCTGATGGAAAAGATCCAAGGTAACCAATAAGCCACTGGTGGCCAGCTGGTCCCAGAAGAAAGGCACCATATGAAGTACTCTGGGTGGCCTCTGCTGTTGGATGGCTGGGCATTTAGCAGTGGAGCAGAGGCCAGGTCATCAGTGATGAAAGTGATACCAAGCAGGGCCCTGTGGGGCTCCTGGACACAAAAGCCTTTCTGTGTCCCCCATTTCTTTGATTACAGGAAATAGGCTTCATTCCAATGGGCAGATTCAAGCAGTTGTTAATTAGGGAAGGGAGGGGATGCAAGACAAGGGAGAAACACACAGTCAAGAGAAACAATATTGCAGCCTTTGGGCAAGGTCCTGCTTCCCCATCAAAGGATACACACAGTATCTTTGAGCTGTTTTGCAGATACAGAAACCCCCACTAGGTGGAAGGAGTTAATGGTTAACGATGGTATGCTGCCCACAAGCACGTAGACCCCAGACCAGTTGGAACCTGAAAGTTGATGTTGCTGACTCCTACTTACCTCACCACGAACCAATCAGAAGAATGTCCACGAGCTGATCACACCCTCTTTGAACAATTACCATAAAACTCCTCACTACTCTCTCCAAGTGGGGACACACAGTTTTTTGTTTTTGTTTTTTTTTTGGTGTCAGAAGTGGGACTCGAAGACACACAGTTTTGAGGGCATTAGCCTGCTGTGGCTCCCTTTGCCTGGCAAAGCAATAAAGCTATTCTTTTCTACTTCACCCAAAACTCTGTCTCTGAGACTTAATTCAGTGTCAGGGTGCAGAGGCCAGATTAGGCTTCAAATGGAAGTCTGTTTTACTAAGCCTGTGGAGAGCCTCCATCCCTGCCACTAAAGCCATTTCGTACACGGGCCCCTCCAGCAAGCACTGGGGTGAATACAGAAAGAGGCTGACCAACATCACAGAACAAATGATCTTCTCTATTTGATTACTGTGAACCTCCTCTACTGAGAGCACTCTTTGGGGAGCATTTTCATGGGATACACATAATCCTTACACTCTGTGCCTATTTCAGCCCCTACAGGACCTCCGACCTTCTTAGCAATGTTCCAATCTGCCAAGGTCCAGTCTCCTAGAAATGACTTCCATTTGATAATGGATTGTAGCTGCATATAGCTAAGCTTTTAGTTTGTTGGATCAGATAACATTAAGTTCATGGTGGGTAGGAAAGGTCATAACTCAAATTTAGAATCCCATGTGTCCAGCATTCATCTGCTACCTGAGCTATGCAAAATGTTCCATACAGTGTATTTTCCACATGAATCTTCTAAGGGGCACAGAAGCTTCCTCTGCAGATTCTACCTTATAGAGAGTCTTCTCTCGCCCTGGGCATCACTCAAAATTGTCAGGGTTACCAATTTCTCAATAAATAGGTCAGAGCAGTGCACTCAAATACAATATATGTTTCCTCCAATATCCAAACAGTCCCACTGAGCTTGATGCCCCCGGTTTGGTGGTAAGTGATGCAATGAGCAGGAACTTGTTTAGAGCAGATACACCCTGCATGCTTCTCAGAAACATCAGTGGTGTGGCAAGCCACTGAACTTTGATAGGGTTTTTCTTCCACCTTCTGGTACACATTTGTATTAGCATGACATCTGGGATTCTTGCTCTTTTCTGCTCAAAATATTCAGCATGGTGCTAACAATGATATCCTGTGAGTTGCCCA
Source organism: Lagenorhynchus albirostris (assembly GCF_949774975.1). Lineage (NCBI taxonomy): Eukaryota > Metazoa > Chordata > Mammalia > Artiodactyla > Delphinidae > Lagenorhynchus > Lagenorhynchus albirostris. The sequence goes on from NC_083101.1 coordinate 13,430,452, forward strand.
GGTGACCAAGGACCCTGTGGATTATGTTATGACAATGCAGGAGAATTCACATAGCTCTAAGGTTTATCGATGTCTCTGCCAGGTAAAAGCAAGCTGCTTTTGATAATCCATATAACTGATATAAGGAAAAACATCTGTCAGCTACAGACCAAATACCAGGGACCATGTTCATTCGCTCCAGGAAAAAGATGCAACACCTGGAAAAGTAGCTGTAATTGGAGTCACCACGTAACTAACTTTATAATGATCCACAGGCATTCTCCAAATTCATCTGGCTTTTATACTGGCCAGACAAGCAAGTTAAACAAGGATGTGGTAAGGATGAACAGCCTGTAATGTTCAAGTCCTTAATCGGTGCACTAATCTTTACAGAGTCCACCTGATTTATTATTTAGTAGGAGAGCCTTTTACGTTGGCTTCCGTTTGACCCTGCTCACCACAGTAGCCCTTACACCATGGGTCAGAGACTGATGTAAATATTCTACCAGTTGCTAAATATCAGTATTTCAACCGTGAATTTGATAGGGACACACAATTAGATTTTGAGCCTTATCCTCAGCTCATGATCCATATCCTCATGATGAACACTTACACGTACACACGCACACACACAAAAATGACACCGTAAGACTGATCTTATTCTGTGCCCATGCCTTGAACTGAGAGTTTAAATTTCTAGACTTATTATTTTATTTCTCTAAGCTCTCATCCCACAGACCTTGTCCTCATTATAACCATGAGGGCTAGTACAGCAGCTACATAATGTCTTCCCTTTTTTTTTTTTTTTTTTTTTTTGCGGTACGCGGGCCTCTCACTGTTGTGACCTCTCCCGTTGCGGAGCACAGGCTCCGGACGCGCAGGCTCAGCGGCCATGGCTCGCGGGCCCAGCCGCTCCACGGCATGTGGGATCTTCCCGGACCGGGGCACGAACCCGTGTCCCCTGCATCGGCAGGCAGACTCTCAAGCACTGCACCACCAGGGAAGCCCATCTTCCCTTTGATTGACACTTCCTACCAAGGAATAATAGGTTATAATTTAAATAATTGTGATGCCACTATATACCACAGATTTCTAGTAACCCACAAGTAGAACAGGGTTTTGATAGGGACAGAGTAAAGGGACAAAGTAGATAATTAAATACGTATTCCCACTAGGGGATTGTAAGTAAAGAAAAAGTATGGGAGAACCATGTAAGTTAATGATCACTCCAGAAAGCAGGTTTGCTTAACCACAAAACCAAGCAGGCTTGCTTAGCAACAAAACCATTCAAGAGAAGCATGAGACATGCCCCAAAACAATAAAACAATGGTGGCATGAGACCCACATCTTGCCCAGTGAGCTCAGTAAGTTAATGACCCATAGGACATGCTCTCTGTACACATAAAAAACAATAATTTGTGGAAAGGTGACATTTCAAAGCGAAAGACCCTCATTGTACTGAGACGTGAAATAATTTTTCCATAGTGCCCTGACAGTCCTAGCTTGACCACGCAGGGACAAGAAAACTCCCCTGCCCAACCTGGAGAAGGAGCTGATGATGGAAGTGTGATGTCTACTCAAGAATGAGGAAGTGGTCTTTTCCCCCTCCCCCCTTTTGTTTTGACTATAAAACTGTAGCCCACTAAGTTCTTGAGGCATGGCACCCTCTCACCTGCCCGCTTGTAAGCCTCACATGTGTCTTATTCTAATAAAACACTTCTTATCTATCACTTTGCCTCTCACTGAATTCTTTCTGCACGGAGACATAAAGAACCAGAGCTCCTTGGAGCGCCCTGAAACACCACCTAGTGCTTTCAGTTTCACGGTAGTCAAACTTAAATAGGTGAGCAGCCCAATACCAGAATCCCATTTTGAGAGACAATTGCTTAGGGTCTTTGGCAGATAGTTTGCAAAATTGACATTATTATCCCCTCTCTGTATCCATGGCCTTTTTGCATTGCCCTAGCTAATGTATTGAACAGCCAGATACGTGAATATAGACCAGCAATCCCCAAACCAACCGACCAGAGTATTGTAGATACATGAGTGCTTTCCCAGCTGAGATCAGCTGAACCTGGCTCAGATCAGCAAAAATGATGCATAGCCTCATGAGCAAAAATCAAGCATTGTTGCTTTAAGCCATTAAGATTTGGGGTGGGTTTTTATACAGCAAAAGCTATTTGATACCAGAGTACCCCAAGTATATACTAGGAACTATATCAATCAGGGTCTAGTCAGAAAAATCTGGGTTTTTAAAATGAGGGATTTTAATTCAAGAATTGGTTACACAGGTGAAGGAATTGCTAGGGAGCTCAGTGGGACAGTGAGGTGACTGAGAAGCTGTGACCAACCCAAGATCCAGAAGGAGGTGGTCTTACTAAAGGCCCAAAACCAGGGCCATCAGGAGAGTTGGAAACCCCTACAACTATGAAGGGCACAGCTATCTGATGGAAGGTGGAATCACAAAGGAGATTTTAACTCCAGCTTTGTGATTTTTCTTTAAGCTCTCTAGTGCCTTTAGATACAGCCATTTAACCTGCCAGTTGGTCCTTGATCTCTTTATGTCCTTCATTTCATTATATAAGTTAATATATGTATGTAGTGTACTGCCTGGCCCATAAGTCAGTGTTATACCAGTTATCATCATCATCATCATATTTTTATGGCAGGAACTGTTGTTCCCCAAGGCCTTTGTCATCAATGAGCACCTCATTCATGGGAGTCCAGGGATAATTCAATTAGCGGTTTAATGCCATATTTCATAGCCTGCCACATACCTCTCTCTGAATACTAATGTGATTTCTCAGTTGCCTTTAAGCCCCAAACAAGGCCTAATAACCAATTCTAGAGTCCCCCAGTTTCCCCAAGTTTATGTTGTCTACAACCCCTCTTTCTTGTACCAGTACCCGAATTTGTCAGGACACTGAAAATGATTCTGATTCATCTAAACAGAGAAAAAAATTATGGAATGGCATGTTGGGTAGGAAAGTTGAACCCTCAAATCTTAGTGACCTTAACACAAAAAAACCTTCCTTACTCACCATACATTACCAGTGAGGGTTGGAGCCAAGCAACCTGCTCCATATTGTCACTTGGGGACCCAGAATGGTAGTGGGTCCACTATTTGTGATATTGCTAGTCACAATGTCAGAGGAAGAGAGACTTTTCAGTGCCTCAGCCTGGACTTATCGCACGCCCCTGTCAAATGCAAAAGGGCTAGGAAGTGCTATATGCCATCTGCCTGGGAAGGAAGAGGGAACTAGATCGTAGTGAGTAATAGCAATGTTTACTACAGAATGGTAGGAAGCAGTTCACAGTTCTTAGCAATCAGCAGCTGAAGAAGTACAAAGGGACTTAGGAAGGAAATGCACAGATAAGATTATGCCATAGATATAAATCTCTTTGAGCACCAACCCTGACCGCATCACTTATTCTCCCTGCTGACCTCCAAACACTTGGAAACATCTGCCATAATGTTAGTCCTTGACTGTATTACAAATAATCTCAAAATGAATTCCCTTAAGTCTCAAAGTTCCAGGTAGCAGAATCTGATTAGCATGGCAGGCAGTTTAGATCATGTGCCCATGTTTTAGCTGCAACTGGCAGGGAAAGGAAATTTCTGCCTATTTCAGTTTCCATACTGGACAGAAGGATGCTTTTGCTTCTTGAATTTAGGATTCCCTCTAAATGAAGGGTGTTCAGGTTTGGGGCAGCCAAAATATAAAAATGTGCATTGTATAGTTTGAATGTTTTGCATATTTAAGGATATTATATAAGTATAAGCACACAATATATGTTCTTTTTTGTCTGGCTTCTTCCACAGTATAACTATTTTGAGGTCCATTCATGTTGTTGCATATATCAATACTTTGTTCTTTTTTATTGCTGAATACTATTCCATTCTATGGACATTCCATGCCACAGTTTGTTTATACATTCACTTGTTGTTGAACATTTGGGGTGTTTCCACCTTTTGGCTACTACCAAGAAAGCTACTGTGAACAGTCATGAACAGGTCTTTACATGGCCATATGCTTCTGTTTCTCTTGGGTAAATATCTAGGAGAGGAACTGCCAGATTGAGTGGTAAGTGCTTGTTTAAATTACTAAGAAACTACCAGACTTTTCCAGAGTAGTACCATTTTACTTTCCCCCCAACAGCGTATGAGAGTTCCAGTTCTTGGAACCTCACCAACACTAGGTGTGGTCAGTTTTCTTAAATTCTAACCATTCTAATAGGTATGTAGTGGTAAATACTGTGATTTTAATTTGCATTTGCCTAAAGACTAATGACGATAAAGACTAATATGGTGTTTTCATATACTTATTTGCCTTCTGTGTGTGTTTTGTTTTATTTTGTGGTGAAATGTCTGGTCAAATATTTTGCCCATTTTTAATTGTATTTCTCCCAATCTCCACTTTCCTTTTCATTGTCTTAACTGCTTTTTCTCCTATATATTTTATTGTTTTAAATTTTACATTTAGGTCAGTAATCCATTTTGAGTTAATTTTTCTTGTATGGTGCAAAGTGCTGATCAAAGTTCTTCTCTTTTTTTTTTTTTTTTTTTCTTTTGGGATATGGATATCCAATTGTTTTAGAGCCATTTTTTAAAAAAAGACTATCCTTTCTCCAATGAATTGCTTTTTCCTATTTGTCAAAATCACTTGTACATATAGGTGTAGATCTATTTCTGGACTCTTGATCCTGTCCCAGTAATCTTTTTGTCTATCTTAAAACCATATGGTCTTAATTACCTTTAAATCTAAAATTATGTCTAAAAAAAAAATTTATTTAAAAATATAAAAATTCAGAGACCTAATAGAATATGAACAAAGGTATGGACAGTTTACAGAGAAGGAATTACAATGGCTTTTAAACATGCAAAAAGATGCTCAACATCAACCATAATAAAATAAATGCAAATTAAAACTCCACTGAGATACAATTCCCACATTTCAGACTGTCAAATACTAAAAATTATAACAACACACTATACTGATGAGGGTGCAAGGAACTGATTACTTTTATCCACTGATGGTACAAAGTTAAACTGGAACAATCTCTATGAAAAACAATTCAGTAACATTTATTTAAATTTTAAATGGGTTTAACCTTTGACCCAACAATTCCATTTCTAGGAATTTATCCTGCAGTATAGTTCAACATGTGCTCATAGAGCATGTTCAAGTATTTTCACTGTGGCATTTCTTAGAATAGCAAAGACAATAAATAACCAAAATCTCTAGCAATAGAAAACTGGTAAAATAAATTTTGATATAGTCATATAACAAAATACAGTTTACCAGAAAAAGAATAAGTCAGATGTATGAGATGTACTGGTATGATCTTCAAAATATACTGATGAGTGATAGTTTGAAAGTACTGAAGAGTGTTTTTAGTATCCTCACATTTGTGTGAAAAGGGGAACTGTATACTTAAAAATGTATATATGTTTTCAGGGCACAGAATAGTTATGGAATAAAACCCTATGAATAGTGGCTGCCGCTGGGGATGGGATAATAGGAAAAACCAGATGCTGAGGTAGAAGAAGAGTTAGTGTACATTATATAACTTTTTTTTCTGTTAGAATGTGTGTCTTTCTCTTTAAAAAAGAAAAACTATAAAGAAGGCAAAATAAAGGTGCATGCTTATCTCAGACGAAGAGTGAATATCTCAGAAAGTGTGAGATGATCGTTTTCTTCTTTGTGCTCTTTTGCACTTGAAAAATTTTATAACATGAAAATGTGTTACTTCCTTAATCAGAAAAATAAGTACTTTTACAATATTATTAGAAAGCATAAGAAAAAATTAGCTTTACCTGAGATAATTAGACAATGCCTAAAAGAAGATGCTGCACTTGTTCTATCATTCATATACACACACCGCTCAAAATCTATTTCCATAAGCAAAAGTCATCGAAAAAAATATAAGGAAGTATAACAAACGAAAGTAAAAGCAAACCATTCTTCAAGTCCTTTAGTTTTTCAAATAAGACAAAGTTCTACCATCTGGTAGCCTGAGAAAAACTTCCTACCAAATGTATCATTATGACAGTATCATTATGACTTTCTTATGTTCTCATCATCAAAAAGAGTGGTGACATCACCATTAGTATAAGACTCAAACACCAGGAAAGTATTAAACAATATCTGATTTTTTTTACAGAGACCCCAAAATATAATGCTTGGGAAACATCCTAGGACTTTTCCTCTTTATATCACCAAAACTAAAGGTAAGGCTCTTAGGAAGGAGCTGTATGAAAGTTTGGATGATCTGGCAAAATCACAGATAAGGATCATCCCCAAACCTCGGCCTTAAAAAGATATTGTACAAAATAGGCGACACATCAACATACTCCTGACCTTTAAAAATAATGTCATTGAGGGCAGATTGTCAGGAAATAATTTGGCTAAGTGGAATCTTACCACATACATAGGGCATTTCTAATGGCCTTGAATTTAAAAGGTGGTCATTTCGCATTGCAAGGACACTAAAATTGTGCCCAGTTAAAGCCTCCCCAGTGTGGTATTATCTATAGAATAACTGTAAGATAGAAATATAATGCAAGCCACATTTGTAACTTTAAATATTCCAGGAGCTACACTGCGAAAATGTAAAAGAAATACGAAATTCATTTTAATAATATATTTAATTTAACCCACTATATCCAAAATTTCATTTCAACATGTATTGAATATAAACAATTATTAATGAGATATCTCACATTATTTTTTTCATAGTGAGTCTTCAAAGTCCACTGTTGGACTAGCAACATTTCAAGTATTCACTAGTCACTTGCTGCTAGTGGCCACCATATTGGAAGGTACAGATCTAAAACATCTTGCTCATTAAGTGAGGGTTCAAAAAGTAAATATCAGAGACATCCATTTTACTCCTACATATAATCTAAAAGCAGGACCTGTTTTTGGATGATGCTTACTGAAAACCAGTTTATGCTTGTAAACGAAAATCCTGCCTAATGCCTTCAACACAAGCTTGGTCATTGGCTGAAGCCAAATATTCCATTTTAGAGCTTAATGCCTTTAATTTATATTTTTAATCACTGTTTACTAGGATGTACCTTTGAAAGAGCTCATATATTTTTAGGTTTCTGGTCCTATAGACTTTGAATAAATTATCAGTCTTAATATCTTTGTGAGGAAAATACATAGATAGATAGATAGGGATACATAAATCAACTCTGGGGGCAGAATATATCCTAATGCATAAGTACTCCCTTAGTACTCCATTTTATTGTCACAGAAGCCCAAGTGAAATAGAAGGAGTTTTACTGAATTTCTTTTACACAAACAGGGTGGAATTTGATAAAGGAATACAAAAAGAATATCACAGACACTTTGCACCTAATCTAAAATGGATCCCTCCTAAAGGGCCCACCCTAAGGGAGATTTCTGAAGCACTTCAAACAGAATAGGTGGTTCTCCTGACTCAAGTCTGCCTTCTTCCTAAGGCTGAGCATTCTGGAATCAGACACTTGGATTGATGGCCAAGCTTCCACAAATTAGTCTGTTATTAGAAGGTGGCAAGAAGGTTGTTTTCTACTTCCCCCCAAAACTTTTTATCCTCTTTTTTTCTAGGAGGGAATGAATACCAAATGGAAAAAGCTGTTATTGATGCCATTTGTTTTATCCTTGATGTTGATGAAGCATCATTTTCGGTAAATACAGAAGACTGATGAGTTATCTTTAATGATTGGCAGAGTTGATCTAAAATGCTAAGTGTTGCCCCAAAATATTAATAAATATTCCCTAAATTAATCAGAAATTAATTCCCCTTTGGGGAACAAATCGAATCATAAATATATTAATTCTTTCATTTTTCAACATTCAACAAATATTTATTGAGCACCTTCTTGGTGCTAGGCCCTATTCTAAGTGCTGGGAAAACAGGAATAACACAAAGTGACTGCTCTTATGAAACTTTACATTCTAGGTGGAGAAGATGGACAATATGCAAAGAAATATTCAATATAATGTCAGGAGCATTGTATTTTATGTAATAATACTATGAAGAAAGAAATTAGACAAGATAAGAGGATATAGAGCGTTGGGGGCTATTTCAGATACATTTTAAACTACATCAAAGTTCCATCTAATAGGAATAAGATTCAAAGTAACCTGCTACAGAAACACAACTATACTGGGAAACAAATTTTTTAACCTGCTAAAATTCTCTCACATAGAAAAACTCAAATTCTTCCCGCCTCCATGCCTTCCTTTTTTATCTTTTTAAAATAAGCAACGCAATGCTACTGGTGCTATTTGAAAGTCAGCTATTTGTGGGAGCTAATGTCTTTTAAAATTAACCCTAGTGCTTTGGTATCATGTTCTCCATGTTATTTGCCCTCCTGAGGTGTTGCGCCTTAATAGAAAGGACTTGTGGTCACTTGTAACAGTATTAATATCATCTTTTTGAAGGTAATGTGCTATCTTAGTCGAAAAAGAAATAATAGATCGTAAGCTCATTGCAGGCCTGGATTCCAGAACTGGAATGTCACATCAGAACTAGATGCCATGTATTCCAGAACAGGAGTATTGTGCCTGGCATATAGTAGTTTTGTAGTAATTATCTGGCTAACAAGTGAGTGAATGAATGGATCTGAATTCTAGATTTTTTTGTTATTCAATTGCAATAGGCATTTGTTCAAATTTAACACTAAAATGCCTTTTTTTGTTGTATCTAAAGAATAAAGAAGAACCTAGAGAAGATCAGTCTCTGCTGGTAAGAATCTTTGTTCTGTAAGTACTTTACAAACTGTATTGAGGGCAAACTGGCTGGAGCCAGGTGGATTCTAATGGCAATGGCAGTCAGAAAGAACAGAAAACTAGACTGAATTTCCTAGAGGCAACCACTGACAAATTTCTTGGGTTATCAGTTCAGACACAAAGTGACTGCTCACTTTGAGTTTATATGGACATCTCCCAATTTTGCTCACTTGACATACTCATTTGCTTATACCAGACAAGTTTTTGACATTTTCTATAGTTTAAGTATCTCTGTCCAGGTTGATATTTTTCTTTAGATTGATAGCCCTCCTTAGTCAACCATGTTTTCTACCATTGACCATTGTGTAGAACCCAAGAATTAATGAAACCAACCTTAAAAAAAACTTCTTTTTAAGTTCTCCATTTGTCATTGTGTATATATATATATATATATATATATATATATATTTTTTTTTTTTTTTTCGGCACGCGGGCCTCTCACTGTTGTGGCCTCTCCCGTTGCGGAGCACAGGCTCCGGACGCGCAGGCTCAGCGGCCATGGCTCACGGGCCCAGCCGCTCCGCGGCATGTGGGATCTTCCCGGACCGGGGCACAAACCCATCGGCAGGCTCTCAACCACTGCGCCACCAGGGAAGCCCTGTCATTGTATATTTTTAATAAAGTTGGGTGATTTGGATTTTGAAAGAGCACAAATATTGAGCAATCCTATAATGAAATGTCTTTGGCTAGAAACATCTATGAAATGTCAAAAAGGATACACTTTTAAAGGTTTTACGTTTAATATTTGATTTTGAAATAATTATAGATTCACAGGAAGTTGCAAAGGTAGTACAAAGAAGTCACATGTACCTTTCACCAAATTTCCCTCAGTGTTACATCTTTCATAATGGTAATCTAATAACAGGAAATCAATGTTGGGACAATGTATGTGTATAATTATTTGACATTTTATCACATGTGTAGATTCCTGTAACCACCACAGCAATCAAGATACAAAACTATTCCACCATAAAGATCTCTGAGCTACCATTTGTAGACCCACCCAGTTCCTCGCCCTGACTCTCCCTAAACCCTAGGACCACTAATCTATTTTTATCTCTATAATTTTGTCTCTTTGAGAATGTTTTATGAATGGAATCATATAGTATATGATTTATTGAGATGAGACTTTTTCACTCAGCATAATGCACTGAGATTCAGCCAGGTTGTTGTTTGTATTAGTAGGTCATTCCTTTTTCATGCTGTGTAGTATTTCACGAAGGGATGTACCAAAGTTTGTTTAAGCATTCACCTACTGAGGGACATTTTGATTGATAGTTCTTACTGCACGTGAAAAATACTGTTCTACTTCTTTTTGGGTCCAGGGTTTCGGATAAGAAATCCACTTTCATTCAAATTATTTTCCCCTTATAGGTGAATCATTTCTGACTGCTTTTAAGATTTTTTTCATCTTTAGTTTTCAGAAATTTGACTATCATGTGCCTTAGCATGTATTTCTTTAGGTTTATCCTGTTTAGGATTCACTCAGCTTCTTGAATCTGTATGTTTGTTTCTTTTGCCAAATGTTAGAAAGTGTTCATCCATTTAAAAAATAATTTTCAGCCCCACCTCTTTCTTCCCTCTGGGACTCCAATTAAATGAATATTAGTTTTTTTGTTATACTCTCACTTGTCTCTGAGATGTTCTTTTTTTTTTTTTTTCATTTTTTCTCTCTCTGTTGTTCAGCTTGAGTGATTTCTATTATTCTGTCTTCAAGTTCACTGACTCTTTCCTCCATCCTCTTCATTCTACTGTTAAGCCTATCCATTGAGTTTTTATTTCAGGAATTGTATTTTTAAGTTCTAAAATTTATATTTGGTTTTTTATATCTTCTATATCTTTGATTTTCTATATCTTTGACTTTCAAATTCTTTGCTGTGACTATTTCTTCATGTTTCAAGTATTTGTAATTGCCCACTGAGGCCTTTTTTTACAATGGCTGCTTTACAATCCTTGTCAGATAAAACTAATATCTGTGTTATCAAGGCATCTGCATATTGTCCTTTCTCACTCAAGTTGAGGTCTTCCTGATTCTTGGAATGATGAGTGATTAGTTATTGAAACTGGATATTTTGGGTATTATGAGACTCTGGATCTTATTTAAATCTTGCGTTTTCACAGGCATCCTCTGATACTGCTCCAGCTGGAAAATGGGTTGGCACCTCCCTATTACTGTCAGTTGAGAGGTGAAATTTCAGGTTCTCAACTCTGCCTCTATTGTAACTTAGTGGGGAGGAGCTCCTTGTTACTAATGAGGGGGGATGAGAGTTTAGACTCCCCACATGGTCTCCACTGACACTGACCACAGAGAGATGGCCACAGATGCTGAGCAGTGGTGAAGGTTCTAACCCCCACTAACCTCCTCCAACTCCACACCAGTGAGGAGGGTCGGGGGAGCCTCATTACAGGCTGGTGAGGGTGGAAGTTTTCAGTTCTCCACTTGGTCTTTGCTGGAGGGATGGATATGGGGTCAGTTTTTCTGTGGTATTGGGCTGGAGTAGAGTGAGTAGTGCCTAAAAGTTTTCTGCCTTGCTAGGCTGCCCTTTTCCTAGTCCTTTAGTTGTAAAGAGCAGGTTTTTCTCAGGATTCTTTTTGTGTCTATATCCATTGGCATTTCATCTGGGATACATGTGGCAGAAAACCCAAGGAACTCACTGCCATGTCAATCCATGAGTTCTGAGGTGCCTACCTGAACTGGCTTCTTTGCTTTCAGAGTCTTCTTTTGTTTGCTCTATATATAATGTCCAGGGATTGTAGCTATACTTAGGGGTAGGAATAGGAAAAATTAGGACTATTCCACTTTTCTGGAAGCACAATTCACTTAAAAGTTATTCTTATTTTACAAAAATCCTCAGTGTATGAAAGGGAAGTTCTCTCATAACCTTGTCAATTATGTAATTAACTTAAAAGTACAACAAAACCTTAGGTGCATCCTATCTTTAAGTGGAAATCAAAGGTGAACATCTGGACCCCTACTCCAACCCCTTTATTTCAATACATAAGAGTATTTATCACATAATAAGCTACTAATGTTTGATAAATTCAATCTGTATTTTCTATGAATATACATTATTTTCTGGCTCTGTTAATTTTTAAAATATATCACCCCCCGCAAAAGAAACCATACTGTCCCTTGCCTTCCTGCCCTTGATCATAACCTCTTCACCCTAATGTAGCCCTTATTGTTCCAGACTCAGTTTCTATTTCTTCTCCAAGTGGTTTCCCTTAACCCCAAATTTAGGTTGGATGCCCCATTTATATGCTCTGTTTTCCCTATTAGCACTTATCACTCTGTACTGTAATTATCTATTTAATATCATCTTTCCTGCTCATCTATCAGCTTCCTGAGGACAGGAGACTATCTAAATGTTCATAGTTATAGAACCAGCACCAAATAGTGCCTGTCATATTATAGGGGTGCAACATATATTTGTTGAATGAGCAGATTACTCTTAACATGATTTTCATTTTATACCCAGGGGTCAAGAAGCAAGAGAACCTCAGCTCTCAGACTGGTTTAATCCTAAGTAAGAACCAAAAATTCTGCTCATGAAGTAATAATAATAATAATATAACTCTATTTGAATGGGGAAGATTTTTTTTTCATCATCAAATTTTAGCTAACCTGGGAGGTTTCCAGGACTTGGAATTTTTACTTTTAAGGCTTTTATATACAATCCTAGGACCTATTTATCAAGAATTAGGCAATTAAGGGTCATAATGAGAAAGATGTTTTCTGGTTTAACATTCCTGGTTTTATTAGGAGAAAGAAAAAACCTCTTTAGTAACAGCCTGAAAAATGCCATTAATGACTCCTCTTGATTTTGGCATTAACATTCGGGGGAGAATTTCATTCTTTATAATGGCTGTATACCATAATTTAAGTATTAGCCATTCACTGTTGGTTTTGTATTGTTTGCAGTTTGGGGGCTATTGTAAGTAATATTTCAACAAATAGCCTTACACATATGTTTTGTAAACTGCTGTGTGAATTTATCTGTAATATAAATTCCCATTATGGCATCATTGGTTTAAGAGGTTGTGAACAATTTAAATATTGCTTCAGGCTGCTAAATTGCCCTTTAACAATTATACTATTTATTTTCTAATCTACAGAGGATAAATGTTAATAATTTTTATTTTATATATCTACACTTTATTCTAGTAGTATCAAACATTTTATTACTTGAAAAACTTAGTTGAAATATCTCAATTCAATCTGTATTTCTGTAATTATTATTGAATTTGAGCATCCTCTATGTTTACTATTTATTTGTATTTCATCTTATCAGAATGATTTTTTTTTTTTTTTTTTTTTTCCCGTACGTGGGCCTCTCACTGCTGTGGCCTCTCCCCTTGCGGAGCACAGGCTCCGGACGCGCAGGCTCAGCGGCCATGGCTCACAGGCCCAGCCGCTCCGCGGCATGTGGGATCCTCCCGGACTGGGGCACAAACCCGTGTCCCCTGCATCGGCAGGCAGACTCTCAACCACTGCGCCACCAGGGAAGCCCCCAGAATGATTTTTTATATTTATATTTTTAATGGACTGCCGGTGCAGAGAATTAGAGGAATAATAATCCTTGCTTCATGACTTACTCTCATCATTAGTTCATGCAAAATCCACTTATTTTATTTATTTGTGTGCTTTCTTGCTTATTTTTAATGAAGCAAAAATTACAACCTTCTATAATGTCAACATCTAGCTTTGTGTCCTTTTCAATACCCCCACTCTGTTTCCTTGCCCTAGTCCCTGAAATAACCACAGTCCTGAATCCTGGTTCATCATCCCCTTGCTTTCTTTTTTATTTTTATTTATTTATTTATTTAAACATCTGTATTGGAGTATAATTGCTCTACAATGGTGTGTTAGTTCCTGCTTTATAACAAAGTAAATCAGCTATACATATACATACGTCCCCGTATCTCCTCCCTCTTGCGTCTCCCTCCCTCCCACCCTCCCTATCCCACCCCTCTAGGTGGTCACAAAGTACTGAGCTGATCTCCCTGTGTTCTGCGGCTGCTTCCCACTAGCTATCTATTTTACTTTTTTTTAAAAACATCTTTATTGGGGTATAATTGCTTTACAATGGTGTGTTAGTTTCTGCTTTCTAACAAAGTGAATCAGTTATACATATACATATGTTCCCATATCTCTTCCCTCTTGCGTCTCCCTCCCTCCCACCCTCCCTATCCCACCCCTCCAGGCGGTCACAAAGCACCGAGCCGATATCCCTGTGCATTTGGTAGTGTATATATGTCCATGCCACTCTCTCACTTTGTCCCAGCTTACCCTTCCCCCTCCCCGTGTCCTCAAGTCTTCTCTAGTAGGTCTGCATCTTTATTCCCATCCTGCCTCTAGGTTCTTCATGACCATTTTTTTTTTAGATTCCATATATATGTGTTAGCATACGGTATTTTTTAAAGTATAAACTTACATTCTCCATGTGTATTCTGGAAAAGTCTATTTTAAAATTTTAGTTGTTTATATCAGTAACTTTATAAAGAGGGTATCATGATGTATGTAATCTTCAGGGATTTATTTTTTCCCTTAATATTAGATTGCTAAAATTCATCTCCAAATTGCATATCACTGACATTCATTTTGATGGCTGCATAATAATTGACTGTGGAAATATACCACAGTTTGTTCATCTACTGCTTCATTAAAGGGCACTTGAACTGTTTCTAGGTTTTTGCTGCTACTAACATTAAGAACTAATGCTCTCTTAAGATGCCTTTCCATAGAGTTCAAAGAGTTTAAAAGGTGAAAAAAAATTATAGATAAAATAGCTGCCCAACATCTTCAACATTTGTCTTCCTCATTCCACTCCAATCGTACTGGCTTCCTTGATATTCCTCAGATACACCAAGCATGCTCTCACCTTAGGGCCTTTGCACCTTCTGTTTTCCTGCATGAACCATGCATCTTCTGTATAGTCAAATGGCTCATTCTCTCACTTCCATCAAGACTCCACACAAATGTTATTTTATCCGTGAAGCCTTCTCCAACCACCCATAAAAAATGGCCCCTCCCATTCCCTTTTTCCCTCACCCAGTTTTATTTTTCTCCATTGCATTCATCAACATCTGGTATACTACTTATTTGCTTGTTTATTCATTTATTATCTGCCTCTCCCAATAGAAAGTGCCTAGAAAAGAATCCTAGACATAGCAGAGGCTCAATATTTGTGGATTAAATAAATACATGAAACCTTTTGACTAATCGAAATGTCAGCATTTTCATAACATAACATACCATTACATAATAGTGGTAGAAGGCATTCTTTCATTAGAGGGCTTGTGCTTTACTATTAAGCATCATGGATTTTAGTTTAAAATGAAATGACCAGGAATTCCCTGGCAGTCAGTGGTTAAGACTCAGCACTTTCACTGCCATGGGCCGGGGTTCAATCCCTGGTCGGAGAACTAAGATCCCACAAGCTATGCAGTGCAGCCAAAAAAAAAAAAAAAAAATTAAAACTTAAAAAAAAAAAGTAATTGGGTAACATCTATTAAAAATGAACATACATAAAAGGAATCCTACTTCTAGGACTAGCTGATAAATATAACAGCAACAGTACACAAAGACATAAGATTAAGAAAGTTTATTGTATCATTTTTCATAGTGAGAAAAATTTCAAAAATAAAATGAATACCTATTCGTGAGGAAGTGGCTAAACTCCACACTGTGGAATATTATGCAGCCATTTTAAAAAATGAATAAGAGGGCTTCCCTGGTGGCGCAGTGGTTGAGAGTCCGCCTGCCGATGCAGGGGACACGGGTTCGTGCCCCCGTCCGGGAAGATCCCACATGCCGCGGAGTGGCTGGGCCCGTGAGCCATGGCCGCTGAGCCTGCGCGTCCGGAGCCTGTGTTCCGTAATGGGAGAGGCCCCAACAGTGAGAGGCCCGCGTACCACAAAAAAAAAAAAAAAAAAAAATTAATAAGAATTAGTCTAGATAACCCAGAAGGATTTTCACAAGGTTGTATTGAGTAAGAAAAACAAGACGCAGAAAGGTGTGCCTTATTTCATTATTGTAAAACAAACAAGATTTTAAAAGCCTGGATACATATGTATATCTATGTATATGTGTATATTATACACATATTATCTATAGAATTAAGTGAATATGGAGGAAAAAAGAAAAGAACACAAACTAGGCTAATATGGTGATCCAGCCAGGAGGTGGAGAAATTGTATACTGATAGAGCAGGAGTAGAGGTGGAAATTCTCTAGTACTATTCTATCATGATTCTATCCATTCATAGTAAATTTATTTCCAATATATCACTTCTGATTCTTACTCCTTTTAGACTTATACTCAGTTTCCTAGAACTAGATATAGGTCAATATAGCCTTGACTTATAGAAAGGGTCCCCACCTTCTCTCTCCAGATACACTTTTTGAACAAATTATTCCCTCCCATATTATTAGCATGATTCACATCTCATCAAATTTTAGTGACACATTCTAGCATCAAAATCATTTTAATACCTATTCTCTCTTTTCTAAGAATGTAAATATCTTAGGCCATATATATTATTTCCCTCCCTCATCATTGTGCTTCTTTCTATGTCACACCTATGATAGTCTATAGTACCATGAGACCAGAATTTTATCTGTGTATCTTCTTTCTGGAAATTTTCATTGTAAACAATATACTTCATGAGCAGGTCACTTTGTGTCCTGCTGAATACTCAGGCCTCATGAGGTGTTGTCTAAGCTTCTCAGATACTGAATATATCACGGTATGAAAGAAGCAACTCAAGTGACATGAAGAAACTTTAATGAAGAGATTGTTAGCAGAGATTTGGGACCCAGCAAAGGAAATGGAGGCACACAGGGGCTTGCAAGAGCAGGAAGCTGTGACCACCCTAAGCTTAAAGGGACAAGGAAAGGAATGGTGCTCCTGGAGACCAGGGATTCCTGAAACCATGAAAGAGTCAACCAATAGAAGTTGCAGTTGTATATGGATACAGCCACTGTCAAGACCTCAACAAAGCTGGAAGAAAGAGAGGAGAATAGGTAACCTCTCTTCCTGCCCTCTGATCTTGTGTTGGGGCCTTCCATTAGAAGAACCAGTTGGAAGCCACAGAGCAGGGGACTGGATGACCAGTCTGCTTCCAGGACATAACACCGGGCAGAGAAGGTCTAAGGATAAATAAGGAGAAGGTAAATAACTAGCACAATCCCCCCTTTTGCCTCTTAGCATCAATTCTCAACCTTCACTTAGATGAAGAAGCTCATGTTCCCCAAACAGGAGAAAGACAGTCCCATCAGCTACAAGGTGTTGTCAAGAGATGAGGTAATGGCAATTCAGCCATATTCCCACCTGGAACCTAAATTGTAACAGCCATCTCCAGTGGTCTTCTTATAAAGTGGCAGAGAAAGGGGAAAAATATAATTAACATAATAAATCATGGTTACAATCCCACCTCTGTAACTGTTCAGGATGTTGGTAATCTATGGTATCCTTATCCTCTGCTAACCCCCTGGGTCAGCCAGAGTTCTTATCTGTTAGGGTGATCCAAACCTCCATTCCTGAAGATTCTGAGTCCTTTAGTGGTACCAACTTATTGAGATGCCACAATTTCCTATTGACAATTATTACTAGAAATGGGAGTACTATTGGGCACCCCAGAGAATCTCTTGGGTTCTATATGCAGCCCTCCTTGCCATCATTGTGTGACTACATCTTAATATCCTCTCGGTGATGAAGATCAGCCACCCCAGCCAGTGAAGTAATGCCATTTTCTGCCTCTTAGCTAAGCATCATGAAGAACCCCAAGTGACCTGCTATCAGGTTCATAGAACCATGACTTATTTCCTAGAGGAAGAACTCCTCCCTTGGGATCTAGGAGATCTAAACTCACTGAACCCAAGGTTACAACAATGGCAAGTAAACATTCTGTAAGTGAGTTATTAGATGCAATCATGAGCTGGAACATCTGCACACCCACCTTGCTTTTTGGACCGTGTATTTTAGCTTTGGAAGGAATGGTATCTCATATCGCTCATTGATTCAAAACATGAATGGTATACAATAGGATAGTACCTCAAACTTTCAGGGAATTATCTCCAAACTATCACTGAAATTGAGACTTTCCCTGGCCATTCCACTTTCTACCAGGCCAGCTGCCTCTAGAGAGTGAGGCACATAGTCAGACAAGAGAACTTCATGGAATTGAGCCAAATGTCATTTCATCCTGAGATGTATACCTTAGGCGGAGGCAATGTTATGTATGATATAATGGCAATGAATAAGGTATCTGCAAGTCAACAAAGCTGACAGATTTGTAGGGTGGGAAAGCAAATCCCTATCCTGAACATGAAACATTTCCCTGAGGGAAAGCTGCTGTCCCTTTCATCATGGAGTCTAATATAATCAAGCAGCCATCAGTTGGCTGCTGGTCCCTGAAAAATGGTGTCATACAGTGGGCTCAGAGTTGGCCCCTGCTGTTGGCAGGTTGGGCACTCAGCACTGGGAGATATTCATGTCATTGAGCTCATCATCATCTCCACCGGAGTCCAAGTACCTGGGGCCTCTTTGTATACAGACACTAAGCCCGCCACAAGGGAGGCTAAGCAAGGCATCTTGCTAACATCCAGAGGGTAGATCATCTTGTCGACCTGACTACTGAAAGCCACCTTTGCAGAGGATATCCTCTGGTCAGATTTACCTCCCAGGCGAAGAGTTTCATACCTAGAGTATAAATCTAATGACTCTAAGTCTCTGCTCTTACTTCTTCCTCTTCTGTTTTATCAAACAATTTCTAAACACAGGTTCTTAATTGCTTTCTGCTTTCAGAGACTCTTTTTCTTTCATTCTGGCAGCAAATCTTTAATCAGATCTAATGAGGAAAGAGAGATAATCTTCAAACCCTTTCATTGTCTTGAATAGATATTGATTTGCATCTGTAGCATGCCTAATTTCTAAGTATCATCACTGTTGCAAGGATACATCTGCCCAGTTTTAAGGTAGTTTGAGACTTACAGTCAAATAGAAGTGCATGACTATTAATTCTAAGAACAGAGAGGGTTTAAAAATAAATGTATAAAAAATAAATAAATGTATAAGCTAAAACAGTAAAAGGGTCACTTTAGAAGAATTTGTTATCATATTATTATTAATATACTATTAAGTGTTGCCAAATCCTACACTTGTCTGGGTCTGGATTTGTGATTAAAACCTGCGATCATTAATAGCAAAATGGCTTCTCACTTTGTATTCAATTCCTTCCAAAATGAAGGTCTTGATTGACTTTAATAGTTTAACGCCCTGCCTCCAGCCAAACTATTTATTATTACAAATACTGCTACTTCTGCTGTCATTTTGTTATTATTAGAAGCAAATCTAATGTCATTCTTCCTTTATGGACTAATCACGTTTTCTTCCAGGTTGTAGTGATGGGCCTAAACCATTAAGGAGAAGGTGAAAAGAGAATACTCTAGATCTTCTAGGAAAAGAGGAGGGAGAAAGAGGAAAAGAAGAAGTTGGGGGGAGGGAGAAAGGAAGATATAAGGAGACAGTGGTGCTGCCTGCTTTAGGCAACAATCAGAGAAATGTTCAGACACCAGGCTATTTCAGTTTAAGCTCCAGTCAGAGCTCAAATAAAAAATCCTTGGGCTCAAAAGGCAGTATGTCATAATGACTAAAGTAATAGATTCTGAAGCCCACTGGCTGATCTTGAACCCTGACTCTGCCATTTATTAGCTGTGTGATAGTAAGCAATTTACTCAACCAATCTGTGACCTAAATTTCCTCATATGAAAAACGGGGATAATAATAGTACTTACAGGACATTGCAAGGATTAAATGAGTAATGGAAAGCACTTAATCACCATGCCAGGCACATGGTATTTGATAATCATTAGCTATTATCACTTAGACAACAACTTTTCCTGTCATAATAAAGTGGTAGCTGCTTAACTTGTTTCTTGTCTGTTCAACAGAAAACGTCCTGATGTAATAACAACAACTGACTGGCTTGCTCCAGTCATATGAGACGGAACTTACAATAGACAGGTCCTGGAAAAATATTACAAAAGGCTGGACATTACCATAGGCTTGGCTGTAATATGTGCTCCCCAAAAATAATGATAGATGGATAGATAAATAGGTACATAGGTAGATAGAGAGACAGATAGACAGATAGATATACACACAAATAATCAAAGGGATATGTGTAAGGGAAAAAATATTCATCAACTCACTCATCAAATATTTACTCAGTTTTTTTAGTGTTGGGATATGTATTGCTTGTGATTAATCTCCACAATTAGTATTCATTCTATCTAGTGCCTGATTGAATTTAAGTGAACTAAAGACATTCTATGAAATATGTATCTTACTTTTATTGTTACAAAGATATTGAGTTCACATTTTCTTTTTAATGCTACAAGAATTTTATTTTAAAACATTAGATATCTACTGAATTCCACGGTAAGTATATTAGATGCAGTCAGGGATAGAAAAAATGTTTCAAAAACATATAATGTGCCCTCAAGCAGCCTACAGTCTAGCAAGGGAGATAAAACTAATCATAAATATCTCTTTTACGAGTTTAAAAGTGCCAAAAACTCATAAGGAAGACACGGCTAAAATGCATGGTGGTTCAGGAAAGGGAGTAATCATCTTCATAAGAATCTTTATGTAGTCATATCCACTATGTTTCCATAAACTAGTGAGGCATTATAGCATAGTTATAAGAGCTAGAGGTTCTAAAGTCAAAATAGGTTATTATTTTAATCCTCTTTTTTGGGAGAAAAACTGAGTCTTAGTAAGTAGTCTATAAAAGATAAGGATTATTGGCTATTGAAAACACTAAAATTATAAGGAATATTGATGATGACTGTGGCAGGAAGACCTTATGATGGTCCCCAATGATCCCCATATCCTGGTATTCATGTCCTTGTGTAGTCCCCCCACCTGTCCAGCTGCATTGTGAGCTGAATGTAGTGATTTCCTTCCAATCTGTAGAATATAACAAAGATGTTGGGATGTCCCTTTCATGATTAGGTTGCATATGATTGTGATTTCCATCTTACTAGCAGACTCTCTTTCTTGCTGTCTTTGATGAAGCAAGTTGAAATGCTGGAGAGGCCCTCATAGCAAGGAACTGAGGGCAGTCATCAGCCAACAGCTAGAAAGGAACTGAGGCCTTCAGTCCAACAACCCTCAAGGAACTGAATTCTGCCAACAACCATGTAAGTGAGTTTAGAAGCAGATCCTTCCCCAGCTGAGTCTTCACATGAGAACTTATCTCCAGCCAACACCTTGATTGCAGCCTTGTGAGAGACCCAGAAGTAGATGGTCCAGCTAAACCATGCCCAGATTGTTGTTTTTTTTTAAAATAGATTTTATTTATTTATTTATTTATTGGCTGCGTTGCGTCTTCTGTGGCTGTGCACGGGCTTTCTCTAGTTGCCGAGGGCTTCTCATTGAGGTGGCTTCTCTTGTTGCAGAGCACAGGCTCCAGGCACGCAGGCTCAGTAGTCGTGGCACACGGGCTTAGTTGCTCCGCAGCATGTGGGATCTTCCTGAACCAGGGATGGAACCCGTGTCCCCTACATTGGCAGGCGGATGCTTAACCACTGCGCCACCAGGGAAGCCCCATGCCCAGATTCTTGAACCACAGAAACTGTGAGATAATAAAGATGTGCTGCTTTAAGACATTAAGTTTTGGGGTAATTTGTTACACAGCAATAGATAACTAATGCAGATACCGTTCCTGAAAGTGGTGTGATGCCATGAAAAATACTAAAATTGTGGGAGCGGTTTTGGAACTGGGCAGTAGATGGAACCTGGAAAGATTTTCCAGCTCATGATAGAGTGAGCCTAAATTTTTTGGAATGGACTGTTAGTAGAAATCTGAACTTTGAGGATGCTGTCAGTGAGAGCTCAAAAGGAAGTGAGGAAGATATTGGAAACTGTAGGAAGGGGGATCTTTGTTATGTAGTGACAGAAAGCATGACAACATTGCCCCCTTCAGATATGTGGAAAATGGAACATGTACCTAATGAGCTTGGTTTTGTAGATAAGGAGATTTCTAAGCTTCCTTCTTCCTGTTTATAATAAAATGTTAGGAAATGAACTATAAAATAGCCTACTTCCTTTGCAACTTCTGGTCCTAGACAAGATGACAAAGACGCACTTTCCCTTTTACTTCCCTCAAAATAAAATAAAATCCTGGAAATAATTACAGACAACCATAAAAGGACTCGGAAAAGCGGAAAGAGGAAGCAGGCTGGCTAGGGACCTTAGGACTTGAGGAACAACATGATGGTGAGTCCCTCAGATTTCTTTTTGTCTCCCATATATCCCAGACTGGGCACTGAAGAAGGCCCACAACTCAAACCACCAAAAGGTGTAGATTTTTAAAAGTTCTAGGAAAAGCCACCTCTCTCTGGCTGAAGACCCAGAAAAGAGGCAGCACAGCTGAGACCTGGTGGGGAACCCCATCTTCACTCTGTACCTGGCTGGCCTGCTCTGCCTGCACCAGCAGCACCTGCAAGAGTAGGCAGCTGACTCTAGCAGAAGTATCAATAGGCCCAGTGTCTCCTGGCCCTCCACTCAGCAGCAGAGGGAGACCTATATCCAAAATCTCCTGGCCTCCATTCAGTGGCAAAGAAGGACTCCCAGCACTACCACCAGAGGCAGAAGGAGGCCCAGGCAGATGTTTCCCTCCCTCAGTGGCACTGGCACAGATGGAATAAGAAGCCTGTTGGCACAAGGTAAGATACAGAGAAGCTAGAGAGAAGAAGATAGGGATAGAAGATAAAGAGAAGTTCCTGGGAAACACTCTCTCGCACAGACTCAGCCTCCTCCATCCACCACCTAGCAGCACTGGGGACCCCAGGAAAGCGCCTTCCACACCCCTTAGGCAACACCATCAGTGATTAGGCAGGCATTGGGTGGTAGCCTTGAGAACAGGCTCAGGGAAACATTCACTACCCCATGGCCCAGCATCTCCCATGCTCCCCCTAGCAGGATCTGCCTGGGAAATCACACTCGGCCCCTGCAGGCAGCATCTGCAGGATCAAACAGGGGCCCCGGTGGTGCCAGGGGAAAGAAGTGGACCAGAAAATCGCTGTATAGGCTCTGAAACCTATATTGTCACAGCTGAAAAAAGTAAGCAAGGGACTATGCACTAAACATAAACAGGGTGACTGCCTGCTGAAAGAAAAGACTTAAATAGGATTCAGGGTCTCATAACTTAATTCTCAAAATGTTCAGATACAAAAAATCA